>NC_092415.1:195287936-196520436 GCF_040894005.1 Engystomops pustulosus | reverse complement strand
TGGTAGATTTGCTTTGAAGAGAACCTGTCATTTAAATTAAACCACCCAAAATAAAGACTTCATTAAAATCTATGATTAAAAAGCTTCACCCTTATCCCTAAATGTTTACTTTGCCTGGCTCCAATGTTACACAATTAGTTTGTAAAATTAAATTATTCATGCATATTCATTGTTCCCTGCTCTGCCCTTCCTCCCTGTTCCTGATTGACTGCTACCATCATGCTGCCTATGGAAGCAATACTTTGTGAACATCTGCCAATATTCAACTATAGACATATACAGCTCCCTTCACTTTCCCCAGCAGGAGTTGGAGTAAATTTTACACAATCCCTTGATGGAACTTTGAGAGAAAGAGAGAGAGACAGACAGACAGGGGTTGTGTGTGACACAACTCTGCTACATCATTAACCACTCCCTTAGGTGGGGGACAAGAGAGACCTGCCTATATGGAGATAAATTAACAACACTGTCTCTCTCATTCATGAGGGCTAGCAATATCAGCATCAGTGAGTAGGTGGGGTATACAGACTGTATACTGCAGCTCTCCACCTCCATGACTGGAACAGAGGACATCAATCAAAGCTTTTTTTTACAAGAATGATAGCTCTAATCTCTTGGATAGAGGCATAAATGGAACATGTATGAAACAATATTGTCTAAAAAATCTGGTCACCCTCCGACATATATATCTCATCCTGCCCATCCGAGCGAAAAGTTACTTTGTGTAAAGATATATCGATACTTATTCTGGATGTCAAGTATCCTAATAATCGTTATTTCTTGGTAAACACCATAGGGCGATAAATACAAAACAGAAACATTGCGCTTCCTCTGGAAATTAATGTGCTGTATAATTATGCGTAATTATTATGTACCGAGCGTCTGTAAAAATCATTGTTTGATATAGACCATTACGGCAGAATTTACACCACATCAGTTTCTTAATGGCGGCAATAAGGAGGAGATAAGATTGTGCGTTAATGTATTAATCAAATAATTTCTTTCCCTATAATTTCTTGACTGGAACGTCTAAAAAAAACCCCAATAGGATGAAAAAACCCTATGGGAAAAAAAACCCCATGGCTAATATGTTTCCATTTGCAGCATATGTTCAATATGCTTAAATAGCAATCTGCGCTCGGAGATTAGCATATGCAGCGCTCCTACTGTGGGTATATATCCTCCCGCAGTATATCTCTCCTACCGAGATGCAAGGAGTAAAAATAATCTATAAGCCGTTGATGTGGTTTTTACAGATAGAGGAAAGGTTACAGGAGCACAAGCAAAGGCTACATTGTAGAAAAACATTATTAAATGGGGTCTCAGCCCTGTCTAATCCCCTCCTATATGGAGGGTCCCCCGGCCATAAATGTATCTGACAAAGCAAATCACTTTTGAAGAAGCTGCAAATCCCTTTAAGTCAGTGAGGACTGACTCTACATGTTGCAGCATCGGCGGGAGGAAAATGTAACCCTAAGGCCACATTCACACGGATAGGGGGCGTATATAGGGCCGACGTATATACAGTCCCCTATAGCCAGCAATGGACGAACGGGCCCCTACGGGAGTGGTATGGTGCAGCACATGTGCGGCACCGTACCAATCCATAGCCGGGAGAAAGATAGGCTCACCCCTCCCATCTCCAAAAGGGCCACAAACATTCCCCTGCTTGCCATCCCATTTGTGTGCATGAGGCCTAAGGGTGGCTTACCAAATGGAAAAGTGGATAATATGCTGTGCTGAACCTTTACTTTCTATCTGGGCAAGTGAGGGGACCCAAAGGTAAAAAAAAATGGCATGTGGTGGTTGTGGACCTGGTACATATTTCGCATTGAAGTGAAACAATTTGCGCCTTTAAAATTGGCACCAAGCTTTGAGGAACTCCATTCGCACCTGTTGACTTTGGCACAAATTTCGGCATGGGCTCCTCAAAAATAATGAACAGAAACATAACTTTGTGGACTAAACGAGAGGTCAAGTTGCTAATAATTACACATGTGTCTAGAGGGCAGTCAGTCCCATGCTGCACAAGTAGTCAAGATTTTGTTAGTGCCCACCTACTTGACAATTTCATTGTTTTCTCAGCAATTAAGCATGTTTCAGAACTTTGAAGACTTCCCAACGCCACAAAAATGACATATGAAACAATCATTGCAAAACAAGTCGTCTTTTGTCTACAGTTCCTATCCAGACCAATATGTCTCCATAGTAACAGACAGCAAACAAACCCAGGGTAGTCAGATCAGATCCATCACTCGTGTCTCCTATTTTTAACTAATATACATTTGTTAGGTAAGTAAATTATAAATGGAGAGGAATATGACTGCAGGGTCAGACTACACAGATTTTGTTTGTAGTCTGTAACCATGGAGATAGATAATTCTCCGAACTGCAACTGTTCCTTCTATTTAAAGCCAAAGCAAGTGTAGATGTAGCCAGACAATGAGCGTCCAGTTACCGGGGTTATCTGGATGCATTTCTCTAGTGCCATAAATTGAAGGCGCAAACCGGTGTATTACCGATATCAAATATGGCTGCGCCGCGGCAGGTACAGGCGACCTAATAGAGAACTGAAAAATCTGATCTCTAATTGCTAAGTAACAGTAAAGTGTCTTTCTATGTGACCCTCGATCAGGTTTATTCCCTTCACCTTGGCCTGTGTATGTAATTGGTGCTGAACCTCTAATCTCCGTCTCCACGTCCTCATATATATTTCATATTCCCTATTCCCAGGGCCGGTTCTATCGGGTTTTCCTATTCTATTAGTTGACCACAGTCCGTCCACAGGACTACTTTCATGGACAATCGATGCCCATCATCCACAGCTGTCAGGAATGAGGTAGAAGGAGCAATCCAAGATCTGTGATTGAAACAAGCAGAAAGCGGTTTTCTTGTTTTATATCACAACTAAGGATTATAACGGGTGGAGATGCCGCTGTCAATTAAGTCATCTCAGGGGGTGATAAGATAGATACCGATAACCTCCCTGTTCTATAACACAATGGGGCTCATTTACTAAGGGCCCGAATGCCACACTTTCGTCGGGTTTCACGAATATTTCCGTTATGCGCACACGATCGGATTGTGGCGCATCAGCGTTGGCATGCACGCGACAGAAAAGGGGTAAAGTTTCAGGTCTGGCGCGATTCACTAAGATTGTGGGACCGAGTTCCTGCAGGTGTTGCTGCTACGCCGAGGTCCACCAGAGTTCACCTTCTTCTTCCTGGTGCATGTGAGTGCTTGATCTTGCGACACAATTCATTTTTTAAATTCCGCGTTTTTTCCGAATCTGTCGGGTTGTCCGAAGGCCACACCCCCCGATTACTGTTGCGTGCATGCCACAATCCGAACTCGTGCGCCAAAAACCCGGGGCAATTTGGCGCAAAATGGAAATATTCGGGAAACCAGACGAAAGTGCGGCGTTCGGACCCTTAGTACGGCGGGCATGCATCTTGTGAATGTAGGGATTTATTGCAGGAAAAAATGTCCAGAGGATAGGGAGAGAGGTGAGTTGTGCTGATGGGACGATATTTAGGATCATATCTTACCTCTAGGCTTGAGGTCTGTAATTTGTGAAATAAGGATCTCAGTATACGAGGACCTGTACTCATAGCAGCATAGGCTCAGTCCACGAAACTCCAAGATTTCCTTGACCGAACCTCGAAAAACAACTGGACTGAACTCGGCCTGAGACAGCTTCATGGGCAATGGGCCTTAGAGGGTTTTCCCATAATCAGTAGAACGATTACCTGAATATGTTATCCATATCAGGTTGGTGGTGGCCCAACTCTCGGCACATTGACCAAAACTCAATTTATAGGGTCGCTGGCACTTTAAAAATTTCACCTTGGTGTTTCCAGTTTGGAAATGTTCTATTTCACTCCAAATAATATTTTTCTTCTACAGTGAAATAGTCTGCATCCGGCAGGCACCGGGTCGTATTTCAGGAAAAAATATCAACACAATTTTCTTCTTGTTTTCTTACAGGGTTATGCGGAAAAGGGAAAAAGCATAGCGAATGCTCTAGAGGATCTGAAGGCTAATTTCTATTGTGAATTATGTGACAAGCAATACCACAAGCACCAGGAGTTTGACAACCATATTAATTCTTATGACCACGCTCACAAACAGGTAAGCCGGGAAATTCATGCTCGCCGGTGACCCATTAATATCTCTATCCAAAAACATCACGGAGATCTCCTGCAGGGGAAGGGTCAGGACCACGCAGCTCGGATGAGGAATTTTTTTGTGTATTTTAATGAATCATCTCGCAGATTACTCCCCGGCACATCAGATGCTTCTTTTCAACCTGCTGATACTAAATTCACTCAAAAACAGAGACTTTCTTCTGCTCTAGGAAACTGCCGCCGGCTTCCAACACAAAGATAATTATATACAATCTCCCATAGAAAAATAACTCTTACACGGAAAAAAATCAGTCCTGAAAATTGTATTTCAGATGAATTTACTCTGTAATTGTGGTAAAAAGGGAGGTTCTGTTGGATCTAGTAGGGCAATAGAATTTTTAGAATTTTTGGGGAATGTGTGATTAGTAATTGTTACCACTTCATTTATTAAAAGTTGAGATTAATTAAAGGGAATGTTTTATTATAGCAACCAACTGTTTTTGCTATAATTACTTACCCGGTCCATTTGCGATTCAGCGGCGCATTCACTGCGGTGGATTCGGGTCCGGCCAGGATTCACTAAGATAGTTCTTCTGCTGCGCTGAAGTCCGCGGAAATGCACTCAAGTTCACCGGCCTATTCCTAGTGAAGGTAAGTGCAAGTTTCGCAACACTTTTTTTTTTTAAATGCAGCGTTTTTTCCGAATCCGTTGGGTTTTCGTTCGGCCACGCCACCCCGATTTCCGTCGCATGCATGCCAGTGCCGATGCTCCACAATCCGATTGCGTGCGCCAAAAACCCGGGGCAATTCAGGGGAAATCGGCGCAAATCCGAAATATTTGGGTAACACGTCGGGAAAACGCGAATCGGGCCCTTAGTAAATTACCCCCATTGTGTTGGATACATATCCTTGTGTATTACATGGAGTCCACCTAAGTAAGACTCTCTTTGTGATGTCTATAGGACCATATAGGGACAGGGCCCGTTTTTTAGATTGCAGCTTGTCACATACAAATGGTATATGGACTACATTTCCTAGACTGAACACTGTACTGGGACCTGTACTCATTATTTACTCAGTATTTACTGCATTTTTCTAGGCATTTAGCTGTTTTTTGAAGAATAAGATTTTTATTACATAGTTTAATTAATTTACAGTTACAAAAAATAACAATTGTAAATATTTAGTTTTAACGGCTAATGCTACACAAATCTGATTAAAAGGTGTTTTCCAGTTTAAGGAAATAATTGATAATGTTTGTATAATGTAAAGTTCTGCAATTTTCCAATATACTTTCTGTATCAATTCCGCTTGGCTTGGTAGACCTCAGCTTGCTGTCAATTTTCATTGTTTACAATCCGTTTCTGGGTTATATACCGTCACACAGGTGCACAGACCATTAATATAAAGCTCTGTTTACTCTTTTTGATATAAGGACTCGTGTCCCTGTGTGACAACACATGAAATGAGACAGAGGACAGGCACTCCCAATAAGCTACAATGATACATGAATCCATGCATCCCATGGACAACACATAACGAGCCGTGCACCTGTGTGACATCACATGACCGGGGATATAACGAGTCGTGCACCTGTGTGACATCATATGACCAGGGATATAACGAGTCGTGCACCTGTGTGACATCATATGACCAGGGATATAACGAGTCGTGCACCTGTGTGACATCATATGACCAGGGATATAACGAGTCGTGCACCTGTGTGACATCACATGACCAGGGATATAACGAGTTGTGCACCTGTGTGACATCATATGACCAGGGATATAACAAGCTGCGCACCTGTGTGACATCACGTGACCAGGGATATAACAAGCTGCGCACCTGTGTGACATCACATGACCAGGGATATATAACGAGCTGTGCACCTGTGTGACATCACATGACCAGGGATATATTACGAGCTTTGCACCTGTGTGCAATAACAGTCCTGGCTCTGCCCCGTTGTACCAAGAAGCTAATTTGTATAAAGATTTGGAATAACTTTAAAAATAAATTATAAATTGCTGGTTCTACTGGTCGGTTAATTTAGAGCCAGTACACTCCGACATCTTAATTCCAAATTTAAGGCAAATTACTTAAAGGAACATGCCAGCCTAAAGCTTGTATTACCTGTCTACTAGATGGTTGAAAAGTATTATATTGGAGGTCATCCCCCTGTTAAAACTCCCATCATTTGCCAAAATGGAGAACCCAATCTTCCTTTCATTTCCCCCAGCCATAAGCCTGTGCCTAGGGAGAAGACAGATGGAGCGTTGGTCAAGTCTGTCGCTTTATCTAAAGAAGTATTGAATTTTTTGGGGGATAAAGTTCCGCACCTGTTACCCCTACAAGCAACTTTTTGAGAAGATCATAGGATTCCAATGAATGAGGCAGCCCCTTGATCCTTCCCAAGCATAACGCTTTGCCACCTATAGAGGCTGCCCCGATCACTTGCATGATCTACTCTACAGTACATAGTCCCGGTCTTGGTCCTGCAATGGGCCACTTGTCCTCTGAGTGAAGTCGTAGGCTACCTACCTTGTCTCTATGGGTTATGACATGTCATAACGTCTTATTATAGCAAAAATCTGTAATAGAAAAAACTGAGCGGATATTAATGCCTGGATCCCTCCCCGTCTGCTTCACCGCTCTGCCTATAATTACTAGTGTAATTGTATAATTGTGCTTCATCATAAGCGATACATTATTTTTGTCATTTAGCATTTTTGCCCGGTAAATACACATAACATATAATTTGATTTCCGACCAAAGGTTGCTGAGCATTGTTCTATTAGACTGTAATTGAGAACATGGTGAAATAAGCTTAATGCCTCCATTGACCCTTGTGCGGTGTACGGTGCGGACCTGCCTTCAGGGGAGTTAATTATAGCATATAATATAGCGGTGGGTAACGAAAAAATAAATACTACTGCTTTACTGACCTTCTAAGAAGTGAAGGAATTTTACAGATCGCTGCGCTAGATTGCTCATTGTCCTTAAACACTTCTCCTCCAGTCACCGTGAGTAACCGGCAGAACGTCTGGGTGTATAATAATTCTGTATCATGTAACAAGTGCTAGTCTGGAAGAACCCTCCAATAATCATAGATATACAGGTCGGTGTCTCTAGTCTGGCTGGTTAGGAAGAGATGAGTAGGGATGAGAGGACCCAAACCACAAAGTTTCAGGTCCAAGAACCTGGATTTCGGCCAGAAATTCGAGTTTGCCGTAATCGGTGTTGGCTTTACCGGTGGAATTAGAATGTCAACACCAAACCGATCATGGATGTTTCCAGCGAGTGTTAGGTTTGAGTACCGGAACTGAACTTTTGTTTGAGGTTTGGCCGAACTCTAATATCCAGAACCTGAATGGGTCCGCTCATCACTAAAAATGAGCTAATCCATGAAGATTCAATTAGCTGAAGCATCACCAAATTTTTTAAATAATTTAGTTCTGGTTCGAAATGAATAACTCTGAGCCGATGTCGCTCCAGTTGTTCTGCAAATTAGTATATAAGCTTTGGGGTTAGTTTTTAAAGGGGTATTCCCATTTGGGCATTCACATTTAATTAAATTCATTTGCCATCTGTAAACATTTCTTCAATTGGATGTTATTTAAAAAAAATGTTCCTGTGTGAAGATAATTTCTCATAAATGTTGCCATGTTGACCATTAGAAACGAGATAGCTTCCCTGGATCCGACCACCTCACATTTTGGCAGCAATGGCCAGACATTCGCTATTGAGCCCTGCCGGACCACCAGGATTCAGCAATCATTACCACAGGACGGCTGGGGGACATGCAGTAACTCCCGGACATTTCATATTCAGAAACTTTTTGTTTCCTTGTGCAATCCCTCCAGCAGAGGTGGTCGTATCCAAGAACACAGTCTTGTTTCTAAGGGACCATATCACTACATTTATGAGAAATTATCTTCACATAGGAACATTGTTTTTTAATCTCATTTAATTGAAGAAATAAATATATATGGCAGATTAATGAATATGGATATGAATGCTCAGGCAAGAATACCCCTTTAACCCTAATTCTAATGGCAACGAGTGGTGGGAAATGAACAAAATGATATAAACCCTTCTTATTAAAAATATTTATTTTTTATAGTATGAGAGGGGATTTTATACCAGTTTCCAGAACCATTTGAGCATCGTTGTTTCCATTGTGAATCGGAAAAAGTTTTGATTCGGTGACTAAATCTACGAATCAACAAATTGAATCACTTATCTCTACTGGGAGCCCGTTTAAAGAGGACCAACTTTTTGCATCCTTTAACCTGACTCTTTTTAGAGGTCCTAACAATGTAATAATGTCTTCTGATTCTTTTACTCTTCTGGAGGCGGAATGGGGTTTCTGATTGGATGGATACGACATTGGGGGTCGTAAAATTGTGGTATTTTAAAAAAAAAGTGTCGCTTGACACGCACTTACCTGCACCGAGAAATAGAAGGTGAACTCCAGTGGACCTCGGCGCAGCAGCGACACCTAGTGGATATCGGCGCACGGACCTTAGTGAATCCCGGCCGGACTCGAATCAGCGTCGGAGAACGCGCCGCTGGATCGAGACTGGACCGGGTAAGTAAATCTGCCCCATTGTCTCTGTCTGGAGAAATCAAGGTTTAATCACCAGAGGCAATGGGGCTTTTTTGAGAGACATGTTGGAGACATTGGGGGTCATTTACTAAGGGCCCGAATCTCGTTTTTCCTGCGGTGACGAAAATTTTTCCGTTTTGCGCCGATTTTCCCTGTATTGCCCCGGGATTTTGGCGCATCGGCGCCGGCATGCACGCAACGGAAATCGGGGGCGTGGCCATATGAAAACCTGACGGATTCGGAGAAACCGCTGCATTTAAAGAAAAAAAGTGGACACGCACTTACCTGCACTCGGCCCGGCTTGGTGAAGTTCAGTGCATTCCGATGAATTTCAGCGCAGCAGCGATGTCGGAGGAACTGCCTTAGTGAATCCCGGCAAAACCTGAATCCTCACCAGAGGCAATGGGGCTTTTTTGCTATGAGAACTGTCAATCTGTGGAATAGCCGAGCTCAGGCGCTGGTCACTGCAGGGAGAGGAAAGAGCTTCAAGAAGGGTCTAGATGCCTTTTTACACCTAAATAACATTGATGGTGATGTTATATAGAATTGTTACCCCTAAATCCCTTCCACATCCAATCCCTTCCCTTCCTTGGTTGAACTTGATGGACAAGTGTCTTTTTTCAACCGTATAAACTATGACACTCTGATATACAGGGTATTCACCTGTCAGTGGAACTATAGCCCATAGGAGGTATTGTTGTAAGGACTCTTTGCCATCTGGGTCTTCACTGATGGAATCCACTTCTCCCAAAATTCATGTATCCTGAAACAGTCTACGAATTAGAAGCAACAACTCTGGATGGATGGGCTTTCCTTATAACTCAAGTCTATTTCAATAGATTGCGTTGTTCTGTAGGGCTGTAGTGTATTCAATACCAATTAATAATAATATATCCAATATCAAAAGTTATTTAACTGCAGGTGTCTCGGGATCTTTGCTTCTCATCAGTGCAGAGTAGGGCATTGGTCACCCGGGAAGGATGACCATATAACGCTATATTTCTCCTTCTTTGGCTACCGGAGAGGAACAAATTGCCGGATGCAGCCACTCCAAACAACAACTTCTTTATTAAGTCTTGTTCCAATATAATTAACTAATACCAATTAATTAGCTGGAAATAATCTAATAATAGGATTGAATGAGCTCAGGAATTAATTTGCTGCATGACTCGAGGCGGTCAAGTGAGACGCCCGCTTAGTTTGCCTTCCATTACATCGCGGCACCGTGGTGTTATATAGACACGGTGTGGGACATTGTACATTGCTGTTTTCTGTAGCCCAGGGTAATGAAACACTAAAACCAATGAGAAAAAAATTTCCCTTAAGAGTATTCGAGTTGCTCAGGTGACACTATTTAATTAAAGCAGCCTTAAAGCTAGCTCCGGCGCGTTTGTAGGAGAGGGGATTCTCTCGACCATCATATCTCCAGCTGTTCAGTATAACCCTAGGATAGTCATCATTGTGTATACTGTGGCTTTCGAAAGTTTGTATTGCCCCGGAGTATGGGCCAACTTTAAAACTTACTTTCAGAGAGAAGGAAAAAATTAAGGAATTCCAGAGCTCTCTCTTTAATGCAGGTCCAGATGCTGTAAGTTGTACTCCACCCCAGGGTTTGAGGCTCTGGTGACCTTTCACCACTTTGAGATGCAATTGGAACCTGCCTCTCATTTATCATGAATTTCCCAAATCAGTTTCCATCTAAAGTTTATATACAGACTCTACCCTTATCCATAGGTGTTTCGGCATGTCTTCCACCTGTGACCAGAGACCAGCATATATCATTTGTCAATGAGGGCAAACAGACAGATAAAGTGTTCTTCGAAAAGAAGAGACATGTTGGAGACATTTGGGGTCATTTACTAAGGGCCCGAATCACGTTTTTCCGGCGGGTGACGCAAATTTTTCCGTTTCGCGCCGATTTTCCCTGTATTGCCCCGGGATTTTGGCACATCGGCGCCGGCATGCACGTGATGGAAATCGGGGGGCGTGGCCATACGAAAACCTGACGGATTCGGAGAAACCGCTGCATTTAAAGAAAAAAAGTGTCGCTGGACACGCACTTACCTGCACTCGGCCCGGCTTGGTGATGTTCAGTGCGTTCCGATGAACTTCAGCGCAGCAGCGACGTCGGAGGAACTGCCTTAGTGAATCCCGGCAGAACCCGAATCCTCCGCAGAGAACACGCCGCTGGATCGCGAATGGACCGGGAAAGTTAATGTGCCCCATTGGGTATGAGTAGGGTGTATCAACTATTGAATACCGGCTGCCAGAGCAGGAGATCGAGTGTTAAGACCCAGTAAAAGAGAAAACTTTTATAGGCCACTGTGTGGGGGGGTCTAATGAGATTTGAAGAGAAGATGGGATGGGAATCTTCTTCTACTACATATGGTCCCATGAAGAACATAGGTGGAGACTACCTTCTGCTTCAGCGTCAGATAAACAACAAATATGAGCATCTATGAAGACTGGGTCCTAGAGGAAAAAAACGTTTGAAGAAAATGTTGTCTTTGTGCTATCTCATCTTCTCATCTTGGGAGTTTTATTCAGAGAAAAATTGGGATTTCCATTGGCATTGTAGTGATAACCGAACATTGTGGGTTCCGGTCCCCAAACTAGTGTAACAGGCCCAGACTATACCTAGGGTTAAGTTGCCTTTGGCTCTGCCCCCACCGGTAACACCCTAGCATCCATTGTGGATGTTTACTCTTTAACACCGTTCACAGTTGTTACCTATGTGGATGAGCGTTCTTAAGCGGGTTCGCTCATCCTTAGTCCATTGTCCATATCTCATAGAACCTTCTAAAGAACTTAAACCAACTCTTCGAAGGTTAAAACCAAGTCAAGGGAAATAATTTTTCATATGTTATTTCTTACCACTGGCCTCAGTCCATTGTCCATATCTCATAGAACCTTCTAAAGAACTTGAACCAACTCTTCGAAGGTTAAAACCAAGTCAAGGGAAATCATTTATCATATTTTATTTCTTACCACTGGCCATTGTCTTTCCATATGTTCCTAAAAATTGTCAAAATTCTGGTTGGATTCTAAAAGCTTTTCCGTGTTGTCTCCAGAGACCTATTTTCATAGCGGTGTTAATGTTAGGCTTCCATCCATAAATGATGGCACCGAGCTCACAATAGCTTTTACAAGCGATTATTTGCATACAGAACCCGTTAGAGAAAGCCTTACGAGAGCCAGCCATGAGACGCATTCAAGTGATGCCAGGTTAGAGGAGAAAAAAAAAAAAGTTGGATTGTCAAATGCCACTGAACACAGCTCGGTGACTATTTGTATCTTCAGGCAGCAAATTCCAGATCTAAATGTCAATTGATACAACTGTTTATATTCAGCCCACTAGTCTACGGGGTCCAATCTGCTCCACCGAAAATCCACCCACACCTGCTGCTCCAAAACATCGATGTGAACCTCGTTAAAAATGCAGCGCCGAGCAAATAAATAAACATGGTGTCTCGTCGTTGGGAAGAGCGTGAAGTTTGCCCTAATGAGATCCCTTTAATCATCAATACAGAGGGTTCCCTTTAAATGAAACGGGTAGATAAGCCAAATTTGTCATTAACTGTTAAACGCTATGAAATTGCCTTCACGGCTCTTCAAGGCGTAGGGCTAATTAATATGTAAATGGCCTATTTAACCTCTTTTTAATGGAAACCCGTGGGACACTTAATTTCATAGTCGTTAAGGATAAGTCCGATGCCGGCCCATTGTTTTACGTTGCATTAGGCAAAGCAATGGAGATATGTTATCAGAAGTTTGTGATTAGAATTCCAGAAATGCTCTGATGAAATTGCAGGACGCGTAGAGATAGGAATTATTTTGGTTCTTAAAAGGAATCTGCTGGGTCCAAAGTGCCTCCAAATGTAATAAATGTGCCTTATAGAGGCCATTAATAGGAGAAGATAGACACCTCCTTGGCCACAATCTAATGCAGCAATGCAGAGATAATCCTCTCTTTATGGATATGCAAATCAGCCTGCAAGTGCAACAGAGGCGGGACCAATTTGCCTACAAGTGCTCAAGAAGATATAATTAACTTTAGATATGATTAACATTCTTTTTCTAGCTGTCTGTAGGCAAATTTGACAAAAATGGGCCCATCCCCATTGCACTTGAAGTCTGATTTGCATATTCATAAAAATAAGATGATCTCTGCATTAGTTTATTGTCCTGTGGTTACAAAGGATTCTTTCTGCTCATATTAAATTACTAGTATTGGTTTTGGACCTAACAGGCTTTTGGAGACCTATGTTATTACTGTTTGTAGCCAAATCTGACAAATTTGGTCCGCCTCTAGTGCACTTGCAGGATGATTTGCATACTAATAAAAGATGATCATTTCTGAATTGCTTTGTCATTATGAGTACTGACAGTCCCCGGGTTACATACAAGATAGGTACTTTAGGTTTGTACTTAAAGGGAACCTGTCACCACATTTGCACTTATACAGCCAGTGACAGGTTTTTATAGATCTCTTTTAACAGACTGACCCCCTTCTTTTAGCTAAAAAGTGTTTCGCTTACATCCCCATAAATCGACTTTTATATTATATTACCTGGCATCAGAGTGGGCGTGTCCTGATCAGCCGGCCCCTCCCATCTAATACTCCCCAGGCCTTATGCCTCCTTACTGGTCATAGTTGATGTCATGTGACCAGAGTGACATCATCTCCTTTACCCTATTAACAATCCTTTAGGTCCTCTAGCCTCTTAATAATAGAAAACTGTACCCCATGCGTGTATCTGACCACATAAAATCAAAGAAGCCTCCATCGACTTCTACTCCTCCTCATCCTCCATGGAGACTGCTGTGATTTCATGTAATCACATCTTGGAACTTTTACCACCTCATTTATGAAAAGACAACAGGTTAGGGAATATTTAATTGGCAGTGTATGGTACCATTATTTAATCAATGTATTAGATTAATGTTTGTCACGGGTGCTCCATCGCGGGTCGTGGGCTCACCGGTGATCCTGTGTGTGCCCCTGCCCTCCGCCGCACAATCTTACCTCTCCCCGTTACTGACTCTCATTCGGCGTCCATGTGTGCGCGTCCCCGTCTCTTAGGGCACGCACGCGCCGGCTTCATAAGGTTTAAAGGGCCAGCACAGCGCTGATTGGTGCTGGCCCTTTCAGGAAATGGTTAAAAGCCGGCATCTCCCAGCATTCCCTGCCGGATCTTCGTGCTCTATGCCGTCAAGAAAGCTTACTCCTTTGCCTTGTGCCTGTGATTGGATTCCCCGTCATGACCCCGGACCTGTTCCCATTTACGCTCTTCCGCTGCCTGCCATGACCTTCTGCTCTGCCTCTGACCCTGAACCTTTGCCATCTGTCTTGACCTCCTGCCTGTCCCCGACCACGAACCTGCCTTACAACTCTGTACTTCGCCTTGGCTGCCACCGCGGACAAAGTCGCGCCTGTGGAATGACCTGGTGGTACCACGCCGCAGCAAGTCCAACCCGCTTTGCTCTGGTGAAGACCGGGTGCCACTTAGACTCCGTTTCCAGGTGTCGTCTTGTGTCATCGTCCACGGTGGTCCTGTGGGTCCACTACCCCTGAAGCCTGACAATCTTCACCTAATTAATTAAAAACCAAGTGGTTCTATTATGTGTAATTTGTATTGGAGTATTATTTGTGCACTATATAGGACATTAAACACACCAGGGTCCATAATCTATAGGAACCTCCTTCTGTTTAATTGGGCACTGTATTAGTAATTCACTGTTTTGATGTATTATTTTTACTTAAGACACAAGGTCCATAACATCTTGGAACCTTCACTTTTTACATTACTAGCACATATGGAACCATCAACGAATCACAGAATTTTGTTGCACCGTATAGTATAATATTGTGATTGTAGCGGTATTGTAGCGGTATGTAGGCGGTACATTTTCTACATTTTCAATCTTTGTTGTCCCTGACCTTACCTTGGTTCTGCATTATTACATAACATTGAACTTTATGATATTATGGCCTAATTCCTCCCTCCCGCGCTACTTGTTGTAGAGTGTTTTTATAGATGTAAGGTCGGCAGTTGACATACGTAGGTTTTTTATTTTTATTTTGAGGCTTAATTGAATTATTCTGAAATAGTAAATACAGAAAAGAAATCCTGAAATACCCAGAAAACAGCTGAAAAATACTAATAATAAGGATTTTTTAAAATTGCCTGGATGATGGCCATGAACAGTATTTAGTATTAAATTGCTAGTAAATTTTACTTGTACAAAACATGACGCGTATTTGCCAGTCACGTGTCATCACGATCAGGTAGTCAGCCAAGTCATATTGGACGTGTTACTTAGGAGAAAACTTCTATAGAGACTTTAGGGGGTTCTTTAATCTGCTAATAGAGGGAGACTTGTTGAAATGATCCAAATTGACTTAGTAACCTGCCAGGTGTTATTCCCGCTCCCATTCCATTGAACAGCCCATGGTATCCAGGCATAGAAGTAAGAGGACAAGCTACAACATTGTCATCACATAAAAAATCACGCAAAATATCATCCAATTGAGGAAGCCTACATGTGGTTTTAAATTACATACTGGGTTTATTTTTTTTCAACACAGCCCATTATCTTAAAAAAGTCCTTAATTGGTCTGCTTTTGATCCCAAAATGCCTTATGATAGCATGAAATGACCAAATGAAAATAGAACCATCAGGGAGGCTGAGCTGTGATCTTCTTATGACTGTGTGACAGGAACCTGTGTAATTATTATTAGTAACTGTGATTATACTCTCCATCTATATTCTCCATACCATAAGTATACAGTCAGGGAGGCTGAGCTGTGATCTTCTTATGACTGTGGGACAGGAACCTGTGTAATTATTACTAGTAACTGTGATTTTCCTCATCATCTATATTCTCCATACCATAAGTATACAGTCAGGGAGGCTGAGCTGTGATCTCCTTATAACTGTGTGACAGGAACCTGTGTAATTATTATTAGTAACTGTGATTATCCTCTCCATCTATATTCTCCATACCATAAGTATACAGTCAGGGAGGCTGAGCTGTGATCTCCTTATAACTGTGTGACAGGAACCTGTGTAATTATTATTAGTAACTGTGATTATCCTCTCCATCTATATTCTCCATACCATAAGTATACCGTCAGGGAGGCTGAGCTGTGATCTCATTATAACTGTGTGACAGGAACCTGTGTAATTATTATTAGTAACTGTGATTATCCTCTCCATCTATATTCTCCATATCATAAGTATATAGTCAGGGAGGCTGAGCTGTGATCGCCTTATAACTGTGTGACAGGAACCTGTGTAATTATTATTAGTAACTGTGATTATCCTCTCCATCTATATTCTCCATACCATAAGTATACAGTCAGGGAGACTGCGCTGTGATCTCCTTATATATAACTGTGTGACAGGAACCTGTGTAATTATTATTAGTAACTGTGATTATCATCTCCATCTATATTCTCCATACCATAATTATACAGTCAGGGAGGCTGAGCTGTGATCTCCTTATATATAACTGTGTGACAGGAACCTGTGTAATTATTATTAGTAACTGTGATTATCCTCTCCATCTATATTCTCCATACCATAAGTATACAGTCAGGGAGGCTGAGCTGTGATCTCCTTATACCTGTGTGACAGGAACCTGTGTCATTATTATTAGTAACTGTGATCATCCTCTTCATCTATATTCTTCATATCATAAGTATACAGTCAGGGAGGCTGAGCTGTGATCTCCTTATACTGTGTGACTTCAGTTGGTGTAATTAATATTAACAACTGTGATAGGAGTTTCTGCCCCCTACTCTTCCCCGTGTACAGTCTGTGTGGTACAGTCCAACATACAGGAAGATCCGAGTCGTGGGCGACTCATAGATGGTCCTGCTTACCATTCATCCGAATGTGAAAGAAACATCAAGAAAAAGGGAGCGACAGATGAGCAATATTGGAATTGCATCTTGTACCTCTCAGGTCACAATTTGCTCCATCAGGAAGAGGACTTCATTACGATTTCTCCTGGTGTGACTCACTGCTGAATTCTCCACCTTATGTCTTTAGCTCCATGTCCCCAAATCCCCACACTGTGCACCTAAAAAAATAGCACAGTCACTTGCAGTATAATGTCACCTGGATAACAATACTGTGCTCCTAAATAATTTATACTCCTAACAACTCATCTGAGCAGACAAATAAAACATCCTATGTAAAGTCCACCGAACAAATTAAAGTATCTGCAGCACCCACAATTTATTATATATACCAGATCCTACAATTAATATACCGATAATTATATAAAAGTCAGGTCCCTCCCCCATAGATAGTATATACAGACAGGACCTATTCCCCCATAGATAGTATATACAGCCAGGATCCTCTCCCCCATAGATACTATATACAGGCAGGACCCTTGTAGCTGGTATATACAGGCAGGACCCTTGTAGCTGGTATATACAGACAAGACCCCAGTTGGTACTATATAGATGCAGGACCCCCTTATATAGTATATACATATAGTATACACTGGCCCCTTGTGAAAAATAATAAAATTAACACTTACCTCCAATACTCCCAGCCGCCACAGACTTTTCTCTTCTTCTCTTGCCAGCAGCATGTCTCCTGTGACACAGTACTGTGCAGACACTGTAGCGGCGCGCGTCATGACATCACACCAGCCTGTGTCATGCAGACGGGTCTGTGCTGCACCGCTCTGCCTGTCAATTACATTGGTTTTCTAGCATTTGGCAAGTCCTTACTCTCGGTGATCTGCCTCCCCTCTCAGAGATCCGTAATTTGCCGCCTGAGGCACGATTGGCAGATGTGGCCCTCTTCTGCTCTGAGCATAAATTCACTATAAAATAAATATATTACTATATAAAATTAAGTTAAAGTCCTTGTGTCATTGCTCGTTGTGTTATAGATTGAAAAAAAAAATAGCATTGAATATTCTGTATATTCTGTGTTCATAACTTTGGGCAGATTTCTGTGTAATGTAGCGTCAGTCCCTTAACAAACGCTATTCAAAGTGATGATATGATAGAGCGCTGGTGCTGCGGGCTGTCTGTGCATGGCACACAGGATTATTGCTAATTTACTCTTAATTGATATGCCCGGGCTGACTGTCATAGATAGATCGCCTGCAAACACAAACCTCTGCTGCATGAAATCAGCCGCGCTGTATACACTGGTCTGTACGCTCACAGAATATATAATATACAGATTTATATATATATATATAGGATCATGTCCCCTCTACTGTAAATTATAAGAATAATAAAATGTGTCCAAAATGTTGCAACTATGTAACACCACAATGCAACAGAACACAGAAGTGTCTTCTTATATTCCTGTAGTTTATAACACGGCTGCATCGGGGGTCATTTATTAAGGGCCCGATTCGCGTTTTCCCGACGTGTTACCCAAATATTTCCGATTTGCGTCGATTTTCCCTGAATTGCCCCGGGATTTTGGCGCACGGGATCGGATTGTGGCGCATCGGCGCCGGCATGCACGCGACGGAAATCGGGGGGCCATGGCCGAACGAAAACCCGACGGATTCGGAAAAACTGGCGCATTTAAAACAAAAAAAGTGTCGCTTGGGACGCGCTTACCTTTACTTGGTCCGGCTCGGTGAATTCCAATGCATTCAGATGCTTTTCAGCGCAGCAGGGCCACCTGGTGGACGGCGGAGGAACTACCTTAATGAATCCCGGCCGGACCCGAATCCACCGCAGAGAACGCGCCGCTGGATCGCGAGCGGACCGGGTAAGTAAATCTGCCCCATTGTGTGTAATGATATATAGACTATATGGACTGCTGCAGAAGCTCTTTTTGTGCATTATGATTATCTGCAAATGCTGATATGTGTAGTTCTCCAAAGGCTGAAGTGTGTATTAGGATTGTGTAGGATTACGATTGTTTACAGCAATTGAGGTGTATAATGATGGTCTGCAGCACCTGAGGTGGGTATTATGAAGTTCTGCAGCAGCTGAGGTGTGTGTTAGAAGTTTGTGCAGCAGCTGAGGTGTGTATTATGATGTTCTGCAGCAGCTAAGGTCTGTATTACGAGGGTCCACAGCAGCTGAGTTTTGTATTAGGAGTTTTGGAGCAGATGAGGTGTGTACTACGATGTTCTGCGGCAGCTGAGGCGTATATTATGCTGTCCTGCAGCAGCTAAGTCATGTATTATGAGGCTCCGTTGCAGCTGATGTTTGTATTAGGAGATTGTGCAACAATGAGGTGTCTATTATGATTGTGTACAGTAGCTCAGGTGTGTAGTATGATGTTTTTCAGCAGCTAAGGTGTGTAGTATGAGGTTCTGTAGCACCTGAGGTCTATTATACTGTTGTGCAGCTGCTGAGGGTTGTATTAGGAGCTTCTGCAGCAGCTGAGGTGTTTATTATGAAGCTCTGCCACAGCTGAGATTTGTATTAGGAGTTTGTACTGCAGCTGATGTGTGCATTATGATGTTCTGCAGCAGCTGAGGTGTGTATTATGATGTTCTGCAGCAGCTGAGGTTTGTATAAGGATGTTCTACAGCAGCTGAGATGTGTATTATGATGTTAAGTAGAAGCTGAGGTTTGTATTATGAGGTTCTGAAGCAGTTTATGTGTGTATTATGATGTTTGGCAGAAGCTTAGGTTTGTATTATGAGGTTCTGCAGCAGCTGAAGTGTGTATTATGATGTTTAACTGAAGCGGAAGTTTGTATTATGAGGTTCTGCAGCAGCTGAGATGTGTATTATGATGTACTGCAGCAGCTGAGATGTGTATTATGATGTTTAACTGAAGCGGAAGTTTGTATTATGATGTACTGCAGCAGCTGAGGTGTGTATTATGATGTTTAACTGAAGCGGAAGTTTGTATTATGATGTACTGCAGCAGCTGAGGTGTGTATTATGATGTTTGGCAAAAGCTTAGGTTTGTATTATGAGGTTCTGCAGCAGCTGAGGTGTGTATTATGTTTAACTAAAGCGGAAGTTTGTATTATGAGGCAGTGGCGTAACTAGAAGAGGCAAGGCCCCATAGCAGGCTTCTGAATGGGGCCTCCCTTCCCACTTCAAAAATATACTTATTTCTATACTCACTTGTGTGAGTTACACATCATATATTGTATACATACACATACAGCATATATACATCACATATATGTACAATGTGCAGCATAATATGTATATAATGGTGCACATCCTCCACTTTTTAGTTTGTCAGGTTAGATGAGAGGGCCCTGTGACACTGTGGGCCCCATAGCAGCTGCTATGGCTGCTACCACTGTAGTTACGCCCCTGTTATGAGGTTCTGCAGTAGCTGATATGTGTGTTATGCAGTAGTAGTGCAGTAGTTGAGGTGTTTAATATAAGGTTATGCAGCAAAAGAGGAAGCAGCCAAAAAAGTACTTTGGTTGGGGGATACTGGTGGAACTGTTAGTAATAAGCCCCTGTAATACGATGGCGACACGAATTACGCTTCTCTACGCTCCCTCGTCTTTTGATCTCCTGAATTCCTTGTAAGTTGCACATTCTGTTTTCTGCTGTAACATCAGAGTCTGTAAATGACGGGAATATAATAGACATACACCGCGGTACATGCGCCGTCCTACAGCCGCCGCCTCCCCCCCATCCGCAGACATGTCACACGTATTTGTTTTTTTTCCTGCAGAGATTAAAAGAACTGAAACAAAGAGAATTTGCTCGCAATGTGGCTTCAAAGTCCTGGAAGGATGAGAAAAAGCAGGAGAAAGCGCTCAAGCGTCTCCATCAGCTGGCGGAGCTGCGCAAGCAACCGGACGGGTGAGATATCAGGGGCTCGGGCTGACTACGACTACACCAAACAATACATTCTGATGGGGGGGGAGGGGTTTATTTTCTTCCGTTTTTGGATGATTTACTTATGTCACATGTGCAGTGATAGAACATGAATCGGCTCAATATATCCAGTGCAATTAAAGCCACATTCACATTCCGTAAAATCCTGGTAAGAGAGAGGATTGTTTTTTAAACTTGTAATACATTGTATGTAAAGAAAAAAACTTTGACAACTAAAAAAAAATCAAGCAACTCAGCAGAAGTTGAAGGGGTTGTACCAAGTTTGATTTATCCACAGGTTTTGGGGATAGTAATCTGATGGTTGAGGGGTCCAACTGCTGGGATTTATGTTGATTCTTATTGATCATGTGAACAGGACCCCCCCCCAGCAGTCTGGAAAATAGGGGGTCCTGTTCTCAATAATTGATGGAGATGTTGGTCGGACATGAGTCTTGCCACTTTATTCATTGATATGGGAGCAACGGAGAATTATAGAGCACAGCGCTCAGGTATCTCCAATGCTCTTACTCCCATTGTATTGTATAGAACATCAGGATGCATGCGCTACCTGCCACTCCATTAATTAGTGAGAACAGGATCCCCTTTCCCGTGATCAGTTGGGAGTTTGTAACTCGTGATCGATAGTAGCTGGAGCCCCACTCATCACATTGTTATAATAATAATAATAATTCCTTTATGTATATAGCGCACACAGATTACGCAGCGCTGCACAGAGTTTGCCAAATCAGTCCCTGTCCCCAATGGGGCTCACAATCTAATCAACCTACCAGTATGTTTTGGAGTGTGGGAGGAAACCGGAAGACCCGGAAGAAACCCACACAAACACGGAGAGAATATACAAACTCTTTGCAAATGTTGACCTGGATGGCGCTTGAACCCAGGACCCCAGTGTTGCAAGGCTGTAGTGCTGACCACTGAGCCACCTATCGCATGCCCCAAACTTGGGATAAACCCTTTAAGGGCAAATAAATGGAGGAGCAATGACCCGGACATATTTCTGTATTAGCGGTCAAACAGCCAATACAGCCAACTCATGGCCCTAGCACCTACCTTGCCGGATTTGCAGTTCTAGCCATATGTCCGGGTCCGGAGGCCACACCTGACCATGGGGTCTGCTCATGTCTCCTGCAATACAGGGGACTTAGAAGTCACAATTCCAGGAATTGTACAAAAGTCACACCTTGTAAACCTGTTTTTAGGCCCAACACTGCCCCATCCCCACCCAACCGGCACACAGGGCAGGGTAGTCAGAATTAAATTGTGATTAATTCATGGCTTATGCACATAAATTCTTTTCTCTCACCTATGATAGGAAATACCATATGTACTCGAGTATAAGCCTAGTGCTGAAAACCCAAACTCGGCTTATACTCGGGTAAAAAAAATATAGGCCTTACCAGGTTTTTGTGGTAAAAATTAGGGGCCTCGGCTTATACTCGAGTATATACGGTAACTACAATGACGAGGTTTTATGATGCAGGTAACATTGACAATGCTCGGTTGGATTGTCATGGTAACCAGATACCTAACAATGGCCCCCAGGCTGCTGTGTATGGATATAATAATAATAATAACAATAATAATGTCATAATATGGATATTAGAGCAAACGCAGATCCTAATTGGTTATTCGTTTAAAATATAATGCACTGCAACATTGTTGCAGTGTTTTGTAATAAATACAATGGCAAAAAAAAAGAAAAAAAAACTTGAAAAACATTACAATAAACTATACAAAACTGTTGTTTAAACATCCGTAAAAGTAAACGCCTAGTAATAAGAAAATTGTAAAATTTTGAAAAAAATAAAAATAAATTGGAAAAATTGTAAATTTTCAAAAAAAAATTCCTTTTTACTACATTTTGTCACCAAAAGATTCCAGCGTCCCCACCATAAAGCAACACTACTGTAAAGCCTGGGGGATGTGTTGTATGTATGGAAGGCGAAAAATATTTTTCTCAAAAAGAAGAAGCTAAAAAATAATAGAATAAAAAAACATATAAAAATAAAATATTAACTTGAAATTTGAATCTACGGCATGAAAGGGGTTTCCCAGTTTCCACAAATGAAAGTTATTGAGGAACTTTTATCATACGCTGAAGCTTGGTGCACTAGCGTATGATGCTGCCCCACCATCCGGACACTACGCCAGTGCTCCGGTGCCTAAGCCCTGGTAAATAAGCTGCTACAAGTGATTATATAATGTATTTACAGGCGGTCCCCTACTTAAGGACACCCGACTTACAGATGACCCCTAGTTACAGACGGACCCCTCTGCCCCCTGTGACCTCTGGTGAAGTCTCTGGATGTTACTATAGTCCCGGGCTGCAATGATCAGCTGTAAGGTGTCTGTAATGAAGCTTTATTGATAATTCTTGGTCCCATTACAGCAAAAAAATTGGAAACTCCAATTGTCACTGGGGCAAAAGAATGAAAATTGTCTGGATCTACAATTATAAAATATACAGTTTCGACTTACATACAAATTCAACTTAAGAACAAACCTCCGGACCCTATCTTGTACATAACCCGGGGACTGCCTGTATTAGTGTATAAATGTGTGAGTTTATACAGGTGTGTATGTGTGTAAGAGAGTATTAATGTGTGTATGAGTGTAGAATTTTGTTTGTGTGGATTGGAGTATATAACTGTGTGTGATTTTACAAATATCCATACATTGGGGGTCATTTATTAAGGGCCCGATTTGCGTTTTCCCGGTGTGTTACCCGAATATTTCCGCTTTGCGACGATTTCCCCTGAATTGCCCCGGGATTTTGGCGCACGCGTTCGGATTGTGGCGCATCGGTGCCGGCATGCACACGACGGAAATCGGGGGGCGTGGCCGAACGAAAACCCGACGAGTTCGGAAAAACCGACGCATTTTAAAAAAAAAAGGGTCGCGAGACTTGCACTTACCTTCACTAGGAATAGGCCGGTGAACTTGAGTGCATTTCGGGGAACTTCAGCGCAGCAGCGCCACCTGGTGGACGTCGGAGGAACTGCCTTAGTGAATCCCGGCCCGACCCGAATCCACCGCAGAGAACGCGCCGCTGGATCGCGAATGGACCGGGTAAGTAAATCTGCCCCAATGTTTTTTAAATGATTTTTATAAAGTTTTAGAGGATGAGTTAAACAAAGATGTGAAATTCCCTATTGGAGGGTCGTAACTAGGAGAGGCTGGGCCCCATAACAGATTTCTGCATGGGGCCCGGCCTCTCCTAGTTACATCCGTACAATAGGGAATTTCACATTTTTGACTCATCCTCAAAAACTTTATAAAAAACCCCCTAAAAATGTAGTCAATAAAAAGTGCAGAACACCATAAAAAAAATAACTCAGTTACAATGACAGAAATCCTGTACAGAAAGTTCCTGTGTTATTCAGCACTTAGAACTAGCTTAAAAAGCTTTAACAAAATTGGCAAAATGTAACAATTTTTGGACACAATTGAGGTTCAGCGAACCCTGGGTCGCTGCCAAACATTGCAGATTCAGGTCCCCAAACCCGGATTTCATTGCACCCCATCGCTTTGTTAGCGGCATTTAAAGGATGAACACACTGGGGCAGATTTACTTACCCGGCCCATTCGCGATCCAGCGGCGCGTTCTCTGCACAGGATTCGGGTCCGGACGGGATTTATGAAGGTAGTTCCTCCGCCGTCCACCAGGTGGTGCTGCTGCGCTGAAAATCATCTGAACGCACCGGAATACACCGAGCTGGACCAGGTGAAGGTAAGCGCTTCCCAAGCGACACATTTTCCGTTTTTAAATGCAGCGGTTTTTCCGAATACGTCGGGTTTTCGTTCGCCCATGCCCCCTGATTTCTGTCGCGCGCATGCCAAAATCCCGAGGCAATTCAGGTACAATCGGCGCAAATCGGAAATATTCGGGTAACACGTCGGGAAAACGCGAATCGGGCCCTTAGTAAATGACCCCCACTGAACGGTCCCAGCACTGATCATGGGTGTTACCAGTAGGTGTTCATTGTACCCAAACCTTAGTTCAAGGTTCTGCCGAGCTCAGGAAACCCGAACCTAAACGGGTCCACACAATAGCACTAAAGTTCACACATGACTATAATATATATAAAAGTGGAACAAAAAAGCTTCTTCTGTTACCGATCATTGAAGCCATAGGTGGGGGTGTCCCTTGACAGGTCCTAAAATGGATAAAAAAAGGACCTTCTAACAAAGAGGATCTAATAGCTTCAAGGTGCACGAAATAATTGGCCCAAATCCTTGGAAAAGGACATAAATTAGACAAAGCCGAAGTGTAAGATCAGTGCTAGTCACATGCACTTTTATTCAAGCTCATTTCTTTTGTGCACCCTACTGCCACTTTAACTCTTTCCTGCTCTCAAACTTGAAAAGGAGTCCATATAGAACAATTTTTAATTCTGCTCCCATGATTTGTCTCTAGACACAAGGAAATATTTGGTTATTAGTTCTTAATATTTGAGATTTGACATATTAATTTTTTTTAAATACAGGCGGTCCCCTACTTAAGGACACCCGACTTACAGAAAACCCCTAGTTACAGACGACCTCTAGTTACAGACGGACCCCTCTGCCCCCTGTGACCTCTGGTGAAGTCTCTGGATGTTACTATAGTCCCAGACTGCAATGATCAGCTGTAAGGCGTCTGTAATGAAGCTTTATTCATAATCCTTGGTCCCATTACAGCAAAAAAATTAGAAACTCCAAATGTCACTGGGGCAAATTTTTTTTTGGTCTGGATCTACAATTATAAAATATACAGTTTCGACTTACATACAAATTCCACTTAAGGGCAAACCTATGGGACCTATCTTGTATGTAACCCGGGGTCTGCCTGTAACCGAATCCTGTAGGAATCTCATGGCAGTTGTATTGGTGTGTGCATGCTAGTGATGGGGTCATGTGGCTAGTAATGGGGTCATGTGGCTAGTGATGGTGTCATGTGGCTAGTGATGGGGTCATGTGGCTAGTGATGGGGTCATGTGGCTAGTGATGGTGTCATGTGGTTAGTAATGGGGTCATGTGGCTAGTGATGGGGTCATGTGGCTAGTGATGGGGTCATGTGGCTGGTGATGGGGTCATGTGGCTGGTGATGGGGTCATGTGGCTAGTGATGGTGTCATGTGGCTAGTGATGGTGTCATGTGGTTAGTAATGGGGTCATGTGGCTAGTGATGGGGTCATGTGGTTAGTAATGGGGTCATGTGGCTAGTGATGGGTTCATGTGGCTAGTGATGGGGTCATGTGGTTAGTAATGGGGTCATGTGGCTAGTGATGGGGTCATGTGGCTAGTGACGGTGTCATGTGGCTAGTGATTGGTTCATGTGGCTAGTGATGGGGTCATGTGGCTAGTGACGGTGTCATGTGGCTAGTGATGGGGTCATGTGGCTAGTGACGGTGTCATGTGGTTAGTAATGGGGTCATGTGGCTAGTGACGGTGTCATGTGGTTAGTAATGGGGTCATGTGGCTAGTGATGGGGTCATGTGGCTAGTGATGGGGTCTTGTGGCTAGTGATGGGGTCATGTGGCTGGTGATGGTGTCATGTGGCTAGTGATGGGGTCATGTAGCTAGTGATGGGGTCATGTGGCTAGTGATGGTGTCATATGGCTAGTGATGGGGTCATGTGGATGGTGATGGTTTCATGTGGCTAGTGATGGTGTCATGTGGCTAGTGATGGGGTCATGTGGCTAGTGATGGTGTCATGTGGCTAGTGATGGGGTCATGTGGCTAGTGATGGGGTCATGTGGCTAGTGATGGTGTCATGTGGCTAGTGATGGGGTCATGTGGCTAGTGATGGTGTCATGTGGCTAGTGATGGTGTCATGTGGCTAGTGATGGGGTCATGTGGCTAATGATGGTGTCATATGGCTAGTGATGGTGTCATGTGGTTAGTGATGGTGTCATGTGGCTAGTGATGGGGTCATGTGGCTGGTGATGGTGTCATGTGGCTAGTGATGGGGTCATGTGGCTAGTGATGGTGTCATGTGGCTAGTGATGGGGTCATGTGGCTAGTGATGGGGTCATGTGGCTAGTGATGGGGTCATGTGGCTAGAGATGGGGTCATGTGGCTGGTGATGGTGTCATGTGGCTAGCAATGGGGTCATGTGGCTGGTGATGGGGTCATGTGGCTAGTGATGGGGTCATGTGGCTGGTGATGATGTCATGTGGCTAGTAATGGGGTCATGTGGCTAGTGATGGGGTCATGTGGTTAGTGATGGGGTCATGTGGCTGGTGATGGTGTCATGTGGCTAGTGATGGGGTCATGTGGCTAGTGATAGGGTCATGTGGCTAGTGATGGTGTCATGTGGCTAGTGATGGTGTCATGTGGTTAGTGATGGGGTCATGTGGCTGGTGATGGTGTCATGTGGCTAGTGATAGGGTCATGTGGCTAGTGATAGGGTCATGTGGCAAAAAACACCACCCACAACTCCAAACCCCGAAGTATGAAGAAGTCATTAGCACCAGAAAATGTCAAAATGAAGCATTTTTTTTTATTCAGGAGGTTTTAATTTTTGTAAATGTATGAAAACATTATAAAACCCATACAAATCTGGTTTCCACATGATCACACCAACCCAAGGAATAAACTAGATATGTCATTTGGGGCGCACAGTGAAAGCCGTAAAATCCAAGCCCACAAGAAATCGGCGCAAATGCATTTTTTCACCAATTTCACTGCATTTGGGATTTTTTCCTGCTTCCCAGTACACGGCATAGAATATTAAATACCAACAAGTGCAATTTGTTACGCAAAAAACAAGCCCTCACACAGCTATATACATGAGAAAAATTTAAAAAGTTATGGATTTTTGAAGGTTCGGAATGAAAACGCAAAAACGAAAAAGGGCCCGGTCGTTATGGGGTTAATCCTGACGGTATTTTTTTTTTTTGTCATGCAAAGAGTAATATCTCTTTAAAAGCTCCGGTAATTAAGTCATTAGCTTTCATAACAATGTAGGTATACGGCACTCATAGCATATAATGTGCCATGTAAATGCCGCATTAACTGAAGGACTGATATAATTAAAACCATCATTTCACAACTAAATATATCCGCAATAAGACGAAATGTAATTGTTCTGATTAAACAAACACTCTCTGACGGCTATAATTAAGTAGTCAGTAACCGGAAGGAATGGAGTAATAATGAAATACTAGGAATTAAGCTCGGAGCAGCGTCTCACGAGGAGATGGTTACGATGTGACCCCTCCTATTACCAGTAATTATCCGCTTCTAGTCAATGGCGCTTCATCGGAAATCTCTTTATTTTTCAGTTGAAATTTCTCATTAATATAATATAGGTATATAGGTATCAAGCTATAGGCGTTCCATGAAAACTTAGACAGTAAAAAGACCTATAGAAGGAGTCATTTCAAGGGGTCTACCACCAGGATGAACGATTGTAAACCAAGCACACTGACCTACTGGTGTGTGCCCCTCTGGCAGGATCTGCTCTTCTTTTATCTTCTTATTCCCTGTTTTTAAAAAAAAAAAGGCTTTTAAAATTATGCAAATGAGTCTAAGGAGCTCTAGACTGTGTTAATTGAGCCCGGAGCCTGTAAGGCTCATTCGCATAATTTTTAAAAGCCTTTTTTTTCTTAAAAAACAGGGCATAGGAAGCTAAAAGAAGAGCATATCCTGCAAGAGGGGGCACACACCAGTATGTCTGTGTGCTTGGTTTACAATCCTTCATCCTAGTGGTAGATGTCCTTTAAATATGGATCTATAAGGCCTTGCTGGTTTCCAAATTTAGCTGTATGGTCACTGGTTAACCTTTTCTCTGCTTTGGATGGACATTTCTCTAAGGCTGGTTTCAAGCAGCTATAATAAGGACCTGACCCTTAAGAGGTCACCGGAAGTTTTGTAGGACTGTGTAGACAATTTTCAGCAGGATAGCTCTATTTATGGTGAAAGGTCATGGGGACACTCAGGGATACCGATTTCCATGGACCCTCCTTTGAAGTAATCTATCCATATGATTTTCAAAACAGTCTTATAGCATGGGTTTTTGGAAGCCTGAGATATAGTTGACTGTATGCTTGTTAGCTATAATAAATTACAAAAAGTTTTGGCATAATAGTGGTTAATTATTCAGGATAATAATAATAAAAATAATTCATTTTGTGTTTTTTTTTCTCGCAGTGCTGCCCAAGAGGTTCCATTATTTAAAGCACCCAGATTGAAGGGACCCAAGGAAGATGTTGTCACCGGAAAGGATGAGAAATTTGAAAACCTGAGATGTGAAGTTATGTGCAGTCCAAAAACCATCACCAGCAACGACAGCGCCGAAGATAAGAAAGCAGACATTTCGCTAGACGGAGAGGTTCTGAAAGACGGCAGCTGCTGCTTTGTTGGAAGTCAAAACCAGGTACAAGTTCCCCTCTCGAATAGCAGCAGTGTCAACAATAGGGCAGGCGTCTCGTTCTGCTTCTCTAAGAAGGCCCTGCTCAAGCTCGATTCTTCAGCATCGGTTTTCAACGAGAGCGTGGAGGAGGTAAATGAATACAACCAATTTCTCCATCATAAAGCAAAGCAAATGTCTGTAAGCTTTCGACACTATGCACACCTAAATGAAAGCGCGGCAGAAACCAGCGCGTTGACTCAACCGGATGAAACAGACACGTCCCTGCCAGACAACATGCCTGCAAATCCAGAGAAGTTAAAAGATGACAAAGGCAGTCAGGAAAACTCAAAGGAACACATCGAAACGGCCCAATCAAACATAACAGCAAAAATGCATTCTCCAGACACTAGTTACACAGATCAACCGAGTCAAAACGAAGTAAACGTTCCTACGGAGGCTGAGCCAACTTCGGAGACGACAACAGAAGACGGTTGCCAAATGCAGAGCGGCGTACCAGAGACTGGTTCCAGCAAGCACACAGTTGCAGATGCAATATTAATTGAGCATTTTTCCAATTTACTTTCACAAAAACACGCCGACGATGAGTCTAGCTGTGACTCAAAAGAAGGCAATTGTGAGGCATCTAATGATGTTCACGTAAACCCAAGTGATAGCCCAGCCCCAGAACACTCATTAGGCGAATCTGTAAATACCAATACTCAAGCCAAGGCACTATCTTTTCTTAGTGTTTTGAGCAAAGATGGCAATACCATTCTCCAGTGGCCCACCGAACTTGTCTTGTTTACAAAAACTCAGCCTTCGATATCTTATGCCTGCAACCCATTATATTTTGATTTTAAATGCTCTCCAAAAAATAAGACGGGGAAGCCAAACGACAGAGAAACGGGAAAATACAAAGACGGTAATGAGCGTAGTAGAATCTACGAGGACAGGACCTCAGGTGTAAATGTAGAAAGTGGAATGGATAGTCCATCTTTCGAGCCAAAGAATGACGAGAACCTAGACTTGGCAGAGAAAGACATAGAAAGCTCTAATTGTGACCTGACATCAACGAGATTCAAAGAAAAGGCCAAGAACGAAGAGGAATCTCAAATTTCCAACTATTCGGAGAAATGTTTTATTAGTGATAGCTACCATTCAAGAAAACGCAAAAGGTCTTCCCATGATCAATCCAATCATTGCGTGGTTAAAGAAAATATACAGTCTAAGGAGAAATGTAAAAGGAAGAGATATCTACACCGAGATGGTTTTCTGAAGGACAAATCATGTAGCTCAAAAATGTCTCCGGTGAGTCGTCAGGAAGATTGTTGTTCGTGGGAAAATAGTGCTGGTTGGAAGGACTCTGACAGTGATGCGTGTTCAGATACATCCCATAAAACATCATCCTCACAGTTGTCCTATTCCAGTTCTTCCATGAGTAGTGGTTCATCTTGTAGATACAAGGATCTCAACCGGTCATCAACTCAATCGGCTTCCTTGAATGGAGTAAACTGGAGATCTGCAAAGCACAAAAATGATATGTCTTCTAAAAGCGACTACATAAAGGACGATAAGGAACTCAATTGCAAATGGAGACATCATAAGCACAACACATTTTGTGAGATACCAAGGAATGAGTATTTAGAGCATTGGCTTTGCGCCAAACATGCGAGGAACCAACATCGATCTAGGAAAAAAGAAAATGTCCTGGAAATCGATCCTGTTGCAAACAATCTAAATTCCATACAAGAGGGTAATACAGAAGGTTTTGTGACTGTTGAGTCAAGGCTTAATAACTCTAGTGCTTCCTCTGAAGAAATAACCGCCCTTCCAAATCCCTCTAGAAGCCCAGTCCCTGCAGTTCATTATGATGGTAGTGCCACAAAAGACTTCCTTCTGGGTCATTCCCAAGATGTGACTCCTATTTTGATAAACTGTGGGGAAAGTACTTCCGAAAATATTGTAGAACCTAAAAATGACAATGCGCTAGATCCGTTGCCTTCAGACTTGCTTTTAGAGGCCAAAAAGACATCAGTGCACACAGTGGAAGGCAACAATAGACTAAAAGAACATGATATGGACTTGAATGAACCTTTGGAAAGTCCTTCTCCTCTAAGATGTAAAACTGTAGAATTTAAGGAGGTAAAAGCTCCATTGCATGATCAAGCAAAATCTAGTAGTGATAATTTAGATCTTTGTACTGAGGACGGTTTAATAAGCAACTGTCTAAACAACGGGTTGGAAGACTGTGAAGTCCTAGTTTTGACCAGAACTGAAGTTGAGGGACAAAAAAGACAATTTATTCCTGCAGAGCAACCAATTATGCAAAGCCCTGACCCAGGTCACCTTAACTTCTCCTGTCCATTGCCCTCTCTCAGACATCCCGGTGAAATCTTTTCACCAGAGACCAAAGAAGAACCTTTGAGATTGGGGCAGCCTGATGTAAATACAAAATCAAGTCTTGTTGATGGAAATCTAAAATGTTTTTATGATAGTACTATGCAGGATTTTAGGAAAATGGACCCTAGGTTGCACCATAAGTCATCCGGCTCACCTTTAGCACAACAACCAGTTACATTTTCCCCAGATGAAGTCGATAAGTATAAGATATTGCAAATGCAGGCACAGCAGCATATGCAGAAACAGCTGCTGACCAAGCATTTCAAGGCTTTGCCACCCAACGGCTCGGCTGTCTTCTCCACCGCACAAACCATCCAGCCTGTCTCTATCCAACACCACCCCTCCATCACCACCATCCACCACGCACTGATGCAACGCTATGCTGTCACGGCTTCCATGCACTCCCATGTCAATCATTTCCCATTGCCACATCTCAATCATTTCCCCCAGACTCCGTTTTCTCCGATTAACCTTTCTTCGTCGTTAACTCCAACCCTATTTCCAACCCCACCCCCCATCATAGGTCATACATTGACACACCCGCTACACTTAGTTTCCACAGCAGCCATTAACCCTCCCCATCTGACCATTCAAGCCATACCTCACGCAACACTCATCCCGACCATCATTACACCTCACCCCAACACGGGCATGCACCCAACCCTACACTTACACCCATTAATTCACCCATTGTTCCAAGGACAGGAGTTTCACCACCATTCTGGGCCTGGTCACCTCCATTAATATTTGCTAGAATGAGATGTACTGACATTATATAAGGAAGATTAGATTCACTCTTTTTTTGTTTTGTTTTGTTTACATTTTTTTCCTATTTTTTTAGCATTGATAATTTTTAGTTGACTCCATAGAAATTTAGTTTCACGAGTTTAAGAATCTATGTTTATTGTAACTCTTGATTGTTCCTTTGATACAGTAAGGTATATGATGTGAATTTATTATGCAGAAAATGCTATTATTTTTAATAAAATAAAGAATAATCTGTTTACAGAACCTGCAAAAAAAAAATTCTGGGTATTTTCTTCTCAATTTTTTTTAAATTTATTACATATCCATAGAGATCACAATACAGGCAGTCCCCGGGTTACATACAAGATAGGCTCCATAAGTTTGTTCTTAAGTTGAATTTGTATGTAAGTCAAAACTGTATATTTTATAATTGTAGATCCAGACTAAAAATTTTTTTGCCCCAGTGAGACCAAGGAATATCAATAAAGCTTCATTACAGACACCTTACAGCTGATCATTGCAGCCTGGGACTATAGTAACATCCAGAGACTTCACCAGAGGTCACAGGGGGCAGAGGGGTCTGTCTGTAACTAGGGGTCGTCTGTAAGTTGGGCGTCTTTAAGTAGGGGACCGCTTGTGTTGATATATTTTGTGTTATATAGTGTTTTTCTGTAAAGATTAGATAAAATGACTGCACCTGCATCTCCTCTCCTCCCTTTTCCCTTCTCCTCTGCTTCTTCAGTCAGGGTCATAGAGGTGAAACTTCAGAAAGAACACGTTTTCCTTAGTTTTTTAGGTTTCAGAAGCAAGTTATAGACACTGTACACCACATAAAGAATGGCATGAAAAAAATTTAAAAGGGTCCATCCCCTAATAAAGAATTTGGTATTTAAAGGGATGTTCATCCAAGCCCATAATATTTGGTTTGCCTTACAAAGTGTTCTTCTTTTTAAAAATTATTCGGCTCAACCTCACCTGTTTTCACATTGCATCTCCATTGCATGTCCATGAAGACAATCTACAAGTTACGAGGTTAAACCAACTACTGTAGAAGTGGAGACTTGACACTGCAGTTGAGAAGGTTTCTTATTATTCAGAAGCCGTAACACTATAGAGGTAACGGAAGTTCCATAGTGAAGACCATATAGTCCCCAATATCATTATATTAAGGTACAAACCCAGACATTGTGGGTTCGGGTTCTCCGAATCTGGACTTCAGCTAGAAGTTTCTATGTCCTGGCAAACCCAGATAAGTTGGTAGATGGAACCAACTTTTCACATCTATCACTAACACCTGTGACTGGTGCCCTGCGTGTTTGGATTCGGTTTCAGGTACCTGAACTGAACTTTTGTTCCAGGTTTCATTGAACTTGCCAAACCTAAACCTGAGTGAGTCTGCTCATCCCTATGGTGGCTCCAGTGAAGTCTTTGTATGTGAGCGTAGTCAAGGTTAGTTACTAGTGTCAATCTCAGAAGAGGACTATGAAGAAGATTGTTTCTAAGAAGAACATAATGGGGCTTATTTACTAAGGGTTCCCTGGACCGCACTTTAGTGGGTTATTCCGAAGTTTTTGGATTTACGCCGGTGGGACAGGCATTTAGAAGGGGATTTTGGCGCACACGATCGGATTGTGGTGCAGCTGCGCCGGCTTTCATGCGACACAAATCGGGAGGCAGGCCGTCGGCTGATCCGACTGATTCAGACAAACCGCGAGATTTCACTTTAAAATTGTGTTGCATACAATGCACTTACATACACCGGGGCAAAGATTGTGAACTCTGTCAGACCTGATCGGGGAAGAGACACATTCAGGAAATCGGGCACACAATCTGAATCGCGGCACAGTGCATTGTCGTCGAACAATGCACTTTCAGGAGATCCTCCGGACCGGGTAAGTAAATGTGCCCCAATATATTCTATGCCCAACATAAAAGGCAAATTATTGGGTAAGGGAATGTTTTACTTTTTCCTTTTGCACTACTTAAAGAAGAGCTCCAGTGGTAATTCAACTCTCCGTTCCTGCATCTTACATCTAAATACTATATATGACACAACTTCCACTACTCTTATGTTTTCTTCACTCTCAGCAGATTGTGACCTAATAAAACCCTTCTTCTAGTTCATCTTTCATGGCCAAGTGCAGTTGCATCATCCAGAAAATCAGCTTTGAAGTGAGATGTAAAATGGTTGTATAAAGTCAAGGAGGTGGAGAGTTGACCACTGATGTCAAGCTCTCCTCGCCTCATAATGCCCTCTCTGCTTCAACTGACAGCCTTGTATCAAGGACCATCACTAACCAGTTCTCCTACAGTCTGGTGCATAGTGTCAATCATAAAATCGGGGGATTTCTGAGATAAGGAGAGCTTGACCTCAGTGGTAAAATCTCCACCCCTGTGACTTTATTCAACCAATTTACATCTGACTTCAAAATTTAATTTCTGGATGATACCACCACACTGGGCCATGAAAGAAACATGATCTGAAATGTGTTACTCAGCTTCACAACATACTGTTAATGGTTTATTGGGGACATTTTATGCTGACAGGTTCCCTTTAAGTTTTTTGTAGAGAATATTCTGTTTCTGCTTCTAAACAGACTCCATCTTGATTGACCATAAGTATACAGTCAGGGAGGCTTACTATAACTGTGTAACAGAAACCTGTCTAGTTATTATTAGTAATTGTTAGAGAAGTGGTGATGCCTGTGATTGGTAACATAGATCTTTGTGGACTCAGAGTCCAGCACTGGAGGCAGAGTCCCACTGATGCTATTAAGGGTACCGGATTTGTTATTAAAATAGTGTTTTTTCAGTTTTTTTAGGAAAGTTACCGTATATTCTTGAAGTTTTCTACATTTCCACTGGAGTCACGCTGTTACAAGTACATAATTTATTTCATTAAAAAAACAAGGTCCTGTTTTTGTTAAAATGGGAAAAATAATGAGAGGAAGATCATGTTTGACTATAGAAACACAGCGGCTTGTCCATAATTTCCTTCATAAAACATTTTTCAATGTTCCTTCTTTAGATTACTAGTTGTTTTTATAGAAAATTATACTTTATATAAAATATGATCCCTATAGAACCCTCACTTATTCTAGAGCCAACCATCCTTTAATATTCTTTGTTAATTATCCAAGTTTTATTCAGTCTTTGGAGCTTGTGTATTACAGGGCACAGATACTCCATGTCCCACCATTTGTTTCATTAAAGGGGATGTCTTGATTAGAAACTTATTTTCAGGGAATTCTGACACAATAGAGATGGAGGGGGTCTGTATTTAGGATTGGTTCCCTACAGAGTATGCATTATGCAGACAATCCATTGTTTGGAATCAGCACGGTGTAGTACTTTATTTCCCCTGTGGAGGTGCTAAACACTTCCTGGCGGGTTTACACAGATTAGAAAGGGTCAGATGTAAAAGATGTTCTTGGAGGCAAAAAACTTGTGCATCTTTCCCTGAAATTTTTGCATGCCAAGTGGTCATGGAGGGGTGTAAAGTAGGCCTTGCCTCTGGGGAAGTGGACCGACAGCTCCATGGAGATGAAGGGGATAGCCCGGCCATGCGCGACCACCTGCTTATCTCAGTGTGCGACAAGGGATCCAACGGTTATACATTCCCCCCCCCCCCCATTCTTTGGGGAAGTGGACCGACAGCTGGTGTTTCTACCTGTGCAATAGCTATAACCTGGTGTAGAGGGAAGGGGTTTACATCAAGTGCTGGCACACCATGCTTACCCAAAGGAAGTCGCTCAGTGCACCCTATAAAGGGGTATTAAAGGTGTTCACAGGATAGGGCCTAACTTGCTGATTGGTGGTGGTTTCAGTGATGAGAGCCCCACAGATCATGAGAATAGGGGGTCTGAAGCGGTTCGAAGTACCCCCACCTAGGGGGTATGTACTCAGCAATCTCTGTTAGCTCCATGGAGATGAAGGGGATAGCCCGGCCAAGCGACCACCTGCTTATCTCAGTGTGCGACAAGGGATCCAACGGTTATACATTGCCCCCCCCCCACCATTCTCATGAACTGTGGTGGTCTCATTACTGAAAGTTTGATCAGCAAGTTTGGCCCTATAGTGTAGAAGGGGCCTAACTTGTTTCGTGGGAAAGCCCCTTTAATTATTGCCTACATACACCCACACCACCCAAGAGGCAGAGCAATACATAGGACATAAAGAAAGTCCTTTGCCTAGAAAATCCCTTAAACTCCTTCCTGCTCAGTGCCATACACGTTCAGAGCACTGTTAGAGCTCAATGCCTAAAATATATGTCGCTGTCCCAGTGCTGATCATTGATGGAGCCGAACCGGCATCAGGAAACACAAAAAATAGCTGATATTCCCGTGTAACACGCCTAGTAGGAGCAATCTCCGATCCCGTCTGTTAACCTGTTAAATGCCCCGATCAGTCAGAATCTTACAGGCATAGTTCAAGCGATGATATTTCATATCCCATATTGGAACTAGTAATATAGTTTAAAAAAAGTTAATACAAATGTTTAAAAAAAATTAACAAATGCGTAAAAAAAATCCTTTTACATCTAAAAGTTACATATAAAGGAAAAAAAATGAAACTCATCACACAAACTCCCAATATTTGGTATCATGTGTCCTTGACGACCCGTACAATAAAACTGAATCACTATTGAACATGCACGATAAACAGCGTAAATAAAATGAAAAAAATTCACGATTTACGATTTTTACACCTCTTAAAAGGCAGCAAAGAAAAAATTCTAGACATTTCCCCACATTAGGTTTTAGTTTAGTAAAACGAAAGAAAAAATATTTTAATACAGTATTGCCGTAATTTTACTGACCCGTAGAATAAACATAAAATCTTCCTTAGGTGAACACCAAAAAGAAATGTAAAAAATTAATTACAGAATTCATGTTTTCTCTACTCAATCCCCCACAAAAAAGTTTTGATATTTCCATCAATAGGGCATAGCCGCCCCAAAATCATATCACTGGAAAATGCATCTCATCCCGCAAAAAATAAGCTTTCACATGACGACATTAAGGTAAATTCAAATATTTTATAGCTCATAAAATTTCACCATTGATATATCAGAAAACCTGTAGGACAAAACTGGCTCCTCCCTTCTGTGCCTCGCTGTGCGCCGATACAACAAGTTACGTCCTCATGTGAGGTATCTCTGTACTCGGGAGAAATTGCATAACAATTTTTACAATGAGTTTTCTTTTTTATCTTTTGCACTTGTGTAAATTTAAGGGCTAAATGAACCCATAACTGACAAAATTGGACCATTCTACATTTCACCTCCATTTTGTTTTAGTTACCGTGCCGCTCTGAAAGGGTTAACAAGCTTTGTTAAAGAAGTTTTTTTATAGGTTGTGGGGTGCAGTTTTGAAGATGACGTGATTCATTGGAGTTTCACATTTTTAATGTTTTAAAGCTCATCAAAAACAAAAATGGTCTCCAAAAATTTCAATACTGACATTTCCACGGAAATCGGGAAAATTGCTGTTCGGTTTTGTAACACGTATGACGTCGTTATGAAGTATGAAGCCACTTTACTCTCAATACATTTTTTTTTAAATCATAAAAATATTTATCCGTCGTATGAAATTATTTTTTGCCAACACATACCGGAACAGCAGGCGGTAGGATCAGACGGCCCCAGGATCCTCACCAGGACGCTCCATCTGATGCCATCAAAGGATGAGGCCGTTTGATTTACACCACGGTCATCCCCTCTGATCTCCGCCATTGGAAGAGAAGTTTGGCTGCTTAAAGGGAAGTGGACACATCTAAATCAGCTTTTATCAATGAGAATGGATTAGTTCCTTTAAGCGAAAGGATAACTAGGTTTTCCATCCAAATCGCTCATCCTATCAACTCCTACCCCAGAAGAGGAATAACAAAAACTTGTTGTAAACTTGAATCACTTTATTTTTGGTCTGAGGTTTGGCTTTAGTTTAGGTTCTGTCCTGAAAAAATTAGATAACCTAAAAAAAAATAATAATAAAGAAGTTTTAACTTCTTCAAGACCAGATTTTTGGATATTTTTCCATTATGAGGTTAATGGTAAGGGACAATTATTTTTTTTAAAATTTTTTATAGATTTAGGCATTTGTGAAATATCTACTTGTTTACATTCAGTTCTAGAAATAGGGAGATGATTTGAATTTTTGAAAAAAATTCTACGTTTTCTACCAGCCCACTAGGGGGTCTGGTGGCTTATGTGCTATACTGAAATTATACTGATATTTTGGAGATTCAGGCTGTAATAGAAATTGACAAACGACGTCCATGAGAGTCTCTGGGACTGATCTGCAACCGATTGGCACCCCAGATGATGTCGTGAGCCTCCACTGTTTAGGTGCCGTGGTAGTGGTTGACTATTGGTGTCAGCAACAATAGCTGCAGCTAACACCAGGTGTTTCCTGTATAACACAGCAGCCACCTGCTGTTTTGGAGGCCATAAAGGGGCTTTCCCACCAATCAAGTTAGGTCCTCTCCACAGGATGATGAGAACGGAGGGTCCGACGGAGATCAATGGAGCAGAACGGACATGCAAAGCCAACTGCTCCATTCATCTCTGGGAGCAACAAGGGGTCCGATGAAGGTACTTTCGGACCCCCGTGCTAGTGATCTGTGGGGGTGTCATCACTGAGACCCCCACAGATCAGCAAGTTAGGCCCTATCCTGTGGATAGCACCTAATTTGACTGGTGGGAAAACGCCTTTAACCCTGTATGTAGGAATGAGAGGACCCACTAAGATATGTTTCAGGTTTAGGTTTTGAACCGCAACTCTTACCCCCACTGGTGACAATCCTTGGCAAAATGGAAGTGCGCATGCACCAAAGGTATTGAAAAAGTTAACACTTGTGATCCCCACCAGCATCGGCTAAAGTCTGGTTTCAGACACCCAAACCCGCAATGTTCTCCATGGACCCAAACATTGCTGATTCGGGTCCACTCATCACTACCCGTGAGCCCTCTCCACTAGTACATAGACTTGGGGGGGGGGGGAAATTATTATGTGATAAAACAATTTTCTGAACCATCATGGATAGAGATGAGCGGATAAACCATCATGGATAGAGATGAGCGGATAAACCATCATGGATAGAGATGAGCGGATAAACCATCATGGATAGAGATGAGCGGATAAACCATCATGGATAGAGATGAGCGGATAAACCATCATGGATAGAGATGAGCGGATAAACCATCATGGATAGAGATGATTGTTCGCTTTCTGGTTCACCTGCCTGACCCGAAAGTAATGCTGGGTTGGCGCCAAATAGCCAATCCACCAAATGGATGCCCCTAGCTACTGGCTAGCCATGGCTAGTAGCTAGGAGCATTCATTTGCCGGGTTAGCTTTTAAGCTGCCAATCCGGCATTATGTGGTCAAACCCAAGCAAGGACTTGAAGTCCTTTCATCTCTAACCATGGATGTAGTAGAATCACGTAGAGGTCGATAGATGCGGTATTACTAGAGATGAGCGAGCACTAAAATGCTCGGGTACTCGTTATTCGAGACGAACTTTTCCCGATGCTCGAGTGCTCGTTTCGAGTAACGAGCCCCATTGAAGTCAATGGGAGACTCGAGCATTTTTCAAGGGGACCAAGGCTCTGCACAGGGAAGCTTGGCCAAACACCTGGGAACCTCAGAAATGGATGGAAACACCACGGAAATGGACAGGAAACAGCAGGGGCAGCATGCATGGATGCCTCTGAGGCTGCTTAAATGCACCATTATGCCAAAATTATGGGCAACAGCATGGCCATGACAGAGTGACAGAATGAAGCTAGATAGCATCTAAAACATCCAATAATTGACCCTGACACTATAGGGGACGGCATGCAGAGGCAGCGGCAGCAGCGGAAGGCTAGAGAGTGGCATGGCGACATACCCTAAATGGACTCAGGCCTAAATGGACTCAGGCTTCAAACCAATGGGTAGCAGAGAGGAACCAAAGGAGGTGAGCAAGAAGCGCTCAAATAATATCGGTACATGATAAAAGTTTGCCAGTATATTTTGTGGATTACACAGCAGGGTGGCGACAAAGTTAACATGGAAGCCATGAAAACAATCCAAAATTCTGCCTGACACAGCTCGTTTGATAAGGGGACCATGTATGGAGGCAGTGAACTAGTAGTAGATTAAAGGTGCTGCAGTTAAAACTATGTTAGTTGTTTCTTGGCATGGAGCTGGCGCTCCGCTGCCAGGCGAGCTTTCGCCAATCCAAGCCCCTGTCTCTAGGCTACTCCCCAAACAGCACTTCTAAGAACCTTTAGGATAAGATCAAGTGTAGTAGCGTTCTTATAAGTTTGGGATATGGCGGGTGAGGGGAATGTAAACAGATGCGCAAGAAGCGCTGAAATAATATCCGTAAATGAAAAAAGTTTTCCAGTATATTTTGTGGCTTACACAGCAGGGTGGCGACAAAGTTAACAAGTTTGATGTGGAATGCCCTGCAATAGCTCTTGGGCGGTGTGCCTTTTATCACCTAGGCTCAGCAGTTTGAGCACCGCCTGCTGTCGCTTAGCGACGGCACTGCTGCTGTGCCTAGAGCTTCCGACTGATGGCGCCATGCCCACGGATGGTAATTCGGAGGAGGAGGAGGTGGAGGAGGGGTGGGAGGATTTGTAGGTATAGTAGGCCTTTGAGACCTGGACCGAGGTAGGCCCCGCAATCCTCTGCGTCGGCAGTATATGACCAGCCCCAGGGTCAGACTCGGTCCCAGCCTGCACCAAGTTAAGTGTAGTAGCGTTCTTATAAGTTTGGGATATGGCGGGTGAGGGGGATGTAAACAGATGCGCAAGAAGCGCTGAAATAATATCCGTAAATGGTAAAAAATTGCCAGTATATTTTGTGGATTACACAGCAGGGTGGCGACAAAGTTAACAAGTTTGTTGTGGAAGCCATGAAAACAACCCAAAATTCTGCCTGACACAGCACGTTTGATAAGGCGGGCATGTATGGAGGCAGTGAACTAGTAGTAGATTAAAGGTGCTGCAGTTAAAACTATGTTAGTTGGTTCTTGGCATGGAGCTGGCGCTCCGCTGCCAGGCGAGCTTTCGCCAATCCAAGCCCCTGTCTCTAGGCTACTCCCCAAACAGCACTTCTAAGAACCTTTTGTATAAGATCAAGTTTAGTAGCGTTCTTATAAGTTTAGGATATGGCGGGTGAGGGGAATGTAAACAGATGCGCAAGAAGCACTGAAATAATATCCGTAAATGGTAAAAGTTTGCCAGTATATTTTGTGGATTACACAGCAGGGTGGCGACAAAGTTAACAAGTTTGTTGTGGAAGCCATGAAAACAACCCAAAATTCTGCCTGACACAGCACGTTTGATAAGGGGACCATGTATGGAGGCAGTGAACTAGTAGTAGATTAAAGGTGCTGCAGTTAAAACTATGTTAGTTGGTTCTTGGCATGGAGCTGGCGCTCCGCTGCCAGGCGAGCTTTCGCCAATCCAAGCCCCTGTCTCCCGGCTACTCCCCAAACAGCACTTCTAAGAACCTTTTGTATAAGATCAAGTGTAGTAGCGTTCTTATAAGTTTGGGATATGGCGGGTGAGGGGAATGTAAACAGATGCGCAAGAAGCGCTGAAATAATATCCGTAAATGGTAAAAGTTTGCCAGTATATTTTGAGGATTACACAGCAGGGTGGCGACAAAGTTAACAACTTTGATGTGGAATCCATGAAAACAACCCAAATTTCGGCCTGACAAACCTCGTTTGATAAAGGGACGATGTATGGAGGCAGCTATATGGACGACTTTTGGAGGTAGCAATGGAGACAACGTGTGGAGGCTGCTATGGAGACAATTCAATTTGGATAGTGCCTGTATGTGGCAGTCCAAAAAAGTTTTTAAACCAGAGGAGCAGGTAGGTGGCCCTCCAGAAAAATGGAATAGATTGAGTGCCTGTATGTGGCAGTCCAAAAAAGTTTTTAAACCAGAGGAGCAGGTAGGTGGCCCTCCAGAAAAATGGAATAGATTGAGTGCCTGTATGTGGCAGTCCAAAAAAGTTTTTAAACCAGAGGAGCAGGTAGGTGGCCCTCCAGAAAAATGGAATAGATTGAGTGCCTGTATGTGGCAGTCCAAAAAAGTTTTTAAACCAGAGGAGCAGGTAGGTGGCCCTCCAGAAAAATTGAATAGATTGAGTGCCTGTATGTGGCAGTCCAAAAAAGTTTTCAAACCAGAGGAGCAGGTAGGTGGCCCTCCAGAAAAATGGAATAGATTGAGTGCCTGTATGTGGCAGTCCAAAAAATTTTTCAAACCAGAGGAGCAGGTAGGTGGAGCTCCAGAAAAATTGAATAGATTGAGTGCCTGTATGTGGCACTCCCAAAAATTGTTTAAAACAGAGGACCGGGTCGGTGGCCCTCCAGAAAAATTAAATGCATAAAGTACTATAGGTAGAGCCAGTGGGCCCTGTCAAAAAATAGCCAGTTTCCTCTGCTTTACTGTACAAAGAGGAGGAGAAGGAGGAAAATGAGGAGGAGGAGGAGGAGGAGTGGATAAATTATTCAGGTTGAGCTTCCTTCACCTGCTGGAGATTGGAAATTAGGAGAAATCCATGCTTTATTCATCTTGATAAGCGTCAGCCTGTCAGCGCTGTCAGTCGACAGGCGTGTACGCTTATCGGTGATGATGCCACCAGCTGCACTGAAAACCCGCTCGGACAAGACGCTAGCGGCAGGGCAGGCAAGAACCTCCAAGGCGTACAGCGCCAGTTCGTGCCACATGTCCAGCTTTGAAACCCAGTAGTTGTAGGGAGCTGTGTGATCATTTAGGACGATGGTATGGTCAGCTACGTACTCCCTCACCATCTTTCTGTAAAGATCAGCCCTACTCTGCCGAGACTGGGGACAGGTGACAGTGTCTTGCTGGGGTGACATAAAGCTGGCAAAAGCCTTGTAAAGCGTACCCTTGCCAGTGCTGGACAAGCTGCCTGCTCGCCTACTCTCCCTTGCTACTTGTCCCGCAGAACTACGCACTCTGCCGCTAGCGCTGTCAGAAGGGAAATACTGTTTCAGCTTGTGCACCAGGGCCTGCTGGTATTCATGCATTCTCACACTCCTTTCCTCTCCAGGGATGAGAGTGGAAAGATTTTGCTTGTACCGTGGGTCCAGGAGAGTGAACACCCAGTAATCGGTGCTGTAATAAATTCCTTGAACGCGAGGGTCACGGGATAGGCAGCCTAGCATGAAATCTGCCATATGTGCCAGAGTACCAACGCGTAAGAATTCGCTCCCCTCACTGGCCTGACTGTCCATTTCCTCCTCCTCCAACTCCTCCAACTCCTCTTCTTCTGCCCATACACGCTCAACAGTGAAGGACTCAACAATGGTCCCCTCTTGTGTCTCGCCAACATTCTCCTCCTCTTCCTCCTCATCCTCCTCCACCTCCACCTCCTCCGATATGCGCTGAGAAACAGACCTAAGGGTGCTTTGGCTATCAACAAGGGAATCTTCTTCCCCCGTCTCTTGTGACGAGCGCAAAGCTTCCGACTTCATGCTGACCAGAGAGTTTTTCAACAGGCCAAGCAGCGGGATGGTGAGGCTGATGATGGTGGCATCGCCACTGACCATCTGTGTTGACTCCTCAAAGTTACTCAGCACCTGACAGATATCAGACATCCACGTCCACTCCTCATTGTAGACTTGAGGAAGCTGACTGACCTGACTACCAGTTCTGGTGGAAGTTGACATCTGGCAGTCTACAATCGCTCGGCGCTGCTGGTAAACTCTGGATAACATGGTCAGTGTTGAATTCCACCTCGTGGGCACGTCGCACAACAGTCGGTGAGCGGGCAGTTGGAGGCGGCGCTGCGCTGCCCTGAGAGTGGCAGCATCTGTGCTGGACTTCCTGAAATGCGCACAGATGCGGCGCACCTTCGTGAGCAAATCAGACAGATTGGGGTATGTCTTGAGGAAACGCTGAATTATCAGATTTAACACATGGGCCAGGCATGGCACATGTGTCAGTCTGCCGAGTTGCAGAGCCGCCACCAGGTTACGGCCGTTGTCACACACAACCATGCCTGGCTTCAGGTTCAGCGGTGCCAGCCACAGATCAGTCTGCGCCGTGATGCCCTGTAATAGTTCTTGGGCGGTGTGCCTTTTATCGCCTAGGCTCAGCAGTTTGAGCACCGCCTGCTGTCGCTTAGCGACGGCACTGCTGCTGTGCCTAGAGCTACCGACTGATGGCGCCATGCCCACGGATGGTCGTTCGGAGGAGGAGGTGGAGGAGGGGTGGGAGGAGGAGGAGGCATAGTAGGCCTCAAACACCTGGACCGAGGTAGGCCCCGCAATCCTCGGCGTCGGCAGTATATGACCAGCCGCAGGGTCACACTCGGTCCCAGTCTCCACCAAGTTAACCCAATGTGCCGTCAGAGATATATAGTGGCCCTGCCCGGCAGCACTCGTCCACGTGTCCGTGGTCAGGTGGACCTTGTCAGAAACGGCGTTGGTCAGGGCACGGATTATGTTGTCTGACACGTGCTGGTGCAGGGCTGGTACGGCACATCGGGAAAAGTAGTGGCGGCTGGGGACCGAATACCGAGGGGCGGCCGCCGCCATGAGGCTGCGAAAGGCCTCGGTCTCTACTAGCCTATAGGGCAGCATCTCCAGGCTTAGCAATCTGGAGATGTGCACATTAAGGGCTTGGGCGTGCGGGTGGGTTGCACTATATTTGCGTTTCCGCTCCAGCGTCTGGGGTATGGAGAGCTGAACGCTGGTGGATGCTGTGGAGGATCGTGGAGGCGACGATGGGGTTTTTGTGGCAGGGTCCTGGGCAGGGGGCTGACTATCAGCTGACACAGGGGAAGGAGCAGTGGTGTGCACGGCCGGAGGTGAACGCGCTTGTTGCCACTGAGTGGGGTGTTTAGAATTCATATGCCTGCGCATACTGGTGGTAGTTAAGCTAGTAGTGGTGGAACCCCTGCTGATCCTGGTTTGGCAAATGTGGCACACCACAGTCCGTCGGTCATCCGGTGTTTCCTTAAAGAACCTCCAGACTTCTGAAAATCTAGCCCTCGCCGCAGGAGCCCTTGCCACGGGAGCTTCACTAGTTGACACATTTGGCGCTGATGCACCAGCTCTGGCCCTGCCTCTCCGTCTGGCCCCACCACTGCCTCTTCCAACCTGTTCTGGTCGAGGACTCTCCTCCGTCTCAGAAGCACTGTGTTCACCCGGCCTCTCAACCCAGCTTGGGTCTGTCACCTCATCATCCTCCGATCCCTCAGTCTGCTCCCCCCTCGGACTTCCTGCCCTGACAACAACTTCCCCACTGTCTGACAACCGTGTCAACTCATCGTCGGACACCTCTTTACACACTTCTTCCAGTACGTCAACAAGGTCATCATCACCCACAGACTGCGACTGGTGGAAAACCTGGGCATCGGAAAATTGCTCATCAGCAACCGGACAAGTGGTTTGTGACTGTGGGAATGGTCCAGAAAACAGTTCCTCAGAGTATGCCGGTTCAAATGGCAAATTTTGCTGGGAGGGGGCAGACTGGGGGGGGAGGAGGCTGAGGTGCAGGAGCTGGAGGAGTGCCGATTTCGGTGACATGGGTGGACTGCGTGGAAGACTGACTGGTGGACAAATTGCTCGAAGCATTGTCGGCAATCCACGACATCACCTGTTCGCACTGTTCTGGCCTCAACAGTGCTCTACCACGATTCCCAGTAACTTCAGACATGAACCTAGGGAGTGTAGCTCTGCGGCGTTCCCCTGCTCCCTCATAAGCAGGTGGTGTCTCACCCCGCCCAGGACCACGGCCTCTGACCCCTGCAGTAGTTGGACGCCCACGTCCCCGCCCTCGTCCTCTACCCCTAGCCCTCGGGTTAAACATTTTGAAAATGAGAGTTGAAAATGAAACTTGAATTTTTTTTTTAACTTTTTTTTTTTTTTTTTTTTTGTGTTTTTTAGTTTTTAAAACCAAACGATGCTATCCTATTGCTATGGCTATTTTATAGCCAAGTATGAAAGCACACTGCTATGCCAGATGAGATGACGCTGAGTTATGAAAAAAATAAACGTAAAATAAAAAAGGAAATGGCAGACTGTGCCTAATTGAAATACAACCCCGGGCCCTAATAAATTTTCCCACTTCGGTCTTTGCGATGGATATGTGCGTCACTAAAACACAGTGGTCGCAAGTCTGACTCCAAATTGCTCACAATTTACTAGTAGATGCACTGCAACAACTACAGCCACCAGCAGATCAACCAGAAAACAAATATATATAACGCTACTGTAGGCGTAAGTAAGCCGTTTGTATTCTCCTATGGCTATTTTCTAGCCAAGTATTACAGCACACTACTATGCCAGATGAGATGACGCTGAGTTATTAAAAAATAAACGTAAAATAAAAAGAAACTGCCAGACTGTGCCTAATTCTACTCAAACCCCTAATAAATTTTCCCACTTTGGTGTTTGAGGTGGATATGTGTGTCACTAAGAGCTAAACACAACGGTAGCAAGTCCCCCTGCAAATTCCTCACAATATGGTACTAGCTGCAAATAAAAAAAAAAAAAAAATTATAACGTTATTGTAGCCCTAAGAAGGGCTGTTGGGTTCTTTTAGAATCACTCCTGCCTAACAGTAAGCTAATAGAACACCCTAACGCTTTCCCTGAGCAGCAGCAGCTCTCTCCCTAGCGGCATCCAGGCAGAGAATGATCCGAGCAGCGCGGGCAGCGGCTAGTCTATCCCAGGGTCACCTGATCTGGCCAGCCAACCACTGCTATCGACGTGTAAGGGTACCACGTCATGCTGGGTGGAGTGCAGAGTCTCCTGGCTTGTGATTGGCTCTGTTTCTGGCCTCCAAAAAGCAAAACGGCGGGAGCTGCCATTTTCTCGAGCGGGCGAAATACTCGTCCGAGCAACGAGCAGTTACGAGTACGCTAATGCTCGAACGAGCATCAAGCTCGGACGAGTATGTTCGCTCATCTCTAGGTATTACAGATATAATGTATTACATTGGGCAATCTGAAAAATTATCAGTAAGTGAAAAATATATTTCGTGGGGAACTTTTTATGGAACCTTGTAGAACTTTATGAAACTTCCTAAGGCCGATATGGCGGTAATGTCAACAATGGGAAATGTGTTCCTAGATTACAGACATTTTGCTTTACAAAAATAACTATTATTTCTGACATTTAACAATAACCCCAAAGACATAAAATCTGTGGCATTTATAGTGTAGAGAAGGGGTCACTGGGAAATATCTATTTTTCAGAATAACTTTTGAGAACAAAGTTACAATCATACACTATCTGCTGTCACCTGCTTATGGCCAAGTTGAGGCTTTTATATGAAACACGGGATAGGGGGCAGAGAGAAGATTTCATGAGTAGATTCTCTTTTCCCTGGGAGATTTGCATATCATTCAATGGTTAAAAAAAACTTTGAATATTTCTTCTTTATATTTTAGCCTCATACTTGTCCACTTTGTAGAAAGTAATTTATGACACAACTTTCATCATATTCCAGAATGAATACAGACCCCAGACCAGACCCTCTAAACTAATATAGACCTCAAACCACACCCCCTAATCTAATATAGACCTCAAACCACACCCCCTAAGCTAATATAGACCTCAAGCCACACCCCCTACGCTAATATAGACCTCAAGCCACACCCCCTAAGCTAATATAGACCTCAAGCCACGCCCCCTAAGCTAATATAGACCTCAAACCACACCTCCTAAGCTAATATAGACCTCAAGCCACACCCCCTAAGCTAATATAGACCTCAAACCACACTCCCTAAGCTAATATAGACCTCAAACCACACCCTATAAACTAATATAGACCTTAAACCAAACCCCCTAAGCTAATATAGACCTCAAACTACACCCCCTAAGCTAATATAGACCTCAAACCACGCCCTCTAAACTAATATAGACCTCAAACCACACCCCTAAGCTAATATAGACCTCAAACCACACCTCCTAAGCTAATATAGACCTCAAACCACACCCCCTAAACTAATATAGATCTCAGACCGTACTTCGTAAAATAATATAGAATCCAAACCAGATCTCCCCCAAAATAAATACTGATCCAAAAAAAACCCGAAATACATACAGAACCCTAATACAGACCCCAGACCAGGCCCAAAAATAAATATAGACTCCAGACTCCATAAAATGATTCAGAATCCAAACCATTAAAAAAAATACAGGCACTAGGTCAGATTCCTAGGACTTAAGAATCTAAGATACCAGGAAAAAACTCTACACCAGGATTGCATATTGATGAGTACGGTAAACTGGAACTGCCAAGTTCGGGTTTGGGCCCCCCAGGATTGACTCAAATATCAATCCCTGGCGTTAGCTTTTTCAATGGCGCCAGCAAAGTCATCAGTGGCATTTAAGTGGCTAAACCATGTGTGTCAGCACTAGCACGCCGGCGTTGCAGGGTGCCACCAATTTGGGGAGGATGGTCGCTCCCTAATGACATAACCAGGAGCCATGATTCTACCCAAAATGGATTTCAACCACCACTGCCGGCATCTTAGTGCTGACACATGGAGGGTCGTAGTGATTTAAAAGTCGCTGGCTGCATTTAAAAAGTTACCACTGGTAAACAACAAACGTCATGCACAACTACAGTACAGCACAAAACGCTAACCCAGACACCAAATACAAACCCCACACCAGGCAATAATACTAATAATACAATAAATAAATAATAATAACAATGATGATCCCCCTGAGCAGATAATAATGATAATGGAGACCCCAGAGCAGACAATCATAAAAATGGATCAACTATTATAATATAGAGACATCAGAGCAAAATGTTATAATACTGGAGACCCCAGAGAAGACAAATTCAGGTCTCGGAGCGGTTTCAGGTGAGTATAGCACATTTGACATGTACCAGGTCCTCTCCTGCTGCCGACGCCATTCTGCTCTGGGTCCTAATGCCTGCTCATAGAACTAGTTGCAGGAGGAGGGGACCTGGGAGCTGTGAGGACCTGTCAGATGTACTCACTTCTACCGAGCATCGTGCACCTATATATTCTTCTATGAGTGATGGAAGAACTCATCTGGCTATGCAGGACCTGGTGTAGAATAACACTGAAACTTGTAGTGCGCATGCGCAGGGCATGAACACCCCCTTTCAGCCCAACACGCAGCAGGGCTCCATTCATGCCCTTCCATATACCCACGTGGTGTGGAGGTGGCGTAAAGGTGTAAAAACTCATGGCTAGGAATTTGCGACAAAAAGTGCCAAGCAAAGACCGATAAATCCCCCACCACCACCACAAGACTAAATCATTACATTTACAGTACGTTTACAATTTTTTTTTCTGAAAATAAAAACATAATTTTAGGTAATAGGATAATTACATTTTGCTGCCATGATTCATACCCAGCAGCGCGAAACTCCCAAAAAAAAGAGCCGATAGAGATTTTTTTCCACCATCCCATAAATTATTTATCTGAAAGAACCTTCTAGAACTGTCATTTAATTCCACCTTTAAGAGCTGAACTCCTCGGTTATCATTTCTCAATGTAGCTCAGGCCCCACTGCAAATTTTAATCACCTTTTGTGTAGTGCCCTTAAAATAAATTCGTTTTTCGAGAAGGCACAGGCTCGAAATATATTGGCAAAATTACATTTTCCCCTCTCATCTGAGAGCCGGCTGCTTATGTGTATCAGTGAGGCATGACTTCAAGGGAAAATGAACTCACTGGCCAATAGGTTTTTTTTTTTTTCCTCTGGTTATAAACTGCTCTACATTCACCGGCAGTGGCGGACCACTTAATTATGCGGCTGTGAAGCGGCCCCGGCGAAGGAAAATTGATAGCGACTGGCTACGGAAAAGTGAACGGTGAGAAGTGGAGGCTGTTTGTGATTCATTGGAGGAGACGCCAATAATTAAATAAGACGAGTTCATTCGTTAAGAGCGGAATTATGGCGAAACAGGAATATCAATATCAGACGTTCATATCAAAGACTGACTGTTCCATAATTACAAATCCATAGACTATTGATAGAAGAGAAGCTCGGACAGGCAATTTTTTTTTTCCTTTTTTCATGTCTCGTTTTCATGAATTTCCAAATCTATTAATCCTGTAAACTGAACCTAAACCTTTAACATCTAATTTAGGGTTAAAAGGAACCTGTCAGTAGGTTTGGGACTCCTAAACTGCTAGTATGTATTGGCATTACTGGGGTATACATAGAGGGGGAGGAGATAGGATGTGACATCATCTATTGTCAGTAGTGATGTAATGACGGATCAGTGTTATCTATATAGAGGTCATTGTACAGGGAAGGGGAGGGGATAAGCTGTGACATCATCTATAGTCAGTAGTGATGTAATGATGGGTCAGTGTTATCTATATAGAGGTCATTGTACAGGGAGGAGGAGGAGATAAGCTGTGACATCATCTTTTGTCAGTAGTGATGTAATGATGGGTCAGTGTTATCTATATAGAGGTCAATGTGCAGGGAGGGGGAGGAGATAAGCTGTGACATCATCTATAGTCAGTAGTGATGTAATGATGGGTCAGTGTTATCTATATAGAGGTCATTGTACAGGGAGGGGGAGGAGATAAGCTGTGACATCATTTATTGTCAGTAGTGATGTAATGATGGGTCAGTGTTATCTATATAGAGGTCATTGTACAGGGAGGGGGAGGAGATAAGCTGTGACATCATCTATTGTCAGTAGTGATGTAATGATGGGTCAGTGTTATCTATATAGAAGTCATTGTACAGGGAGGGGGAGGAGATAAGCTGTGACATCATCTATTGTCAGTAGTGATGTAATGATGGGTCAGTGTTATCTATATAGAGGTCATTGTACAGGGAGGAGGAGGGGATAAGCTGTGACATCATCTATTGTCAGTAGTGATGTAATGGTGGGTCAATGTTATCTATATAAAGGTCATTGTACAGGGAGGGGGGAGGAGATAAGCTGTGACATCATCTATTGTCAGTAGTGATGTAATGATGGGTCAGTGTTATCTATATAGAGGTCATTGTACAGGGAGGGGGAGGGGATAAGATGTGACATCATCTATTGTCAGTAGTGATGTAATGATGGGTCAGTGTTATCTATATAGAGGTCATTGTACAGGGAGGGGGAGGAGATAAGCTGTGACATCATCTATTGTCAGTAGTGATGTAATGATGGGTCAGTGTTATCTATATAGAGGTCATTGTACAGGGAGGGGGAGGAGATAAGCTGTGACATCATCTATTGTCAGTACTGATGTAATGATTAGTCAGTGTTATCTATATAGAGGACATTGTACATTGAGGGGGGAGGAGATAGGATGTGACATCATCTATTGTCAGTAGTGATGTAATGATGGGTCTGTGTTTTCTATATAGAGGTCATTGTAAAGGGAGGAGGAGATAATCTGTGACATCATCTATTGTCAGTAGTGATGTAATGATGGGTCAGTGTTATCTATATAGAGGTCATTGTACAGGGATGGGAGGAGATAAGCTGTGACATCATCTATTGTCAGTAGTGATGTAATGATGGGTCAGTGTTATCTATATAGAGGTCATTGTACAGGGAGGTGGAGGAGATAAGCTGTGACATCATCTATTGTCAGTAGTGATGTAATGATGGGTCAGTGTTATCTATATAGAGGTCATTGTACAGGGAGGGGGAGGAGATAAGCTGTGACATCATCTATTGTCAGTAGTGATGTAATGATGGGTCAGTGTTATCTATATAGAGGTCATTGTACAGGGAGGGGGAGGAGATAAGCTGTGACATCATCTATTGTCAGTAGTGATGTAATGATGGGTCAGTGTTATCTATATAGAGGTCATTGTACAGGAAGGGGGAGGAGATAAGCTGTGACATCATCTATTGTCAGTAGTGATGTAATGATGGGTCAGTGTTATCTATATAGAGGTCATTGTACAGGGAGGGGGAGGAGATAGGATGTGACATCATCTATTGTCAGTAGTGATGTAATGACGGATCAGTGTTATCTATATAGAGGTCATTGTACAGGGAGGAGGAGGAGATAAGCTGTGACATCATCTATTGTCAGTAGTGATGTAATGATGGGTCAGTGTTATCTATATAGAGGTCATTGTACAGGGAGGGGAGGAGATAAGCTGTGACATCATCTATTGTCAGTAGTGATGTAATGATGGGTCAGTGTTATCTATATAGAGGTCATTGTACAGGGAGGGGAGGAGATAAGCTGTGACATCATCTATTGTCAGTAGTGATGTAATGATTGGTCAGTGTTATCTATATAGAGGTCATTGTACAGGGAGGGGGAGGAGATAAGATGTGACATCACCTATAGTCAGTAGTGATGTAATGATGGGTCAGTGTTATCTATATAGAGGACATTGTACAGGGAGGGGGAGGAGATAAGCTGTGACATCATCTATTGTTAGTAGTGATGTAATGATGGGTCAGTGTTATCTATATAGAGGACATTGTACAGGGAGGGGGAGGAGATAAGATGTGACATCACCTATAGTCAGTAGTGATGTAATGATGGGTCAGTGTTATCTATATAGGGGTCATTGTACAGGTAGGGGGAGGAGATAAGCTGTGACATCATCTATTGTCAGTAGTGATGTAATGATGGGTCAGTGTTATCTATATAGGGGTCATTGTACAGGGAGGGGGAGGAGATAAGCTGTGACATCATCTATTGTCAGTAGTGATGCAATGATGGATCAGTGGTGTTATCTATAGACAATTCCACCCCTGACTCCATATACACTCCACTCTACTCCGTGAATTTTATTTTTTTCTTTTGCCTCAGATTTCACTTATCATCTCTAATAAGCAAAAAATTGCAGTTCACTCTATACCACAACATATTGAAATAGTCAAAAACCTTAATAAGTACTTACCACCAGACCATAAAAGTTATGTTTTTTCCTCTTTGGAGATAATCTCTCCTTCCTCCGTCTTTATACAAAGTAGCAATAATATACTTCATTTTCAAGTATTTATAATACAAAAGCCATCGGCTCTCCGAGAAATCCGTCCTGATTATTACATTTGTAGACTTCAATCCCTGTATGAAATGTGTAATCCCCGATTCGCGCACCATATTTTACTCTGCATATTTCTCACTGCCGGTATCTAGTAGACCGCCATCACAAGAAAATTAATGTGGGCAATCAGGAAGCACTTTTCTCCATGGTTAATTTCATAACTACCCGTTTTCACAGCTTGGACGTCGCAAATTGAAAGAAGAGATTCTGTGTACAATCCATACGACTTAATCCATAATATTTGTATCATTAGGCCCCATCAAACATGCTGAAGAATAAAGAGTATGGGATGAGGGGGAGTCACAATAGTCTTCTCATTGTTGACAATCCTTCTCCATCAGGTAGAGAACGTCTTGGCCACTTCTCCCTTTCCCCATGACTTATCACTGCCACCCAGGTGATGGTGGCCTCTGGAGAACATCTCCACACTCCATCCCTAAAAAAATCATAGTCAATATAATGTCGATAGATAACAGCTGCTCCTCAAAATGACCACAATAGGGCTTATTCACTAAGGGTCACGGATTGCACTTTCGTCGGTTTGTTTGCTGTTTTCAGGGATTGCACGGCTTTGACAGGTATTTAACAGGTGTCTGCGTTGGAATTGTGTCGGAATGTGGCGCAATGTGCTGCTTCCATAGGACAGAAATTATGGGGCGGGCCATCGGACGATCTGACTGATTCGGACTGAGCGCAGGATTTGACTTTCAAATTTTGTTGCAAGACAATGCACTTACATGCACCAGGAAGAAGGTGAACTCCGGGGACCTGAGCGGGGAAGCAACACATGCAGGATATCGGGGGCACGCACGCTGGTAGTGAATCGCAGCACAGAGCATTAAAGTCAGACCGGACCGGGTAAGTAAATGTGCCCCTATGTGCCTACTGCATATACAGATAATACACTATGGACCCTCAATATAATTTAATATATATATACTACCACATAGTTCCCCCTCATTAATTCATATTTAACACCAGCACCCCATTTATTATAATAATCACTGTAATTCCACCACATTTGCCTTGTTTCCCAAAAATTTAAAGGTGCATTATTGGCCACCTCTTTATTGACTGTCCATCCACTTGCAGCCACTTTAACAGCTAGAATAAGGGTCAATAGATCCCTGTTCTCCATATACTGAAGGTTAGGGTGTCAGGAATAAGAAGTGTAATGAAAAGTGGATTGTGGACTCAATGGGGCTAATTTACAAAGGGTCCCAATGCTGCACTTTCGTGAGGTTTCCCAAATATTTCCGTTTTGCACCGAATTGCCCAGGGATTTTGGCGCACGCGATCGGATTTCGGGACATTGGCACCGGCGACAGAAATGGGGGGGGGGGGGGACATTAGTCAATGCTGCAAAGCACCAGAAGGTAAAGCAGAAAATGGTCATGAACAATTTGAGGTCTAAATAAGGGGAACTCTACCTGAACTAAGTACAGACCTAAAATCAAAGTTGCAATCACAGATTTGAGGCTGGGTCAAGCTGGCCCATGAATCTCCAATAGCCGTTGGATACTCAATTGACCAACATATATTTTCCCTTCCACCCCCATACACATGCATTCTTGTCTTGTGCACGTATGAGAGCATCCACACATACAATCTTGGAAGAAAACAAGAACTGGCCATGTCGACCTCTAACAAGGTGGATTTTTTCGGCATCTTCTTAGATATACAAAGGGAATGGAATTTGGTTGACTTTCATCTTGGATGGTCACATACTACACATTACAAGATTTACGGAGAGACACAACCCTCAATGATCCTGTAAATATACTGTAAGCATATTGTCCTAAACCCACCAAGGTCATCTGTGTCTTGATGATTGATCCATCCTCTGGGGACTTCTTCTGGGGACAGTATTTTTCTAGCTGGTCTGAGACGTTGATTTGATCCAAAAAATTGACAGATCGGAAGGAGAAAAATTATGACTATTGAAGAGATGAGATTCTTGACTTAACATTAGATCTTCTTCATCGATGACTTCACTTGGAGGGCATAATTCCTTACCGGTAGCTTCCCATGTCTATAAATAATGTGGTGTATAATGAGCAGCATCACTCTTAAACTTGTCTGCTTTAGTATTGAGAATCTCAAGTGAAAAACCAGTCAGCGTAAAATTTTTCAATTGACGTTTTGAATTGAATCAATACTGCAAAAAGATTCCGGCTTATCGCATATTGATGAAACTTCTCCTTTAAGCAGTCACAGCTTATGTTATATTCAATCAAGATTTTACTTTCTGATATCGGTATCAGATCCTGTTTTGGATATGATAAGATTGAAAACAATGTGACCATGGTATCTGAGGGGGGTCAGTTTCACTCTTACTTTTTTTTACGTTTTTGTAATTGTACAGTTTTCCCATGGGGTGATCCAGTAGTGGATTATAATATAGGCGGTCGGGCGGTTTGGGCAGTAGCCTGGGGCTCAAGCCTTCTAGCGGGCCCATGGCCACCTAAACTACCCACTAAATTTTATACTGAAATCCTCGTACATCTGTTCCTGCTCTCAATACACATGTGCACAAGAGCCATTTCAAGACCTTTGTATGTCCTTCAAAGCCACAGATTGAAAGCATATAGAAGGGTCACATCCTCCATTCCCCAAGAAGCTCAAATGGTTCTGTAATTGGCAAATTATAAAAATGTTGGCTTTTGAAAGTTGGGGCGATAAAAAAAATCTAAATTGGAAAACATTTTAGGTGGGAATGGGTTAAAGTGAATCTGTCACTGGAAATGTGATTTTTAGCTGGTGACAGGTTCCAATAGCCTATGCTATGCTGATTTTAAAAATGCCTTTGTCATTGCAGTAGTTTATAATAGTTTGATTACCTGGCTCCCTGCCAGAAGTGCGTGGTGAGTCCCAGGGGGAGCTGCATCCTGTGTGTACCTGTGTCTCCTCATACATTCTTCCTCTACTCTACACTATCCACTTCCCTCCACTACCTGCTTAATGCACATGACAAGTAGTAGGGGTGCATGAGTTTGGAGGAGACTGAGACACAGGCTGCAGCTACCTCCCCCCAGGACTCACCACATGCTGCTTGCAGGGAGCCAGGTCATGTGAATTAATCTTATATAAACTACTGAATGATTCAGAATTCTGATGATCTTCAAATAGGCTATTGGAACCTGTCATCAGCTAAGAATCCCAATGCTGGTAACAGGTTCCCTTTAAATCGAAATGATGAATTCTAAAGCTTATCCACAATATATTAAAAGATCATTGTCCAACGGAAGGAGTGAGTTGACAATAGAAAAATACTCAAGGTGGATGGGTGCTAAACAACTCCAAGGGAAATGAGACGAGTTTTGACCTCCCATCTTGTAATTTTGTTCAATCAATAAAGCTTTATTAGCAAAATAAGTATTGACATAATATAAATCCCCAACAATTGTTAGGAAAAAAATGTGCATTTATCAATTTTGGCAACATAAATAAACATACATAAACACATTTATCATATATATGGACCCATGTGCGCTGTGGTATGATGGAAGAACCCCCTTCCTGATAATTGCCCCCCCCCCCCCAAAAAAAATGAATTTTCTAATCACTTCTCAGTTTTATCCTATTATACTCTATGTAAGTTTTGTTGTATTTTAGGATTCATGGGGCCATACATACAATTAAAAAAAGAATTCATTAACACAAACATATTGCACCATATTTTATTGTTGGGATTACATTTCCATCTACTATTAACTGTATGAGGAAGCAACCAAAAAGTTTTGGGATTAGGCAAAAAAGCGCAAGCGCACAGACCCAGGGTGATTATCCAATTACCACATCTAAAAATAAGCACAAGGATAATTCGTGCTGTTTTTGTCACTGTTTTGCTGAGGTTTATCTCAATCACAGCTCGTGACGTTCTCTTGTAAACAAGCGCTAGGAAAAAACAAGGATCGTAAGAAGTTATTGGAAGTTGAGTTTTAGAAAAATTCCCTTGTCTGTGTTATGTACAGTAAGTATTTAAGGTCGGCGGCACACGTGGCATTTTGAGCCCGTTTTTGGGCCGTTTGTATGCAGTCCGTTAAAAAAAGCATGCGTTTTAAAAAAACGCATCGTTTTTTTTGAAAATGCATGTTTTTTTTCAGTTTTTCCCCATTTATGATAATTATGGTAATTGGGAAAAACGGACAAAAACGAAACAACGAATGTGTTTTTTAATGGACTACTTAAAACGGCCCAAAAATGGGTTCAAAACGCCACGTGTACCGCCGGCCTAAGTGGTGACAGGGATTCCGCCCGCGGCCCCTTGTTTGTGTCCTGCTACATTAACCCAATAGATTACCAGCACCTTTTGTAAGTAGGGTGTTACCGGTCCACAGGTTCTCCTCCTGGATTAAAAAAGAAAACAATTGGGCTCATTTACTAAGAGTCCGTCGGATGCATTTTTTTCGGGTTTCCCGACGATTCCCGTTTTGCGCCGAATTGCCCCGGGATTTTGATGCACGAGATTGGATTTTGGTGCATTGGCGCCGGCTTGCACATAAATCGGGGGTGGGCTGTCGGACAACCCAACGGATTCGGACAACGCGCAGGATTTAACATTTAGAATTGTTCCGCAAGACACACAAGTACATGCACCGGAAAGAAGCAGGTGAACTCCGGCGGACCTTGGTGCAGAAGCGACCGATGCAGGAACTTGGGCGCACGATCTTAGTGAATCACGGCCGACCCGAATCCTCATCGGACAACGCAGCATGGGATCGCGACAGGACCGGGTAAGTAAATCTGCCCCAATGTGCTTCTATAATGCAATATCACTAACCAAAAATGTAAAGAACAATAAAAAAGAGTTAAAACTATCCCTTTTTGAAGGTTGGAGTTGGGTTGCATGGCCTATAACATCCCCAAGGCACTAAATAACTAAATTAAATAACTAAATAACAAGTTGAGTTCATAAAACCATAAGTTATTATAATTAAAATTCAAAAAAATATATAAACCCATTGACCAAAAAAAAAATACCTTGGAATGGAATGACACCTTCTCTCTGCCAGTGTAATGATATATGGTAGTGATTGCAAGATTAGAAAGAAAGGAGAAAATGATTGGGGAATAACTGTAAAATGGAGAGGAAGCCGGAGGACCGTATTGGCGCCTCTAGCCTACATACAATATGAGTTATCATTGGCATCAGAATACTGGCTCTGTATGCACATTTATCTACAGATGTTATGGATAGGCCCAGGGCCGGCACCAGCACTGGGCATAGCTGGGCAAGTGCCGGGGCTCAGAACTGCTGCGGGGGCCCACATAAGGCTGTATATAAGGAATAAATGGGGGTGAGAGGCTGTATCTAATGAATCCATGGGGTGTGAGGGGGGCTTATATAAAATAACCATTAAGGAGCTGTTTGGCATTATAAGCTAAGGAACAGGAGACTGTTTTAGTTTCTGAAATTTTTAATGCTTCACTGCAAAGGGACCTACTGAAGCTCTGTCGCCCAGTGGCCTACTGAAACCTGGAGCTGACCCCGGCTAGGCATATAGATCCTGTATACTTGCAGATTGGTAAATCTGTTGTTCCAGCTGGTGCCATAAATGCTGGATTTATAATAAATCTGGGCGGTTGGGGCAATGATATACCATAATTTGGAGGAGATATTCCAAATCCTTGCTGGATGACTGGAGTGGAAAGCCGGCCATGAGAAATATCCATCAAACATCCAATAGAGTCTTTGAACTCTGCATATTTATGAGTCAACAATCTCTCACCAAGGAGATACTCTACCCAAATGTAGCATTTTAGAGGTCAGTAGGAGAATTACTTTTATGGCCTCTTATGGTGGTACTTTATGGGGGGAATTTACCAAGACTGGGCTCATAGTACTTGAGTCTCGAAACTCCCCTCTCCGATATGTTCGGATGAACTCTATGACAGGTCTTGCCCATGTATCATTTGAACACTTACCAAATCGATGGGAATTCACCAACCGTCCCCGTGATGTTACCTATCCATCAGCTACAAACAGTAACTTAGTCTCTTGAAAAACTTTTTTCCATTCCCATTTGGAAAATAAATCTTAGCGTCTTACAGAATTATCCATATAACCAATTAGTTTTTGTGTACTTTATATATCATTATTTTCCCCGCGCTCGGTGGAATGGATAGAGCTCAGCTTCGTTGTTTGTCTAGGTGATTATACCTGACTTATACAGATTTACAATTAATAAGATAATTTTACTTACATGTGCCTTAGGGATAGAATTGCGGGGGCGATCAACCGTTACTTTGTTATTAATTGTTTTTATGGGATATTATTGTGATGCTGCTTGTTCAGCCTTGTAAGCTCCGAGCTGATTATGACGATTGTATACACCTTCTAGGAAACACATCAGGGATATTTATCAATCTTATCATAATTTTTATATAGGGGCTTTGTTTTTTCCATTGAGGCAGAAAATAGATCTGCTGCAGTCCGATCACTTGATAAGACGGTATTTACCGATCCCTACTCCACTACCACTAATGTAGTGCGGCAGGGTCGGCTTTAGGGTGTGGCAAGCTGGGCTTTTGCACAGGGCCCCTTCTATCATCCATCTCCCTATCATCTGTATCTCATATAACATTCTCCTACAGCCCCATATTACAGATACTTACCTACTACTGTTTGTAACTACAAAGTGTTATTATTGCGCAGGGATAAAGGAGCCTCTTACTGACTGTGACTGGTCATAAAATAGTTTTATTTTGGGGCCCCACTTTATCTAAAACCGGCACCTGTGCGGCTCCAAGGATCTGCGGCACTCTACTACCTGTGTCTCCACGCACCATTGGCAAAACCAGGGAGATCATTCACCCAATAAGTGGTTGGAGCACAGATTTGGAGAAGCAATTCGGTGGGTGTTGGGTGACACACAGGAAGTATGTTGTGTAGCAGGGTCCATGTCACCGGAACGGTGGAGAAGCAAAAATCCTAACATTGTCTTATCATATACAGGCCCCCAACACATCTCTTATACCGTTTAATTTTACCAAAATGCAATATATAAAGATGTAACTAGCTAAGGATATTTTGGGGCACATATACTTACCCATCCCGTCACGATCCCCGAGGTGCGTTGTCCGACGAGGATTCGGAGCTGCCGCGATTCACTAAGATCGTGCGTCAAATTTCCGGCATGTGTTGCTTCCCGCTCAGGTCCACCGGAGTTCACCTTCTTCTTCCGGGTGTATGTAAGTGCTTGGCTTGCGACACAATTTTGAATGTTAAATCCCGCATGTTGTCCGAATCCGTCGGATCATCCGACGGTTCTCCCCCCACCAAAATATGATCGCGTGCGACAAAAAGGCCTTCTTAATGCGGCGCACATTGGAATCGGCAGATGATAGTTTCAGACCCCTAGTACATGAGCCCCTTTATCTTTTTTACATTGTGAGCATTTAAAAACCTATTAATTTTTTTTTAATGTTTGGAGCTGGTGATGGCAATCACATTTTACTTTGTAAGAAGGAGGAGCTCCTGCAGTCAGCTCCCAGCAGGGGTGCACCAGTCATGAGGCGAGTTGAACCTCTTGCCTCAGGCAGCACCACCTGCAGCAAGATGGGGGCAGCATCAGGGGGGCGTGGTTATCTGCTACAAAGCAGGAACTGACAAATAGCGGGGCACATTTATCAAAAATGTTCCACCTTCATTTAGTGTTTTAATTTAGCCCTAACTGTGTCTTATAGAAGACATGAGTCTGATGGAGCTGCCGTTTTCAGGTCTTAAAAATGTCTATGTTTGGTTACTGATCGTAGATCATCATGGGGAAACCTACCATGCATTGATGAGCAGCAAACATCATGAAACAATGGCCACCTGCCTTGGGTTTAATTTAGCTGTCATCATGGTCTAAAGACAAAATGATTCCAATTTAGCTGATGTCTTCTTCAGGTCTATGAATAGCTAAATTTCAATGTAGATGCCTTTTGGGAATCCTATGCTGCACTGATGAGGGGGAAAACATCTGGAAACAATGGCTTAATTCAAGGTATGAATGCAGATATATGTTGGGTGTCCTACACTGCAATAATGAGACACAAACACTGTAAAATAATGAACGTCGGCATTAAGTGATTTTCATTTACCTGATCTGATGGCGTGAAGGAAACATAAGTCTGATTGAGTTGTTGTCTTCCGGCCATGTGAACGGCCATATTTGACTATTCAGTGTAGTTCACAATTGGTGAGGGAAGCAACATACACCCTTAAAGGGGTATTCCCATCTGGGCATTCACATTTAATTTCATTCATTCTCATATGTAAACATTTCTTCGATTGGATGTTATAAAAAAAATGTTCCTGTGTGAAGATAATTTCGCATAAATGTAGCCATGTTGCCCTTAGAAACGAGATAGCTTCCTTGGATACGACCACCTCACATTTTGGTGTCCAGACATGCGCAATTGAGTCCTGCCTGTCTGCTTGGCTTCAGCGGTCATTACCACAGGACGGCTGTGAGACCTGCAGTAACTCCCTGACATTTCATATACAAAACCTTTTGTTTCTTTGTGCAATCCCTCCAGCAGAGGTGGTCGTATCCAAGGACAGACTCCTGTTGTAATGGACCATATCACTGCATTTATGAGAAATTATCTGCACACAGGTAAAAAAATGTAAAATAATATCTTATTAAAGAAATGTATATATATGGCAGATTAATGAAACTGAATGTGAATGCCCAGATGAGAATACCCCTTTAAGCAATGAGCATCTACATTGATTGTTTTAATTTAGCTCTTCCTCTAACCTAAAGAAAATATGAGCCTGCTGGAGCTGTCTTCTTAAGGTCTTAAAGGGATTGTCTGGGATTTTAAAAAAAAACTATTTGGCTTGGGGGGCGGGGACTATTTAAACAATAAAAGTCTTATACTTACCTCTCTCCACACTCCCAATCACCCTCAGTGCCATACGTCACTGCCGAGCCTCTGTTTGTTTACAAAGACTAGAAATGCAGTCCTGATCACGGCCCCTTGTCCACGCCCGCTACAGAATTAGGCAACATTCGCATGTACATGCACGTCGGCGAGCTGGAGAGGAGGAGGGGTGAGTGCAGCTAACTCCTCCCCTCTCCATGGGAAACACCACTGCCCGGCCATACACATAAGGCTCTATCTTTTCCCCGTTGTGGTACGAAACAAGTGGCTGTGGTCCTTTAGTAATACCAATATTTAATTACTAAATGTTGGAAACCCTAACCTGCACTGATGAGCAGCAAAGCAAACGCATTGAAATAATATTCACCTGCATTCAGAGGTTTAAATAAGCTGTTTCCATGGCCTAAAGAAGACCTGATTCCTATTAAGCTGCTGTCTACTTCAGGCCAAAAATTTGGATAATACCGAATACTCAATGTAGATCACCATTGGAAATCCTAATCTGCACTGATGAGTGACAAACATGCTGAAACAATTTTCAGTTGCTTTGAATTGAATGTACCTGTTCTTAGAGTCTTATGATAATTTAGGTGATGTTGAAACATTTCGACCTGGAGCCAAGGAAAATATCTCTTAATCTCCAACTACAATGTTGCGCCAATGTATGACCCCACAGCGATGGTATTGCGTCTACTTTTGCCTCTGTCTCCTCCTTCCTCTGACACAGACCAACTCCGCCTATAACTACTGTAAATCCTTCCCTAATAATTAGCTGCCGCCTTTAGAGTTCCGGAACGCGCTGTAAATTCCGTATTCGCTCTTTAGTCTCCATACCGCCCTGTGTCTTCCACCATACATACATTTACACAATTTATCTCTGTTTGTTTTCTAGGTTATTATTACACTTTGTTGTTTTTGCTCTTTTTCTCTCCGACATTGTATATTTTTTTTACCCGTAGCCCCGGGCTCCATTTTGTTTAGTATGAAATTAGCGCCCTAATAAAAGTTTACTTGTAATTTTTTTTTTCTTTCGGAGCTGTGATATTTGGCGGTGTGAAATCGTGCTGTCTGTTTAGATGTGCATAGATTGTCACCCTGCCAGGAAGATGAAGATGAGGGAAAGGAAGATGTGAAAAAATTTTTTTTTTTTTTTTTTTGCTTCTTACGGTATTTTAGTCTTGTGCTGACAACGCGTTTCGGTTCTTTCACAGGAGGATCCAGCTGCTCATCTTATCTCTGTCCAACAGCAGGAAATGAAAACAGAGTGTAAAATCATCTGATAGAAAGCAGATTTTATAGAGAGTTTCTATGGATACATCCCCGGCAATAACAAATGGTTTGGAGAGCCAAGAAATAGCATTATGTTTGTTTCCTAGCTAGGAGTCTGGAGAGACGCTATAAAATATAGATTTGAATATTTTTGATTATGAGAATGTGTTAAGTGCTTAGTCTTCCCTACACCATTTGGATTCGGCAGGAGGCTAAGCTCCAAAAATAGTCAAAATTCACAGAGATTCTACGGTTTCATATTTTTTATTATTTCCAGTTAAAAAGTAGTTTATTTTATGGTTCCATATTAAATTGTATTGTATTATATTATCTTACATTACATTTTATTTTGTTATAGTTATCCAACTTATATACAGGCGATCCCCTACTTAAGAACACCCGACTTACAGGCGACCCCTAGTTACAAACAGACCTTTTGTTGGTAATTTACTGTGCTTTAGCCTTAGGCTACAATAATCATGTGTAACAGTTATCACAGGCGTCTGTAATTAAGGTTTATTATTAATCCTGGTTCTTATGACAACCCAACATTTTTAAAATCCAATTGTTACAGACAATTTTGTCTGGGGGTTACAATTAAAAAATATACAGTTCCGACTCACAAACAAATTCAACTTAAGAACAAACCTACAGAACCTATCTGGTACGTAACCCGGGGACTGTCTGTATTTAAAATGGGGAGTAATGGGAGTAATCCCTAAAATTGAGCCCCCAAAACTGTCAGCTGCCTATTTACTGGGACCACCCTAACCAGTGTCTAGTAATGAGTCTATGCTCCCTCCTTAACCAAAGTTAGGACAGGAAACAAGACTAACAAACAAATAACACAGAAGAATAAGGTATTGGTCTGGGTCAAACTTGGCATGAGGTGAGTTGAGCCTATCACCTCAGGCAGCACCAACTGCAATAAGATGGGAACAGCATCAGGGACTTCACACCTAACAATAGTGTCTCTTCACATCAGAATGGATGTCACACATTGCATGGGGAACCCACTTACTAAAAAAAAATTACCCAATATATTACTAATGGATGGGTCAAAGGGGGGCACCATTGTATAGCTCTCCTCAGGCAGCAGAAAGTTTAGATTCACCCTTGGATACAGCACAAAATTGAAGTCCAAAGGAAAAGTCAAAAATTGGAAGCCAAGATCAGATGACGAGAAATGCAGAAGTATAGCAAGGGCTAAACTCAAACACTGGAGCCAGACACAGAGGTGTGAACAGGGTCTATATAGGTGGGCAGAGAGCAGAGGCCTTACTATGATGGAAGGTTAACTGTTCCTGGACTAGAGCAGAGCTGTAGAGGAACTAGCTGTGGTGTAATTAGCCTCAATATAAAACCCAGTACACACTATAAAGAGTCAAGCAAAGCACAAAGAAATTTAACACACCCTAAGCCTCAAAAAGACTGTCAAAGATATTACACTTTTAAATAGTAAATGACTTGATGAACTTCAACCTACTTGGTGGACAGCAAACTTGAATTTATAGACAAGTGTCAGGCAGCTGCAACTAAAGCAAATAAAATAATAGGATGTATCAAGAGGCTGATTCCGCATATGGAATGCTCTGTACTTCTTGGGGAACGGGGGATGTGTCCCTTATACCTGTGGAAGTCTGTGGTTTCAGGAGCATTGGAGGAATTTCAAAGGTCATGAAAAAGCTCTTGTGTACATGAGAATTAAGAGCAGAAAAAGATGTAGGAGGATTTCATGCGTGAAGGTTCTTTTCAGTATAAAATTTGGTGGCTGATCATGGATCCCTTAGCAGGACGCTTGGGCCCATAGCTAAAACACAATCACCTATATTATATTACAGTGACATCATTGTACGGGGAGGGGGAGGAGATAAGCTGTGACATCATCTATTGTCAGTAGTGATGTAATGATGGGTCAGTGTTATCTATATAGAGGTCATTGTACAGGGAGGAGGAGGAGATAAGCTGTGACATCATCTATTGTCAGTAGTGATGTAATGATGGGTCAGTGTTATCTATATAGAGGTCATTGTACAGGGAGGGGGAGGAGATAAGCTGTGACATCATCTATTGTCAGTAGTGATGTAATGATGGGTCAGTGTTATCTATATAGAGGTCATTGTTTGGGCACTTTGCAATGTTTTCCAGAGATATATTTCCACTTTATAAGAGGATTATAATGGTCAAATACTGGGACTGATCTCAGCATCGGTGGTGACTAGAAAGGAAATTCAAAATGCCCCTAAAAATCTGTGTAGCAGCCCTTAGATCTTGGTGTGTTCAGCTTCATTGGTGCGAGAAGGTAAAAGGTCCCCTTTAAGGGGAAAGGCAGGCAATAACACTGGACTGCATTGTACATTTTTATACACTGTGTACATTAATCTTTGGTGATCATTACATAAAAATAAATATTTATAATAAAAGAATAAGGGAAATGCGTGCATTCAGGATATATGTAAAGTAACTGCAGTTAGAGCAGAAGCGGCCGCCCGCCAGGAGCAGGGCTGATGGGAAGCCGCTCACTTATTCCATTTTCCGCTTACGGTGTATGGAATGGAGTGTGCAATTTGCAAAAAAAAAATAAATAAAAAATGTAATTTCCGCCATAAATAAAACATCCAGTGTTTGGAGTGAAGCAGCAATCAGCCGGCGATGTACACATGAATGTTAAGTAAACAGTGACAGCGGGGACTCGGCGTCACCCTCTTCTCTTGGGTTTAACAAAACAGGAGAAAAGATGTTTTTAGCCAAGTTTTATTAAACGGACGTAGAATGTTTTATCCAACCTTGATGAAGGATAAGGACGCTCCCTGGGGGACATGTGTCACTATCATGTAAGGTAACTACATCAACTTGGAGACAGTCCAAAAATATGGGCATGAGTTGTATTTATCATAAGTACGGAGGGAACTCATAATGACTTGGCACATTGTGCAGGGGGCCCCATGTTGCCTTGGCGTCTGGTGAAGCCGCACCCTTTATCCTATGGTTTATAGGGTCCTGGCAGAGACTTGTATTATCCCATTATATAAGGGCATCAGGTTGGATCCCATAGACATTTGGCCAGAACCTTATTATTTTATAAAACAGACACAATATGGAATGAGACGGCCGAACAGGAGAGAATGGGGCAGATTTACTTACCCGGTCAATTCGCGATCCAGCGGCGCGTTCTCTGCGGTGGATTCTGGTCCGGCCGGGATTCACTAAGGTAGTTCCTCCGACGTCCACCAGGTGTCGATGCTGCGCTGAAGACCATTGGAACGCACTGAAGTTCACCGAGCCATCGTGGGTGAAGCGTGTCGAGCGACACTTTTTTAAAAAAAAATGCTACAGTTTTTCCGAATCCGTCGGGGTTTTTTACGGCCACGCCCCCCGATTTCCGTCGCGTGCGTGCCGGTGCCGATGCGCCACAATCCGATCGTGTGTGCCAAAATCCCGGGGCAATACAGGAAAAATTCAGTTAACCCGTCGCAAAAACGCAAACCGGGCCCTTAGTAAATGACCCCCAATGTGTTTTTCCCTGAGGGGACTGATCAAAAGAGAAAATTGATTCTAAGAGAAAGTTACTGGATCACTTCGCCTGAGAAAAGCCTAATGAGGAATGAAATGTTCTTGTAATCTGCACTTTGTCTCTTATTATACATTTATTACTCGGTCCGGAAAGTCTTTGAGGTATACGATTCCTAAGGTGTCCACAGTATCTGATCTGAGATCTCATCGTGGTTACCTTGTATTGTAGTAGTCACTGTTATCCATCAAGTAAAAAATCCAGGGTTTCCATTATTTGCTATCATAAAGCAAAGAATGGAGGTCTTAAAGGGATTTTCAGATTAAGGACATACACTGACCGGCCACTTTATTAGGTACACCTGTCCAACTGCTCGTTAACACTTAATTTCTAATCAGCCAATCACATGGCGGCAACTCAGTGCATTTAGGCATGTAGACATGGTCAAGACAATCTCCTGCAGTTCTCCCGAGCATCAGTATGGGGAAGAAAGGTGATTTGAGGCCTTTGAACGTGGCATGGTTGTTGGTGCCAGAAGGGCTGGTCTGAGTATTTCAGAAACTGCTGATCTACTGGGATTTTCACGCACAACCATCTCTAGGGTTTACAGAGAATGGTCCGAAAAATAAAAAACATCCAGTGAGCGGCAGTTCTGTGGGTGGAAATGCCTTGTTGATGCCAGAGGTCAGAGGAGAATGGGCAGACTGGTTCGAGCTGATAGAAAGGCAACAGTGACTCAAATCGCCACCCGTTACAACCAAGGTAGGCAGAAGAGCATCTCTGAATGCACAGTACGTCCAACTTTGAGGCAGATGGGCTACAGCAGCAGAAGACCACACCGGGTGCCACTCCTTTCAGCTAAGAACAGGAAACTGAGGCTACAATTTGCACAAGCTCATCGAAATTGGACAGTAGAAGATTGGAAAAACGTTGCCTGGTCTGATGAGTCTCGATTTCTGCTGCGACATTCGGATGGTAGGGTCAGAATTTGGCGTCAACAACATGAAAGCATGGATCCATCCTGCCTTGTATCAACGGTTCAGGCTGGTGGTGGTGGTGTCATGGTGTGGGGAATATTTTCTTGGCACTCTTTGGGCCCCTTGGTACCAATTGAGCATCGTTGCAACTCCACAGCCTACCTGAGTATTGTTGCTGACCATGTCCATCCCTTTATGACCACAATGTACCCAACATCTGATGGCTACTTTCAGCAGGATAATGCACCATGTCATAAAGCTGGAATCATCTCAGACTGGTTTCTTGAACATGACAATGAGGTCACTGGACTCAAATGGCCTCCACAGTCACCAGATCTCAATCCAATAGAGCATCTTTGGGATGTGGTGGAACGGGAGATTCGCATCATGGATGTGCAGCCGACAAATCTGCGGCAACTGTGTGATGCCATCATGTCAATATGGACCAAAATCTCTGAGGAATGCTTCCAGCACCTTGTTGAATCTATGCCACGAAGAATTGAGGCAGTTCTGAAGGCAAAAGGGGGTCCAACCCGGTACTAGTATGGTGTACCTAATAAAGTGGCCGGTGAGTGTATATCCCTTATTCTGTGGGAAGAAGAAAACTGTCTGATCAAAGGGATCTCCACAAGGTTGTCAAAGGGGGATGGACAGTCCTCCTCATCAATCCTATATTGCTGATTTCCTATTGATTCCAATGGACAAGCTTACCGGACAAGCTGAAGTTGGCAATACAGGACAGCTAGGGGTCGGGACTTGTAGTTTCCCATTCTGATTTGTGGGAGATTATCTCATCATAAGGCATTTAACCCCCATCCTGTGTATAGGGGGATACATACCCTTAATGGAAATACCCATTTAAACAAAATTAAATTATTTCAAAATACATAAAGACAGTAGGAACATTTAAAGTGTAACTGTAAAGTTATAATGATTTTGCCAAATTCTAAAAACAAACAAAACAATACCCATATTGTGTTACTCGCCCATTTCTTTCCAAAGTTATGGCATTTTATGTTCTGAAAGTGTTTGACAAAAATCTTTCTCACCAGATGTGAATTGGTCAGAGACCTAGCTCTTTCTGTGTTTGCCCTCAAGCTGAGTCCAATTAGTTTGCCCACAGTTCCAATGTTGCCTTGTGTTCTCTCTCGAAGTAATTTAGCAGCAAATCCAGTGAGATTCAATACAAGTAAATCCACTGAACACTGCACAGTGCACATACAGGATGTATATGGTGAAAGCCTGGCAGCTTCCATCACATGGAGGACCAAGGAACATGTAATAAGTGGAAGAAAGCATTAGTACGTGAAGTCTAGAAACACAGACAGGGATGGAGGAACTCATATGGAAGAGGGGAGATCTTTTATCTCCCTATTTTGTGCAGAAGACATCTCTATCCACAGTCCTGAGCACATCCAACTCTGCTACATACACAGAGAAAGCACAGTCACATGACTTCCTCCTCTGTGAGCAGGGAGAAGCAGCCCCTCCATTCTTCTGAGACTGTAGAGCTGTAGATTTGTTTATAGGATGGATTCCAGGGTTTGTTAGCAGAGGGAGAGGAAGTAGCTCCTGCAGCAGTGAGGTAATCTGAGGGCTATAACAAAGAAACTGCTGGGTATAGGTAACAAAGATAACAAGCAAAGTTGTTGTACATCCAAAGAGCTATTGATTTGTGAAAAGTAGAACAACTTTACTGTTGTCCCTTAAATTGTAACTAAAGTTTCAGCAAGACTTCATAAATGAATAATAATGATGATACTTTATGCTAATGATGATACTCCTGATCGAGTTACATCAAGGCGAAAACAGACATAGAAATTTAGTATGACATCCTACTTCAGGACTCTCCTACTCTCAGCAGCTTTGCTGTAACCACTCTGGGGGTGTCTGACCATGGGCCCCAAAGTTTTTCAAACTTAGTACTCGCCTTCCCCTTCTTGTATATAGCCCTTTTATTTACTAGCAATGCTTCCATCCTCAGAAGGAACTCCCTTTTGGTAGGTGAGGTTGGTTGGATCCACCTAGCTGCAATCTCCTTCCGTGCCATATATAATAATCTTCCCTACGCAACTCTCCGTACATGGTCCAGGGCATTTAATTAATTATAGCCCTGTGTGGCGATTTGATCATATGCCACATGTATGCTAATTGTACCACAGTCTGTTTGTAGCCTTGGCTGGGGTGGGAGGGGAAGGGAGGGAGATTGTTTGTATGTTTAAGTGTAGCATTGAAAATAATAAAGAAATATCAGATTTTTTTTAAAAAAATCAGAAAATACATTTTAAAAAAATTAAAACTAAATAACAACCAAAGAAAAATGAAAGAAAAGGATACTGTAGTGATATATAGTGAGATCTCTGAGAAGATACATCTCTATATACCAGTGCATTCAACTTGTTTTAAAATGGAACTCTATGGAAACTCTAGTGAAGCTCTTAGATTTTCACATAAAAGATTAAAATTTTGAAAAAAAAAAAGTCAGACCCTACCAGAGGGGGCTAGTAGTTTAGTGCAGTAAACCTTGGTGAAAGGCTCCATTAAAGGAAACCTACCACTACGGATCTGCCTACTAAGGTAGATCTGGTGGTAGGTGCATGTAATGTATGTAAGGATAGCCCTTTTTAGGGCTAATCCTTTACTACCCTCTATTTTTTCTAAACTTTAATCCTGGTAACATGCAAATTTTCTAAAGAGGCTACTGGGGTGTGGAGTAGCCGGAGCTGAGGCTATACAGCACGGCTACTCCACGCCCCAGTAGCCTCTTTGATCCTCCTACCCAGGCATCTTCAGCTGTGTGCGCACTCATCCATGAAGCCAGAGTTCTGCGCATGTGCAGAACACAGGCCAGTGGCTGTGCAATCTCGGCTCCAGAGCCGGAGCTACTGTGCATGCGCAGAACTGAAATGTCTGGGTAGGAGGATCGAAGAGGCTACCGGGGCGTGGAGTAGCCGTGGTGTGTAGCCTCAGCTCCAGCTACTCCGCAACCCAGTAGCCTCTTTAGAAAATTTGCATATTACCCTGATTAAAGATTGGAAAAGATAGAGGGGAGTAAAGGATTAGCCCTAAAAAGGGCTATCCTTACCTACATATACGCACCTACCACCTATCTTAATAGGTAGATCCGTAGTGGTAGGTTTCCTTTAAGTGCCACATAATCAGCAAATGCTCCAACACAGATCTTGCATTGGAGTCCAGGATTTTCCTTCGGTGTTATTATGTTTTATATTTTGCTCTTTTTTCTATGAATGTGGATATTGATGACTTGTCCATCATGTAAGATGTTCTAGACTGAACAGGTTGTACCTCCGCACGACTTCTAATATCAGATGTGGTAATGCACAGCAATTCTCTGGACTCATTTCTATCAAGTTTACACACAAGGCGAGTGAACAATGCAAAGAGGAAGAACTGATCCATTCCACATTACACGGCCAGAGGGAAATCTCAGAGAACTCGTCTGCTGCTTCTGGAAAGTAAGAAAAAAGCTTCAAAGTTTAAGACCGTGTCCAACTACAAGAAAAAAATCTGTAGATATATATTTTAAAATATTCTGTTCTGTTTTATATTTCCAGGCAAAGTTTGTAAAAAAAAACACACACACACAATGGGGGGCATTCATTATTGTCTTTTTTGTCTATGTTTGGAGTCTTTTTGGCACAGTTTTGGTACAAATGCCATTTTGCGACTTTCCTTTGTGCCAATGAACATAGGATGGTCACTTTCAAATGCGTCAAATTCATTGGGGCACATTTACTTACCCGGTCACCGGAGTTCACAGAAAGTGCATTGTCCGTGTATAATGCACTCTGCCGCGATTCACTAAGATCGTGCGCCCGATATCCTGCATGTGTCGCTTCCCCGCTCAGGTCCGCCGGAGTTCACCTTCTTCTTCCTGGTGCATGTAAGTGCTTTGGCTTGCGTCACAATTTGACAGATAAATCCCGCACTCAGTCCGAATCAGTCGGATCGTCCGACGGCCGCCCCCCGATTTCTGTTGCATTGAATAAGCCCCATTATGTGCATAGACTAGTTTTCACAATACTGAACCTAATTCACGATATGCGATTTGCTGCAAATTTCCGTTTAGGCGCATGTTTTGGCACAAAATGGGGCAGATTAACTTACCCGGCCCATTCGCGATCCAGCGGCGCGTTCTCTGCGCTGGATTCGGGTCCGCCGGGATTCACTAAGGTAGTTCCTCCGCCGTCCACCAGGTGGCGCTGCTGCGCTGAAGAGCATCTGGACGCGCCGGAATACACCGAGCCGGGCTGAGTGAAGGTAAGTGCAATTTTCGCGACACATTTTTTTTAAAAATGCAGCAGTTTTTCCGAATCCGTCGGGTTTTCGTTCGGCCACGCCCCACAATTTCCGTCGCGTGCATGCCGGCGCCGATGCGCCACAATCCGATCGCGTGCGCCAAAATTCCAGGGCAATACAGGGAAAATCGGCGCAAATCGGAAATATTCGGGTAACGCGTCGGGAAAACGCGAATCGGGTCCAATCACCCCCTGGGGGTAGAAATAGAACAAAAGCCACATTCTAATTTTTAATTCCAATTGCTCCTTAGAGGGACACGTGTGACCAAAAAAAAGAACATTTTGCAACAAACACAAACGAAAACAATATTTTGAGACAAACCAAAAAAAACAAATACAACAACATACATAGGGGCACATTTACTTCCCCGGTCCTGTCGTGTTCCCCGCTGTGCGTTCCCCAACGATCATGGACTCCGGCACGATTCACTAAGATCATGCGCCCGATATCCTGTATGTGTCGCTTCCCCGCTCAGGTCCGCCGGAGTTCACCTTCCTCTTCCCGATGCATGTAAGTGCTTTGTCTTGCGACACAATTTAAATGTTAAATCCTGCGCTCAGTCCGAATCCGTCGGATCGTCCGACAGCACTGGCCCTGATTTCTGTCGCTTGAAAACCGGCATGATTGTGCCAAAATCTGATAGCGTGCACCACAATACCCTTTTAAATGCGGCGCAAATCGTTAATCGTCTGAATTTCCAACGTTTGTGCACTCCGCAGACCCTTAGTAAATGAGCCCCATCGACTCACTCGATGAATTCAGATAAAACAAAAGTGGAATTGAACAGAGACAACCAAGTCAAAGACAAATTGTAATGATGAAGTCCCCCCATTATGTCCCCCAAGTCTTGTCCTACAAGGGTGAGTTTTTTAACCTGTGGTCCGTGTCCCCTATTTATTTTCTATGCCTCTTTCTCAATATGGATGTGACAACCCCTTTAATTTCACAGGGTAACTTTGTAAAACAATGAGTCAGTACTTCTTTATTACCATTGCTGAGTATTGTATTATAGACTTAATGTCATTAGTCCCCGGTTTACCATCATTAGTGCTTCCCAGCAGGTAGACCGCCCTCCTATAAACTCAATGTAAGCTGTAATAAAAGAATTGATATTATTATAATTGTAATTGGATTTTCTCAAACTCCTCTTGATAAGACCTCAGTGAGGGGTCATTTGATAATATGCTTTTATATCCTATCACTCTGACTCAAAGAGGTGGAACTTGTGGAACCAACACAATATAATGAACAGCACGCGAGAGCACCCCCATGGGCAATCAGATTACCTTCATCATATGCTGTTTTATGAAGCTAAATACATTGTATGTTTTCTAATATTCTTAATTTTCAAACACATACTTGTAGATTCACAAGTGATTAAAACCATTGGAATTAGAGTCTTTATTATTCCTAATTATATTTGTAATGTAAAACGTGGAAAAAGAACTAAAAAGTCAAGAAACTTTTTCATTTCTGCTTAAAGGGACCTGTCATCAGAAATTGGACTAATAAACAATTACTAGTATATTGTCAGATCAACAGCTTCTAGATCATGTTTCTCTTATGGCTCACTTGGTGGCGTCATCAAGAAAATCAACTTTGAAGGTGTTGTATAAAGTCAAGCTCTCCCCACCTCTGAACACCTCCTCCCCTGTGATTGACATCATGCACCAGACTTCAGGAGATCAAGTCAATGATGTCCCTGGGTGCAGGACCATTAATTACAGTGAAGGGGAATTCCGAGGCAGGGAGAGCTTGACTTCATCAAAACAATTCACACCTCACTTCAAAGTTGATTTTCTGGATGATGCCACCACACTGGGCCATGAAAGAAACACGATGTAGAAGCTGCTCAGCTGCTTGATAACATAAAGCTAGTGGTTTGTTTCGCCAATTTCTCATGACAAGTTCCCTTTTAATAGTTTAAAGGTGTTTTTAGGCTGACTAAAAAACTGTTGGGGGGCTGAGGCTGGAGAAATGTATATATGAAATGTATATATATATATATATATGTATATATATATATATATATATACACTCACTGGCCACTTTATTAGGTACACCATGCTAGTAACGGGTTGGACCCCCTTTTGCCTTCAGAACTGCCTCAATTCTTTGTGGCATAGATACAACAAGGTGCTGGAAGCTCCTCAGAGATTTTGGTCCATATTGACATGATGGCATCACACAGTTGCCGCAGATTTGTCGGCTGCACATCCATGATGCGAATCTCCCGTTCCACCACATCCCAAAGATGCTCTATTGGATTGAGATCTGGTGACTGTGGAGGCCATTTGAGTTCAGTGACCTCATTGTCATGTTCAAGAAACCGGTCTGAGATGATTCCAGCTTTATTACATGGCGCATTATCCTGCTGAAAGTAGCCATCAGATGTTGGGTACATTGGGGTCATAAAGGGATGGACATGGTCAGCAACAATACTCAGCTAGGCTGTGGCGTTGTACCAAGGGGCCCAAAGAGTGCCAAGAAAATATTCCCCACACCATGACACCCCCACCACCAGCCTGAACCGTTGATACAAGGCAGGATGGATCCATGCTTTCATGTTGTTGACGCCAAATTCTGACCCTACCATCCGAATGTCGCAGCAGAAATCGAGACTCATCAGACCAGGCAACGTTTTTCCAATCTTCTACTGTCCAATTTCGATGAGCTTGTGCAAATTGTAGCCTCAGTTTCCTGTTCTTAGCTGAAAGGATTGGCACCCGGTGTGGTCTTCTGCTGCTGTAGCCCATCTGCCTCAAAGTTCTACGTACTGTGCGTTCAGAGATGCTCTTCTGCCTACCTTGGTTGTAACGGGTGGCGATTTGAGTCACTGTTGCCTTTCTATCAGCGCAAACCAGTCTGCCCGTTCTCCTCTGACCTCTGGCATCAACAAGGCATTTCCGCCCACAGAACTGCCGCTCACTGGATGTTTTTCGGACCATTCTCGGACCATTTCGGAAAATCCCAGTAGATCAGCAGTTTCTGAAATACTCAGACCAGCCCTTCTGACACCAACAACCATGCCACGTTCAAAGGCCTCAAATCACCTTTCTTCCCCATACTGATGCTCGGTTTGAACTGCAGGAGATTGTCTTGACCATGTCTACATGCCTAAATGCACTGAGTTGCTGCCATGTGATTGGCTGATTAGAAATTAAGTGTTAACGAGCAGTTGGACAGGTGTACCTAATAAAGTGGCCGGTGAGTGTATATATATATGGTATAACAAAAAGGTCGGGATGGTTGAATATCTCTCGAAACACACATTGGATTGAATAAAATATATATATATATATATATATATGCGTCAAATATTTTTTTTAAATCTATCCAGTAATACCAAACTTTGCCGCCTACCCACACCCCCTGAAGTCTCTCCACTGGTTACACATTGTACAATAAATCCATAAATCTCTGAGCTAATCTATCAATACCTCCTCACATTTGATTTCCAGCCAACAACCTGTCCCCGAAATATATCTTTGAACTGACCAGCCGATACCATTTAACATGTATTGGTTGGTCAGATGACTTTACCATCACTCTCCTTGTATCTATTCTTTTCGCAGGACTTTTCGAGGACTACCCACGCATCCCTTATATTCTGGAACACTCCGCCTATCGCTTTAGTATCACACAATGCCCACACTGATAAGTTCCCTTTCCCTTGTGTACACATCTTAACCTCCTATATAGATTGTTGGCCATCACGGAGAGGATCCTCTTTTTACTTGTTACCATTTTCTCTAGTTTTATGTCTTCTGTACTTATTTGTTTTCGTCTACATGTACTATATGTGACGCCCTTCACGAAAGAACAAAAAAATGGCCCTCTATTAAGAGGAGTGGCTACTTGAGGACACACACATGGCATAGAGGTTCCAGATGGCCAACCTAGACCTCCAGGAGAGAGAATTGTTAAACTGCCCACAAGTACTAGAACATCCAACACCTTTGTTGTCTACCATCTACATCCAAGTGTTGGCAGTTCACTGCTTTCCCAAAATAAGCTAAAATGAGAAAACGGTTTAAGTGATATTATTAGATCTGACATACATCAAAAAAAGCACAAAAGGAAAGCAAACTTATTCCAGTAGAGAGAAAACATTGTGGTTTGATGCCCTTTGATGTCTTAGATGCTTTTCTGTATCTTTTGTTTCTGAGCTGAGAGAATATTAGGTCACAAATGTTTTAAAGTGTTGAACAGAAATGGAAAAACAGACTTTATTTTGAAAAATATAAAGTTTGAGTGCAAAAAAAGTGTGAAGTGTGTCATAAAAATGATACCTGATAAAATATTCCTATAAGAAAATTTAGTTCTATGTAAAAATGATTTTTTTGTCTTCATTTTATTCACATCTTAATGAATTTTGGTTAAAACTCTTTACCGGGAATTTAACGACTTGTCCACCCATTCACTGGCAGGCAAGGCTCGTAAAAAGCCGAATTTCCAGCATTTTTACCGGTTTGCTTCACGAATGCTACTTTTTCTGAAAGTGGGGGAGTGATGGGGTGGGGAGCACTATATTCACTATAAGGGTCTTCCATATTGCACTGTAAAGTTTGGGTCTGGCCACTGGAAGCAACAGGTCATGTCAGAAGGACTAGGGACTCAATGTGATGTCCTGTTATGGGGCTCCCTTCAATCCCTTCAATCAAGCTAGAAGTCAGCAAGACATGGGACGTCACAGGAAGTGACAAGTCCAGCTACCAGTTAGTCACATGACCTATGGCTCCTGGCGGCCAGACCGTACCTGGGTAAGTACAATATGGGTATTTACAGTTTGTTATACAGTTGGGTATTTAAAGTTTGTCATTAGTGGACAACCCCTTTAATTTGCATTGCTGGTTACTCTTTATTTAATTTCTAATTTTATTTAAAGTAATATTAATGGATTTTTTTTCTCATTTTGCCAGCCATGATTCACTGTGATATCAGATTTTCATCTTTCATCGGGTTTGTCTATAGTTTTCCCTTTTCGGGGGGGTATCACTAACCTGTACACCTATTCTGCCTACAAGGGGAGAGGCACCAACTGCAGCCAGTTGTCTTACAGTAAGACACGAATAGTGCAGAAGGAAAAGGATAGGGTAATGGTTGGACCACTGGGGTTTTCTTTTTCTTCTGACAATACATTTGAATTAAAAACTCAGGGAAATTTATTTTAGCTCTCAGATATTTTTATGCCTAGCAATCAATTATTTGTGGCAAAAGACTAAAAAGAAAAATATTTTAAAGGGAAACTGTCACCACATTTTTCATAAATACATCCAGTGACAGGTTCCTATAACTAAAGCTCTTTTAACTAAAGGCCACCCTTCTTTTGGTTAAAAATGTTTCCCTCACATCCCCATAAAATCAACTTTATGTTATCTCACCTGGCAAACAGCAGATCTAGAAGGAGTCGGAGGGTGCGTGTCCTGTTTGGCCCATGTCCAATAGCTCCTCCCCATGCCTCATCACCATTCAGTTCTTCATATAAACGAACCAGGGTGATTTCATTTAAAGTCCTCTACCGGATAAGATTTGTAAAATCAACCACATGTATGTATTTAATCACATTAAATCACAGCATGTGTCCATGGAAGCATGGAGAGGAGTAGAAATTCATGGAGGAATGCTGTGATTTCATGTGATCAGATACATACATGGGATAGGTTTAGCAAATGTTACAGGGTAAAGGAGCGTAGATGACATCACCCTGGTCACATAACATGAGGTCCTGTACTGTATACAGCCAGATATAGCAGGAGTTGGAGGGTGTGTGTCCTGCTTAGCTAAGTCCAGTGGCTCCTCTCAATGCCCCATTCTCACCACTCATGTCATGTGACCAGGGTGATGTCATTTAAGGTCCTTTACCCACTAACATTCACAAAATGTGACCCATGTACGTATACGATCACATGAAGTCACAGCATGCCTCCATGAATTTCTACTCCTCTCCATGCCCCCATAGACACATGCTTCATTTGCAAATCTTAGTTGGTAAAGGGCCTTAGATTGAATCACCTTGGTCACATGATTTGAAGTACTGAATGTTCATGAGGCATGGGGAAAAGCCGTTGGATTAGGCCAAACAGGACACACTCCCTCCGACTGCTGCCAGATCTGTTTGTATGCCAGGTGAGATAGCATAAAGTTGATTTTATGGGGATGTGAGGGAAACAATTTTTAACTAAAGAAGGGTGTCTGTTAATAGGGAACCTGTCACTAGATGTATTTGTGAAAAATGTGGTGACAGGTTCCCTTTAATTATTCAAATTATTTTGCAAACTTATGCAACTTTACATAACTTGCAAATCAGCTATTTACAATCTCATCTAGAACCCATTTTGCTTCAGCAAAAGCAAATGACTTCTACCCCAAAGTTTTCTCCACATTGTTATCAGACCCATATTTTACCGTTCTGTTAATAACAGTGTTTATATCCTTAATGGCTTCAGAAAATTGTATTATGGTACAAAAATCTCCAATTTTCTATACAAATGGGTTACAATGAAATTTCTCCTATTGAAATCTAGATGCATTGCGCTATTCACACGCTTCCATTGGATGGATTTTCCATAATTGTTCTATCCTTTGTGCATTGTCTAAATTCAACTTCCATATGCAAATGTAAATACAGCACAGTATGGGCTTTTCATTCTTCCTCCTTTCGACTATAAGACCACCTCAGGGGCAGCTTCAGTCAGGTGTTACAGAATACGGAACGTTCTCCTCCGAAATAGAAATCTTTGTATTGAGAAGTAACGACGCCATGCTGGGGCGCTAGGGATGCAGAAGCAAATTGTACATTTTTCTCGATGAAATAAAATCCCCCCAAAAATTAATGGCAACATTTTAAGCATCGGAAACCAAGTTTTATTACAAGGATGGAAAAAAAAAATAGATGAAATGGTCACAATGGAATATAAGGGAAGCTTAATGGATAGGGGGAGGCAATCCAACATGAAAAGCCTCGTACGCATAGAAATGTAGGATTCTGGAGGAGTCGTTTGCTGATTGAGGAGGCTTTGTATGGAACAGTGGGGTGTGGGTTTTTTTTAAGAGCTTGGGATCGTGGTGGTCAAAGGTGCAGCAGTATTAAATTTAATAAAATACCGTCCCCGGAGTATAACCAGCATTAGAGATCTATTGATATTGATCTTTGTACTCTAAATTCAAAAGAATGAAAGAATTCGTGGGTAAAAGATGGGATGGGGGATTCCAGATTTTTCCAATTTAATTTATCTATAAGAAAAAAATTGGAATTTCCCAGATACAGAGTCACACGTTTTCATACATTTTACACGTTTTATATTGCTTATTTTTATACACCAGTCTGCAACCAGAAGGAGCAATTTTGTCCATACATTCAGTATCAATTGTCAACATATTAGAGTCCTCTATTCTGTTCTTTGCTTTATTTACCTCATTTGGTCTTTCCTAAAATGGCCGTTGACTTTTTCAGAGAAATTGACTGTAATTTGAATACATCACCATTCATGACCATGAACTTGGAAAATGGACAGGAGGTGTCTATAACTCAAAGGATTGTTCCATGAAGCAAGTTGGCCCTATTAACAAGATGGGGCCTAAATTGCTGATTGGTAGGGGCCTCAGTGATGGAACCCCCATGGATCACTAGAATGGGGTTCCGTTGTACCCTTATCAACCACTTGTAGACCCACCGGGATGGCTGGAGCAGCCAGTTATGCATTGCTGGGCTGCCCTGTTCATCGTTATGGAACTGACAGAGATTTCTGAGTACTGCACGACTGGCTGCACCGGCCATCTCTGTGGTACTACGACTGGTGTGATCGGGGGACATCAGAACCCCATTCTAGTGATCCATGGGGGTCCCATCACTGAGACCCCCACAGATCAGCAAGTTAGACCCTATCCTGTTGGATGGGACCTAACTTTCTTAGTGGAAAACCACTTTAAAGTCTTCTTCTCTACAAAAGTTAATTCTAGAAAAAGTCGTACCTGAATGGTTGGCACCACTTGTGTTATCTGGGCAAAGATTCCCTTTAAATTCTTTCTTAATTTAGCCGTCCTTTGCCCAGTAAGATATTTAACTGCTGGTTTGCTTAGTACATAGTAAAGTTTTAGTATAACCTTTTGACCTGATTGATACAGTGTGTAAATTCTGTATATTCTGTGAATGACTTAGAATGCAAGATGTCAAGTCTACTTAATACCACCAAATGATGCCCACATAAGGGTACATTCACACAGCAGTGTTTCCCACCAAAAAATCCTTGTCAACTACAAGTTTGAAAAACCTGCTATATGGATTTCCAATGGGAATTTTTGCTACCAATCCTTTTATTTTGAGCTGTATCCCCCAAAATCGAGGGGCCTTCCACTGAATTCGAGGGTAGTAAGAGTTTTTTGAGCTTTTTAGAAACCACAAAATTTGTTTCTATGTATAAACTAACCCTAACACTGGGGAAGGTGTGTCCTGTGAAATTCAACTACCTAGTCAAATCAGAGGCACATGCCCAGGATATCTGGACTAGAGGCAGAATGATGTAATAATAGGGGAATTACCATGCAACACTAAAAAATCATTCCTCCAATAATGCAACCATGTACAGAACATGTTGGGCCTGTTGATATCATTTGTTTTCTTCAACTAAGAATTTGGTAGTTAGGAGGAGTTAAAAGGGTTGACTACTAACTTTCTTTCAGGGACTTTCTGTGTACTGCTTCTGGTGGATGGAGAAATCATTCAGTTATTACCGTCCTCTGCACACCCCCAACGTCATAGCCGCCAACGTCATGACACCCTCCATCCACCAGAATCCAGCAGGACTTAGGATGTTACAGGAAGTCCTGAGTCCCCCGCTTGGAAATGTCGATATTGAAAAAAAAAAACATGTAAATGAGGGATCTACAAGGGGAGGTAAGTGGATAAACTAGAGAAAGGGGATAAATTAGAAAAATAATCATGCTGCTAATTTTCCTTAACTGAGAATTGGGTTACCAACCTACTCCCAAATTTAGAAGAAAAAAAGTCCCAAGCAAGACATCTACAAATATAATTTCAAGATTCTATATATTGTATGGCTTGGTGTAGAGAAATAACTAGGGATGAGCGGACTCGTTCAGGTTCTCTAAGTTCGGCTGAACCCAATCGTAAAGGGTTTGGCCACTTTACTCCATGTATTTTGTAATCTGTGTGTAAGTGTGGGGGGCAGGGTATTAGGTAATTTACCAATATACACTCCCCGGCCACTTTATTAGGTACACCTGTCCAACTGCTCGTTAACACTTAATTTCTAATCAGCCAATCACATGGCGGCAACTCAGTGCATTTAGGCATGTAGACATGGTCAAAACAATCTCCTGCAGTTCAAACCGAGCATCAGTATGGGGAAGAAAGGTGATTTGAGGCCTTTGAACGTGGAATGGTTGTTGGTGCCAGAAGGGCTGGTCTGAGTATTTCAGAAACTGCTGATCTACTGGGATTTTCACGCACAACCATCTCTAGGGTTTACAGAGAATGGTCCGAAAAAGAAAAAACATCCAGTGAGCGGCAGTTCTGTGGGCGGAAATGCCTTGTTGATGCCAGAGGTCAGAGGAGAATGGGCAGACTGGTTCGAGCTGATAGAAAGGCAACAGTGACTCAAATCGCCACCCGTTACAACCAAGGTAGGCAGAAGAGCATCTCTGAACGCACAGTACGTCGAACTTTGAGGCAGATGGGCTACAGCAGCAGAAGACCACACCGGGTGCCACTCCTTTCAGCTAAGAACAGGAAACTGAGGCTACAATTTGCACAAGCTCATCGAAATTGGACAGTAGAAGATTGGAAAAACGTTGCCTGGTCTGATGAGTCTCAATTTCTGCTGCGACATTCGGATGGTAGGGTCAGAATTTGGCGTCAACAACATGAAAGCATGGATCCATCCTGCCTTTTATCAACGGTTCAGGCTGGTGGTGGTGGTGTCATGGTGTGGGGAATATTTTCTTGGCACTCTTTGGGCCCCTTGGTACCAATTGAGCATCGTTGCAACGCCGCAGGCTACCTGAGTATTGTTGCTGACCATGTCCATCCCTTTATGAGCACAATGTACCCTGTAACATCTGATGGCTACTTTCAGCAGGATAATGCGCCATGTCATAAAGCTGGAATCATCTCAGACTGGTTTCTTGAACATGACAATGCGTTCACTGTACTCAAATGGCCTCCACAGTCACCAGATCTCAATCCAATAGAGCATCTTTGGGATGTGGTGGAACGGGAGATTCGCATCATGGATGTGCAGCCGACAAATCTGCGGCAACTGTGTGATGCCATCATGTCAATATGGCCCAAAATCTCTGAGGAATGCTTCCAGCACCTTGTTGTATCTATGCCACGAAGAATTGAGGCAGTTCTGAAGGCAAAAGGGGGTCCAACCCGTTAGTAGCATGGTGTACCTAATAAAGTGGCCGGTGAGTGTACATCTAGTAATAGTTCTGATCCGCTTTCTTGATATGTAAAGTGAAACCTCCGCTCTTTTACCTCATCATCCAGAGATTCCTGTCCATAACATGGCCGCAGATGGAGGGTCATGTGATCTCTACCTGTACATTAGCAATTGTCCAATTGGCCAAACTCTTTAAAGTTTGGGTACCCAAACCCAAATTCTCATCTCTGCCAGTTGTGGGTGTTACCCTTTAAATTGCAGCGGCAACTGAATGTCAGCACACGCCACCAATTTCCATATGATCGTCAGTCCTAATGACATCATGGGGGGTGCACAATCCTAGGGAAAATGCCGGCGTGCACACGGCACTGCCATTTAGATGCCACCAGTGGCTTTACTGTTAGCATGTATATGGTTAACAACCGCGATTGGTGTTGGTAACGAGGTGGTGAGCCCCAACGTAGAACCTGGACTTCTGACTGAACCCACAATTAGCAGTTGGGGTCTCCTCATCCCTAAGAATAACATTACAGGCTGTTGCAAATTTTTCCTGCTTTGTGAATTACTGAATCCACCTCTACAGCGAATCTTTGTAACTCTCGTAGAAAAACTTGAGATAAAGTGTTAGGATTAGAGATGAGCGAGCACTAAAATGCTCGGGTACTCGTTATTCGAGACGAACTTTTCCCGATGCTCGAGTGCTCGTTTCGAGTAACGAGCCCCATTGAAGTCAATGGGAGACTCGAGCATTTTTCAAGGGGACCAAGGCTCTGCACAGGGAAGCTTGGCCAAACACCTGGGAACCTCAGAAAAGGATGGAAACACCACGGAAATGGACAGGAAACAGCAGGGGCAGCATGCATGGATGCCTCTGAGGCTGCTTAATCGCACCATTATGCCAAAATTATGGGCAACAGCATGGCCATGACAGAGTGACCGAATGAGGCTAGATAGCATCTAAAACATCCAATAATTGACCCTGACACTATAGGGGACGGCATGCAGAGGCAGCGGCAGCAGGCTAGAGAGTGTCATGGCGACATACCCTAAATGGACTCAGGCTTCAAACCAATGGGTGGCAGAGAGGAACCAAAGGAGGTGAGCAAGAAGCGCTCAAATAATATCGGTACATGATAAAAGTTTGCCAGTATATTTTGTGGATTACACAGCAGGGTGGCGACAAAGTTAACATGGAAGCCATGAAAACAATCCAAAATTCTGCCTGACACAGCTCGTTTGATAAGGGGACCATGTATGGAGGCAGTGAACTAGTAGTAGATTAAAGGTGCTGCAGTTAAAACTATGTTAGTTGGACCTTGGCATGGAGCTGGCGCTCCGCTGCCAGGCAAGCTTTCGCCAATCCAAGCCCCTGTCTCTAGGCTACTCCCCAAACAGCACTTCTAAGAACCTTTTGTATAAGATCAAGTGTAGTAGCGTTCTTATAAGTTTGGGATATGGCGGGTGAGGGGAATGTAAACAGATGCGCAAGAAGCGCTGAAATAATATCGGTAAATGATAAAAGTTTGCCAGTATATTTTGTGGATTACACAGCAGGGTGGCGACAAAGTTAACAAGTTTGATGTGGAATGCCCTGTAATAGCTCTTGGGCGGTGTGCCTTTTATCGCCTAGGCTCAGCAGTTTGAGCACCGCCTGCTGTCGCTTAGCGACGGCACTGCTGCTGTGCCTAGAGCTACCGACTGATGGCGCCATGCCCACGGATGGTAATTCGGAGGAGGAGGTGGAGGAGGGGTGGGAGGAGGAAGAGGTATAGTAGGCCTTTTTTAGACCTGGACCGAGGTAGGCCCCGCAATCCTCTGCGTCGGCAGTATATGACCAGCCCCAGGGTCAGACTCGGTCCCAGCCTGCACCAAGTTAAGTGTAGTAGCGTTCTTATAAGTTTGGGATATGGCGGGTGAGGGGAATGTAAACAGATGCGCAAGAAGCGCTGACATAATATCGGTAAATGATAAAAGTTTGCCAGTATATTTTGTGGATTACACAGCAGGGTGGCGACAAAGTTAACAAGTTTGATGTGGAATGCCCTGTAATAGCTCTTGGGCGGTGTGCCTTTTATCGCCTAGGCTCAGCAGTTTGAGCACCGCCTGCTGTCGCTTAGTGACGGCACTGCTGCTGTGCCTAGAGCTACCGACTGATGGCGCCATGCCCACGGATGGTAATTCGGAGGAGGAGGAGGAGGTGGAGGAGGGGTGGGAGGAGGAAGAGGTATAGTAGGCCTTTTTTAGACCTGGACCGAGGTAGGCCCCGCAATCCTCTGCGTCGGCAGTATATGACCAGCCCCAGGGTCAGACTCGGTCCCAGCCTGCACCAAGTTAAGTGTAGTAGCGTTCTTATAAGTTTGGGATATGGCGGGTGAAGGGAATGTAAACAGATGCGCAAGAAGCGCATGATGCGCATGGAGCTGGTGCTCCGCTGCCAGGCGAGCTTTTGCCAATCCAAGCCCCTGTCTCTAGGCTACTCCCCAAACAGCACTTCTAAGAGAACCTTTTGTATAAGATCAAGTGTAGTAGCGTTCTTATAAGTTTAGGATATGGCGGGTGAGGGGAATGTAAACAGATGCGCAAGAAGCGCATGATGCGCATGGAGCTGGCGCTCCGCTGCCAGGCGAGCTTTCGCCAATCCAAGCCCCTGTCTCTAGGCTACTCCCCAAACAGCACTTCTAAGAACCTTTTGTATAAGATCAAGTGTAGTAGCGTTCTTATAAGTTTGGGATATGGCGGGTGAGGGGAATGTAAACAGATGCGCAAGAAGCGCATGATGCGCATGGAGCTGGCGCTCCGCTGCCAAGCGAGCTTTCGCCAATCCAAGCCCCTGTCTCTAGGCTACTCCCCAAACAGCACTTCTAAGAACCTTTTGTATAAGATCAAGTGTAGTAGCGTTCTTATAAGTTTGGGATATGGCGGGTGAAGGGAATGTAAACAGATGCGCAAGAAGCGCATGATGCGCATGGAGCTGGCGCTCCGCTGCCAGGCGAGCTTTCGCCAATCCAAGCCCCTGTCTCTAGGCTACTCCCCAAACAGCACTTCTAAGAGAACCTTTTGTATAAGATCAAGTGTAGTAGCGTTCTTATAAGTTTAGGATATGGCGGGTGAGAGGAATGTAAACAGATGCGCAAGAAGCGCATGATGCACATGGAGCTGGCGCTCCGCTGCCAGGCGAGCTTTCGCCAATCCAAGCCCCTGTCTCTAGGCTACTCCCCAAACAGCACTTCTAAGAACCTTTTGTATAAGATCAAGTGTAGTAGCGTTCTTATAAGTTTGGGATATGGCGGGTGAGGGGAATGTAAACAGATGCGCAAGAAGCGCATGATGCGCATGGAGCTGGCGCTCCGCTGCCAGGCGAGCTTTCGCCAATCCAAGCCCCTGTCTCTAGGCTACTCCCCAAACAGCACTTCTAAGAACCTTTTGTATAAGATCAAGTGTAGTAGCGTTCTTATAAGTTTGGGATATGGCGGGTGAAGGGAATGTAAACAGATGCGCAAGAAGCGCATGATGCGCATGGAGCTGGCGCTCCGCTGCCAGGCGAGCTTTCGCCAATCCAAGCCCCTGTCTCTAGGCTACTCCCCAAACAGCACTTCTAAGAACCTTTTGTATAAGATCAAGTGTAGTAGCGTTCTTATAAGTTTGGGATATGGCGGGTGAGGGGAATGTAAACAGATGCGCAAGAAGCGCATGATGCGCATGGAGCTGGCGCTCCGCTGCCAGGCGAGCTTTCGCCAATCCAAGCCCCTGTCTCTAGGCTACTCCCCAAACAGCACTTCTAAGAACCTTTTGTATAAGATCAAGTATAGTAGCGTTCTTATAAGTTTGGGATATGGCGGGTGAGGGGAATGTAAACAGATGCGCAAGAAGCGCATGATGCGCATGGAGCTGGCGCTCCGCTGCCAGGCGAGCTTTCGCCAATCCAAGCCCCTGTCTCTAGGCTACTCCCCAAACAGCACTTCTAAGAACCTTTTGTATAAGATCAAGTGTAGTAGCGTTCTTATAAGTTTGGGATATGGCGGGTGAGGGGAATGTAAACAGATGCGCAAGAAGCGCATGATGCGCATGGAGCTGGCGCTCCGCTGCCAGGCGAGCTTTCGCCAATCCAAGCCCCTGTCTCTAGGCTACTCCCCAAACAGCACTTCTAAGAACCTTTTGTATAAGATCAAGTGTAGTAGCGTTCTTATAAGTTTGGGATATGGCGGGTGAGGGGAATGTAAACAGATGCGCAAGAAGCGCATGATGCGCATGGAGCTGGCGCTCCGCTGCCAGGCGAGCTTTCGCCAATCCAAGCCCCTGTCTCTAGGCTACTCCCCAAACAGCACTTCTAAGAACCTTTTGTATAAGATCAAGTGTAGTAGCGTTCTTATAAGTTTAGGATATGGCGGGTGAGGGGAATGTAAACAGATGCGCAAGAAGCGCTGAAATAATATCCGTAAATGGTAAAAGTTTGCCAGTGTATTTTGTGGATAACACAGCAGGGTGGCGACAAGGTTAACAACTTTGATGTGGAATCCATGAAAACAACCCAAATTTCGGCCTGACACACCTCGTTTGATAAAGGGACGATGTATGGAGGCAGCTATATAAACGACTTTTGGAGGTAGCAATGGAGACAACGTGTGGAGGCTGCTATGGAGACAATTCAATTTGGATAGTGCCTGTATGTGGCAGTCCAAAAAAGTTTTCAAACCAGAGGAGCAGGTAGGTGGCCCTCCAGAAAAATGGAATAGATTGAGTGCCTGTATGTGGCAGTCCAAAAAAGTTTTCAAACCAGAGGAGCAGGTAGGTGGCCCTCCAGAAAAATGGAATAGATTGAGTGCCTGTATGTGGCAGTCCAAAAAAGTTTTCCAACCAGAGGAGCAGGTAGGTGGCCCTCCAGAAAAATTGAATAGATTGAGTGCCTGTATGTGGCAGTCCAAAAAAGTTTTCAAACCAGAGGAGCAGGTAGGTGGCCCTCCATAAAAATTGAATAGATTGAGTGCCTGTATGTGGCACTCCCAAAAATTGTTGAAAACAGAGGACCGGGTCGGTGGCCCTCCAGAAAAATTAAATGCATAAAGTACTATAGCTAGAGCCAGTGGGCCCTGTCAAAAAATAGCCAGTTTCCTCTGCTTTACTGTACAAAGAGGAGGAGAAGGAGGAAAATGAGGAGGAGGAGGAGTGGATAAATTATTCAGGTTGAGCTTCCTTCACCTGGTGGAGATTGGAAATTATGAGAAATCCAGGCTTTATTCATCTTGATAAGCGTCAGCCTGTCAGCGCTGTCAGTCGACAGGCGTGTACGCTTATCGGTGATGATGCCACCAGCTGCACTGAAAACCCGCTCGGACAAGACGCTAGCGGCAGGGCAGGCAAGAACCTCCAAGGCGTACAGCGCCAGTTCGTGCCACATGTCCAGTAGTTGTAGGGAGCTGTGTGATCATTTAGGACGATGGTATGGTCAGCTACGTACTCCCTCACCATCTTTCTGTAAAGATCAGCCCTACTCTGCCGAGACTGGGGACAGGTGACAGTGTCTTGCTGGGGTGACATAAAGCTGGCAAAAGCCTTGTAAAGCGTACCCTTGCCAGTGCTGGACAAGCTGCCTGCTCGCCTACTCTCCCTCGCTACTTGTCCCGCAGAACTACGCACTCTGCCGCTAGCGCTGTCAGAAGGGAAATACTGTTTCAGCTTGTGCACCAGGGCCTGCTGGTATTCATGCATTCTCACACTCCTTTCCTCTCCAGGGATGAGAGTGGAAAGATTTTGCTTGTACCGTGGGTCCAGGAGAGTGAACACCCAGTAATCGGTGCTGGAATAAATTCTTTGAACGCGAGGGTCACGGGATAGGCAGCCTAGCATGAAATCTGCCATATGCGCCAGAGTCCCAACTCTCAAGAATTCACTCCCCTCACTGGCCTGACTGTCCATCTCCTCCTCCTCCAACTCCTCCAACTCCTCTTCTTCTGCCCATACACGCTGAACAGTGAAGGTCTGAGCAATGGTCCCCTCTTGTGTCTCGCCAACATTCTCCTCCACCTCCTCCGATATGCGCTGAGAAACAGACCTAAGGGTGCTTTGGCTATCAACAAGGGAATCTTCTTCCCCCGTCTCTTGTGAGGAGCGCAAAGCTTCCGACTTCATGCTGACCAGAGAGTTTTTCAACAGGCCAAGCAACGGGATGGTGAGGCTGATGATGGCGGCATCGCCACTGACCATCTGTGTTGACTCCTCAAAGTTACTCAGCACCTGACAGATATCAGACATCCACGTCCACTCCTCATTGTAGACTTGAGGAAGCTGACTGACCTGACTACCAGTTCTGGTGGAAGTTGACATCTGGCAGTCTACAATCGCTCGGCGCTGCTGGTAAACTCTGGATAACATGGTCAGTGTTGAATTCCACCTCGTGGGCACGTCGCACAACGTGTCCGTGGTCAGGTGGACCTTGTCAGAAACGGCGTTGGTCAGGGCACGGATTATGTTGTCTGACACGTGCTGGTGCAGGGCTGGGACGGCACATCGGGAAAAGTAGTGGCGGCTGGGGACCGAATACCGAGGGGCGGCCGCCGCCATGAGGCTGCGAAAGGCCTCGGTCTCTACTAGCCTATAGGGCAGCATCTCCAGGCTTAGCAATCTTGAGATGTGCACATTAAGGGCTTGGGCGTGCGGGTGGGTTGCACTATATTTGCGTTTCCGCTCCAGCGTCTGGGGTATGGAGAGCTGAACGCTGGTGGATGCTGTGGAGGATCGTGGAGGCGACGATGGGGTTTTTGTGGCAGGGTCCTGGGCAGGGGGCTGACTATCAGCTGACACAGGGGAAGGAGCAGTGGTGTGCACGGCCGGAGGTGAACGGGCTTGGTGCCACTGAGTGGGGTGTTTAGCATTCATATGCCTGCGCATACTGGTGGTAGTTAAGCTATTAGTGGTGGAACCCCTGCTGATCCTGGTTTGGCAAATGTGGCACACCACAGTCCGTCGGTCATCCGGTGTTTCCTTAAAGAACCTCCAGACTTCTGAAAATCTAGCCCTCGCCGCAGGAGCCCTCGCCACGGGAGCTTCACTAGTTGACACATTTGGCGCTGATGCACCAGCTCTGGCCCTGCCTCTCCGTCTGGCCCCACCACTGCCTCTTCCAACCTGTTCTGGTCGAGGACTCTCCTCCGTCTCAGAAGCACTGTGTTCACCCGGCCTCTCAACCCAGCTTGGGTCTGTCACCTCATCATCCTCCGATCCCTCAGTCTGCTCCCCCCTCGGACTTCCTGCCCTGACAACAACTTCCCCACTGTCTGACAACCGTGTCTCATCATCGTCGGACACCTCTTTACACACTTCTTCCACTACGTCAAGAAGGTCATCATCACCCACAGACTGCGACTGGTGGAAAACCTGGGCATCGGAAAATTGCTCAGCAGCAGCAGGACAAGTGGTTTGTGACTGTGGGAAGGGTCCAGAAAACAGTTCCTCAGAGTATGCTGGTTCAAATGGCAAATTTTGCTGGGAGGGGGCAGACTGGGGGGGAGGAGGCTGAGGTGCAGGAGCTGGAGGAGTGCCGATTTCGGTGACATGGGTGGACTGCGTGGAAGACTGACTGGTGGACAAATTGCTCGAAGCATTGTCGGCAATCCACGACATCACCTGTTCGCACTGTTCTGGCCTCAACAGTGCTCTACCACGAGTCCCAGTAACTTCAGACATGAACCTAGGGAGTGTAGCTCTGCGGCGTTCCCCTGCTCCCTCATCAGCAGGTGGTGTCTCACCCCGCCCAGGACCACGGCCTCTGACCCCTGCAGTAGTTGGACGCCCACGTCCCCGCCCTCGTCCTCTACCCCTAGCCCTCGGGTTAAACATTTTGAAAATGAGAGTTATAACTTTAATTTTTTTTTTAACGTTTTTTTGTGTTTTTTTTTTTTTTGTGTGTTTTTTAGTTTTTAAAACCAAACGATGCTATCCTATTGCTATGGCTATTTTCTAGCCAAGTATGAAAGCACACTGCTATGCCAGATGAGATGACGCTGAGTTATGAAAAAAATAAACGTAAAATAAAAAAGGAAATGGCAGACTGTGCCTAATTGAAATACAACCCTGGGCCCTAATAAATTTTCCCACTTCGGTCTTTGCGATGGATATGTGCGTCACTAAGCGCAAAACACAGTGGTCGCAACTCTCACTACAAATTGCTCACAATTTGCTAGTAGATGCACTGCAACAAGTACAGCCACCAGCAGATCAACCAGAAATCAAATATATATAACGCTATTGTAGACGTAAGTAAGCCTTTTGGATTCTCCTATGGCTATTTTCTAGCCAAGTATGAAAGCACACTACTATGCCAGATGAGATGACGCTGAGTTATGAAAAAATAAATGTAAAATAAAAAGAAACTGCCAGACTGTGCCTAATTGAAATCAAACCCCTAATAAATTTTCCCACTTTGGTGTTTGAGGTGGATATGTGCGTCACTAAGAGCTAAACACAACGGTAGCAAGTCCCCCTGCAAATTCCTCACAATATGGTACTAGCTGCACTACTAGTGCCAGCAAGCCCAGCCACAAGCAAATAAAAAAAAAAGGATAACGTTATTGTAGCCCTAAGAAGGGCTGTTGGGTTGTTGTAGAATTACTCCTGCCTAACAGTAAGCTAATAGAACACCCTAACGCTTTCCCTGACCAGCAGCAGCTCTCTCCCTAGCGGCATCCAGACAGAGAATGATCCGAGCAGCGCGGGCAGCGGCTAGTCTATCCCAGGGTCACCTGATCTGGCCAGCCAACCACTGCTATCGACGTGTAAGGGTACCACGTCATGCTGGGTGGAGTGCAGAGTCTCCTGGCTTGTGATTGGCTCTGTTTCTGGCCGCCAAAAAGCAAAACGGCGGGAGCTGCCATTTTCTCGAGCAGGCGAAATACTCGTCCGAGCAACGAGCAGTTACGAGTACGCTAATGCTCGATCGAGCATCAAGCTCGGACGAGTATGTTCGCTCATCTCTAGTTAGGATCAGTGGATCCTCTGGACCACCACGGGAGATGTAACTAGCCAACACCCGGAACCGGAGCCTAGCGGCACCTGGTATTCACCAGAGCCCGCCGCAAAGCGGGTTGGACTTGCTGCGGCAGGATACCACTAGGTCGTTCCCAGGTGTGACTAGCCCACGGTGGCAGCGGATGACAATCTCGTAGACAGGTCCAGGCACAAGGTCAGGGCAGGCGGCAGAGATGCAACGTCAGGTCCAAGTCCGGGGTCAGCAACAGGAGGTCCAGGCAGGTGGGAACTGGCACAGGCACGCGGAACACAGCAACACGGAGGAACTCAGGTAACACGGCAACACAGGACTCAGGAGCGGGAACATACAGGAATACGCAGGAATACACAGGAACGCAGGAATACACAGGAATGCAGGAATACTCGCTTGGAAGCTTTCTCTAAGGCTATGAGGCACAAAGATCCGTCAGGGAATGATGGGAGACATAGGGTTAAATAACAAACAGGAAATGACCAGCACCACTCACCTGTGCGCTGGCCCTTTAAATCTGGAGACACTGCCGCGCGCGGCCCCGCTCCCTAGGAGCTGCCCCGGTCCCGCTCCCATGCACTCACCTCGCCTGGCTCCTAGTCCGGACGGGAGTGGGAGCCAGGCGAGGTGAGTGCATGGGAGCGGGACCGGGGCAGCGGAGAGAGACACGGGTGCACCCGCGATCCGTGGTATGGATCGCGGTGGTGCCCGTGACATAAAGAAATAAAAAAATGAGAAAACCCACTTTAAAAAGATGACTGCGTTGCTATGAAACATCCCGGCTAAATGGAAAAATCTTTGTCATAGAGAAGGTTCTGATCACAGGTTGTGGAGAGGGTTTCCCCAAGGTCTCCTCCATCTCCACCGCTGCTGAGATGCCATTACGTGAACACAGGCTTTTAATATTGACATTAATAATTCTATAAACGATATTAACGTCAGACCTAGAGGACCTTTACTGCGTAAATTTATAACACAAATTAAATATTCATTTTCTCTTCATCTTTTATACAGATTTTTTTTTTACGGAATCCTGATTTTTTTTTTCTAGTGCCAAACATCTGAAGCGAAGAAAATGAATGTGTAGTTGTTATAGCAACTTGTAGAATACAAAAATACGGAATCGAAGAGGGAAAGGTTAGAACGAGGGACCTGATTAATACCTCGGGGGGGGGGGGGGAGTTGTCTTTGTATCTATTATCATCTAAGGATGTGTAGGAAGTGGCTCAAAGTGGACCTCACCCAGAGTGGACCTCCCCTTTAAAGAGGACCTGTCACACAATTTATCGGCACTAGGAGCTGCTTACTAAAGTAAGCAGCTCCTAGTGCTTGAACAAACGCCGCAAACTCCGGTAACGCTATCACCTGGAATATGCTGTCCAGTTCTGGGCACCGGTCCATAAAAAGGATGCCCTGGAGCTGGAGAGGGTTCAACGTAGAGCCACAAAAATGATAAGGGGTATGGAGGGTCTCAGTTATGAGGAAAGATTAAAACAACTAGATTTATTTAGTCTGGAAAAGAGACGACTACGAGGGGACATGATTAATTTATTTAAATATATGAATGGTCCATACAAAAAATATGGTGGGAAGTTGTTTCAGATTAGATCAAATCAAAAGACGAGGGGGCACTGTCTCCGTTTGGAGAAATCAAGGTTTAATCACCGGAGGCGACAGGGCTTTTTTACTATGAGAACGGTCAATCTGTGGAATAGCCTGCCTCAGGCGCTGGTCACAGCAGGGACAGCGGAGAGCTTCAAGAAGGGTCTAGATGCCTTTTTACACCTAAATAACATTGATGGTTATGTTATATAGAATTGTTTCCCCTAAATCCCTTCCTCATCCAATCCCTTCCCTTCCTTGGTTGAACTTGATGGACAAGTGTCTTTTTTCAACCGTAGAAACTATGAAACACTGCGGCGGGGTACAATGTAATTGTCGGACAGCTCGCAAAGCTGTCCAACGTATTCATGAGGGGGCGGGGTTAGGGCGTGGCTAGGGGCGGTGACTGCCGCCTAGCGCGCAGCAGTCACTGCCGGCCTATGGAGCGAGCGGGGCGGTCCGCCTCGGACCGCCCCCTCATGAATACATCGGACTGCTTTGCAAGCGGTCCGATGATTACATTGTACCCCGCCGCAGTGTTTGATAGCGTTACCGGAGGTTTCCGGTAACGCTATCAATCTAACACTGTGGCATTTGATCAAGCACTAGGAGCAGCTTACTTTAGTAAGCAGGTCCTAGTGCCGAAAATTTAGATGACAGGTCCTCTTTAACCCCTAGGCGCACCACGACGTTATACTACGTCCCCGGGGCTAGATGCTTAGCGCACCGGGACGTAGTATAACGTCTAGCTTCTGGGACCGGCTCACGAACGGAGCCGGTACCAGAAGCAGCGGCTGTCAGCTGTCTATCACAGCTGACACCGCGCTGTAACACCCGCGATCGGAGCCGGCTCCGATCGCGGGTGTTAACCCCTTACACGCCGCGGTCAAGCATGACCGCGGCGTGTAAGGGTGTTCCTGCTGTGGATCGGATCCCCCGTGCCGCTTACCGGGGGATCCGATCCTCTTCCGGGCAGCTCCGAGGACTGGCATGTGCCCCGGAGCTGCCCGGTCTCCATGGCAGCCAGACCCCTTCCGGGTCTGGCTGTAAACTGTCTGAGCATGCGCAAGCTTGCTCAGACAGTTTACACTGCTCTACAATAAAATAGTATTGTGGAGCAGTGTATTGAACTTAAACCAGTGATCAGAGCATCACTGGTTTAAGTTCAAGTATGTATAAGTAAAAAAAAATGCAAAAACAGTTAACACTACACATTATAATAAATAAAAAATAAATACATAAAATATAACACCCTAAAATGTCACTTTCCCACAAAAAACTTAATAAAGTATAAAAAACATAAAAACACAAAAAAAACCTGCATATTTGGTATTGCCGCGTCCGTAACAATCTGCATAATAAAACAGAATTGTTACTGGACCCGCACGGTAAACGCCGGAGGAAAAAAACGCAAAAAACGTTCCGAAAAAAGATAATTTTTAATTAATACCCTATAAAAAATGCTCTAAAAAGTGATTTTAAAAATTTTATGCACTCTAAAATAAGCCCACTAAAAAGAACAACTGTTCTCGCAAAAAATAAGCCCCTAACAAGATTTGTCAGCCAAAAAATAAAAAAGTTATGCATATGAAAAGATGGTGATGCTAAAATGAATAAGATTTTCTCCAAATTAGTTTTTATTCAGTACAATTGAATAAAATACACAAAACCCCCACATATTTGGTATCCCTGCGTCCGTAACAATCTGTATAATAAAACAGAATTGTTATTAGATCCGCAAAGTGAACCCCGTAAAAAACAACCTAAAAAAACTCTCTCTGAAAAAGACGATTTTTTATTAATGCCCTTTACAAATGCTCTAAAAAAAGTGATTTTAAAAAGTTACGCAATCTAAAATAAGACCACTAAAAAGAGCTATCATTCTTGCAAAAAATAAGCCCTTAAACAGATTTGTGAGGTGAAAAATAAAAAAGTTATACATATGAAAGACGGTGATGCTAAAATTAACAACAATTTTGCCAAATTACTTTTTATTCAGTAAAAATGGTAAAAAATAAAAAATCTATATAAATGAAGTATTTTCATAATCGTGGCGACCCATAGAATAAAAATAATATACTATTTTTATGGTATGGTTAACGGCCAAATAAAAAACACATAAAAATTTTCCTAAAAATTGATGATTTTCATTTCCTCCACCAACAAAGAGTTAATTAAATCTCACCAATTAGCTGTAGATGCCCCAAAATTACATACCAGAAAAGTGCATCTCATGTGGCAAAAGAAATAAGCCCCTATAGGTCCACATTAAAAAAAAGAAAAAAATTATAGCCTGTACAATGTGACATAGCAAATCTGATTTGGATGGCGCCTCCTTCCCTTCTATGCCTGGCCGTGCGCCCATACAGAAGTTACCACCACATATAGAGTATCCGTGTACTCGGGAGAAATTGGGTATCAAACTTTGTGGAGCCTTTTTTAATTTAATCCATTTTAAATGTTTAATTTTCCACCCAAAATGGGTGTATTGTGAAAAAATATTACAATTTGCAGACTGCACCTCCATTTTGTTTTAACCCCTATAAAACACGTAAAGGGTTAACAAACTTCTTAAAAGTAGTTTTTCATACGTTGAGGGGTGTAGTTTCCACAATGGGGTATTTTACGAGTCTTGCTATTATTTAGGCCTCTCAGTGTCAATTAGAAGTTGATCAGGTCCATCTAAGTACGGGTTTTGGCGATTTTACAAAAAATGTGAAAAATGATACCTAAATTCTGAGCCTCATAACATTCTAGTAAAATATGTGGAATCTTAAAAAACCATGCCAACATAAAGCAGACATTTGGGAAATGTAAGTTATGAATTTATTTGGGTGCTATGACTATCTGCATCAAAAGTAGAGAATTTAGAACGTTGAAAATAAAGAATTTTTCCAAATTTTTGCCAAATTTTGTTTTTTTTCATAACTAAACGCAAAAGATTTCATCCAAATTTTTAAACTAATTTGAAGTACAATGTGTCACGAGAAAACAATCTCAAAATCCCCTGGATATCTCATAGCGTTCCAAAGCTATAACCACTTATAGTGACACAGGTCAGATTTGAAAAATGGGACCGCGTCCTTAAGGCCAAAATAGGCTGTGTCCCCTAGGGGTTAAGCAAACGCTTCAGGAATCACTGGTTCAGTGTCTATACACAAAGAAGGACAATCAAATTGGGGGATATTTATCTTTTCTTTTTCTAGTTGTCTAGTTCCTTTTATAGGGTGGACTCATGTTGGGTTTTTTTTCACATCAGTGATTTTTCCCTGAACCCATTTTGGCCTATGGACAGATTGGTTTTCTCTTTCTGGCTTCAGTGGTTCGTTACTGACCCATTCTTTTCAATGGGCTTTTTCACACTTTAGTTTTTTTCCACTGATCGACTGTTGTCAGTGAACACAAAAAGGACAGATTATGAAAAAAACTGAATTGTGGAAAAGCCCATTGAAAGGACTGGGTCAGTAAGACATCAGTGACAAATCCCTGAAGCCCCAGGAAGAGGGAACCAGTCTATACGTGTCCATAAGCCAGAATGGGATCAGGGAAAAATCACTGATGGAAAAAAAAAACGCCAGTGTGTAACCACCCTTAGGTGGATTTTTCACGGATACGGATCAAGGAAGGCAATAGAAGTCTGTGGGTCCGCAAAAAAACCTGAAAAACCAGGTGTGATGTTTGCAAAGTAATGTTACACCTTCAGGTTTTTTTGCGGACACAGAAACAAAACGGATGCATCACGGAGACAAAATGGAAGAAAAACGGAGAAGAAACCAACGGATGTGCACCTGAAGCTGAGCACCAACAGCAATATGAAAGAGCCCTTAGTCTAATTTGTCTTTCACATTGGTTTTGGGGCTCCACTTCAGTAGTGCCTCTGTTTGTTGTGTCCTTTAATACTGACCTTTGAAGGTCCTCCAAGGGTCCTGAAAATGCAGATTGAAAGCAGCAAAAGGGACACATCATCCATTCTATAAGCTGATTCTAATACCAGATGTAGGAAGTGATTCCAGACTTGTAGGGGCCTCAATATTCATACAGCCCAGGGCCCATGGTGGTCTTATCCGTCCCCCGATTTCTCTCAAAGCATCTGGGAGGAATCCTAAATGTTGTTGCTCACTTCTCCCCCTTCCTTCTCCATAGAACATCAATGTAATCTGTCTTCTGTGTCAGTGTTTGTCTGCCTTGCTAGCAAGATGAAATTCAGCAGAGATTTCATAGTGAAAAGCAGTTTAGGAGGGAGGATGCTGCTCTGATCAAAAATAATAAATAATACTTTCCTGTAACAATTTGAACAGTTTTTGCATATTTTGACCGATCTTAGTATATCATAATGCTGTTAAGGATGTATGAAGAGGGCTCACGGGCTGAGCCCTCTTCATACATTGTGGGTAGCAGCTGCATTATGCATCAGACACCCACGGCTGACTCCAACCATGTTGTTAACCAGCCAGCAGCAGCCGCCATCTTGGATGGGATCATGTGACTTTATCGGGGAGCGATGATCCATTACCATGGTCCTTTAACCTACAACAGTGTGCCAGAGGCTGGTAATGCCTTGATGTATCATATCCTCTACAACTATATAGTATCTGACACCCATTTAGTGCATTTGTGTTGTGAATGGTCTTAACTAGGGATGGGAGGACCAGAACCACAATAAAGTCCAGCGTTCGGACCTGACCCCGGGCTGTAACACTTGTGATCACTGATGGCACCGATTGTTGGTATAACCCTAAAAATGAACCCAGTGACAGTTGGTTTGGGTTCAGTTCAGGTGTGAGTACCCAGACCGGACCTTGTCAAAGCTCGGCCGATTCCCCCTAAACCCGACCGGTCCTCATCACTAGTCCTAACTATCTATCTACAAGCCAGATCTCCCAACTTAAATATCTTAGTGCATCAATTTCTCTTCCTTGAGTAGCTCAGACATCTACTGCTAAACTTTTCATTTCTCATTGTTCTGCGTTTTGTACGGTTTTTTTTCCTCTTCCTCGTCTCTATAAATTCTCATTGTTCAGGTAAAAATAGAATTTACAGCGATAAATAATAAATCTCATAAGAAAGTGGAGAACTGCATAATTTCCAGGATTCTCTTCCAGCCTAAAGGAAGCTTCATGGGTCACATTAGGCCTTTGTGCCGCGGCTTCACCTTCCTTCATGTTTCATGGGAAAATAAAAAGTGGCAGGTATGAACCGCTGTAATCCTTCCTGATTAAGAAATTTGCTTCCGACGCATGAAATGTGACAAACAGAATTGGACACAGATGATAGAGGATAGCCTGGATCTCCCCGGCTTTGTGCTCTTCGTTAATAAAGTCAATCCAATGTATTCAAATCTATTCTTTCAACTTTCACCTTTTCTCTGGAATTTCACAAAAGGGAAATATTGTGGAATGTAATTGTTTTTGGTCAAAGGGCTGAGGATAAGGCCGGGACTGTGTTAGTTTACTGTCTTCTTTATTTTACTAAGCTGCCGACAATAATTAAGTCCTTATTGATCATGATCGGTGGAATTTCACCTTCAAGACACCAGAGGAACCGAGGAATAAACTAGTTCATTCTTATACGAGATAAGGCGGCTGTGTGGTGGCACTTGCATCCCCCGGAGCTCCGTGCTACAGATAAGACTCCACCATGTGATATGTATCCAAGAAATTCTACCCTACCGGTGACATGATGGAAGGCTTCATCTAAATCAAAGGAATATGGAGGTAAGTAAGATCTTCTGTAGACTTACGTGTGCCCAAAGGCATAACTTTAAGCTGCTGGACCCCAATGGATAATAAGCTTAAGGTCTCTAACTATAATGTATTATTTATAGCACTGAGCACTTTGTATGGGGAAGAAACACCTTATGGTCACATGGGAGGGAGCAGTTTAGTCCTTCAAGTGTCAAAAATCCCAGTCACATAAATGGAGGGGGCTAGTGACATTATAATTGTGAACCCCTCCAGGGATATCAAACCCATCCTATTTCATTCATGTGCCTAGACATGGATGGGCAGAAATCAGTGATACAGAAGTATAAGTTGAGCAGTCCCTCTTACTTTCCGATAATTTGGCAGGGACTATAACAGCAGAACCAGGCTCCCTAAATGAGAAGACAGGGGGGCACATTTACTAAGGACCTTGCGCCAGTTTTCTGTCGGACTTTGTACGTTCTTTGTAGTGCAAACTGCTTGCACAGGTATTTAAGAAGTGTCCGCACTACATATGTGTCGCACCTGACCCTTTTGTGCCGTGGCTGCACTATTCTTCATGCAACACACTGCACTGAAGGGGGCGTTCCGGTGCTCAGTCGGATCGTGCACCTGTCTGACAGAAGTGTGTCCCATGCCCCATGTTCAGGGTGAACTGAAAAAAAAGTAGGTGCACTCTGTCGGAGCAGTGGGCACCATATTGATGAAGAACGTGCGCCAGAATCTGGCGTTCCCTGCACACTACACAGGTAACTGCACCTAGTACAGACTGCACTGCTCTTAGTAAATGAGCCCCATAGCTTTTAAAATAATTGTCCCCAGTAGTGGATTATAGGCGATTTGGGAGGTAGTGCAGGGATCAAGTCTTTTAGGGGGCCCATGGCCACCCAAACCATCCAACAAATTTTATCTTGAGAAAGACCTTACCCATGAAATCCTCATACATCTGTTCCTGCTTTCAATACACATGTACACAAGAACCTTTTGGAAAGTCCTGAAACCGCAGCTTGAAAGTGGGCAGAAACGAAGCCTTCTCCATTCACACGTTCAGTTTTTCAGATGCAGTTTTTGATGTCCATCGTCCAGAGAAATCCACTGGTTTCACATAGCTCACTGAAGGAACAAATAGTCAGTGAGTAATTACGAATAATTTTACTCCTTTTAAAGCCCTTGCAACATCGTATACCACCGACACTTAACATCCAAAATCTCCAATCACTACACAATTATTTTATTTTGCAACACGTGGGACGCCAAAGTGATGAACGTACAAATGGGCTTATATGCAGTAAGAGGGAGTTCACCTCCTTGAGTATTTTTAAGAAATGCAAACTAAAATAATTGTGTTTTAATAATGTAAGATTTTGGATGTTAAGTGTCGGTCGTATACGATAAAAATCTTTTAAAAAACTCTCAATGTTTTGCACTTAGCTATCTATTGTAAGAGTAATGCCCGGAAGAACCCTGGGTCGGGCACGAGAGATTGGCGTCCTCATGGAGTTTTAGATTTGCACATTTTCATCATTTGTTTGTGAGTATAAAGAGAATAAAAATCATTTTTATTGGACATAACTGATTACGCTGTGTATATTTGAATTTCCTCCGTAGAAAAACACTGGTGAAAAAGGTCTTCAAAAGTGTGAGGAGGATACAGAGCAAGCGTTTTTAGTCTGAATGGTGGCTTTTTCCTGATGAAGATCGTGTAGTCGCATTGAGCCTGATTGGAATCCATGGAGACATTAAGGAAGGACGATATTGGTTTTAATGAAGAGCTCCGGTCAGATTGAAAACGATGTTGCAATGTCTTTCATGTCCAAACCAGATGTAGAGTTAAAAAAAAAGGAAGACCAGCTTCTCTAAATGATAGGTTTGTACCTGTTGTGATCCACACCTGCTTTTGGCTACAAAAACTGCATCTGAAAAACTAAACGGGTCAACCCCGATTCTAGTTCTGTATGTAAGAAGTGATTCCAGACTTGTAGGGGCTATAATATCCAGACAGCCCAGGGCCCATAGAAGTCTTAATCCGCCCCTGGTCACTTGACATATGTCCTGTGATATCGAACCCATAGAGAAGGAGGGATTTTCCATTAGTTCTGTGCTTCACTTGGTATCTCATTGTAAAAAGTTTACAATTGGCTTTGTGTGCCATCTCCAACCCATCCCCTTGCAATCATGTGCCTAAACACGGATGGGGAAGGGCTGAAAGCAGATGGCACCTGAGGATATTAACTAAATGGTGAGCAATGCCTCCTACTACCTGGCAGTATGACCGGACTGTACTGGGCTCCCTTAAAAGGAACCTGCCACCAAGAGACCCATTTTTAGAAACCCCTAGTCCCTATAGAGCATAGTACATACACTGCCTAGAAGTTCTTGTAAAAAAAACATCAGTTTTACAGAAAAAAAGATATGTTAGTCTATTCATCCCCTGGGAGTGGCTATAGAGGAGACACTCCCCCATTGGGAAACCGCTCCTCCATGTGTAGTTTTCACATTTCTAAAACCGGCCCATCAACAAGCATATCAACGCCCCCTGCCGCTTCCCCCATCACCAGGATCATCCCCCTGCCTTCAGCAACTCTCGCAGGCATTCTCGCGCATGCACGGTCAGCATCTGGCAGAACGTGAGACCAGACATGTGCAAGATAAAGCGCATTCATATGCGCTACTCTATGCTTAGCATAAATATGCGGCGTGGAGTAGCGCATGCGCAGATGAAGGCAGAAACCGTGCGCTTGGCTCATTAACATAAGTTAATATATAACATATCTTTTTTTTCTGTAAAACTGATTTATTTTTTAATACAAGAACTGTTAGGCAGTGTATGTACTGTGCTCTATAGGGATTGGGGGATGCTAAAAATGGGACTCCTGGTGACAGGTTCCCTTTAATGCTCCGGCCTTCAGTGTTTTTCTTGTATTCCTTGAGAACCCCTTGAATTGTTATGTATTGTTCTACTTGGCTCTTACACACCAAAAAATCGAAGCATAAAATATTTCCAGCGTTTTTAGAAAGTTACCTGATATATCGATTCCCCGTAGCTCGGAGCCAGTGATCTATTTGTTACTGTTCCCCCTTTCCTAATGCCGTATATTTCCTAAATCTGCTCCGACGGCGGCACAAAACGTGGTTTACTATTTCTAAGAGCGGGAAGACAATAGGATTATTTTTTATCTTCCCTTTTAGAATATATTTATTTTAACTTTCATGAGGTTTTGCCTTCAGCTTATGGAGCAAAAAAAAAAAAAAGTGTGATTTCTGGAATGGGTTTTTCGAAACTGTTTTAAGTCTAATTAGACTTTATGTAAGCGAATGTGTTATCTTTACTCGCATTCTTCAATCATGGGAATTTAGCTTTTCAAGCTTGTTGAAATAGTCCATAAAAAAACTATAATTGTTTTCATTACTTCTTTTTCCTCCATTAAGCCGCTGTACAGATTATAGAAGAACATTTTCGGGCCGAACGCTATATTCACAGTTTACTAGATGCAAATGGGAGCCTAGGAGTGGAAAGGTCATATGGACCGAAAAGCAATGAAAAACCAAATCCATGAGCCCTTTAAAGGTGTTTTTCAAAATAACAAGAAATAGCTTCTTTTTTTTCCAAAAACAGCGCCACACCTATGCACAGGTTACTTGGGGTATTGCATCTCAGCTGCATTGAAATGAATGCGGCCAAGATCCAATACTCTACGCAACCTGTCGATAGAGCTGTATTTAGAAGAAAGGATTTCGATTTTTTTCTGTTTCCTTAAAGGAATATTCAATTTTTTTTAGTACAGGGGATTAATATTAGTAGGATCCAATAGGAGGGGGACTGAAATAAAGGGGTGGGGCTTAGTGTAGATTTCCTTTAACAATTGAGTTAGCTGAACAACAAAGAGCAGAGCCCACTTTGTTGGGTTTTGACACCACGGACTATAGTGACCCTTCCCACATTGACCAACATTGTATAGAAGAGTCGAACAACTACAGCAAATCCCAATTAGGGTCCCTCATTATGAATTTGGTGCTTGGAATAGATGGACTCGGTGGTTGCTCCTTATTTTAACCCTCTGGTTTAAACTGTCAGAGGTGTCCATCAAAAAGAATTAGTTTTACTCCGAAGATCAGAATCCGACCATATGGTGCTTGGCTTTGCCACACAGACAGTATTGATCCCCTAGATGACCCTTGGGTCAACATGTTGAATGAAATTACACCAAACAGTATAAAAGACCCCTCATGTTTCCGACGTTGGGATTTGGTTGTGTTCTTTACATAAGCCTTGGACCAAAATGATCATTGTTGACTTTACAAGACCATTGACCTTATAGAAAAGATCAGAAAGGGTCCTCAATTTCAGTGCTTGGGTTTGCCAGGACAAAGGTTTTGGGGTTCGTCTCCCTCACTAGTCCATTCCCAGGAGTCCGGATCCCATTTCCTATTTCCTTCTTTCTGAACTATTCAAATTCTCTGGAGAAGGAAACTGTGAATATGTTTTATGCCAATTGAGATGGGATCAACCACGTCCTGTGTCTAAAACCACTTAGCATCTACATGGATACCTTAAAATGCACATAGGCCCTTACTAGAAATGATTGAACCATTCAGGTTTTATTCTCTGAAGCTTCGCCAAATTTTTCAAAAGATTTGGTTCAGGCCTGCATCAAATAAGTCAGAACTTATTAAGATCCAATTGTTCTGGAAATTGGTATATCACCCCCTACAGTAATCTAAAACAATACATTTTTACAAAGAAAATACTATCTAGGTTTGTTCAAGTTTCATAAGGGTCAGGGTTAGCATTAAAGTCAGGGTTAGAATTAGGGTCAGGGTTAGCATTAGGGTTAAAATTAACAAAACGTGATAGGACTTTCTTATTAATACAGCCAGCCAGCCCTCAGGAGTATACAGTCAGCCAGCCCCCAGGAGTATACAGCCAGCCCACAGGAGTATACAGCCAGCCCACAGGAGTATACAGCCAGCCAGCCCACAGGAGTATACAGCCAGCTTGCCCCCAGGAGTATATAGTCAGACCCCCCCCAGGAGTATACAGCCAGCCAGCCCCCAGGAGTATATAGCCAGCCAGCCCCCAGGAATATACAGCCAGCCTGCCCCCAGGAGTATATAGCCAGACCCCCCCAGGAGTATACAGCCAGCCAGCGCACAGGAGTATACAGCCAGACAGCCCCCAGGAATAAACAGCCAGTCTGCCCCCAGGAGTATATAGCCAGACCCCACACCAGGAGTATACAGCCAGCCAGCCCCCAGGAATATACAGCCAGCCAGCCCCCAGGGGTATATAGCCAGCCCCCTCCCCCAGGAGTATACATCCAGCCGAGCACATAAAAAAAAATTGCATACTCACCAGTCTCCGATGTTCCGGTCCCCGTGGCTCCTCTTCTTTCTTTGTAACACCCGGCAGAGACGCATCCACGTGATCTGCTGGCCGTCTCATGGACGCGATTCTGCCGGCTAATTACTGCACAGAGAAGAAAGAAGACGAACTGCCAGGAGCCGCGACCAGCATTTAGAGCTGCGCCTAGCATTGGGCGCCGGAGGGTAAGTTTATTTTTTTTATTGACTCGTGTATAAGCCGAGGTGAGGTTTTTCAGCACATTTTGCTTATACACAAGTATATACGATAACCGTTTACAGTAGCATTTAAACCCTGATAGATGCCAGAACACATTATTCAAATTTCAATGGGTCTGCGCATCATAAGAAGTGAATCTTTAAAAAAAATGAATTCGATTTGGTGCCAGAAAAGCAATTTAATATAAAAATCAAAAAAAAAATTGGCTCCTCTCTAGATGTGGTCTTTGATTTTTTACCGAACCCTATAATATTTTTGAATAATTTTTTTCTTAAGAAACTCATGAAGTATTTCTACACACACTACAGCGCTCGGGCTATCACAACTAATAATGACAATTTGCTAAATCTTGTAGGATACTAGAGTGGGTGTATGTTAGTACAGAACAGATTTCACGAAATGCCTACATTTAGAAAACAGTAGGAGGCTTGTATGGAAACCCATCTCCCAATCATAGTCTGAAGGACTTTGCTCTAATAGTAAAATGGGAAAATTGCAGAAGATGAGCTGAAGTCATTTATATGTCATCAGCTCCTGAAAAAAACAACTTATACAAATGTACATGAAGAAATAATGAGCTGTGGCCTTAAAAACATGGTATGACCCCCTGGGGACACAGGAATGTTTGAACCACCTCCATTATGTTAGTTATAACTTTTTTTTTAAATGTCTTAACATCCATCCACAGGATATCTGACACCTGGGTCCCCCAAAAAATCTCAGATTAAGGGGTCACACATGCAACACCCCTGCCAATGCATAGGCAAGGTGATAGTTGCGAACAGCCCCCTCTCCAGTGGCTTAACAACAGCTGTAGCGGCTTCTACGGGGCCCGTGCTGCACAGGGGCCTGGGATGGATGGCGAAACCAAAATGTATTATTGCCCTTCACTCCCTGCTAACACTACAGCAGAATCCGGCCCTGCCTGCTGTGCTGTCTGTAGAACTGCCCACCTGTGCTGGCTGCGAAGTCTCCCACCCTCAGATCCGCCCCAAGCTCTTCCCTCCCATCCTCTACATCCTTCTCCCGCTGAACAGCACGTCCTCCCTCCTGCTGACCGGCCCGTTCACGCACTCGCCAGCTGGCACGTCTTCCCGCAGGTGGGCCGGCATATCCTTCTACCCACCAGCTGCCATGTTCATCCACCTGCACCTTCTCAGACCAAAGTACCGCACCTTGCCCGCCCAACTCCCCTTTGGACTTAGCGCGGGATTTAACTTTCAAATTGTGTCGCAAGATCAAGCACTTACATGCACCAGGAAGAAGAAGGTGAACTCCTGCGGACCTGAGCGGGGAAGTGACACATGCAGGATATCGGCCGCACGATCTTAGTGAATCGCGGCAGAGTTCATTATAGACAGACAATGCACTTTCTGTGAACTACAGTGGTTCGGTAAGTAAATGAGCCCCATACTGTAGTAACACCATCATCCTCTATCACCAAAATGGGCTAAACGTCCATAAAAACAACAGGATAAAGTATATTTTAATTTTTTTTTTTTCACATCTTTTTTTGAGGGATGTTTACAATGGTCTATGATTTGTAAGTTATCTTTTATTTACTACAGACAAGGCACTTTGTGCGCATTTCATATACTGTGGTAACCAGACGAGGTTCTATGTTACGGTTTTATGGCAAGTACTATAAACTATCGCAATGTTTTCTCGCTTTTATGTGAGCAAATTCCCTCAACAACTTAATGTTATCCTGTCACTTACTTTTTGTCATTATTTTGCTTTCAATGGGGATTTGATAGTGTAATAGTGCCATAAAGATCCAGCGTTTATACTAAAAAGGGAGCCTAGTATTCAGATGATGAGCTGGGGGTCGTGAAAGACTTTATATGGTCATCTCTGATGGCCTGACACAGGGTAATTCTGGATGGTGTTATATCTGTCAACCCTTAGTACTTCACGAGCAGGGCCGGCGCCAGCACTGGGCTTACCTGGGCAAGTTCCAGGGCCCAGAGCTGCTGGGGGGGGCCACATAAGGGGGTGAGGGGGCTGTATCTACTGCATCCATAGGATGTAAGAGGGAGTTATTAAAAATGTGAAAACTGAAACAGTCTCCTGTTCCCAAAAATATTCCCTAGTTTATCATCCCAAACAGCGCACTCATGGTTATTTTATATGAGTTCACCAAAGGGGCCCACTGAGGTTCTGTCGCCCAGGGGCCTACTGAGATCCTGAAGCCGATCCATTTCATGAGGAAATCCAATGCCCCACAATAGTTACAACAAGACTCGGCCGGGCGGGCGAGCGAGCGAAGGGAGCGGGCGGCCGGGAGTGGACCAACACGGGGCGTGGTCAAAAAATTCATTTTGTCGGACAACCCCTTGAAGCAACATTAAAACCGGTAGATATTTCACATAAAAATTGGCTTAACTTCAAATCAGGCTTTACCTTAAAGCGAACCTGTTGTCACTTTTAGCTGGTGATGAGTTCCACTGGCCTATTCTTTGATGATTTAAAAAAAGCCTTAGTCAGCATTTTGAATCATTTTAGTACTTTATATAACACCAAAGAAAAAGAGTAAAAACATCCATCTCCATAAAAACAGCTGGTTCCTTATTAATCCATTTACAAATGCAGAGAACACATTCATGGTAGAGTATTTTATAAAAGTTTAATTCACATTACCTGGCTCCCTGTCAGCAGAGTGTGGTAAGTCCCTGGAGGAGGGAGCAACTTCAACTTGTGTGTGTCAGTCTCCTCTCCTCCACATTGATCCAGCTCCCTCCCCACTTGTGTCATGTCCATTGAGCAGACAGGAGGAAGGAAGATGTGTGGCGGAGATGAAGAATGTATGAGGAGACACAGACACACACAGCCCCCTTCAGCCCCTCCCTGGGACTCACCACACAGGTAATGTGCCAGGTAATGTGAAATAAACTTATATAAAGTACTAAAATGATTGAAAATACTGACAAAGACATTTTTAAATTAGTATAACATAGGCTATTGGAACCTGTCACGAGCTAAAATTGACATTACTGTTGACAGGATCACATTTCCGAGTTGGCTTATTTTAGCTTGTATCCTCTATAATTTAAAAGTAAGCCCCTAAACTAATAGAAAAGCTAGTTGCTATCTATCTGTAGCCTTGAGAATCATAGAAACCTCGAGCAGACGCTACATCTTGCAGGCAGCAGGTAGGTGCTTAAGGTTCTGCTTAGTCCTGAACATTTTACTACCGACCCCTAAGCTAATTGTCCTGTAATTGCTAATCCTCCTCTATTAGATACAAGGCAGTAGGACATTCTTATGTGTCAGTAAAAAATACTGTCATTAAGATTTCATGGTCAATGCAGTAAAGATCAATTATTTAAGGCGCACTAACCCTATAAATATTACATAACATATAGAAATATTGAAGAAATATCCTGTTTCCTGAAGGTGAGCTGAGCTGCCTACAGCCTGTCCTAAGGATCACTCCAAAATTTCCATTGACTTTTATTCAGAGCGGACACAGACAGGAAAACAGACAATTGCCTTTGGCAACCAATCACAGAGAATCTTTCAAGAGCCGAGCTGTGATTGGTTGCAAAAAGAAGATCATCTCATGGTGAAATTATTGGTAATTTTGTCCGGTTTCATTTAGTTTCCTGGGTTTGTAGTATCTGGATTAGGGATGAGCGGACCCAGTGAAGTCATGTGCCGATCCCAAACATTATGTTTGTGGTTGGGGCTGGGGACCGAACCCAAATCCCCGCCATTTAACACTAGCATTCGGTGTTGAAACTGATCATGGGTGTTAAGTCTTTAAATGCTAGGGCAAAGCTGCCGGGAGCATTTAAAATGGCATCGGCTCAGGTACTCCGCCATTTTCGTGGGGATCGTCACTCCCTACAATGTCATCAAGGAGCAGAGAAAACGGACAGCATTTATGTGGCTTGCACACAAAGTCTTCACCAAGGGGTGGAGCATTACAGACATAACTTTGCTTTGGGGCAGGGTCAGCTCCAGGTTTCAGTAGACCTCTTGGCGACAGAGCCTCAGTGGGCCCCTTTGCAGGGAATTCACATGGCAGCATTCAAAATTTAGAAACCAAAACAGTCTCTGGTCCTAAAATATTCCCTAGTTTATCATCCCAAACCGCCCCCTTATGGTTATTTTATATAAAGCCCCCCTCACAACCTATGGATTCATTAGATACAGCCCCCCTCTCCCCCATGGATTCCTTATGTACAGCCTTATGCGGGCCCCCCAGCAGCTCTGGGCCCCAGCATTTGCCCCCTGCTTTACCCCTTGCCCCCTGCTTTGGGGTATCTTAATACTCAGCTCTGCCCATTAGTGTGGTATTGTGCCACCTTACAGCCCTCCTCCTCTTGGTACAATTACATTGTCTCGTTTAGCCGGAGGGAAAAGAACTTGACTGAGGGGAGGAGGGGGCACAGAGCAGCACGACATTACTCCGACTGGTGAACAGAGAAGATAGGGATCTTCATCCCGATCCTCCCTGGTTCCGTGAACTGTCCAGTAATTTTTATCCTGTCACTCCATAGTTTCCAAGGCTCTATTTTAGGAAAATTGACGCCTGTTGAAGGATGGGTGAAGGGATCAACATAGCAATGTTCTGTGTCCTAAGGCTTCAAACAGTGCGGTCTGGATGCTATGATCCTACAAATCACTGAAATTAAAGGGGTACATATGCAGGGTTTTTTTGGTGGTGCTAGATTCTACGTTGAAGGCTAAGCTTGATAATTAGAACTTTAGATCTTTTTAGACTGGAGTATAACACATCCCATAGTTATTAAACTGCACCTTTCACTCTATAAAATGACCACACCTTTGGTAGTTCAAATCTTTGAGAGTTCAGAACCTTTGGTAATGCAAATCTGCAGTATATCCATTGGCTTGTAGAGCGCGCACCACTTTGCTTCTAGCAGCAAATTGTTGCGCCAAAAAGACATTACGCTAGTTTGCAAATTTCTTACTAATTTCCCTCCAATTGGTCTGAATTCAGGCAACCTCATCTATATAGGCAAAGCTGATCACCGCCCGAAAGGGGCCAATGGCCAATAGGAATACCAATTATTGGGGCACATTTACTTACCTGATCCCGCAGAGTTCACAAACGTTCATTGTCCGACTCACTGTGCCGCGATTAACTAAGACTGTGCACCCATTATCCTGCATATGTCACTTCCCCGCCGGAGTTCACCTTCTTCTTCCTGGTGCATGTAAGGGCTTGTAACTTAATTTGAATCTTAAATCCTGCGCTCAGTCCGAATCAGTCAGATTGTCCGACGCCCCGCCCCCCCCCCCGATTTCTGTCGCATGAAAGCCGGCGCAGCTGCACCACAATCCATTCATGTGGGACACGATCCCAGCGCAAACCTTTGTTAAATACCTGTCAAAGCTGCGCAAATCCTGAAAACTGTGAACAGTCCGAGGAAAGTGCGATCCGCAACCTTTAGTAAATAAGCCCCTGTAACTTTTAGTCCCTGCAGTTACATCACAATGAGACTTTTTTGTGTAAAAATGAAGCCCTGAACGATCTGTCACATTTGTTGAATCTTGTTCCATTATTAGTCTTAAATGAGATCTACTTTGTAGGGTAAAAATTAGAAAGAAATTTGGCGCAAAATTAGGTGCTGATGAATCGAACATGCGACAATTCCAAAACGCATTTACTAAGGCCTAGAACTAGATCCATCATAGATCACAAGGCAAAAAAAAGAACAAACCAGGCGCAAAAATAGGTGAACCTGAGACCCCCCCACTATGATTAATGCCCCCTTTGTTTTTAAAAAACAAACAACCCCTTTAAATGCTAGCAGGGTTCTGCAGGCAGCAACGGGATAAGAAAGTGCAAAATATTAAGAAATGAGCATTTTGCAGCCATTAATGTATTAGGATACAATCTCTCCTGTAAACCTGATCCGTGTGAACACACACTTATCCACGTAATGGCCGCCTTTAAAGACGAGTAGCGGTAAATGGCAGCGCATAATCCTTGTACAAATTCTAAGAATGGATTTGCCTGCTCATCATTTCTGGGTAAATGTCATACATTTGTATGTGCATGAATTAGAAATGTCTCTATTGATTTTAATAATGTTCACCTTTTATTTACAGACGATGAAACTGCCTTCTACATAACAATCCGAGGATGAGCCGCCCCCCCCCCCCCCCCACCCGTCACCGAGAATGGCATCAGATGAGAGCGGACTAGAAATGGACTTACCGTATTTGTTGTCTAATATTCATCTTTTTCATCGTCTTTTCTCTTACAGAGATCTTAGGACTCCACCAGTCGGGGACATAAAGGACAATTGTTTATGATATCATCGAGTCCATGTAGACTTATTCTGTACGCATGGGGGCTCTTAAAGAGTTTGGTTGGCTTTCAGCGATGAGACCCCAACAGATCATGAGAATAAGGAGTCCAATGGGGTCCCAGGTAACTCCGCCTGACCCCTTGTCGCTCCCTGAGATGAACAGAGCAGATAGTCGCGCATGTCCAGGCTGCTCCATTCATCACTGTGGAGCTGACGGAGATTGACTGACTGGTTAAACCTATATTTTTTTTACTCAAGTATAAGCCGAGCCCCCATCATCTGTTATGCTTCTCATCTCCAGTTTAATATTTCTCCTTTTTTACGGATCTTGTAAGTAAGATAGAATTGAGCAAAAATTTATGTTTACATGTTAAAAAATCTGCAGCTCTTTTTAATTTTTAATATTAAAATTTTTATTTTACACAATTCAATACATATATAAATACATCTCAATAGACAATGGGGCACAGTTACTTACACATTCCCGCGGCGTTCACGAAAGTGCATTCTCCGACGATCATGCCCTGTGCCGCGATTCACTGAGATCGAGCGCCCGATCTCCTGCATGTGTCGCTTCCCCGCTCAGGTCCGACAGAGTTCACTTTCTTCTTCCCGGTGCATGTAAATGCATTGGGGGTCATTTACTAAGGGCCCCAATCGCTCTTTTTAGTCGGGTCTCCCGAAAATTACCGGTTTGCGCCGAATTGCCCCGTTTTTATGGCGCACGGGATCGGATTGTTGTGCATCAGCGCCGGCATGCATGTGATGGAAATCGGGGGGCGTGGTCGTTGGAAAACCTGATGGATTCGGAAAAACCGCGGTATTTAAAAAAAAAATGTGGCCTTTGACACGCGCTTACCTGCACCCGGCCTGGCTTGGTGAACTCCGGTGAACTCCGACAGACTTCAGTGCAGCAGCGACACCTGGTGGACATCGGGCGCACTACCTTAGTGAATCGCCGGAAGACACGAATCCTCGACGGAGAACCTGCCGCTGGATCGCGACAGGATCGGGTAAGTAAATCTGCCCCATTGTCTTGCAACAAAATTTGAGAGTTAAATCCTGCGCTCAGTCCGAATCAGTCAGATCTTCCAACGGCACGCCCCCCCCCCCATTTCTGTCGCATGTGCCAAAATCTGATCGCGTGAGACACAGACCCCTGTTAAATACCTGTCAAAGCTGCGCAAATCTCGAAAACCGTGAACAGTCCTACGGAAGTACGATCCGCGACCCTAAGTAAATAAGCCCCAATATGTGTACGGACGTTCCAAATTCTATTGTAAGACGTTGGCCAATTCTACCCATTTTGCTTCCTAAGAATAAGCCGACAGTAATAAAAGCATCTAATAAATCGCAAGACAAGAACAAAAATAGAAGATTTTCAACACAATGGATGAGACTTATAATACCCTCAGATATGATCCGTCCTCACAGAGAGAAAATTGTAAAAGATCAATTAATTACTTATATCCCCGATACCGAGTCTCCTCGTACAGACGACCTCTTCTCAAGGTCAAAACAAAATTCTAGCAAAAGTAGAAGAATAGTAACATGAACTCCAGCGATCCTCAGGGTCACCGCCTGCCAGGTTTCCTTTAAGGAAAAGGATTCTTGTTAATCTGAAATAAATTTCAGAAGGAACAGGAATTATTGTATCAGTCTCTGATCTTACTACAAATGACTTCCCCCCATTATACCGATGATAAAGGATGACACAGACTTCCCTCTACATAGTTCTGGTCTGTATATCGCAAGAAATATGGATTCAGGGGAAAATGCTGATACTGAAGGAAGAGATTGAAGCCATATATGCAGTGTGTATAAGATACAGTATATATGTATAGAATTTAGGCTGAAAATAGGAAAACTGATAGATATTAAAAGGACCGACCCTAAGAAACCTAATTCCAAATGAAAGGAAATGTATGTTATTTATGATATTATGTACAATCTGCTCAGATCCTCCTGCTATATAACATGCTTCCTGCAGATAGGACACTATGTACAATCTGCTCAGATCCTCCTGCTATATAACATGCTTCCTGCAGATAGGACACTATGTACAATCTGCTCAGCTCCCCCTGCTCTATAACATGCACCTGCAGATAGGACACTATGTACAATCTGCTCAGCTCCTCCTGCTCTATTGCATGCTTCCTGCAGATAGGACCCTATGTACAATCTGCTCAGATCCTCCTGCTCTATAACATGCTTCCTGCAGATAGGACACTATGTACAATCTGCTCAGATCCTCCTGCTATATAACATGCTTCCTGCAGATAGGACACTATGTACAATCTGCTCAGCTCCCCCTGCTCTATAACATGCACCTGTAGATAGGACACTATGTACAATCTGCTCCGCTCCTCCTGCTCTATTGCATGCTTCCTGCAGATAGGACCCTATGTACAATCTGCTCAGCTCCCCCTGTTTTATAACATGATGCCTGCAGATAGGACTCTATATGCAATCTGCTTAGCTCCTCCTGCTCTATAACATGCTACCAGCAGATAGGGCACTATGTACAATCTGCTCAGCTCCTCCTGCTCTATAACATGCTACCAGCAGATAGGACACTATGTACAATCTGCTCAGCTCCTCCTGTTCTATAACATGCTGCCTGCAGATAGGACACTATGTACAATCTACTCAGCTCCTCCTGCTCTATAATGCACTGCTGCTGATAGGACTCTATATACAATCTGCTTAGCTCCTCCTGCTCTATAACATGCTGCCTGCAGATAGGACACTATGTACAATCTGCTCAGCTCATCCTGCTCTATAACATGCTACCTGCCTATAGGACTCTATATACAATCTGCTCAGCCCCTCCTGCTCTATAACATGCTACCTGCAGACGGTCATTTCTGCATACTCTTATTGGAAGGAAAGTCAGGACACCTCCATCTGTATTCTGGTGACATTTCTTCACCTTTTGTGATAGGAATAACCTTTTAATGCAGCTGTGAGAGAATGGAGGACACGTTCTTCCTGCTGTCAGTAGAGATCCCACCACATGGACGTCACTGATGTCACTTTCTGACAGGTCTCGGGGAAGATCAGAATTTATGGAAAGGGATAATTATAGAAAAAGGTAAATGCAAGTTATAAGCACATTAATAAAACTCATCAATAGACATTAATTAGTCTTCGCACATTACTTGTAGCAATCTCCTGGAGGTGTCGGGGGTCATCCTCTCCATGACACTTTAGCGATATGTTATGTATTTTCTATGACTGTTCCTCATGTGTAATGTTCACCCTAATTAAAAGTGTTTCAGAAATGACTCTAATCGACAAAGCTGTGAGATGTGATGCGTAATGATCCATGGCGTGCGCGCACATTCATTACTGGTCAACGAGTCCAACCCTGCGTCTTATCATCCCGGATGGATTATCATAGAGCAGAAGAAACATTTATTTATTCCTAGTACAGCAACGGTCCATATTACAATACACGTATATTGCTTAATTCTGTCATCTTCTAAAAGTTAGTGACTTAAAGTGAACCTGTCACCAGGAATGTCACTTTTAGCTGGTGTTAGGTTCCTATAGCCTATGCTGTGCTGATTTTAAAAATGTCTTTGTCATTAATCTGAATAATTTCAATACTTTATAAAACTTTATTTCACATTATCTGGCTCCTTACCAGCAGTATGTGGTGAGCCCCCCGGGAGGGACAGCTGCACCCTGTGTGTCTGTGTCTCCTCATGCATTTTTTACTCCATACCATCCCCCTCCTTCTCCTGCCGGTTCAATGCACATGACAGGATTTGGATAGGGTGGAGGAAAGGATACCAACACAGACTGCAGTTGTTCCATCCCTGGAACTCATCACACATCAGGGAGGCAGGTAAGGTGAAATAAACTTACATAAAGTGCTGAAAGTAATCAGAATACTGACAAAGGCATGTAGGGTTATGGTTAGGGGTGCTAGACTTAGTGGGTAATGGTTGGGGGGTTATGGTTAGTGGAGTTAGAATTAGTGGGTTACGGTTAGTGGGTTATGGTTAGTGGTGTTAGAGTTTGTAGGTTAGTGGGTTATGTTTAGTGGGACTAGAGTTACTGGGTTAGGGTTGGTGGTGTTAGGGTCAGTAGGTTGGGGTTAGTGGGTTATGGTTAGTGGGGCTAGAGTTACTGGGTTAGGGTTGGTGGGTTATGGTTAGTGGGGTTAGAATTAGTGGGTTAGGGTTAGTGGTGTTATAGTTAGTGGTGTTAGAGTTTGTAGGTTAGGGGGTTATGATAAGTGGGGTTAGAATTAGTGGGTTAGGGTTAGTGGTGTTAGGGTCAGTAGGTTGGGGTTAGTGGGTTATGGTTAGTGGGGCTAGAGTTACTGGGTTAGGGTTGGTGGTGTTAGGGTCAGTAGGTTGGGGTTAGTGGGTTATGGTTAGTGGGGCTAGAGTTACTGGGTTAGGGTTGGTGGTGTTAGGGTCAGTAGGTTTGGGTTAGTGGGTTATGGTTAGTGGGGCTAGAGTTACTGGGTTAGGGTTGGTGGTGTTAGGGTCAGTAGGTTTGGGTTAGTGGGTTATGGTTAGTGGGGCTAGAGTTACTGGGTTAGGGTTGGTGGGTTATAGTTAGTGGGGTTAGAATAAGTGGGTTTAGGATTACATAGACAGCCTCTTTAACTATCCTGCCTAGATGCCATCACTGGCTGAGAGGACTTTGCTGACTCTGTCCCAGCCTATACTGCAAAGCTAAGCACAACGAAGAAATCAGGAAACCCAGACTATTGGATTTTGTCTAAAGAACTGAAAATTTATTTATTTTGATTCTTTTTTTACTTTTTCCCTATAATTTCCCAAATCAGGGAACCTTTGGTTTGAACTGCAGTAACAAGCACAAATGAACATTAAGGAAAGCTAATATTTTGGTCAAAATGAACCTAGGTGTCAGTGAGGAGGATACTGTACACTGTGAAATCCTCCCAAAAATATTTTTATAATTTTTTAAAAATTTTCAATAATTTTATGACTAATAACGTATTTGTGCTCTCCTTCCTGAGCTGCACCGGCGGCTGGCATATCGGGGGAGGGGGGGGGGGGAGCAGAGATGCAGCTTTAAGTTATTTTGGATGGGAGCGAGGACATTTTTGCCAAGTAATTACCTTGGGCCACATTGTCTTCTTGTTTACCAAGTTGAAGTTTTCCTTTTGCGTTTGCCAGAAAATAGACTTCTAAATAATCACAACGTCTCCCCAGAGCCAGAACCTTAGGCTGAGATGTGGATTGTGCCGCTAAGGCTTGGACTCAGTTTGTAAAATTGGATATTTTATTTCTCGGAGTTGTACAAAAACATGTTGGTTTGTTATACATTTACAAAATACGGAGCACAGGAAGATTATAGTTTTTACAGTTTTGGAATCCCGGGGCAAAAATCACAGCAAAATTTGGCTGTTTGTGCTAAAAAGAACAACTTTCAATGTATAAGTCATTGCGGCGACATTCTGAGTTCAGCAGCTCAGCAGGTCCATGTCAGCGCCAGCGCGAGGCCGATCCGCTAATGTCTACCTCACAGGAACTGTATCCCAAACTTTTATATATATACTTAGAAATTATTATGTACGGTATCCCAAATGAGCCCCTCTAATTTACATAGTCAATAAATGCCGCCCTGTAATAAAAATAGATATATACAGTGCCCCCAGTAATAAATATATAGAAAGTGCTCCCCATGTAATAGATATATATATATAGTGCCCCCCATGTAATAGATTCACAGAGTGCCCCCGTAATAGATATCTACAGTGTCTCTATAATAGATCTATACAGTGCCCCCCATGTAATATATATATACAGTACCACTGTAATAGATATATATATATATATATATATATATATATATATAGTGCCCCCCATGTAATGGATATAAACAGTACCCCCAGTAATAGATATATACAGTACCCCCAGTAATAGATATATACAGTGCACCCAGTAATAGATATATAGAAAGTGCTCCCCATGTAATAGATATATATATAGTGCCCCCATGTAATAGATTCATAGAGTGCCCCCGTAATAGATATCTATAGTGCCCCCATGTAATGGATATAAACAGTACCCCCAGTAATAGATATATACAGTACCCCCAGTAATAGATATATACAGTGCACCCAGTAATAGATATATAGAAAGTGCTCCCCATGTAATAGATATATATATAGTGCCCCCATGTAATAGATTCATAGAGTGCCCCCGTAATAGATATCTATAGTGCCCCCATGTAATGGATATAAACAGTACCCCCAGTAATAGATATATACAGTACCCCCAGTAATAGATATATACAGTGCCCCCAGTAATAGATATATACAGTACCCCCAGTAATAGATATATACAGTGCCCCCAGTAATAGATAAATACAGTGTCCCCAGTAATAGATCTATACAGTGCCCCCCATGTAATATATATATACAGTACCACTGTAATAGATATATATATATATATATATATATATATATATATATATATATAGTGCCCCCCATGTAATGGATATAAACAGTACCCCCAGTAATAGATATATACAGTACCCCTAGTAATAGATATATACAGTGCCCCCAGTAATAGATAAATACAGTGTCCCCAGTAATAGATCTATACAGTGCCCCCATAATAGAAATATACAGTGCCCCCCATGTAATAGATATTTACTGTGCCCCTATATTAGATATATAGAGTACCCCCATGTAATAGATATATAGAGTGCCCCCCATGTAACAGATATATACACTGTCCTCTGTAATAGATATATATATATATATACATACAGTGCCCCCCATGTAATATATATATACAGTGCCCCCATGTTATATATATTTACAGTGCCCCCATGTTATATATATTTACAGTGATAATAGATATATACAGTTCCCCCCGTAATAGATATATACAGTGATAATAGACATATACATAAATGGAAATATGTTTGTTGGAAAAATGTGTCTAATGCCAGTAACAAAATATCTAATAATCCACAAAAAGAAGGAAATACAATGAATTCTAAGCCCGATTTTTTATTATTATTATAAATAACAAAGCCCTGGAAGTGATAATAATGCATGTGCAGCATAAGCAGGTGGTGTGTGAGTAGCCCGGGGAGAGAGATTACAGGCCGCACTATGTGCACATCGCTACATGTATCACAGGCCTCCCTCTCCTCTCATCTCTCAGGCGTCACCCACTAAAACAGGAATCTGCCATTATGAACAGATTAGGAGGGGTAATTACGACTTCCTCATCCACACGGGGGAGATTTCCATTCATTTATTATTCTTCTGCACGATGGTAAGCAGGAGATTTTATGGACCTCCTGATTCATTCATTATGCAGACAAGTTTTTTACCTACCGAATTGAAATTTGCACTTATGGGTCCCACAAAACTGTTGCTACATCAGAACAGCCGACCGCCTGATGTGTTTCGGTGTTTAATTCTCTCGTTAGGCCGCAACCACTCAAAGAAGCAACAATGAAGAAGCTCGGGAAGGTTTTGAGGGAGAACTAGCAGCTTTCAGTCCAGTTTTGTTATGTTACCCTATTGGATGGTCACTCGGGATGAGTGGAACCTTTTAGGTTTGGTGTTGCCGAGTTCAGACCAACCCGATCCTGAAAGTTCGGTTGTGGTCCGAGTAAGGAAGTAAACAATGAAGCTTCCTGTTGAATGAAAGCAAGCAGAGATGTAGAAAAGCATGAGGAACTGATACAGAAAGTACATTGGAAAATTGTACAACTTTTCATCACGTAAACAGTTATCTGCTAAAAGTGGACAACCCCTTTAAAGAAACTGGACATACCAGCGACCAATTGTTTCTGACAGCCTTCGGCACCAACATATGATCAGAGAAGAAGATCTCCTTGTTCCTCATCAGAGAACAAGGTGATCTTCTTCTCTGTGTAGTGGCCGCCAAGGAGTCTATGGGGCAGATTTACTTACCCGGCCCATTCGCGATCCAGCGGCGCGTTCTCTGCGGTAGATTTGGGTCTTTCGGCGATTCACTAAGGCAGTTCCTCCGAAGTCCACCAGGTGTAGCTGCTGCGCTGAAGAGCATCGGAAGGCACTGGAGTTCACCGAGCCGGACTGAGTGAAGGTAAGCGCGTGTCCCGCGACACTTTTTTTTTTAAATGCGGCGGTTTTTCCGAATCCGTCAGGTTATCGTTCGGTCATGCCCCCCGATTTCCGTTGCTTGCATGCCGGCGCCGATGCTCCACAATCCGATCGCGTGCGCCAAAAACCCAGGGCAATACAGGGAAAATCGGCGCAAATCGGAAGTATTCGGGTAACACGTCGGGAAAACGCGAATCGGGCCCTTAGTAAATGACCCCCTATTTCTTTTTTAGTTGTACCCACTGTTCTGTTGAATGACCTATCCTATAGGTCAACAATATCAATGTCCTGGAAGACCCTTCAACCAACCCCAACGACTGAAAGGGAACATTCCGAATGGAAAATAAAATTAAAAGGCCTTTGCACAAAGAAATAAAAAAAGTTGACTTAAAAAAATATATATATACAAATGTAAGTGCATAAAAAACCAAAAACACAAGTGAACTGCAAAAAGAACACGACCATGCAATGATAAAATTGCAAGTGGGGGTTAATCGAAGAGCAATCTTTTTCTGGACTAGTTCCATGCCAAGACACAATTATGACAATATATCAGATGGCGACAAAGAAAAAAAAAAACATTTTAAAATTCGACAAAATATGGACAGTATGGCTGAAAATGTAATTTTCTGTTGAGTTCATAAAATATTACGCCTGCCATCTCAATCATTTATTACTTATGTGAAAGGGAAAAAATGACGGCAAAATGTAGCCAATGCCGAAAAGGGACTCTAAACTGTCCAACGTACAATACTTTAAAGTTCCGTTTTATACTTCCACAAAAGTAATATTTTGATGTCAAAAGTAGAAAAAAAAAATTCTTTGCCTCGTTCAATAAAGTATTACTCAATCAAAAAAACTATTTTATGTGCAAGCGTAATAAAGTGCTAACGTTAGAATAGGAAATGTGCTTTTTATACCAACATCAATAATATTGTCAATGTACATTTATGGCAAAAAAAGTTGAAAAATACTAAATTATAGTAAGAGCTGAAATTTAAATTTTAATACCGCTATAAAGAGAGGATCTGCTTTATCGTCATACTTTTCCTGGAATCTCTATGCTCCGGCTCAGTCGAAAAAAAGAAATCCAACATATCCTAAAAGGAAAAAGCTCAATTTATACAATTTCGAAAAATTTTTAATTACATAAAATTTAATTACCGATGATCAAAAGAAACAAAAATATATTAAAAAATGTCATAAAAGAAACGCTCAATTTGTAGAATTTGGAATATTTTTGAATGACATAAAAATTAATTGACGAATGATAAGAAGCAATGCCGCCTATCATAAACGCTCAATTTGTAGGATTCTGAACATTTTTTAATTACACCGAATTCATTTTAAAAAAAATTAATTTAAAAGAGGCAACAGATCCAATAAAATCACAATTTTTGCATTTTTAATAGTTTCAAATTACATAAAATTAATTTACAATATTTGAAATTATGAAATTAACTCTGATTAACTCTGGAACTCAGTTATGGTCAATTATTTTAGAGTTAATACACATTTTTTTTCCAGAATTAGACTTACAGTATGTGTCTTGACTACTTAAAACATCTCGACAGAACTGGTCCTACTTGGACGGATTTCAACGGACCTCGTCCTCCTGGGGGAGATTCAGCTGCTATCAGGATTCTTACAGATATTGGTATTTGGGTACGGTTATGCAAATTAAACTCTTCTAGAAAGAAGAAAAATGGCCTCTCTAGAGCCAATCGGTGCTGACCTTGTGATGATTAAACCCGAACTACAATGTTCCGGTCCATTCCAAACATTGTGGGTTCTGGTCTCTAAACCTGGACTTCATCTAGAAGTTCGGGTTCAGCTCTCCTTGTTGGGGTTAACTCTTTATATGCTGTCAGTTGATGACCTCACAGGGAGCTGCGCTCCTCAGGAAAATGCTTACATCAACCAGTGGATTGGCTGTGGGTGTTAAAGGGGTTTTCAGTGATGGACAACGTTCAGCAATCTCCATCAACTCTGCTCATCTCGGGGTGTGATGGCCCCCACTGTGAGACCCCCACTGATCAGCAAGTTCAGCCCTATGATGTGGATAGGGTCTAATTTGTTTAGTTGGAAAACCCCTTTAACTGTGTGGGTGAGCATTAGGTTTCATTACCTGGACCCGAACATAGCAGAACTCAAATGGGTTCACTCATCCCTACTGTATACCAATACTGGACTCTTGGTGGAAGATGCTGGTTCTTGTGTTGCCCTATGTGCTGCAGCTAATTTAAACAACTCTAAGTTACTGATTTGCCTTGATTTGTCTAGATGGAAATCAGTTAGGCTCCCAGATTTTTACAAGATAAATCTGTTGTAACACAGTAGGGCTCATTTACTTACCCGGTCCTGTCGCAATTCAGCGGCGTATTCTCCAACGAAGATGCGGGTCTGCCGGCGATTCAGCAAGCTTGTGCGTCCAACTTCCTGCAGGTGTCGCTGCTGTGCCGAGGTCCGCCGGAGTTTACCTTCTTCTCCTCGGTGCATATAAGTGCTTGATTTTGTGACACACTTCGGTTTTTTAAAATTCTGCGGTTTTTACGAATCCGTCGGGTTTTCCGACGGCCACGCCCCCCCCCCGATTACTGTCGCGTGAAAGCCGGCGCGATTGCCCAGAAATCCGATCGCGTGTGCCAAAATGCCGGCGGAATTTGACGCAAACCGGAAAAAGTCGGGAAACCTGATGAATGTGCGGCCGCGGAGCCCTTAGTAATTGAGCCCCAGTATGTCTTTACCCAATTACCACATAGGTCGAGCTGGAAGACCTGACAACCTTGGGACTAAAGGGTTGTTTCCCATAAATTACATTTGTTCTATATACAAAGGATAATACATAAAAATCTAATTATGGGGGGGGCTTCTTGGAAGTCCCAATGAAGTTAGTGGGGGAAACGTTTTAGTGCTGCCCTCCATAGACTGCTTTGGGACTTTAGGCATGGCTTGCAGGGCGAACCAGTGCAGGATTTCTACATCATGGGCCAACATGAGGAGACTTTCTTTTGTTTCAATAGTCTTTTTTTTTTGTTACATTATTCACAATTAAGTAAAAAATACAGTCTGACATTAGTCATAAATTAGAGGGGGGCTTTCTGATCACGGGGGTCCTGGCAGTGGACTGGAGAAAATGTTGTTTAACAAAGTTAGTACAAAATAACAAAAAGTAACTGAAAAAATGTAGTAATTTGACAAATGACAAATACATTTAGATACTTGAAGAGAAACTCCAAGTTCTTAGAATGACTCCAAAAAACTGCTTTGTTTATGGTATTTTATGAGATCCCCAAAATTACCATTATCTTTAAGCAGATAATCTTATCTGTACATCTGTAGTTGTTTAGAATCTCCTGTAGAAAATTGAAAACGGGCAGACAAGCTGTCAAGGCTCCACCCCTGATGACCCAAAAAGGTCATTTGCATAAAAATAAAAATCAGATTTTCTTTACAACAACAGTTCACTCGGAAACAGAAATGGTCTGTCTGAAAACTTTAGAAAGTGCCCTACACTATGCCGCTTTTACATATGGGGTGATCTGTAAGTTGGTAGATCCCCTTTCAATAGAAATGTTCCATCCATCATCATGTATAGGCTTTCTGTGCCTTAGTAAAGCTCTACAATCTGACGAGGCTGATACATAACACTGAGGGAATAGGAATTTTAAGGAATAGGTGTAGTTCCCCTGTAGGAGAAATTAAAAATTAACAATGGGTCTCCTCTTGTGTAGGGATGACCCAAACCTGCATTGGGAGGTCCAAGCCAAACTTTGGGTCCCCAGACTTTATCAAGTAGTTTGGTTTTGGGTCTGGTGTTTAAACTCACCTTCTTCCGGGTAACACCATCGATCATTGCTTGAATATTGCCGGCAGTGTCATTCCCCGGTGATGAGGTGTTGCCGAAAACCATTGAAAGGGTAACACCGGCGATAAGTTCTAGAACCGATCACGGGTGTTAATGGTGTGTGTTTGGGTTATGGTATCCGAACCTTAACTGAACTTTTAGAATCGGGTTCAGCTGAATCGGGTTAAGCTGAACAAACCGACCCTGAATGGGTCCACTTATCCCTATATGTGTGATCTAGACAGAGTCCAAAGTACCGCAGTTCTATCTTGAGACAAGTTGCTCACTGGTGAGTCCATCACACAGAGATCTTAAAAACGTAAAATTCAGAAGTTGGTAGAGAAGTCATACACAGATATAGGGCAGAGTGCCCCTTTAATTATTTAAAGTCCTGTCTGGGATATGTAAATATAGACGGGAATGGGGACTAATCTCGTTAACATTTAATTACATTGTGCCTAGATGTGAGGAGCCTGACACCACCACAGACAGGAACATGATACGCCGAGCCCACCACCGGAGGACCAAACACGTCAGAGGAGATTTACTCAACATCCAAACCTAAAGACCAGCTCTGAAATACGTCTCACATGAAAAACCAGTCATCTAAAAACCATCAGAACTGCAACATTATTGCAAGCGATAAATTTGCAGAAACCCAAATCCGCAAGACAGAGATTAATATCTAATGCAATATTGTCTGATTAATTCCCTGGTCGGCAGATTGCTTTATAATGCGTCTGAAATATTAATGCACATTTAGTAGTTCTACGCCGCGCGCTGGAAATATTTATTATCTTTTGTCGACCAAAAGTATCTGAACTGCGAGCGGCCGGGTGTAATGTGCGGAGGGAAAGTGCTTTGTGTCTACGGCAGCGCGGCGTAGATCATTATACTTTATTTTCTGGGATGTCGGGAGAGAAATACTGGATAATTCAGAAATGGAAATCTTAGGGCCGATTCCTAGTAAATGATGTGTGACTGTGGGGTCTGGTTCCCTAGGAGAAACTTGACATTTTGAGGCCAAACATAAACTAAGGGGGTCATTTACTAAGGGTCCGAACGCTGCACTTTTGACAATTTGCACCGAATTGCCCGGGATTTTGGCCCACGCATTAGATTGTGGTGCATCAGCGCCGGCTTTCACATGACAGAAATCGGGGGGCGTGGGCGTCGGACAACCCAACGGATTCGGACAATGCGCGGGATTTAACCTTTAGAACTGTGTCGCAAGACACGCACTTACAAGCACCGGGAAGAAGATGAACTCCGGTGGACCTCGGCGCAGCAGCGACGGATGCAGGAACTCGGGCGCATGATCTTAGTGAATGCCAGCAGACCCGAATCCTTGTCGGACAACACGCCGCAGGATCGCGACTGGACTGGGTAAGTAAATGTGCCCCTGAGAGTAAATAGTCTGACTTTTTTGTGCGGAGCCAAATAATTGGAGGTCTTAGAGGTCCTTCAAACACTCCAATTACACATATCCAAAAACCAAAATCAAGAAATTTCAATGGATTTTTTCAGGGTTTTTTTTCATTTCTTTTATCACTTTTGAAGAAATACTTTGACAGAGGGCCACCAAGTAAACGTATGTTATGGGGGTATCCATTCGTCCCCCTCCTGCAAGTAATTAAAATTTTTTCATAAGTGGGGTGGGTGGGGGGGAGTAGTGAGGTAGAGGGGAGGAGGATGGGTGTGGTTTGTGCCGTTTCATGACGGGTGGAAATGGAGGATGTGGATGTTCTCAATGGTCTCCTAAACCACCTGTTTCAGTATCAGTTTCTGATCCAGGTAAGTCTGTATTCCACTCCTGTAGGTCTCCCTACCTACCACATTTCTTTCTAAATCAATCAATAATTTCAGTATGAGAAATGTGTTATTGCCCCCTCCCTTCTCCTGCAGACTATGTCATGGCTGCTCTGCTTCTCTCTACACTTCTCTCGTTCTTTTACAAGAAGCATAGCATGTGCTCTCCTCTTTATCTACAGCTTGGGTGAAATGTTTTGAATATTTTGTTTCCTTTTATTAATCATTTGCATATAATTAAGAAGTCAATCGATTTTGTGACTTCCCCAAGTCCTATTTGCCCCATTTTAACATGACAGTGCCCTGATATGACATCACAGTGCCCCCTTGTGACCTCTCCATGCCCTATCGTAGCATCACATCTACATAATGTGATGTCACAATTTGACTTAAAGGGGTTTTCCCATGAGAGAAAATTCTAAAATCTCATTCCCCTAGTGATGGTAACACAAAAAAGATAATTTGTAACCTTTTACTTTACAATGTTACTCAGTGTTATTGGTGGTTTAGCTCCTATCACTCAGTGATAGTCGGTGTAAAATTCCAGAGTGTGAGCGGGGACTCTCTCAGCAGAAACCTCATGATCCTTCTAATGCTGTGAGCTGACAGTGGGGTTAGATTATCAGGGTACAGGTTTATATACACTTTCATTTAGCTTCTGAATATTGTACTAACACAGTGACACATAGTAAGAGAGATCAGACAGATCAGAGATGATGAGATCCATGAGATGTGCAACACCCCTGCCAATGCATAGGCAAGCTGGTAGTTGCGAAGAGCGCCCTCTCCATGTCAGGAGCTGTTAGGGAGACTGATCACCTGTCTAATTACTGGAGAACTTAGTAATTAAGTAATGAATTAATAAACTTAACACTGTCAGATGTTACTGTCCAATGGTGTTCTTATAAAGCAAGCTGGAAACTGATTGGAGAATTGCTATCACCTGACCAGGGGAGTATATAAACCCCTGCTGGGGGGAAGCACTTGGTCGGTCTGTCTGAGCAGGAGAGTGGGAGACTCCATCTTGGAGTCAAGTCTCGTGAGAGCTAGCAGCACGTGTGAGTGCTGCCACAGCCAGTGTCCTAATGCAAGGAACCACAGGTGCCTCAGGCCCCTGCCTAGCACCCAGGGCAAGTCCGGAGACTTAAGCCCAGAGCAAAGGTCCTCCACCCGGACTCAGCTGCATTTCTACCAGCCCAGCATGAACCTACTACCAGGCTGCGTGTAACCTTCCTGTGGACCAGCTCTCCATGACTCTTCCAGCAGGCACTCAGGTGGTAGGAGCAGGCACTCAGGTGGTAGGAGCAGGCACTCACAGTCACATGGTGTTAACTTTTGCTGGTCCAGACCCTGGCTGCTGAGTGATGATTGTAGTGAATTCAATCCACAGCCAACAGAACATCGTTTACCCTGCCAGATGAAAGTAACCCCTAGTAACGCGAACAAAGGAAGACTCAGACAAAGACATATCAGTTGCTTTATGACATCACAATGTCCTATTGAGACATAATAATGCTTGTTGTTGTGAAATCACAATACCTAAAATGTGGTAAATACCATCTATTTGTTAATAAAACATTGTACAAAAGTATTAAAATGCAAATACAGAAAGCTCCGGCCATTTATGTTGTTGTGTTACATTCCCTTAAGACCTTAATTGTGTGGATGGAGAACACAAATAACACATTACTGGGGAAGTAGATGAGGAGTTTCCAGCACAAGGCATTTTAGGATTTTTTTTCTCTTTGCTTAAAATGCAAATGAGATGATTTTGACATTCAGTAATTGTATTTTCTGATGGAAACCAGGAAGGGATAATTCTTTCTATAAAACAACAAATGTATCATCAAAGGATTGTATGCGAGTGGCGTAAATGTTACACTTAATACTTTGTATTGCTGCAATGCAGACAGGCCCGGCGCCAGCACCCGGGGACCAAAGGTGCTAGAGGGGCCCACGCTTTAAGACACTGGTACAAATTATCACTTTCTTCTTGTTTTCTGCCTCTGGAGCGCAGCCTAGAGATAGGATCCAAAACTCACCTTTCCTCACTCCCCAGAAGTTGCGCTCCCTGCTGTACGAACCGGCGCTGAAGCTACCGGGGGAGGGGAGCTGGTGAGGACACTGTGGCTTATGGCTGGGAATGAGGACAGTCTGGGCTACTGGGGGTGATGAGGACACTGTGGCTACTGGTGGCGCTTATGATGGCAGTGTGGCTAACGGAAGGGGGGGATGAAAACACTAGATACCGGGAAGGGGGGGTTATGATAATGCGGCTACTGCGGAGGAGACAGTGTGGCTACTGGGGGGGGGGGGGACAGTGTGGCTCATGGGGGGTTGAGGACATTGTGACTTAAGGGGAGTGGCGAGGACAGTGTGGCTACTGGAATAGAGGGGACAGTGTGGCTACTGTGGGGGGGGGGGGTGGCACGGCAGTGTGGCTACCTTGACAGTGTGGCTACTGAGGGGGGGGCAGTGTGGCTTCTGGGAGGAGGCAGTGTGGACCAGGAAGTGAGTTTACTGAAAAGGGGCCCAATAAGGATCTGTCACCCAGGGCCTACTAAAACCTGGAGTTGACCCTGAATGCAGACCTAAAAACAGTACAGGGATCATGCTGCCGCCCAGTCTGGTTATCAGCTTTGTCTTCCTCTTTATTGGAATTTTTATTGGAGTTTTCCACATCCCAAACAAAAAACAGGTGGGGGTAGAGAAGAATTTTTTAAAAAGCAAATATCCAACTTTCTAAACAAATAGTTCCATAATACCTCCAGATAGATTAATTAAAGAAGATGGGTCATTAGTCTATGTTAGACTATGAAAGAGTATAGAATGAAGAGAGACTGACTCTACTATTAACCAGGGGGGTAAAAGAATAATGTTTCATTTAGCTAATACAAGTGATCACAACTTACACTGGGCAAAGAAGAGAAGGCGTCACGCATCGGCATGTGCGAAGGTTCATTATTGAGGTTAGGTACAGGCCCCGCTCTGACACTGTACCTTACACTGTACATGCCGGTGCATGACGCCTTCTCTTCTTTGCTTGATGTATGCCGACTGTTCGCTCTGTCTGAGCACCACCACAAGTGCAGTATTGTTGTAAGGCTGCTTCACCCCGTACACATCCCTGCCGAATGTAGCTGGAGATACGTTTATGTCGTTGGATGGTGCCGAGAACTTTTATCTCCATTTACGACAACTTACACTGGAAACATAGTTTGTGGGGGAGATTTCTCGTATGCCGGTGCTCCGCTATATGAGGAAGCCCCGCCACTCCGTCACCGCCTGATACATCAAGAGGTTATGGCTAATTGGGCTGCGCAACATGTATTTTACGCTGTATTTCACCTGTTTTCACTTTACATTGCTGCAGTGAGGGAGAAGGCGCGGAGCAGAAACGGCAATGCTGGACCACTTTACTGACGACCACATCCCCCATCATGCCCCTTTATGCCCCCCATCTTGCCCCTCCACCCCCCTGAGATTCGCTAGAAAGTTTTCTGGAATAGAAGCCCTGATAAATGTCCCCCCTATGAGTCTGGTGTATTCATTAGTAAAATGCTCATCAACTCAACAGTCACAATGGTCGGCCATTGACATCTTAAGAGCTAACCTATAACATGTTTTATTTGTTATCAACATAAATTACCTGTCAAAGTGAGAAGAAACAGTGTCAGACTAACCCATCACAGTACGAGAAACTCCATTGTTGGCCCAGACTCTAAACCATTAATGGGCACAGAGGTCCAGCAGATGACAACCCATTTTAAGACTTTCAGGGTCTTTTTCTTTCAAGACCTTATTGGAGAGTGGGTCAATTCAATAATTTTATCTGGTGGTCACAAGGTCACAACCCCAGTCCAACACTGGACAAAAAAGAGAAGTCTATGGAAGAAGTCCTTGGAAACACAAGGAGAACACGCAAACTTCATGCAGTTGTTGATCTTAGTTCAAGGCCATGGACCAAGGTCAACAACTGCCCATGGACAGTTTGACCAAGTCCAAATGTCCAAGTGTTGGGCAGTTTTCCTTGGACCAACAAGTCCAAGGACCCAATTGATACAGGGCAACAATGCCAACCACTGAACCACTTTGCCGTTCCTGTATCTTTCAACAACTGAATCTAAAAATGTGCAGATAAGTTATAATTTTGCCAAAACTCTCCTCCATATCCCAGGTTTGAACCCTGCCCGTCGTTCCCACCCCCGATCCGCACATTGATCGCCCCCTTGTTGGACGTTATTTACTTTATGTTATTTTTAGTGCGTTGTGTGTTGATATTAATTAGTGAGCAGTGATGTGCCCCGACACATAAAACCTTGTGATTTTCCCTGGAAAATGTGTCTGCTGGGAACGAGTATTAATTTTAACAGTGGTGCTAAGGGAATGGCAATAAGAGGAAATAAATGAGACACTCGTACAATCTCATAAAAACCTCGGAGGGAATATCACATTGTGATTAGAAAATGGAAGGAGATGAAGAATTAGCGATAACAAATACGTAAGGAACTTGTCTGACAGATGCAATCATATTTTGGGGTATGAACCATGAAGGAGATGATGGAGAACAAATAATGTTTTGGGAACATTAAAGGGGCATCCAAACTAAGGGCAGACGTTCAATGTGCCATACTCTTCACAGAATACTTCCCGTACAATAGGAAGGTCGCCAGTGCCGTACACACACCATACATACACCAGGGGGTCTGTCACGTTCAAAATGGCTCCCAAACCAATCACAGGGCACCTGTAATAGGACCACAAATTGGTAAAGCAATACGGATATAATCATCATTTCTATGTATATGCAAATCAGACTGCAGTGGGGGCAGGACCATTTGCCTACAGCCAACCATGCATTAGATAAGAGTAAAAATGTTAAAGTGGCAGTATGGCGCAGTGATTGCAAAGGGGACCAAGAGCACTTGGGGCTGATCTTAGGCAAATCAGGTGAGTCTGACCCGTCCCCCTGGCACTAGTTATCTAATTTACATATCAACAAAAACTATGCTTTTCTCCCCATTGCTTCATCTGTTCGGGGTCACACAGCTCGATTTCTACTCCTATAATAGTCCCCAATACGGCATTTTAGACTTGACTGGATCCCTTTAAGTAATAGATTCCTGTTGCCTACATTTCCAGCTCGAGAGAGGAATGAGTTAAGGCCCCTGCCAGTCCATTGAAATACTATATCCATCTTATCCCCCCCCCCTACCCCCAAAAAAGTTAACAGGAAAAGTTTGAGACAGCCGAATTTTCCATTGAAAACCAAAGAAACCTAAGAAATCTGGAGAAGAATATAAATCCCCATTTTGCCATCCAAAAGAACAAATAAAGTTGTTTAAGAAAAATCTGACAGCTGGAATTCTGCAAAGCGGAAAAACAAAATTGAAGCATTGATCAGGGCGATGTAACGCAGGACGTACCTGTGGCAGCTGCTGCTCTCACTTTCCTGAAAGTCACCTCCATGTATTTCACAAACCTGTTACTAACTCCCTTAAAAGTTGTGTCTCCTCAGATCAGGGATAGGCAGCCTGTGGCTCGCCAGCTGTTGTTCCTCTGTAACTCCCAGCAGGTCTTTCGAGCTTGCAGAACAATAGAGGTTACCTAAACCTTTCATGGATATAACCGGAATATTTCACTGCTTCCACCAAGATATATAAAGTTATTCACACAATGTTGGTTATGTTATAATAGAAAAACTATAGAAAGAAAGTTTATGCAAAGGGGAGGGTCCTTAATAGCAAAGATATAAATAGGCTCTAACTAAATACTCAATTTTAGCAAATTGACACAATTTTCAGGCACCTTCTCTGGAACTTTTGCCTAATATTGAATCTTATTGCTCAGACACCTTCCCATGTGTAACTTAGGGTATTGTGAAGAGAAGAAAGAAGTGTGAACCCTGATCTTCCCACAATCCCTGCACCTGCCTACTTGCCAACCCTGTGCTAAACCACAGGTGACAACTGGGTGGCTGCCCTGGATGAGTGCTGACAAACTAACAGAAGCAAGACAGACAATAAGACAAACAAAGTGGGTCAAAAAATTAACTAAGATGGCGACGAGGTACCAAAATCATAAGGCAGGAGAATAGTCAAGGTACAAGCAAAAGGTCAAATAAAAAAAAAATTCACCAGAGAACAAAGTCAGCAACAGATCCGTATGTATTAAACTAACAAATATAAATGGATTCCATAGACTCAAACTCTGCAGCTGATTAGATCAGGCGTTTGTCACTCCATTTGACAACTGAGACGCACCCCAGCTTAGAGAGGCCGCTGACCTGTCACTCAAACATTCCTCTGGAGAACATTACACCCAGGTTTGGTTCTAAGCCAGAAGAACTGATCTGCAAAACCTTGTTCCAGAAAAATCCAAATGAGCCACCTTTGTCGGCAGCATTTAAAGTGTTACCACTTGAGTTATTACTGTTGGGGGTGAGCCCAAACAGCAAGCTCGAACTCCAGGTTAATGTCCTCAGATCCACACGGAGGGGGTCCAGGCACTTTATTTAAACCCACCTGTGTCCGTCCTACCTCCTTGCCTGTGATTGTCTCTCTTGGCTTACCTTGGATACATTCTGCTATAATACTTCTGGTCATTTGGATATTTGCCTGTATCTTTGACTATTCTTTTGCCTCTAGATTTTTCACTGCAGCGCTCCATAGGATTTGTCTCATTTTGTTATGACCTGATTTCTGTGTAGTTTTCGTTTTGTGTCCTTCCCTTATTTTGCTGTGCATGTATCTAATGTAGGGACCGCCGCCCAGTTGTTGCTTGTGGCTTATCGCAAGGAAGGGAAAGAGGCAGGGGGTAACCCTAACTCTCTGCTGCCTGAGGCAAGTTACAGAACGGCGCTTTCTCTGCCCTGTCCAATAGTACTCTATCAGGTTAATTTTAGTAAGTGGATTCTCTATGAAGTATATCACACCCATGATGACATCAGCTGTGAAGAGACACTATTTTTAAGTGGTCGATCCTGCTTTGTAGCAGATAACTTGATGCTGATCTTGCTACTGGTGGTGCTGTCTGAGGCAAGGGGCTCAACTCGTCTCTTGAATAAAGATTGAGGGTGAGTTCGGTGCCACTCTTCACCCTTGTTGTGACACATATCTTCACTGTTTTCTCAGAATTGTATCTGTGCCCACAGGATGCCAATACAGTTTAAAGCTGTGGTAAAGCAACATGGAATCGACTCCTCTGCCATTAGGCACATAACTTTGCTTGTGGCCCCAGAAATGCCAGATTCACCTCTGTTTGTTCTTTAGAGCTGATTCACAAGTGACCTATTAGTCCTTATAGATTATAGGGCACATTTACTTACCCTGCCGAGGAGTTCATCCAAAGTGCATTGTTACGACGATGATGCACTGTGCCGCGATTCACTAAAATCGTGCGCCCGATATCCTGCATGTGTCGCTTCCCCGCTCAGGTCCGCCGGAGTTCACATTCTTCTTCCTGGTGCATGTGAGTGCTTGTCTTGCAACACAATTCGAATCTTAAATCCTGCGCTCAGTTAGAATCCGTTGGATCGTCAGACAGCATGACCCCCGATGTCCGTCGTATGAGACACAATCCCCTTCTAAATACCTGTCCCACCGGCGCAAATCCCAAAAACCATGGACTGTCCGATAAAAGTGCGATCTGTGACCCTTAGCAAATAAGCCCCAATGGGGCAGATTTACTTACCCGGTCCCATCGCGATCCCGCGGTGCGTTTTCCGACGAGAATTCGGGTCTGCCAGCATTCACTAAGATCCTGTGTCCGATATCCAGCAGCGCCGCGGTCCGCCGGAGTTCACCTTCTTTTTCCTAGTGCATGTGAGTGCTTGATCTTGCGATACAAATTGCTTTTTAAATTCCGTGGTTTTTCCGAATCCGTTGGGTTGTCCAACGGCCAGGCCCCCGATTTCTGTTGCATGAAAGCCGGCGCCAGTGCGCCACAATCCGATCGCGTGCACCAAAATCCCGGGGCAATTTGGCGCAAAACGGAAATATTCGGGAAACCCGACGAAAGTGCGGCATTCGGACCCTTAGTAAATGTGCCCCAATAGGTTCTGTGCCCAGAAGGGTCCTCTTTATCTTAGTAATGTCTGCACTTACCCTCACTGATACACAGCAGTAAGTGCATCCACGTTACAGCCCACGTGCTAAGCGGGAGGCAGCAGAACCGACCCTGATCCTTTCCATCCATTTTAATTAACTAATTAGCTCCTGGCAGAAACAACAATACAAATGACAGAGCGATTTGCGAATATGAAACGTTCCCGTTAATACCCTCTAATATCGTTATCGCGGCCACGAAAATATATGTCCGCATCAACAAATTTACCTTCCTTTTTGTCTGTGATTTATCGTCATGGTGAAGAGATTACATTACTATTATATTTTATGTATGTCAATGCTCTCCATATAAATTATGAAGTCCTGTCAACAGAAATGGACGAGGGACGTGACAAATAGCCGGCAATTTATAAGATTAGGTCATTTAGATATTTCAAAAGGGGAAAAAAATTGTCGGCAATGGAGGCCAGAAATGACTGACAACGTGTATTTATGAGCGCGAATCCATCAGCGTAGACTAATGAAATAGATGTGTACCGCCTCATATCAGGAGGTGATCATATGGAATATCGGGAGATTGTCATCTGTAATATTATAACCTATAATCAGCCCCCGGCGCAGGACCTTTGGAGGTCCTATAGTATCTGATATGGAGAAGTTATCAGAAGATTGAAGGGTATTAGGATTGACCTCCGTGGATTGAACTAGGGGTATAAGTGATCCCATTCCCAACCCGGACCAGAGGCCAATCCATGCATTTAGGCGCCGTCACTATGTAAAGCATGTGGGGATTGTTACAAATCGCCGGCATTTAAGAGGAAATGCTGATGTGATTGATACAAGTTCCTCCCAGTTTGCATTGCAAGCCGAACATGTGACCGCACGAAAGAACAGAGGATGATATCGATAAATAATTTCAGCTACATGGAGATTCTTTCCATGGAAAACTATATGAACCTGTTTACATCATACTGCTCTATAACATGCTGCTTGTACATAGGACACTATGCACATTCTTTGCTGCTCCTCCTGCTCTATAACATGCTGCCTGCAGATAGGACACTATATACAATCCGCTCAGCTCCTCCTGCTCTATAACATGCTGCCTGCAGATAGGACACTATATACAATCTGCTCAGCTCCTCCTGCTCTATAACATGCTGCCTGCAGATAGGACACTATATACAATCCGCTCAGCTCATCCTGCTCTATAACATGCTGCCTGCAGATAGGACACTGTGTACAATCTGCTCAGCTCCTCCTGCTCTATAACATGCTACCTGCAAATAGGACACTATGTACAATCTGCTCAGATCCTCCTGTGCTATAACATGCTGCCTGCAGATAGGACACTATGTACAATCTGCTCAGCTCCCCCTGCTCTATAACATGCTGCCTGCAGATAGGACACTATGTACAATCTGCTCTGATCCTCCTGTGCTATAACATACTGCCTGCAGATAGGTCACTATGTACAATCTGCTCAGCTCCTCCTGCTCTATAACATGCTGCCTGCAGATAGGACACTATTAACAATCTGCTCAGCTCCTCCTGTTCTATAACATGCTGCCTGCAGATAGGACACTATATACAATCTGCTCAGCTCCTCCTGCTCTAAAACAAGCTGCCTGCAGATAGGACACTATTAACAATCTGCTCAGCTCCTCCTGCTCTATAACATGCTGCCTACAGAATGGAAACATATATTATTTTGCAATTTTCTATAAATCATATGTTACTGCCCTCAAAATAAATAATCCAACAAAGTTAATGCGAATATAATGGCAACAAAAATTAAGTCTTTTAGATGACAGAAAGGAGTCACCTTTATTTCTGTTAAATTGTCTCATTTTTGCGACTTTTCACTGTGACTTTTGCTGTCGTTTTTCAAGTACACCTTGTGCCTTATGTATTTTATTTTCCAGATGTTGTGCGCGCCCATTTACTTTTGTATCACTTTTTTGCTTGTTTTTGCCACTTTTTATGCGCAAATCTCCACCTGGTCCAAGGCAGGTACAAGAGAAAAAATTTTTTCATGGACCCCGTTTCAACATGTAAATTGTAATTATTTCACCTGCTTTAAATGTTAAAGACTGAAATTATAAACCAAAGAAAAAAAAAACTATGCTACGTGTCCTCAGCGAATAAAGACAAATATCTGTGTCAGAAGAGTTTAACAAGGCGAAAAACTATAAAGCACAAAAATTTGAGGCAATATTTCGGTAATATCCTATTGTTCGCTCTTCGCTTGTGATGTAAATAACATATTTGCGGATGACATTAAAGTCTCATCTGGAGTTTCGCTTCTTCGCTTCTCTTAATTACAGACGGCTATGAAACGTTATATTTATGGCTTGTTATATGATGATTTCCAGCACATTCCCAGGAATCCCTCACGTCTTGCGGCAGTCGATGCGTCTTCTGTTTTTTTTACAATCCTCGGCTGCAGATTTTAATTAATTTATCGTTGAAGACTTTTCCCGAGTTTCATTATTTGAGGTGTTTATTTGGAGCTCGGGAAAACGGAATTGTGAAGAAGGAGGCGGCAGGTATCTCCGACTTTCATAAAATACAATGGGATTAAAAGTTGGAAAACTTTCCCCCCAAAAAATCACCTTCAAGTAATTCTCAGTTTATAAAATTGGAGCGATCTCAGCTTTTTGCTCTTCTTGAGAGGGATCATTCACTAATTCTCGTGTAGACGGAATTTTATCTTCAGTCCACAGAGCTTTCATGAAAATCAGCGTGAAATTTTTCCCTGTCTATTGTCACATGGGTGGAGCCAACCTGTCTGTCCCCGCCTAGAACCACCCATCTGACAGAAGAAAGCTCCATTAGCATTGTTTCAGTTCAAAGGTGACAATAAGTTTGCTCCTATCCATAGGATAGTGGCTAACCTACTGATCAGTGATGGGACCCCCATAAATCACAATAACAGGGGTCCATTGTACACCCGTGGCACTAATGCACATGTGCGCTGTAGCTCCATTCTCTGCCTATGGAACTGATGAAAAATGAGGACCCCATAGAGATGAATAAAGAATCCTGACACATACACTATTCTTCTGTATTCTGCTCTATCTCTATGGGGGGTACATCGGGGGGCACAACAGACCCTCGTTCTTGTGATTTGTTGGGGTTTCTGATTACTGAAACCCTAACTGATCAACAAGGTAGCACCTATCCTGTGGAGAGGGGCTGAATTCTTGTCATTTGACAACCCCTTTAAGTATACAAAATGCCAATTGGACTCTGTTTTTTCACATACATGGAGCTGGGCTGGAACACAGAGTCTAGCTCCGCCCATCTGGCAGTAGAGAGCATAACCATATTGACATTGCTTGGAAAAGATACATTCTCGGAATGACAGGTGATACCTATTAAACCTTATACGAGCCGTCAGAATAAAATTACAATAATCTATCAAGAGGAATCGTGGTCTAAATCCTCTCCATGAAGGCAAGTGTAAGCTGTAACGGGCTTCTCTCTTGAGACAGGGATATTCCATAGTTTAGCTACTCTAACTGTAAAAAAGCCTTTCCTGCACAGATGTCTCGATCTACAATGTCTTTCCCTTACTCCTTCATACAAATTTTAAAAAGTTTTGTAACCTTTTTTGTCCAAGCTGAACAAGCCCATTTATTTGTCCAAACTTTCATCACACATTGATATGTGGTCAGCCGTCTTTGAACGCTCTCCAACTTGGAGCCCAAAATTTGTTATCCCTGATAACATCAATACCAGGTACCGATTCCCCCCATTGAGTTATCCTAATTATGAGCGGCACATCCATGTTTACACAATGCATTTTACTACCAATAATCTTGCATTTGGTATAAGACGAGAGATGGGCGGATCCAATGGTCCAGTTTGGGGTTTGGAGCAGCCAATCTGGCAAATTGATTGACCGTGACAACTAGCCATGGCTATGAGTGCCGCCAATCTGGCAACATGTCCGGGTCAGTCGGGAAAACCTGACCATTTGGTGCGCTCGTCTCTACATATATGACATATTGGAGCTGTCATCTGATAAGAAAGACGTGTATATAGACCAATTTCCAGGAATAAGTATATCTCTTGATCCAGATAAAGGGTCGGTAGAAAAAATTCAAACCATCTTAAAGATGACATTATATTTCCCCTCCCTGGTTTCCAGTCGAGATGTTCTTGCTCTACTTTCTACTCTCCAGGAATATTCTTCTGTTTCGTCACAGATCGTGAGCTTTAACATTGCCGTTTTCTAGTCCTTCCAATTAATTTCCCTTTCTATCCTTATGAGGACTGATATCCGGATGAATTTCCATCTGCATTTCCTCACTTTCTATTTTCGTAGACCTTACTTTGCCCTCGCTTTTTTATCCTACCTTCAGAAAAACTTTAGCTCTGTAACTGTCCTGGAATTATTTTTGCAGTCTTCAGTGATGGCAGTCATATTGAAATATGGAGGAGATATATATATATATTGTTCTGTATGGTTACAAACCACATGAAGAGTATTTGTGACCAAAATCCTGATGGACGGGAACTCAAGACGTTTTTCTCCTGTAAACACTTTTGGCTCCAAAATTCTCAGATGGTCTTCTCCCAAGACAGTGGAAGGCTTAAAGAGGACCTGTCGCCCAAAATTTACTAAAGTAAGTAGCTCCTAGTACTTAAACAAACGCCGCAGTGTTAGAGGGATAGCAGTACTGGAAACCTCCGGTAACACTATCAAACACTGCGGCAGGGTACAATGTAATCATCGTCCCGCTCGCAAAACTGTCCGATGTATTCATGAGGGGGCGGTCCGAGGCTCTGCCTCTACCCTGGACCGCACCGCTCGCTCCATATGCCGGCAGTGACTGCCGCGCGTCATGTGGCAGTCACCGCCCCTAACCACGCCCCAACCCCGCCCCCTTATTAATACGTCGAACCGCTGTGCGAGCGGTCTGACGATTACATTGTACCGCCGCAGTGTTAGATAGCGTTACCGGAGGTTTCCGGTAACGCTATCCTTCTAACATTGCGGCGTTTGTTCAAGCACTAGTGCCGAAATTTTAGGTGACAGGTCCTCTTTAAAGAGTCAGTACAATTATACAGAAAGGCTGTTTCCACAGTTATTATGATGCTAGAGTGAATCTCTGAATTCTTTATGGAACCCATTCTATCAGAGTCTACATCAGCTGTACGGCGCCAGACCCAATGCAGAGGCCGGATGAAAATTGCTACATGCAGGGAATTTTGATCCAGTTATATTTTGTCCATAGGCGCATCCAGAGCACTTGAAGGTCATCAAGTTGTGCCCGACTCTGGGATTAGAACTGCTGACTCTACCCAATTGAAATTCCCGATTTAGTCCACTATTAACAGATGAAAGTCTCCGAGCCTTGGATGCGCAATCACATTTCACTTTCCGGAGGGATCAGAAAAAGAGAGGACGATGAAAGAACTTGGGAATCACCGGAATCTGAGGGGGAATCAGTGACTCCGAGCATTATTTTAGGTAACCGTACTATTAATGTTCAACTTATTTTCATACGTTCAGCTTCTGAAACCCCAACTGTTATGGCAGGAGGAACCTCAGGCCGCTCTACACTTAAAATGAAAGTAGACCTTTCATCATCTTCCCCATCGCCTATTCCTTGCATCATTTTATCTTCTCTTCTCCACCGATTCCGGTGTAGCAGACCATAATAACCCAAACCCAGATTATATCCCTAGTTATACTCAGGGTAAACCTAGAGTATACACCCCCCAGTCCTGAATATACCCCTAGTCTGACGCAGGCCACATTATACCCCTGGGGATGAACTCTTTACCAAGAGGTAACCAGGGCCCTATCCATCCATGTTATTGCTTCATTGGATTTTTTCACCTTTTTTTTTCTTAATTTTTATTCACAAATATATTTCAGGCACAAATCATCTTCGAGTTACACATCTTCCACCTTTTATCTCCTACTTCTACATAATAACAAAACAATTTCCCCCAGGGGATCAAGAAAGTACACTTGGGTTTCCCACTTAACTTTTAAGAGCTGAATCCCCAATAACATGTATTAAAATTAACATTGTTACTGATGGGGGTACATCTGGCATGGGGGGAGGGTATACTCATGTCTATTCACTGTTATTAGCAAAAATAAAAAAAAATATACTAGTAGAATGTTTAGAGGGCAAAAGAAAGTGTATATAAACCTGTACCCTGGAAATCTAAGCACATTGTCAGGTCACAGCAACTCACAGCACAGAGGGATCATGAAGCGATCATGCAATGTTAGGGGTTAAAATTATCTTTATTGTGATTACATCACTAGGGGATTAAAATTTGATAACTTAACCCTTTAAGCAATGAATATCATTAATTGAAGCCCCAAATATGCTTATTAGGTGGTCAACTGTCAAGTGTGCAGTCCTAGGATGTCTATTCAGTTCCAGAACAACCAAGCTGACAGTAAAGCACCAAAATGGCATGCACAAAGCTGTTGTCCACTAATAAGAAAGTCCACAAGCATAAGTAAAATATCCTGATAGTGTCACGCACACCCATACTTATCCTGGTAAAATGTCTATTCTGACCATAAGAGCCGCTGGTCAGGGTGCCTGGCGTGAGCCCCTCCAACTACTGACATGGGAGTGGTGCCCACAGAAGGGATGTGCAGTCAGACGGTCATGACCTAACAGAAGTCTGCAGGACATAGGGCGTCGCAGGAAGTCCTGAGTCCTGCTGCAAGAAGGTCATGTGGCTCGTACGGACATAGGGAGGTTTACCCCGGTAAGTACAATATTTGTGACCCTATCAGGGTATTGTACTTACCCTGGTAAACTTTCTTATTAGTGGACAACCTCTTTCTTGGGAATAAGGAGAACCAGAGAAAAAGATCCAACTACATTGGAATGAGAGCAGAAGAGTCTATTATATGACGCAAAGTTTGGTTAAGTAGTGTAGGGTCCTAATTATCGGATAACCATGTACAGCCGGTCCCCTACTTAAGAACACTAGACTTACAGACGACCCCTAGTTACAAACGGACCTCTGGATGTTGGTAAATTACTGTACTTTAGCCTTAGGCTACAATAATCATCTGAAGCAGTAATCAAAGGTGTCTGATAGTAAGCCTTATTGTTATTCCTGGTTCTTATGACAACCCAACATTTATAAAATCCAATTGTCACAGAGACCAAAAAAAATCCGACTTACATACAAATTCAACTTAAGAACAAAACTACAGAACCGATCTTGTACGTAATACGGGGACTGCCTGTAACAAGTGTGCTGTGTCACTCAGAGTAGGAGTCACTTTTAGATCCCTTGCACATGAAGGTAACGGGGCATAGGAGACATCTACGGGGACCGATATCCAGCTGCAAATTGTATGGCCGGATATCGGTCCCCACAGATGTCTCCTATGCCAAGCACACATTGGGGCACATTTACTTAACCGTCCAGTTGACGCCGCCGATCCAGAATGTCCGACGAGGATTTGGAGCTCCCGCAATTCACTAAGATCGTGCGTCCAATTTCCTGCATGTGTCGCTTCCCCACTGAGGTCCGCCGGAGTTCACCATCTTCTTCCCGGTGCATGTGAGTCCTGATCTTGCGACACAATTTCATTTTTAAATTCCGTGTGTTGTCTGAATCAGTCCAGTTGTCCGACTTCCACGTCCCCCGATTTGTGTCGCATGAAAGCTGGCGTCAATGTGCCACAATCCGATCGTGTGCGACAAAAACCTGGGGCAATTTAGCGCAAAACTGAAATATTTGCGAAACCCGGCGGAAATACGTCCGATGGACCCTTAGTAGATGTGCCCCATTGTCTCATCGCATTGTGACTGTGCATGAAAAAATATAGGATATGTCTTATATTTTTCGCCAGTCTACGGCACAGGCCGCTCGATTCTCTATGGAGAGAGGAGGGGTGAGGAGTGCTCCCCCCTCCTCTCTCCTATGAGTGGCTGTATACTCCCATTCCTCCGTGTGCATGTAGCCTTGGAAGTTTCCCCCCATCTCTATAATATTACTACGCCCTTCTAAGGGTGCGGTCACACGGTGCAGTTAAAACTGCATCGCAATCAGCTTTGAGGTGGTATTAGGTGCAGTTTTGTCAATTGAACAGGTGAAAGACATGAACTGAACGGGTAAATGACATTTGTGGAGCAGGTTTCCCCTTCAACATCAAATTCACTCATTCAGTTCATGTCTTTCACCTGTTCAATTGACAAAACTGCACCTAATACCACCTCAAAGCTGATTGCGATGCAGTTTTAACTGCAACGTGTGAACGCACCCTCAAAGTTTTAAACCAATTAAATCAATTATGAAACAAACAAAAAAAAAATAATTGAAAAACTTATCCAAACTCAGCGCTAATGTCACATCCAAATATCAACCTCACGCCGCAAACATCTGGCGGATATCATAACAATTTCCAGGCGGCGGCGACTCGGTTTTCCGAAACGAGAAGCCGCTAAATTGTTTCATTTAATTAAAAATGTCAAACTATTGTCTCAATTTATTTAATAAAACATTGTTTCCCATTCCGGTTAATCAGCTTCTTTGTATCCTATTACGTCTCGCCCCCTCCGCGGCTCCTGGACGGATTAATTATTTACGATAATGTCTGATGAATTTATCCTGAATCCGAGTTAATCTTCGGATATCTTGTGATACATTTTGTGTATTGATATTGATGGGGTTTTTGTTGGTTGACGCTGTTATTGTTGTCCTTTGCCGTTTATTAATTCCGACGGATATTTAGCCGTCCAGGAGAAGCCGTCGGAGTCGTGCACTTTGCAGGAGAGAAAGATGTATAACCCCCCCCATAGGCCTGAAACACGACCCCCGGATTCATCCTTCTAAGTGCCATTAGGAGGCTCTAATTCACTAATGATTCAGGAGATCAATTAAAAACATAGACAAGGATGGAGTAGGTGTAAGGCAAATCTAAAAGCATTCAGGGAGGCAGACGGTGGTTTCATCCGTCTTCGGGAAAGGCAAGGTCAACCATTTAGCAATATCTCATAGCGACACCGATCCAAAGAGGTCTCCGCTCAGCCGTCCTCGGGAAGTGGGAAATATGACCTTACACAAAGGGAAATCGTACATTATAATTACAGGCTCGGAAATTATAGACGTGTAATGTAACAGAATAGTCACAAGTTGACGTTGATTATTTTTAAAGAGTATTTCCAGTTTTTTGTTCATAGTTTCGGGTAGATCTGCGCCTCCCGGGGAGGGGCTATTATAAAAAGTGTGATTTTTATGTATAAATTGCAGGTTTGCGGATAGTTTTGGATTCGGTTGAATTCAAATGGAGTGAAAACTTTTAAAAGAGAAGTTTGTGTTGGAATGTAGATGGTTTTAGACTAACGGACTAAGACTAAGGGAAGGTGCACTGCTCGTTATATCACTAATCATGTGATGTCACACAGGTGCACGGCTCATTATGTCACTGGTCATTTGATGTTACACAGGTGCACGGCTTATAATTGCCCTGGTCATGTGATGTCACACAGATGCATGGCTCGTTATATCCCCAGTCATGTGATGTCACACAGGTGCACAGCTCATTATATCCCTGGTCATGTGATTCCACACAGATGCATGGCTCGTTATATCCCGAGTCATGTGATGTCACACAGCTGCACAGCTTCTTATATCCCAGGTCATGTGATGTTACACAGGTGCACAGCTTATAATTGCCCTGGTCATGTGATGTTACACAGGTGCACGGCTCATTATATCCCCGATCTTGTGATGTCACACAGGTGCACAGCTCATTATGTCCCCGATCATGTGATGTCACACAGCTGCACGCCCATTATATACCTGGTCATGTGATGTCACACAAGTGCACGGCTCGTTATATCCCTGGCCATGTGATGTCACACAGCTGCACGGCTCGTTATATCCCTGGTCATGTGATGTCACACAGGTGCAATGAAGCTTCCTACGGAATTACAGCAAACAGAGACCTAAGAAAACAGTGTGGAATATAAATTGGAAAATTAGATAATTTTTCATTACACAATTATCAATTATTTGCTGAACGTGGACGACCCCTTTAAGTTATACTCCCCCTTTATGACTACACTCTATGAACAAACATGTGACTCTTGTAATCTCTGTGATACAGGAAGATATTCATCGCAGCTCCTTGTAGAGAAGGAAACGTAGTATCCAAGTTACTGCGGATCCTTGCATCACTGCACATCGGTGGCTCCAGCGTCCATTGAATTTTTGAATTTTTCTTCTTTCATTGCCAAATAAAATGGACATTTTTTATGGTCAAGGTGGTTATATGGAAATGGTTGTGCCGCGCTGCTGCGCTCCGGTATAACAGCGCGGACGCGGCGAGGTAATCTAAATACTAATGGGCTCATTCATCACACGAGGAAGGAGAGAGTTAGAAGAAATAGACGCCTTATAGTATTCACGAAAAGTTACAGCGAAGCCAACACAATGGGGACTATCAGGCGTATAAGGAGGGTTATCATAACGGAAGCTTAGATACAGCAGCTCAGATACATGTATGGTAGATCCCTCTATAATGGCAGATTAGATACAGTTCTCAGCTCTATATTTAGCTTGGATATAGCATTGCACATGCTATATGCCTCTATATTGGCTGCTTAGATACAGTTCTATACTTTATGTATGTTAGATACCTCTATAATGACAGCTTAGATACAGTGGATCAGTTGTATGCTTTGTAGATACCTCTCTATAGGCAGCTTAGATACAGCAGCTCAGCTGTAGGTATGGTAGATACCTGTATAATGAAAGCTTAGATACAGTGAATCAGCTCTATGTATGGCATAGTATTGGTGATGATCTCCTGTATACACACATGTAAGTAGTATATACTGTATCCGTGTAGCTGCATCTTTCTCCACCACCGCATTTACTTCACTATTCACTCACCTCCTACTTGCTTTGGTATTACATGTCACTAACCTCCTGACAGGTGTGGCAGCCCGTGTATCATAAATCTCTATGCAGTGGGCAGAAGAAAGGATTTATGATACTTCTACTGACAGACATCAGCTAGATCTCTCTCTCTTAAAGGAAATCTACCATTTGCGTTTATGCATTGTGGAGCAATGATTGCGAATTATGTAGCTACACTGATGCAGAAACATATCTTGTTTTTAATTCTTCAATTTTAAGATTATGATAATGAGGCTGTGTCACTCCTGTGGCTGCCCGGTGATCTCCTCTTACCCTAATTATGCACTGCTTCAGCCTTGTTCTGCCCAGCATAAGCCGAAAATATGTCATCACTGTGTTGTCCATGACAGGCAGAAGTAATCAATTGCTGCACCATCCCCCCAGCTGCTGTATATCAGTCATCCAGCTCAAGTTGATTAGTCCTGTCTCATATAATTTTACTGAAGCAGAACAAGTAATACAGTGGGAGGGGGAAATGCTCCTTGCACAGTGTAACAGCCTGTCAATCTGCAGCACAGAGCTTTTCAAACTCATTAGCATTATTATAAAAGTTGATTTTAGAAGGAAAGGGGCTGGATAACAAAAGGAGACCACAGATAACAAGAAGAGACCACAGTCATGGAGCCTTTGATCTATGAGTAAATGTCCCTGGTTTATTATGATTTTGAAGTTATATTTTAAAGGGGACCTGTCACTCTAAAAACTCTCTAGGAGCTGCTTACTAAAGTAAGAAGCTTCTAACCTATCCCTGCATCAGTATCATGTATCAGTGTTATACTCCTAGCTTTATCAGAACATACCGATAGAGCTAGCATACACTGCAGCGCCATAGCCTAAGAACGCCAGCCCAAGCTCACAGCGGTCCGGCGTATTCATGAGGGGGTGCCCCTTCCACTCAATAGGTTGGTGGTGACTGCCAAGCTTCATGCGGACCGCACCCTCATGAATACGCCGGACCCCTGTGAGCTCAGTCTGGCGTTCTCAGGCTATGGCGCTGCAGTGTCCATTAGCTTTATTGGAGGGTTCCGATAAACACTTCTAAAAATGGGGTAGCGCTAGGACATTTTTTTAGGGTGACAGGTCCTCTTTAAGGACGCAGCCTTTTTTCGTTAATTTTTTGCTCCCCACCTTCAAAAATCTATAACCTTTTCATTTTTCCATTTACCAAGCAGTAAATGCTTATTTGCATAACAAATTGTACTTCTTATTGAGGGTATTTATTATCCCATGTCTTGCACTGGAAAGCAGGAAAAATGTTGTGCAATTGGTAAAAAAACACATTTGTGCCATTTTCTTGTGGGCTCGGTTTTTATGTCTTTCACCGTGCGCTCCAAATACCACCTCTACTTTATTCTTTGGTTCGGTACGATCACGGTAATACCAAATTTATATAGGTTTTATTCTGTTTTATTACATTTAAAAAATGTAAACCTTGTGTGCAAAGTCGTGTTTTGCGAGATGAGCTGAAGTTTTCATTGCTACCATTTCTGTGCGACCTTTTGCTCACTTTTTGTTAATTTTTTTCATGAGTTGCGAAAAAGTGGCGTTTCAGACATTTGGGCGATATTTTCCCTTACAGGGTTCAGCCCTGGGGATAACCGCTACTTTATTTTAATAGGACAGACATTTTGGGACATGGTTGACCTAAAATTTTTATGATGTTACGGATTCATTTATTTGTATATCAGTTCTGGGGAAAGCGGAGTGATTTGAACTTTTAGGTTGTATTCATTTTTTTTAACTTTTTTTTTTATATTCTGTTTCTTTTTCTAGAAACCCTAGGGTACTTTAACCGTACTGTATGGCAGTATATGTGGATTTCTTAACCTCATCTATTACAATGTGCCAGCCACAAATTGTAACAGATTTGACAGAAATAAGACAGCCTCGGGGCTTATAAAGTTGCAAGGTTGTCATGGCTGGCGACAGATCGCCACTCTCCGATGAAATCACAGATAGCGACGATCAAAACAGAGATGGCGGCACCCACATGCTGCCGGCTTTAGACTGCCGCCGAGGGCAATCAAAGGGTTAGCACCGATCGTGGGTGTTGGCGGTGGGTTGTTTGCTGCAATATGCAGCAAACCCTATGGGGCAGATTTACTTACCTGGTCCGTTCGCGATCCAGCGGCGCGTTCTCTGCGCTGGATTCGGGTCCGGCCGGGATTCATCAAGGTAGTTCCTCCGCTGTCCACCAGGTGGCGCTGCTGCGCTGAAAAGCATCTGAACGCGCTGGAGTTCACCGGGCCGGACCAAGTGAAGGTAAGCGCGTCCCAAGCGACACATTTCTTTTTTTAAATGCGGCGGTTTTTCAGAATCCGTCGGGTTTTTGCTCGGCCAGGCCCCTGATTTCCGTCGTGTGCATGCCGGCGCCGATGCGCCGGCAATACAGGGGAAATCGGCGCAAATCGGAAATATTCGGGTAACATGTCGGGAAAACGCGAATCGGGCCCTTAGTAAATGACCCCCTATGTCTGTATGAAGAGGGCTCAGTGCATAAGCCCTCTTAATTTTTTCTTAACCCTCCATGACATATATACACGTCATGGAGCGTTCAGAGGTTAAGTCGGCCAGTTGAGGACATCATCAACGTGGGTCAATTGACACAGAGACCTGCCCTGGGCAGCCGCTTTATGTACAGATCCTGTGGTGAGAGCCCGGCCACATATAAGAGAAAGATAAGTGATATGAACGTGGTGGATAACATTAGAACATAACAACTATGTATGTGTTAGTCTTTCGACCGTGTGATAGTTTACGAGAAGGTCTACGGACAGGTCTCGGAGTTTAATAGACATTGATGGACCAGGTTGACACGTTTTTCTGTTGAGCCGTCTAATGGAAAAGTAGTCTTGTTGTCACTTTTACACTCCCGATAGTAACATAGTCTTATTATGGGTCTCCAAATACCTCCTTAAGGATCACAACTTTGACAAGTTTGCGCGCTCACATGGAAATGCTCTCAGGTTTTTGTAGCATTGGTGGGATGTACAGAGCTGTATTCCACTAATGATGCCCTGTGGGGTATATCTCTCCTTGTATTGTCTGACAAGAGGGAACTCCAGGTTAGTCTGTGGGTGGTAGAACTTGTCAGGATTAATTACATACAATAAGCTTTTCTCTTATTCCGCCGCTCTAATTTGCAGATAATTGGGAGCTCCAGAAATTCTGATAAAAACCTCTTACGATAAAGCCGGGTTGGATTTTATTTTTCACATGCCACTGGTACGGAGCTTGAGATGTTGACCTCACCTTGAGATGGAAGACACCTTCATCCTCCATGGGAATTTGCTTACTTTCATGACTCTCATTGGGTTTCTGTATTCTTAAGCCACAGTTGGTGTGATGATGGCTGAACAGAGAGGTGGAATCAGGAAAATTGTCTTGTTTTTCCCCCAAGAACCTTCAATGTGGTCTTTGTTTTCTTGGGATTCCAGGTTACGTTTCCCAAAGTGATTGGCATGGGCTACATATGTCAGAAATAGAACCTGGGGCATGGTCAAATGAAGCAAATAATTGATAGGGGATAATTATGTAACGTGCCAAAGAAATAGAGAAAAATATGGTAGTAAGGGGGCAAGCACAAGAAGGTCTAAGCACAACTACAAGTCAACAAGTTAGAAGGAGTAAAAGGTAAAACAAAAAGGGTTTATTCCCTTTAAGGGGTTGTCTAGGATGAGGCTTTCCATGATTATGTGCCCCCCGGAGGGGAGGGGGTGTCTAAAAATAACAAAGACCAACATTGGGAGAGAAAAGAAATGGTCCGCACATCCACACACTATACAATAATCTACTGCCCAAGGCTACATTTACAAAATTAACTCAAGGTTCTTAGTTACATTTTGATCACATTTTATATTCCACTAACCACTTCAAGGTGACCTTGTTGTAGTGGGTACCTACTCTATTGTGTACGGCATCACATGGCATCCACTGCCGCTGCAGCACAGCACCAGCAGGGACCAAGACCCAGTTGTACCCCCAGCACCCATACTGGCAGATATAGCCCCCATGGCTCCGGGACATGGGTCCCCACCAGCACCGCACAACATAAGCAGCCGATGCCATGCAGTAGCGCACCATTTAAATACTCATCATGTGTGAACAGGCCCTAAATTTCTCACTGTTCCATGTGGTCTCAGACACTGGATGAGAGGAAGTTGGCGGCCACTATATGCAGTATAGGCAATAGGTCATTGTATGATGTGTGGATGTGCGGCCCAGTTCTGTTTTCTCTCCCCATGTTGGTTAAAAGTAACAAAGAGCCTGTGGTGACGTCACATCCAAGGCACGTAGCTGCTACGATACAGGTCCCAGTCTGAGGTTGTAATGGTGCGGTGCTGTTGACGCTGTGTCACCAATGAGCCTCAGATCTGATCCGAATTGCCAGAGAGGTGGGTATAGATTTTTGGACCCCCTGATGCCCATAGTAAAGAAGAACCTCATGACGGACAACCCGTTAAAGTATCATCGATGATAGAATCAATTTATCAACATTTCCAAAAACCAGATGACCTATACTGTAAGTTCACTTAAGGACATGACTAAGCTCATTGTCCGCGACAAAAGCTACGGGGAGTAGACGCCCTTCACCGTCTGTATGTTCTGTATGTTCTACAAGGTATTCGTCCTAGTTATGTCACTAAGTGTTAACATATAACACTGAAGGTGTTCACCAAAATCTCAATGGAAACGTGAGGCAATGATTTTTTCTGTCTATGCTGTATTTGTTTCCGATTGTTTTTCATACACCACATTATTGTACTTGCTTTAGCAGCAGCTTCCTGGCACTGGTTTCTAAAGTTTAAGAAGTTATCAAGGGAAACTAATAAAGTTTATGCACAATATTAAAATAAACTCCCTATTACCAGACACTTACTGATACATGTTCAGTTTCCCTGTTTGCACTTGTTTAGTACAGTCCTTGTTGTGATGTGATGCAGGAAGTAGCATCACTGGGTCATGTGCTATGACATCATAACTCCATGTAACCATAGGACAGGGGTGGGTATGTTGTAATTACCAGAAGGGGTGAACCTAAGGGTTGACTGCACCCTTCATGCTGCCCTCTACCTTGACGCAGGTGCTACTCCCTGAGGCAAGAGGCTCAACTTACCTCATTGCTGATCCACCCCTGATTGCCAGCCCATTGGAGTCATGTGACCTTGGATGTCAAACCTAGATAGCACCCATGCTTTAACAGCAGTGCAGGTTCTGTTGCCTGAGACAAGAGGCTCAACCTTGCCTCATGGCTGGTCCACCCCTGATTGCCAGATATTTGCAATCATGTGACCTTAGATGTCAAACCTAGGTAGCAGCAGTGCTTTAACAGTGGTGCAGGTTCTGCTGCCTGAGGCGAGAGGATCAACTTGCCTCATGGCTGTTCCACCCCTGATCGCCAGCCACTCACAGTCATGTGACCTTAGATGCCAAACCTAGATAGAAGCGGTGCTTTAACAACGGTGCATGTTCTGCTGCCTGAGACTAGAGGCTCAACTTTGCCTCATGGCTATTCCATCCCTGATTGTCAGTATTTTGTAGTCATGTGACCTCAGATGTCAAACCTAGATAGTAGCGGTGCTTTAACAGCGGTGCAGGTTCTGGTGCCTGTGGTGAGAGGTTAAACTTGCCTCATGGCTAGTCCACCCTTGATTGGCAGCCCCTTACAGTCATGTAACCTTAGATATCAAACCAAGATAGCAGTCATGATTTAACAGCGGTGCAGTTTCTGCTGCCTGAGGTGAGAGACTCAACCTGCCTCATGACTGGTCCACCCCTGATTGACAGTCACTTGCAGTCATGTGACCTTGATTTGTCAAACCTGGAGCAGCGGTGCTTTAATTCTGTCCCATACCTAACCCACTACTTTGCAGTCACGTGCCTAGATATGGATGAGGAAGGGCTGAAGACAGTGATGGAAGAGGGGGAGACAGTTGTCCTACTACCCCAAAGTTGGGGAGGGGCTATAGCAGCTGAACCGGGCTCTAGACATAGCTTGAAAAATGGTTCTTCACACCCTTTTAAGTTTAATGTACTCCCATTTTCTGTAGTTTAACTAAGTTCTTTCTATTTAATGCAAAATCCATTATTTCCATTTTGTTATTCCAGGAACTTTATTTTATTATCATTAAGCTTTTTCCATTTCTCCACTCAAGCCTCTAGTTTCGCCATACTCTGGCTCCATAGGAGTCCACATCATTTTGATTGCTGCTTCATACAACAAATCATCACTTTATATAAAGCAAAGCCAATGGGTTCATCATGATGTAGACAAAACTACATTCCCCAAACTTCCTCTATATCTAATACTGCAAAAATGACTCCATAAATGCTCTACTAATACAATACAGAAATAAAGATTTTTGTTTCACGCTTTCTTTGACCCATAACCTCTGTATTTTCCATAACTGACAAAACATATAAGTATATAGGTTATAACCCAGATGCCGGCACCAAACCAACACAAAAAAATTGAAATTACGGCACACGTTGAGGTGTCACCTCGAGAATATCCACAGTCGTGAGGAATGTTCTGACAAATAATGTTACTCTAAAGAAAATGCAAAAGTTCAGAGAATGTGTCGAAGTACAGAACAGAAAAATATCATTATCTTTGCAGGACACTGGACGTAATGATGGGAATGGCGATAGCGTTCCTCGGAGATTGATAAGTAACCAGAGAAAGCCAGCTAAGTGTTTATCTCAGCAGTGTAGGGTTTTATGTACTGTGTCACGAAAAATTTTTTTGCTGGATCTAAAATTTAAGTTTCTCAAGGTCAAAAAAGAAATTAATAGGTTTACGTCGTAAATTTGGGCACCCAATGATGGTCTGGTTTTAAGAAGTTGCACCAGAAAGTTGGATCCAGGCGATAAACTCCGACATTGGATTGGATTGTCCAGATTTAGTTTACCCATGAGATCTTGTGCATAGATCATTCATGGGTGGGGGAAGAATTATCAAAAACAAATTAGGGAAAAGTTGAGTAGTAACATTTGGATTTTGGAAAAAAATTTGGTAATTGGTATTTACCCAATTAGGGATTTTTTTTATGGATCAACACTCATAATTAGTGATGAGCGGACCAGACCCACAAGGTTCAGATCTGTGCCAAACATTCCGGGTTCGGGTCACCAAAGTCAGAAGCTCAAATTCAACGGTTGAGTGTTAAATCTTTACATGACAACACAATGAGCAACAACCCTTAGAAAGGTGCCTGTGGCATTTAAAAGGTAAATCGGCCATAGGGTCTGAAAGGGTTTGGTAATCCCAAATCTCAAAAATTAAACTCTTAAGCAAAGTTTGCCCCAATGGGAGAAATTGCACTGGACATCAGTAAATCAAAAACCATGAATAGGAAGTCCCATTATGTGAAGGTAATATGCATGTAGGAGATAGCATCAGATAGTATTGGAGATACAATGAGTAAATAGCTTTATTCCTTAAAGGGAACCTGTCACCTCATTTTTACCAAATATAGCAAGTGACAGGTTCTCATAGAGCCCTATTGACTAAATACCACCACTCTTTTAGCTAAAAACTGTTTCCCTCACATAAAATCAACTTTGTTATCTTACCTTGCATACATCGTGATCCAGCAGTGAGTCAAGGGGGTGTGTCCTGCTCGGCCGAGTCCAGCAGCTCCTCCCATCCTCAAGTACTTCTACTCCCCGTGCCTCCTTTGTACCATTCAGCACTTTATGTCCTTGGACTTCTTCTCCTCCCAATAATGTGATTTCATGTGATCAGACACATATATGGGGTAGCTTTTGGAAATGTTAGTGGGCAAAGGACATTAGAAGACATAACTCTGGTCAAATGAAATGAAGTGCTGAATGGTTAGAAGGAGGCATGGGGAGGAGTAGAAGTGAGTGAGAACAGGAGGATACACCCCCTGGAATTGCTGGAATCCGGCTGTATACATAACAAGTTTGATTTTATGGGGATGTGAGGGAAACAATTTTTAGCTAAAAGAAGGGTGGCTCTATGGGAACCTGTCAGTAGGTCTTGTGAAAAATGTGGTGACAGGTTCCCTTTAACTCAAAATTCCATTTCAAGATACAAGAATTTGTTGGTCTTAAAACAAGACCTGATGTTGTTTTGCTGAGCCGTGCTTTTAAATATTTCCAGAGTTCTCTTCGCTTCACTTCTACAATTGAAATATTGATAACTTGCTGTATTAGATCAGATGCTCAAAGTGGTAGCAGGGCTCTAGTGAGCACTACCTCTGCTACCCAGACCTGAGACATTGTCACGAGTGAAAACTGATTCAATATAACAGAGGTCATGCTCTTTTTAAGTGCTGTGGTCACTTTCCATCAAGTGGTCACTTGCCGTGTATGGAGCCCTCTCCCCACATCCTTACTATTATGGATAAACATTAAAGGGTTAAAAAGATGACTGTTGGATCTTGGATCTTGGGAGTTGCCCAAAGTGAAACACAGGAGGTTCTACAAGACTTAGGAGTTTGTTGACCTCTTGGCCAGGGATGTAACTACAATGGTGCTATGGGGCCTGCAGTGTCAGGGGGCCCCAGCATCTGGGATATTGGATATGTATTTGGTATGTATATGTTGTATGCTGCATATATAACTGCATATGTAATGTATGGGTATATATGGTACTGTATGTATGTATATAAAGTGTGTATATACTATGTGTGGTTGTAGTTCACATGTGTATGTATAGATATGTATATTTTTTTAAGGGGGGAGTCTACTATAGGGCCCTGGGTCTCCTAGTTCCGCCCCTGCTCTTGACCACTAATGAACCATTGGAGGTCGCATGACACAATGGGGCAGATTTACTTACCCGGTCCAGTCGCGATCCAGCGGCACGTTCTCCGACGCTGATTCGGGTTCTGCCGGGATTCAATAAGGTCGTGCGCCCGATATCCACTAGGTGTCACTGCTGCGCTGAAGTCCGGTGCATGTGAGTGCTATTTTTGCGTCAAAATTTTTTTTTTAGTTCCGCAGCTTTTCCGAATCCGTCGGGTTTTCCGACAGCCACGCCCCCCATTTCTGTCACAGGAAAGCCGGCACTGATGCGCCACAATCCGTTAGCATGCGCCAAAATCCCAGGCCAATTCGCCGCAAATCGTCAAAATTCTGGAAACCCCGCGGAAAAACGCGATTCGGACCCTTAGTAAATGAGCCCCAATGTTTTATCTTACTACATTCTACTGAATATTCATCAAGTGCCATAGATTGCAATCGTAATGAATGTCTTTCATCTCTCCGATTCACTTATACGTAGAACAGTCTGTAGGAAATATATCACAGGACTAAAGAAAAATGCTTATGCATAGAATCGGAATCCGAACAGAATAGCGATGACTCGTCACAGCTGGAATCACAACACCAGGAGAGTAAATAAGCCGTCAGAAAACCGTGTACAAATCTGAAGTGGCAATAGACAAATCTTGAGGGTAAAATATTAAAGGAGCAAAATTGCGATTGGTAAAATTCCGGCTTTTTTCAGTCTCCGGTTACGAGCAAAAAATAACCAACTTGTGCTTCCCAAAGCATTTAATATTTCAGTCCACCGGCAGCACCCAGAAGAGCACTCGAATAACAATCTAGCTTGAAAGATTCACCAGCATCCTCATTATAGCGAGGAGGTCAAGTACAAATGAACCTAGAGGACCACACCGGTTATATTTTATGTATTATGGCATAAATGGAAGACGCTCGCCCTCTCGAAGTCGAGATGTTTTAATGATTGCGTCTGTTTAAAGAACAAAATGTAAACTTCAAGGTAATAAAAAAAATAGGCCAAAGCTTAGAGATGTATCGGAAAAGACTGAGATTCCAGACAATGCAATTTCTTACGAGACTCGTAATGTGTGCCGCTATGAAAGCCGTCCCCGGTGTGAGGTCTTTATACAAACAATAGATACAATCATTAGAAGATAAGACCATAAAGCATTAATAGTCGTGGATTAAACCCGAGTCGCCTTTATGTGACATCAAAGTGAAGTAAAAAAAACGACGTTGAAAATAATCCACCAAACACAATGGGACCACAAATAGGTCTAATACATAAAGACAGCTCATGAATACGTTGTCATCACGGATTACCGTGCGGGACACAAAGACGTGTGAGAAGTGTCCCGGCGGTGAACCCTATTACTACGGGATGTACTCGGAGAATATCCAAGGTTTTTTTTTAATGGAATGATTCATTTTAAATTGCGTTCTTGTCGAAGTCTAGTGGATTTGATGGCTATGGAAATAAATATGAAGGGCTATAACGTGAACTTCCTGTGGAATACACGTCTGTTACGGTTAGCGGTGAGACGATAATAGATTTGAAACTGGACAGGGTCGTGAAAATATAACGTTGTCTCTACTGGAATATTTTGGGAGTTGTAAATTGATGATTGTGGAGGTGATTATTTTATATCTGAAGAGGGTGGTTATCTTTATTTCAATATTTCTCCACTGTCCAATTAGTATGTGTGTTGTTTCCGTTCAGGAGTTGAGCCTTTTGCCATAGACAGCACCACGTTGCTATGTGTGTGATAGCCGTCAGTAGTTGAGTCTTTTGCCTAAGGCAGCACCACCTGCAAAGAGTTAGGGGGCGGAATCTGTGATGCAGTCACTTGCTCCAAAACAGAACTTGATATTGAAAAATAGTGTATCTTCACACCAGATGTCAGAATGGGTGTGAGACACTGCATGTAGAACCCACATACAGGCAGTCCCCGGATCTTACAGATCAAGACTGAGGCACTTAGCCGAAACGTGTTGATCTCAAACTCTGTATTTTACCCGATGTAACGTTTGCTGTACCACATGTAAAGAATTGGATTTTATGAGACCCAAGTTCCTGCGCTGGAGTTTTTTCGTTCTATCTGTTGCTGTTGCCTTTGCCTCTGGCACTCCGAGTGCAGTCTTCAATCAGGTGGGATGAGTTTGAGCTGACTAGTGGGAGTTTGAGATAGGTTCCATAGGTTTGTTCTTAAGCTGAATTTGTATGTAAGTCGAAACTGTATATTTTATAATTGTAGATCCAGACAAAAAAAATTTTGCCTCAGTGACAATTGGAGTTTCAATATTTTTTGTTGTAATTGGACCAAGGATTATCAATAAAGCTTCATTACAGACACCTTACAGCTGATCATTGCAGTCTGGGACTATAGTAACATCCAGAGACTTCACCTGAGGTCACAGTGGGAAGAGGGGTCTGTCTTTAACTAGGGGTTGTCTGTAAGTTGGGTGTCCTTAAGTAGGGGACCGCCTGTACTAAAAAAATAACCTAATGTATAACTACCGGATGGGGTGGAGGGGGCACTGACCTTTATCCTGCCTTAGGTAAAAGAAAGTTTAGGATCACCCCTGCCACCAAACGGGGCTGATCTACAAAGACTGGGACTTGCGTGATAAGATTGTATACATCAGTGTTTTGGGGGGATTTTTTTTTATCTACATTGTTGCAAAAACTTTAGTGAACATGGTAGTTTTCTAGCACACACTCCATTTCTAGGATGGAGGTGTTGTGAAAGTGCAGAATAGGTGAGACCACGGGCCTCCATCAGATTAAGAACTTTAATGCCAGAAAACAAGATAACAGATACCTAAAAAATATGTATAGCTGGGGGAGGGCTGTATATAAATTATGGATTGGGCACTGTATAGGGGTATTCTGTGTAAACATTAATGAGGGGATGCCTCAAAAGCTTATATTGTTATGAAGGGGACCATGTAAAAATTCATGAGGAGGGCACTGTATAGCAGAAAGGGGTACAAATTATGAGATGGGCCTGGATTGGGGGCGGCTGTATATCAATTCATGAGGGGGCACTGTATATAAATTCATGAGGGGGCACTGTATAGCAGAAAGGGGTACAAATTATGAGATGGGCCTGGATTGGGGGCGGCTGTATATCAATTCATGAGGGCGCACTGTATATAAATTCATGAGGAGGGCATTATATAGCAGAAAGGGGAACAAATTATGAGGAGGGCCTGTATTGTGGGTGGCTGTGTATAAATTCATGAGAGGGCACTGTATATCAATTCATGAGGGGGCACTGCATATAAATTCATGAGGGGGCACTGTATATAAATTCATGAGGAGGGCACTATATAGCAGAAGGGGGAACAAATTATGAGGAGGGCCTGCATTGTGGTTGGCTGTATATCAATTCATGAGGGGGCACTGTATATAAATTCATGAGGGGGCACTGTATATAAATTCATGAGAAGGGCATTATAAAGCAGAAGGGGGAACAAATTATGAGGAGGGCCTGTATTGTGGGTGGCTGTATATAAATGCATGAGAGGGCACTGCATATAAATTAATGAGGGGGCACTGTACATAGAGGGGGCACTGTACATAAATTCATGAGGGGGCACTGTACATAATTTCACGGGGTCGCCCTATGAATAAATACAGCAAGTGCTGTATATAAAATATATTCAGGTTGTTATTATATCATTTTTTACCTTAATCTATTGGTCGCCGTTCTTTCTATCTAGGCCCCCCCCCCCCCCAGTGTGTATTTTATTCTAAATTTCTGATTTAAATTTCCCATTTTCAATCAAAAGAACAGCATTACACATTTCACACTCTCCTTACGCTCCCGCCGAGCCGCGTGTGAGATTAAGAGTGACAAATGCCAAGGACGGGCCGCCGAGCAGCAGCGCTGTCATTTTCCATATCGCTGCCGCATAGGATTCCCGTCTTATGAAATGCATGTCAGATTTTTTTATTTTTTTTTCCCCTTAGATAAAGTTTGGTCTCATCTAAAAGCCTGTCCATGGCAAACTGTGAGTAATAAAAGTCTGGGGAGAAAGGACCCCAGCCAGGATTAAAAAATGACACTTTATCCATCATGCTCTCCGCATTAGAATAGTTTGAAAGTTGGTCTCCCAACGGTCCATGAAGTAATCCGGGAAAAGAGTATTATTTCGGCTGATAGATGAAAGTTGTTACCCCTTGTGACATCCTTCAATGTTCTCCATGTCACAGAAATTTTCCATTAGTCTTGGCTAAATCTGTGTGTTGAGATTTTTTCGATTCCCTCCATAACTCAGCGTAATCTTTTCAGGCTAAATCATTCTCTGCCGTGTTTATTAAAAAAAAAGCAGCATTTGGGTCTGAAAATCCCCAAAAAAATTCCATGTTTTTATCGGCTGGTGGTAGATCTTTCATATCTCGCGCATCGCGGAGGCCTGTGAGAGGAGGGAAATTATTTCGGCTTAGCTCCCTCGCCCCCTCCTTCCTTTCCTTTATCCGACGTTAAACACCATTTGATTCACTTGAAAAGACTTTATATTCCAGAGTTGCAAATAAACCCAGTCTGAATCGTTACATCTAGAACACCTCCGCAGGAGTTTGCCTACAGGTGAGGGTTTTTTTTGGCGACAGCGTCTTCTATGGAATTCATACATTTGTTAGTAGCTAGAGTTTAAGCTACATTGAGAACAGTTACCTTTTACTGACGACTGACTATTAGGAAGTGAACATTGAAAATAATTACTGTGTACTATACTTTAAAGGGGGGTTCCAGGCTAAGAAATTTTATATATCCATAGAATAAATGATCAGGGGTGTAACTACAGGCGTAGCAGCCATAGCAGCTGCGATGGGGCCCGCAGTATTATGGGGCCCTGAAATCTGACCACATCGTCACACATTATCCACAATACACAGCTTAAGTCATAGAATAGATGATCAGGGGTGTAACTACAGGGGTAGAAGCCATATCAGCTGCTATGGGGCCCGCAGTGTCATGGGGCCCTGAAATCCGACCTCATCATCACACATCATCCACAATACACAGCATAAGTCATAGAATAGGTGATTAGGGGTGTAACTACAAGGGTAGCATCCATAGTAATTACTATGGGGCCCGCAGGATCATGGGGCCCTGAAATCCAACCTCATCATCACACATCATCCACAATACAGAGCATAAGTCATAGAAAAGGTAATCAGGCCTGTAGCTACAGGGGTAGCAGCCATAGTGGTAGCTATGAGGCCCACAGTATCATGGGGCCCTGATATCCAACCGCATCATTACACATCATCCACAATATAGAGCATAAGTCATAGAATAGGTGGTTAGGGATGTAACTACAGGGGTAGCAGCCATAGCAGTTGCTATGGGTCCCGCAGTATCATGGGGCCCTGAAATTCAACCTCATCAACACACATGATCCACAATATACAGCATAAGTCAAAGAAAAGATAATCAGGGGTGTTACTACAGAGGTAGCAGCCATAGCAGTTGCTATGTGGCCTGCAGTATCATGGGGCCCTGAAATTTGACCGCATCAACACACATTATCCACAATGAACAGCATAAGTCATAGAATAGGTGATCAGGGGTGTAACTATATGGGTAGTAGCCATAGCAGTAGCTATGGGGCCCGCAGTATCATGGGGCCCTGAAATCTGACCACACGGTGGCCGTATATACGACCCACAACAGCCGTGTGAATGTAGCCTAAGTCCGATACAGATGTACAATATCGGCAGTATACTGCAATTCTATGGAGTTATTAGTATAACTCGAAACATTTTTTTTCAAAAAGTAAAAAAAAAAGTTCAAATAAAACCCCGTCCCTAGAGCAATAATTGATACAAAAAAGAATCATAATGCAATTGCATTATTTTTCATAAATTTTACCACACTTGGAATTTTTTTTTCCTTCTTTTTTTTTTCCAGCTTCGCAGTACATGGCATGGATTATTATATAGTTAAACTAAAACCTTATTCTAGACCTGACATCAACCCTAACCCTAAAGCTCATCCTAATGATAACCCTAACAAGAAAATTTGTAGGAAAAGAACAAAACAATATTACTATCCTTTAATAAATTGAGGGAAATTTGGGAGGTTGGTCATAGTAGCTTTCAGGCCTTACAATAGGAGGTTGAGTTTGTTTTTTTGTCTTTGTTTTTCTTTTCTTTTTTTTTAACCCTCTGACCAAAGGGCCTGGGTGTGTAGTTGGGGATTTGGGAAGGGGGTGGGGTTTATGAGTTATAAAGGTAAAAATTAGTATTTATGGTTGTACTGTATATAGTAGGACAAGAACAACAGTATACAGGATGGGCCATTTATATGGATACACTTGGATAAAATGGGAATGGTTGGTGATATTATCGTAAGACTTGGTTTTCATTGTATTTTTTGTAATTGGATCAATAAAAATGTATTTATAAAGGTAAAAGATCCTTTTTATAACACAAATACTGTATGGGTTTTAGAGGACTAGAGGGGATTACATACCAATTAAAAAATTGGCACTGCCAGTCCACTAACCGGATCTACTTAGAGGCTCAGGCTCTAAATTCATCCTGGAGACATCTTCACCAGGTCAGACCTGTGTAGACCAAGTCTGACCATTTCAGCCCAAAATGTTATGCGTAAAAGCCCTGGAACTGGAGAGAAGGCATAGTAAATCTCCCACAATGTCAGTAGAGATTCCCAAGTGTTAGGTGCTCCATGTCTCATTAGGAAATCGTTGTCCGAGACTTGACAAATGAAGAGAATCCATACGTAGAATGTTGGTTGGGCTAAACCCATATTCCTTTGCATGGGGTTGAGCTTCACAGAGGCCACACTGAATGGACATGTTATCAGTGACCTACAAAAGCAGCAATTACTGCATTGAGTAGTAGCTAACGTTGTCAGAAACCTACCAATCTCCTGATTACCTGTCCTAAGAGAGGTGGTCAATTTGCTCGAGACATTAGTGGTTGACAATGATGGGACTATATGTAGTGCTGCCTATCATCAAAAGACCTAAGACATTGGGGGTCATTTACTAAGGGCCTGATTCGCGTTTTCCTGACGTGTTACCCGAATATTTCCGATTTGCACCGATTTCCCCTGAATTGCCCCGGGATTTTGGCGCACGCGATCGGATTGTGGCGCATCGGTGCTGGCATGCACGCGACGGAAATCGGGTTGGCGTGGCCGAACGAAAACCCGACGGATTCGGAAAAACCTCCGCATTTAAAACAAAAAAAGTGTCGCGGAGCTTGCACTTACCTTCACTAGGAATAGGCCAGTGAACTTGAGCGCATTCCGATGCTCTTCAGCACAGCAGCGCCACCTGGTGGACGTCGGAGGAACTGCCTTAATGAATCCCGACCGGACCCGAATCCACCGCAGAGAACGCACCGCTGGATCGCGAATGGACCGGGTAAGTAAATCTGCCCCATTGGACGGAATCATATTACTTAAAAAACTGTGTCCAGAAGGGGTTCTTCTTTAAATCTGAAATTTTTTCACCTTTCTCATCTTTCGGCAGTAAAAAATCAATACTTCCCAGCCCACACCATTCCGAAAATGCGACATCAATAACTTCTAAATTGAATTACAAAAATAGGCAGCGTGAAAAGATGTTTTTGTTGATTTTAAAAATGATAGCGGCTTCCAGCGGCGTACACTCCTCTGAAATGAGGCATAGACGGCAATAAAAATACTGAGTCGAACAGGAGGAATCATTTGACCCAATTTGTAGTCAAGCATAGAGATTTTCCTATTAAATATTAATAGCCGCGCTCGCACTACAGCCATTTACCCACCAAAGAAAAGCAACGTTAACAAAAACCAATGTTGCAAGGGACCTTTTAGTTCTATCGCAGGTTAAATGGCCAAGAACATCCAAAACCCACCAAAGTGAGTGGAAGAAACCGAAGACTCAACTTTATCGTAATGTTTTACGGACTAGTAACTGCATGATATAGAGGATTTACAGTGGCTTGAGCGCTACCACGTACAGAACGAGCAGATTGTAAGGGGTTGAGATTATGTTGCAGCTCGTAGGAATAGTAGCACATGGTAGTGAGCAGTGATGTAGAGCTATGTTGAACATGATGTGAATATCCACCAAAGCGCGGTAGGTCAACTCACCAAAAAGTCTACTTCTGCTTCCACCATCTCTCCCATCCGGTGAACGCTGCAATCTGAAGTCAGCAGATCAATAAATCAACAAATAAAGATTGAGACGCTGGAGCGCTGAAACGTAAAGATCTTTTTATTGCATCTCCACCACCTTGAATAATGGAAGTTTCATCAATACCTTCTAAGACATCCTGAATGTGCAGAGCTTCCATTTTTATTTGTTGGCATGTTGGACGTGGGAATGGAAGTCTTCATTACAAAGACCGTCTCCGTAAAAATATCAGTCGTTTTACCGAGAGGTAGATGTAATGGTCTGATCTATCAGACCATGTTCAGGAGCAGTTAGTAAGGAATTTTGCTCCAATGATGATAATTTGGATCATCCACAAGTGGTGACTAGTGGAACTACAATTTGGCCCATGGGTTGGGCTTTGTCCATGACCACTTTGAAACTTGTGGGTTACTGCAAGATGCTGTCAGTTGAGTGGTGGACTGGAGGCTGGAGTGGGTTGCCTACCACATAGTTATGAAAGCACTGAAGGCCAAAACATATAACACGATTCCATGTGATTGAGTATAGGTTGTAAGGCAAGTTACTGTTTAAAGCAATACACATGGAAAGATAGGTCCACTAGAATAACTCTCTGTTTGGGAACAAAGTCGATAAAATGAAAATATGGAAATGTGATCCCAAGATTGATAACTCATCAGTTTGTTTTACTTCCAAATAGTGGGGGAATTTAAAATTGTAGAATTACATTGATGGCATAAAGTTTATCATGAATAATGTGAGAGGTCCAAAACACAAAACACCCAAGGCCATTGACTGCCCACTCTAAAGTAAATGGTGGCTGGTCAGAGGCAATTTTTTAGGTGTTGGTCAAGGCAAAAAAGTAACATAACACGTTACATTCTTTGGTTGAACATAGATGTTTCCTCAATAGGAGCAAAGAATCCTTTGTTCCGGGGGGAGATATCGTAACTCACTGTCAGAGTAATCCAGTATTGGTTTAGGTCATCTAGGAATAAAGTATCTTTATGTTGGATCCATTATTTGTGACTCTTCTTTCTCCCAATATGAGTCAGAGAAGCTGTGGACAAGTCATCTATGTATTTTGAGAAGCCAACTCATCTTCCTGTAAATATCCATATGTGCCGGATGAGGCACGGGCCACCCTTCTGCTGAGGTGAGACGAATCCACGAAATGAGGTCACGGTCCAGTTATTTTCTAGCGACATCACACATCTTTATGAGGTTGATGTTGATGTTGGTGATTTTACCTAATAAAGATGACCAGCCTCATGTCAGTAATATGGCTGCACCGTGACCTCATTTCGTGGACAAGTCATCTATCCCACTAAAATCCTGCGATGGAATATATACTACACCATATACATAAGCATGCTACATTATCCCTACCACTTCCACACATAGCAGCTATTGAATTCTCCATCGCTGACCACCTTCTCCGCATCCACTCCATGATGTAACCTCAGACAATGTGGTAGGTGACTATAAGCACATCAACGAGTCTTCATGCAATCGAGACGTTCCAGATTCTTGTCATCTTCAGTCATTGATTGTGGAAAGATGAAAGGAACATTAGATTTGAGCTATTTTTAAGCTGTGAAACGTTCTCGATAAAGTATATGTGAGACGGAGAGGTGTGCAGGAAAAAAAAAAGATGTCAAATGTCTGCCATTCACACAATTCAACGCAAGTCACCGAAGAATGATAGGTGGAACAATACTGCTGAACTTGAGCTCGAAGAGACTCGCGAAGATGTAAAGATCCACCGTCCTCATTATCATAAGAATGACATTAAATTGTCAAATACTATTCTTAATGTTGAACAATGGAAAAATCTTGACTTGTGTTAACTTTCACAGGAGAACAAAAAACGTGTTATGTATCGAATCTGGAGATCATATAGATGTCATCCAATGTGGGGGGGCGGTCTTTATTGGTCACATGTGTTAGGGTGTTAAACTTTTTAATTGTCTTTTATACTTAATTAACCATAAAAATAAAGTAATTGCAAAACTTTCATGATAGAACACGTTGCTGGTCATTTACTAAGGGCCCGATTCGCGTTTTCCCGACGTGTTACCCGAATATTTCCGATTTGCGCTGATTTCCCCTGAATTGCCCCCGGGATTTTGGCGCACGCGATCGGATTGTGGCGCATCGGCGCTGGCATCCACGTGACAGAAATCGGGGGGCGTGGCGGAACGAAAACCCGACGGATTCGGAAAAACTGCCGCATTTAAAAAACCAAAATGTGCCGCGGAGCTTGCACTCACCTTCACTCAGCCCGGCTCCGTGTATTCCAGTGCGTTCGGATGATCTTCAGCGCAGCAGCGCCACCAGGTGGACGTCGGAGGAACTGCCATAATGAATCCCGGCCGGACCAGAATCCATCGCAGAGAACGCGCCGCTGGATCGCGAATGGGCCGGGTATCTCAAAGTAACAGGGCCTGGATGTTTTTAGGTCCTATAGGAGCAAAGAAATGGGCGTCTTCGATAACTCCCCACCCACCCCTCCGCCCCCAGAAGCCACTAAATATGAATTATCTCTGGCAAAACATGACTCATCTCATTTGCATATGACCCCTGGATTTTTTACATAGGTAATGACTGAGATTCTATGTAAAAGAGGGAATGGATATTTCATACCCTATCTGCAGGGGCTAGTGGTTTAGTGGAGTTAAATTTTATCCGCTTTCAACCTAATTTAGGGATTAAACAGATGTTTCCAGGAAATCTCTTCTATTAGAAATGTCTCTGCATGTGTATGTACCTGTGTCTTTGCCTCCTTTGACAGCTTCCGTCTTTCCCATGTTCTCACCATGATGCCCTCTGCATATACACACAACTTTCTCTCTCTCACTGCTCCAGCCCGTCCTTATGGCGTCTCCCACTTTATTTTGATTATCACAGCCCATGCTCACTGACAGAGCCAGGAAGAGGGGGAGGGAGCAGGATGAGTCATAACTGCTGCTGCAGCTCAAACAATTCAGCAGAGTTCAGAGATGTAAACAAAGAACCACAGAGAGTCTGCACACAGTCTGTAAAAAAGTAAATAGCAGGACCGCTGAATCACTTGATGAACATTCTGGGGTCATTCACAAGGCAGTGAAGGCACATGGCCAAGGAGTGGCCAACCCCTTTTATGCTTCACACCTCCTGCTGAAAATGGATTATTACACCACAGCAGGTGGCGTGGAGGATTAGGAGATAGGTGAGTGTGGTCAGACAGCGAGAGGAGGTGGAAGGCTCAACTGGATATGCTCTGGTATTCAATGCCCGCAAACTGGGGATTTGCATATGTCTACTAAGTTATTTTTCTGCCTAATGCAGGATTGAAGGAATGTTTGGGATGTATATGCAGTCATCTTAAGTCTTAAGTTTTATATGAATAGCTTGGCATACCCGGTAACAGATGTGCCCACTTGAGGAGGCTGATGACAAAATGGCATCGAAATGCTGTGCTGGTGGTCAGTGGATATGTCTTGCAATAATCTGGTTGGTTTAGGGTTCTCTAGGTTCTGTTGGGGATATTTAACAGGGTTTCTATGCCAGCCATTGCTTTTATTATACCCTTTATGCCAGAACCATGCCAAAGGGGCATCAAGAGGCATGAAGGGGACCGGCAGCGGAGAGGAGCAGCACAGGCAACTCCTGCCCCGAGTTTTTGTAAGTCCAACACCATGCAAACATTCACCTTGAACGTTCACATGGCTTTTGCTCAAAACTATTCGAGCTAGCAGCTGGTGTAGTTTTGCCCACCCACGAGGAAGCCTAAGTCTCTTGGTGTATCCGGTGTCGCTGGAGGGGCAGGGCTTCCATCAAACGCCAGCACACGAGCATGTCTCTTTGCTATTGTGAGATTTTGATGTGTTTTTAGAACACTAGAAATAGATACTTTGGTATATGAATATGGTGTTTGAATATTTTGTTGATTACCGTATTTTTCAGACTATAAGGCGCACAAAAAAATCCTTTGATTTTCTCAGAAATCAAAGGTGCGCCTTATAGTCCAGTGCGCCTTATATATGAACCACACTTACAGAAACAGCTGTCTTGAACTGTGCACAGGTCTGCCACCTGCTGGTCATTCATCCAGTGTGCCTTATATATGAACGTAGACGTTTTAGCAGGCATTTATTGATGGTGCGCCTTATAATCCGGTGCACCTTATAGTCCAAAAAATACTGAAAATGCATATAAAATACTGTTATCTGTGTGCACCTCCCTATATAAATTATGCAAATTGACATTTCAAAGTTTTCTCTGCATTGGATTTTGTTAACCACCACTACATGTTTTTAATTGTATGGTTTTGTATGGTTTTAGGTCATGCTGGCCAATAAAGAGTGCTCAATTTTTAAAGAATATTGAATGGGTTAAGTTGACGAAAGAAGTAGGCAAAGGAAATTATCCTGAGTAAAGATAGAGGGATTTTCTCTGAAAACTTGTACAGGCGGACCCCTACTTAAGGATACCCGACTTACAGACGACCCCTAGTTATAGACAGACCTCTCTGCCCCCTGTGACCTCTAGTGAAGCTCTCAGACTCTCGGATTACCAGTCCCAGACTGCAATGATCAGCTGTAAGGTGTCTGTAATGAAGCTTTATTGATAATTAGAGATGAGCGAGCACTAAAATGCTCGAGTGCTCGTTATTCGAGACGAACTTTTCCAGATGCTCGAGTGCTCGTCTCGAATAACGAGCCCCATTGAAGTCAATGGGAGACTCGAGCATTTTTCAAAGGGACCATGGTTCGGGAATAAAATGTGTTAATTAATTGAAAAAGAATGTCTTCTGATAAGTTAGCAGATGTATGCAAACATCTGCAATCTATTCTTCACTGTTCCGCGCGTATATTATCTCCCGACAAGTTAACAGATGTGAAGAACAGTGAAGAATAGAATAAAAACAGTGACCACAGGATCATTTAAGTGAAAAACACAGTGAAGAATAGATTGCAGATGTTCTGCACATCTGCTTACTTGTCGGGAGATACGCTGTCCCGGGATCCGCTGCTCTTCTTCCACTGAAGTCTCCCCGATGTCTCCGTGCCCCTCGATGTCTCCGTGCCCCTCGATGTCTCCGTGCCCCTCGATGTCTCCGTGCCCCTCGATGTCTCCCCGTGCCCCTCGATGTCTCCCCGTGCCCCTCGATGTCTCCGTGCCCCTCGATGTCTCCGTGCCCCTCGATGTCTCCGTGCCCCTCGATGTCTCCGTGCCCCTCGATGTCTCCGTGCCCCTCGATGTCTCCCCGTGCCCCTCGATGTCTCCGTGCTGCCGCTGCCCCATGTCTCTGTGCTGCTCACCGTGTTCTTCACACATATATATTGTTCTTCACATACTATTTTGTTCGCACCGTTCCGCGCGTATCTTCCGACAAGTAAACAGATGTGCCGAACATCTGTAATCTATTCTTCACTGTGTTCTTCACTGTGTTTTTCACTTAAATGATCCTGTGTTCACTGTGTTCACTGTTTTTATTCTATTCTTCATTGTTCTTCACTGTGTTTTTTTAATTAAATGCTCGATCTCGAGCAGGGGAAATACTCGTCCGAGCAACGAGCCGTCTCGAGTACCTTAATACTCGAACGAGCATCAAGCTCGGACGAGTATACTCGCTCATCTCTATTGATAATCCTTGGTCCCATAACAGCAAAAACCTTTGAAACTCCAATTGTCACTGGGGCAAAACATTTTTTTGTCTGGATCTACATTAGAAAATATACAGCTTCGACTTACATACAAATTCAACTGAAGAACAAACCTATTGAACCCATCTTGTACGTAACCCTTGTGCATATCTCTGCAAAACTTTATTAAAAGTCAGTGACTACCTGAATGATTTTATTATGGCTGTCTTATGCCACCACTAGAGGGAGCTGCAGAGCAGACTGTGTACTATACATACATTAAAATTAGAGATGAGCGAACATACTCGTCCGAGCTTGATGCTCGATCGAGCATTAGCGTACTCGAAACTGCTCGTTGCTCGGACGAATACTTCGCCCGCTCGAGAAAATGGCAGCTCCCGCCGTTTTGCTTTTTGGCGGCCAGAAACAGAGCCAATCACAAGCCAGGAGACTCTGCACTCCACCCAGCATGACGTGGTACCCTTACACGTCAATAGCAGTGGTTGGCTGGCCAGATCAGGTGATCCTGGGATAGACTAGCCGCTGCCCGCGCTGCTCGGATCATTCTGTGTCTGGATGCCGCTAGGGAGAGAGCTGCTGCTGGTCAGGGAAAGCGTTAGGGTGTTCTATTAGCTTACTGTTAGGCAGGAGTGATTCTAAAAGAACCCAACAGCCCTTCTTAGGGCTACAATAACGTTCTACTTTTTTTTTTTTTATTTGCTTGTGGCTGGGCTTGCTGGCACTAGTAGTGCAGCTAGTACCATATTGTGAGGAATTTGCAGGAGGACTTGCTACCGTTGTGTTTAGCTCTTAGTGACACACATATCCACCTCAAACACCAAAGTGGGAAAATTTATTAGGGGTTTGAGTAGAATTAGGCAGAGTCTGCTGATTTTTTTTTTTTAGCTGTATTTCATTTTATAGCTCAAACTCCTCTTGCAAAGCACAAAATCCAGTTGTGTGCTGTCAGTGTAGGTTAGAAACTAGCCATAGCAATAGGATAGCATAGTTTTGTTAAAAAAAATAAAAAACTAAAAGTTTTTTTCAAGTTTACACTTTAATTTGGAAAATGTTTAACCCGAGGGCTAGGGGTAGAGGACGAGGGCGTGGACGTGGGCGTCCAACTACTGCAGGGGTCAGAGGCCGTGGTCCTGGGCGGGGTGAGACACCACCTGCTGATGGGGGAGTAGGGGAACGCCGCAGAGGTACATTCCCTAGGTTCATCATGTCTCAAGTTACTGGGACTCGTGGTAGAGCACTGTTGAGGCCAGAACAGTGCGAAGAGGTGATGTCGTGGATTGCGGACAATGCTTCTAACCATTTGTCCACCAGTCAGTCTTCCACGCAGTCCACCCATGTCACCGAAATCGGCACTCCTCCGGCTCCTCCACCTCAGCCTCCTTCCCCCCAGTCTGCCCCCTCCCACCAAAATTTGGCATTTGAACCGGCATACTCTGAGGAACTGTTTTCTGGACCCTTCCCACAGTCACAAACCACTTGTCCTGCTGCTGCTGAGCTATTTTCCGATGCCCAGGTTTTCCACCAGTCGCAGTCTGTGGGTGATGATGACATTATTCACGTAGTGGAAGAAGTGTGTAAAGAGGTGTCGGACGATGAGGAGACACAGTTTTCAGACAGTGGTGAAGTTGTTGTCAGGGCAGGAAGTCCGAGGGGGGAGCAGACTGCGGGATCGGAGGATGATGAGGTGACAGACCCAAGCTGGGTTGATAGGCCGGGTGAACACAGTGCTTCTGAGACGGAGGCGAGTCCTATAGCAGAACAGGTTGGAAGAGGCAGTGGTGGGGCCAAACGGAGAGGCAGGGCCAGAGCTGGTGCATCAGCGCCAAATGTTGCCCGTAGTCAAGCTCCCGTGGCGAGGGCTAGATTTTCAGAAGTCTGGAGGTTCTTTAAAGAAACACCGGATGACCGACGGACTGTGGTGTGCAACCTTTGCCAAACCAGGATCAGCAGGGGTTCCACCACTACTAGCTTAACTACCACCAGTATGCGCAGGCATCTGAATGCTAAACACTCAATGGCACCAAACCCGTTCACCTCCGGCCGGGCACACCACTGCTCCTTCCCCTGTGTCATCTGCTAGTCAGCCCCCTGCCCAGGACCCCGGCCCAAACACCTCCCGTGCGAAAACCCCACCTTCGCCTCCACGATCCTCCACAGCATCCACCAGCGTTCAGCTCTCCATACCCCAGACGCTGGAGCGCAAAAGGAGGTATAGCGCAACCCACCCACACGCCCAAGCCCTCAACGTCCACATCTCCAAGTTGCTTAGCCTGGAGATGCTGCCCTATAGGCTGGTAGAGACCAAGGCCTTTCGAAACCTCATGGCGGCGGCCGCCCCTCGGTATTCGGTCCCCAGCCGCCACTACTTTTCCCGATGTGCCGTCCCAGCCCTGCACAAGCACGTGTAAGAGAACATCCTCCGTGCCCTGACCAATGCCATTTCTGACAAGGTCCACCTGACCACGGACACGTGGACGAGTGCTGCCGGGCAGGGCCACTATATATCGCTGACGGCACATTGGGTTAACTTGGTGGAGGCTGGGACCGAGTCTGACCCTGGGGCTGGTCATATACTGCCGACGCCGAGGATTGCGGGGCCTACCTCGGTCCAGGTCTCAAAGGCCTTCTATGCCTCCTCCTCCTCCCACCCCTCCTCCACCTCCTCCTCTGAATTACCATCCGTGGGCATGGTGCCATCAGTCGGTAGCTCTAGGCACAGCAGCAGTGCCATCGCTAAGCGACAGCAGGCGGTGCTCAAACTGCTGAGCCTAGGCGATAAAAGGCACACCGCCCAAGAGTTATTACAGGGCATCACGGCGCAGACTGATCTGTGGCTGGCACCGCTGAACCTGAAGCCAGGCATGGTTGTGTGTGACAACGGCCATAACCTGGTGGCAGCTCTGCAACTCGGCAGACTGACACATGTGCCATGCCTGGCCCATGTGTTAAATCTCATAGTTCAGCGTTTCCTCAAGACATACCCCAATCTGTCTGATTTGCTCACGAAGGTGCGCCGCATCTGTGCGCATTTCAGGAAGTCCAGCACAGATGCTGCCACTCTCAGGGCAGCGCAGCGCCGCCTCCAACTGCCCGCTCACCAACTGTTGTGCGACGTGCCCACGAGGTGGAATTCAACACTGACCATGTTATCCAGAGTTTATCAGCAGCGCAGAGCGATTGTAGACTGCCAGATGTCAACTTCCACCAGAACTGGTAGTCAGGTCAGTCAGCTTCCTCAAGTCTACAATGAGGAGTGGACGTGGATGTCTGATATCTGTCAGGTGCTGAGTAACTTTGAGGAGTCAACACAGATGGTCAGTGGTGATGCCGCCATCATCAGCCTCACCATCCCGCTGCTTGGCCTGTTGAAAAACTCTCTGGTCAGCATGAAGTCGGAAGCTTTGCGCTCGTCACAAGAGACGGGGGAAGAAGATTCCCTTGTTGATAGCCAAAGCACCCTTAGGTCTGTTTCTCAGCGCATATCGGAGGAGGTGGAGGTGGAGGAGGATGAGGAGGAAGAGGAGGAGAATGTTGGCGAGACACAAGAGGGGACCATTGTTCAGTCCTTCACTGTTCAGCGTGTATGGGCAGAAGAAGAGGAGTTGGAGGAGTTGGAGGAGGAGGAAATGGACAGTCAGGCCAATGAGGGGAGTGAATTCTTGCGCGTTGGGACTCTGGCGCATATGGCAGATTTCATGCTAAGCTGCCTATCCCGTGACCCTCGCGTTCAAAGAATTTATTCCAGCACCGATTACTGGGTATTCACTCTCCTGGACCCACGGTACAAGCAAAATCTTTCCACTCTCATCCCTGGAGAGGAAAGGAGTGTGAGAATGCATGAATACCAGCAGGCCCTGGTGCACAAGCTGAAACAGTATTTCCCTTCTGACAGCGCTAGCGGCAGAGTGCGTAGTTCTGCGGGACAAGTAGCGAGGGAGAGTAGGCGAGCAGGCAGCTTGTCCAGCACTGGCAAGGGTACGCTTTACAAGGCTTTTGCCAGCTTTATGTCACCCCAGCAAGACACTGTCACCTGTCCCCAGTCTCGGCAGAGTAGGGCTGATCTTTACAGAAAGATGGTGAGGGAGTACGTAGCTGACCATACCATCGTCCTAAATGATCACACAGCTTCCTACAACTACTGGGTTTCAAAGCTGGACATGTGGCACGAACTGGCGCTGTACGCCTTGGAGGTTCTTGCCTGCCCTGCCGCTAGCGTGTTGTCCGAGCGAGTTTTCAGTGCAGCTGGTGGCATCATCACCGATAAGCGTACACGCCTGTCGACTGACAGCGCTGACAGGCTGACGCTTATCAAGATGAATAAAGCCTGGATTTCTCCGCATTTCCATTCTCCACCAGGTGACAGAAGCTGAACCTGAATAATGTATGCACTCCTCCTCCTCATTGTCCTCCTTCTCCTCCTCTTTGTACACTAAAGCAGAGGAAACTGGCTATTTTTTTGCCAGGGCCAACTGGCTCTGGCTATAGTACTCTATGTATTTAATTTTTCTGGAGGGCCACCGACCCGGTCCTCTGTTTTAAACAATTTTTGGGAGTGCCACATACAGGCACTCAATCTATGTAATTTTTCTGGAGGACCACCTACCTGCTCCTCTGGTTTGAAAACTTTTTTGGACTGCCACATACAGGCACTCAATTTATTTAATCTTTTTGGAGGACCAGCTACCTGCTCCTCTGGTTTGAAAACTTTTTTGGACTGCCACATACAGGCACTCAAATCTATGTAATTTTTCTGGAGGACCAGCTACCTGCTCCTCTGGTTTGAAAACTTTTTTGGACTGCCACATACAGGCACTCAATCTATGTAATTTTTCTGGAGGACCAGCTACCTGTTCCTCTGGTTTGAAAACTTTTTTGGACTGCCACATACAGGCACTATCCAAATTACATTGTCTCCATAGCAGCCTCCACACGTCGTCTTTTTAGCTGCCTTCACACGTTGTCTCCATTGCTACCTCCACACGTCATCGCCATAGCTGCCTCCAAAAGTAGTCCATATAGCTGCCTCCATACATGGTACCCTTATCAAACGAGCTGTGTCAGGCAGAATTTTGGGTTGTTTTCATGGCTTCCACATCAAACTTGTTAACTTTGTCGCCACCCTGCTGTGTAATCCACAAAATATACTGGCAAACTTTTATCATTTACCAATATTATTTCAGCGCTTCTTGCGCATCTGTTTACATTCCCCTCACCCGCCATATCCTAAACTTATAAGAACGCTACTACACTTGATCTTATACAAAAGGTTCTTAGAAGTGCTGTTTGGGGAGTAGCCTAGAGACAGGGGCTTGGATTGGCGAAAGCTCACCTGGCAGCGGAGCGCCAGCTCCATGCCAAGATCCAACTAACATAGTTTTAACTGCAGCACCTTTAATCTACTACTAGTTCACTGCCTCCATACATGGTCCCCTTATCAAACGAGCTGTGTCAGGCAGAATTTTGGGTTGTTTTCATGGCTTCCATGTTAACTTTGTCGCCACCCTGCTGTGTAATCCACAAAATATACTGGCAAACTTTTATCATGTACCGATATTATTTGAGCGCTTCTTGCTCACCTCCTTTGGTTCCTCTCTGCCACCCATTGGTTTGAAGCCTGAGTCCATTTAGGGTATGTTGCCATGCCACTCTCTAGCCTGCCGCTGCTGCCGCTGCCTCTGCATGCCGTCCCCTATAGTGTCAGGGTCAATTATTGGATGTTTTAGATGCTATCTAGCTTCATTCTGTCACTCTGTCATGGCCATGCTGTTGCCCATAATTTTGGCATAATGGTGCGATTAAGCAGCCTCAGAGGCATCCATGCATGCTGCCCCTGCTGTTTCCTGTCCATTTCCGTGGTGTTTCCATCCTTTTCTGAGGTTCCCAGGTGTTTGGCCAAGCTTCCCTGTGCAGATCCTTGGTCCCATTGAAAAATGCTCGAGTCTCCCATTGACTTCAATGGGGCTCGTTATTCGAGACGAGCACTCGAGCATCGGGAAAAGTTCGTCTCGAATAACGAGTACCCGAGCATTTTAGTGCTCGCTCATCTCTAATTAAAATCCATATTAAAAAAAAATCCCATGAATCTGTTTATCTAAATTTTATCATTAACATTGATGCAGGGAATTTGCAGCTGTGAATCTCAAAAAAAGGAGCTCAGACTGTTATAGATATAGAGTATATTATAAAATTACCCAGCAGAGAATATAAGCCATAAAATGTATATAATGTTCTAAGGTCGACATCCACTTTAAGGTAAAATACATTGCGTTCTGCTCCCCAAACTAATTAGTTTAGTAACTGCATGGATAACCGGGTACGGCTCAGCGTTCATGTCAGCCTTGATATATTTCGATAAAAATTAATGATCTACTAAACAGATCTAAATCGTCCTCCGAAATAGTTTGAGATTTTAATCTGAAGACTCAGCAAGACAAGCAGCTTGGCTTTAACTCACACGTAAAGACAATGATGAGACAAGGTGTTTTGGCACCCGAGAAATAGGTGTGAAACCGTCCCTATAAATACATACGGTACAATGACAAAACATGGCCTAATGACAGTATGCAGCTTGTATCCTCCAATTACATTCAATGGGGGTCATTTACTAAGGGCCCGATTCGCGTTTTCCCGACGTGTTACCCGAATATTTGCGCCGATTTTCCCTGAATTTTGGCGCACACGATCGGATTGTGGCGCATCAGCGCTGGCATGCACGCCACGGAAATCGGGGGAGTGGCCGAACGAAAATCCGACGGATTCGGAAAAACTGTCGAGGGACTCGCGCTTACCTTCACCAGGAATAGACCGGTGTACTTCAGTGCATTCCAGCGGGCCTCGGGGAACTTCAGCGCAGCAGCGCCACCTGGTGGACGTCGGAGGAACTACCTTAGTGAATCCCGGCCAGACCTGAATCCACCGGAGAGAACGTGCTGCTGGATCGCGAACGGACCGGGTAAGTAAATCTGCCCCAATATGTTTGATGGAAACAGAAAATTCTCTGTGAGTTGTGAAATTCAGGGGATCGTATTACTCTATAGTCCCAAAGGGTTTGCAATTCATCAGCGCAATATTTCGAGAAGGTTTTGTGTCTCACTCTATAAAAGCAGTCAACCAGTTCCCAATTTACTTCCCAAGATAAACCAAAATTCTTTAGAGAACTTTGATAGCTTTCCAGATACAGGATGGGTTCTGTAGGCTTGTTCTTAAGTTGAGTTTGTATGTAAGTCCTTAAGGGGTTAAAAATGTAGAAAAGGTCTATTGAAAAAACATTAAAAACAGCTTTCACATGGATCCCCCAAAACAGTGACCCTCCATGTGATCACTGTTTTTAATGTTTTTTCAATAAACGTGTTCTACATTTTTAACAGTATCGTCTGATGCCGACGGTGTTTTGCCTTTTTCTGTTCATTGTTTACATTGTGTTTCCCTTGTTGTGTTCCTTTGTTTTTCATTCCCTTAGTTTATAGCTATATGGCTTCTTTATGGCACAAGTATCAAACGGTATTTCCCAACTGAGACAGGCTATAGCTTGTGCCACGGTATGTGTCTGCCACCAGCTGCACCCCCGTACACTCCCCTCCACTTGGTGTGGAGCTGGTGTAACATGGGAAAAAGGTTCAAACATAACCACTTACCAGTAGATTCTATTCTCATAAATATGGGATTTTTTTCTGATGCACACTGAGCCATATAGTTTTTCCAAACTTTAACATATAATGTAAAGTCTTCCATCCGGTAGCAAAATTTTGGGTCCAGGTGAAGAGAGGTTCTGGTCTTTCACCTGTCGAAGCGGCTGCATTGATTGCCTTCTTTTTCCATTGAATAAAGAGATAATCTGCCGGTATTAAAGCTTCCGGCAAAGACCGAGCTTTGTTCTTCTGTCACAGAACTATGTTTCTCTTCTTTAGTTCCTGTGTTTCTTTTGCATATAATTATTACCGAGTGTAGAAAATTTGCTTCTTTTTGTTGCTCTACAATTGTGTATGTGAGCAGTTACTCCCACAGATATTAATCCCCTCTGTATTGTGAATTTTGTGTTTTCTTCTATTATGTAATTTCTGGGGAGAAAAAAGAACTTGGAAGAAAATAAAACTTTGCTGCTGTTTAAGAAAAGATGGAACAAAATGTTATCTGCGGACGAGTTACTAATAATATTACCTTATTCTTTGAACAGATTGACGATATTGGGGCACATTTACAAAGGGTTCTGTCGGGTTTCCAGAATATTTCCGTTTTGCGCCGAATTGCCCCGGGTTTTTGGTGCATCGACACAAATCGGGGGACGTAGCCGCCGGACAACCCGACTGATTTGGACAAACCGCGGAATTTAAAAACAAAATTGTGACGCAAGATCAGGACTCACATGCCCCGGGAAGAAGAAGGTGAACTCAGGCGGACCTCAGCAAGGGAAGTGACACATGCAGGAAATTGGAGGCACGATCCTAGTGAATCGCGGCAGCTCCGAATCCTCGTCGGGGATCGCGACGGGACGGGTAATTTAATGTGCCCCATTGTTACATGTTGTAAGTACGGCAAATGGTCCTGGACATATTGCACATTTTCTGTGATCACTCACCTACAGCGATGTAACCTTATCAGGTCAGTGACCACGAGGAGAAGGAAGATTTACATGTAAACCATTTCACCAAGAAACTTTCCCATAAGAAAATACCGCGAGTCAATTTTGGTAACGTGGATGAATTTTAAGTTGAAATAAGATTTAGATGATTTAAGGAGATAACTTATGCTGAAATTTTATTGCTGAAGTTCTACAGGTTCATTTTGCACCACCTCAGTCCTCCATTACCTCACTCTCTGGTTTCCCACTTTCCCCATCTTATTTCCTCATTTTGCTTATGGTTTTAAATATGTTATGACTTGAGATCGGCCTCATTCCCTTGTGGTGAGTAGCGGATTATAATATAGGTGGCTAGGGCCATCCCGATTTCGGTTATGCTGTTGTACCCACATTTTTTAGGCCCACTGCACACCAACTTTTCGTTGGTTGTATTTTAAGGCCTGAAAGTGCGGTATTAAGGGTTTTCAAGTCCTACGTGAAAAGTCTAGGTCTTGATAAATGCCTGACAGCTACTTTACCTGGTGACTAATGCACCAGATAAATGGCGGCAGGTAGCGGCACTGCTCCGTTAAGGAGTTCTACTGTGCCATAGCCTTCGTCTGAACGATCGCAGGCTATAGCTTGTGCACAGGCGCGGGGCAGGACGCACTATGCTGGCCTACTCCTTCACTGGCTGCAACCACTTCCATGCCCACATAGTTGTGGTTTCCGTGCGTCCCATGAGGGAGATGACTGCTCAACCTGCAAAAAGCAGACCCTGTGCTTGCCCGTGTTTGCGTCTCACTTAGTTTTTTTCTACTGTTGGACGTTACACACTAATGACACTTGGGTCACAGGTCGACAGGTCACTTGTCACTTGTTACCTCAACCTGATCCCTCAGTGCTCTCTGAGCCAACGATGTTGTCATACCTACACAGGACAACCACTATGAAGCCGGGTACAGGGTATACTGCTCAACCAGGAGCTGTAGTTGGTTTAGTGTCCTGACAGGTTCCCTTTAATTTGCTTACAGTTCAGCACCTCCTGAGATCTAGGGCAGGGCCTTAAAGGACATCCAACATAAGAGACAAAACTCACAGATCCAGGCACCATGACTGTGGTAATCTTCTTCCATTTGTTACCCATGGGCTCCTGTTACACTGTCTCCAGCATATGCTGTTTCAGCATACATGCTCCTGCACAGTGCAACAACCTGTGAATCTACAGCATGGAGGGTCGCAGGTAACTCCCCTTCATTTTATGCTAATAAATGCTAACTTTATGCCCTGGAAAGCCAGTTTTCCTGGTAACATCAGCGCCGTCTCAGGGGTAGGTTTGAATTTTTCCAATTTTGCAGACATTTTACAGGGGAAATCCTGACAAGAGATTTTATCATACTCCTAGGACACTCGTTCTGCTATAGAGCTCATAACATTAGATTCTCACCATCCCTGAGAATGGGGTCATATGGATCCTATGGGTCTATTCTGGGAGGTTACAGAGTACTCAGGTGCCATAGACAGCATGGACGTGCGCATAATTCACCACAATTAACCAATATATGTCACTTCTATGTATTTAGCTCTCTAGTAAAGCTTTCCCCAGAGATGGAGGCAGCTGTATGAGTGATACATCCCCATCATATATCACACAGATATGTTACACAGTGTTGGATGATAACCATCCGAGTAATGGTGCTGATAGCCGCCTCTTCCATGGAAGCCTGGTGGCATTTAGTCTTGGGGTAATATTGAGGAGGTTACAACAGTATTGCTGGCTTATACTAAGCCCCAACTTGAGTATTAATGTGGTTAAAAAAAACTTTATTGAAAAAAAAACTTTATTGAACCTCCTCACCCCCCCCCCCCCCAACCACACACACAATGGTTGACAATTTTGTTATAAATTTAAAAAACGTTGGTCGCTGCAACCTTTAAAAGGCGCAAAAAAAGAAAGAGAACAGATGAGGGAAGAAAATTGTATAAATCAGGCATCAGGATTACTCCCAGGCGTTACTTTTACTATGCTAATGACCTGCCGGAACCCAGGCCATGTCATCAAAGTCATCCAATAACTGCTACTAGTTATCACTGACTTGTATCATGTGCTGGAGGGTTAGTAATATACGTTTTGGTGTCGGGTAATGGCTTGGAGGAACCTCAGTGCCCGGACCTCTTTGTGACTGAAAGAGTCCGGGCATTAGCCTCTGCATTTACTGGTCATAATAAATAATTGTACTTATGTAAAAATAGATTTCATTGGTTATAGAAAGACTGTAAGACTGTATGCTACTCCTAGAGAATACCTGTGAGTCCCGCTACTCCTACTCACTCCTAGAGAAAACCCGTGAGTCCCGCTACTCCTACTCACTCCTAGAGAAAACCCGTGAGTCCCGCTACTCCTACTCACTCCTAGGGAAAACCTGTGAGTCCCGCTACTCCTACTCACTCCTAGAGAAAACCTGTGAGTCCCGCTACTCCTACTCACTCCTAGAGAAAACCTGTGAGTCCTGCTACTCCTACTCACTCCTAGAGAAAACCTGTGAGTCCCGCTACTCCTACTCACTCCTAGAGAAAACCTGTGAGTCCTGCTACTCCTACTCACTCCTAGAGAAAACCTGTGAGTCCTGCTACTCCTACTCACTCTTAGAGAAAGCATGTGAGTCCTGCTACTCTTACTCACTCCTAGAGAAAGCCTGTGAGTCCTGCTACTCTTACTCACTCCTAAAGAAAGCCTGTGAGTCCTGCTACTCCTACTCACTTCTAGAGAAAGCCTGTGAGTCATGCTTCTCCTACTCACTTCTAGAGAAATCCAGTGAGTCCTGCTTCTCCCACTTACTCCTAGAGAAAGCCTGTAAGTCAAGGTTTCCCCACCCACTCATAGAGAAAGCTTGTGAGTCCTGCTTCTCCACTCACTCATGGAGAAAGCTTGTGAGTCCTGCTTCTCCCACTCACTCCTAAAGAAAGCCTATGAGTCCTGCTTCTCCTACGCACTCCTAGAGAAAGCCTGTGAGTCCTGCTTCTCCCACTCACTCCTAAAGAAAGCCTATGAGTCCTGCTTCTCTTATGCACTCCTAGAGAAAGCCTGTGAGTCCTGCTTTTCCTACTCACTCCTAGAGAAAGCCTGTGAGTCCTGCTTCTACAACCCACTCCTAGAAAAAGCCTGTGAGTCCTGCCTTTCCCACCCATGAACTGCACTTGATCATTATATTTTTGTGCTTAAAGACTTAAAAAACTTTCCACTTGGAAATACTAAAACTATCGTAGAAATCTATGCTCGGTAGGGGTAGCATAAGAGACTTGACAGATCCTCTTCTAAGGAAGTGATAGTCAAAATATATCAGGGAAATTCTCTTTCTGTGACTGTATGATACATTACTTTGGGCTCCCGGAGGTAAATTATTCTTTCTTACGCTCATTTATCATGTTCATGTAGCATCACCTGACACCCCTTCTACTGCAGGGCATCAACTATATGAAGCTATAAAAAAAAACTGGGATAAAATAATTAAAAAATAATGAAATAAATTGCAGGAAGTAACAGATGTATTTCTCAGCTTCTTCATTTCCCCTGAACTCCTCGTGGCTCCCGTAGCCCTGGGGCGCAGCGCACACTGACGGGAGGATATTGATTGCTCTATTAATTGCCTATATCTTGAATTGTCGTACTTGATCATCTCCGCCTGTTGTAAAGCTGAACTGACACTTTACTTTTCATACCTTAAGGGGGTTTCAAGTCCATTTCATCCAATTAATCATAATTGAGGGAATTCCTTATCTGTAATACAAACCATGGCCCAAAGCGGTTTCTAAAAACTTCAGGATAGTTATAAAGTCCGGACACAAACCCTGGAATCATACAAAGTGTTAAATATTGGCTCTGGTGAATTGATTTATTTGATTTTACGTTATTGTGTAAGTTGTTAGTAGCAGCAGGACTATGAAAAATGAATTAATATCCCACAAATGTAGCAACTCTTAATTCACTGGGGGCAGACCCTTATACTGCTGCGCTCTGTGTATTTTGCTGCTTCACACCCCATCTCATGGGTCCTAAGTTACTACACTAGTATTCAACCAGGAGCCTTCTACAGCTTTTACTCAGAGCTCAAACCGGAGAGCTACAAACACAGCAGTGTGAGATCTACCATCAAAATCCATCATGATAAACCAGGGATACTGGTCTACTCATAGATCCAGGCACCGGGACTGCGGTAATCTTCTTATATTTGTTATCCATGGTCTCCTTCCTTCTAAAATCAACTTTTATAATTATGCTAATGAGCCAGAAGGGCTCTGGGGGGTGTTATCAGAGCCCCTCTGTGCAACAGATTCATAGGCTGTTTGATACAGAATGCAGAAGCTTTTCCCCCCCTCCCACCATTTGCTGAAACATCCTCTGCTGCCGTGAGATTACATCAGACAGAGAGAGGTGAAAGTTTTGAGGGAGCAGGAGACAATGGGGCACATTTACTTACCAGTCCCTGGCGCATTTCCCGATCGGGAATGTCCGACTGGAATGCACTGTGCTGCGATTCACTTAGATTGTGCGCCCGATGTCCTGCATGTGTCGCTTCCCCGCTCAGGTCCACCGGAGTTCACCTTCTTCTTCCTGGTGCAGGTAAGTGCATTGTCTTGTGACACAATTTTAAAGTTAAATCCTGCGCTCAGTCCGAATCAGTCGGATCGTCCAACGGTCGGCCCCCCCTGATTTCTGTCGCTTAAAAGTCGATGCGATTGTGCCAAAATCTGATTGCGTGTGACACAATCCCCTGTCACAGCTGTCACAGCGGCGCTAATCCCGAAAATGTCCAAAATCCGACAAAAGTGCATCCCGTGGGACCCTTTTTAAATAACCCCCAATATAACAGCTTAGGAAGCACGATGGGGCTCTGGTAACACCCCCAGAGTCTTTCTGGGTCTTTACCATAATTGTAAAAGTAATCGGACAGATTCTTACCTTTAAAGGGCATCTACCACCAGGATGAAATACTGTATGCACATGAGCCTGAGGGGCTCCAGGCTCCATTAACAGGCCCCTTAGGCTCATTTGCATACAGTCCTTCATCCTGGTGGTAGATGCCCTTTAAAGTACAACTCCGTCAGTCAATAGCTCTTGGATGTAGAACAAATTAGCCTTTTATCTGGAGTATCTACTGTATGTGCAGTAGGAACAGTATTGGGGTCAGGAGTAGGGACAGTATTGGGGTCAGGTAGATAGTAGATAGCCTTACCTTAGGTAGATCACTGATGGTAGGTTTCCTTGAATGGGGAAAATGTTGGTTTAATTGAATTTAAAGATGGAGGACCTGCCTAAGGCATCATCTCTTCTGAAGACGAGTGACCATACTGTCCCTTACATCAAACATTTCTAACCATTAGTATGCGCCTATTAGGCCCCCTAAAGATGGTATCACCTCCTCTCCTACCCTAGACCACCAGGGAAATCTGAAATGTATAGTGTATTTGGCCATTGTGCCCAATCCTGTAAACTTCCTCTTGATGACTTGTATATTTTAGGTGGAGATGTTCCTGTTAATTATCCCCATCGGTTTATTTGCGTGTCCTTTAGTGGAGCCTACGGCTTTCATCATCCTCCATTAACAATCTGTTACTCCTCTACCGAGTCACTTTGCACCTGGGTGACTGATATTGTTAGTGATAATGGGCGACCGGAGAAGATGTTAGTTGACAGTGTTTTAGGATGTGACATGTCAAGTCGCACATCGTCCCCAGTCATTTCTCCCTCCCGTGTGATGTGCTGTATGCGAGGAGACGGAGACCTACCGGCTAAAAGATTTAGGTCAGATCTGAATAGCAAATTCTATACAATGTGGCAGATAGGAGCTGACATCGCGGAAAACTGATACGTGTCACCGCGCTCTAACCACATGGGTGGTTTTTTTTCTCTTCCCGAAGATGCGATTTCTCTACAATTTCATTAGTTTCTTTTCTGCTTTTAAAAAAATAATATCTCGCCGTCCAAGATCTGTCACGTATTCCCGGTTTTATCACAGACGGTGGTTCCCTAAAGACATATTCATAGATATCCTACTTCTCTACCAATATATGGGATTTTTTTATACACGTATATTTTTAAAGGGGAAGACTAAGATTCATCAGGGTCCTTGAGAATTAGAGGGGTTGTCCAAGATTTGTTGGAAAATGTGGCAAAATGGTGAAATAACTTTGCTTGTCTCTCCTAAGGCTCTCCGGGACCAGTGCTGGGGCCAGAAGGGCTGACATCATGTTCATTGTGGACATGATAGATGAGGTAATTGCCGGCCTCGGCAGTCAAGTACCATTTATTCACAAGTGACAGATGGGACCGGAAGCCCCAGGGACTGGAGCACCAGCATACCCATCACATCCATCAATGACTGGGTCCTTCTGCAGCTCAGTTTGACTATGTTATGCTAAGAGTAGGTTATCAACGTAAAAGTCTCTGAAAATCCCTTTAATTAAGTTTTTCCTGATCACGTTACACGATGTTCCTCCTTGCAGATCACCAAGAAGTAGTGTAGTAAGAGAAGATGGGGAATTGTAAAAAAAAAAAAAAGATAAACACCGGTACTAAAGTGACCCGGGTCCTTACAATAGTGAACTGTGCCTCTATCGTAAGGATGAACTGTAACGATGAAGACTTGAGAAAACGGAGCCATGATCCCACCGATTGGTTGTTATTTTTACCATGAAGGCCTTGTTGACTGAGCACCTCTTAGATACCAGGAGAATACACTAAGGGGTATATCAATTCCTGGCTCATCATTACCGATATCCCGACAGCTTCCCAATGGAAGAGACTACCGAGTTTTTCCGTTAGCCATCATGAGAAGAGAGTGTCAACCCTTAACAAACTTACCACCACTCCAGTGTTTTCATCCCACCCCGTGATAGATTACCTGACTGTATATTACACTGCATCTCGTGGATTCGTATAAGGGGAGTTGAATACCAGGACCTGCCACTACTGTCATGGATGCTGTTGACCATTTCAGCCATCCCCCCACTTGTAATTATAGGGACACAGTATGAGTTCTCTGCAATCATTTTGATGTAAGACAATGGGTTATGGACATGGCCATTTTTGACCTTTAGGACCAATGTATGATTGTCTTATACACTAGCCAAACCTCAACTGCCTGAGGTCCTTGAGGAGCATATATTTAAGATTTTAGGTCAGTTGGAGAGTTTTAATGCTGCTCAGGGGTGGGGTTGTTCTTCTCGGTACCTGTTTTCTTCACGGCCATGCTGTTTTGTTGTCCTGCTGCACATCTGTGATTCTAGTCCGTTCTGGTTCTCTCTGGGGTCTGTGGCTTTATACTCTCACTGCTAAAAAGCAGATCACATCATAAACATGTGCTCTTTCTGCACTACTCACTTCTTCTAGGGCCTTCCCTCACTTCTTCCAGGACTTTCCTCCACTCTTTTTAGGACCTTCCCCCACTTCTATCAGAACTTTCCCCTACTCCTTTCAGGACCTTCTCTCACTTCATCCAGGACTTTCCACCACTCCTTACAGGATCTTCCCTCACTACTTCCAGGACCTTTCCCCACTCTTTCGAGGACCTTACCCTACTCCTTCCAGGACCCTCCCTCACTCCTTCCAAGAGTTTCTACCTCTTCTTCCAGGATCTTCCTTTAATTCTTCCAAGAGATTCCATCACTTCTTCCAGGAGTTTCCATCACTTCTTTCAGGAGTTTCCATCACTTCTTTCAGGAGTTTCCATCACTTCTTCCAGTATCTTCCTCAGAAAATGTAAGATGCTCCTCCCTCCCTAGTACACTTTGCCAAATACAAGTTGTATCTAGGAGTAATTCTAGAAAATACACCTAACAATGTACATATCAATTATCTGCAAGGTAACTCCATTCCAGTAGAAGAAGGGTTAATCTGGAAACCTGTAGAGAAGAGAGCAGATACTGTGCAGCAGCCGTAGTACGATTACTATTGCATGTGCCGCACTGCAGTGGAGGGGCACATGCTCCATAGCTTTGTGCTGCCCAATTACAGGCATTGGGTTATAATAGTTCAACAAATATCAGAAGCTTTAGGGAAGGACCTACCATCACCTTATGATGTCAGGACACTAGATAGGAGCTGAATGTCTGCAGCATGTACATAGTATTGTTGTAAAACCTCCTACCTCTCTATATACAGCAGATCTCTATGTAGTGTGGTCCTGCATTCATGTGCAAGGCCGGCACTAGGAAGTTTGGGACCCGGATTGGCAAATTTTGTGGGGCCTCCACCCCCCGCACAATGATAATCCGGCCCTGTGTGCACAGTGAATTCCCAGAACCTTGGAAGGAAGCAGAGTTTTCTGTGACTTGGGGCCCCTTATCCTCGTCGGGGCCCCCTGAACATAGTCACACTAATCCCCACCTGATGGCCACCCAGTAAATGTGTCCCACTTCCTTTAACATCAAACACAAGACTAAACTCTAATTAATTAGACCCCCAAATGACTATAATTTCAGACCCCAAACCAGATACCTTCATTACATGTAAATACTGTAGATCCAACATCAGAAACCCCCAGACCATAGACAAATATACTTAGTGGTCTTGTCTGTTCTTCAATTCTGGGTTCTAGTTGATTTATTATTAGAAATTGACAGACGGCCGCCCATCTGATTTCTTAACTCTAGACATCAATTTGCAAAGGAATAATCTTTGGATAATGGATCAGACAGCACAAGGTTTGTTTGTAGTCTGTTACCATGGAGACAATTGTTTGTACTAGAACTGTGTATAAGAAACAAACAGATTTGGTTGTTTCAGAGTTTTTTTCATTGCATATTTTACATGTGTTGATCCTTACAGTTATACTGCCTTATGTGCACAACAATATGAATTACAACATTTTTCCATCTGTATAGAATTGCCCTTTAAATTTCTACATTTTGAACCTTAGACTCCCACCAGAGCATAAAATCATCCCCCCGCTAAAAGAAAAGGGATCTTGTTGTGGTCTTTGCCTTGTTAAGTAGTTTACCGCCTGCTATTTGCAGATGTTGACGGATATGTTGTAACATATTTTTACACTTGACCAAATGGAACGTTGCACAGATGTTCCTGAGATCAACACTCCAGACGAAGCCAAGATAATAACCGCAGATGATACACGGCAGCGTCTACATGTCATACACAAGCAAACAAGAACGTGCTTGGCAGAACTGGAAACCAGTGTTACACAGACCAAGCACAACATCACAGAACTGATGTAGTATTGAAAAAACTGTAGCAAATAGGATAGATAGATAGATAGATAGATAGATAGATAAATAGATAGATATGAGATAGATAGATAGATAGATAGATAAATAGATAGATATGAGATAGATAGATAGATAGATAGATAGATAGATAGGTAGATAGATAGATAGATAGATAGATATGAGATAGATAGATATGAGATAGATAGATAGATAGATAGATAGATATGAGATAGCTATGAGATAGATATATAGATAGATAGATAGAAAGATAGATAGATAGATATGAGATAGATAGATAGATAGATAGATATGAGATAGATAGATAGATATGAGATAGATAGATAGATAGATAGATAGATAGATAGATAGATAGATATGAGATAGATAGATAGATAGATATGAGATAGATAGATAGATAGATAGATAGATAGATAGATAGATATGAGATAGATAGATAGATATGAGATAGATAGATAGATAGATAGATAGATAGATAGATATGAGATAGATAGATAGGAGATAGATAGATAGATAGATATGAGATAGATAGATAGATAGATAGATATGAGATAGATAGATAGATAAATAGATAAAAAATAATGGGGTTATCATGAGAATAAAAACCCCAGACCCTCTGAAAAAGAATCTAATCCTTAAAGGGTTTGTCACATTTCAGCAAATAAATGTTATTGTTTGTATAATGAACTCTTACATTTCTCCTATATACTCTTTGTATCAATTCCTAAGAGTTTCTAGATCTCTGCTTGCTGTTATTCTATAGGAAGCTTCATTGTTTACTTCCTGTGAATAAGCACCGGTCCCTGGTCATGTGATTTCACACAGGTGCACAGCTAGTTATATCCCTGGTCATGTGATTTCACACAGGTGCACAGCTAGTTATATCCCTGGTCATGTGATTTCACACAGGTGCACAGCTAGTTATATCCCTGGTCATGTGATGTCACACAGGTGCACAGCTCATTATATCCCTGGTCATGTGATGTCACACAGGTGCACGGCTCGTTATATCCCTGGTCAGGTGATGTCACACAGGTGCATGGCTCGTTATATCCCTGGTCATGTGATTTCACACAGGTGCACGGCTCGTTATATCCCTGGTCATGTGATGTCACACAGGTGCACGGCTCATTATATCCCTGGTCATGTGATGTCACACAGGAGCACGGTTTGTTATATCCCTAGTCATGTGATGTCACACTGGTGCACTGCTCATTATATCCCTGGTCATGTGATGTCACACAGGTGCATGGTATCGCTAGTCTTTCCTTTCAGGTACCACATAGCCACAAGGAGATGGAACTGGGCCATTAGAGCATCTTCTTCCATATCAGGTGACCTGTCCTATAATCCATACATTATTTTAGTCCTAGAGTCTCCACATGGCCAATATATTTTACATTGTAGGCCGGTTGTGTGTGCACAGCAACCAGGTTAGTTCACCTCCACATCTTTTTAATATGAAAATGCAACTTTCAAAAGGTTTGTAAGTAGCACAATCTGCAATACGACCAGCAGGTGGCTTTATTAGATTTGTAACGGATATCGCTTTGTGACACTGTTGTGAAGCAATGTTGACTTGAAAACCTGATCATCTCATAGATCTGGATCTGCCAACAGGACGAGTGAGGAAGCACACATCAGTCACAGTGCCACCAGTCTACCTTCCTCTACCACATGAGGTCTCCTCAGGACATGTCTAAGATGGCCGGATATGTCAATTTTTTACATTTTAAAGTTAAAGGCAAAGTTTTTCAACACTTGGGCCTATGGAGTATAGCAGTGCTGAATAATACATACTCATTGATCCACCTAAACCTTGAAATAAAAGTTAGTTCACTGGAAAAAAAACTTCAATATAGAAGTAAAATTCTGAAATCTTGATCTTTGGGACAAATGTTTCTCTCCTAATCTATAAAGTGCGTGCGGCCGGATGGAGGAACTCGCAGCATAAAGGTTGTGTAGAGTCTAGAAAGTTTTGCCTGAAAACTCATTACACAGTTACCTTACTTCACCTTCAATACTTAAAGGAAACCTACCATGAGAAATCAGTAGTAGATGTGATGGTAGATTCCTCCTGCTGCCTCTGCCCTAATCTGTAATGTAATAATCCTGGATCCTAACTTGTTAAAAACTTCATTTTAGTAATATGTAAATTAACGGCAAAGGCTACTGGGGCAGGGAGTAGCCCAGGATAGTACACGCTCCAGAAGCCTCTGCAGGTAATTTACAAAGTTTTTAACAAGTTAGGTTCCAGGATTATTACATTGCAGATTAGGGCAGAGGCAGCAGGAGGAATCTACCATCACATCTACTTTTACAGTAGATTCCTCATGGGAGGTTTCCTTTAAAGGGTTTTTTTGGGGGGCTAAAATTATTTATGACCTCTCATAAATATAGGACCTCAATATCAGATAGGTGAAGGTCCAACTCCCAGGGCGCCCCAAAGTTCTACTGTTCATAGCAAATAATGGACAAAGGATAGATAAGGGAGCAGGCAGCGCCAATTTCAGTGTAGTGGCTGAACCAAGTCACTGCAGCTTAGCCACAATTATAAGGAATGGAATAACTATTTACAATTCATATTATAATGTGTAATAAATAAATGTTATTGTAATTGACAAGTATCCAAAATATTAATAGATAGATTTGTCCAAAAAAGTAAGGGTGTGATTGCTGTACATCACTAGATAGATATTATGGATGGATAGATGTAAGATATTGGGGGTCATTTATCTTATTTCCCCTTTCTCTGAGCTCTTTTTGCACCTTTTGCGTGTTTATTCTTTGCTCATTTGTCTTTGTTGTTTTGCCTCTTTGTCAAATGCAGGGTTTTTTTTTTAACCTTATTAGGTGCAAATTTTTTAACCCCTTAAGGACGCAGGGTTTTTTCGCTCATTTCTCGCCCTCCACCTTCAAAAATCCACAACTTTTTCATTTTTACGTGTACAGACCTGTGTGAGGGCTTATTTTGTGCGTAACAAATTTTGCTTTCCTGTAATGTTATGTATTTTAACATGCCGTGTACTGCGAAGCTGAAAAAAAATTCCAAATGTGGAAAAATTTTTAAAAAAACGGCACGTGCGTCACGTTCTTGTGGGCTCAGTTTTTACGACTTTGACTGTGCGCTCCAAATAACACACCTACTTTATTCTTTGGTTCGGTGCGATCGCGGTGATACCAAATTTATACAGGTTTTATTGTGTTTTAATACATTTTCAAAAATTAAACGAATGTGTACAAAAAAGAAAAAAAATTTTTTGCCATCTTCTGACGCTAATAACTTTTTCATACTTTGGCGCAAGGAACTGTGTGAGGTGTCATTTTTTGAGAAATGAGGCGACGTTTTCATTGCTACCATTTTGAAGTCTGTGCGACATTTTGATCATTTTTTATTCCATTTTTTATGTGATGTAAAAAGGTGTAGAAGTCGCATTTCGGACATTTGGGCGCCATTTCCCGTCTCGGAGGTCATCGCCGGCCGTAACCGTTTTTATATTTTGATAGATTGGGCAATTTGGGACGCGGCGATACCTAATGTGTCTGTGATTTTTACTGTTTTTTATGTTTTATATCAGTTCTAGCGAAAGGGGGGTGATTAGAATTTTTTATATTTTATTAATTTTTTTTATTTTTTTAAACTTTTTTTAAACTTTTTCTTTTCACTATATCTTAGACCATCTAGGGTACATTAATCCTAGATGATCAGATCGCTCCTACCATATACTGCAATACTTCTGTATTGCAATATATGGCATTTTTGCAGCTCATTCATTACAATGAGCCACTGGCTCATTGTAACGAATCTGCAGAAGCCATTAAGCCTCGGTTCAAGCGAAGACCCGAGGCTACCATGGCAACCGACCGCCGCCCCCCGATGACGTTCGGAATAAAGATGGCGGCGCCGCCGTGTTTTAAATGCCGGCGGCGACTTTGCCGGCAAAAATCAAAGGGTTAATAGCCGCGATTGGTGCAATTACTGACCGCGGTTATTAGCGGTGGGGGTTTGCTGCAATATGCAACAATCCCCACCTTTGTATGAAGAGGACTCAGCCCGTGAGCCCTCTTCATACATTCCCTATACCTCTGCGCCGTAGAGCTACGGCGCAGAGCATTAAGGGGTGAAAAAGCCGCAATTTTGTTGTGCCCATATAGGCAGCAATCAATGATAAATAAGGCGCTACCATCTGGTAGCAGAAGAAATACAAAGACAAATTAGGTGCAAACCAGGAAACTGCTACACGGAGAACTCTGGCGAACTGCTGGAAAAAATAGATATGAGATAGATATGAAAGATAGAAGATAGATACTAGATAGATACCGCAGGAAGTTGTTATGGTGGACTGAATCCTTCTCTCCTGTACTCCAGTATGAGAATGACCCTCACAGCGGCACCCAGGTGTGTGACACCCTGCACCCAGTGACCTCCTCAGCGGCACCCAGGTGTGTGACACCCTGCAGCCAGTGATCTCCTCAGCAGGGGTTTCTCCTGGAGGGGATCCCCCAGTGTTGATCTCCTTCTGCCCCCCTGTAATTCTGGCCAGTTTGCTCCTCAGACACCAGTGTGGTCATCCTGCTACACGGGGACACTTCTCTGTACTTTCTCTCCCTCACTCACTTCTCTGCTATCCTGCTACACGGGGACACTTCTCTGTAGTATCTGCAAAATCCTACACACTCTCTTCTATCCTGCTACACCGGGACACTTCTCTGTCCTGTCTGCAGGTCCTACACAGTTCTCTTCTATCCTGCTACAAGGGGACACTTCTCTGTCCTGCCTGCATGTCCTACACAGTTCTCTTCTATCCTGCTACATGTGGACACTTCTTATCTCCTTCTCTTATCTCCTGCTCTGAGCTGCTGCACCTGCAGATTGTTTGTAAATAAAAGCTCCTGAACTGTAAACTGAGGCTGAATAAGCTGCCCTGCACAACTTCAGGCTGGAGTGTTTTTGCGCCTAAACAAACAAGTTGCTAATGATGAATGATTATTAGGTGCAGAAAAACATCTGGATTGGTAGTATAAATGAGTAAAACATGGTTATTATTGCTGCGTGGCTAGTTTGGTGTTTAGTCTCAAAACAGGCTCAAAAACAGTGCGACAATATGAAAAGACGCAAAAACAACAGAAAAAATAAGTAATACATCTGGCCCATTGCTAAAGGTTGGACTTGATAAACGTGAGTCTTTTTTTCAGCCTTATATACCATGATACTAGGATATATTAATAGATAGATAGATAGATAGATAGATAGATAGCTGTAGGTCCCTCCTTGCAGTGTATCTACCCCTGGTGAGCTGTGGACGGTGCGGTTGTATCTCTGAGAATCTGTGACTCTTTATTTTGCCTCTTTATTAATTTATTGTATTTAATGCTTTTGTTGCCTCCATCCTGCGCAGTAATGTCTCCGGCAGACACAGATGTATGTCGCTGCTTCCCGCTGCCTCTTATAAATCCCAGTGAGGGAAGCAGAAGATGGATCGCTGTAATGACCCAAACATATGGCTGCACCATCACTTTCTGCAGCTTATGAGAAATTTTCCAGTTGCCGTCTCCAGGAAAATAAGTAAATGCGGACAGGAGGAGCCGCGGCCCGGTCTTATGTCAGCGCTCAGGGTGATCCGTAAATAAGGATCCTCATGGCTGCTTCTCCTTCAATTAATTTCCACTCTTCTGCTAAAGTCTTTAACATTCATAACTGGTGATTACTTTATCATCCCGGAATCTTCTAGAGCCACATGGAAGAGAATACAGCTAGATAGATAGATAGATAGATAGATAGATAGATAGATAGATAGATAGATAGGAGATAGATAGATAGATAGATAGATAGATAGATAGATAGATAGATAGATAGATAGGAGATAGATAGATAGATAGGAGATAGATAGATAGATAGATAGATAGATAGATAGATATGAGATAGATAGATATGAGATAGATAGATAGATAGATAGATATGAGCAGGGCAGCCATCAGGAAATTCGGGGCCCCATACAGCAAAAGTGTCTGGGCCCCAACACACCCCAAAACCGAACAAGCCTCCTGCCCCCCGCAGTGACCTTTCACAAACAGGGTTTGAGGCCTGTTGCTACGACAAGGCACACTCTTCTGGTAGATTGCCAATAGGAGTCATACTATTGAACGTCACGTGCAATTTTTCACATTTTCATAAAAAAAGCTAAATCCTGCTATTGAGGGACCTGCTCAGGTTTCAAGTCACTTTGAGAGGCCTAAATAAAGTAAAACCCCATAAATTACTCCATTATAGAAACTACACCCCTCAACGTACGTAAAACAACTTTTATGAAGTTTGTTAACCCTTTAATTGGTTTACAGGGGTTAAAACAAAATCGGATGCAATTTCGAAATTACATTTTATTTGGCTAAATTAATGTGTTTTTCATAAAATGTACAAATTCTCAGTGGATAAAATTCCAAAACGCTCCTCAAAATTTGATCCCCCATCTCTCCCGCGTATAACAATACCCCATATGTGGTGGTAACCTGCTGTATGGGCACACGCCAGGGCATTGAGGGGGAGCTGCGCCATTCAGAGCAGATTATGCATTGTCACTTTTTATTGGCTATACAATCTTTATTTTTTTGGCAATTTGGACATTTAAGGGCTTATTTTTTGCGACATGAGATGCACTTTACAAATACTTCATTTAAGTGGGTCTATAGCTTTTCGATGAGATTTTATTAACTCTTTAATGTATGGAGGAAAAGAAAATTGTCAATTTGGGGTTTCTTTTTTTTGTATATTTTGGGGGTCGTACACCATACACTAAAAATACTATAATATTTCCATTCTATAGATCACTACGATTACGGTGATACCTCATTTATATAGTTTTTCATTTATTTTTACAATTTTACTGGAGAAAAACTAATACAGAGGAAATCTCATTTGTTTCTGCATCGCCATCTTTTCGGGAACTTAACCTTAATATTTTTTGGTTGACAGAGCTAGTTTAGGGCTTATTTTTTACGTGTTGAGTTGTTCTTTCAATTGGTACCATTTTGGGGCACATAACATTTTTTTGATCACTTTTTAGAACATTTTTGTAAAGGGATTTTATGAAAATTTATATTTTTGGCGAGTTTTTCGGGTTTTGTTTTTACGGCGTTCACCGTACGGGTCCAATAATGTTTCTGACTTATTGTACAGATTGTTACGGACGCGGTGATACCAAATATGTGGGGGGTTTTGGTGATTTTCAGGTATTTTTACTTTATTAGATGTGTATAGGGAATGTTTGTGTTTAGGGGACTTTAACTCTATTTAATTTATTATTTTTATTAAAAATTGTGTTTATTCAGTGTTTTTAACTTTTTTTTCTTTACTTTTACAGCGCATGCTCAGTGTGTCACAGCCGGGTCCTGCCAGGAGGCACGGACCCGGCACCCGGAAGAAGATCGCGCAGCCCCGGGCACCGGCAGTCCCGGGGCTGCGATCAGAGCAGCGGGACCCCCCCGGTAAGCGCCGCGACCGCGGCGTGTTAGGGGTTAACACCCGCGATCGGAGAAATCTCCGATCGCGGGTGTTAGAGGAGGGTGTCGGCTATAATATATAGCCGACACCCGCAGCTTCTGGCCCCGGCTCCATTCAGGAGCCGGGGACAGAAGTTTGACGTACTATTACCGCATATTGCGGGAACGCACCTCCCGCCATGCAGTAATAGTACGTCAAATGTCGGGAAGGGGTTAACCAGCGGCCCCCGGCGCCTCCACCCCACACATATTGTGCAGCACAGACCGCACAGTCTGCGGCCCACCGGCCGGGCCCCCCCCCCCCTAGTGTCTTAGAGTCCGGGCCCCATAGGGCAGTACCAGTTGTACTGCCCTATCGGCGGCCCTGGATATGAGATAGATAGATAGATAGATAGATAGATATGAGATATGAGATGAAAAGGCAGAAAATGCACCTCCTCTGAGCAGGTGCACTTCCAAAAAACTTCCCTTTTCATTACTAAAAACATACATTTTAGGTTCCCAAATGAAGAATTCCCTCTATGCAACATGGAAAATACTTCGGAGCAGTTTTATAATGTAAAATTTCACCAGTAACGGCTTCATCATTGTCTATAGGATCATCTCTGGGAGTGATTATTGTCTTATTGTACAGATCTGAGAATATTTTCAGTCTCCATTTCATGTAAATTATAATAAAAAAGGCAAAGACTCATTTCAGCAAGAATTTTTTTTTTTTTTTACATCTCTGTAACTTTTAGTCCCTGCAGTTACATCACAATAATAGTTTTTTTGAGCAGAGATGAAGCCCTGAACGTTCTGTCACATTTTCTCAGTCTCCTTTCATTATTGCTCACAAATGAGATCTAACAATTTGCGCCAAAGTTGGCGCTAATTTAGGCGCAAATAAATGGGACATGCGACAATTCCAAAGTGCATTTACTAAGCAGAACTAGATCCATCATAGATCAAGAGCCAAAAAGAAGAGCAAACCAGGCGCAAAAATAGGCGAACCTGAGACCCTCTATGATTAATGTCCCCCCATAGAGAGAGAGATATAATGCAAAAAACTGGCAGCACTCCAAGATAGTGTCCAAAGTGACGGGGTGTCTTTATTCCATGTGCAACGTTTCAGCTCACAAGGAGCCTTTTTCAAGCATGAGAAAGTCTGGACTTTGCACCCACCAGGATTGCTGTGCTGCTCTGAATTTTCGGTTTCTACATAGATAGATAGATACTAAATACCCAAATCATTCCCCCCAAATGCAAAACCAAAATATCAGGAGGCTTATCCATTCTAGCAAACCTGTGGAACTCAGGTAACATCCTTCTCCACACCATGCCCCGAAAACCCAACCAGCGAACGGTCACCAATTCTCTGGAGAAACCCAGCTGTCTGCCTTCAGGCTGCATATTTGCCCTCTGTACTCCCCAGTACATGTAAGAGAGGCCTAAAATCCAGACCAGTCAGCCCTTGTCACCTGCAAAAAAACCGTCAACCAAACAAAATTACACCACCATCCTCCTAACACATTTCTAACTCCATTTGCTCCCTCCATACTACCTACCTCTCCTTCAAACCACCACTAAACTAGTCTAATATAAGTCCCACCTCCCTATACGCTTCACCACCATAGCATCCAAACTCCAACTCGCTGCCTCTGTTGTTGCCCCAAATCTAAAGGATTGAGGGGCAAAACCGTTTGGATCCAAACCCAATCGCACCAGACTCCGTCGGAATATTGCCACGAACTGACACCTAGAAACAAACAAGCCATCCAAATGTCTCAACACTGGTTCTCTAAGCCCCGATCTCATACACTGCCATTGCCGAAAACACTGGACCAGGCATACTTCAGAATCCCCCACTCTACCCAGTATTATCTTCTTCGCCTTACCCTCCTGATCTGTCTTAGACCGGCGCACCCAAAATTCTACTCCCCTGCTCAATAGGTTCACGTCTTCCTCAAGAATGCCACCCACATTAGTCTTGCTAAGTGCCACTAACTACCCAATCCTCAATGCCCCAAAGAATGCCCACGAGAACGCCAGTTTAAACAGCCCCACTTCAAATTGTGACTTACAAAAAGCCCAGCTTCTCAAGTAATGCAAACAACACCTGCCTTCTCTTGTCCACCAAAACCTTACCCCTTCTAAACCCCTTCAATGCTTGATGTGCCAAAAATCCTTGGTAGCATCTCTCACCCCTTGCACCTTTAACGTAAAGGCCAAAGTAGACATTAACCTTTGACATCAACCACCCCAAACACGATGCTCTACCCAACCAACATAACACCGCAATGACCCGATCATTATCCACCAAGCCATCCCCCAATCCTGTACAATCATTCTCCACTCCTCCGAAACTCTGCCATGTAGCGCCCAAATACTCTCTCCCAAGGATGCCCGAATTAATGCTCCAATACCGTCTCCCACAGGTAACCTGGAAACGGGATATCCTCCCACTGCAACCAAGAAAGAGAGTCCGCTATTGAGTTATCCACCCCATGAACATGAACTGCCACCACCCACACATTCAAACGCAAGCACTGCAGAACCAACCGCTGCAACAATTTGAAAACCAGCGGAGAGAAAGCAGAAATAGAGTTGATCGTCTCGACTACCGCCTCATTGTCGCAATGGAAACAAACCTTTTTGTCCCGAAAACGGTCCCCCCAAATTTCAACAGCCAACAAAATTGGGAATAACTCCAACAGGGCTAGATTCCTCACTAAACTCTTCTCCACCCACTCTTCAGGCTAGCTGCCCAAACACCATTCCCTTCCACAGTACGCCCCAAAACCCATGCTGCCCGCAGCATCCGTGAACAACCCCCAATTGAAATTCTCCACCACTTCCCCCTGAATCAAAGAACGGCCATTATATGTTCCCAAAAACCCTCCCCACACTTTCAAATAATCCTGATGTTCCCTGTAAAGCCTTACAAAATGACTCGTCAAGCACACACCCACCGTTGCCCGTGCCAACCGCCTGCAAAAAACCCTCCCCATTGGCATAATCCGACAGGCAAAGTTGAGCTTGCCCAATAATGACTGCAAGTCCCTCAACCTGATGTTCTTCAACCGCTTAGCCCTACTGACCTCCCATTTCAACCCCTCCACCTTCTTTACCGGCAACCTACACTCCTACACTCTAACCGCTCTGTATCAATCATGCCCCTTAACTGGAGCCAACAGAACCCCAAATTTCTCTGCCACCCATTCTACGCTCTTCAAAAGGTTATGACACACCCGAGATTATGCTGGCCCTATGCACAGGAAGTCACCAAGGTAATGGATGACTGACTGCACATTCAACACGTCCTGGACCATCCACTCCAAGAACGAACGGCATGTTTCAAAAAGCACACAGGAAAGCGAGCAACCCACCAACAAACACCTGTCTATGTAATATCCCCCCTTCCAGTAACACCCTAAGAGCCACTGACTCTGGTTTACTGAAAGCAATCGGAAACCCCGATTCAACATCAGTCTTTGCCAAAGAAGCGCCCTTTCCATATTTTCACACCCACGCCACTGCAGTGTTAAACGACGTGTAAGCCACCGAACATGGTTCCGGTGGTATCCCATCATTGACCGACGCTCCTTTTGGGTATGAGAGGTGGTCTATTTGACAGTATTTATTATTGGCTTTTTTGGTACCACACCTAACGGGGACACTACTAAATCCGTCATCGGTGGGTCGGAAAACAGACCTGCCATTCTTCCTAGCTCCACCTCCTTATTCAATTTAGCATCGACCACTGCCGGGAACTGGTGCGCCGACTGCAGATTGCACATTGTAAATGGGACTACATGTGGTGGCGCTGGATCTTAAAACCCACTCTAAAACCCTCTTACAAAATGGCCGCCTTATCCGCCCTTGGGTATCTACTTAGAAAGGGGGCCATCGTGGGGAGGATCACCAGCGTCAGCCCCCCCTCCCTTCTTCCCCTTTCCTTTTCTAAAGCATTTTGTAACTCCATGGGAGGTCCCCCTCCATCCCAAACCTGCTTCCATGAATACCATCTGCACTGCTCGACATGCGCTCCCTCTACCAGCCCCCCCTGGAAACTATGATGCACTAGGCCGCCATTCTTCAGAACTACACCCAGAAATCAACCGCCACCTCCCCAGGAGACACAGCCGCAGCACCCTCGACATCCATCGGTGACGAACAGGGTGAAGAGCGCCGCCTCCATGTAGCCCAGGAATGGCCTCCCCCACCTTCTGCACTTAGCCGCTCACGCTGATTCCTCCCATGGTAGGAGCCCGAGCCTCTGATGGTGGTGCTGGTCCCCGGAGGGGCTCCCGAGCCTGCGCCAAGTGCTTGGGGCTGAATCAGGGCTTAATCTTGCCGGAGTCCACGACTGCCTGGCTGGCCTGCTGCTCCCTGCCGCTGCTCTGACCTGCAGCCCCTCTTGCTGCGGACCCGCTCTCCTTGCTGGCGCCCCCTGCAGCCAATGGGTGTATGAGATACTCCTATAGACATGACTGACAGCCTGTACAATAATGTAAGGTATAATGGTCTAATGGCTCCTCCATGTGCTTCCTGGTGCTGGCGCCCCCTGTAGCCTGTGTGTATGAGATACCCCTATACTCATGACTGACAGCCTGTATAATGGTGTGAGGTATAATGGTGTAATGGCTCCTCCATGTGCTTCCTGGTGCTGGTGCCCCCTGCAGCCTGTGTGTATGAGATACTCCTATACTCATGACTGACAGCCTGTATAATGGTGTGAGGTATAATGGTGTAATGGCTCCCCCATGTGCTTCCTGGTGCTGGCGACCCCTGCAGCCTGTGTGTATGAGATACTCCTATACAAACCTCCAGAATCTATCTTGTACGTAATCCGGGGACTGCCTGTATGTATATATTTAAATACTGGCATATTGCCTTAAAACAGCCCTCTACTATGGCTTTACCTCATGTGTTTTGTAATGTGTAAGTGTGGGGGCAGGATATTGGGTAATTTACTGATATACATCTATTACTACTTATGCTCCGCTTTCTTGATATGCAAAGTGAATCCTCCTGTTTTTTACCTCATGAGCCAGAGATTCCTGTCCATAAAATGGCCGGAGATGGAGGGTCATGTGATCTCTGTCTGGCGACAGATAGAGATCACATGACCCTCCACCTTCGGCCATTTTATGGCACCATGTGGTGATGTCCTGCATGGAGCTGAAGACATTTGACTATGAATTCATCAGAGATAAACCATGGCCGGGAGAAATCGTAAAGAAGTCCTCTTCATGATGGAGCAGATCATCACCTGTACAGTACTACATACTATATGTCATTAATGTTCTCCTGATAACTTCAATCTGTGATAAATTTGGCCCGTAAAGTCAATAGACAGGTAAGATATGGGGGCACATTTACTTGCGTGTTCGACGAAGTTCCCTAAAAGTGCATTGTCTGCCGCGAATCACTAAGATCGTGCGCCCGATATCCTGCATGTGTCGCTTCCCCGCTCAGGTCCACCGGAGTTCACCTTCTTGTTCCTGGTGCATGTAAGTGCATTGTCTTGCGACACAATTTGAAAGTTAAATCCCACGCTCAGTCCGAATCAGTTAGATCATCAGTTAGCTGAAATAGATAAAGGATATAGTGGATACATAAGAGATTCTTGAAAAGATAGAGCTAGATAGATGTTAGAAAGGTAGATCGTTAGACGTGTATCTCAGTCTCTATGGACAAGTTACTTTCTCTCATTACTTGCTGCTTTCATCATTCACAACAACTTATTGGCTCCATGTAATTGCATTTCCTATAACGGCTCTTGTCCCGCAGCCTTGTCTTCATGGGAAGATTACTTTCTGTAACTGGATCAGCACACTCATCTTCCGCTGCTGCCTCATACGATCCACTTCATGCACATTTATCTCCCCGACCTGATCAACCTTCTGGCAACTTATAGTTCCCAATAAAAAATCAACATACTCATCTCCTGCTGCTGTCCTTGTGCTGAAGGGCTTGGTGTAACCCCCCAGCCCTTGTCATGTGACCTTGTTTTTGTGTAACAAGTCTTTATAATCCTTTGCAAACACTTTAGGCAGGGTTCACATATTTTAGTTGTGTCCAGCCCTCAGGGCCGGATTAAGGGTGGTGGGGGCCCTTGGGCGCAAACTGGTGGGGGACCTTCCAACAATGTTTTTGGAGGTACATAGCCTGCCAGCCCCCTGTAGTATATATCCTGCCAGCCCCCTGCAGTATGTAGCCTGCCAGCCCCCTGTAGTATGTAGCCTGCCAGCCCCCTGTAGTATAAAGCCTGCCAGACCCCTTTAGTATACAGCCACCAGCCCGATGTAGACTTTAGCCACCAGTCCCCTGTAGAAAATGGCGATCTCGGCGAATTCCCCCCAGCGAAGGCAGCTGTGTCTCACTGACACAGGTGACATCGTAGACCTGTATGTTTGTTGCGGGCGGCCACGGGCCGCTGCGCATTGCACACAGCTGAGTTGCTGACTGTTGGAAATTGGTGGGGGCCCCTTAAAAATGAAAGTGGTGGGGGCCCCGGGGCTGGAGCCCCAGGAGCCCCTCCTTTAATCCGGCCCTGCCAGCCCTGCACCCCCTTTCCTAAAAACAGTGTATATAGTACAGTCTTGTCTGCTCTTATCATGAGTAGATTCCTCTATGTCTGCACTATCTGCCAACAATTTTGTGATGCATCAGCACAGCATCACATGAGTAGCTAGGGACCATCTCTGCCTGCTGGGGGGACAGTGTATTTACCCTTGTCTCTATATCCTCCTTAATACTTGAAATACTAGGACAATACAGTCCAGGGGGCTGCACTGTTATCATTGACACTATAACTGGGTGCCCGGAGCCACCTGATATTCTCTTACTATCCCTATATATGGTATACCGTACCTTCCAACAATCACAGATTGGGCATAACAGTTCTGGATTTTATGATGAAGGCTCAACAGAAAATGGGACATTACACAGTGGGGCAGATTTATCAAGCTGTCTGAAAGTCAGAATATTTCTAGTTGCCCATGGCAACCAATCACAGTTCAGCTTTCATTTTACCAGTGCTCATGAATATTTTAAAGGGGAGCTGTGATTGGTTGCCATGGGCAACTAGAAATATTCTGACTTTCAGACAGCTTGATAAATCTGCCCCAGTGTGTGTGTGGGGGGGGGGGGCATTATACAATGGGGGAGTGACAAGAATGGAGCATTATACAAAGTGGGGGTCATAGGAAGAGGGCATGATAAAGGGTAGGTGACACAGAAAAAGGGGCATTATAAAATGTGGGAGGCAGAGGAAGATAGCTTGATACAGTGTGGGGGGCACAGGAAGGGAGCATTATACAGTTTAGGGCACAGGATAAGGGCATTATTATGTGGGGGCACAGTAAGTAGGCATTATACAGTGTGGGCGGATTCAAGAAGGGGGTATTTTACAGTGTAGGGCACAAGAAAGGGGCACTACACAATCTATGGGGTACAGATTATACAGTGTGGGGGCACAGGGAGACGTTATACACTGTAGCGGGGCAAGAATGGGGCATTATGCAGTGTGGTGAAACAGGAAGAGGTTACCATACAGTGTGGGGACACAGGAAGTGGGCATTACACAGTGTTGGGGCACAGGAAGGGGGCATTATACACTGTAGGGGGAGGCAGGAATGGGGCATTATGCAGTGTGGGGGCACAGGAAGTGGTCATTATATAGTGTTGGGGTACAGGAAGGGGGCATTTCATGATGTAGGGGGGACAGGAATGGGACATTATGCAGTGTGGGGGAGCAGGAAGTGGGCATTATACAGTGTCGGGGCACAGGAAGGGGGCATTATACACTGTAGGGTAGACAGAAATGTGGCATTATGCAGTGTGGGGGTACAGGAAGTGGGCATTATACAGTGTTGGGGCACAGGAAGGGGGTATTTTACATTTTAGGGAGGACAGGAATGGGAAATTATGCAGTGTGTGTGGTTCACAGAAAGGGGGAATACCACAGTGTTGGGGGGGTCACAGGTAGGGGTCATTATATAATGTTGGGGGCACAGATAGAGGGTATTATACTGTCTATGGGGCACATTAAGGGAATGTTATATAGTGTGGAGGCAGTAGGGAGGTATTCTACTTTGTGCACACAACTGGGGTGATGGATCAAGGCTCTAGAAGAATTATTTCTAGTGGGGGAATAGAAGGAATTATAAAAAACGACCAAAGTACTTCATTAACAAAATTTGTTAATCAAGTCACTGCCTCCTTCAAGTTCAACCCCCTCCTACATCGCCGCTGGACCATTTTAATGATATCGTCATCTACAGAACTGTCTACTCAAGTCTCCGGGACGCAATTAGACAAAGAGAATGACTGGTCTAAGTCGTTTTCAGTGTTAAATCCAGAATTGTAATAGGAATTTTTGAGAAATATGGATCTTCCTTCACATCTTTCAACCTTTCACGAAAGTCTATAAAGTTTCTCAAGACGCCGCGCAAGTGTAATTCCAGATTCATGGTAGAAGGCCTGACATTGAGCTACAGAGTGCTGCAGGTTTTTCGCCCATTAACATTTTCTTTGTGTCTCTTTATTTATTCAGTATAGGAGCTTCCGTCTGATTTACAATCATCGCTAACAGAAATATAACAAGCAATTACGGGCTCCGGTGCATGGCGCTAACCATAGCCCGGCAAAGAGGGAGCCGAGAGGATTTTAATGACTTGAGACTTTATGCATTAAAATTGATGAGCTGAAAATGAAAGGTCTTTCCCCTCGCTGAGGTATTTTCTTTAAATTAGGCAGCAATTTACATATGTAATCATTATTTAAATTAGCGAGATTGCCAACAATTCCCCCCTCCCCCCCACACGCAACGTCGGTTCATATGTTCTCCTTATGCTGTAAAAATTTAAGGACTGAGGTAATGAGCGAGGGTTAATAGTGATGGCGACATATCTCTGAGGTAAATAATACACCTTCTCTCACTGGTGTATTATACCTATAGGGTTTGGACACTTTACCTCATGTTTTAGGAAATGTGTGAGGGGAAGGATATGAGGTAATTTACCGATATACATCTAGTAATAGTTCTGCTCCGTTTTCTTGATATGTAAAGTGAATCCTCCTGTTATTTTACCTCATCAATTAGACATTCCTGAATATAAAATGGCCGCAGATGGAGGGTCATGTGATCTCTGTCCATGAACAATCGTCATGCCAGGACCTTATTCATGAATATAAGATTAAGGTCCTGTCAGGGGGATAGCTCATGGACAGATAGACATCACATGACCCTCCATCTGCGGCCATTTTATGGTCAGGAATCTCTGGCTGATGAGGTAAAAGACGGGAGGCTTCACTTTACATATGAAAAAATCATGAGGTAAAAGGCTTCATTTTACATATCAAGAAAGCATAGCAGAACTATTACTAGATGTATATTGGTAAATTACCTCATATCCTACCCCCACATCCCCCTTGCACACACATTACAAAAACATGAGGTAAAGTGGCCAATCCCTTTAAATGAAATATACCATTAGGAATCTACTTATTCAATAGATCCTGACAGTAGATTTCCCAGTTCAAACTAATCCCTAATATGTTTTTATACTTTATTTTATCTTTATGTTATTTACATATATACTGGGGTGTGTAGTAACCTCAGGGGATAAGGCTACTCCACACCCCAAGTAGCCTCTGTAGAGCCAAGTTTTTTTCCATGCATGTCCATGCCCCATGTGAATGTGGAAATTGTTGTGACACGCCACGTTCAGCATTTCCCCCTCAGGGGGAGGGGGAAGTTCTCCTGCACAGTGTTACATCCTGTGAATCTGCAGAACAGAATGGCTCTTTAGCTTAATTTTAAAAATTGATTTTAGAAGGAAGGAGGCCATGGATAACAAGTATAATAAGATTACCACGGTCACGGTGCCTGGATCTATGAGTAATGTCCCTGGTTTATCAGGATGGATTTTCGTGGTACATTAGTAAATTCTGTGTTGCTATACTATCTTATGTTAACCTCTACCTTCACCATATATAGGGGCATATTTATCTTAGGCTACATTCACACGACCGTATGAATTCTACAGTCCCGTATTTACAGGCCGTATGAGCCCGTATATACGTGACGTTTTTCATCCGTATGCAGCACGTATTTAACCTGTATTTTATACGTGCCCATAGACCTCTAGGGCATACGGAACTGAAATACGGGAGAAAATAGGACATGCTCTATATTTTTATACGGCTAGTATACGGTACGTTACACTACAGTGTCATAAACGGCAATATAACTGGTTGAACGTATTGTCCATTGAAATGAATGTGGCCGTATGTAACCCGTAAAAAAACGGTACGTATACGGCCGTTTTCATACGTCCGTGTGAATGTAGCCTTAGTCTGATGTGTGTTTTTTGGTAGTATTTTAATGACTTTTTGTACACGGTGGGGTATTTTTTGCAATTTTTTGCACCTTTTTCCAGCAGTGTTGGAGTTTCCTGGTTTGCACCTAATTTGTCTTTGTATTTCCCCCACTTCCAGATGTTTGTGCCTTTATATAAAACTGATTTGTGCCTACAATGCCGCAAATAATTGCGCAAAAGTATTCCAGTCCGATCACGCCTAGGAAAAGTAATGGTATGAGTTACACAAAAATGTGCGCCTTTTTTCAAATTTGCGCCTAATAAGTCAAAAAAGAAAAAATCTGCATTTGACAAAGAGCTGAGACTACAAAGACCCAATGGGGCACATTTACTTCTGATTTGCCCTGAATCAGGGATTTGCCCTGAAAGGGAATTGTGTCGCACACGATCGGATTGTGGCGCATTGGCGCCGGCTTTCATGCGACACAAATCGGGGGACGTGGCCGTCGGACAACCCGACTCACATACACCAGGAAGAAGATGGTGAACTCCGGCGGACCTGAGTGGGGAAGCGACACATTTAAGAAATCGGGCGCACACTGTAAGTGAATCGTGGCAGCTCCGAATCCTCGGCGGACATTCCATCGACGGATGCGACAGGTAAGTAAATGTGCCCCAATGTGCGGCAAAAAATAGACTCACAACAGCTGCAAAAAGAGTCATGAAGGAAAGGGTAATAATGAATTAATATTAATAAATATAAAATAAATATTTGATTGCAAATAAAAAGTTTTTTTCACCTTCCTTGGGTCAGTGAATAACTCACATCTAGCTTCCTAGAATATCTCCTCCATGTATGTGACGGCCTCTCCCTGCTGGCGCAGTGCACGATTCTCGGACCCCCCCTCCTCTCTGCTTCTACCTACCAATCAGCCGGCCATTGTGTCAGATGCGGCTAATGTTGCTAGACATGTCCATTACTAGGTTCTTTTTCAGCAATTTATCATGATTACCACCAGCTTAGAGCTTTTCTACAGGTCACAGATCTCCAAGGTGAGTTCACATCCTTCTATTTTACAGTAAGGGGCGTCCGTAATCCTCATGCCTCACAGTAAATTTCCCTCAAAGTGGTTTTATATACTTCCCTAGTAAATCAATTCACAGTCCACTATGGAACCTGTTTCCTGATGGTATATGGAGAGCACAATAGTCCAAATGGGTCTTCCAAGCGCCATGTTGATATTACACCTCAATACAAAACTATCTTACTCCTATATGTACGTGGAACCACATATTTATTCTCCCTGGTGCCCAATTGTTGATGATCTCTTCTACTAACTACTGTATTCTTAACTCAATCCCATCTGCCCACGGATGAAAGAAGTCAGCCACTGCGGAGTCTGGAGTCTTTTGATATTGTTATAGTTTCTCCTGCTCCTGCCCTGGTCACGGGAGAAGGATCTCACAGTAATCTCACTGCAGTACAGGAAGAATCAGCACACAGTGGAGCAGGTATTGCTCGTGTACAGTGTAACAGCCTGTGAAACTGCTGCACAGAGGGGCTTCTGGATCTTTAATATGATTTTAAAAGTTGATTTCAGAAGGAAGGAGGCCATGAATAACAAATATAGTAAAGTTAGGAGAGTCACAGTACCTGGATCTATGAGGTTTATCATGCTAGATTTTGATGGTAGAATGGGTTTTAACATAGGTTGGCCATTTGTCTTAACTGCGATGTGGATAATGCCTGAATGTTCATCAAGTGATCAGCAGTCCTACTACTTACTTTTGTACTGTGTGCAGACTCTCTTTCTTTACACGTCTGAGCTCTGCTGAATAGGAGGAGCTGTAATAGAAGACTCATCCTGCCCCCTCCCCTTCTCCTCTCCATGTCTCTGTCATTGGGCACAGATTGTGAGAAGAGAGACACAGTGAGTGATGCCATGTGGACGAGCTGGAGAAGTGAGAGCGGGTGAGGTAAGAGTTCTCCTTATCCCATCCTAGAAAAGATATTTGCTCAATCACTTGGCCAAAAACAGGCTGATTGCTAGGGGGTTCGCCAAGCCATGAATCAATGGGGGACATTTACCAAAGGTCCGCACGCAGCATTTCCGTCGGGTTTCCCGAATATTTCCGATTTGTGCCGCATTTAACAGGGGTTTTTGGCGCCGAATTTCATGCAACACAAAACGGGGGGTGTGGCCATCGGACAACCCGACTGATTCAGACTGAGCACGGGATTTAAAATTCTAATTGTGTCGCAAGTCATACACTCACATGCACCGGGAAGAAGAAGGTGAACTCCAGCGGACCTGAGCGGGGAAGTGACACATGCAGGAAATTGGGCGCACGATCTTCATGAATCGCGCCGGACTTCACCTTCATCGGACATTCCGGATCGGGATCGCAGGACCAGGTAAGTAAATGTGCCCCATTGTATCCAATCACATATAAAATCCTATGCATTTTACACATTTTAGGATTTTTTTTAATTTTAATTTTAATTTTCCAAAACTTGATTATTCAATGAATTTGTTTTTCCTGCAGTGTTCCTTTAAGTGCAAGTCAAGTCATGCAAAAAGTAAAATATGAAAAAAAAAACAAAAATTAAAAACCCTTTCCTGAAGGGAAGCAGTAATGTACATTAAATTCTCTGGCTAGCAATGAAAAATAGAACATTGCTACAGTGGCCACGGATTGGATTTGTGTACGTGGCGCGGCTGGCATCGCATACATAATGACTTTTAAATGCAGTGACATTAGAGTGAAGAGATTGAAGCCGCTGTGTAATTTACCAAGTACAGATCACATACTATAGCGGAGCCGGCGCCGGGTGTCCTTATTGTGCCTATAAATACAGTCGAGTTATTTATGCGTGTAATTTTTGCTATTCATACTGGCAGACGCTTCATCAAATAATGACAAATGTACAGGGATCCGATCCCAGCTTCTCAGTCCCAGCGCCTCCTCCATCCCCTCGGTGCAGCAAGGGGTTAAATAAACCATCTGCATTCGGAATGAGAAGATATTTACGCGCTGCCAAGTTTTAATTCCGCCGAACGCATTGCTAATATTTTTTCCAGGTTCTGTCATAACAGTTCTGTTTGAGGTTTCAGGGTATTTTCCGTCACGGTAAAGGCACTTAATAAAAATCGGGAACCTACAATGGTCTGGGCTGTAAGAATGTTTGGGGACAATGGTCCAGTGGTTTCAGATTTGGCCTAGTAGGTTCTGTAAGTACAGAAGACTAGCCTGACGTCCCTTCACCTTGGTCAAGGGGCATGTATGGTGCCCTCACCCTACCGAAGGTTGTCCATGTATGAGGACTCTCCAAGAATGTCCAAGAAGATGGTGAAGGGTCTTTAAGGAGGACCGTCTTTGTTAAGTCTGGTCTCCAAAGGCTAATGAGAATCTGCTCTGAAGTTTCGATACATTTATTTAGAGGGCCTATTTTAGTAAAGAGGCTTTTTTAGAGGCCATGGAGTGGGGTCCATATTTAGAATTTTTTTGCAACCGATCTGGGGTCTAAATTTATTAAAAAGTAAGTTACACCACCCGTCAACCCAGTGATCCTAGTGTAGTTGGAAATGTCTCTTTATCCCCCACCATTCTGGAACGTTCCTTCACTTTGATCAAGGATTATGTATCGTGCCCTTACCCTACATAAGGTTATCCGTGAATGATGAGTCTTCCAGCCAAAGAATCCTACTAAATTCTCATTCATGTGGTCCTCATCAGTTTTGGATGCTACCAAAGGCATAATTTGGTGTGGGGTATATAATATATTAAATGGGTCTATATTCATTTTGGAAAGCGTAGTACTAGTATGGGATCTTCTTGTATTAGTAATAAAGGACCTGTTCTTCGGTTTACTTACATCTTTATGTAGGGTGTTTGTATTTACCGTAGGGCAGTAATGGCAAACCTATGGCACAGTTGCCTCTCTGAGGGCACTCAAGCATTCGCCCCAACACAGAGTTTGACAGACAGCCCTGGACTTGCCGCATTCAGTGCCACATCCTGGATAATCTGAACTTCGCCTCCTTCATTCTACTGTATTTGTGCCCTCAGGATGCCAATACGATTGCAAAGTGCGACAGAGCAGGCAACAATAATTTCCTGCTAAAATTGCTGTGTTGGCGCTATGTGAAATATATCAGTTTTCCCCTACACTGCCCTAGGATCTAGTCGTGGGTTTATATATATTGACTGGTGTTTATCAGTTTAGGATAGTGTAATTTGTATGTATTTAGAGAATTAAACTGTGGTTGACATTGGTTAACTCTGGTCCCCTATAGCTAAGGAGTACCTGCTCTTTAGGGGGTCTGTATAAGTTAAGAAGGTCTGATTCTGAGTATCCGTTTTTAGAGGTCATGGTCTGGAGTCCATTTTAGGAAGTTTTGCATTTATTTGAGGGTCTGGTGTTGGAACAAAATAAATTAAAGTGGACATACACGACCTTCAACTCATTGATCCAAGTGTAGTCGGAAATTTCTCTCTAGCCCCCATTATTCTGGAGCTGCCAACGTCATTATTTGCATCTCTCTGTTGTCAGATAGGCGGAGCCAGACTGTCTTCTCCAGTGCAGGATCACCCATTCGACACTAGGGGCATTTAAGTAAATTGAATGATGAAAATACCTTGGAATTTGGCTAACTAGGTTCTCTACTGTTAGATTAGTGATCCTTAGCTGGAGCAACATCTTGGATATCCCTGTCGACAGCAGGAAACTGAAAATATTGGCATTAATAACTTGGGAATGGTGAGGACTACAGAGAAAATTCTGGCCGGAATCCGTGGACCAATGGGGCAAATTTACTTACCCGGTCCTGTCGCAATCCCGTGGTGCATTGACCGACGAGGATTCGGGTCTGCCGGGATTCACTAAGCTCGTGCGGCCAATTTCCTGCATGTGTCGCTGCTGCGCCGAGGTCCGCCGGAGTTCACCTTCTTCTTCCTGGTGCATGTGAGTGCTGATCTTGCGACACAATTTTATTTTTAAATACCGCCGTTTGTCCGAATCCGTCGGGTTGTCTGATTTCTGTCACATGCCTGGTGCCGATGCGCCACAATCCATCTGGGGTTTTTTTTAGAAAAGAACAATGTAATTTTCTGATTGGTATTTGTGCAGACGTTCGGGTCACCTCCCCATCACCATTTGTGTGTGTTAACTCTTTAAAGCAAAGTGGTGAATGCTGCCATTTTGGGTAGGATCCCTTGTTGGGCTTTAGCACCCATGACTGGTGCCAAACCCAAAACCTACCATAATTTCAAGTTCGGGTTCAGCCAATCTTACCCGGACCTGAACTTTTTTGGGTCCAATAATGATCATCTTTTAGCGCTATTTCAATTCTTGTAAATGCACAGCAGCATTCAAGTCAAGTGATTCAGCACATATGAGGTGACCCAGACCTAAAACGAAATGGCATATTCCAAATACCAACATGGAAATCTCGATCCATAAATTTTCCAAATAAAAAAATGCCATCATTTATACCTAGCAGAAATCTGTCTAAAGATCCAAAGGGTTAAACAAGACCTTAAAGTCGAACAATCATCCAGACGCCGTAAAATCGGGTCGTATTTCTTTAGTGAGCAGTAACAAAACCCCATCCGTCAGCCGTTTCCTCACTGCGGTGAAAGGCGCTGAAGGCCGTCCGCTCTTCCTCGCAGACTCTACATCTCCTCGGTTTGGGAGTGCGTTAAGGTTTAACTTTTTTTTTTTTTTTTTTTGCTTGAGGATGAAGCGTTTAACATTTATCTAAATTGAACTGCGCTTTACTGCTTCTCGCCCGCGGACGCCACACAGACTAATTCCTCCCGCCATACTCCGCAGTCTGTCACCGCAGCAGCTCGGAGTTGAATGAACAGTCACAATGTACATTATCTACATTGTTGTTTGGTAAATTTACCGAGGAGTCAGCCCTGAACTACGGATGTTATGTTTATAGATAAACGAGAATAAGACACTTTTTTTGCATTTTTACTGTTATGGGCATAGTTTATCTCTAGCCGTTAACCCCTTTCTTGGCAGCAAGGACTCAAAAAAAATTCTTAAGTTTATACGACACACAGAGCACCGGCTTGGGAAAAAGTACATACAGATGGAGCCATCCTTAAAGGGATTGTTCCAAATTTGATTGTTGTCTTCCATCCACAGGTGAGAGTTGGTCACTGGGGGTCAACAGCTGGAAACCCAACTGATCATAATAACAGGGGTCATGTTCTCACTGATTAATGGGCTGGTAGAGGACCATGTGTCTTGACATTCCACTAAATATTATGAGAACATTTGAAATAGCTGAGTACAGCGCTCAGGTATCATCAATGTGAGTGCCGGAGATGGCTTAGACTGTCCACCTCGACATCAGTGCTTCAGTTCCAAAAGGATCCATTGAAGGAAGTAGTAGTTCAACTTCGAAACACGTCATCCTAACCGAACAATCTATTGCGCGAACCCAAACTACATTTCCTACGATCCCCTGGCGCGGTTCCGGTTACCACTTGTTAGCACTCAAAACACGGAACCCAACCAAACGTGTATCGAACGAGCACGCGCGGTCAGTCGATCGTTGGGCATCCATTTCAAGGGATCGTATTAAGGTGATCCAACAAGAATTACAATGGTAAACCCCCACCTGAGGTGCGGTGATGGTATAACATTATACATTAGTCTACCTTAGAGGGCGCTGTCTAGCTTTGTATTGCCTATTTAGGAGAAAGCCTAGCGCAGTGCTCAGCATTTCCTTTTCCCTTTTTTAGGAACGAAGATGAAAAATTTGTGACTAGGAATGAGCAGACCCATTCAGGTTAGGGTTTAGCAAGTTCGGCCGAACCTTGAACCTAAGCTCGGTTCAAGAACCCTAACCCAAAAAGATTGATAACACCCAGCACTGATCGCAGGCGATAACCCTTTAAATGTCATTAGCAAAGCGAACCTTGACTTCATTGGACAGTAACCATCCTAGGGAAAATGGCTTTGCGGTGGCATTTAAAGGGTTATCACGTACAATTGGTGCTATTGGTGTTGAGCCCAAATGCCAAACTAAAACTTTAGGCTGAAGTCTGGGTTTGGACATTGGGACCCTGATCCCCGATGCATTGCAGTTCTGTTCAACTCATCACTTATTCCTACCAATATTGAGTTCCTGACCCCTGACCTTATGATAATATTACACTTTGAGGTCAGTTGTGGCATTTATTGGGGTCTTAAGCTCAGTTATGTCATGGGCCCCCCTAATCCTATACGCTGACTCTTGGTGTGACGTGACATGGCTAAACAGGAGGGGAAGAAACCGAACTAGGAAGATGGCGGTAGAACCAAGACTGGATAGAGAGGACGAGGGTCTTCGTCCTTCCTTCCCCCTGGTTCACCAGTTTTAACAGCAGGTTCCTCCACAAATTGGGGCCCAATGCTGGTCTCCAGGGCCCCACACAGCTGCATTGGTTATTGCACTGCCCCTTTATGAGAAAAAATACTGGAAAGATATTCAGAATATCAGTTTTTGTTTCTCTCTGTGATGCAGAGACGTCTACAATATTGTAAGCTCGGAGATCAATCCCTGAACTGTCCATGAAATGAAATCTTGTCCATAAAGGCTGTAAGATAAATGGAGGGTGTTATACTCTGCAATGTGAACACGCTGCCTTCAACGGGCCGCTAACTTTTACAGGCAGAATCCAATTCAAGTTATAGGCGAGTCTGTAAGTGAGGAAATCTAGAGCATCTTGTCATCCTCAGCCGATGTCTATTCCCACGAACAGGGCAGATAAACTGGCTAGGACTTTAAAATGACGCCACACGTACTTGGTGACTTACCCCAGACCAGAATAATCAAACCTTTACAGTACGTGACATAGGAAATATTTTGCCCAAAGCAGCCTCTGTTATTATCATAATATCATAGCTTATACAGTTGAAAAAAGACACTTGTCCATCAAATTCAACCAAGGAAGGGAAGGGATTGGATGAGGAAGGGATTTAGGGGAAACAATTCTATGTAACATAACCATCAATGTTATTTAGGTGTAAAAAGGCATCTAGACCCTTCTTGAAGCTCTCTGCTGTCCCTGCTGTGACCAGCGCCTGAGCTCGGCTATTCCACAGATTGACAGTTCTCATAGTAAAAAACCCTGTTGTCCCCGGTGATTAAACCTTGTTTTCTCCAGACAGAGACAGTGCCCCCTCGTCTTTTGATTTGATTTAATCTGAAACAACTTTCCACCATATTTTTGTATGGACCATTCATATATTTATATAAATTAATCATGTCCCCTCGTACTCGTCTCTTTTCAAGACTAAATAAATCTAGTTGTTTTATTCTTTCCTCATAACTGACACCCTCCATACACCTTATCAATATAAACAGTAAACATTAAACTCTTTTACATAAGTAGCCCATGTGCCGTAAATGCCTTAATAATATCCAAAATGTTCATCAAGTGATACAGCATCACTGCTACTTTATTTAGTGCTGTCTGCAAACTCTAAGGAATAGGAGGAGCTGCAGCAGTAGAGTTATGACTCATTCTGCTCCTTCCCCCTGCCCTCTTCCTGCCTCTGTCATGTGGATGGACTTTCCTTCGTCTGCACCCGCTTAGACAGCGCTGTCAATGTTGTGTCTAAGGGGTTAAACACCCATGATCGGAGTGTTTCTGATTTTGGGAGTTATTGCCTAAACTGGTCTGTCACCCATTCAATTTGTGCAAATGTCCAAAAAAGGGGCATGAAGGGGGCACTATCAGTTAATAACAGTCCAGGTACAGGGGAGGCCCACACAAGGTCATGAAAACCATTGGTTCATATTCACAGTTCTTTGAATCTGGTGCAGAGTCTGGTAGCAGGTCTGAGGAAGGGCTGTTTGTAGGTGCAGAACATTCCTCACCTTGAAGCTGTAGCTCCTGAGGTTCTCCCCTGAATATGGGGCTGTAAAAATCAGATGCAGCTCTGCAGTGATAGTCCATAGGTTGTCCTCCAGATACGGGCTGAATCTCAGTCATGACTCTCAGACACCACTAGTCCACTACCCCTACTACACCCCTCAACAACTCCATCGAACTCCAAACTAGACCCACGGAGGAACCTCTTGCTTCCAATTAGAAGTTTCTGGATAAACAGCCAAAAGGAAAAGCCCTCCTGCTACCAAGTGACACGAATACTTTATTACACAGTAAACAAATTAATAGATAGTATAATACCACCAATGGTCATCAGTACTGGTAGAATCCCACCTTGCTCAACCACCTAGTGCAGTGGTGGCGAACCTATGGCACGGGTGCCAGAGGCGGCACTCAGAGCCCTTTCTGTGGGCACCCGGGCCATCGCCCCAGCTCACCAGACAAGACTCAGAGAATCTTCCTGCAGTTCCAAGCAACTTAAAAGATGCGGCTTTCAGTCATATTTGATACTGACTTCGCTACTTGGGTCTGTAGGAAGAGGGAGAATTAGACCAAATTATTTTTGGAGGACCTCCTGCTGGCCCCACGATTCTCTGTGTACAGAGGGACACTGGAAAGAAGCTAAAATGATGAAATTTTTCCATCTTTCTACTGTGCTGCTGTCCTCAGGAGGCCAATATGATTGTTGAAGAACAGGGAGCAATAAGTTACTGCTCTAATTTTTGGTTGGCACCTCACGATAAGTAAGCAGAGCTTTGGGTTGCAGTTTGGGCACTCGGCCTCTAAAAGATTCACTGACCTAGTGGATCATTGCTAGAAGACATAGGTCACTTGCTGTTATGAAATGGAAAAGAGGGGTGATCAGGCCGTATACCCTTACACCAATAGGGTTACCCAGCATAATTAGTAGGGATCCTACCCTGGGTCACTTCAACAGGATTGGTCTCCTAGATTGGTGAAGAGATACCTCATAGACCCCTTAAATGTTAACTGCATATAGGGGCACATTTACTTACAGGGTCACCGGAGTTCATTGAAAGTGAAAGTAAGAACGTGTGCCAGAAATCACAAATCTGTCACTTCCCGGCTCAGGTCCACGTTACATACTGCGCTCGGTCCGAATCAGTTGGACCATCCGACGATACGCCCCCTAATTTGTCTCACATCGAAACTGGCCAGCTGCGCCACAAAAAGGGTTGCGTCACCACAATCCCACTGCACCCGCTTATTAAATACCTGTGCAAGCCGCTTTAGCCCCGAAAAAGGTGCACAGTCCGCCAAAAGTGTGCAGCTTCACCCTTAGTCAATGAGCCTCAATGGGGCTCATTTACTAACGGTCCGTGGACTGCATTTTTGTCGGGTTTCCTGATCATTCCCGTTTTGTGCTGCTTTTAACAAGGGTTTTTGGCGCACGCGATCAGATTTTGGAGCATCGTTGTTTCACGCGACACAAATCAGGGGGGCGGGTACTCACATGCACCGGGTAGAAGAAGGTGAACTCCGGCAGACCTCAGCGGGGAAGCCACACATGCAGGATCTCAGGCACACGATGTTGGTGAATCGCGCCGGACTTCATCTTTGTCGGACCGCCCGGATCGCGACAGAACCGGGTACGTAAATGAGCCCCAATGTATTACTGAAGAGCGTATGTCATGCAGAAGCCTTAGATTGATGATCCCCCATGCTATAGATGAGTACTGTGTGTGTAAATGTGTTAAATTGATCAATTTTGGCCAGTTATGTAAAATAAAATATGCAAAGAAATGCTTACATCCCTAACAATATATAATGTGAATTAAACCTGATTCTGAACATCCTAGAAGACCACGGACATGGGTACGGTAAAGCTGTAATATGGCGGCTGTAAAAGGATTTTATTGAACATCTTTGTCGTAAAGTTACATTTATCACTGTTTGTAGATATAAAAACAAATCTATGAAACTTTATTTGTCTTCTTTATATATGAGCATTGTAAATACCATATCAAGTGAGCCTAGCGCATTATGCTATGGATTCTGCTATATTATTACTGCGCAGTCTTCATAATAACATTGTCTTATTCCTATGAGCGGAAAGTGGTTTCATGTCCCTGGAAGGGGAGTTGTAGATATATTTAAGGCTTTTATTTCTACAATGTATAGTGCAATACACTAGATATACTGTAGGAAGCAGTATAGCAGTATTACCTTTGCATATAGATTCATACAATAATCTATGTGTCTCCATGGTAACAGACTACATCAAATCTTGTGTTGTCTGGTCCTGCAGTCTTTCTGTAGTCTATTTGTCCCCTGTTATGTGATGATATGTGATGCATATGTGATGTAATATTGTACATTTCAAAGGTTTGAAGGAAGACGGGACAAATAGAAGTGGGTACAACTGTTACATGACTACAGACTACACATGGTTTGTTTGTAGTCTGTAGCCATGGAGAAACCTCGGTTTGTATAGTAATTGTAGAGTGAAGATAGTACAAGCTGTGTAATGAATTTTAGTTACAAACATTCTTCATTTTTTGTCTTATGTGTCTTAGTATAACATAAAATTTGTTTACAAAGGTGGAAAAATCACAATTCCAAATGATGAGAAAGGAAAATGAGTATCATTAAGATAAAAGGATACTCAGAGTGAACCCCCAGTTATAATAATTCCTTTATTTATATAGAGTTTGCCAAATCGGTTCCTGTCCCCATGGGGCTCACAATCTAATCAACCTACCAGTATGTTTTGGAGTGTGGGAGGAAACCGGAGGACCCGGAGGAAACCCACGCAAACACGAAGAGAACATACAAATTCTTTGCAGTTGTTGACCCTGGGACTTGAACCCAGGACCCCAGCGCTGCAAGGCTGTAATGCTAACCACTAAGCCACCATGCTGCCCATAAAGTTAACAGCGATGGTTCTGTTTCAATGTGATGTTGTGCTGAAGCATCATGGGATTCATAGCAAAGTGGAAAGTAGTCTTTCTTCCAAAGCAGAGGAAAGGATGCATTGCAAAAAAGTAAGTGCAATGTATAAAAGATTTCCGAATATATAAGAGTCCAGAACTGGAAATTTCCATTTCTACTGGATATGTTCTTCAAGTTATAAAATTAGAGTTGAGCTCTTCATGGAGAATACAAGATGTGAGAATACGCAGAATACATCATATGGATAAGGACGTAAATAAACTAGTCCTCTCCTTAACCCCATTACATCATGGATTCTTCAACCAAATATGAAACTAGAGCAATGATTATCCACCCTTAAATCCCCCAATAATAAAATAAAGTTATGGGGTGATGATCCCCTGAAGATACCAGCAGAACAGGAATGTATCTTCTCCAGGTAAGGAATTATTTATATCCTCCCCGGTGAATGAGGACCAGCGCTCATTATTGATCTTCCAGCGAGAGCTCTCCTCCAATGTCTGCACAAGTTACATTGTTATTCCGACATATCTCTTGTCTTTACCCATTATAAACATGACTGGCGGAGACAGAGCCGCCATACGTCGCCCCGGCCTCATTCATCTCGGTGCCGTACAATTTTCTGAAGCAAATACTTAAAGATTGATAAAGAATATTGTTGAGCTGAGCGGTGATTGCAGACAGAAGAGGATTGCGCTGCTCTGTGAGATCAAGAAGGCTCAGAAGAGAGACACTTAACCTCCAGAAGATGTCTAGGCTATACACCATGAGTAAGTGATACTAAATATACAGATGTACGAGAACGGGACATGTCATTATTTACCACCTAAAATGATTCACCTTATTGTTAGGCTCTAGTAAAATCCAGTATTTGCTGATTGGCCTTATGGGAAGGTGAGATAAAGAGCACACGTATAGCAAAATCAAAAAAGCTAAAAAAGTTGGTGTCTGTAGAGTCCGCTTACCCACTCCTGCCTCGGGACACCAGTAAATTTGGTCCTCGTGTTGCTCAACGTCAGTAGATCAAGATGAAAGAGTCTGTCGGAAACCCAAGGAAGTGGTGCCGCAAGCTGAACACAAGATATGATGTATACAGTATATACTAGTCTGGGATTTTTTTTGTTTCAATAATTTTTATTGGATTTTGTTCAAAGGTATAACAATACATGCAAAACAGTTCACCTTCAGATTTGCGTTGCAAACGCTACAATGAAAGAAGGACAAGATCCGAGTACAGACATTGAGAATTCTTAAGCTATACAAATAACACCTTCTAGTGCATTGCTTCGTCCATCCTAGTCATTTATCTTCCTCCCACCTTTGGTCACATACAGTTACCATTTGTTGTATATTCTGTCTGAGGCCGAACAACTAGTACAGCTTAACCCCTTAGCGCTCTGCGCCGTAGCTGTACTGCGCTGAGTCCCGCGAATAGCGCTCAGCGCAGTACAGCTACTGCGCAGAGACGATGCCGGTTCAGCGCTGTATAGCAGCCGAACCGGCATCGTTAGCCGCGGGATTTCAACGGTAATCTACCGCTGACATCCCCGGCTAACACCCGCGGTCGGAGTGGGCTCCGATCGCGGGTGTTTAACCCGTTAAATGCCGCGGTCAACGCGACCGCGGCATTTAACATGCCTTCTGGGGGTCTTTACATCACAATCGGCCCCCCCGCACCGTTTTCGGGGGGGCCGATTGCTGTTTTGGCACCTCTGGGGTCCGATCGGGACCCCAGAGAAGCCTGGAGGGTTTACCTTTAAGATGGCGTCTGTGACGTCATCTTAAAGGCAAAGTGTCAGCCTATGCATCTGCATAGGCTGGCACTGATAATACCCTGCAATACATTAGTATTGCAGAGTATTATCAAGAACAAGCAATCAGATGATTGCTTGTTCATATCCCATGGTGGATCATGTAAAAAAATGTAAAAAAAAATGTTTTTCAATAAAAAATTACTTTATAAATCACTAAAAATGCCCATAAGCCCCAAAACATATAAAGAGACATATAACACTCAAAAAAGTCTAAATCATAACACAAACCCCACATATATAGTATCACCGCGTCCGTAACAATCCGTAGAATAAAACTAAATAACTATTGAACCCATATGATGAACGCCGTAAAAAAAAAACGTTAAAAACCCGCCAAAAATTATGATTTTTACCTATTATATCCCACTAAAAATGCAATAAAAAGTGATCAACAAAACATATGCAAAGAACAACATGTCCCGCAAAAAACAAGCCATCAACCAGCTCTGTAGCCAAAAACGTAACAATGTTATGCCACTTGGAAGCCGGCGATGCAAAAATGATAGATTTTTCCCCACATTAGGGTTTTATTTGGCAAATTTAGTAAAACATAAGAAAAAATATTCATGTCTGGCATCCCCGTAATCGTATCGACCCATAGAATAAAGATAACAGGATTATTAGGCTATACGGTGAACACAAAAAAAAAAAAAAGTAAAAAATCCAGTACAGAATTGATGCTTTTCTACTCATGACCTCAAAAAAAAGTTCCAAAATTTTCAACAATAGGTGATACCAACCCCAAAATGGTAACACTGGAAAAAGCATCTCGTCCCGCAAAAAAAATGCTGTCACATGGCCCAAATAACGGAAAAGCGAAAATGTTATAGCCTTCAAAAGGGGGCAACCAGAAAACTAAAATCCTGGCAGCTGCAGGGTGCTCCTTCCCTTCTGCGCCTTGCTGTGCCCCCATAACACAAGTAATGTCCACATGTGGGGGGTCGCTGCACTCAGGAGAAATTGTAGAACAAATTTTATGGTGAGTTTTCTCTTTTTATCTTTTGGAAATGTGTAAATTTTAGGGCTAGATGAACGTATAACCGACAAAATTTGACCATTCTAAATTTCACCGCCATTTTGATTCAATTACTATGAAGATCTCAAGGGGTTAACAATCTTTGTAAATGCTGTTTCTGATAGTTTGAGGCCCCTTCTACACTGGCGTTTTTCACGCGCGAGTTCTGCGCGTGCATTTGACGCGCAGAACTTGCATTGCACTCTGTCCCATTGTATTCAATGGGTCTTTCTTCATTTGCGTTGTTTTGCACGCGCGTGCTTGCGTTCGTTTGCACGCGCGTCAAAATCGCAGCATGCTCTATTTTTGCGATTCACGCGCATTTTTCACGCCCCATTCAAGTCTATGGGGACGTATCAAAAACGCATTGCACTCGCAAACATTGCAAGTGCAATGCGAGTGCAATGCGTTTTAAACGTAAGGGTTGCTAGGTGACCAGTATAACAGTATTTCCCCTGCTCGCGAACGATCATTTAATTAAAAAAACACAATGAAGAACAGTGAAGAATAGAATAAAAACAGTGAACACAGTGAACACAGTGAACACAGGATCATTTAAGATAAAAACACAGTGCAGAACACAGTGCAGAATAGATTACAGATGTTCGGCACATCTGCTTACTTGTCGGGAGATACGCGCGGAGCGGTGCGAACAAAATAGCATGTGAAGAACAATATATATGTGTGAAGAAGACATTGCAGATGTATGGAAACATCTGCAATGTGTTCTTTACACACATATATATTGTTCTTCACATGCTATTTTGTTCGCACCGCTCCGCGCGTATCTCCCGACAAGTAAGCAGATGTGCCGAACATCTGTAATCTATTCTGCACTGTGTTCTGCACTGTGTTTTTATCTTAAATGATCCTGTGTTCACTGTGTTCACTGTTTTTATTCTATTCTTCACTGTTCTTCACATCTGATAACTTGTCGGGAGATAATATACGCGCGCGGAACAGTGAAGAATAGATCGCAGATGTTTGCAACTTATCAGAAGACATTATTTTTCAATTAAATAAAACATTTTATTCCCGAACCTTGGTCCCTTTGAAAAAGTCCCATTGACTTAAAAAAACGCGCGTGAAAAACGCACCGAAAACGCAAAAAAACGCGAACAAAAATGAAACAAAAACGCAGCAAAAACGTCAGTTTTTCACGCATTGCACCCTGACGTGAAACGCAACGCTAGTGTGCAAGAGGCCTGAGGGGTGCAGATTTGAAAATGGGTTGGTTATATAGGCGGTTTTGTTGCTAAATATGTAAAATTTGATTTCAAACAGTATTTATCCCCAAAATAGTCAATTCCGAAAATACGGAAAATCGCTATTCGATTTGTAGGCCGCGTGACGTCAAAATAAATTATCCAAACATTTCAAAAATTATGAAAATGTAAAGTAGACAAATGGGAAATGTTATTCTGCAAGTTATTTAGGTGTTAAATCTATCTGCCTGAAAACGCGGTGGTTTTGAATTTCGAAAATGGCAAATTTTTCTAAAAATTCATCATTTTTTTCTTTTTTTTGTAAATAAACGCAAAACGTATCAGCCAAAATTTACCACTAAAATGAAGTACAACATGTGGGGAAAAAACAATATCAGAATCGCTTTGATAAGTAACAGTGTTCAAAAGTTATAACCATATAAAGAGACGCAGGTCAAATTTCAAAAAAAAGTTGCGAGCCTTAACCTGCAAACAGGCTGCGTCCTTAAGGGGTTAATAGCGTTGCTGGCAAATATAAAAAACAACTAAAACTGTTAAAGACAAAAACAAGAAATAAAATCAAAAACAAGATCTAAAAACAAGATCTAAAAACAATCTCACAGATACCTCTGACCTCCTTGCTATCACATAAGACTTAATAACCTGTACTTTAGGGTTACCTTAACAAGTTATTTGCTTTATACTACTTTCTAACCCAAGGTAGGAGGGTTATTTCCCCCATATACTGGTCAGACCACAATAGGATCACATAGCTTATATGTTGTCCATGGTGCCCATATTTGTTGTATAGGTTGTCCCCTGAGGAGGCTATTTGCAAGGCATATCTCATATCTGTAGCAAATGTTCATTTCTCTCACGAATTCTGCTATATCTGGGGGTGTAGACGCTTTCCAGTGGCGAGTGATAACATTTCTTGCTATTGTGAACAGTTTACATAGGAAACTCCTCCCAGCATAAGTATATTGTTTTAAGCCCAAATGAAGGAGTGTTTGCGCTGGTTCGGCAGAGAAGGGTTTCTCAAGTGTCTGTTCCACAATCTCAAAAACTGCACTCCAGAATTCTCGGAGTCTAGGACACTCCCATAGAATGTGGAATAATGTACCCCTAGATCCGCATTGTCTCCAGCAGAGCATAGAGGAGTTAGGATATGCTTTATGTATGCGATCTGGTGTGTAATACCAGTGTAATAGCACCTTAAAATAATTTTCCACTTGGGAGCTGCATCTGAGTACTTTGTGAGATATGCGTATTGCCCTAAGCCATTCCTCATCACTGATCGAGCATTTTAAAATGCCTTCCCATTTCTGATAAGGTTTGGACTTGGTGAACTCTGTACAACCTGTGATATGTTGGTAGTATGGTTTTAGACCCGATCCTTTAGAGGACAGGATCCTTTCTAGTTTTGCGTCATACCCCACTTTCTTTTGTGCGATAGAGTCTAGCAAGTGTTTAACTCTGAGATATAAGAAGACATCTCTGCTTGGAAGCTTAAAGTTTTCTTGGAGCTCAGGGAACGGTTTGGTTTTGTCTCCTGTCAAAATTTGGGCGATATTTAACACCCCCTTCTCTTTCCAATGATGTAACGCTCGGTATCCCAGTGCTTTTTCCAAGATTTCTAAAGGCAATAATTCTGCTATCTCCTCTTGGCTTGAGGTATGAGATGCCTGTGTGTTTAGAACTCCCCAGCATGTAAATAGGGCTTTAGTGAGTGGAGATCCTAGAACTGTTGTGGAGTTTTGCCATAAATTTGCCATAAGACTAGTTTTTAGTGGCATATTGTGTGTTAAAGCTATTTCTGCTCTTATCCATGGCATATCTTTTTCCCCCTTCCACCATTTTGCTGCCCTAGCTAGTACTGATGCTTGGAAATATGCCTTGATGTCAGGTAGGCCTAGACCTCCCACGTATTTATGTTTTGTCATTATATTTTTAGCAATTCTAGGTTTGTGTCCTCCCCATATACAACGGGACATCATGGATTGTGCTTCTACAAAAAAGCGGTTAGGAAGCGGGATCGGCAAAGTGTGAAAAAGATAGAGTAGTCTAGGTAACAACAGCATTTTAAAAGCAGCTATCCTTCCCGTCCAAGCTATTTCAGCTTTTTGGATATTCATGGCTTCTATGCGAAGCTTGGAAAGGAGGGGTACATAGTTTTGTTTAAAAAGATGTTGTGTGGTTTTAGTTACTTGTATACCTAGGTATTGTATGTGGTTCTGTTGCCAGTCAAATGGGTATGTTTTACGGAGTTGGTGTAGCATGCTTTCTGGAATGTCTATGGGCAGTGCTTGTGTCTTTGTTGTGTTTAGCTTATAGTATGATATTTTGCTGAAAGCTTCAATATTATCCATAGCTTTGGTCACTGACGAAATTGGGTTAGACATGGAGAGTATGATATCATCAGCGTAAAGAGAAATAAGATGCTGTTCCCCCCCTTGTTCTATGCCCTCTATCTCGGGAGTGGCTCTCAGCTGTATTGCCAGTGGTTCCAAGGAGAGTATGAATATTAAGGGGGACAATGGGCATCCCTGGCGTGTGCCATTGGTGATTTGGAAGGAATTAGAGAGGGTTCCATTAACGAATACCTTTGCCGATGGGGCTGAATAGAGGGCTTTTATACTTTCTAATATGCTCCCTTTAAAACCCATTGCTGCTAGAGCCGAGAAGGCGTACCCCCAGTGGATGCGGTCGAACGCCTTCTCGGCGTCTAATGCTAGCAATAGAGCTGATAGCTTTTGGGTCTCTATAGCATGTATCAGGTTGATAACCCTTCTTGTATTGTCCGCTCCCTGTCTCCCTTTTATAAATCCGGTCTGGTCAGTGGTTATTAGATCAGGTAATAAATTCACTAGCATTTTTGCATATATCTTTGTGTCTACGTTAAGTAGAGAAATAGGGCGGAAATTTTGGGGGGTATCTGGCGTTTTACCAGGTTTAGGCAGCGTGACAATTAGTGCTTGCTGATTTTCTGCTGGGAACGTTCCTGTGGACATGGCTTGTGAAAATGTTTTGGTCATAAGATCAGATAATACATGTGCAAAGGTTTTATAATACTCCCCTGTTAGCCCATCAGGACCTGGTGATTTATTTGCCGGTGAGGTTTTGATGGCCCTTAGCACCTCAGCTTCTGTTACCGGGGAATTGAGGCCCTCTAGTTGTTGGGGTGACAGTTGTTTCAGTCTTAGTTTGCTTAGAAACCCTTGGATTTCATTTTCACTAGGCTGATGTGTAAGGGGGTCATCTCTCAGGTTGTATAATCCCTCGTAATATTTTTTAAAGCTATTGGCTATATCGGTCGGGTGTATTATCTTTTCCCCATTTTGTGGGTTTTTTAAGAAAGGGATTTTTGATTTTAAATGTCTTGCTTTGAGTTGTGCTGCCAATTTTTTCCCTGCCTTATTGCCTTGGGAATAGTACCAAGCTTTTGTTCTCTGTAGTTGTCTCTCATATGAATGAAGCAAGAGGGTTCTTAATTGGTCCCTTGTAGTTTTTAGTTTTTCTGCTAAGTCAGAGGAGGGGGAGCTTTTGTTTTGTTTTTCTATTCTTTGGAGTGTTGTTAAGACCCCTTCTAGTTGGCCTTCTAATTTCTTTTTGGCTATGTGTCCCAATTTTATGCCAATCCCCCTTATGAACATTTTATGGGCATTCCACAAAGTAGAATGGGATTGATTTTCGGGGGGGTTTCTGCTAAAAAATTCTTTCAGCTCTTTCTCCATGGTTTGTTTATTTTGGCAATTGTTCAGCAAGCGAGGGCTACAACGCCATAAATAAGTTTGGGGGTGTGAGTTGGATTCAGTCAATGTGAGGGTTATAGCTGCATGGTCTGACCATTTTATTGTTTCTATTGTCGATGCTGTAGCATTAATCAGTGTTTCCTTGTCTGTCACAAACATATCTATTCGTGAGTAGGAGTTGTGTACTGGGGAATAAAACGTGTAGTCTCGTTCTGAGCTATGTTGGGCCCTCCATACGTCAAATAAATCATTTTTCCACCATATTGTATTTAGGTTTATGTTCTGTTTGATTTTCTTTGAGGAGCAGTCATATATTGAATCGGAAGGGGCGTTTAAGTCTCCTCCTATTATGAGAGCCCCTTTTTGGTGTTTTTTAGCAAGTCGTATGGTTTTACTTAAAAAATGTGTCTGTTTGCGATTCGGGGAATACACTGCTACGAGGGAATAAGGGATGTTATTAAGAAGGCAGTTCAATATAATGTATCTCCCCCCTTTATCCTTGATAACATCAATCTCCTGGAATGCTACTGTATTTTTAACTGCTATCAACACTCCACGACTCTTCTTACCAAAGTGGGACATATAAATATGGGGAAAGGACGCATGACCGATCCTGTTGGCATCTTTTTGCACAATATGGGTTTCTTGTATAAATAGAACATCACAGGATAGCAGACGTGCTTCTCCCCATAACTTATTTCTCTTATAAGGTGTATTCAACCCCTTAACATTAAGTGACATAAATTTCACTACCATAATTACTCCATCATGTAATGCTACCCATGCCCTTGTATGACACTCTCATGTTGCAATTTACCCTCTTGTTTACCTTCCTTGAGTTAGCTTCCCCTTTGCTATTTTCTTGTGTTGCTTGCCAGGGATCTGTGAGATAATAACAACTATAACTTTGTATATGTCCAACAAACATAAATGGTGACAATGGAACAGTCGGAGTCCAGACTGCTCCGATTTTCGGGGTCGTAAATTTCTTCATGAAATTAAAGATGGAGACCATGGTCTCTTCATCAATTTGCCGTCCGGTGTTGTCTTTGGACGGTACTGGGTCATGAGGGAAAGAAGCTCTCTCCTCTCCACTTTGCGTTTACCCTGATATTGGATGTCCTTGGTTCCTCCGGTCTTTTCTGTGTGGGACAACTTTCCATTCCTCCTCCACTCTGCGGTGTGGCGGGGCCGTTGGTGCACCCAATGTGTCTGGCAGCTTTATGCCCCATGCCTGGAGAAGTTTTCTTCCCTCTTCTGGGTTCCTGATGGTGTTGATTCTTCCGTTTCTGTGTACCAGCAGGCGCACCGGGAAGCCCCATTTGTAGGGCAGTAGATTAGCTCTTAGCACAGATGTTATAGGTGCTAGCTGGCGCCGCGCTCGTAGGGTGGTAGCAGATAAATCTATGTACAAAGCAACATCCTGAAATGGTGTTGGCAGAGGATGGTTTTTTCGGGCTGCTTCCATTAGCTTGTCTTTTGTGGCGTAGAAATGTATGCGCGCCAGAACATCGCGCGGGGTGGTTTCATCCAGGTGTTTGGGTCTGGGTAGTCGATGTGCTCTGTCTATTTCCAATTCTTGCTGTGTGCTGTTTGGTAGCAATGTTTGGAACAAATTTTGTAGATATTTTATGAGTTCATTCTGAGATATCAATTCCGGTATTCCGCGAAATTTGATGTTGTTCCGACGTGACCTATCTTCAAGGTCTGCAATTTTAGCTTGCATATGCTGAACTTCTGTCTCTAGCCCATAATGTGCGTCTATGAGTTCGTTGTGGGACGAGACCAAATCTCCCATTTTATTTTCTAGCTTATTAACTCTGGCGCCAGTTTGTTCTAGTTCTGCTGTGATTGGTTTCAGTAGGGAAGTGATATCTATCTGGAATGACCGCCGAAGTGCACCTAGCATTTGTTTCATAGTAGATTCTGTCATAACCTTGTCTGATGTTGGTATTTGCATAAGTGCATCATTCTCAAATGCTCCATCATCCCCTAATGTCTCATGCTCTCTGCGCTGCCTCTGTTTTGCTGGGCTTGTAGATGGCGTCTCAGCCTGTGACGTACCTCGTGGTGACTGAGGGCCTCCGGCTTCCACTTCCCCGCTGGTCGATTTAGCTCCTCTGGAGCCATCTTCATCCTCCGAGTTATCCGTGCTGTTGTTCGGGGAGGTCGGGGCGGACAGCGATCTCCGCTGCGGCATGTGCGCCTGTCTTGCTTTCAAAGCAGTTTGTGTCGCTCGTGGCTGAAGCGGGGTCCCGCTATTTTGGCGGGCCGCGCCATCTTGGATTTTCTCCCCTGCCGGGGCTGAGTAAAAGTCCGTTAACTTACGGGGCCCGGGGCCGTTTCTTCTCCTCTTAGATGCCATCAGGAGGTATGTATGTACTTCCCACTCAATGCTGGGTAGGTTTGTAGCTGGATATGCTGTGGTAAGGCGCTTTTTCCAGGGTTTAGCACGGGAGCTCCTTCCTCACACGACCATCCGGCTCTGCTTCCAGGCCACGCCCCCTAGTCTGGGATTTGGCAAAGGGGTCTGTATTCTTGGGGGTGAATTAAAACATGGAAATGATATGCGGTCTAAAAATATTGGTCTGGGGTTGGAATTAATTTAGGGTTTCTGGAATGAAGCTTAGGATAAATATAAAAAGATATCTCAAAAATTATTTTAGGGGTTCTAGTCAAAGGTTTAATATTAACAGAAGGTGTTTCAACAAATTGAGAGGGTCTGGTCTGAGGGTTTGAATAAAATGACTTTTCCCACAAACATAAATATCTGTAGGGTGGGACAAGTGGGAAAAAAGTTCCTTACGCTGCCCTAGCTTTCAGCTCCAGTGTTGTAGTGGAAATAGTTTCTTCATCATGGATGGATGGGCCAGAAGACTCACGGGTCATGGAACCTGCTTTGGCTAATCAGCATCAACCAGTGATGTAGGATAAGTGACGTCCATGGCGCCAATGAGTTCACTGATTGGCCACAGACCATCGGGTAGTGTCGCAGAAGCTGAGACCGTCACAATGTTGGACTTTCCAGGAATCTTTTAAGTAATTGGTTCTGGATGTATTTAGGAGCTTTGTGTGGGGTATGATATTAATTCTACGTTGGGCTTGGGGTCTAAAATCATACTGGATCACAGAGAGATAGTAGAAAACAACCTCATTTGAAGGCTGGTCTATTTACTGGGGAATGATGAAAGGTGGGCCGCCAAAATACAATAGTGGGCCACCACTACAATAAAGGCTGTTCTCCAGATCCCGGCGTGTGGGCCACACGCCTCCATCCCTGCAGGCCAAACGCCCCCGCTACTAGGGTGCACGCGGACTTCTCAGGATTTAAAGGGCCAGCGTCCTCCAGATTGGCTAATCCGGCTCAGCCTTTATAATCCAGCACCTCCCTTCCTTCCTGGCTGGAACTTCCAAGAGAGGCCTGGATGACTTCCTGGAGAGCAAAAATATCACGGATTATAGGGAAAAAACATTTATTTAATTGTTAAAGGTTGGACTTGATGGACTTGCGTCTTTTTCCAGCCTTATATACTATAATATTATGAACTTTGGTGCAGGAAGGGAACTTTGACCAGTTGTCTCCTACGACTTAGGGTAAACTGGCCAATTAGGTAGGGAAAGCTGGAAAAAGGGATTTAGTCTCTGTCCTTCCAGTCCATCTTAGCCATTCCTTCACTGCATTACAATTGTAATGCATAAAACCTAAGAATAATATATTATTTGTCCAGAATCATTAAAGAATTCTGCAAGGCAAGTGTCACACTTCAGCTCCGTATCGCCGGCACCTTTGCTAATCACTTCTCCGATGCTGTGGATCAGAGCTGGCGCACAATGGAGGCAGACAGGCATGGGCATAAATACAGCCTTTCTGCTGGTGATTGCTTTCCAATTCATCACATTTCTCCCAGGGAACACTATTATATTGTATTTCTGTTGTGTAAGTGACCAGTAGAACTGCAGAGGAACAATAGAAATCAGAGGTTTTGTGATCAGCGGGAAATCATTAAATCTGCATAATTGCCTAAAATAAATAAACATCTAACACAACGTATCACATTTGGCTGGAAAAAGTTCATTCTGCTGCCGAAAACTTTCTAGGTTGTCTGGAAAGTGATGAGAAAATAGTTGAAAATTACTCAAACAGCGAGAAATCTGCATCACGGGGGCAAATTATAAAAGTATAGGTTCAAGAAGGAAATATTACGCTGCTAAGTCAATGGTAAAAGACAAAAACAATAATCTACACATACAGAACAAGAACATGTAAATGAGGCCAGAAAAACAACGTGTAATAACAAGGTCATCTACGTGAATTGAAAAAAAAAAAGCCATAAAGCCGAACCTTTGTACAGAATCTGCAAATAATAAGGATAAACTAGAAAACAATGACATATACAGTACACACAGAGTTAACATGATGCATTATCGACAGGTTAAAAGCTGAAGTTGTGGGGGTCAAAGAAGCACCTAAGCAAAATTTTAATTTCAACTCTACTCTTATTCTACTCTGTTATCAATCCCTTGATGTGTCAGCACAGCATCACAGGGGCAACTATGTACAGTCTTTTCCTGCTGGGAGGACTGTCTCTATACTTCTAAAAAATCTAGTTCAACAAGACAGCCAAGGATACAACCGAAGAGGCCCCAATGTCTTCTAGACTTTTACTGTGTGACAAGATTGTATCTAATCAACAGCAGTACCCGGAGTATTTGTGTCCCCTCCCCATGTGGTACAGTCATACGGTTGCATTATCCGGGATGTCTATTTTCAAAGGCCTGAGAAAGTGACTGCCTTGGGACAACCAAAATGCAAAGTAATCCATGGATTGTCACATGCCTGAACTGAAATTTTAAAAATCTTAAAATACATATTTTTTTACATTGTAACTAAAACTTAACAGGACCCAAGGGACTCCAGGACGCACCACTAGAAAGAAAGTATGCACCACAATCCGGGCAATTGGATCGGAGCTATATCTTGAGGCGCGGCCAACCGGCAACCGGCCCTTACCGCAACGTGCCCGAGGACGACAGAAGTCTATGAGAACCATGAGCTGTTTCACGGCAAAAAAAAAAATTTAGGTGCATGAGACCTTTCTTGAAGGGATGAAGTTGTTGGCTCAGGATACTAACAGGGAAAAGGGGATGTTTTTTTTGGAGGGGAATGGGATCTTGCAATTGGTTTCTGACAAACTTTGTAAGATTGAGAAGTATGCAGTTTATATTGTTTGCTTTGTATTCGTGATGCATTTTGTTTGTAACTGGTGTTCAGTGGACCCGAAACACAAAGTTTCGGTTCGGGTCCCCTGGTCGTGACCCTGAACTTCATTAGAAATTTGGGTTCGGCTCAAACTTCGGCTTAAATAGCAGTGGCCACGCACGCCAACACTAAACTTACGTTAACGGGAGCGAAGCCCCCCTCCCCAAAATTAACTACTATTTGTACTGGTATTATAGCAATAAAATATATATCTATAACCAACGACTTATAGAACCAATAGAATAAGGCAGAAATGATGGGATTTTTCTGTGCATAATATCTATATAAAATGTTACATTAATGAATCACATGACATAATGTGACTTTATCCTTTAAAATCTTGTACCTTTTGCACCCCCCCCCCCATGACACATCTATAACCTTCCATTTGAATTGTAAAAATTGCTTTATTTTCCATTATGTGCCAAGGAGAGCGACATCGATGACTGTGAATAGCACAGCAATATTTTATTCTCAGGGACAACAGTTTACAGTATTTTACCATCAAATCAGAGGCAGAGCAGTTCCCTCTATTTAGAAAACTGAATTAGTGATCGGTGGCTTCTTGACTGATTGATTAAGAGATTTTGCCATGGCCAGGACCCCTTAATTTATAGTATCAAGATGTGTACCGCTGAAAAAATTAAAGTGAACCAGTCACCAGAACATTGGGGCAGATTTACTTACCCGGTCCATTCGCGATCCAGCGGCGCGTTCTCTGCGGTGAATTCAGGTCCTCCGGCGATGCACTAAGGCAGTTCCTCCGACATCCACCAGGTGTCACTGCTGCGCTGAAGTTCCCTGAGGCCCGCCGGATGTCACGATCCTATACTTGGTGAAGGTAAGTGCGTGTCCCGCGACACTTTTTTTTTTAAATGTGGCGGTTTCTCCGAATCCGTCGGGTTTTCGTTCGGCCACGCCCCCCATTTCCGTCGCGTGCATGCCGGCGCCGATCCGCCACAATCCGATCGCGTGTGCCAAAATCCTGGGGCAATTCAGAGAAAGTTGCTGCAAAACGGAAAAATTTTCGTAACCGGTAAAACGCGATTTGGGCCCTTAGTAAATGACCCCCATTGTTTTTAGGTTCTCCCACATCCCCACAGTCATTACTAAGCATATCCGAAAACAGTTTTTATCAGATTTCTGGATATTTTCTTTCAAACAATAACTTTTATAAAACTTTACCTGGCTCCCTGCCTGGTCGTCCCCCGGAGCGCGGTCATTCTTGGGGGGAGAGCAGGATGAGTCATAATCTCCTGCTGCAGGTCCCTCCTATTTATCAGTGCAGATACATGTATACAAACATCCTACAGAGTGCACAGAGAGTCTGCACACAGCAATAAAGGAAGCAACAGGGATGATGAATCAATTGGTGAGCATTCAGAAATTATTATTAAGGCAGTAAAAGCACATGGGCAATTTATGTATAAGAGTGGCCAACCCCTTTAAGTTTCTTTGTACGAGTCTGTATGATTGGGAATTTTAGAAACCCAATAAGGGCTTGGCAATTTGGTTCAGCTAGGATCAGTGACATCAATTGTTACACACTTGATTGGAAAAACCAAGTCCCATGACTGATGACAGTACTGATCCACTTGGCAGAACAGGTGCTTTTTTGCCTGTCCTAGTCCCCATAGTAAATTCTGGGATTCCTAAAAACCCCTTTAACTTAAATTAGCTAATCACATTGGGGCTCATTTACTAAGGGTCCAAATCGCTCACTTTTGTCGGGTTTCCCAGCGCTTTCTGATTTGCGCCGAATTGCTCCGGGATTTTGGCGCATTTGAACGGATTTTGGCGCATCGGCGCCGGCTTTCACGCAACAGAAATCGAGGGCCATGGCCGTCGGACAACCCGACGGATTCAGAAAAAACACTAAATTTAAAAGAGAATTTGTGTCGCAAGATCAGCACTTACATGCACCGGGACGAAGAAGGTGAACTCCAGCGGACCTCGGCGCAGCGACACCTGCTGGATATCGGGTGCACAGACCTTAGTGAATCCCGGCAGGACCCGAATCATTGTCAGAGAACGCGCCGCGGGATCGCGACTGGACCGGGTAAGTAAATGTGCCCCATAGTTTTTGTTTCTTTGCCTCTTCATGTGTCTAAAAATATATTGTGCATAAATCTTAAAATATAATGTGACGTCCTAGGCGAAATCATGAAAACGTTAACAAAAACTTTTTCTATAAACTGCAAGTAAAACTTCATCCAATCCTTTCCGAAATAGACATGAAGGCCCCGGGAGCCCTCCATGGAGCTTCCAATAGCACCGCTCATTTCTCAAAAATCTGAACGTTAAATCAACACGAAAAGTTAACAGCGGCCAAAACACCTGCAAAAATCTTTTCCAAAGAAGTTTTCCTTCCCTTTTACTCACCTGACGTGTGCGTCTCCAGATCTGCTCTTATCTATGGAAACCTGGCTGAATGTTGCGTTGGGGCGCGGATATCTGTGATCGGAACAACTGCTGCGCACAGCCAGACTGTGTCATACTCGATTCCGCTATCTTCACAAAAACATTATACATTCTCTATATCTCCTGCTGTTCTAAATGACAATATTTTAAGATATATTTCATAATATTTCATTCTTATGGCAGACATGTGAATTAAAGTTAAATGTGCAGATGCTGTTCTTAGATTCGAGCTTGGAAATTTGCCCGTCCTGCTGATTTCCTTAGTAAACTGGGGAAATTAATGAGCCTCCTTAATGAATTTTACATGTGAGTCTATAACTTATTGTTTTGTGACCAGCGAGCTTTTGATTTAGACAGCAATATCGCTGAAGGCCAAATTCGAAAGCGCCGGCAAAAAACTTTTATTTTCTATCTGGGAGCGGAGTAATTAGTTCAGGCTTCCTTTATTTCATCTCATTTGTTAGGCACAGTTCATTGAGTTCTAGAGAGGGTTTAGTACGAGCGGAAGATGAATGTGCTAATACGTACAATGCTGAAATGCAAAACCGGTGGTCAGTAGGGCGGTGCGACCAGAGCGGACACTCATAAACAACAGCCATTGACACTTCGAGAGGACACCAACAAGGTTGTTTGGTAGTGCAAAAATTGTGCATGGAAAAAGTGGAGTGTTTTTTGGAGGCAACCTTAGTCCATCTATGATAGTCATTGATGCAGAATCTTCGTTTGGTGGACAATGCTGCACAATAGTGGAAATCAGAGGACTAGTTGTTTTACCAGGAATTTAAGATGCGATTGGAGGTTTTTGATCATTTGACCTTTTTGTAACTAAGACAGAGTCAAGGAATCATGGGCATGACTTGGGCTCCCTGCACACTAATGTGCCCGAATGGGCGGTATGTCGGCCCCATCCCACAGACTGCACACCTTGTACAGAAGGGGAATCTTTGCATTATACGGAAACGTCTACCAACCAGACTTTTGTGTTGGAAATATAACAGTTAATACAGAGCAAGTTCTGCCGGCAGAGGGGAAGTCCTTGTATCATATTTCTGTATAATGCAAGGTGTGCTGTCCATAGGATTGGGTCAGCAGATGGCCTGACGACTTCTTTGATGGAGTCAGTAACCTTGTTAGGAGAGACTGGATGATGTAGATTAATAAAGGCTGAATGGAGGGCACCAGAATGTGCTGGATTTATAGTCAAATTCTGTTATCAGAGTTTTTAAACAGAGTTTACCCCCAGCTTAAAGGTTATTATTTGGCGCACATAGGGTTACTTTGTCCATAATGGTGATAAGGAAGCACTGAGGACTATATCAGGCAGCTTCTCCTCCATGAAGCTGCCTGAGCAAAGTTCTGACTTGCTAGATCAAGTGTATTCCATCTCCTGTTGATGTTTTTCCCTATTCCTATAGTGACCTCCTTTATCCTTGACCTACAGCCAGTATTTTGACCACCCTGCTCTGACCCCGGTTTGCTCTCTGACCGCACCTCTGCTTGACCCATGGCGTCACACTAAGCCACCATCTGCTTTACCTGTGTCAGCTCCACCAGCACTGGGAGGACTCCAAGAGGTATCAGCCTTGTGATTCTGTTGCAGTAATCCTAAAGGAATAAAAAGGTGAAGACTTAGATGTTTTAGCCCAAAGCCAAACCATTCTAGTGGCCCATTGAATCCCCTTAGCTCTGTCTCACACTGACTGCTACTTGTGCTTTAGTTCTGTCACTTGCCCTCAGTCACGTTACTACACCCTTTATTAGCCTGGTACATGTTGTTCTTCCCCTTGCTATGACCTTTGTATCTGTCTCAGTCTATATCCCTCTCATTTCTCCATTTTGGCCTACACTATGAATGGATCTGAGATTCTACCACCAATCTTAATAGTAGACTATGTATGCTAAGCCAATGATCAGACATAAACCATTAGGCTTCACTTCCTAACCCCACCAGCGGGGGGCATACCTGGCCAAGTGTCGGGAAAGGGCTGCTGTGGGGGCCAACATAAGGAATAAATGTGAGTGAGCGGTCTGTATCTAATGAATCCATCCATAGGGAGTGAGGGGGGCTTCATATAAAATAACCATGAGCGGGGTGTTAAACTACAGAATTTTTTAAGAAACAGGAGACTGTTTTAGTTTCAGAATTTTTTATGATGCCTCATGAGTTCACTGCCAAGGGGCCCACTGAGGCTCCGTCGCCCAGCGGCCTACTGATACCTAGAGCCGATACTGCCCACCAGCTTCATGCTAGTTACAGTCTGTAGAATCCCTATGCAGAATATGTGACCGTGAGAGTGATAGAAACACCTAAATCTACACAAGCTGAAACGTGAGCTGCCCCCCTTAGTAATGTGCGAGAGAAATGGTGTCCTGCGGAGAGTCTTATGGAAAAACCCTATGAAGTTCTTCTGCTACTCAAGAAAACACAAGTAGAGCACAAGGTTTTATAATAATGTTCCTGCTATGGAGGTTCTTCCCATGTATTATATGCCTGCGCCTGCTGACTGTCGTCTGATAGAATGGCGCCGTCTGCTTGGGTTTTATGTTCTTGAAATGAACTATTCTAGTTATAATCTTGTTATATACTTTTTATTTCATCTTCCCTGACAGTAAAGGTTTTAGGCATAGCCTTATCGGTAGCGTGCATGCACCACAGACACATTTCCCAGAATAGTTACAAACTGGAGGAAAATAAAGCTAAATAGAGTAACAATAAAAAAAAGTGCTCAATGCAAAAATACATAGCAAACAATGTTGATACAGTACAGAACATGGAGGAAAAAACAATACGAAGCCAGATAAAAATTTATATATATACAATAGATCGAACATTTTTGGACACGGCGATACCTAACATGTGTATGATTTTTACTCTTTATATTTATGTCAGTTCTAGGGAAAATTTTTCAAATTTTATTTTACTATTTTTAGACCCACGAGGGTACTTTAACCCTAGGTTGTCTGATTGATCCTGCCATATCATACATTGTAATGAATGAGTTAAAATCAGACAGCCTCAGGTCTTTGTATGACCCAAGGCCGTCATGGTAACCAATCACTGCGCCCCGATGACTTCACAGGGGGGGGGGGCGGTGATTGCATACACAGGGGGGGGGGGCATGGGCCGTCGGGATTTAAATCCCTCCGGCAGCTTTGCCTGAGGCATTTACGGGGTTAACACTTGCTATCGGTGCCAGCACCGACCGCGGGTGTTACCGGTGGGTGTTTGCTGCAATATGCCAGTTGTGAACGGAGCTTAGTTATAATAATAATAATTCCTTTATTTATATAGCGCACACAGATTACGCAGCGCTGCACAGAGCTTGTCACATCAGTCCCTGTTCCCATGGGCTCACAATCTAATCACCTACCAGTATGTTTTGGAGTGTGGGACAAAACCGGAGGACCCGGAGGAAACCCATGCAAACACGGAGAGAACATGGGTCTAGAACCTAGGACTCCAGCGCTGCAAGGCAGAAGTGCTAACCACTGAGCCACCGTGCTTCCCAAAACAATATAGATACAGTAAAGAATAAAGGGGATGTGTCATTAGGACCTCACAGTGAAAGCCGGGAAAACCCCTTTAAAGGTCTGTTCATCATTTGCTGCTCTGTCTCTGCAGTCCAATATTTGTTCTGCACACGTTCTGGGATCAGACATATCAATTCCGCAGCGGATGTGTCATATATATTCATTCTTACAGTTTGCTCCTACTTAAAGGTATATGTAAAGAAGGAATATAAATTCAGCCAAAGCCTTGGCACCAATCTAGAGTTCAGCCAAGGAGAAAGGAAAAAACGAAATGAAATTTTTTTTTAAGATAAATAAAAATATAATTTTTCTCCCACAAAAGGTAAAAAAAAAAAATCACACTGTAATCTATAATTCAGAGATTCGAAGAACACAGAGAACTAAAAGAGATGAGAATTCCAAATGAAGCTGCACTTTCTGCTCCTGGGAAATGAAAAGTGTATCAAGCAGAACTTGAAAGGGAAAGGTGAGATTTCTGAGTCCGGGGCAGTAAGAGTCCAATTATAAGAGATAGTCATGTAGTTAGAGGATCACTGAACCTAAAGTACAACTTATTGCATATAAAAGAACTCATGATAAAGTCACAAGACTGTATGGGGAAGTTTTAGGAAGGAGTCCGGAGGCTCAGGTTCACAGCAAGATCTTACATGGGTATAAAAAGTAAAAAAAAATATGAAAGCTGACACATTTAAAGGGGATGTCCGGAGGTTGAAATCATGGTTAGTGCATTATATAAGCTCCATTCATCTCTATACATCTGAGCTGCAGTACCGGCTCGAACCAGGGTCAGGCGTGGCAGTGTTTTATGAAGAAAGCAGCCATGGTTTTCAGCCTCCGGGCAATCCCTTTAAGTTAATGGAGGACCTTTATGATTTGTGACTTGTCGATCCTTTGAGGGTCATTTACTAAGGGCCCGATTCGCGTTTTCCCGACGTGTTACCCGAATATTTCCGATTTGTGCCGATTTTCCCTGTATTGCCCCGGGATTTTGGAGCACGCGATCGTATTGTGGCGCATTGGCGCTGGCATGCACGGGACAGAAATCGGGTTGGCGTGACCGAACAAAAACCCGACGGATTCGGAAAAACCACCGCATTAAAAAAAATAATTTGGCGCGGAGCTTGCACTTACCTTCACTAGCAATAGGCCGGTGTACTTGAGTGCATTCCGATGCTCTTCAGCGCAGCAGCGCCACCTGGTGGACGGCGGAGGAACTGCCTTAATGAATCCCGGCCGGACCCGAATCCAGCGCAGAGAACGCGCCACTTTATCGCGAATGGACCGGGTAAGTAAATCTGCCCCGTTGTGTTTCTCACATCAGTAAGTCTTTACTTTATCAAGCAAGTACAGGTTGTCACAGGTGTCCCTGCGATCCACGCCTGTCCGCGGCACCCTGTCCCCTGGCCCACTCACCTCTCCATGCTCCTGCTCCCGTCCCCACTGGCCCTAGAAGATTTAAAGGGCCAGTGAACCCCTGATTGGCGCTGGCACTTCTGGGTTTCCTATTTAAGCCGGCGGGGAACATTCCCTGCAGGATCTTTGAGCTCATCGCCTTAGTGAAAGTTGTTTGTTCCCCGTTCCTTATTCCCGCTCCTATTCTTCGTTTATCTCCTGTCGTGACCCCAGATGTGACCTTAGACCTTGCATCTCTGCCGCCTGCCCTGACTGCCTGCCTGTCACTGGCCTCAAGCCTGGATTGTGACTCTGTACTTCGAGCTTGACAGCCACCGTGGGCTCATCGCACCTGGTGGCACCACGGCACAGCAAGACCATCCCGCTTTGCAGCAGGCTCTGGTAAAGACCAGGTGCCACCTAGATTCTGGTCCCAGGTGTCGACAAGTACCACCTCCCGCGGTGATCCAGGGGGTCCGAGTCCTGGCACAGGTGTCTTCCACTATATTTTGTATAATTTTGTACAATTTTTTGTAGAATTTTGCACAATTTTTTTTGTACAATCTTGCACAATTCCTCTGCGCAATTAAAGTTAGGGATTCAGTTTTGAGTAAAAGAAAAAAAGGCTCAAAATGGTTTTTCGTGCACTCCAATTTTGTGAAGGAATGAATGACAAGGGCGTGGAATAAATGAGGCCACCAATTTTATAATCTTTTACACCAGAAAATGGGTGAAAAAGATGACTGAAATCTACGTCAGAATTTATCAGCATGGCTGTGAACTAAAACTTATATTTTTATTAGATATACCTTAAAATATACAAAGGTCACAGGTTGTGAATTCTAAAAACAACAACAACAATCCGTACTATAGACGCCGACCTAGGCGACTATACTGATCACCACAACCCCCAACGGTTGTGGATCAAACAATGGGGATACCACGTACCTGCAAATCACGGTGCCATGCACCATACCATCCAAAAAATACCTTGCAAAGAGGAAATAAAAGATGGTTCTTACCACAACTGGTATTGGTCTGTAGTTGTGTCCAGTGGTCAGGTATTTTTTGGATGGTATGGTGCATGGCACCGTGATTTGCAGGTACGTGGTATCCCCATTGTTTGATCCACAACCGTTGGGGGTTGTGGTGATCAGTATAGTCGCCTAGGTCGGCGTCTATAGTACGGATTGTTGTTGTTGTTTTTAGAATTCACAACCTGTGACCTTTGTATATTTTAAGGTATATCTAATAAAAATATAAGTTTTAGTTCACAGCCATGCTGATAAATTTTGAATATTGAGTGAACCAGAGGCAAAAACGTCCTTGATTTTGGGCCATAATAATACATGCTTTGTGTTTTGAAATCTACGTCAGCCATCGACGGCTGTAGATGGACCTGTACCTCAACATCGCATTTCATGCATTTGGATCACTTTTGTACAAAAGTTTTGCACAATTCTAAAAAGTTGAGATTAATAAAACAGTATAAGAAGAGTTTAGGGAATAAGTTACTCCCAAACAGGAATGAATGAAACTGATAAAGTCTGTGAAACTGCAGCCAAAATTTGAGCAAATCAACCTCAACCACACAAACCATTGAAAAAGTTGACAAAATTCTTGCGCAATTCCCTTCGCCGCAGTTGGACAGACTCATGGATAGTTATGGGTCCTTGACCACCATCTTGACCATCTTAACCTTTGGTAGAAACTGTGACTCCATAGAACAGGGGAAAGTTTCTTTCCCACCTGTGTACAGGAATAGGTAACCACAACTTTCGAGGACGTGTGGGAGATCTCTGTTTATGACCCATGTTTGGGTCAATCGATAAAGAATGTATGACAGAGCTAGGCCATCACCGAGGGCCATTTTCTTCTAAATTTGTCATCATTTGGACAACAATACATATAAATATACACCAAAAATGTTTAAAGTTTGTCCAGGACGTTAAAAAATTTGCAGAACTTGGTATAAAAGAAAGAAAATTCCTTCACCCCCCCCCCCAATAGGTCCTCCACTACTCCAAAGCAATGCCATATTTCACTTCTCCATTGCAGCCAATCACTGGCCTTTATGGAGGCAGTTTGTACGTGATAACATTACTGTGGAAGCTAGTGATTGGCTATGATGTCCACAATGCAGGACAAGCAGCAAGCACTATCTTTTTTACCAGTACTAGTGCCATAGTGCCAGGCATTTAGCAGTAGATGTGCCAAGTATATTGTATAATTTTGATTAACAACAATAAAATGTTAAAGAAAACAGCCCATAACAGAAAGTTCTTTCTATGCCAACCCGAGCCCACTAATGCCCCATGTGCACAATCACTAACAGCGAAGGTTTAGATAAAAGTAAACAAGTGCACTCTTTGGTTTGGCCACTCCCCTTGTGCACCCGGAAGATAATTTACATAGCATGTTATTTTCTTAGAGCAGTCTCTTAGGCTCTTAGAGCAGAAATGTTCTAATTGCCCATGGCAACCATTCAGAGCTTAACTTTCATTTTCCCACAGCTGTTTATAAAATGAAAGCTGAGCTCTGATTGGTTATCATGGGCAACTAGCACAGTTTTACCTTAGAAACTTATGATAAATCTCCCCCCACAGGTGCACGTCAGTTCCTTCACAATGTTGATATACCTATTGCATGATTTGGGGATCCTTTATTTTAAGGTGCTACATTTATCACAGCATGTAGGCCTGAAGCCGTGATTTAGTCGCAAATTTCCAGCTCAGAGCCCCCTACACCGATTGCCCAGTGAGGGGGCGGGGCCATGCAGTGTCCTGATCCGGGGTGTTCCTGCCTCCAGCTCAGTCATGGCGTAGAAGTGACCCGGTGGCACGGAGCTGCCGTTCGCCTGGATTTATCGAGAGACCGGGGTCGGATCTTGCCAGGGGCAGGGGCACCATGTTACACTGACCAAAGAACTCTAGTTTTTCAGCGGTTGCTTTATCCGTATCACAACAAGCGAAGAGCGAACGCCAGATGATCAATTCTCCGTTGTAACTATTAGAATCCCCGGAATGGATTTGATGAGATTACAAGACATGTTTCCCGCTCAATTCCTGCCATTTAATATCCGCAAATAAAGAATGTCATGTATTTTTTTTTTTAAGACGTCAATATCCCAGCAGCGCCCCGTCGGCGCGAAGACAAAACGGACAGATTTACTGACCGCCACCAACAAATAGAATCACCTATAGCCACGGCGGCCGAATGAGCTCCAGCAAGTTCATACATCACCCAAACAGCAGCAAAAAAGTGCAGGAGATCTATCAAAGTAATTCAGCTTGAATAACAGTTTATTTGATTCATCCGGTGGCGGCCCGGGAGCGGCGGAGACAGTGACAAATAACTCCTCAGCCCCGCGTCCTGTAATATGTGATAGATTATATCCAGTGATTTCATTTATAATGAGCAAAATAGCCGACGCAACGTGTACTTAGAGGCGGCCGATATCAGAGAGTCACCGCTGGAGTACACACAGAATATTGGGTTAGAACAACAATCCGATACAATTCCGAATACAATGGAGATTATTGGATTATCAATCTCACTGAGCATCAGCAGCATAAATCCACATCACCAATATCCCTGATAACGGAGAATATTTATCAGGTCTTCTCCTACTTTATTTCCATAATAATCCAAGTTAACCCCTCACAACCAAGGACACTTTTTCTTGAATTTTTTAGATGTAGTTACGATATTCGTTCTGTTTTTCATCTCTTTCAGGAACCAATTGGAATAAATGCACAGGAAAGGAAAAACCTTTCACAATCACCATAAACAGAGAATACGGAACTGACTATTAGGGATGAGCGGACCCAAACTACGCAATGGGGTACATTTACTAAGGGTCCGTCGGACGCATTTTTGTTGGGTTTCCCAACGATTTCCATTTTGCGCCGAATTGCCCCGGGATTTTGGCGCACGCGAACGGATTTTGGCGCATCAGCGTCGGCTTGCATGCGTTAGAAATCGGATTCCGTCGCCGTCGGACAACCTGACGGATTCGAACAACGCCCAAGATTTAACATTTAGAATTTGGTCGCAAGACACGCACCGGGAAGAAGCGGGTCAACTCCTCCGGATGCAGGAACTCAAGCCCACGACTCGAATCCTCGTCCGACAACGCGGGATCAAGACAGAACCGGGTAAGTAAATCTGCCCCAATGTCTTCTATTCGGGCTCAACCCCCCACCGGTATCACCCGCGATACTTGCTGGCACCGGTCGCAAGTTGTTAAAAGGGGTTGTCCACTTTCATCAAATATTTGATATTGTTCGTGTAAAGTAAAGTTATACAATTATCCAATATACTTTCTGTAACAATTCCTCACGGTTTTCTAGATCTCTGCTTGCTGTCCTGCTATAGAAAGCTTCTATGTTTACTTCCAGTGGATAGAAATCTGTCCATGTGATGTGATGGAGATGTATGTGCACGAACCGTTATTATCACCAAGAGAATAACAGGAGCTGTATGATAATAACAGATACTGCGCCTCCATCACATCACATGGACAGATATCTATCCACTGCAAGTAAAAATAGAAGCTTTTATAGCAGGACAGCAAGCAGAGATCTAGAAAACTATGAGGAATTGATACAGAAAGTATATTGGAAAATTTTATAACTTTTTCATTACACAAACAATATCAAATATTTGATGAAAGTGGAGAACAACTTAGAAAAGTATAAAACCTCCTGTACTATCTCTTCCAGTTACAGGGTGGTCCTTAATGGAGGACCCTCTATTATACCCTAAGATGAAATTAGAGAGGACATCCACTGTGGTTTCACCATTGGAGGTGAGGAAGTCAAGTAGGTACTTAGATCTGGTACCCGCAGGCCAAAATGCATGATGGGAGTGAGATGGGGGTGGAATGTTACAGATATTACATTGTGTTATGATGACTCTATGGTTACCTTAACTGTCACATGTAACAGTTCTGTTATATTATAGGGGACAATAACATAAATAAACTTTAAAGAGAACCTGTCACCAGGTTTTACCCCATTAAACTATCAACCCCCTCAGGTTAGGGATGCAATGTCCTTTCTAAAATGTCCTCTTTTATGTGAAATTGCACCTGTTTACCTATAAATCAGGCAAATATGACTCTCCTCACCTCATGAGACGAGTCAAGTTTAGTAGCTGCAGGGGTAGCAACATTTCGGAACCTGAAAGATCTGATTCTTATCTTTAATATGACACCAGCAGCATGTTTGTAGGTGCTATAAAACACAAGATAGGATCTTTTGTTCTATAGCACCTACAAACGTGCTGCTGGTGTCATATTAAAGTTTTACAGAACCAGAGATAAATAGCTAAATATATAGTTAAAATGCAAGCTGCAGATAAAGATCCAGTTCCCGACTGTTTGTTAACTGCCTATATGTTCAGTTTAGGTCAAAGAACTGTCAGGGATCTGAAAGATTAGATTCCTATGTTTAAGATGACAAAAAAACATGTTTGTAGGTACCGAAGAACAAAATATAGGGGCTTCTGAAATGACACTATTCCTGCAACCACTAAACTTGACTCATCTCCTAAGAAAATGGAATGAGAAGAGTCGTATTTGCTTGACTTTGGGAGAGATTTTTTCAATATGTAAACGGGGGAAATTTCAGATAAAAGAGGGAATTCTAGAAAGGACATTTTATACCCGACCTGAGGGGGCTGATAGTTTAATCGGGTAAAACCTGATGACAGGTTCCCTTTAATACAGATTTCCAAAAAATAGTGACTGTTGTAGATTCCAGTATCTCAGATTTAGTCGCTGTATAAATTATTAACATTCAGCAATTTTCCCGGTCAATGTCGTTGCTCTTGAAGCTGTGATAAAAAAAATCCCCCAACGTTGTATTAACTACTGCAATGCTCAATGTCCAGGGGTGGAAACAGTACTTTGGGGCTATCTCAAATATGATTAGGGACAGGCTGCAAGCCACAAAACAACCACAAGGGATGTCAAGGGGTTGGCCACTCTTTTATATAATCTGCCTTTACTGCATAATAATAATCACTGAATGTTCAACAAGTGATTCAGCAGTCCTGCTACTTACTTTAGTGCTGTCTGCAGACTCTTTGTGGATCTTTGTTTACATTTTTTTTTTTCTCAAGAACATTTTTAATTCTTTTTTTTTTTTACAACCAATAAAGATTTACATCACATTTACATACATTTATTTTTGTGGAAAGGGATCTGCGATGGACAATGCTTTGTTTACATTTCTGAACACTGATGAATAGGAGGAGCTGCAGCATGAGATTATGATTTATCCTGATCTTCCCCCCTCCCCTCTCCCTGTGTCTGTTAGTGAAGATGGAAAGAGGCACAGTGGGTGACGCCATTAGGATGGACTGGAGGAATGAGAGAGAGGCAGTCGTGTATATATGCAAAAGGGCAGTATGGTGTGAACAAGAAAAGACTGAAGATATCAAAGGAGGCGAAGACACAGGTATGTATACATGCAGAGACATGTCCAATGGAAGAGATTTATTATAAAGTGGCCAACCCCTTTAACAACTCAAGACAGGTAACTGGACAGGTCCCACCAAGAGGAAATCTAAGGTTTCTGTGTATGAAAGGCTCTGTGACAAAAATTCTGCAGAGATCCTCTGTGATATCATTTTATACAGATTTTTTAATTCAAAATCCACACTAAAAGCCCCATTAAAGGAAACCTACCATTAGGGTTCTACTCCCAGAAGTAGATGTGATGGTAGATTCCTCCTGTTGCCTCTGCCCTAATCTGTAATGTAATAATCCTGGAACCTAATGTGTTAAAAACAACTTTACTTTAGTAATATGTAAATTAGCCGCAGAGGCTCCTGGGCGTGTACTAGCCTGGGTGGGCACAGGAAGGCTTCTCCACACCCCAGGAGCCTCTGCAGTTAATTTACATATTACTAAAATAAAGTTTGTAACAAGTTAGGTTCCAGGATTATTACATTACAGATTAGGGCAGAGGCAGCAGGAGGAATCTACCATCACATCTACTTCTCATAGCTGATTCCTCATGGTAGGACCTGAATAAAATCAATACAGACAGTCCCAGGTTACATATAAGATAGGTTTGTTCTTAAGTTGAATTTGTATGTAAGTCGAAACTGTATATTTTATAATGGTAGATCCAGACAAAAATTTTTTTGCTCCAGTGACACCTTAAATTCTTTAACACACAGCGCTGAAAGGAACTCGGCAGGGAGGTTGTTCTAAACCTCTAGGCTAGATTTAGCGATTATTATCCATGTACTATGATTACATTGAGGGTTGTCTACCAGGGCTTCTACACCAGAACACTGGGGCAGGGGCTCTGAAATATTATTTCCGCCTTCTCGCCAGCTCCACAAGAGGGCATGGAGAGGTGTAAAGGGAGCACTACCAGACGGGGCGTTCCTGTCTAGAATCCCCCAAAAATCCTCAACTTGTACCTAGAAGAACTAATGTCCCTAACCCTACCGACCATCTCTTGATTAAGCAATTAAATGTGAAATTAACAGGCGATCTATGCCACGAAATGCTCCATATGATGAAGCGTTGATGCGACCGCTTTACCCCCAGCCCGGCGCTGGCAATAAGATCCCATCACCATCTTCGGAAAGAGCTGCATCTATGGAGGCAAATGGCCATTACCTGAAATAGAAGAAATTCTCATTAAAACCTGCCGGACAGCAGCCCTGATACATTGTTCATAGTTGCGCTGATCGGCTTATTAGTGATAAGTCAGTAACAGAGAAATGAGGCCGTAAAACGAAGATAAACCAAAGTCATTCATTAACTCAATGAAAACCGATCCCGAAGTGTGAAGGACATTTCCATTCTCGCCTCACGTCCTCCATCGCTTATAAATGATTCACTTAGTTAGCGGCAAAGTCTGGAAAATAAAAGAACTGTTAATCTTCCTTCTCTTTTCTCAGTCGCTGTATCCTTGTGCCGCAGAATATGAGAATGAATAATTTCATCTAAAATTAATATGGTGTTCTTGGAGATTGTATAGATTCGACCGGTAGAGATGAGAACAGAGCAGACGCGTGTCTTGTGAATGTGAAATTCGGCAGATTCTGTGTTAGAGGAAACGCCTTAGGGTCTAGTCCTGTATATTGTGGGGGAAGATGAAGGGGTCCATGACAGTGTCGCCACGCGTCAGCCGAGTCATTACACAGAATCGTGTTACCTTTCATTCACCTACAGGGAGTAGAAAGTGACACAATATAATAATACAGATGATCCCCGACTTAAGGACATTAGAGACGTGCCCTAGTTACAGACGGACCCCTTTGACCTCTAGTGAAGTCTCTGGATGTTACTATAGTCCCAGACTGCACTGATCAGCTGTAAGGTGTCTGTAATGAAGCTTTATCGATAATCCTTGTTCCCATTACAGCACAAAATTTTGAAAATTCAATTGTAAGCAGGACTAAAAAAAATTTTGTCTTGAGTTACAATGATAAAATATACCTAAAGAACTTTATATTGTACATAACCCGCGGATTGCCTGAATTACTATAGTAATACATGTCAGGCTCCAGGAGTAGTGGACCACCACAGACGATGACATAAGCCGACAACTGGGACTGGAGTCTAAGTGGCACCCGGTTTTCACCAGAACCCGCCACAAAGCAGGTTGGACCACCAAGCAGGCTGTGGCGTGGTACCACCAGGTCATTCCACAAGTGCAACTTTGTCCGTGGTGGCAGCTAAGGCGAGGTACAGAATCTTAAGGCAAACTCGTGGTCGGGGACAGGCAGGAGGTTGAGACAGGCGGCAAAGGTTCAACGTCTGGAACAAAGCAGGAGGTCAAGGCAGGTGGAACAGGATCAGAGTCAAATGCAGAAACGGGGTCACAACGGGAATCTGGAAACACGGCAAAAATCATTGGGCATGTTTCTCAAAGGCTCTAGGCACTAAGATATGCTAGGAGGAATGCTGGGAGAGGCCGGTTTTTAGCAATTTCCTGAAAAGGGCCAGCACAAATCAGCAGTGCGCTGGCTCTTTAAATCTTTTGAAGTGGGCGTGCCCTAGGAGACGGAGACGCACATGCACTACCGCTGGGAGTCAGGTACGGGGACAGGTAAATGGCTGCACCGGGGAGGTGGGGCAAACGGAGGATCACGGTTAAGCCCGTGACCGGAGATGAGGGTCGACTGAACACCCGGGACATTATATTGGACAGTATTGATTATGTGTTTTCTTTATGTCTCTTAGACACTTGTTTTGTCTCATCTGATGCCTGCATGTGTTGTAAAAATAATGTGGCACTTGTAGGAGCTGACATTGTGTCCCACCACGGTCCACCTGCTTCATAAGAACAGGCACAATGGACACAAATCACTGTGTGTGGGAAAAGTAATCTGGACTCTTACTGTCAATCACTGTGTGTGGGTGGGGTAATCAGGACTCCCACTGCCAATCACTGTGTGTGGGGGTGGGTGTACTCAGGACTCTCACTGTCAATCACAGTGTGTGGGTGGGTTAATCAGGACTCTCACTGTCAATCACTGTGTGTGGGGGTGGGTGTACTCAGGACTCTCACTGTCAATCACAGTGTATGGGTGGGTTAATCAGGACTCTCACTGTCAATCACTGTGTGTGGGGGTGGGTGTACTCAGGACTCTCACTGTCAATCACAGTGTGTGGGTGGGTTAATCAGGACTCTCACTGTCAATCACTGTGTGTGGGCGGAGTAATCAGGACTCTCACTGCCAATCACTGTGTGTGGGTGGAGTAATCAGGACTCTCACTGTCAATCACTGTGTGTCCGCGTAGTAATTAGGACTTTCGCTGCCAATCACTGTGTGTGGGCGGAGTAATCAGGATTCTTGTCTTCTCTCCGAGGAATCCGCTCAGGATTTTCTCAAAATTACAGTATATTAACCTATTTATCATATTCTGCTCTTATATAAGGCAAAAGAAATCACCTGGTAAGAATATTAAAAGTCACCATAGCAGCTGATCCAATGTTTGCATGTGATGGATTTGATCAATGAAGCCTAATGAGTTTTGAACCATGTTGGCTCTTGGTCTAAAAATTCTAAAAAATAAGAAAAAACACTAGGAAATAAAATGAATGAGACCAAACAACTATTTTGATACAGCGCTTGACGTGCGTTTGTGTTTCCTTAGCGAGTTATCAATCACTTATGAAGCGCACATTAGTTTCATTGATATAGCTGTCCATCATCGGGTGACCCCAGCTCCGCACCAGCACAGGGCCCAGAAAGCTTTCAAAAATGGACAAACATGTAATTTTACAAAGAGGAAAGAAATGTTTCAGTTTTGTTGTTGAAACTGCGAAGATTATTAAGAAAGTCAATCATTTTGGGGTTTCCCATTATACTGTACCTTGGCACCTTGGTAAAAGTATATCTCACCCATCGATCCTTTACTAGGCGCTGCACCGATAGAACTAAAATCCCTTATGGAACAAGCAATTTTACAATTGGTATAAAATGAATTAGAATTTTTTTGTTTATTCTTAAAATATATTTTATTATTTTTTAAATGTTTTAAAATGATCATTTTGCACTCACATTTACTAAAGGGAACCTGTCACCAGGGACCTCATTTTCACTAAAGACGGGTTACAGAAGCCCATTACAGCTGCAGTGCACATCTGTCTTTCTGCCTTCTCTAAGCTTTTGCATTACAATATAATTGTGTGTTATAACTTACTCTTGCATCCTGACAAATTCCTGGGATAGTCACAGGGACTAGGTTTTGGTTTGGATGCATTTCAAAAAAGAACATGTGACTTGTCTGAGCTGCACTCTGTAGCTCTCAGCCCCCACCTGTGTGCTCCTGTAAAGCTCCTCCCACCCCTACTGATGTCATCTTATCAGGCTGTGAGCTCTGTGAAGGAACAGGAGGGAGGAGCTGTACAGAAGCACAAAGGCAGGGGCTGAGAGCTGAGGAGTCTGCAGCACAGACAAGTCACATGTTGTTTTTTGAAATGCATCCAAACCAAAGTGCAACCCCTGGGACTACCCCAGGATTTTGTCAGGGTGCAAGGTAAGTTATAACAAGCAATTATACTTTAATGCAAATGCTTAGAGAAAGCAGAGAGGCAGATGTGCACTGCAGCTGTAATAAGCTTCTGCAACTTGCCTTTAGTGAAAATTAGGTCCTTGGTGACAGGTTCCCTTAAAAAAGCTTTGAAATCTCATATAATGTTTCTGATATTTTCAGTAATGGGGTTATTGCTCTCATCAAGGTAAAACTAGGTTTATTTCAATGTTCAATTTCCTGGTGAAAATGGTGGCACATACCGATCAATGGTCTTACCAGTTGCAGTTGAGCCCAAACTCTGAACCCCAGCTTCTGGCTCATAGACTAGTCATTAGATCTCCATATTGAGGGGGGCTGTGCAGTCATGACTGTCTGTATGCCCCCTCCGTCATAACCAATCCCATATGAGTGTACATCCACACTAATAATAATGACTGCACGGCCTCCTCCATTCCCCGGAAGGCAGTTGGAGCCTTGATGGCTGGGGGGTCATGTGATCTGCTGATCCCGGCAACTTTGTATAAACTTTACGAGGATCAGTATTGTGTGGGTGACTCTATATAATTTGACACATACAATTTCTGGTGAAAATGGTGGCGCACACACCAGAGTTAACATGGTGCTGGTACCGATCAATGGTCTTACCAGTTACAGTTGAGTCCAAACTCTGAACCCAAACCTCTGGCTGATGTCTAGATTCAGGTTCACAGAGCTAAACCCACAATCTTCAACTTTAAAAAAGAACCCTTAATCACATATTCCAGACCTACTTAGTATAAATCCCTAATGCAACCCCTAGCCCCGGCTACTCCCCTGGATATAGAACCTATCTTTATATGCCCCCGGACTTAAATGGGACTTAGGGTTAAAAAACACCTAAAAGACAACAATAATAGACTAGTCATTAGATCTCCATGTTGAGCCTTGATTTCTTTCCCTCCGTAAAATACATTTTATCTGCAGCCTGGAAATATCTTTCTGTACTTTTTTTCTCCCCCAATTAAAACAAACTACGGGGAGAGGAGAAGCGTCATTACCCAGAAGGAAACGTGCCGCCTCGGCTGGTTTTTTAGATATATGAATCATCAAATGTAATGGAGAAAAATCCGGTTGAGTGTCGCCTCTATGTGTCTGATATACGCAGGGGATAATTCACTGCCGCCAGTCGTAAGAACCTCCATAAAGGGCCTTATTACCGGGATCTCTATTAGGTATTAAACGCACAGCGGTTGTGCCGTATTTAAAGGTGACAGGAAGTAACACCTAACATCATTATTTCATCCAAAGCCGAGGAAAAGTCGCTTAACTTGATCTGGAGAATTTAATACAACTGCAAAGTCAAGCAATTTCTACGGATTGGAAGTAATCTTCCTGGGCCTGTAGATGATCTACAGTAACTTCGGAGGGAGCGGCTATCTTTAAAAATCACTATATTCAACACCCCCCTCTCCCCCGACATATAACAAACTGCTAAGGAGCTTACACCAGTCAATTATAGCCGTCTCATTTTTGTCATTGCCCCCCCCCCCTCCTCCCTTGCCAGAGATAGGACGCAGCTGACTTTTAACATTTGCGAAATTTTAAAGGAATAGAACGTTGCCTAGCAACTAAAGACTTTCTATTACCAAATTTATTCCTGTGTTCTAAAGACGGTAAGATAGAAAAAAAAAAAAAAAAGATACATGTTAAGCACATATCCCGCGTTAACAGCATCAAATATAACTCCGGGGTATTAGCATAATAAAAGTCACCTGCAAAGGCGAGGCGCTGCTATTACCTAATGGTACTTAATACGAGCTGCAGCGGCACCTGCAGATACTTCAGCCTGACTTTTTTAAGTAATTTTATCGGTTGCCGTGTAAAGTATCGCATTTACATCGTATTCTACACAAGTAAGATTCGGTATATGAAAGTAACATAGAAATTGAAATTAAAATTATTTTATAGCGTTGAAAAAAAACTTGAAATAATGGGGCTGATTTACTAAGGGTCCGCGGATTGCATTACCGTCAGACTGTTCATGGATTGTGGAGCGGCTGCGCTGCTTTCATGCAACAGAAATCGGGGGCGGGCTATCGGACAATCCGACTGTTTCGGACTGAGTGCGGGATTTAAAATTAAAATTGTGTTGCAACCAATGCGGGAACTCCTCCGGACAGGTAAGTAAATGTGCCCCAAGATGCAGGTTTAGGCGAGTTTGAACGTAAACCCAAACGCCACCGGCAAAGCCCATCATCCCCATCGTGACATCATCAGTGAGCGCCAATCTACTGGCAAATGGTTTCATGCACGGTGTCCCGCATGATGGATTTACCAGCGGCATTTAAAGAGTTAACACCAACGATCTGAGTCAGCATCAATCATAGGTGCTAACGCCAGGAGGTGGGGGGGGGGGGGGGGCGAGCCTGAACATCGAACACTTCAGACACAAGTTTTGGGTTAGGGGACGCGAACCGGCAATGTTTGTCACGGATCCAAGGATTGGAGGTTTGCGTCCACACATCACTATATACAACTGACGATCAGAATATTTAGTAAAATTTCTTGGAGACTTCTCAGAATTACATTGAAAAGGGTCTTCAAGTAGGATGGGGGGTCTCACAAAGAAGAAGGGTAGTAAGTATAAAATATAGCCGAATGAAAAATCTTATCTGCATAGAGTGGTTCTGAAAAAGGTGGATTTCTGGAAATTTTTGGACATGTCCAAACCAGAAAATCAGTTCCCACTAATAATGATTGATGGGGGGGGATTTGGCACCCCAGTTAGTACAGTTCCATTAAAAACACAGTTGAGGCTGGATTCACACGACCGGTGCCCGCCGTACCGTAGCACGGCGGGCACACGGCAGCGCGCGGGGAGAGGAGGAGAGCGCTGCTCACCCCCGCCCCTCTTCATAGGGATATATGGCGCACGGCGCCGTATGCCCTGAAAAAATAGGACATGTCCTATTTTTTCACGGGGCACGGAGCAGTACGGTGCCGCACGCGTGCGGCACCGTACCGCTCCCGTATGGCGCCGTGCGCCCATTGCCGTCTATGGGGCACGTATATCGGCCGTATATACGTCGGCCGTATATACGTCCCCCTTGCGGTCGTGTGAATGCAGCCTGACAGAGTTTTTGTAGTTGTCAAAGCGGGACCTACAGTTCTCATGTGTTCCAAAGAGCTTGGAATAGCAGTGAATCGGCAGCCATCAGGGAAAGCTGTCATGGTGATCTGGTCACTTTTGGTCACTTCTTTCCACAAGTTTAAAGGGGTTGGCCACTATTACAAGACTTTAACTGCAGAAACATACTACTACATAATACGGTCACCTGGCGAGTTTTGTGTAAAGCTGCTGGGACAGTGATCTGCTACCTTCCAGTGGATGGAGGGGGGCTGTGCAGTCACGACTGTCTGTACGCCCCCTCGGTCATATCAATCAGTGGACGTTTACACTCACCTCTAACCAATGATATGCGAGTAGTTATGATGGGGGAGGCGTGCAGATAGCAATGACTGCACGGCCTCCACCGTTCCCCGGTTGGGCGCATGATGGCAGTGGGTCATGTGATCCGCTGATCCCACCAACTTTGTATAAACTTTACCAGGATCAGTATTATATGAGTGACTCTATTAGGGTCATGTACTTAGCAGTGGCCAACCCCTTTATGTAAATCCTCAGCAGTACTGCATGCACGCTCAATACTACTGACGAGATATGGAAATCTGTATCCCGGTTTCCCCTGTAACCGCTTGTGTCTTACGTTCCAGCCATAAGTTATGTGAAACACAACTGGAATTAGAAGAAGATGGTAAATATTGTCGGATAACTCTTTCCGGACAAACATGGGACCTTGATCCTTTAATCTTTCCCATATGGTCTACTCTGTCGATGGTAGAATATCTGTAAGTGATACTGGATTTGTTACAACAACACATGGAGGGATAATGACACAGGATAAAATGGAAACACAGAAAAATTATTTTGCCAGGATTAATTTAATTTCTTTAATAATAAGGAACGGCGGATGACGAAAATGTAGAGGGTATAATTTACATAAATATACAGAAAGATTAGGGATTTTATGGCTCTCTGTAAGTTTTATAGTTATATGGATCCTACCATAAATAATATTATTCTAGAAAGTTAAGATTCTAAATACTAAAAGTACAAGGCAGTCCCCGGGTTACGTACAGAATAGGGTCCATAGGATTGTTCTTAAGTTGAATTTGTATGTAAGTCAAAACTGTATCTTTTATAATTGTAGTTTTAGACAGTTTTTTTTTTGCCCCAGTTACAATTGGAGTTTCAATTTTTTTTGCTACAACAGGACCAAGGATTATCATTACTGTAAATCTTCATTACAGACACTTTACAGCTGATTATAGCAATCTAGGACTATAGTAATATCCAGAGAGCTTCACCAGAGGTCATAGGGGGCAGAGGGGTCCATCTTTAACTAGGGGTCGTCTGTAAGTTGGGTATCCTTAAGTAGAGGACCGCCTGTAATGGAAAGCAACATCTCACTCACCTGTCTTAAAGGGGTATTTCATTTCCAGTAAATAATTGTTATTTCTTGCAACTTATTAGGAATTTTTAGTAAATCTGTTTGTAATTTCAAGATCTCTACCTGCTTGCACCTGACCGTCTAGCACATGACCGTCTAGCACATGACCGTCTAGCACATGACCGTCTAGCACATGACCGGTCAGGTTTTCCTATTACTAATGCAGAGATATTATTGTCTAAAGTATGTAAAAAGTAAATTGGAAACTTGCACAATAATCCATTACAAAATCTGTCATCTTTCAGGGTTCAGGAGACCTTATCACTGGAGGGAGCAAGACCACCCAATACACCTGCCGGTAGGCCGTACTATGCGTCCGTACATTCTTCCTCTTGTATCTGTTTCACCAGGTGTCACCCTGTATGTCTTTCCCTCGTAAACCCAATGGGAAACACTTACTTACCCGTCCGGAGGAGTTCACCAAAAGTGCATTGTCCGTGTATAATGCGCCCGATATCCTGCATGTGTCGCTTCCCCACTCAGCTCCGCCGGAGTTCACCTTCTTCTTCCTGGTGCATGTAAGTGCTTCGGCTTGTGACCACAATTTAAAAAGTTAAATCCTGCGCTCAGTCCGAATCAGTTGCCCGACGGCATGCCCCCAAATTTGTGTCAAAATCTGTGCCAAAAATGGATTGCATGCGCCAAAATCCCAGCACAGACACCTGTTAAATACCTGTCACAGCGGTGTAATCCCCGAAAAAGGTGCAAAATCTGACGATAGTGTGCAGCACCACCCTTAGTAAATGGGCCCCAATGTCTTGTATCTGTATGGTTTCTGTTTGTACATCTTCGTTATTATTCACAGACTCCCCGCCCTGTAGGCAACCAGTGCAGTTTGTCTTAGCAGCTCCAAGGGGCATCATATACCAACAGAAGTAGAAGAAATAATCTCTACATTGTCGGACCACCAAAAAAAAACATTCAACATCAAGCGGTGTTTGCAGTGACTGCCAAGTTGGACTCACAGATCACTTTCCTTACATGGTACCTTCAGAATTTCTCAGAAACTTCCTGGTAACTCTGACCACCATTTCTGATTTGTTACGACCAGCACAGGCTTCAGCTGAGGGCTAATAGAGGACATCAGAGTATCATTGTGTGGTAGGGCCTCCATGATCCTGGACAGAAATTTTTCTAGAGAAATTCCTTTTGAGGATCCAGGACTGTAGTTACCATTGTGAAACTTGCAGAATTTAAAAGATCACTGGACCTGTGTGAAGCAAAGTGGTCATTAAAACCAGACCAATATGGAGTGAGCAGGGTTTCATTTTGTGAACTGTAACCATTAAGGATCTGGACCTTCCTGGATAAAATTAAGATTCTCGGCCACCGTTTATGCAAGTGATTTCAATGATTTCCCCTTTACTGTATTGTCTTGTTTAATGGACAAATCTACACAAATTTCCACCCATTTATCTGCACCCAAAGATGTTCATTTATGGTAATGTGGTCCTAGCACAACACAAAAGTTCCCACACTGAGCCATCACTTGCTGGTCTTTATGACACCAGTCTTGGGCACCCTTATTATAACCACTTTTGACCACCACCTACCAAGACCACTTCTCAATTTTGCAGGTGCTCTGACCCAGTTGTCTAAGCATCAGGTCCTTGTCACAATCACATACAGTACTGTTGAGATGAGCAGCAAACCTGAGCTGACCAACATAAGGTTCTTGGGTTAATTTCATTCAGCCCAACAGACCTCAGTACCTGCAATACCAAACATCACCCATGGACAATTGTGGGGCTGTTCAGCTTATTTTGAGCCAAGATCTCAAAGCACTTGTAATTTTTTTTGACCCTCATATTTCAAAAGCAAGAACATTGTTTTTTGTGCGTTCAGTTGGGTTTTTAATCTCACCCTTTACAGATGAACATTTATCAACCTTTACCTAGTGGGAAGTAGGGAAGGAACTGAAACCAGTAGACCAGGTTGTAACGGACGTGACTATAGCCAATTTTATATTTTAATGAAAAAATTTTGCCTTATTTTTTCCCTTTTTTATATTAATGTCTCACTATGCTTGGAGGAAAATACTAGACAAATACTAATACCCAAATACTAAGGACAGAGCTAGGGCCTTCATTAGGCCTGAGGCATTTCTGCCATGAGTACAATACCTCGCTAACACAGTGGGGCAGATTTACTTACCCGGTCCATTCTCGATCCAGCGGCGCGTTCTCTGCGGTGGATTCAGGTCTTCCAGCGATTCACTAAGGTAGTTCCTCCGACGTCCACCAGGTGACGCTGCTCCGCTGAAGTTCCCCAAGGTCTGCCGGAATGCCCTGAAGTTCACCGGCCTATTCTTGGTGAAGGTAAGCGCGAGTCCCGCAACACTTTTTTAAAAAAATGTGGTGTTTTTTCCGAATCCGTCGGGTTTTCGTTCGGCCACGTCCCCCCAATTTCCGTCGTGCTCATGCCAGCGCTGATGCACCACAATCCGATCGTGTGTGCCAAAATCCCGGGACAATACAGGGAAAATCGGTGCAAATCAGAAATATTCCGATAACACGTCGGGAAAATGCAAATCGGGCCCTTAGTAAATGACCCCCAATATATGATGCCAGCAGAGGTAAGTACAGCAGTTACCACTTTCATTGAAGTCGTTTAGATATCTCGGTAGCTATGAATGCAGCATATAAAGAGTCAAATGTGACCTCTGTGTTCCTTTTCGGCTCCTTGTGCGTGTTTAGCATAGTGGGCTGAAGTTAGGCCTCATGAACCATATATAGAGGCCGTGAGCTATCCACAAATTGTTGCTAGGTCACAGACACCATTAACTTCCACTATGCATGGACATGGTACAGGGAGGCTGCCGTGTCTGACCACACAATTACTGAACCGGGTGGTCGCACAGTGAATTATAGGGCAGGTCTTATTCAGTGGCGTAACTAGGAGAGGCTGGGCCCCATAGCAGATTTCTGCATGGGGCCCCGCCTTCCCCCCCCAAAAAATAGACATATGTAGGCTGCATTCACATAAACGTGTACACGCCAGGCTAGAGCCTGGCAGGCACACATCAGACGCGCTGGGGAGGTGATCGCGGCTCACCCCTCCCCTCTCCATAGAGTATAGAGCCGCATGGTCATTCTTATGGCCACAGATCTCTGTTACGGCCACGGCTTGAAACAGTGAGTACTCATTGTGCTCACTGTACTGAGCCGAGGCGCTATAGTCGCCTATGAGGGATGTATATCCGTCAGCAAATTGCAGCCAGATATACGTCCCCCATACGTTCTTGTGAATGTACCCCTACACAGACATATTTCTACAATTACACAAATTTATACACTGATATATACACACCTTTATATACTTATATACACACACATAAAGTTCTACACGTGTATAGTTGCACCCATATACATACAAGTATACACACACATTTATGCACTAAGGGCACATTCACATGGCCGTCTGCGGGGACGTACATGCGGCCGCAAATTTGCGGACGCATGTACGTCCCCATAGACGGCAATAGCGGCGCGGCGCAGATACGGTGCCACACATGTGTGGCACCGATCCGGCCCGCACACCGCAAAAAGATAGAGCATGCTCTATCTTTTGGCGTGTGTGCGGCCGTGCGCCACTATTCTCTATGGAGGGAGGAGGGGCCGCCTCCTCCTCCTCTCCAGCACACGGCGGTATGCCCGCACGGCGGGCATACCGCTGTGTGAATGTACCCTAATACAGAGTGTATACAAACTCACAGTATATACACTGACCATATATACACGTGCAGTATAAAAAGACCAAATACACACATACTGCATATACATACAGAATATACACACATACAACAAATACACACACATTCAGTATATACAGCATATACATACATACTATATGCACAGCATATACAAAAACACACATACATATACATATATTTATATATATATACACACAATAAATACAGCATTTGCATCTATGCATATATACACGCTATATTCAAATATACACATATACACATATACGCAATATACACATACACAGTATATACATATATATATACAATATACACAGTATATACAGTATATATACAATATACACAGTATATACAGTATATATACAATATACACAGTATATACACATATATACAATATACACAGTATATACACATATATACAATATACACAGTATATACATATATATACAATATACACAGTATATACATATATATACAATATACACAGTATATACATATATATACAATATACACAGTATATACATATACACACAATATACACAGTATATACATATACACACAATATACACAGTATATACATACATATACACACAATATACACAGTATATACATATACACACAATATACACAGTATATACATACATATACACACAATATACACAGTATATACATACATATACACACAATATACACAGTATATACATACATACACACAATATACACAGTATATACATATATATATACACAATATACACAGTATATACAATATACACAGTATATACATATACACACAATATACACAGTATATACGTATACACACAATATACACAGTATATACATATATATATACACAATATACACAGTATATACAATATACACAGTATATACATATACACACAATATACACAGTATATACATATACACACAATATACACAGTATATACATACATATACACACAATATACACAGTATATACATACATATACACACAATATACACAGTATATACATACATATACACACAATATACACAGTATATACATATATATATACACAATATACACAGTATATACAATATACACAGTATATACATATACACACAATATACACAGTATATACGTATACACACAATATACACAGTATATACATATACTAACAATATACACAGTATATACATATACACAAAATATACATATACAGACCGATAAATACATGTATTTACTTACCTTTTAGGATGTGTAGGTGACCACCCGGCCGTGGCGTCAGGCGGTTGTTCCGGCGGGTGTTCGGGCAGGAGGGGGGGGGGTTATGGTTGTGCACTCGGGCGGGGGAGGGGGTGCGTTCGCCGGGCGGGAAGGAGAGGGGGATGCATTCGCTGGGGCGGGAGGGAGAGGGCGATGCGTTCGCTGGGGCGGGAGGGCGAGGGCGATGCGTTCGCTGGGGCGGGAGGGAGAGGGCGATGCGTTCGCGGGAGGGAGAGGGGGGTGCGTTCGCTGGGGCGGTAGGGAGAGGGCGATGCGTTCACTGGGGCGGGAGGGAGAGGGCGATGCGTTCGCTGGGGCGGGAGGGAGAGGGCGATGCGTTCGCTGGGTCGGGGGGCATGGTCATCAACTGTGCCTCGCTATGCAGGGGGTAGGCGGGCCGCGGTTACCTGTGCCGGTGGACGGGGAAAGGACTGGGCGATCCAGGAGTGGAGGGTGGGCCAGGAGAGAGGTGGGCGGTAGCCGGAACACAGAGGGAGGGGCCCGGGGACACGATGTGCCAGGCACCTGGCAGTGCACTGCCGGACCACTTGGCAAAGCACTGACCACAGGGTCCGTGCATCCCCGGGCCCCTGAACCTCATGGGCCCCGTAGCAGCTGCTACGGCTGCTACGGCGGTAGTTACGCCACTGGTCTTATTCCTGCTAGTATTGAGGCACAGGCTCCTAATAAGATGGGAGGGTTGAGGAGCATTTACCCCTTCCACCCAGCCAAAACGGGCCAAAAACATTGGGGGTCATTTACCCAATTCGCGCTTTCCCGAGGTGTTACCCGAATATTTCCGTTTTGCGCCGATTTCCCCTGAATTGCCCCGGGATTTTGGCGCACGTGATCGGATTTTGGCGCATCGGCGCTGGCATGCACGCGGCGGAAATCGGGGGGCGTGGCCGAACGAAAACCCGACGGATTCGGAAAAACCGCCCCTTTTTAAAAACAAAAAGTGTCGCAGAGCTTGCACTTACCTTCACTAGGAATAGGCCGGTGAACTTGAGTGCATTTCAGCGGACTTCAGTAAATCTGCCCCATTATTCTGTTTGTGTCCCGTTTCAGCACACGGTTTCGAGGATTCACACCAGGATTTAGGAACCAGGAACTGGCTTTAGGCCTAATAACTGGACGTGAAAAGTCATCGCAATGGAGTCACGGTTTAAAGAGCCTTTAAAAAGTGCAGCCGCTTTTCTCTAATCCTGGAAAACTAAACTTTTTGTCAGTCCATAACCTCATTACAGAGACCCGAGTTTGGATTTGCAGGAAAAACCCAACTTCCTACATTTCTTTGCTTCTGACTCCGGCAAGTAATTTCATTTTATCTGTACAGGACTGTGCAGCAGATTTCTTCAGCGGACAGAAATCTATTTTGCAGCTTTGGGCTGACGTGAGCGATTTCTCATATGGAAAGTCTGCATTAAGGAGGGAGAAAAAAAAAAACCCGACATCAATTTGGAATTGATTGTGTTGTAGATGAGAAAGTAGCAAATGAATTTATCTAATTTATCGGGATAGTTTATAAAGGTTTAATTACTTAAGGGAGAACTGTTAGTCAATACGACGGCTCCGGACCATGAGATCCTGTAATGTGTTATTTTTCCTGATTCCATGGTTGGGGGTGGGGGGTTGCGGCACAGAGGGGGCCTGTGATATGAGGGACGTGTGTGTCAGACCTGGTAATTGTAGGTGTAATTAAAAGACGTTTCCCCCACTAATAGATGCAGAACTTGTCATCTTAACATTTACGGTTATGTCTGAATAATTTACCGTTCCTGGACATCTCTCCGTGCAATCCTAATGGGGCAAGAGATCATTTTCCGCCATATTAATGTTTTTGCTTTCGCTAATTTTCGATTACATAAACAGCTGAGGCGTCTACAGGGCGACGGGCGTGATGGACACGACATTTCATGCCGTGATAACCGCAAAGACAACCTGTCACAGGAAGTGTAGAAGATATTTTTATTCCTGAGAATTTAATGGAAAATTTAGGAGAGTTTTTTTAGGAGGAGGGGGGGATTAATTAAAGAAAGTTAAAGAAAATCTACCATCAGAAATGTACCTATTAAGGTAAATCTGGTGGTAGGAGGCCAATAACATGCTAAGAACTAATCCTAAAAAAGTTCTACACTAAACTATACTTTATGTAGAAAAATGTTTTCCGAGGATTCTTGCTCCCAATAACATCACAGGAAACGGTGATGGTGGCAGACGCTCTGCCGGTGCTGATCGCGGGTCGAACACCAAACCCTAATTTCTGGATGAAGTCCAACCTGCTATGTTTGGTAGGGATCGCTCATCACTGGTAGCGGCCAGAACTACAGCAACTACAGTTCTGACTTCATGACTACGTGCTAGTAATTCCACATGTTATATTGCAGTTCCTAACATGACCACTAAGTGACCACATGTGAAATGTGATAGAAATTAGGCTATATACACATGACCATGTGCAATTTATTGGGGTCACAATCAATGAGCCATGTGCGATTGCTGGAGCCCCCTGGGATATCCCACTGAAAATGACCGGCCACACCACAAATACAGGCAAGAATAAGACCTGCTCTATAATTTGTGGCCCAACAGCTTGGCGTGTTCATGTAACGTGAGACACGGTGAATGCACATAATACAAGTCAATGGCAATGGGCTGTGAGCTAGACCCAATTTGTGCTACTTTTTCCTGGCCAAAAAATAAGGTTGTGTGCATGAGGTCTTCGTAATGGACATGTTGGAATCATGTTGTCTTAAAAAGCTGCTCATCTGAAGATACATATGTGTACATATGATAGAGAGATAAGGGAGGGCAAATCCATATGATAAGAGGTGAAATTTTCAGAAATGTTAGTGCTAGTGTTGAAAAACATCTGCAAACCTCTTATTTTAGGGTGAAATGTTCCAAATTAACCCCATGGAATTACAATGAAGTTAATACTTGAAGGATGTGCTGAAATCCTGAAATGGGTCTAGTGCAGCATCCAAATCCGTCCTATGTGACTATGGCTCTCAGTTCCAACAATAAGATAGAGCTGCTAGACTGGTCCTAATATGGATAAACATTGGCGTCATTGCGCTACGCCACCGCTCGCCTGTTTTATAACAAACCTCCAGTACTGTATTTCACAAAGCTCCATAAAATTCTGGCATATTCCAATTGTACCTGTATTGATTGAAGCCTTGTTATAGACCTGCGCTGTCAGTCCACATTATATTCATAAAACACTGTGAAAAATAGGCGCACTTTCAGCCATGATATGGATAGGCTTAGCGTTATTAGCGAGTATTGAGCCGGGCCGGTAGTAAAAAAGTTCTTGTTTGTGATGTGCCGGCGTCTCCCACTTCTTCTCTCCGATTAACCGGAGGTGACACCGGAGAGGGGGTGTCGGGATTCTGCTCTGAAGAACATTGACAAAGTAGACGTGAAGGAAAGCAAAAAGAAAGTGCTGAAACTTCCAGGACGGAGAGGCCACTATTGATTTCTATTATAGAACTTTATAGGAGCTATAGAAGAGACAGAACTAGAAGCAGAAGGCCACATCTGCCCTCAGCATAGCTTCTGGTACTGGAGGTAGTGCCGAACACCCGAGAACTGTGAGTGAGGGATGTTATGGCATGTCCTGTGGGCTGCTGATATCTGATACCAAAAGTGATTTTTAGGCTATATAATATAATGAGATATGGAGCCAAGGAGGACCTGATCTACCATAGATATCCAACTGTATCCACATCCTGGGGACAGTTTACCCTATGGTTGAGATGGGTCTAAAACACACTAGATGCTCTATGACCATAGACATGTCCTACTTAAGAAAATATGTAACCTGAAAAGTAAAAAATTGTTAAATATGCAAATTAGCATTTCTATACACCTTGGATGTGGCCAGCAGATACAGTGTACTCTCAGTGCCTCCCATTTACTCTTATTTAGTCTTGGACACTGTCCTGGCCTTATCGTTGGTACTGTCCAAAATTGGCTGAACTGTTTTGCCAAACAACTTTCAATTCATTGGAGATCTCTACCACTCACACCTAATCATTCCTCAAATTCGTAAAATTCAGCAGCGGATTGTAATATTGGGTGAAAGGCTTCTAGGGGGCCCATGGTCACCCAAACCACTCACCAAATTTTAGACTGAGAAAGACATTCACCCATGAAATCCTTATTCTCTCAATACACATGTACACAAGAGCAATTTTAGGACCTTTGAAGGGACACATCCTCCATTCCCCAAGAAGCTTGATTCTAGTACCATAAGAGTTCCAGACTTGTAGGAGCTATAACATTCATACAGCCCGGGGGGGCGTGGCCTGATGCCGGACTGAGCGGACGTGCGCCGCGGAGCTCCCGGGACCCGACACCCTATCTCCCTTCCCAGGCAGCCATCCCTCACCTGTGCCACCTCTCTCCTGCTCCGCTGTGCCCCACACACCTGCCGCTGTCCACCGGCACCGAACTCGAGGCGGCGGCGGACTCCGCGCCGCTCCCCGACACTCTCCTGCAGCCGGCCACGTGACCAGCGCGGCGGCCCGATCCTGACAGCCCGGTGCCGCGTGAGGTACACAGGCTGTAGCACTCACCGGAGAAATCTACCCCTCTCCCGCATCCTGAGTCTCCGCTCCCACCGCCGGAGGCACCGTGAAAGCGCGCCAACCGGCCCTGCATCCTGCCGGAGGCGCCATCTTGTGGGACTCCCCTGCGCTGCCTGAGGCCTAGGCGCGCAGGGTTAACCCTGACACTGCCGGACTGAGCCGGGACCAGGTAGGGAAGTAATTCCCCTGCTGCTGCCCACCTCTGCCCTGGGGACCCCTAGTTGTGCAGCCCAGCACTGAGTCCTCCATACTCCCAGTGATCCCCTGTTCCTGGGTTCTGCTTTATATTAACCCTCGCAGTGCCGCTGCAATACTCCACGTGGGTTTGTACTGTATCTCTGCTAATTACTGGACGCTAGGCTCCTCGATTGTTTACCACTGGCCCCCCTGCCCAGACGCCATGGGTAACCGGAGGAGAACGGCTAAAATGCTCAAAGCAGCGTCTGCGCCTCCATCGGATGATGAATCCGTCCATGAAGATCCTCCATTCCAGTCCCTGGAACCCCTGGACGCGCAGGATTGCTCCACATCCCAAGCCGTTCTTGCGCAGATACAGTCGAATGCTGCTAAAAAGTTGGGGAGATTCTCCCGCACACAGCCCTGCTCTCCTCAGGGGTCCCCAAACTCCTCTCACTCCCTCTTTGAAGGCTCCCAGAACCCGCCACAGCTTGTAAGCTATGAAGAGGGTGCTGATCCGTCTGACGCGGCCACGGAGTTGGATCGAAAATTTGCAGAGGTGCTGGCGGCCATTAACGGATGCCAATCCAAATTGGTCACCAAGGTGGATGAGCTGCGACAGGACTTTGTTCTATTACGACACGATGTCCACAAAGCTAAAGAGCGAATTACTGAAACTGAACGCAGAATATCTGAGGTGGAGGATGTCCAGAGGCCTATGCCGACACAGATCAGAGAGCTTCAGCGCCAAATGTCTGCATCCATCGACAGAGCTGACGATCTCGAAAACCGCCTGCGACGGAACAACGTCAGAGTGGTTGGCCTCCCCGAAAAAGTGGAGGGGTCTGACCCTGTATCCTTTTTTGAAAATTGGCTCAAAAATATGCTGCCTGCAGATACCTTCTCCCCGTTCTTCACAGTGGAAAGGGCCCATCGTGTGCCATCCCGCCCTGGCCCCCCAGGGGGCAATCCAAGACACTTCCTGGCCCGGCTGCTGCACTTTAGGGACAGGGACTCTATCCTCAGGGCTGTCCGTACCAAGGGAGAAATTCTCTATGCCAACAGCAGAGTGTCCTTCTACCCTGATTTCTCTGCATCCGTCAGGAAACAGCAAGCACAATTTACTGAGGTCCGTGCCCGTCTCCGTGACAAGGGGTATAAATACTCCATGATGTACCCTTCCAAGCTCCGAATTGTGGACAGCCAGAAGACTCGTTTCTTCACCTGCCCAACCGAAGCACTTCACTGGGCTGATGCAGCTCCACGGGCTCCAGCTGGAAGGCCCGCACCTCCTGAGTGACTGGACTCATATATCCTTTTATCTGATATGCAATGACAGTGCTGGACTTAGTCCTGATTAGATATTTAGGGGTCCCAGATCACTATTACAGGTTTCTACTATTTGTTTACATACTACGTGCCTCACAAAATGTACCCTGTGACTGATTGCGTTCTATTTTTTGGTCATATCGACCAGTGCGCCACACATGGCACTTTTCCCTCTCCCTCCTCCCTCTCCCTCCTCCCCCCTTTCCTGTTACCACTACCTCCCTACGTCTCCCTCCTTTCTCCCCCCCCTCCCCTATCTCCTCTTTGGTTCTCGCAAAATATGGCTGCCTAATAATCTCCTGATCATTTATACATTAAGGGTTGAAGGTCCCGGGACAAATGGTGTAGGTTTGTCTTGAGTTAGGGACCACTGTTCTACTATTTGACTGTTAGTGGGTATAGGTCTACACTACTGCTGTTAGGGTGTTAGACAGGGGGTTTGTATTATTGGGATTGTTAGTTCAGTTCTGTTATATTTGTTATGCTCACTGTTGTCTGTCTGTCTATGTCTTTGTGGTATGAAAGGATGAATGCTTGGTTGCTCACGTCTCCTTCCCCACACCCCTTTCCCTTCCGCTAAGATGTCTTCACTTAAGGTAATGAGTTGGAATGTGAGGGGACTTAACTCCAAATTCAAGAGGGCTCTGATGTTAGATGTCATTAAGCGACAGGCCCCCCATATTGTATGTATCCAAGAGACACACCTTACGGGTCAGAAGGTCCTCTCTCTGAAGCGGGCCTGGGTGGCTAGAGGTTATCATTCCTCCTACTCTGTCTACGCCAGGGGAGTATCCATACTCATATCCAAAGCGCTTCCCATAGAAGTCATACAGGTAGCACCGGATCACTTTGGCCGTTTTGTGATCGTACATTGCGCCTTGTGGGGCTTTACCTTTACTATAGCGTCTATTTATGTCCCTCCTCCCTTTGATCCAGCAGTATTGCACCTAATATCCAGTAAACTTGCTGCTATGCCTCCAAGCCCGTTACTCTGCATTGGTGACTTCAATGCAGTCCCTAATCCCTCCTTAGATCGCACAAGCGGCCTAGACACAGGCTCGGTCCGTCTGAACAAGTGGCTCACTTCTCTAGACCTCGCCGATGTTTGGCGTAGTAAACACCCTCAGGAGAGAGAATATTCATTCTATTCCTCTGTGCACAAGAGCTTCTCTCGGATTGATCTGGCCTTTGTTTCCCCAGATATGTTGCCGCACGTTGATCAGGTATCCTATTGCCCGCGCAGTGCATCAGACCACTCCGCCTTGTTCATCAGTCTCCTTATAGGCCCCCCCAGCGACTCCCGCTTATGGCGCCTGCACCCGGCTTGGCTCCTATCCCCAGCGGTCCAGAGTACTGTTAGGGCAGCGCACAGCGAGTTCTGGGACGTACACTCAACCCATCCTGATCCTCTTCTAGTCTGGGACTCGTACAAGTCCTCGGTGCGGGGAGCATTCATGTCGGGGGTAGCTGGCCATAGGAAGTCCTTAAATGCACAGGAGGAGAGGCTGACCGCTGCACTGGTGACCGCAGAAAAGGACTATCTAGAGAAACCTACTCCGGGGAATAAAAAGACTTGGGCTCAGGCGCAGAGGAACCATTTAGCTGTAGTGAAGGAGCGCACCAGCAAGCGCCTGCAAGCCAGGGAAGCGTCCATCTTTGAATTCGGAGATAAAAATGGGAAGCTGCTTGCGTATCTCTCGCGGGCTGAACGTCCTTGTGCTTCCGTTCCCTCTATTATTGATGGTAACGGAGCCTTGATTACAGAACCCCGGGCCATTAACATGGTATTTTATGAATTCTATTCCTCTCTTTACAGCTCCAGATTGTCCGCCTCTTCCGTCGAGATTTCCAGATTCCTTGACAGTCTTCCACTTTGGAGGCTCACACCGGCACAGTCATCGGAGCTTGATGCTCCGCTCTCGGCGGAGGAGGTGGAACTGGCCATCCAATCGTTGCCCCCCGGTAAGACACCTGGACTTGATGGGCTGGGAGGTGAGTGGTATAGGGATAACTGTGAGACTCTGGTCCCCCTTCTCCTTAGCCTGTACTCCGATGCGTTTGACAGCGGTTCCCTCCCCGACTCCATGCGAGAGGCCCTTATTGTAGTTCTTCCCAAGCCTGGCAAGGACCCTCTGCTTCCCGACTCATACCGTCCAATTTCCCTCCTAAACTCAGATGTTAAGATACTAGCAAAAATTCTGGCAACAAGGCTTAATAAAGTAATATTATCCTTGGTTCACCCAGACCAGACAGGCTTTATGCCAGGGAGGGGAACTGACATAAATATACAAAGACTACACCTGAACATTGCAGAGGCAGAGCGGTCTCCAGACCCTGGGTTTATATTATCCTTAGACAACTGTAAGGCATTTGATTCTGTGGAGTGGACATATTTATGGACCCTCTTGCCTAGAATGGGTTTTGGCCCTCGATTTACAGCATTAGTTAAACTACTGTATAATGATCCCAAGGCTAGGGTACGGACTAATCTTAACATCTCACCTACTCTCCCTATGGCCAGGGGCACTAGACAGGGTTGCCCACTATCTCCCCTCCTCTTCGCACTCACCATTGAACCCCTTGCTGTGGCGATCCGCCACTCTGAGGGCATTAAGGGCATAACTAGAGGTACTATTATTGAGAAGGTATCTCTCTATGCTGATGATACACTTGTATATCTTGGAGATGTGGGCCCCTCTCTGGAATCCCTTCTGTCCTTGATAGAACGCTATGGGGGGTTCTCAGGCCTTCGGGTTAACTGGGACAAATCAGCCCTCTTTCCCTTATCTGATGTAGGGGTACACTCCCTCCCCGTCCCAGTCCCGGTGGTGTCCACCTTTAAATATCTGGGAGTCCAGGTGTCACGCAAGGTCCAGGCATTTACAGAGTTAAACATTACACCCCTGATAACTGCAACTGAATCGCGTCTAAAAGCCTGGTCCACTCTCCCCTTGTCTCTGTACGGGCGTATTAACATATTTAAAATGATTTTTCTTCCAAAATTCGTATACCTTTTTCACGCTTGTCCTATACTGCTTCCTAAGAGCCTGTTTAAACGCATAGACGGCATTCTCAGGTCCTTTTACTGGCAGAGTAGTGCCCCACGATTCAGTTTAGCGCTGCTTCAGGCTCCCAAGGCTAGGGGTGGACTGGCTGCCCCGGATCTGTATCTTTATTACCTGGCTTCCCAGCTAGTATATGCCCAGTGGTGGATAGATATAGACATGGGTAATGCAGCTACTGCACTGGCTGGTGCCCTGGTAGGTTCCTACGAGGCCCTTACAAACCTGCTGTACAGATACAAGTCCCCATCTGATACCCCACTTCCCCTACGTACGGTAGCGGTGTGCTGGCGTAGGGCGCAATCCCTGGTAGAACCGAGCAGCTCTCCCCCTCTCTCGCCCAGGACTCCATTGTGGCTCAATCCGTGGCTTTCTCACTTCCTCTCCCTCCCGGGCTGGACAATGTGGGGGGCGGCGGGGGTGAAATTTGTAGGCCAGCTATTATCTCCGGAAGCAGAATTACTCAGCTTTAACGAGATAAGGGAGAGACATACTGTACCCAATACGGCCAGCTTCCATTACACGCAACTGCGACATGCATTCAAAGCCCAATTCGGCTCCTTCAGCCTGACAGTGAAATTCTCCAAACTAGAGACTCTGATGAGTACCCCGGACCTCCCTAAGCCGCTCACTCAGTGCTATGCTCTCCTACAAGAGCAAAAGTCCAGACCATTTGATAGAGCCTGTGAACGCTGGAGACAGGATATCCCTGACCTGTCAGATGATGACTGGAGGGAGGTCGAACTGTCCTACTTCACATCTGTAGTGAGTGCGAGGGACTTCCTGATCCAATCTAAATTCCTCCATCGAGTATATTTCACCCCTGCTAGATTATTCCGCATGGGAGCAATGCCCAATGACCTTTGCTTTCGCTGTCAGGCTGAAGTCGGATCCTTCCTGCATTGTGTCTGGTCCTGCCCTAGGGTTCTTGTCTTCTGGTCCGAAGTGCTGGAATTCCTAGGTCTACACTTTGACTTCCCACGCTTACTGTCTCCCTCTGTGTGTCTCCTCGGCATCGTAAATGAAGTTATCAATGGCCACTATGACAAAATTTTCTTTAGGTTTGTATTATACTACGCCCGAAAAGTGGTGGTGATGACCTGGAAGGACCAGGAGCCCCCTCCATTAAAAAGATGGATACTACTCATTAACAGTGTCATTCCCCACTACCGGTCCCTGTATGTCATTAGGAAGTGTCCCCAGAAGTTTGATCGCATCTGGTCCAGATGGTGCGCGACTCCCCATACTGCCTTATAATCACATGTGATATATACTCCTCTCCATGATGAAGGAGACTGAGCGTGCTGGTATGTGTGTGTGTGTGACTGATTGTCTATGTGTCAATAGTTATTTGTGTTGTATCAAGATGTCTGGCTGTAGTATCCTGCTGTCATTTACTGTAATATCCCTCGGTTAGTTTTGAAACGCAGTAAGAACCTGATTGTTACCATGGCTGTTGCTTAATAATCCTGTAATGGGGGGAAAGAAATATGTGACAGACAATCTTGTTCTTCGATTTTGTTTATTTTAATTGTATAAAATTTCAAAATTGCAAAAATAAATACTTTTAAAAAAAAAACATTCATACAGCCCATGGCCGTCTTACTCCACCCCTGCTCACATCCCAATAGTTGGAAAAAATTTAGTAAACGCTCATTGGGGCTCTAAGGTCCCACGGGCGTGTTGCTGTCGGGTTTTCCGACATTTTCGGGGATCACACCAGGGATTGTGTCGCATGCCATCGGTTTGTGCCGCAATCGTGCCGGCTTTCACGTGGTGGGTGGGCGGTCGGATGATCCGACAGATTCGGACTGCACGCGGGATTTAACAATTCAATTTGTGCCCCAAGCCATGCACTTACATACAGCGGGAAGAAGAAGGTGAACTCCGATCAGGGAAGCGACACAGGAAATCGGGCGCTCGATCTTCATGAATCGCGGCAGATGGGCATTCCAGCACACATTCCGGATCGGGGATCGCGCAGGGACCGGGTACGTAAATGTGCCCGATTATGTTTTACCTCCACCACCTACTGTACATCCTTGCATATCTCCAGCATCATGGCTTCCTCACCTGTGATAACCACTCCGAGATCGAAAAACACAACCATGAATCGGGATCTTGAAACCTTCCAAGGTTTATTAAAGATAAAAATCTCAGATGTGTATCAGATTGTGCCCGCATCCCCAGGCTGCCCATAAAATGTCCATGTTGCGGCTCCATCTAATTATTATTTATTGATTTTTGGAAGTCGCCTACAAGCGCGAGCATCTCTGTACACATTGTATTCTCCAGGGGGGATCAAACTTGCAAGAAAACGCAATTTTGCACTGAAGTGGCAGAATGAAATTTTATTTCGAGGGCTCGTTATGATTTACGGTGGTGAGAAAAAGTATGTGCCCCCTTTCCAGATGTCTCCCGTTCTCACCTCCAAAAAACCCAATATGTGATATTAGATATACAGGACTAATCTAATATAATCATATAATTATACATTTATCATTAATGCATCATTTACTGGACGAAGATATTCTACACCAGCATATTCCATCTTAAAAAAGTATCTGCCCCCTACACTATACTGTATACAAATATATATACTTAATGATACCTAACCAGCACCCTAATAAATCACATCTTATATATATCCAGAAAATCCCCATTAATTTACTGTAAAAACCTTAAAAAATTACTCTACAATTTTGTACCCTCCCCTACTCCCTATCTTATTGTATTGTATTTATCCAATATTGGCTCTGATCTGACATCATTGCTACCTCTGTTGTGCCAGTTCCCAATTCCACAATGCCTCAGCACAGCTTCACATGGGCAGCTAAGGAATGTACCATTCCTACTAATTAGAGGGAGGAATAATTACATATAACTATTATAATAATTTTAGTAATATATAATAATTATAATTACCCTGCTTTCTTTATTCTGCCAAAATCTAAGAGACCTTTAGGTTCGGGGGGTTATCACGCGCTGGTGCATGGCGCCTGGTGGCCCAGCATGTGATGTAAGCCCCTCCCATCATGCCGGATTTACCTGTAGGCTTGCGGCAGGGCAATTCCACATCAGGTCTGTCATAGAATATTTTTTACATAACCTGTGCCAGTTCTTCTTCATTGTACTTGAGTGGCTGAGTCCAGGGAGTTACATCATCCAGGATGCCCGTTTTGATGATTCCCATCTGGAAAAGTGGAAATTCATGTGATTAACAAGGCCTTGTCACAACCCAACTGAAGAGAAGGATCCCAGGATTCGCAGACAGAATAAAATAGTATAGTGATAATAATAATAGGAATAGTCCTATATTGTTATGACTTGTACAGGAACTTTGACAGAGCTTGATTCACTTTTTGTTGTCATGCTCCATTCCCTTTGTCAAATTTAAGTTTACACGGTATAAGTCTCAGTGTTAGAAAATCTAACCCAGAATTTTATACCTTGTACAGGACCTTAGCAGGTGCAGAATGTTTGACTCTTTGGTAGTTCTCAGCTTCTGTGCCATGCACTGCCCACTTGTCTAGGTTAAAGCGAACCTGTCAGCTGGAATGCCATTTTTAGCTGGTGTCAGGTTCCTAAAGCCTATGCTATGCTGATTTTAAAAATGCCTCTGTCCGCATTCGGAATCATTCCAGTACTTTGCAAAAGTTTATTTCACATTACCTGGCTCCCTGCCAGCAGTGTGTGGTGAGTCCCGGGGAGCTGGGCAGCTGCAGCCTGTGTGTGCCTGTGTCTCAGTCTCCTCGATGTATTCTTCTTCTCCTCCACACCATTCCCCCCCACCGCCTGCTCAATGCACATGACACTAAGTCTGGGGGGTTGATGGAGCTTCTTGAGTGGGAAGGAGAGGAGACAGATATAGGTAGACATAGGCTCCCCCGAGACTCACCACATGCTGCTGGCAGGGAGCAAAGTACTGAGAATTAAACTTATGTTAAGTACTGAAATGATTCAGAATGCTGACAAAGGCATTTTTAAAATCAGCAAAGCATGGGGTATTGGAACCTGTCACCAGCTAAAAATGACATTTCTCCTGACAGATTCGCTTTAAGTACAAATTACAAATGTAAAGCACAAATTGTAAATGAATAATCCAAGGGAGTAGAACTCCGATAGAATTTGATTGCTCTATTCACCAACAGTGAAAAGATACTAAAGATCCCAATCAAATACTTTTGGAGTGCTGCTCCCTTTTTCATTCGTGGTTACACGCACCTTGGAGCCGAGCACCTACCTCCTGACAAAGATCTGTTGTTGTCATAGTGATGCTCCTTCCTGATTATTGCTGATTTACTGTCCAAATCTAACTTTCATTATACCTGTCCCATATTGTATGGCCTGGTACATTACCATAGAGACGGGGAAGTTTAATTGTTAGGTTTTTGTCCCGCTCCGCAGCCTCAGTTCCGGTCCTGGAGACTGTGAAATCTTCCTTTAAAGGAAACCTACCATTAGATTTGGTGCATTATGAAGCAAACATACCTGGAGACTGCTGTAGCTACACTGATGCAGGATCATATCTTGGTTATTCCCTGAGCTGAGTGGTTTTGCTGAAAAAACAATTATAACCCATTTAGGACCTTGGGAAAGCTGGGTCAGGCTGGCTGACATAAACACATTATACACGGGAGCTTATAATTACAAATGAAGGTAAATCAAGACATGATTAATCAACCTGAGCTGGATCACTCATACTCAGCAGCTGGGGGATGGTGCAGCAATTGACTACTTCTGCCTGGCAGGGAGAAGAGTGATTGCATCATCTTCTCCTGCAATGAATAACTCTCGTGCTAGGAGAAGCGCTGTACCAGCCATAGAAGGGACAGAGCTTCATTATCATAATGTTATATCTGTTTTATCAGCATAACCACTCAGCTCAGGGATTAAACAAGATATGTTTCTGCATCAGTGTAGCTACAGCATACTCAAGCTATGTTTGCTTCATAATGCATCAAATCAAATGGTAGGTTTCCTTTAAATGAACCTTGTTGTGAAACTAAATAAACTTGTAGAGTAGACCCGGCGGATGTTACAGAAAAACAAGATTGTGTGCATTACAGGCAAACTTTCTGCACATCTGCTCCTGACACGCGATGACAGCCTTAATTATCATCCATATCACATTGCTTGTCACAGGAAGATTTCCATTAGTACAGGAGGTGTCAGCTCCTGTGACGTCCCCATGTTTTTCTTCATTATCAATCATAGCTTCTCGCTTTAAACTTCCATTTTATTTATTTTTGTCATTTTTAAAATAACAGCGCGACGCGGAATAAAAAAGTCACACGGAGACAGGTGGAAGATACAGTCTCATATAATGTGCAGCTTATATCTATATACAGCGGGGGAAGGTGGCAACAAGCAGACTCCAGAGATCATGTTATGTCAGGATGACAATATGCTTCAATATTATGATCGCTTTTCCTGCAGATTTTTTGTCTATTTTTGTTAATGTTTTTTTTTATTAGTTTTTTCCATTATAAAATAGTGCAATTTTTGTATTGGCCACTAGATGGAAGCATAATAGACCAAACCCCTAGATCTCACTTTACAGTATGCAGTAAAATGTAGTAAATTGATTAGTAAGAGTTTATGAGAAGACTAATGATCGACCAGCCAAACATTTGGTAAGTTTTATTTTTCTGATTATTCATTGCAAATACCCTACAGGAAATAGAGAATAGGGCAGATTTACTTACCCGGCCCATTCGCGATCCAGTGGTGCGTTCTCTGCGCTGCATTCGGGTCCGACCGGGATTTACGATGGTAGTTCCTCCGCCATCCACCAGGTGGCGCTGCTGCGCTGAAGTCCGCTGGAATGCCTCTAAATACAACGGCCTATCCTGGATGAAGGTGAGTGAAATTTTCGCGACACAAATTTTTTTTTAAATGCGGTGGTTTTTCCGAATCCATCGGGTTTTCATTCGGCCACGCCCCCCAATTTCCGTTGCGTGCATCCCGGCGCCGATGCGCCACAATCCGATCGCGTGCGCCAAAACCCCGGGGCAATTCAGGTACAATCGGCGCAAATCGGAAATATTCGGGTAAAAAGGCCGGGAAAACGCGAATCGGGCCCTTAGTAAATGACCACCAATGTCTCCTTGGTACAGCAGCAGCTTCAAAGGTTTGTTTTAGTGCAGACGCTAGGAAACAATGAAGTATATGAAGGATTGTTTTGGGCATGCTCTGTGTCATGGCATGGGACTTTATTCAGCAGGGGTATATATTTACTTTAAAGGGAACCTGTCATCAGAATTTTGCCTAATAAACCACTAACAGTATGTTGTCATGCAGCTGAAAAGCTTGAAGTAATCATTCGCTACACCATCCCCCAGCCGCTGTGTATCAGTCATCCAGGTCAGGTTGATTAGTCCTGTCTGGACAGTTCAGGAAGCTCAGTCTAATGTGTTTACCATTCCGCATCCAGCTTTCCCAAGTTCCTGAATTTTATTTTTGTTTTTTGAGCAAAACCACTTGGTTCATGGATTAAGCAAGATATATTTCTGCATCAGTGTACCTGCAGTATTCTCAAGGTATGTTTCGTTCACAATGAATCAAAACAAATGGTAGATTTTCTTCAATCCCTGAACCGAGTGGTTTTGCTCAAAAAACAATTAAAAAACACAGGACCTTGGGAAAGTTGGGTACAGGTACATAAACACATTACATGGAGCTGCCTGAACTGTCCAGACAGGACTAATCAACCTGAGCTGGATGACTCATACACAGAAGCTAGGGGATGGTGCAATGATTGATTACTTCTGCCTGTCAAGGACAATACAGTGATGACGTATTCTCGGCTGATGTTGGGCAGGTTGAGGCTGGAGCAGTGCATAATTAGGGTGGGAAGAAGTGCTGAAGCAGCCACAGGATGGGCAGAGCCTCATTATCATAATCTTATAATTGTTTTTTCATCAAAACCACTCAGTTCAAGGATTAAACAAGATATGTTTCAGCATCAGTGTAGCTACAGCATTCTCAAGGTATGTTTGGTTCATAATGCATAAAAGCAAATGGTAGATTTACTTTGAAGGGGAGTTGCTTTTCAGTTCAGGGATTAAACAAGATATGTTTCTGCATCAGTGTAGCTACAGCAGTCTCAAGGTATGTTTGCTTCATAATGCATAAAAGCAACTGGTAGATTTCTTTTAAAGTGGAGCTTCTTTTAATTGTCCTCCTGCCCAGCTCTGACAACTACTAATCTTGTCTTCTAGTGTACGCAGCAAAAGCTGAAAAGTAATGATCTTCGATCAAGCTCAGTTTCATAACATAGCGATATATTTTACCATCTATAAAGAAAATAGCTGTAAATTTTGTAAGATATCGATGTATCATGTGACAGTTATTATATAAAAACCTTCTAATAAACAATGTGCGGGTCTCGTCGCCGTATAAATTGCAATCCGAATTCCCAAATTCTTTCATCAGAAATCTGTTTGAAGCCGAGATCAAAGATCTATGGCAGCCATGTTATGTGTACATTTACAATAAATTAGGATCCCCATCATAAATGGGAGGTAATTAACATGTTTGTATAGTTTAGATTGCCGCACTTAATGCCGTCAGCCAAATCATATAAATATTTTTTTTAATTAATTTCGGAAAAACGTAATATTTTTTTTCTAATCTGGTCGTCGCACAGAGCAGCCACTTAAAAGAGAACCGGCGGCGTTATAGCACCTGTTGCTTTATTCATCATTGGCGACTGACGGCTCATTAGTCGGAAAGGTTAACACGTCATGATGGGGGGGTCTGTGGGAGGAGGGGCATAGGGTGGATGTGATGAAAGAATTGGACTTTCAATACCGATTAACTCATTAGGGCACATTTGCTTACCCGGTCCAGTCGCGATCCCGCGGTGCGTTGTCCAACCAGGATTTGGGTCTGCCGGGATTCACTAAGGCCGTGTGCCCGATATCCAGCAGGTGTCGCTGCTGCGCCGGGATCCGCCGGAGTTCATCTTCTTCTTCCTGGTGCATGTAAGTGCTGATTTTGCGACACAATTTTTTTTTTTAATTACGCGGTTTTTCCGAATCCACCAGGCTGTCCGACAGCCACGCCCCCGATTTCTGTCGCGTAAAAGCAGGCACCGAAGCGCCACAATCCGATTGCATGCACCAAAATCCCGGGCAAATTTGGCGCAAAACGGAAATATTCAGGAAACCCGACGAAAGTTCGCCGTTCGGCCCCTTAGTAAATGAGCCCCATTATGTTTAGACCACATCTACAAAGAAAGTCCAGTCACTTACATTATATGTGACTGTAGATGAGATTTAGAAGTCCTATGATGAACACTATGTCATGCTGATGGATGGTGGGTACTTACCTCTATCTAGTCAGTCCCATTGGGCTTTTAATACCGTTTTACTCGTTATGTTTAGACCACACCTACATAGAAAGCCCAGTCACTTTACAAATATTACATTATATAAGACTGTAGATGAGATTTATGAAGTTCTATGATGAACACCATGTAATGCTGATGGCTGGTGGGTACTTACCTCTATCTTGTCAGTCCCATTGGTCTTCTAGGTGTCTGCCAGGTCCAAGCACTAGTAAGCTTGCCTGACATATACTGCATAACTGCTTTTATGCAATTCTGTCAGCCAATACCAGGTAAACCAGGGTTATCTAAGGCACCTTCCCCATGGGAGAGTGCCTGAGCAAAGGGTTCCTTAGTTTCTTCATGTTCCTGGTGTTTTACAGTATTCAGTCCTGTGCAGTCTGCCCTGACCTCTGTGTAAAGAATTATTCACTATAAAATTCTGCCCCATGACTGTTCCTTCAGGACAACACAAATATATCCGGACTCTCGGAGGTCAATCATTTCTAAACAGAGACTATTCCTGAGATGGCAACTTGTTGGTCACCTGTAGCAAATTCCAGATGCCTAAATGGGGGTTAAAGGGTGAAAGCTATGGTGTAGCCCAAAGCCACATCAGTTCAGTGGCATATCGGGTCCAAATAAAAGGTGGGAGATGTTCCGCATCTGCACCAGGCACAATGAACGGTTGGGGCAGTTTCTCCCTCGTCTTCCGTCTTTCTCTTCGTCTTCTGCTCGGAAGGACCTGTACTGTTTAACACAGACAACAAAATAACGTTCTGCTTCTTTATTGTACTTACTTTGAGGCATATTAGTATTTGACTTTGAAGAGAAGCCACTAGATTAGGGGAAGGCCGTTTGGTCAAGGTCGGTGTGTAGGTCACTTTAGAGGTCCCTTTCATAAGTGAAGCCTTACACATAACGTATACCCTATGGACAGTGATCACTAGGACCCTGAATCAATCTTAAATAGATCCATGTATATGGAGTGGTGCATGTATAAATGGAGCCATGCACGTGTGGTCACCACTTGGGACCCCATTCTCATGTTCTGTGGGTGTTCCTGCATTGGGACCCCCAGCGATGAGACACTTACTACCTATCCTGTGGATAATGAAGAAGAAGTTTTGATGGGACAAATCTTTTATAGCCAATTATTTTGTGTTTTCTCTTTAAATATTAACCAACAAAAGCAATTTATGGTTTCAGGATTAACTTTTGAAGGCAACGCATTCCAAAGACTTTTCGAATTGGTTCAAATCAAATTACATGATTTTATTGGGTCGGAGTAAACATAATCCGCAATGTATTTACGGCGCCGTTGATGTCACTTCTCAGAGTTTCAGTTAATTCTAATAAAATCTTTCATACTTTAGCGTCTTCGGAAATGACTGTGGCTATAGCTTCTCTCCAAATGTGCTCCTTAAGTAGGTGATAAACCCAGATACAACTCCCCTGGCTACTGTCTGGTGTAAGAACCTCCCTGCCTGGTTCTGTGTAATCACATCATCTCGTTTCCGAAAAAAATGGTGGACTTCATAAAGAAAATGTAAACCGGGGGAAATCATGGAACTCTACCGGCGAGGAGGAAGACCGTAAAAAGTTACCGCCCAGATAAATTACCGGAGAATAGTAGTCGCTAACCCGTTGTCTTGTAAAATACAAAAGGTGTCGGTACACAATAGTCTCTATAGAAAATGGTTAACCCCTTGATGTACTGCTGTGCATTACTAACACAAATACCACTGTAATGTTACCCTATGGGGGCAGTGTTGGGGGCAGCTGTATTCTCAGGGAACAGAGCGGCTGGCTTGCAGAGTAGCCTATCGGCAGAATTGTGCCACGGTGGCTTGGTCCACAAGAACATGCCCCGTCCACGCCCGCCAGGACCAGTGGGGAGAAGCAAGGACAGGGGCTTCTAGAATATAGAGAAGGGATCCTCCAGGGGACTCCTGCATGTGTAGTAATAGTCTCCTTGGCAGGTGGTGGAAGCTGTGGTCTCTTCAATAGTCCAGGACATCAGCATGTAACAGAATGTAATTCTTCCTTCAGGCACACACAAGGCAGAGGATTGGTTGGCTGTGGAGCAGGAATTTAGGAGTACAACAGCCCTAGTCCAGTGGTTGGAGGGATGGCTAGTAGGAACCAGATTGGCTCTGCTGCTTGGGCAGCACTCACGCAAAGATGCACACTAAGGAAGGACGGAAAGTGAAGAACACTGATTGACATTGATACAGCCCTTAGGAATGAGCTTCTATTTATGGATTTAGAGAGTTCACTCCAAAGCATCCTGAGCCACCAACCAATCACCAGCCTGGTATTCTGAAAGATAACAAATGTTTCAACATTACATAAACATCATATCTTAACACTTCAGTGGTAAGCATGATGTACTGCAGGTGTTAATACTACATTTAGACAGTAGGTGGGAGCAAATGATAGTTATTGGTTAAACTTCAAACCAGGGGAGCTCCAGCCTTAAAGGGGTTTTCCCACAGCTCCATAGAAATTAATGGAGCAGAACGGTCATGCGCGGCCATCCGCTCCATTAGCCAACCAGGAAACTAACTGGTGCTAAATTTAGTGATGACCCATCCACCGGGCCATTACAACTGCAGTTTGTATGCAATTTAGCTTGTTAGTACATTCGAGCCAATCACTTTCACTCCCAGGCAATGCCCAATAAGGATAGGACAGAAAAAGGACAACTGTTACAAAGTGCCACTTGGGTTTCTTTAAAAAAAAAAAGTCCCTTGCATATCCCTTTTCAGAAAAATGGGGAATGTTGGGAATAAGGCTCTGCAATAGATGACGGAGATGATAAATTCCCTAAATATACTATAACAAATTTGGGTTATTTTCTCCCCTCCCCAATTTAGAAAATGTTGCAGAAGAAAATTAAAATTACAAAAAAGTTTTTGTAATTTCTTTTCCTCACAGATTTTATACCCCTTCCCTCTTAAAGACACAAGGACATCCGGCATTGTATATTTTGCTCTGTTAAAGGAAGCAAATAAATGCAAAATTGTCCGCTCTGGAGTTGCACTTGTCTTCATCCATCACTCTGCCGCTACAAGGAATATTTCACACCGACAAACTAAGTATCTCAATTCTTCCTGCCATTCGCAGAGGACACGGGAGCCAGCAGCCGCACGTTATATCTAAACCTCCCCTTAAGCAAAAGGTTTATTTAGTGTATTGATTGAGAAACCTTAACATAACTTACATCTGCAGGAAAACTTTCCGTCACATCTCCAAATGTATCTCTATGTGTGGCTTTACAATCACAGGATAAAAGACAAAGGAAAACATCCGATTAGTCATCAAACTTTATACTTAGAAAAATTGGGGTGTCTTACTGCCTCGGATAATCTTGCTCAGCTCCTCCTGCTCTATAAAATACCCCATGCAGATAGGACACTATGTACAATCTGCTCAGCTCCTCCTGCTCTATAACATGCTGCCTGCAGATAGGACACTATGTACAAACTGCTCAGCTCATCCTGCTCTATAACATGCTGCCTGCAGATAGGACACTATGTACAATCTGCTCAGCTCCTCCTGCTCTATAACATGCTGCCTGCAGATAGGACACTATGTACAATCTGCTCAGCTCCTCCTGCCCTATAACATGCAGCCTGCAGATAGGACACTATGTACAATCTGCTCAGCTCATCCTGCTCTATAACATGCTGCCTGCAGGTGGACACTATGTACAATCTGCTCAGCTCCTCCTGCTCTATAACATGCTACCTGCAGGTGGACACTATGTACAGTCTGCTCAGCTCCTCCTGCTCTATAACATGCTGCCTGCAGATAGGACACTATGTACAATCTGCTCAGCTCCTCCTGCTCTATAACATGCTGCCTGCAGATAGGACACTATGTACAATCTGCTCAGCTCATCCTGCTCTATAACATGCTGCCTGCAGATAGGACACTATGTATAATCTGTTCAGCTCCTCCTGCTCTACAACATGCTGCCTGCAGATAGGACACTATGTACAATCTGTTCAGCTCCTCCTGCTCTATACCATGCTGCCTGCAGGTGGACACTATGTACAGTCTGCTCAGCTCCTCCTGCTCTATAACATGCTGCCTGCAGATAGGACACTATGTACAATCTGCTCAGCTCCTCCTGCTCTATAACATGCTGCCTGCAGATAGGACACTATGTACAATCTGCTCAGCTCATCCTGCTCTATAACATGCTGCCTGCAGATAGGACACTATGTACAAACTGCTCAGCTCCCCCTGCCCTATAACATGCTGCCTGCAGATAGGACACTATGTACAATCTGCTCAGCTCATCCTGCTCTATAACATGCTGCCTGCAGATAGGACACCATATACAATCTGCTCAGCTCCTCCTGCTCTATAACATGCTGCCTGCAGATAGGACACTATGTACAAACTGCTCAGCTCATCCTGCTCTATAACATGCTGCCTGCAGATAGGACACTATGTACAAACTGCTCAGCTCATCCTGCTCTATAACATGCTTGAGATGGGACATTGTACTCTGTGCTCTTATAGTATATTCATGGTGATAGGCTCCTAGGGGTCCCTTCTGTATCATTATTAGGGGCTCACGTCCCTTTGGCTGGATGAGTATACATGTTATTTGTACATGTGTTAGACGACAGTATATTTTTGATGTGTGATTTATTTGGCCTTTATAACCATGAATATATACAGATAATGAACAAAAGTGAGTTTCTTTAAGGTTAAACGTCTCTCAGCAGGAATGTGCAAGGAGTCTAATGAGTGGGACGGAGACCTGGAGACAGCGGTAACTAATGGTCCCATCACACGGAGTGACAGGCGGCGCCGTCACATCACACAGATGAGGTCCAAGTCATTAAACACATTATATTACTGTAAATTAACAAGCTGCACTGAAACGCGTGTGCGCCACCACTAATAGCGATGTCAAGGTAAGTGCTACTTATGTGCTGCTTCATAACATGTCAGGAGGAATACGGAGGCGTCATGTGCAGTGGAGTATGAGGCCGCAGTCACTGGGGCACATTTACTTACCCGGTCCAGTCGCGATCCAACGGCGCGTTCTCCGGCGAGGATTCGGTTCTTACGGCAATTCACTAAGGTCCGTGCGCCCGATATCCACCAGGTGTCGCTGCTGTGCCGAGGTCCACCAGAGTTCACCTTCTTCTTCTCGGTGCATGTAAGTGCTTGATCTTGCGACACTTTTCGTTTTTTAAATTCTGTGGTCTTTCCGAATCCGTCAGCTTGTCTGATGGCCACGTCCCCCATTTCTGTTGCATGGAAGCCGGCACCGATGCGGCAAAATCCGATCGTGTGCGCCAAAATCCTGGCGGAATTTGGCACAAACCGGAAAAAATCGGGATACCCGACGAAAGTGCGGCCGCGGAGCGCTTAGTAAATGTGCCCCACTCTCTCTCTAGGGTCATATGCCATTTATAGGGTGCAATTTTGTGTAAGAGGCTCTAACCCCCGATCCCCCCACTCCTGCCTTACTTTATCTTGATATTCGCCCGTCGATGAATCTGTGTGTCCTCCATCACAGGTATCAGTTATTCCCTGTATGATGGACTGTACCACAGACACTCCATAGGGGGTGCAAAAACACCTACCACAGTTACTAATAATAATTACACAGGTTCCCATCACATAGATATAAGGAGATCACAGCTCAGCCTCCCTGACTGTATACTTATGGTATGGAGAATATAGATGGGGAGGATAATCACAGTTACTAATAATAATTATACAGGTTCCTGTCACACAGTATAAGAGGATCACAGCTCAGCCTCTCTGACTGTATACTTATGGTATGGAGAATATAGAAGGGAAGGATAATCACAGTTACTAATAATAATTACACATGTTCCTGTCACACAGTTATATATAAGGAGATCACAGCTCAGCCTCCCTGACTGTATACTTATGGTATGGAGAATATAGATGGAGGATAATCACAGTTACTAATAATAATTACACAGGTTCCTGTCACACAGTTATATATAAGGAGATCACAGCTCAGCCTCCCTGACAGTATACTTATGGTATGGAGAATATAGATGGAGGATAATCACAGTTACGAATAATAATTACAGAGGTTCCTGTCACACAGTTATATATAAGGAGATCACAGCTCAGCCTCCCTGACTGTATACTTATGGTATGGAGAATACAGATGGAGAGGATAATCACAGTTACTAATAATAATTACACAGGTTCCTGTCACACAGTTATATATAAGGAGATCACAGCTCAGCCTCCCTGCCTGTATACTTATGGTATGGGGAATATAGATGGAGAGGATAATCACAGTTACTACTAATAATTACACAGGTTCCTGTCACACAGTTATAAGGAGATCACAGCTCAGCCTCCCTGACTGTATACTTATGGTATGGAGAATATAGATGGAGGATAATCACAGTTACTAATAATAATTACACAGGTTCCTGTCACACAGTTATATATAAGGAGATCACAGCTCAGCCTCCCTGACTGTATACTTATAGTATGGAGAATATAGATGGAGAGGATAATCACAGTTACTAATAATAATTACACAGGTTCCTGTCACACAGTTATATATAAGGAGATCACAGCTCACCCTCCCTGACTGTATACTTATGGTATGGAGAATATAGATGGAGGATAATCACAGTTACTAATAATAATTACACAGGTTCCTGTCACACAGTTATATATAAGGAGATCACAGCTCACCCTCCCTGACTGTATTCTTATGGTATGGAGAATATAGATGGAGGATAATCACAGTTACTAATAATAATTACACAGGTTCCTGTCACACAGTTATATATAAGGAGATCACAGCTCAGCCTCCCTGACTGTATATTATGGTATGGAGAATATAGATGGGGAGGATAATCACAGTTACAAATAATAATTACACAGGTTCCTGTCACACAGTTATATATAAAGATATCACAGCTCAGCCTCCCTGACTGTATACTTATGGTATGGAGAATATAGATGGAGAAGATAATCACAGTTACTAATAATAATTACACAGGTTCCTGTCACACAGTTATATATAAGGAGATCACAGCTTAGCCTCCCTGACTGTATACTTATGGTATGGAGAATATAGATGGAGAGTATAATCACAGTTACTTATAATAAATACACAGGTTCGTGTCACACAGTTGTAAGGAGATCACAGCTCAGCCTCCCTGACTGTATACTTATGGTATGGAGAATATAGATGGAGAGGATAATCCCAGTTCATTATAATAATTACACAAGTTCCTGTCACACAGTTATAGAGAGATCACAGCTCAGCCTCCCTGACTGTATACTAGCATGGAGACGATAGAAGCGGCTGGTTGTAGGGGCACAATGCCGCTCCATTCACTGCCTATGAAACTTACAGAGATAGCTGAGTATGGTGCTCTGCTATGTAGGTTAGCTCCGTGGTGATGATGTCTGTACATTTGAGGTACAAGAAGGGTTCTAGGGATCTGGGGCAAGTTAGTGGATAGGCGCTAACTAGTTGTGACTGGACAATCCGTGGCATAGGGGGTGAGAAAAATAATGACAGTGTGCTCACCTGACTTTGGCTCCCCAATGATATCGATGTCACACATCTCCGGGGTCTGTTCCTGTGACCATTAAGGCCACTAATTGGTCAAAGCTGTTGTAGTAGTTTACCCTTACAATGATTTCATACCTCTAACGATGTTATATGGGAATCAGGTGCAGAGAATCCCCTGTATTACACATTCTACTGCACATATGGAGGAATCTCAGTGATGCTACATTTCTATCTTCTAATTCCTTGCCTTTTGGGTGGAGAGCAGCGGGCTACCGTCTCTTCATTTACTGGAGAGCAGCGCACACAGCAGCACGCCTGCCTTCAGACACCATTGAGTGGAATGTAATATTTAGCTACAGGGATCATCCAGAAATAAGGAATATTGGATGGGGTGAGATTACGAGGCGTCCAAACATGGAGAGCCTTTTGAAATAACAGAGAGAGATAATACAGATCACCTCCGTCTTTTCTAATTAGCGCTAATGGCTTGTTGTGAATAATTGTATAGATGATGTAAGACGGATGAGAACAAATACACATAAAGAATATACACTGCTCAAAAAATAAGGGGAACACTCACAAGGCACATCCTAGATCTGAATGAAAAGAACATATTCTCATTGAATACTTTGTTCTGTACACAATTGAATGTGCTGACAACAAAATCACAAAAAAATCATCAGTGGAAATAAGATTTATTAACCAATAGAGGCCTGGATTTGGAGTCACCCAAAAAATGAAAGTGTAGCCTCCACATGCCTGTATGACCTCCCTACAATGCCTTGGCATGCTCCTGATGAGGCTCAGTATTGTGTGTGGCCTCCACGTGCCTGTATGACCTTCCTACAATTCCTCGGCATGCTCCTGATGAGGCTCAGTATTGTGTGTGGCCTCCACGTGCCTGTATGACCTTCCTACAATTCCTCGGCAGTCTCCTGATGAGGCTCAGTAGTGTGGCCTGCACATGCCTGTATGACCTCCCTTCAGCACCTCGGCATGCATCTGATGAGGTTGCAGATAGTGTCCTGAGGGATCTCCTCCCAGAAATGGACTAAAGCATCCGCCAACTCTTGGACAGTCTGTGATGCAACGTGACGTAGGTGAATGGAGCGAGACATGATGTCCCAGATGTGCTCAATGGGATTCAGGTCTGGGGAACGATCGGGCCAGTCCATAGCTTCAATGCCTTCATCTTGAAGAAACTGCTGACACACTCCAGCCACATGTTTAGTATTGTCTTGCATTAGGAGGAACCCAGGGCCAACCGCACCAGCATATGTTCTCACAAGGGTCTGAGGATCTCATCTCTGTACCTAATGGCAGTCAGGGTAACTCTGGCGAGCACATGGAGGGCTTTACAGCCCTTCAAAGAAATGCCACCCCTAACCATTACTGACCTACTGGCGAACCGGTCATGCTGAAGGATGTTGTAGGCAACAGATCACTCTCCACAGCGTCTCCAGACTCTGTCACGTCTGCCACATGTGCTCAGTGTGAACCTGCTCTCATCTGTGAAGTGCACAGGGCACCAGTGGAGAATAAGCCAATCCTGATGTCAGTGGCGCACCTGCCATGAGGCAAATTGAGCATCTCACCTCAAGGCGGCGCGCCTCCTGCTCAACGGCTCCCACATGGGACGGGACCTCGTTGCAGCCCTCCATCCGGCACCTTGCTCCCCGACGCTGCCAGCACCTTGCGTCCGCCCCCCGACACCTTGCGCCCGCCCCCAGATGTCGCTGGCACCGAGCTTCCGCCCCCCTGCACCACTTTCCAGTGCTCTGTCTGGTACCATGCTCCCGGCTGCCAATGTGCTGCCGGACCTCCACTTCTCGCATAATTTCGCTCTCGCCCATACCTTGACTCCCCCTCCACTCCCGTCTCAACCCCGCTCCGCTAACGTTCCCCCCTCCAGGCTATCGGCTCCCTGCTCCCCCTACACACGCTGAAGCTCCAGGCTCCCTTCCTGCTGTATTCTGTATACATTTTATACTAAATGGTGGCACGGTGTATACATTTTATACTACATGGTGGCACGCTGTATGCATTTTATACTACATGGCCGCACGCTGTATGCATTTTATACTATATGGCACGCTGTATGCATTTTGCATTGCTTCTTTTTTTACACCAAACCAATATGATGGATCTGGTCCGGACAGTACCTGATATCTTACAAATTTTTGGCGCGGGGGGTGGCATCTCTCTATGGCTCGCCTCAGGCAGCAGACAAGCTTGGTACACCCCTGCCTGGTGTTCTCTGGCAAATGTCAAGCGTCCTGCTGTGAGAACAACCCCATCTGTGGACTTCGGGTCCTCATTCCATCCTCATGGAGTCAGTTTCTAACCATTTGTGCAAATTTATGCACATACATATCTCAGACATATCTGGCAGTGTAGCTCCTGTTCCTCCTTGCACAAAGGTGGACGTCCAAACAGACACAGCAAACCTTCTTGCTTGCATTGATGTGCTATCCTGGATGAGCTGCACTACCTGAGCCACTTGTGTGGGTTGTAGAGTCGCTCTGATGCTACCACAAGTGTGAAAGCACCAACATTCAAAACTGACCACAACATCAGCCAGAAAGCATTGGTACTGAGAAGTGGTCTGTGGTCCCCAACTGCAGAACCAATTCTTTATTGAGTTTGTCTTGCTAATTGCCTGTGAAATTGATTGTCAATCAATGTTGCTTCCTAAGTGGGCACACAGAAGTCTGATTGACTTTTTTTTTTGAGCACTGTACTTTATAAGGTCAGGTATAGTTTGGGTTTCCCTGGCGTTTTGTAATGGGATGCACTCCCAAATTTTTCCACCTGGCTTCAATGGGAGGCTCTTGAGGGAAAAAAGAAAAAGGCAACAAACCCTGTATAGCAGTAGAAAAATGAGACATGCAAGACAAAAGTCATACTGGGATTTTGATGTAGAATATGATGTAGAACCCCTGTGTCATTGGAGCCCTGATGCCATGCATGATCAGTCTACTTCTTTTTCAGTCTACATCTACTTCTTTTGGCCAATCATCAAGCAACCTCATGGCAGTGAATAGATTGGAGGTCATGCGTTTTCTCTGATTCTCCAGGGGTTTCCTTCCCTAACTCTGCAATGGGTCCAAATGCTTGGTTGGGTGGGGAGACACGTTCATAGGACAACTTGGATCAGGTTTACAAGCAACCAGCTATCCATAGGTTAAGTTGTAACATGCTAATCAGTAAGGGCCCAGCCTTGATTCACATCTTGGGATGTAATGGGTTTTTTTCTATTGTGTTTTATGATCGTCAATGTTTTGTAAAGATCCTCCTTGTGATGCTAAAAAAGTCCCAAACCAATGAACATGGACTCCACAAACCTCTGAAGGCGTCTAGTTCTCTCTGACATCAAGACATTAGCTGCAGATCTTGTAAGTCCTGTGAGTTGGTTGGTGCTTCTTCCATGAATTAGACTGGATTAAGATGTGGGGAATGTGGAGCCAAGAGTTTTGCAAAATGGTAGTGATGATATATATGGAAGATGAAGAGTAACCAGGCAGAGGTGTAGTTGGTCTTCCCAATGTTTCATTAGATGATCAAAAACCCAAGACTTAAAGTTTTCCAGAAGAACATTTCCCAAATCATCACACTGCCTCTAAGGGCATCTACCCATTGTGTACCCTGGCAATATCTCATCCCTACATATGTGATACACATGAACTGGGCTTTCCTGATGGTACAAAACATGGTGATTAATATGATAAGGTTCCCAAGTCCAGTTTCAATACCCTCACCCACATGTAGATTAGTTTTATCCCTTGTTTTAGTTGTTCCCAACCTTATGATTGCCCATTTTTCAGCTTCCAATACAAATCCCGGGTAGGTCTGTCATATGTGACACCTGATTAGCAGATTTAACACTATGGACAGAGCGGGAAGCAGATGAAGTAAAAGAAGCTGTGAGAGTTGTCTTCTTCTAGTGATGTCAAAAAGCCAATCAGTAGGGAGCCCAGTTGTTGCATCCCCATGATCACCTATTAGTAAAATATTTTGGGGATAGTTTAAGTCCTGAAAACCCCTCTAAATAAATAATTCTTAAAGTTGAAGTATTGGAGGCCATAGAAATGGGCAAAAATGAGGGTCTGGGCAGCTGTGACGACATTGTGACCAGAGAGTGGGCACAGGAGCATCAGAACTGGAGCTATCATATGACATTGATAGTTTTAAGGGGTGAACCAAGATTACAAGTACTCAGGTAAGTATAATCCCTTAATAGGGTCACCTTTATTGTACTTATCCCTGGTAAACCTTCCCCTTCTGCTTGTATGAGCCTCAGGTCATGTGACCAGTTAAAGGAAACCTACCATTTGCTTTGATGGATTATGAAACAAACATACCTTGAGAATGCTGTAGCTACACTGATGCAGGATCATATCTTGCTTAATCCCTGAGCTGAGTGGTTTTGCTGATAAAACAATAATAAAATTATGATAATGAAGCTGTCTCCCTTCTGTGGCTGCTCAGCGCTTCTCCTAGCACATTAGTTGTTCACTGCTTCACAGGATGATGTAATCCCTTGATTGTGCCTGAAGGCAGAATAATCAATTGCTGCACCCCCCCCCCCCAGCTGCTGTGTATGAGTCATCCAGCTTAGGTTGATTAGTAATGTCTAAGCTCCATGTGTAATGTGTTTATGTAGGCAGCCAGCCTGACCCAGCTTTCCCAAGGTCCTGTATGTTATAATATGTTTTTCAGCAAAACCACTCAGCTCAGGGATTAAGCAAGATATGATCCTGCATCAGTGTAGCTACAGCAGTCTCAAGGTATGTTTGTTTCATAATGCATCATATCAAATGGTACGTTTCCTTTAACAGCAGCTTCCAGCACTTTCTGTGTAGTCCCACCCCTGCAGCACTTCCTGCAGAACTGGGGGTGGAGCGTTAACCTGCACTCATTACTGATGTCCTTGTGACCATAAGTCCCAAAAGCTTCTCATAAACACATATGGGGAATGTTTACCAGGGTGATTACAGTAGGGTGACCCTATTAGGGTCTTGTACTGACCCCGCTAAAACTCTGGCCAACCCCTTTAAGCTCAGAAACCCCTTTAATTCTTAAAATATTCAACCTCCTACTTGATGACATTGCCTAGAAATATAATTTGTAACTCCTGTCAGCCGGCTGTCATGTTCTCGTTGAGGGGTGTAGACGCAGTCTGAACTTTGAGAAAATGTTGACCAAGCCGATGGTTCTGTCGCTTTCATCCAAATGTTTTATTCTTTTGTTCTTCACAATTTTATATTCATGATTAATGCTCCGAAAATAGATCTTTAGAAAAATTGTCTTCAATATAGCGAGGAACAAAATGTCACCAATTATGTTTGTCAAAGTTTGTTCCCACTCACAGTTTATGTTCAAGCAATGAGTTTATGATAAAAAGCAGCGAAGGGAACAATGAGGAGATTCATTACAGACCGAGGAGGGAAATGCTGGTTACCTGCCCTGTAATAGATATGTACTGTATATAGGCCGTTACCTCCTCAGTGTAAATATACAGATCTGCCCATAGGTGTTGATTGGAAGGTCAGTCTATAGGTATTGATAGAGTGGTCTGTCCATAGGTGTTGATGGGGTTGTCAGTCCATAGGTGTAAATATAGAGATCTGCCCATAGGTGTTGATGGGGAGGTCTGTCCATGGGTGTTGATAGGGTGGTCTGTCCAAGGGTGTTGATAAGGAGATCTATCCATGGGTGTAGATGGGGAGATCTGTCCATAGGTGTTGATGGGGAGGTCTGTCCATGGGTGTTGATAGGGTGGTCTGTCCAAGGGTGTTGATAGGGAGGTCTGTCCATGGGTATTGATCGGAAGGTCTATCCTTGAGTGTTGATAGGGTGGTCTGTCCATAGGTGTTGATGGGGTGGTCAGTCCATAGGTGTTGATGGGGTGGTCAGGCCATATGTGTTGATGGGGTGGTCAGGTCATAGATGTTGATAGGGTGGTCAGTAAATAGGTGTTGATAGGGGTTGTCTGTCCATAGGTGTTGATAGGGTGGTCTGTCCATAGGTGTTGATGGGGTGGTCAGTCCATAGGTGTTGATGGGGTGGTCAGTCCATAGGTGTTGATGGGGTGGTCAGTCCATAGGTGTTGATGGGGTGGTCAGTCCATAGGTGTTGATGGGGTGGTCAGTCCATAGGTGTTGATGGGGTGGTCAGTCCATAGGTGTTGATGGGGTGGTCAGTCCATAGGTGTTGATGGGGTGGTCAGTCCATAGATGTTGAGGCCTTTGAGGAAAAATAATTCTAATTGTGAACTTCCCCCAACCATATAAAGATGCGACCAATTCTCAGGTCTCAATGTATAGAGCGGATAATTGAAGCAGAATAACACATGTATTTCCTATAAAGAAGAGTATTCAGCATAAACTGAGGTATTAGTGTTAACAGCATTGCCTCGCGCCTCGGTGGGGACATATTAGGGGTCTCTGATTTACTTAGATTAATCTTGGAGCTTTGAAGCCTAAACCCCTCCAGAACGTAGAAGTACGAGGTCTGGAGAGCAGCGCCGAGGCACAGCCATGTTTTAGGGTCTCATATTAAATGTATTGTGGGATATTAAAAATACATTTAGTCGTAAAGCGGCCTGAACATCAACAAAGACGAGCGCATTCCCAGGATATCCCGCTCATCATTCACAGCATCCTCGGCCGGCGGCGCTCGGCAGCCAGGGAAATACTTGTTCAAATGAATTAGGAAGAGAAAGGCTTTTTTTTTTGTTGTCTGTCGAGTCATAAAGTTAATGACCCCCATTGAATCCGCCATTCCGACTAATTGTAAATAGAGGATTTAATATTCCTAGGAAGGCGCTGGCAGAATGTGACGAGGCTTCGGCACTGATGTCTACACACCAGAGCGCTCTCTCAAGAGACCTCCGGGTATTAAGTCTAATAAGCAACCGGATTATTAGGACAATAGCGGCAGATCGGAGAACGCGAGGAGGACATATTGTTATTGGAGGGGATTATTTGAAGTCCACATCAGCAAAATTGTTCATGATTATTGCAGATTCCGGTAAAACCAATTCCCACAAAGGTCAGGACCTTAAAGTGACATCCAATATTATACAAGGAGGACCCTGCAGTACTGCAGACACAACGAGTATATGAGGACTGAGGACACTACAAAAGATTCACTTATATACAATCATATCTGCGCAGACCACCTGTCTTATAGGTCAGGATATGCTCCCTGGGATGAACATACAGAGAGCTGCCTCTTTAGTGCCACCTACTGAGGGTTGATATATTGCAAGTGGATTTCTGCATGTGATCAGGAGAACTCCATAAGCAGGGTCTTCTATCAGGAGAGTGTAAGTTCTTATGGTCAGGGTCCTCTCTCCTGTAGAGTGTAAGTTCTTATGGGCAGGATCCTCTCTCCTGTAGAGTGTAAGCTCTTATGGGGAGGGACCTCTCTCCTGTAGAGTGTAAGCTCTTATGGGCAGGATCATCTCTCCTGTAGAGTGTGAGCTCTTATGGGCAGGGACCTCTCTCCTGTAGAGTGTAAGCTCTTATGGTCAGGGTTCTCTCCTGTAGAGTGTAAGCTCTTATGCTCAGGGTCCTCTCTCCTGTAGAGTGTAAGCTCTTATGGACAGGATCCTCTCTCCTGTAGAGTGTAAGCTCTTATGGTCAGGGTCCTCTCTCCTGTAGAGTGTAAGCTCTTATGGGCAGGATCCTCTCTCCTGTAGAGTGTAAGCTCTTATGGTCAGGGTCCTCTCTCCTGTAGAGTGTAAGCTCTTATGGGCAGGGTCCTCTCTCCTGTAGAGTGTAAGTTCTTATGCTCAGGGTCCTCTCTCCTGTAGAGTGTAAGCTCTTATGGGGAGGGACCTCTCTCCTGTAGAGTATAAGCTCTTATGGGGAGGGACCTCTCTCCTGTAGAGTGTAAGCTCTTATGGACAGGGTCCTCTCTCCTGTAGAGTGTAAGCTCTTATAATCAGGGTCCTCTCTCCTGTAGAGTGTAAGTTCTTATGCTCAGGGTCCTCTCTCCTGTAGAGTTTAAGCTCTTATGGCCATGGACCTCTCTCCTGTAGAGTATAAGCTCTTATGGGCAGTGTCCTCTCTCCTGTAGAGTGTAAGCTCTTATGGGCAGGGTCCTCTCTCTCCTGTAGAGTGTAAGCTTGTATGGACAGGGTCCTCTCTCCTGTAGAGTATAAGCTCTTATGGCCAGGGACCTCTCTCCTGTAGAGTGTAAGCTCTTATGGGCAGTGTCCTCTCTCCTGTAGAGTGTAAGCTCTTATGGGCAGGCTCCTCTCTCCTGGAGAGTGTAAGCTCTTATGGGCAGGGTCCTCTCTCCTGGAGAGTGTAAGCTCTTATGGGCAGGGTCATCTCTCCTGTAGAGTGTAAGCTCTTATGGGCAGGGTCCTCTCTCCTATAGAGTGTAAGCTCTTATGGGCAGGGTCATCTCTCCTGTAGAGTGTAAGCTCTTATGCTCAGGGTCCTCTCTCCTGTAGAGTGTAAGCTCTTATAGGCAGAGACCTCTATACTATAGAGTATAAGCTCTTATGGGCAGCTAATTTCAGTTCTGTCCTAATTTTTCTTCCTTTGCTTTACTTTTTGTCAAAGGAATTGTCCAACCATCTATTATTTTCTGTATTGATGGCTTCAGGATTGGTCATCAGTATCGAATCCGTGGGAGTTGACACCCAAACTTCACACCAATCTGTTGAGGAACCCCTCTGATGCCGTGGACCGCAGTCTGGTTCCTATTTACTAGATATCCCGCAGATAGGTCATCAGTATGAAAATTGTGTAGCTACCAGACAATCCCATTACCGTGACCACTACTTCCCCAATATGTAGCTGTGAGTTATATAAACATCTTTACGACTGGCAATGTAAAATAATGTGACGGCTGGACTTTTCCTTTAAATGATTTACTGTGCAGGAGAGCGGGCACGGCGCCTGGAGAAAGGCTCCCATTCTTCATGGATTCTTTATGAGAGTTTATATATCAGCCATCGCCCTGGGCCGCCAACCTTTGCAGTGTTCATTTATTTATTTTGCCTTTAAAAAAAAAAAAAAAAAAATCCCCGGCTGTGTCGCGGGTTGTAAAATATTTGCTGATGCTCCGCCATCTATGAAGTTTCTTGTACATGTTCAGCAATATCATTCCAAGATCCCTCAGGTCTAAAAGAATTACTCACTAACCTCCCGGGTCAGAGGAAACGGCCTCGAAATTCTGTTACTTCTCGGCTTCCTCCGCAAAAAATGCAGCTCCAGCAATGGAATTACAGTGACCTTCACCTCCCCATACGACTAAATATACTCGGCAACGTCCCTCAAAGTCACGGACACACGAGCCAAGCAGCGCTCCATAAATCCCCGCACTTCCCCGGCTCTAAACCCGCTTGTTGTATTTAAGGGAAAAATACACGGAATAAGAGGGGGATTTATATCCCATCCACTATACAGTGCTATAAATAATAGCGCATGCCATGCATGGAGGACAAGGGTTCCTGTTATCTAGGCTTATGGGATCATCTGCCATGATTTGTGAGCTGTGTAAGGCTGATGTCTAGAGGGGATGTACACATGTACTATATACAGCGTCTGTCATATCGCTCTCTCATATATACAGTGTGACTGTCTACCTAATATGTAACACTCATATATACAGTGCGACTGTCTACCTAATCTCTCTCTCTCTCTCTCATATATATATATAATGGTGTAACTAGAAGCTGATGGGCCCCAGTGTAAAGTCTGTGCCAGGCCCCCGACTATAATGTAGGGTTTATAGTAATAGTCTTCTCATATGGGAAAGTGACACCATAAGGGCCCCCTAAACCTCTTAGGCCCTGGTGCAACTGCAACCTCTGCACCCCCTCAGGTTACACCCCTGGTGACGGTCTACCTAATATGTAACACACACTCTCATATATACAGTGTGACTGTCTACCTATGTAACACTCTCATATATACAGTGTGACTGTCTACCTAATATGTAACACTCTCATATATACAGTGTGACTGTCTACCTAATATGTAACACTCTCATATATACAGTGTGACTGTCTACCTAATATGTAACACTCTCATATATACAGTGTGACTGTCTACCTAATATGTAACACTCTCATATATACAGTGTGACTGTCTACCTAATATGTAACACTCTCATATATACAGTGTGACTGTCTACCTAATATGTAACACTCTCATATATACAGTGTGACTGTCTACCTAATATGTAACACTCTCATATATACAGTGTGACTCTCTACCTAATATGTAACACTCTCATATATACAGTGTGACTCTCTACCTAATATGTAACACTCTCATATATACAGTGTGACTCTCTACCTAATATGTAACACTCTCTCATATATACAGTGTGACGGTCTACCTATGTAACACTCTCATATATACAGTGTGACGGTCTACCTATGTAACACTCTCATATATACAGTGTAGGAGATTTATCAGAAGTGTTGGAGGTAAAACTGGTCTAGTTTCCCATGGCAACCAATCAGAGCTCAGCTTTCATTTTCCCACAGCTGTTTATAAAATTAAAGCTGAGCTCTGATTGGTTACTATTGGTAACTAAAACAGTTTTACCTCAGAGACTTAATAAATCTATCCCTGTGTGACTGTATACCTAATATGTAACACTCCCTCTGATATATACAGTGGGGGAGGTTTATCAGAAGTGTCTGATAGCAGAACTGTAAAACTATACAAGAGACAGCATTACATATTGAGGTAAACATCTGAGGTAAAACTGTTCTAATCGCCCATGGCAACCAATCAGAGCTCAGCTTTCATTTCCCCACAGCTGTTTATAAAAGTAAAGCTGAGCTCTGATTGGTTTCCATGGGCAATTAAAACATTTTTACCTCAGATAATTACCTCAATATGTAATGTTCTCTCTTTTATATAGAGTTAAACATTTAGACACGGACACAAATTTTTTTATGTTATTTTTTATACCTCTTTACAGAAACATAAGTTATAGTTATATAATTGACATAAGGTCCATACTTTCCGCTTTCATATGAGAGGGATCGACATTAAAATTAGGAGTTTCGGCTTCTTGTCATGTGCAACCATTTTTTTTTTTAAAGTGACCAAAAGTTATTGGACAATTGACACTTAAAGGGATATTCCCATCTGGCCATTCACATTTAATTAAATTCATTTGCCATATGTAAACATTTCTTCAATTGGATGTTATTAAAAAAATGTCCCTGTGTGAAGATAATTTCTCATAAATGTAGCCATGTTGTCCCTTAGAAACAAGATGGCTTCCTCGGATACGACTACCCTACACTCTGGCAGCGGTGACCAGAGATGCACTACTAAGCCATGCCTGACCTCCTGGACTCAGCAATCATTACCACAGGACGGGTAATGGGACCTGCAGTAACTCCCAGACATTTCATATACAAAAACCTTTTGTTTCTTTGTGCAATCCCTCCAGCAGAGGTGGTCGTATCCAAGGAGTCAGTCTTGTTTCTAAGGGACTGGATTCACTACATTTATGAGAAATTATCTTCACACAGGTAAAAAAAAATGTAATAACATCTAATTGAAGAAATGTATATATGGCAGATTAATGACACTGATTGTGAATGCCCAGATGAGAAAACCCCTTTAAGGCCCGGTATGGGCAATTCCTTCATTGTGTCATTATCAATTAAGTAGATTAAATGAGTTGATTTAAGGCGTGGTGATTGCATTTGGGAGATTTTTCTGTGAAGAAAACATGCAGTCAAAGTCTCTTCATGCAGGAGAAACAAGCAAATCTTACAGGGAACCTGTCATCAGGAGCCCTTTGTCTAACTCCCCCATGTCCCCATAGAGAATAGTGTACACATTGATGTCAGAATGTTATCTTTTAGTGATATCAAAGGCAGTAACAGCCTCCAGGACCATAAAGGGGTGACCATGTGAAATGTGTGTTGCATTCCTGTTCTGCGGACGACCTTGGTCTGTCCTGACTTTGAACCTTGCTACCTGCCCTGACCTTTGGCTTTCATCTTGACTTTACAAGACTTCTTCCTGCCCTGACCTTGGACTGTCTGTGACCCTTCCTAGCCTGATCTCCTTGTGCTTTGCTCCAGTGCCTGTATAAGGGTTAAAAGGTGAAACTCTTTGCACCAGCTCAAAGTCAAACCGTTTAGGTGACACAGTGGGGTCACGACCTGCTCATCGTCACTCACAGCAAAGAAGTGACATTTAAAATAAAGCTTTAACTGTGACTAGAGACAAAAAAAAAAATCAGGTTATTTCTGATTCAGTAAATTGATTCAATAGAGTGATGTCAGGCGTAGAGCTCCTCTAAATATAAGCCCACGGTGCAACGCTGGGAACAGATGCTCCACACTCTGCGTGGGAACCACGGAATTAAAAATATCCACCGGCACAGCAAATGGATCGACCTATTACAGGGAGAAGACGATACCTGATGCTCTGGTATCCGACCGGTTTTATACATAATAGGAAACATTTTTATTAATTTCTGATTCATCCGGACCTTGATCTTCTCATGTTACTAATAAATATTGAGAAAAATGACAAGAAACATGAACACTTGATTTATTTATATCAAAAACCCACCCACCACATGGAACATGGTATGAGTAGGAGAATAGAGTCAGATCTGTGTGTACAGGAATAGTAAAATGCGGCTACTAGAGTGATGCATTATGGGCATTAAAGGGATTTTCTGGGAAGTTCGAGAAACCACATGGAGGTCGGAACAGACATGAAGGAACAATGAAGTGTACACACTCTACTCCGATCTATTCAATGACACTCCCGGCTTGCTCATGGGACACACTGATTGGTCACAGCCCAGGTGACATAACATGGGGCAAGCCAGAAGATCTTTTGGGCAGGTCACAACTAGGACAATGGAATCAGGTTCCCAAAGCAAAATAAGGACACTTTATTTATTCTCCTTACCCCTTGCCCTCTCTTGGATTTTTTAAAAATTGCAGCAAAAAACACCTTTAATAACATCACTCATATGCATCTCATATGCATTTTCCATCATCCATAAAAGGGGGTTGTCCCCGGATAAGGAAAAGATAAACTTCATAAAATGAACATTCCGGCTTCCTGCAGTCACCACTAGAGGGAGCTGTAGAGCTTACACTGATCTAAGTCATAGTCACTAAGCTCACATGCTCCCTCTAGTGTTAGCTACTTTGAATACACATCTATGCAGAAGATTTACAGCTTTGTATCTAAAAAAGGCAACTCTTCAGTCCCTTTAAGGATATATTAAAAATATATCAGCACTGCATTTTGGTGTTATATATGAATAAATTAATAGAAAGTTAACATTTGCTTTAATTCTTTATGGATGAAAGCTCTGCAGATTTTTTAGGGTGGGCCATCGATATCTGGTCGGTGGGTGCTGACACCTTGTCCCTCCACTGATCAGCTGTTAAAGGGGTTCTCCAGTCAGAAACTATTGACTTCATTGTTGATTGATGGGGGTGTTAGACTCTTAAAAAAGATTCATTACAATTCCACCCATAGAGTACCTACAGTCTATCCAAACTGCATACTGGGTGGTACTATGGCCAATACATAAAGGATGGTATGTGGCCTTCTCCGGGCTCTGAAGAGTTAACAATACACCGATACAATACTAATGACGTATCATATGGATGAGCCATTATCCATGGTTTATGACTGGAAAATCCCTTTAAGGACCAGCACAACACATTCACTTCATTAGGAGGCAGTAACAGGGCACGGCCCCTACACAGAAGCATCTGCTTTCAGAGCCCCACAACTTACACAGCCAGATATTAATTCATGGACACTCCCCTTAAAGGGGTTGTATGAAGTTGAACATTTATGACCTCCCCACAGGATGGGGGATAAATGTATGATCCCAGGGGTCCAGACTACTAATATCCTTAAATCACCCGTCCCATTCCATAATGGAGGGACTTTTGGATTTTGGACATAGAAGTTAAAGGAAATCTACCATCAGAATCCATCCTGATAAACCAGGGACATTACTCAATCCATCCAGGCACCGGGACTGTGGTAATCTTCTTATTTTTGTAATCCATGGCCTCTTTCCTTCTTAAATCTACGTTTAAAATTATGCTAATGAGCCAGAAGGGCTCTGGGGAGGTGTTACCAGAGTCCATCTGTGGACTGTTACACTGTGCAGAAACACTTTCTCGCTCCTCCCAGTGTGTGATATTACAGCAGGGAGAGTGAGGGCAGATGTGCTGAAGGAGCAGGGGTGAGATTGAGACTGTGTAAAAGCCCGTGAAGCTACAGCAAGAAAGGGCTCTGGTCATGCCCCCCAGAGCCCTTCTAGCTCATTAGCATAATTATAAAAGTTGACTTTTACACTGTGCAGAAACACTTTCTCGCTCCTCCCAGTGTGTAATATTACAGCAGGAAGAGTGAGGGGGGATTTGCTGAAGGAGCAGGGGTGAGATTGAGACAGTGTAATAGCCGGTGAAGCTACAGCAAGAAAGAGCTCTAATCATGCCCCCCAGAACCCTTCTGACTCATTAGCATAGTTATAAAAGAGGATTTCAGAAGGCAGGAAGCCATGGATAACAAATATAAGAAGATACCACAGTCCCGGTGCCTGGATCTATGAGTAATGTCCCTGGTTTATCGTGATGGATTTTAATAGTATTTCTGAACTTGTGAAATCCTGCTTGTATGGAATGGGTTAAGAAAGAGGTGACTTGAATTGCAGAAATTACACCCCCTTTGATCTGGGGAGAAATATTTACCCTGATGCAACCCCTTTAAAGGTAAAGACAAAAATATTTAGATTATTTTAAGGAATTTTTTTCCATTTTTTTTATATTAAAAAAACCCCAAAAACACACAGTGCAGATTTCAGGCCTCCATAGCTTCATCCTCGCTGCTCTGCACAAAGTCATCTTCGATGTTCTCCACAGCAGGGTCTTCAGTATCCGAGTCCTCGGGCGCCTCGTGTCCCCCCAGGTCGGTCAGGATCTGCTCCATGTGCTCCAGCAGGGCGGCGTCGTCACATCGCAGCTTGCTGTACAGCTGTGGGCAGAGCACAAGGTGAGCGCTCGGTGATAATTTCACAAAGCTTTTAATGGGTGGAGAATACGGGCGACTTAAAAGCATTTACAAATTGAAACTGAGAAAGGAAAAAAAAAAAGCACTCGGCAACCATTTCATCCAATTTAAAGGGGAAAAAAGGCAAAAGAACGCAAGAAAATATTTGTTGAGCAGTAATTTACTTCTAAGGGTAAGATGAAAATACCTCGCCTGCTGCGCTAATAGCCGCACAGTTATTGAAAAATACAGTACTTAGGGGGACGACGCACTTTAGAAAGTTCAAAGTTACTTAGAAGTAGTTATGGCTGGAATATGGCTGATACTGTGTGTACACGGGCTGAGAAATGGCACATTGTAGAAAATCTATGGAATCTACATGGAGCAGAGCTGAAGCCGTCATTTATCTGTCTCCAAGGTTAATCAGGTTGGGGAAATATCTGTAAGTAACCAAAATATTTTAAAGAAGTAAAAAGAAAATGAGATAAATGAAAACTGCATAAAATGATAGATAGATATGAGATGGATATGAGATAGATGGATATGAGATAGATGGATAGATAGATATGAGATAGATAGATGGATATGAGATAGATGGATAGATAGATATGAGATAGATAGATAGATATGAGATAGATAGATAGATAGATATGAGATAGATAGATAGATATGAGATAGATAGATAGATAGATATGAGATAGATAGATATGAGATAGATAGATAGATATGAGATAGATAGATAGATATGAGATAGATAGATAGATATGAGATAGATATGAGATAGATAGATATGAGATAGATAGATAGATATGAGATAGATAGATAGATATGAGATAGATAGATAGATATGAGATAGATATGAGATAGATATATACATAGATATGAGATAGATAGATAGATATGAGATAGATAGATATGAGATAGATATGAGATAGATAGATAGATAGATAGATATGAGATAGATAGATAGATATGAGATAGATAGATAGATATGAGATAGATATGAGATAGATAGATAGATATGAGATAGATAGATAGATATGAGATAGATATGAGATAGATATATACATAGATATGAGATAGATAGATAGATAGATATGAGATAGATAGATAGATATGAGATAGATATAGACAGATAGATATGAGATAGATAGATAGATATGAGATAGATATAGACAGATAGATATGAGATAGATAGATATGAGATGGATAGATAGATATGAGATAGATAGATATGAGATAGATAGATAGATATGAGATAGATAGATAGATATATCTATCTATCTTATATCTATCTATCTATCTCATATCTATCTATCTATCTATCTATCTCATATCTATCTATCTATCTATCTCATATCTATCTATCTCATATCTATCTATCTCATATCTATATCTATCTCATATCTATCTATCTCATATCTATCTATCTTATATCTATCTATCTATCTCATATCTATCTGAGATAGATAGATATGAGATAGATATAGATATGAGATAGATAGATATGAGATAGATAGATATGAGATAGATAGATAGATAGATATGAGATAGATAGATAGATATATAGATATGAGATAGATAGATATGAGATAGATAGATATGAGATAGATAGATATGAGATAGATAGATAGATAGATAGATAGATAGATAGATGAGATGAAGCAGATATGAGATATTATGGTCTTGTAGGTGTGATGTAGGGGAGCAGGTGTCAGTACATAGGTGGGTGCACTTGGGCGCTGTGCTGGGCAGGTTCTGTGCCTCCATACATTATAACTGGTGATGGAGGGGAGCGGGCGATCCTTCTCCTCCGGCATTATGTGCGCCACATAAATATAATGAGGATAATTATACATTATAATGAGAGGCATCACGATTAGTTAGCAAATTTTAATTGCACAGGTTTAGAAAATCACTTAGCTAAACCCTTTAATAACTTGGGCCGCCGAATAATTAAATTAACAAGGCCTAAGGTAACGCGCTATTTCCGGTATATTAAGCTACATTGCACCATCTGCCAGGCACCAGTCTTCATTAAAGGTGATTTGGTGCCTCGATGGCAGGTTCTCTGCCGCATGGAATCTCCCAAACACAAGAAATGACCTTCAAACCAAGACAGATGTACAAGGAACTAGATTAGGATTGGTAAGAGATGGGACGGAGTGAAGTAGAGGTCTCCCATTATCTACAAACACAAGGTCAAACATTCCACTACCAGTACGCAAATGCAAAAAATATCCATAAAAATTTTAGTGGATCCTCATGAAAAACCAAATTTCATACATAATAATATAACATGAACACCCAAGAAACTCACTGGGGGTCATTTACTAAGGGCTCGATTCGCGGTTTCCCGACTTGTTACCCGAATATTTCCGATTTGCGCCGATTTCCCCTGAATTGCCCCGGGATTTTGGCGCACGCGATCGGATTGTGGGGCATCGGCGCTGGCATGAACCCGGCGGAAATGGGGGGCGTGGTCGAACGAAAACCCAACGGTTTCAGAAAAACCGCCATATTTAAAACAAAAAATCTGTCGTGGAGCTTGCACTTACCTTCACTCAGCCCGGCTCGGTGAACTCCAGTGCGTTCCGATGCTTTTCAGCGCAGCAGCGCCACCTGGTGGAAGGTGGAGGAACTACCTTAATAAATCCCGGCCGGACCTGAATCCAGCGCAGAGAACGCACCGCTGGATCGCGAATGGACCGGGTAAGTAAATCTGCCCCATTGTATATTAGTACATTAAAGGGGTGTTCTAAAAGTGTCAATCAGTGATCTCAGCAGGTCACGGCAAAGCCACTTATGGGTCAAAGCAGGTCCCATGACCACATACACTTTCGGGTGGCCACAGAACACTTCCAGTCAAGGTTGTTGGTGAATTGACGCTCATTGTGGAGTAGGTTTAGTACATTTCATCTTGTTTCTTTGTTACCCTCGCTGTGGCCACCAGATGGTTTTAGATTGTTGGAGATTCAACTCCAGGTAGACCCACTGATGATTTGACTACAGCAGTCAGAAACAATACAGAGAACAGAACCAGAAGAAACAGCTCCAGTCTCTGTGTAGTGGCCGAGTGCTGTTACTGAACTTCTGTAGAACAGATGATGAGCCTCATCACTACACCAAGAAAAAATATGTTCTCCTGACTAAGCTTTATAGCTTCATTCTGGTGTTAGAAGTAGCACAAATCAGCAGATTGTTGGTGCTTCCCAGTGTCAGGGCCCAACTGATTTGATATTGATGTTGACCTGTCTATATTGATAAGATATCAGAGACTTGAGTCCATCATAACTTCTAAGACCACTGTCAAACAATTACTACAGATTCCGAAGACCTTTGACCATGAGCCACATTTTGATGGTCTTCAGAAGAACATTGACCATAACCAAGAAATCAAAGACTGAAACCATCTACGACAATACGCATAATGAACCAGAGATCAGATATAGATCTGTGATCCCCAAGACTTCCAATGTTCTTGAGAACTTGGTCCAAGGTCCAGGTGATTGTGAGAACATGAGCTTGTTCGCAAGACCTTTGGCCATGAGCCACATTTTGATGGTCTTCAGAAGAACATGGACCATAACCAAGAGATCAAAGACTGAAACCATCTACGACAACATCTATAAGGTCCAAGGTCCAGGTGATTGTAAGAACATGATCTGTGACACAATCATTACAGACATCTTGAAGAACTAGGAACATAGCCAAAAAATGAGAAGTGGTGACTATTCATAAGAACCTTTCCAATAACCCAGGTCTGCTTTCCTTTTTGAGATTTTTAACCATGATTAGAAATATAGCTATTAGCAAGAAGTCACATCGTGGCCCAAGGATTGCAGGTAAATGGAATAATCTTGCCTATGACCTACAAAAGTTTACAACACCCCGCAACTTTTAGAAGTTTTCGGTAATCTAGTGCTACATATCGGAGAAAATCTTGAACTGTGCGAAAATAGATAGAAAAATACAAGATTGCAGATATTTTTGAGAACATGGACTCTGACCTAAATTTCAAAGCCATCAAGAAGACCTTTCTACATGACCCAGACATCAGAGATTGTAGCTAATCATTATAACTAGGGTTATAACCCAAAAATCTGAGGTTGAATATATTTGAAGAACTTCCATCATGATCCAAAGACTGTGGTTTATTAACAAGACCTTGAGCCATGACCCAAATATTATATCTATTTGAAAGAACCATCGACCAGAGACGGGTGATTGCAGTTACAGTATTTGTGATAAATTGGACTATGGCCTAGAAATCGAGGATTGCATCCATTTTCGAGAAATTGGGTGCGGCCACAAAACTGCGGCAATTTGGAAGAACTTGGTTCACCTAGAAATAAGAGATTGCAGATAGTCAAGAGGACTTGGAAAGTGGAAGATTGAAATATTCTTTTTTACAAATCAGAGACCAGGAATGGGATAGGAACCTAAAATAATTTAGCTTATTGGGCACCGATTACCGATATGAGTTCTCCTGCTGCACGAGATTAAGTGACGGCGCATGTGTGAGAAGTGCCGACAGAGTGACATCGCCGGCTCTCAACACCAGGAGGAGGACCAGAACAAACATGGAGCCGTGCACAATTAATTATCGGAGGTCCGTGGGGGTGGGGGTGCCAAAGCCTCATTTGAATATATTAGAAAATCCTTTTTGTGACTAAGCTATCGGTTTTGTCCCTATCCAAACTGTGTGCTGGGATCAGTAGTACAGAGCCCCTAGGGTGGCGTGCTCGGGTCTTTTCAGCCTGAGTGAAGTGGTAGAGTTCCTTTAACAATGAGAATCACAGTTCTCTGTATTTTAGGACCAGAGATTTAAGCAATTAAAGAGATAGTTTAAAATGAGGGCTGCAGATAAAAATCCAGTTCCCGACTAAGTCCTTGTTGGTCTCATGTTGGTCTCATGTTTAAAATGGCACCAGACACATGGTTCTACTACAGAGCCGAAGAAAGTAAGGTTTGAAGTAACCCTTTTTTAGCCCACTTGTATATGACATTGGAAATGATTTCTTTTGTACTGAAATGAGAATTATCCCAAAGGTGACAAAACTAATTAAACATTCGTAAACAATGCAAGACAGACACAACTGTGTAGGTGTTGTACCCTTAACACAAGCAAAGTATGTGAACCAAAAACAAGTGGGGGGCTGTATATTTGTACTTGGCTTTGACATCCATATCATTTGTATGAGGTTTATTTAAATCTACAGTATCATAATATCAGAGAGAAACCCATTCTTCTGGTTTTGGCATGAAGAATAGTACCGATTACCCCAATTGGCCAATGTACAAGATGGAAGGCGGGCCGAAAATGTCGTTCTATGTTTCAGTCACATTTACTGCCGTAAACACTTTCAGCTAAATTGAAGGCAACATGTCGGTTTAGCGAAGCCACATCGAGCTGGTAACTCTACTGGCCAAGACCAGGACCCAGTTTGTCATCTCGAATAAGTCATGAGCAACGACCCCGGTACTTAACGGATTTTCCATATATGTAGGAATTGACCTACAAGTAACAAATGCCACAAGCATGGACAAAGACTCTGGGGGTCAAGCCTGTGCAGCAAAATTTGATTATGAAAAACAATTAATGTCTTACTAAGAAGTTAATTGATAGGACAAAAAATCCTGCAAAAATAAAGTCTTGGTAATAGTTAAATATTTCCAATGAGAAGATGAAGCTTAGAACTGGAAAAAAAAACATCACTTGCTGCCAATTAATCCTTCTAGTGCCGAGGTCACGTTATAGGATGGAGTGAGTAATGTCCTCTGTCTCTCTTATAAAAGTATTTTAAAGCGGCTTCATAGACTCGCGGCTCATTATTAGTTCCTATCCTCCGTGGTGACGGCCTCACAGGCACATTAAATTTGGAAAGTCAGCTCCTTCTTGCTTCTTTTTCTTATCCTCTTTACTTGTCAAATACTTTAGAGATAAAGATAGACGTACAAATTCTATCCGAGATTATTCTTATACTGTCTTCCTGCCATCTTTGCAATTTTGGGGCTGGAGGAAGGGGAGTTTCAAGTTTTTATAAACTTTGAGAAATTGTCCATTACGTGAAGGCAAGTAAGAGTCTTCTAGTGGTGCTACGGAAGAGGTCAAATTGGTGGCATTTCTTCATGTTCAATATTAGTCCCACCCCTGATTATAAGTTCCACCCCTGCGGTAACTGCAAAAGCTTTTACCTGAAATTTTAGACTAAAGAAGGAACGGGTTTCGAAATAACTGGTCACTTGTAAGTAGAGGTGAGCGGACCTGAAGTGTAAGTTCAGGTTTGGTGTTCGGACACGTTCCTCCTGACCCAGACAAATTTGCCTGATTGACAGCCGAGAAACCGATGCAGAAAATTGACACTGCTAACAGCTAGCCAAGGCCATGATTGGCCAGGGTGTTAATTTGTCCGATTGGTTGTTGAGCAGCCAATCCGGCAATATGTCTGGGTTGGGAGGAATGCTCATCAAGGCCCAACCCAATGTCTTCTTACCAGAAAATGTAGGTGAAGAGTCCTTACACGAGTCCATGGATGAACTGAAGATACCTTTACTGGGAACCAGGGGCTTCTTCAGTATCCAAGATAAAAACCACAAAAATATATTTACGTGCTTGACATGGTTGGGTGTTCTCTACCTAACAAATCAGATATGCCAACAATATTTACCGTAGACACAAAAGTAGCTAAAACCTCCCATTACATCCTACTCAGAGATGACTTCCATTATTAGAATATGATTTAGTCATTCACATACATGTGGCCACTTGTCATCTTTATGGGTTTACTTGCCCTCTGCAATCACATACGGCCATGAAACACATCTACTAAAAGACCTAATTGCCGACTACAGGCAGTCCCCGGGTTACATACAAGATAGGGTCCGGAGGTTTGTTCTTAAGTTGAATTTGTATGCAAGTCGAAACTGTATATTTTATAATTGTAGATCCAGACAAAAAAATTTTTTGGCCCCAGTGACCATTGGAGTTTAAACATTTTTTGCTGTACTGGGACCAAGGATTATCAATAAATCTTCATTACAGACACCTTACAGCTGATTATTGCAGCCTGGGACTATAGTAAATCATTCAGAAAGCTTCAACAGAGGTCAGAGGGGTCTGTCTGTAACTATGGGTTGGCTGTAAGTCGGGTGTCCTTAAGTAGGGGACCGCCTGTATTGTCAAGTGTTGACTATTTGACAATTAGGTAGGGAAGGAATTCTGATAATGAATTGCAGCACTAGGCACATTATGTGGCTACTACAGATTTTTCCTACACAGTGACAATCCCGGCCACTCACTGAACAGAAGTGGGCTGCATTTCCCTGTCCATCCAGTGGATGACCACTACTACCTTTATACAAGTCATCACTTAGTTTTAAAGGGAACCTGTCACCACATTTTTCACAAATACAGGTAGTGACATGTTCCTATAGAGGCCTAACTAACGGAACTTTTCTTTTGGCTAAAAATGATTCCCCTGAGATTCCCATATATTACAATCTATACTTTTACCTGGTATCTAAGCATGGCTCCAGCGATTCGAGGTGGGCGTGGCCTCCTCAGGCCGAATCCAGCAGCTTCTCATCGCAGGTCCTTTAGATTTTTAGCACTAGAAAACTGTACACCAAGCATATATCTCACGAAATCACAGCATATGGTATCACATGAAATCACAGCAGCCTGCATGGAGAGGAGTAGAAGTCCATGCAGTATGCTGTGATTGTTTTACAAGGTCAGATGTGTACATGTGGAACAGTTTGCGAACATTAAGTAGCTAAAGGACCTTTGAAGATGTCGCCCTGGTCACATGACATCAGGCCACGCCCCCTCAACTCGCTCCAAAGATGCATAGATACCAGGCAAGACTATAACTCTAATTTTATGAGGATCTGAGGGAAACTATTTTTAGATAAATGAAGGGTGTCAGATAATTACTAGGGCTCTATAGGAACCTGCCACTACAGGCAGTCCCCGGGTTACGTACAAGATAGGGTCCGGAGGTTTGTTCTTAAGTTGAATTTGTATGTAAGTCAAAACTGTATATTTTATAATTGTAGCTCCAGACAAAAAAAATTTGGGCTCCAGTGACAATTTAAACATTTTTTGCTGTAATGGGACCAAGGATTATCAATGAAGCTTCATTACAGACACGTTACAGCTAATTATCGCAATCTGAGACTATAGTAAAGCATTCAGAAAGCTTCAACAGAGGTCAGAGGGGTCTGTCTGTAACTATGGGTTGTCTGTAAGTCGGGTGTCCTTAACTAGGGGACCGCCTGTACCTGTATTTGTGAAAAACGTGTTGACAGGGTCCCTTTAAGGATTGACAGAGGTCCCATAGGCCGTACCTCTATATACTATTAATGCCAATGCCATAAATGGGTAAAACAGCTCAAGTAGCAGGTGTTACCTTGTTGGGTTTAATTAATCAGATTTCTGTCAAATAATTTAATAATTCCCAAAGTGAATTCACAACAAGCATGGCAATACTGACAGCTAATATTTTGATCTCTTTCCTTGATGCCTTTTCTAGTATGGCTGACCTTTGGAGTGTGTTTTATGGGTCATGACCGGTTCTAGTGACCTGGGAACCCCTTTTTTTCTTAACTCCAAATGCTTCACTTTGTGCCCAAAGGTAGAAAAAGGAAGATACTGGATACAATTATAGTTCCTACGTCAACATTGTAGCTTTCTCTGGGAATAATCTCTGACTGTTCCCAAAGGGATACTTTTATGGTTCCCATTATATTGATGAGAATGTTGGGGCTGCATTCTCTAATGGCGAATGTCTGAAGAATCTTATCATGGGCAATGTAGGCAGAGACCTATAATGAACAATGTAGGCAGAGACCTATAATGATCAATGTAGGCAGAGCCCTACAATGGGCAATGTAGGCAGAGCCCTATAATGGGCAATGGAGGTATAGCCCTATAATAGGCAATGGAGGCAGAGCCCTATAATAGGAAATGTAGGCAGAGCCCTATAATAGGAAATGTAGGCAGAGCCCTATAATGGGCAATGTAAGTAGAGTCCTATAATGGGCAATGTAAGTAGAGTCCTATAATGGACAATGTTGGTAGAATCCTATAATGGGCAATGCAAGTAGAATCCTATAATGGGCAATGTAGGCAGAGCCCTATAATGGGCAATGTAAGTAGAGTCCTATAATGGGCAATGTAAGTAGAGTCCTATAATGGACAATGTTGGTAGAATCCTATAATGGGCAATGCAAGTAGAATCCTATAATGGGCAATGTAGGCAGAGCCCTATAATAGGCAATGGAGGTAGAGTCCTATAATAGGCAATGGAGGCAGATTCCTAAAATGGGCAATGTAGGCAGAGCCCTATAATGGGCAATGTAGGCAGAGCCCGATGATGGGCAATGTAGGCAGAGCCCTACAATGGGCAATGTAGGCAGAGTCCTATAATGCCAATTTACTGTATTTTTTGGTTATTACTATATATAGGACATTATAATAATAATTAATATTTCCTTTATTTACATAGCACACACAAATTACTAAGCGCTGCACAGAACTTGCCGAATCTTATAAGAGGGGGTATCAATAGAAATGGCCGCATATGGCACCCACTATCATATGTGGCTGTTCGGACTCTCTTAGAAGTTTACTGTCTTTATAGAAAGTTTAAACACAACATCGGACACTTAATCCTAATGCGCCTATCAGGGAAATGAGTTACGACAATGCTTTATTTTGTTATTTTTGCTAAAAACAACATGTAATTGGCATCCAGTGCCATCTCCCTAATCGCACCTGTCAATCTATCCAACGCCGCCGCGTCCTACAGTGAATTGCTCTATGGTGTCAATGTTAATTACAGGTTTTCAGCCATCTCTAGCTAGGCTTGTTTTTAATCTATAATTATTAAGTAAGAGGTTCAGAGACTGACTCCCTGTAGCATATTTGTATAAATAGCCGCCTCAGTCTTATCAACTCCAGGCTGGTCACAGATATCCCGTCAACGTTGGAAATGAAAGACCGGCATTGCCGAAGAACAAAATGGCTGATCAAATACTGTACTCTCAATTAACCTAATGAAGATCACCGGGGACCGTCCTGGTGTAACAGGACGGCACCTGATAAAGGCTATTAAAGGACAAACACAATGTTGCATCTTATCTCCGCTCCCAGATAAAGGTTTATTGTGTTTGCGCTTTGATTTACTTATCTTTAGATAATGTCATCTTTTGTGGAGAGCAAATATAGTTTGTCATTGATTTTACCGGGGGCATCTTCTATTCCAAGTCAATATGACGGCAAATAACATTAAACAACATTGGAGAGATGGATGTTGACACAGATCTTGATTCTGTCGGGAAGGAAATAAATTTCAATATATAATATAGTGCAGCCCTATCGTAAAGCAACAGAGCAAACAAAGGATTTACATGGGAAGAAGAAAACTCGGATGGTAAATGTGGATCTAAATGTGAACAATGTAAAATGCGTCGTGCCAAAGAGTGGTGTTACCCCATAATATGTCACCAACCAAAGCTTATCCTCCTACCCTACTGCTGTACAAACATATTCAATGTACATCGGTTGTACCCACAGATTTCTATGGGTTCAGCCAACCAACTTATATCTCCCAATGACAAACTATGGATTGGATTGAATTGCTTTTCAACGTCTCAAGCCTGTTGTTCTCTTGAAGCTGTTTTCTCCCCTCTCCCATTCAATACACATGCGCTGCCCAACTAAGTCCATTATACATTTGTATAGATTGGTCAGTCAAGAATAGGTATCAAATGCGCGATCGGGAGAAAAGTTAATTGGTGGACAGTCATATCTCTTGAGAATCAGAGAGGAGCAAGCTTATGTCTTCAATATCAAGTCGATAAAGGGTGTTGAATGCCATCCACCAGACTCTTCTCTCCTTGGCCTTTCTATCGAGACCTTCATGAGAACACCTGGCACTTGCATCCTCACTTCCAAGTATGTTACTACTCGTAATAAATGGATTCTAGGCTTTGCCGGACATTTTGAATTTTGGTTCCCGCACCCAAACTTCAGGCAGAAGTTCATGTTCACTATGCCCCCCAACCGCCGCTAACATCTAGCGCTTCTTCAATCTAAATTCTTTTGACATGTGCTTCCACTTATTCGTCATGAAAATTTTAAAGCCACAAAGGGTGTACCTGATTATGGTTGTTCCGGGGGGTGGGGGGGGGGGAGCATTGGGGTTTGGTACCTAGACTGAACTTTTAGGTTTGGCTGAAAATCGAACATTAGGTCCCCTAATCCGTAGTTAATAGAATTATGCAAAGGTTAATGTAAAATATACAGATATTTTCCATAGTTCCTTTGGTTGAATTATGCATTATGTTTCATTTCATGTCTACAATACATACAGTGAATCGCAATGGTCACCAATGGACCCGGGTTCTGTCATGGTGTTTGTCACTTCCAATCCTTTACTCCTGTTGCTAGCTCATACAAACACCATCTTACCTTATAGAAGGCTGGCTATAGATATATGGTGTAGGCATAAGCAACTGCAAGGGGTGCCACTGGTTCTAATAGTGTGGGCACCACACCATCACACCCCCAGTGAACACTAGAGATATAATTCCAAAAGCCATATGTGAAATAAATCATACAATGACCTCATACAAAAGCCAAAAAGCTCAGTAACCCAAACATAGCAAGTCTAAGATCCACACTTCTTTATTGGTGCATAAACATTGAAACATAGGAGAATCCCAACCAGCTTGGCTAGACGCGTTTCTTCTTACGCCTTAGTCGTAGCCCCGGATTTTCCTATGTTTTTTATGCGTCAATAAAGAAGTTTGGATTTTATCCTCGCTCTATTTAAGCTGCTGAATGGTTTCGGCTTTTGTCCTTGGATTGGACTGTGAGCCTCAGCAGGTTTCGTGCACCATCGGAGAGGAGAAATTGCAAAGTGGTGAGCTGCTACTAACTTGATTTATACAATGACCTCATATTTATGATAATTCATGGAGATTCACAATGTAAGTGTAGACTAAATTAATAAAGTCTAAGGGGTTTTGGTGGACAGGAAACCCACCACTTGAACTCTAGTAATCCAGGAGTCCAATTCTGGTCATGTAAGCTCAACCTCTGGAGGTGCTATAAACCTGATAAGATGTATATGCAATAAATCATTGATTGACATCATAGTTATACTGTAAACCTGGTAGACCAGTATAAGTGCAGACATAGGTTCTTTGGTCCATAACATGTGGGTGAAAAGAAGTCCCATCGCTTGAATTTGTCTCGCCCATTAACCAATGCCTATCCTGACTAATTAGGTGGAAGATCTGGTGATGTAAGCTCAACCCCTGGAGGAACAACTGACCAGAAAAGTCCTACATACAATAAATCATAAAATGACCTCATACAGTAGGTAGTAATCTTTGGGAATTCAAAGTAAGTGGCGGGAAAAGGACACCCACCACCTTAATTTTCGTTACGCAAGAGACAATGGTTTTGGACCATCAACTGGGTGGAAGATCTGATCACGTAAGCTCAACCCGATGGAGCTCTAGACCAGATAAGCTGCACCGGCATCATCTAAGGTGGTCTACACAGTCTTGTCCCTCATTCCTTTACATCTAAGGATACAGAAGCGCCATCATGTACTTATTATGTAGCTTTGCATATTCCAAACCTGCAATGCAATGCCTGGAATATTAAATATCTGTGGGCTCGAGGACACGCTCTCTTCTTGTCAGACGGATATGCAAACAAGCGCTCAGCTGACACAGATCACATCTTACGACGCTAAATAATCTTTTGATTTGCATGAAATCGATGGCTTTCTGGAATAACTCATGGTTTGGGATGACAACTTTCTTGCTGCAGCCTCTAAACATCCCATATGCCACTAACAGCCGCCCTATGCTTGGAAAAAAAAAAAAAGAAAAAAAAAAAAATGCCGGAAAAATAAAATATGCTGCATATTTTTACCTTCATCCATAAATGAGGCATTTGTCCACTCATACAGAAAAATATGTATGTAAAGTAGATGCGACGGCTGCATAAACACGTCTCCCCTGTAGTATACAATGATAAGGGAAACGCACCGGCGAGGCATTTATCTTGATTAAAAACTACGTTTCTACACGACGCGTCGTTAAAGGCTTTGGAAGAGATGATTTTATTCCTGGGATACAAGTTTTATTCATTTTTCTGACAATAAATGCTGATGAAAGGAAATGTAACCCTTTCATTACCCAATAGACATAACATACAAATATATAAAAGGGGTTTGCCCATGAAAGAAAATTCTCAAATCTCAATCCCCTAGTGGTGTTGACACAATAAAGATCATTTTTAACCCCTTACTTTACATTTTTACTCAGTTTTATTGCTGTTTTAGCTCCAGATTGTGAGCAGAGACTCTCTAAGCAGACACTTTACGATCCCTCTAGTGCTTTGAGATGCTCTGTGCTGACAATGTGCTTAGATTATCAGAGTCCAGGTTTGTATACACTTTTATTTAGCTTCTGATCATTCAATAGTATCTGACACATAGAAAGAGAGATGAGAGATCCATGAGGTGCCTATTACACACTGTCAGCTCTGCTATATATGTGCTCTCACACTAGGAGATCTCTTTTGCCTCCCTACCCCTTCCCAGATAAAGAGCTTATCTGCATGTGAGCTGGCAGGAAGTGAGTGTCTGTGAGCTCCATCCTGGAATGCAAGGGTGGGGGATAGAGGCAGAGAGGAGCTCAGCTCATGCACTGTTACACAGAAAAGCAATATGGCTTCCACAACCCTAATGACGCATTCACACGACCGTATGGGGAACATATGTAGGGCTGTAAGCTTGCGGACGTACATACGACCCCCTTAGATGGCAATGGCCGCACAGAGCCAGATCTGTGAAATGCTGTATTTCTGTTAATCACAGTGAATTAGAGAAAGTGCTATTTTGTTATCCTAAGTATATTTAAGAAACTTGTCTTTGTGGGAATACCCCTTTAAATTAGGAAACTTGTTTATTTTATTTTATTTTTTTCTAAAACAGCGCCACTCTTGTTTATGGGCTTTTTCTGGTATTGAAGTTCATTCTGTATTGAAGAAGATTGGGTTCAGATTCAATATCATGCACAGTCTCTGGTCAAGGGTGGAACTATTCAGGTTGTTCTTTCTAATCTTGTAAAATCTTTGAGAATCCATTCCTGACCCAGGAAATGACACAACCTCAATGCAAGTCGAAAAGCAAGATCAGTGGTCGGATACATTCCACTTGCCACTATACGAGATTAAATCAAGGAACGGGAGGGGGAAAGTGCTGAGGGAGCAATGGAAAGGAAGAGACAGTGTAACAGCCTATACAAGCTACAATAAGGAAGGGCTCTTGTAATGCCTTTCTGGATCATTATCATAATTTTAAAAGTTGATTTTCAGGAGGAAGGAGGCCATGCATAACAAAGATTACCACAGTCTGGATCTATGAGTAATGTTCCTGGTGTATCATGATGAATTTTGATGGTAGATTCCCTTTACGTTAATTGAGCCACTATATTTTCGAATTTGCACCGTTTTGTATGAATCCTTTGGTGTGTGCAAAATTTAATCAAAATTTGTGCAATATTTCATTCTCTTTTTTTGTGTTTTGTATTAAAAAAAATTAGATGAAGCTAATTTCCTGACGAGTTCGATTTATCAACTGAGCCATTTAAAAGTTTCTGAAAGTTTTTCCCCAGTTCCAGGGTCACGTAAAAGATGTCAACGGAGTGTAAAGTGTGAATCTGGAGATTTTTCTTTAGTTAGAAAAATTTTTTGTATTTGATCAAACATTTTGTGCAAAACTTATCAATGTACTAGCACTTTTTTTGATAAATTGTACAAAGCAAATGCCAGAGTCCACAAATTAGAAAAAGAAAGTCACAAATAAAAAAATGCCCCACATTGGGTCTTTGCAAAATTCACCTCCGATGCACCGAGGCGATCATTTCACTTTGACCATCCTGCCAAAGGGCGAGTGGCCATCCTGGTATAAGTGCATCGTTACTGCCGTAGAAGACAAGTTACTCTCCGGGCAGAGTCGCCACTAATTTGCCGTTGGATCCGCTGTGCAGGACAGCGTGCCTAATTATACATGATGGCTTCTCCGAGTATTGAAATGCTTTCATGAAAAATAAGCCTAGATCAATGAGCAAGGATAAAATGCAGTGTCCAATTAAGCAAAGCTTGACACGTCCAAATTAGTCAAAAAGAAAAGGCGTCTTTGTATTTTTCCAGAAACGTAGTTAAGACGGGAGAGAAAGTTATTCCTTGCGATAAATGTGAGACCCATTTAAATGAATCCAAACTAAGACTCCAATGACTTTCATATCTTCCACTTATTAATTTAGTCGGTGACGGAGATGAAGACGTCTGCTCAAATAGGTGTTTTCTAACATCAAATGAAATATGAGCGGCTCGTTATAACTCCCATCACGTACCGCTTTACCTCAGATGTTTTCTATGTTGGCGCCGATTAGTAAAACGAGGGATGCAAACTTATTCCAGGAGGCAACAGATATTATAATTTACAAAACAGTCTAATGTGTCGCTTCTAAAGGTATCTTCTAAAGGAATCTGATTGGTTTGGGTCTGATTATTCGTACCCTCACCAATCCAAAGAAGTATAGAGATCAGTGGACCTGATGTCCGCCTTTGGGTACAGCCACCTGCCCCGGACCTATTGCCGAATTGGTGGGTGAACTGCCGATCCAGCAAATGTAAGACACTAGTTACTAGTCATGGCTATGATTGGCCAGGGGAACTTGGGCTTTCCAACCTCTAGAGAAGTGGGGTCCCATTCCTTACAATTGAATTGTTCTGCCACTACTCTTCTGAGGGGGTTGTCCTAAATATGAAAAGCATGGCTGTTTTCTTCCAAAAAAAGCTCCAAATGTGTGGTTTTGCAGTTCAAGGGTTGGTCCCAAGATTATAAGTTATCTCCTATTCACAGTATAGGTAACAAGGTGGTTCCACTGCTGGGTCCCCCACCGACCATAAAAACAGGGATACACAGTTGACAGTAATGGGTGGGTGGGGGTGGGGGCAGGTCATTCTACACTATAATAGCGTCGGAGAGCGCTCACTCACATAGCTCTCACATAGTTTGCGAAAGGAGTGTCAGGGCACATGCTTGTCCTGCTGCCCCACCAATTAAAAGGAATGAAATATGTAGATAGGGGATAACAACTGAAACTGGCCCAACCTCTAAAAACTGTATTGGCATTACATGGGACACCATACAATTTTAAATACCAGGGTTGACCTGCCACTTTTCCCCCAATTAGCAAAATAAGTTGTTGTTTTTAACAACTGATCCAAAATTATCAAATGCATCCCACCACTGGGTGCAGCCCAAAACAATTGTATGGGTTGTATTATGGGTAAATTCAACCCTGCATGTATCATACACAAGTAAGAGTGGTTGTCCAGGATTAGGAATATCGTACTATGCATTTGTTGTTAGAATGTACCCTTTTTGGTTTCATAAACTTTGCATAAATCATAAGCACGGGTAAATATAAGTGTGGAATAGATCTTATCAAAGGAAAGTTCTTTCTCCTCTTGCTTTGACTCTTATCATCCTCCCCTTTCCTTCCCGATCTACATTTCGATCTGAAATCTTTGCTGAATTCTATCTTGCTATCATACTGAGCTGGAACTTTTTCAAAGTTTTTTCAAAGTCACTTTTGAGGGCTTTGAAGGCTTCAGTGCTAGCCTCTTTTTCTTCTCAATTTTTGGCTTTGTGACTCCAGCAGGAGAGTCCTCTAACTTCGCAGCCTGCCCACAGACCATGACCTAGTCTCTGTCTTATAAAACAGTCGTCGTAACCGCAGTAAGCACCGGGCCTTAATGGATACAAGAATGAATGGTTTGCCAATGAACTCAAAGCAATTATAATACAAATTCAATCACATTAAGATAAAGTGTAGAGCGCAAGATCGGAAATTTATAGAGTCATTTCCAGCAGTGGAAACAAATCTATAACATTCTGGGAATATGCTGACTCATGGAATCAATAGACATGGTCCAATAATTTTTGTTTTGGAAGGGTAGGTCAAATAGAGGTACACATTAACTGTCAAATTAATAGGATAATGTAGTTTGCCAGTGCAACGGCGTGTACAATGTATGTATCCTGTAAACTTTCTTTCTAGAGGTCGAATAAGCCCAATACATAGTGAAAGGACAACTATTAAACAATCTCCATTCAGTTCTCGAAGAGCACGGACTCGGGGGTGCCATCACTAGAAAGAAATATTTAAATTCTACTAAATGTTCTGTGATATTACATTATGGTTTTCACGTGGTCGTAACTAGGAATGAGCGGACCCAATGAAGTTCTGAACCACTTGGGGTCAGGTCCGCATACTGTTCAGGATCAAACTGGAACCCCCAGAAGAAAATAAGGGGTGTTAACTTTGCCATTTTCTTGAGGATCGTCATTCTCTGTGATGTCATTGGGGAGTGACGATCCTCATGACAGGGTGCATAAACACAACTGTTAAAGGCTTAACAACTGAAATCTGAGCCAAACCCAAACTTATGACTGAAGCTTGGGTTTGGGTTCAGGGGACCAAAACCCTATAAAATGTTCAGCATGCAAACCCGCAATGTTCGGGCCTGCTCATCACTAGGGGTAACACCTGACAAAAGGGGCTCAAAAGAAGGTGGTTTTCTCTCCAAATACAAGATGGGTGGTCAAATATTGCATCCCCCAGTTGGTTAGTTGTTCTCCAACCCAGGACCAGCCAACTGACAACAAACAGCATGGTTCCTGGGTAGTTTCGGCACACACTATGCTATGTAGGCTGTCTACTGTCAGATGGGTGGATCTGGGCTGGAACAGATTATCTGGTACCACCCATCTGATGACGATGACGGTAATGACTATGATTACTCGGGAATAGTGGGGGCAGACGGGGAATTCCAGCTACACCCAAATCAGAGGTGTAGCTGATTTGCATCTATTACTAATTCCAAAAACGTGAGTGTCAACAGTGAAAGATCTCCTTTCATTTAAACAGATGTCAGGGCTCCTATGGTGCAGGGGTGCGCCCTCCATCTGGTGCCAAGAGCTGTGATGTCACGTTGCTCTTGGTACTTATCGCGCATGCACAGAGACAAACTATCGCGCAGCCTGCCACTTCTCACTGCAGCTGCACGATAGTTTGTCTCTGCGCATGGGCAATAAGTACCGAGGGCACCGTGACGTCACGGCTCTCGGCACCAGAAGGAGGGCGCATAAGAAGAGGGAGGCGTGCATAATTAACAATTGGAAGGGAGCGAAAGGTGGCCAGTGACGTAAAGGTAGCACCGAAGGCTCATTTGAATATGTAGGCAAATCGATTTTTCAGCTAAACTAAAGGTTGATGTCCATAACCAAAATATGTGCCGCAATCAGTATTGAATAGCCAACAGGATGGTGTGCTCCCATGATTTCATCATGCGAGCAGTGGTAGATTTCCTTTAAGGAATAGGGTCCAAAAATCTGTTATAATAATAGGCTGCACTTATAGAATGAGTATGCTGTGCTACTGGAGACAGGATAAGCAGAGTTATATAGCTGGCAATAAGCAGCGCAAATACTTATAATACCAAAATATTTTTTTTTTTTTAGTGGAGCATCCAAATTTTTTTTGAAAATAATACCATGGAGAATAATACCCATCAAGATAGTCCAGGAGCAGTGGATATCCTGTAATGATGTGGTGACATAGGGCAAACGCATTTTTCTCACTAGAGATATAAATTCAGTCAAAAAGTATTTTCTGTAAACCTCAACCATAAACATAAAAGCAACGTGAGTTATTACTACATGAAAATATCTATTACAGGACACAGAGTATATCCTCAGAGGTCAAACTCTGACTTTCAAGGTCAATATCTGACACCGGCAAAGCAAAGGCCAGTCTTATCTCCCCGGAGACACATCTATCTCCTTCTCTGACAAATCCGCCCTCCGGTACGCCTCTTAATGGATTATTATAGATTATGATAAAGAGAGAATTTTTGGGAAACGAGAATGTTATAAGGATGTAAAAAGGAAATTATCCTGATAAAACAGAGTAGAAGCTGAACTGTTCTATTTTATAGATCCAGACTATGCAAGTATAAAAAAGGTCAAACAATTATCAATGGATAGAGCTAAAAATACTGAGAAACAAAATCGGTTGTGTTACTGGAGGCTAGATAGTCTTCTTTCCGGAATAGTTCTGCATAATTTGGAGGCTTTTGGTTATTGTCCTGTTGTAGGATTAAATTGGCTCCAATCAAGCTCCGCCCACAGGGAACGGCATGGCGTTGCAAAATGGAGTGAAGGCTTTCTTATTCAAAATCCCTTTGACCTTGTACAAATCTCCCACTTTCCCAGCACCAAAGCCACCCCAGACCATCACATGACCTTCACCAGGCATGACGGATGGCATCAGAACAACTGAAAAGATGCCCGTGTCTCACAAATGTTCTCCTGTGTGATCCAAACACCTCATCCTTTATTAGCCAGTCTCAGATATGGCAACTGCCCTGAAGGCCAGCATCCTGGAGTCACCTGTTCACAGTAAAGGTTGACACTGGCGTTTGGTGGGTACTATTTAATGAAACCGGCCAGTAGAGGACCTGTGAGGAGTCGGTTTCTCAAACTAGAGACTGTACTTGTACTTGTCTTGTTGCTTATTTGTGCAGCGGGGCCTCCAACTTCTTTCTCTACTCTGTATGTAGCCCGGTTGTGCTCTCCTTTTGTAGTACACACCATTGTAGGCAATCTTAGACAATTTGTCGCATGGAATGGACTTAATTTCTAATAACAAGAATAGACCGTCGGGTTTCACACGAAAGTTATTTTTTTTCTAGCCATTTTGAGAGTTTCATGGAACAAACAAATGCAATGCTCCAGATTCTCAACCAGCTTAAAGGAAGGTCAGTTTTATAGCTTCTCTAATCAGCCAAACTATTTTCAGCTGTGCTAGCCTTCTTGAACAAGGGTTTTCTAAACAACTATCAGCCTTATTACACCGTTAGCAAACACATAGTACCATTAAACCACCGAGTGGTGGTTGTTGTAAATCGGCCTATATACACCTATGTAGATATTGCATCAAAAACCAGACGTTTGCCACTAGAATAGTCATTTACCACATTAACAATGTATAGAGGGTATTTATGATTCATTTAATCTTAGCTTCACTGAAAGAAAATGTACTTTGCTATAAGGACATTTCTAAGTGACCCCAAACTTTTGAGCCGTAGTGTAGTCTCCACCAGTTGTAAGCTGAGACTATAGAAAATGAGGCGGGCAATGGTGTCCTCTTGGAGAAAGTAATGTGTGAGTTGGAAAACCTTAAAAAATGTTTTCATGACTTGTCCACAGGAAAACTGTCAAATGGGTTTCTGTGGTCACATCTCAAAGATGGAGTATGAAGGTTACAGACTTCCTTACTAGCCTCAACGATGTTCGGGTGAGGCCAGTATCACTTTTCCAACCTCTGTGGACACACCAAGACCGGGAGTGGCTGGAGCCCGGAGGCGTCTGTTATACTGCGTTGGATGAGAATGGCAACTATGAGGTCTTTACTTATTTTATATCATTCCTTGTAACTAAAGGATAATATTACCGGCAGCCCCCGGGTTACATACGAGATAGGGTCTGAAGGTTTGTTCTTAAGTTGAATTTGTATGCAAGTCGGAACTGTATATTTTATCATTGTAATCCCAGCCAGAACTATTTTGGTCTCTGTGACAATTGGATTTTAAAAATGTTGGGTTGTCATAAGTATCAGGATTAACACTAAAGCTTCATTACAGACACCTGTGATAACTGTTACAGGTGATTATTGTAGCCTAGGACTAAAGCACAATAAATTACTAATATCCAGAGGTCCGTTTGTAACTAGGGGTCGTAAGTAAGTCGAGTGTTCTTAAGTAGGGGATAGTTTAATCACTTAATGCTGTGTTATCTGAACTCCCAGATGACAACTCCTTGTTACTCCTCCTCCCCTCTCACAGCATTCAGTATCAGCATTCTTGTAGCTGCATCCTCCCTTTCATGTAGGAACTATTTTACACTGGAAGATTTTTGGGTGAAAAAAAAAAAGTACAAATGCAGTTTTTTAAAGATTTTTTGTAACCATGTCATAGTGGTTTAATCAACAAACCCAAAATAAACAGGTTAGTAATTGGTTAAGAATATTAGATACTAACTACTCCCTTCGACCAGAAAATATAATGCCTTGGATTCCGTTTCCAGTGAAACCACTTTTTTCCCCAGAAATTAACATCGTCAAACCTGTCACCCTGGAGGAAATACAGAAACAGACCTGACGCTTCCTAACTCAACCAAGTCTGAGCTTGCAATGGAGTATGCAGCAATTTCACCAGGACAATATAAAATTCTGACATGTTATTACTATGGTTCTGCTGGTCTGAATCTGTCATTGACATAAATAAGAAAATACCCAAGAGTTTAAATTGTCTTCCTTTTCATCCTTCCTAACCTTAAATATACAAGGAACGCTCGCCGGCAGGAAATTGATTTTGCATGTATCTCAATATATTTGAATAAATTGCATAAAATAACTGAAGAGGACACAGTAAGTTAATTGCTTGTCTATGGCTGGCTTCTAGGGTGCCGTTTTTTGTACCCCAATTATACAGGCAGGCATAAAGCATGAACAATTCTGGCTGTAGTTAATCACTCGGCTCCACAAATGAGCGCACGTGTGTTCTGCAAATCTAGAGGGATAACAGAAGAGCGGAATATTAGACTACCTGGCATAAAATTACCTCGAGAAGAAATAGTAGCTACGACAAGAAAACCTGAGGTTTCTAAGGGAGCGGAGGAAAAAGAAACAGAAAGTTAAGCCATATTAGAGTATATAAGATTCAGCCTGACTACGACTACAAAGAGTGTTACCCTAAATTGCAAGTTTATATGGAGATGTGTAAGGGGTTTAACCTTGTGCTTGCAAGATGATCACCAGCCCCGGTGCTAATACTTAGCAGATAACTATGTATATAGTCTATGTATATCGCATACATCTATCATAGACCTATAATAATTTAGATTTACATGCAGTCCCCGGGTTACATACAAGATAGTTTCTGGAGGTTTGTTCTTAAAGGGCACCTACCACCACAAATCTACCTATAAAGGTAGATTGGGTGGTAGGTGGATCAATGGGACGTGAGGATAGCCCTTTTAAGGGCTAATCCTCACGTCCCTGCACTTTTTTGATAACTTTAATTTGATATTTATTCAAATTTACTTATGCGGCTACTGGGGCGTGGAGTAGCCGCATATGAGATTACACGAGGCGGCTACTCCACGCCCCGGTAGCCACTTTACCCCTCCTACTCACCCATCTTCGGCGCGCAGCTACGCGGCCCCTCGTCCGGCAATCCTGCCGTCTGCGCATGCGCAGAAGAGCAGGCCCGCGCCTGCGCGGTCACAATTCTGAAACAGGCGCGGGCCTGCTCTTCTGCGCAGACGGCAGGATCGCCGGACGAGGGTGCGCAGCTACGCGGAGCTGCGCGCCGAAGATGGGTGAGTAGGAGGGGTAAAGTGGCTACCGGGGCGTGGAGTAGCCGCCTCGTGTAACCTCATATGCGGCTACTCCATGGTCCCATTCTCCTTGGTCCCATTACAGCAAAAAATTTTGAAAATCCAATTGTCACTGGGACAGAAATTTTTTTTGTGTGGAGCTGCAATTATAAAACATACAGTTCTGACTTACATACAAATTCAACTTAAGTACAAACCCAAGGAACCTATCATGTATGTAACCCAGGGACTGCCTGGATGACTGAAAAATATTTCTGTCCCTTAAAACGGGGAGGCTGAATTCTATTCCAAAAATCGAATTTAAACTTGAAACAAATGTTATACAAAAGTGTTAAAAAAAATTACAAAAATACAAAAAGTCTAACTCTTCTGGATCCCGGTCACATACACATCGCACTATTACTTTCAAACAATTTTAGTGAGGCTCCAGCTTTTGTAATAGCTTTTCGGCATCCGTATGTTGTGGTGTCAGATGTACTATATTATTGTTTGTGACACTACTCAAATGCCAATTTACTTGTCTGAAGATTACACACCAGGTCCAATAAATCTCTACAAATGCATCCAGGGCTAAAGATCCGAGCATTTCCTCCTGTGCTCTCATGTATTTGGAATCTTGTTATGTTGCACTTATTTCTAATAATGCAGCATGTCATCTGCCTAAAACGCAAATCCTAGGAAAATTCTGTAATGTGCAGATTGAAAGAATAAAGACAGAGTGGGATACGGATCTCTTTAAAGAGGTCTACTGAGGGGGGGAAAAAGAATAAATAGAATAATATACATAGTAAAAAAATATGAAGAAATAAAAATAGAGTAAATGCAAAATAAATACCCTCGCTGCTATGGGACCCGCAGTGTCAGGGGGCCCTGGCATCTGACCAGAGACTAAAGAATGAAGGATATGCACCATTATGTACATATTATGTTGCATATTGTACAGCATTATATTATATAACAGTGCACAGCATGAATATGCAGCTCAGATAAGAAATGTCGGGGGGGAGGGAGGGGACAGCAGAACGACAGGGTGAGGGATCTGCCATGTACCTCCCTCATGTGGTCTGCAGCTACTAGGACAGATCTGTGTACGCGTATAACTGTATATATCAGTGCACAAATGTGTGCGCATAAGTGTATAAATGTGTGCGTATACAAATATGTATATTTTCTGAAGGTGGCCCCATTCAGAAGCCTGCCATGGGGCCCTGCCTCTCCTAGTTACGCTCAACCACGGACCGCCACTAAGAAGTTTGGGGCCCCTGATAATTTTGTGAGCCCCCACTCCACACAGAATGATAATCCAGCCCTGTGTGCACAGTGAATTAACTGCACCCTGAAGGGAAGAGGGGTTTTTTTTAGTGACTTGAGGCCCCTTCTCCTCCTTGGGGCCCCATGAACACAGTCACATTAAACCCCCTCTGATGGCGCCGATTGTATATACTTTTGGATACGCTGAATTTTTCAGCACAAAAATGTGCCGAAAACCCCCAACTCGGCTTATACACAAGTGTATAAAAAAATAAATAACCTTACATACTCTCATTAGCGTCCAGCTGCTCCAGTCACCCCTATTCTCTTGATCCGTGGGGTTCCCATCACTGAGACCCCCTCCGATCAGCAAGTTAGGGCCTATCCTGTGAATAGGACCTTAGTTGCTTCGTTGGACAACCCATTTGTTGGGACGAAATCTTTATGTGGTGGTTCTGAAGAAACTCTGAGTAAAATTTTAAGATCATCCAGAAAGCTTCTGGAACTTTGAGGTAGGAGAGGACATATTTCTTGAGTAGGCACTCTGAACGTACTCAATATATATAAGTGCACCATAAACTTTCTGACTTGCGTTTGATTGAATTGGAATCAAAGGTCAATGGTGCCAAGGAACGACCTTCTTCAGATTTCTTACGTTATTCCACCTGTTGAGCGTGAGGTATTGTAGCCACGCAAAATGGCCAATTACTGCGGTTATTTTTGTCGTACTGGTGTATCCCACATGGACTAAATAAGGAATTTTGGATATTTTATTGGTAAGTGCACGAAGCGGCTGTTATCTCTTTTCTACTAGACTGCTCAGAGTAAGCCAAAGTTTGACCAACACGGCGAAGGGATGATAGAGAAGGAGCATCACCATCAAGAGCCATAATAATAGTGTAACTCATTAAGTTTACTTTATTTAGTAAAACAAATCCCAGAAGAGACCTCAGATCAACGGACTTACCTGCTCTGGCTATTTAAATAATTACCTTCCTGAAATATCAGAATCCTACATCAGCTCCAGCAAGCCCATCTTCCTTGGACTGCTCCAGTCAATCGGTTGTGAGGTCACATCCGAGAACCAGTAACCAAAAGTCAGCCACATAGACCTCTGTGGAGCAAGAGAGCTGAGCTCCACATGCCCTGAAGACTAGTAGTGGCCAGGAGAGAACCAGAGGACCTCAGAAGGGGCTGCGGCCCGATTGAGAGAGGGTCCCTGGAGCAAGCACCGAAGCTACGTAGGAGCCCCCTATAGGGACAAGAAGACACCGGCAGGAGGTTGCGGGAGGGTTTTTAATTTCTCAAGTTCCTTTCGCTTTAGAGGTCAAGGAGCAACCTCCATGGGGACATCATGGGGATGGAAATGGAAAATGGTATTATGGAATGTGTAGAAAATGAAAAAAAAAAATTTTTTTTGACAGTGCACCAATAAAAAGGTCCAGGTGCAAAAACATTAAAAGATGCAAGTGTACGTCAAAATAATTTCTCCGGAGAAATAAACATAAATAGAAAGTGCAGTAATATAACATAAAAGACATACAGTTATAATCCATAAACATTATGTATATTTTTTCTTTAAAAAAAAAAAAAAAAAATTATATATATATGCAAAGCTCAAGCAGAAGAGCGGTAAATAGGTGCAATTATGCTGAATAGCAATGTGTAAAAATACACGCAGCCCTTAGAAATGTAAATTTCGGTAATACTGATTGTACAGATTCCTTTTAGTACTTGCAACTTCATAGCTGTCAACATCCGAGTTCCACTTAGGAGAAGACTCTGCTGCCGACAGATAAACATTCACGGGAAGAGTCTTGTATCGGGGATTGTTTCCGATTCAGCTTTAATGTGGCAGGTATAATGCAAGCACAGGTTCTCTTAATACTTACAGAAATATAACTCTCAAAAACTAATTTAAAAAAAACATGACACTTTTTCAGTGTATTGTAGATCATGTTAATGTTTACAGATGTTTTTAGGGGTTGGGCCACCAGTTCAAGGTCTTCCTTACCCTGCGGATAAGTTGCTGATGATTTAAGGTTCTATCCACCAATCGTGACAATCCAAATGTTGGAGAAGGTCCATTGGATTGCAGGGAGATGCCCCTGCAGCTCCATAGACAGTGAAGGAAGTCCTAAGAGTATTTGTAGATTGCCCAACTGTTCAGGGAACGAGACCCCAATCTATGAGAAGGTCACTCACACCAATCTGCAAGCTTTACCCAATATTGTTGGACCAACCAACATCCAACCCAGCTTAATGAGATTGTACCAACTTTGATTGTTATCTCTTATCAAAGGATAGGGAGTAACCTGATCTGTGGGACTCCCATCGATCACCAAGGCTGAGGTCCTATTCTCACTAATTGATATTGCAGCAGATCCGTTTCTTGATGCTCGATTAAATAATACAATAGTGCCAGAAATTTATTGTCAATTTTCAACACCCCTTTACTATTGGATGGAGCAGCAGGACATATGCTCAAGCCGCTACTCCACTAGTTAATGAAAACAAGACCCCCGTTCTTCAGAATGCTCGTTATCAGTGCTGTTCTAACTACTGGGACTAAAGATGAGTGGTCCCAAACTTTACGTTGGATGGGGACACTCCTAGCCAACCGCAGCCATGGTAAGTAGGTAGGGGCATCAATTTGAGGGAATGGCTGCACGGCCACCAATCTGGCAATTTGTCCAGGTCGCGTGGGATGTCCAGAAACAAAATATAACAAGCAACCCCACTCATCTGATCGATTTGATTGATATCCTCTATCCTGTGTATATCAAAGTTGTTACAACCCCATAAAATACTATATTACAAATCTTGGGGTCTTGCAGCCCCACCAATTACCTAAAAGACTGTGAGTTCAAATGGTTATGGCTTGATGACTAGGTCCAGGCAGCTGCAAAATAAAAGTTCTTGTAGGATGTGATACCAGTAAGCCTACAAGAGGTCCATGGGTGATTGGTGCATGTAAAAAACGATGGGTAGCCTATCTGGTTCAGTACAACAGAATGGGCCAAAATTGATGAATAGGTGAAAATAAGCAGGAACGGTGTCAGGATATAGATATATATTATATATATATATGGCATCAGAGCTTGATGAATATAAGGCTGCATATTCTACAAAACTTTATATTATGAACCGACTATAACTGGAGAGCAGGAGGCGAGGTCCAAGGTATGGATGGAGTCCACACAATGCACTGCCCCCTTGAAGAATGTGAACTCCAAGCCATCGGGTAAATTGAAATTAGTAGAAGAGAAGTAATTTACTAGTCTTTTCCACCTTTTACATAAAGTAAGGGGGCGAGCTCACCTGCACTGCTATAAGAAGATGTTTACAGAGATGCTACATGGTTCATGATTAATCCTTAATGGAAAAAGCACATCAGTAACTCATCACAACTCCGCTGCCAGACTTATTTATCTTCCTAGGCGAGACATAAAAACCCTGTTGCTACAAAATCTCTGCAATTAAATGTAAACTCCCGGTACTAAAACCTTTTACAATCTGAGACACTTATCTGTTTTCTTCTTATAAACAAAAGCTCCACATAAACAGTACAAAAAAAACAAAGCAAAAAGTCACTCGGAAACTCTGGCCAAGACGCTCTTCCTCCCACACATTCTAGTCCGAAGACATACCTCAAGGGAGGGGGGGCAGAGTTAATGTGTCAGATGATTCATAGGGTGACTCATGTTCATGGCAAAGATGTAGGGAGGTAGAGTGGAAGCTTACGACTCTACTAGAAGGCTGGAGATGCTAAAGAACTTACCTGTCTCAACCCAGATTCAACAAGCCACCTCCCGTCACCCCTGACATTTGTTGAGGTTCAGTAGTTACGTCACATCTACATCCATAACTGCTTTTGTGTCATGGCACCTTTCCCATCAATCAACAATACAGCACAGCCGTTTCCAACCCAGTCTACATGAGTTTCACAATAGCATCTCCTCCATTGCTTGCTCTCTTGCCTTCATAAAAGCCATCCAGTTCATACAATCCATGACATAGTGCCTTCATCTATGATAGGTGTGCCCATAAGATTGACCTTTTGCACCAAGACATAGTAGTTATAAATGCTCATCCAAATCTGATACTTCATAGTACTCACCATGAAGTCTACTCACTGATATTTACGTAGTTGGCTTTGTGCTGACCATGCATACAAGTAATTTGTTATAGATGCATTGCTAGGGACTTTTTTTGGAGATTTAGATTTGTGGATGTTTTAGGCTTATGTTGGGCAAATCTGTGAACTTTTGCAGGTTTGGCCATGGGATCTCGACAACGCCCTTATACTTAAACAGTCAATCGACATCTCCATACTAGGCATTCCGTCTTTTGTGCGGTCAAGGAAGACCAGATGTATTTCCAAATTCCAAGCCTAGCCAAGGGAAGGAGGATCAATACATTGATACCTGCTCAAGCCCTGGTGGGTCTGTCCATTCAAAAGTGGTCCTAAGATAGTCAACCACCAAAAACTAGTTAGCTGTTCTTCTCCTACGGTTGTGCAAAGTGCTATTCTGTAACCATCCACGATGTTGTCTCAGAGTCTTTCGCACTTGGCTGTATAAAAACTTAACTCCCCAATTTCAGTAACAAAGTGAACCCCTTTATTCACCAAGATATTATGGAATTGTGTAAAGCTTTGGCTTTTCTCTATTCACGTTATTTTTTCCCCCTAAACCTGGATCAGCTGATCCTTGACCCTGGAAAAATAATTCCTTTGGTGTGCTGCTGATTTCTATGTTTTCTGTATAGAAAGTTGACCCTCTTAAAATCCCAGTCATCGAATCTTGACGTTGTTTTTCAGGTTCCTTTTTGGATTCTCAATCACAAAGAACCTGAAAAACACGCTTTTATGATGAGGTTACAATGGGTCACAAGGACAACATATTTTTAATTCCAAGAACCAGAAAGGAGATTGATAATGCCGCTCCGGAGACGGGAGAAAACGTTCCATAAAGCCCTAGGTAAACCTCCAATTTGTGGACTTGTTTTTGCTCTTTTTGCCTGTAGTTTAACCTTAAGTGCCATTGACAGCTCACTCTCAAGGATATTAGATTTGTAAAAACAATGTATTCCCTGAAAGGAACCATCTGTCGGAACATATCCCAGCCATGTAATGTAAACAAGTATACATTGTCTGATTTTCTTTCCTTAAATTTCCGTATTTTTTTTAAGGTGAAGAAGATCTAAGAAGCAGATTGTACAATGACTGTTAACGTCTTAAACCATCTCAGATTGTTTTAAGGAAGCAGAAGTTGAGTGCAGCTGTCTCATTAATTACACAAACATCTCGGCTCTCCATGCAAACATCAAAGGGTCTTCACAATTCCCCAGAGCGTGGTGGGATTCCTGTTGAAGCCTATCTTGTCACAACTGGAATTGACAGATATATAATGCTGTGATATATCGGAAGACGGGAAGAAAGAGTCTTGGACGGTACTGTGTTACTGTCTGTCCTTGTAGTTGTCATCATTACCTCTCTACGTAGAGTACCCATCGCGCGGTGGCACCTCGGAGAAATAGTTATGTACAATGCAAAAAGGCACCGCAGCTGCTTATCACTGGCAAACTCTCAATTACACTTGTTGTCTTCCGGCACATGATCCAAGAATGTTCAACTCTTCTGTAATTTACTACAAATGAAAGAATGGGAGGACTTTTTGGGGAGTTTTTTTTTACTTCTTGTTGCATATAAATTTGGAAATTTGGTAATAATACAGAAAATTTTGGAAAGAAAACGTATTTTGTGACTTTTTAGTAAATATTTAGTGTCCACCCTTTATCTACGTTAGGTCCTATAGACTTTCTATAACTTCAAGCAACTTTCACATCTTCTCATGATACTAATCCTATACACAAACTTTAGTTTGCTGTAATTCAAATTAGAACCACGGAGAGATCCCACACATTCAGGATAAACAAATCTAAAGACTATCACGATATAATCTTGTTTTAAAGCAGTTTCATTACTGGCACTGGAAATGTCGAGTAAAGAGAAAAACAAGGAAGGAAACGTGTTTATTACAGTTGTCATTGCTCAATGCATCATCGGTTTCTCAGAATTTTCACCTGGGTTGGAAGTAATATGAGTCACTCGACTCACTCTGGCCAATGAGTGGCCTACGTGGGTCCTGATTACGTAGAACTGGGTAACCAACAAATGCTGCGATTTTGGAACTGAGAGCTATAGTGTTATCTATAATTCCTGGAAAATCCTTTTAACAAGAAAACCACAGTTATTTTAGACCACTAGAATCTGTTGTACTAACCAGCATTAAGGTAGAACGTCATTGTTTCCAAAAACTCAACGGGACACAAAATGGTTGAGTCCACATGACCCATCAGTGGGTTCCAAGTGTTGATGTCACATTCATGTAGGAGATGACCACTAAAGCCAACCACATTCTCGATGGTTACATGCTGCTCATGTTGAGACTTGACCACTGAAGGCTGGAATTGAGTCAGTTGTCATATACAAAATAAACATGATGTCAGCAATTCTGTTTTGAAGGAACTGGAGACCAGAAGCCACAACTAGAGCCTTTGGGTGGTATGGAGCTCCAGGGGAAGTTTTTAATATAAGCTGCCTCCTGAAGGATTATGAAGCTCACTAAAAAGGTTTTCACTGCTTCTCTTTTGCCTTAGTTTGACCCTTCGATACACCTTGACACTCCCATAAGGAGCGCTCAGTGGTCATAGGAGGTAGCTTTCTGAGATGTCTATAGAATGTCACCATTATTCCTACTGTGACCACTAAAACCACTGGGAACCTCAACAGAGAAGCAGAGAGCCTGTGATAGGCAAGGACCTTTCTTCATTCTCAGTTCCCTGTTCTTTGGAGAAGGAAGCAGGAGCATAGACCCAAAGTCACTGGGTTGCAGCTACTTATGAGTATTTATCTCACCCAAGTGCTTTATTCCCATCAATACTAGGAGTCATATCCCTTTCTTATTAGATCACACGCTCAATCCGTCGATACTAATTACAGATGTTGAAAAACATTATAATGAGTAAAGAAAAATATTAAATAGTATTTTTAGATGACTCTTGCAGATTTACTGCTGACGCGGGTCGAGACAGATGGAAGATTTGTGCTACTGCTAAGAAACAAAATTCCCCTAAAACCGACTATAAAAAAACATTTCTGATCAGCTCCTTGGACATCACATGGGTGGATTGTCAGGGAAAAAACTCCCCAGGGCTGAGCCAAAGTGGAGGTGTGAAAATGAAATGTACTTACCTATTGATTCCAAGTCCTGTGGCACGGTCCCCTGGTTGGTTGCTTAAAGGGCCTTCAGAGGGGCCAGCAATGTGAGTGGTCATGTGACCCCTGCATTGTCCAATTTGGTCACAGGATGAAGAATGTTGCGGTCCCATTTGTACCTTCTGTGACAATTGACAACTCCACCTACTTGTCCACCGTGGTCATTAGAAAGCTGACACTTCTGACCCAGTGAGAGGCCTTAGACAGCTCCCCCACTTTGAATCCAAATATTCCCTTATTTTATTTATTGAGGTTGTTGGTACACCTTGGGCGCTGAATTTGCCTCTGAGACACTACTTTAGCACACCTTCCCACCCTCGCCCAATATCCTTTAATGCCTTCTTTTCCTCCCTCCACTGTTTCTGGTTCATTACAAATTGTGAATGTGCATCGGCTACAGGCGCATGCGCCAGGCGATTAGGGGTTGTGCAGGTTTTCCACTAAAAACATGTGAATTCACAAAAAAAGGAAGAATGGGGAGGAGGATGACAGAAAAGCACTGGACATGGATGCAATAGTCTCTTCACATATTTTTTTTAACTCATTTTTGGACAAACATGGTTGAGTACAAAAGAAATGTTTGGATTTAGTTTGGGAGGCGGTGCATGGCAGTGCTAGTAGCTCTTATGTTGTCGGTGTTGTGGTAGTAAACTCCTTTTAAGCTTGTAGGGGAGATAGGCTACATGCATTGGCATATGATGAAGCCCTGCCTCCCGTCACCAAGTGCTGTGCTGGTAGCCATAACTTCGCCAGGTCTGTCCTGTGTAAAAACCTTCTAAAGAGGCCTGAATGTTCACAGGCTATCGGGTAAGTGCCCGCTTCACGGCATTCTTCCTTCATGCCCACATGGAGTGGAGTTGGCATAGTCACAGGAGTAATCACACTTTCTTGCAGTGCACAAGAAATAGTGATTATTTCTATGCCAGAAAACTGCACAGGTGCCAGCACTGGGAATACCCAAGCAAGTGCTAGCGACCAAAGCTGCTGGGGGGCCCACATAAGGCTGTACATAAGGAATCCATGGAGTTGAGGGGGGCTATTTCTAAAGAATCCATAGGGAGGATTTATGTAAAATAAGGGGGCTCTTTGGTATGATAAACTAGGGAATATTTTAGGGAACTGGAGTCTGTTTGAGTTTCTGAATTTTTATTGCCACCAAGTAAGTTCACTACTAAGGGGCCAACTGAGGCTCTGTCACCCAAGGGCCTAATGAAACCTGGAGCCGATCCTGCTACTACATCAGCCGCTTTGAGTAATAGCTGTTACCTTTTTTCAACAGAATTAAGCATGGAGCTCAAAATTATAATAAAATAATCAAAATTACCAACACAGCTCCTCTTTTTTTTACAGCACTGAATGAACTCAATGTTGGACTTACCTTTCCGGTTTCCCATCTTGCAAGACATGCACATACAGTGCATCTTTATACTCATATATACACTCACCGGCCACTTTATTAGGTACACCATGCTAGTAACGGTTTGGACCCCCTTTTGCCTTCAGAACTGCCTCAATTCTTCGTGGCATAGATTCAACAAGGTGCTGGAAGCTCCTCAGAGATTTTGGTCCATATTGACATGATGGCATCACACAGTTGCCGCAGATTTGTCGGCTGCACATCCATGATGCGAATCTCCCGTTCCACCACATCCCAAAGATGCTCTATTGGATTGAGATCTGGTGACTGTGGAGGCCATTTGAGTCCAGTTACCTCATTGTCATGTTCAAGAAACCAGTCTGAGATGATTCCAGCTTTATGACATGGCGCATTATCCTGCTGAAAGTAGCCATCAGATGTTACAGGGTACATTGTGCTCATAAAGGGATGGACATGGTCAGCAACAATACTCAGGTAGGCTGTGGCGTTGCAACGATGCTCAATTGGTACCAAGGGGCCCAAAGAGTGCCAAGAAAATATTCCCCACACCATGACACCACCAGCCTGAACCGTTGATACAAGGCAGGATGGATCCATGCTTTCATGTTGTTGACACCAAATTCTGACCCTACCATCCGAATGTCACAGCAGAAATCGAGACTCATCAGACCAGGCAAGGTTTTTTCAATCTTCTACTGTCCAATTTCGATGAGCTTGTGAAAATTGTAGCCTCAGTTTCCTGTTCTTAGCTGAAAGGAGTGGCACCCGGTGTGGTCTTCTGCTGCTGTAGCCCATCTGCCTCAAAGTTGGACGTACTGTGCGTTCAGAGATGCTCTTCTGCCTGCCTTGGTTGTAACGGGTGGCGATTTGAGTCACTGTTGCCTTTCTATCATCTCGAACCAGTCTGCCCATTCTCCTCTGACCTCTGGCATCAACAAGGCATTTCCGCCCACAGAACTGCCGCTCACTGCATGTTTTTTCTTTTTCGGACCATTCTCTGTAAACCCTAGAGATGGTTGTGCGTGAAAATCCCAGTAGATCAGCAGTTTCTGAAATACTCAGACCAGCCCTTCTGGCACCAACAACCATGCCACGTTCAAAGGCACCAAATCACCTTTCTTCCCCATACTGATGCTCGGTTTGAACTGCAGGAGATTGTCTTGACCATGTCTACATGCCTAAATGCACTGAGTTGCCGCCATGTGATTGGCTGATTAGAAATTAAGTGTTAACGAGCATTTGGACAGGTGTACCTAATAAAGTGGCCGGTGAGTATATATATCTCAAAATGGAAAACAGATTGTTGGTCAGATTTCGGGAAATGTTCTGGGTGACTTTGCTGTGTATTACATGTGTAAGCGCTCTTCTTCATTTGGTTAGGCAATGAAATGTGAGACTACTGACATTACATCAACAGTAATACACCTCCAAGAGCCGCTCCTCATCCACAGGAGAATACCGCCACATGCTCCTACATAAATGTATGCATCGTAATAGGCAAAGTCTTCAGTAATAAGAAAGGGATTTACAGGTTCCTCTCCCGTACAATTTAAATAGGATGTGGGATCTCGAGTGCTCGTCCTATCTGTATGTTAAGTGAGAAGCTGAATCCCCGGTAAGATCAGCTCTTGACATCTCCGCACTTGACTGACAACATCAGGCGGAAGGAAACGTGTACTTGGGAAAAAAGGAAATATCGGTATTATTTATAGATACAAATTAACGCCAAACCATTTATATGTTAATGATCTAGCGGTGGGACTCTTGGCGGAGCGGTGTATTTGTGGCTTATTTATGTGCGATACAGATAACATATGTCATCTGCGGGAAGCAGTCATACAGAGAGCAGGCTCCATCGCATGGCGCGGGGAGCCGCGTGCATCCACACAGCTCTGGCCGCTCACAGGAGAACGGATTCTATTTGCATCTGCTTATGGAAGGAGCGGAGGACGATGGGCTCCATGCTAAGTTCCCCTCAAATACCATGATTAAATTAGACTTTTGTGACACTACTAATGTAATTCACAGAGGTCTAAAAAGGAAAGATATGAGATAGATAGCCATAAACATGTCATAGGAATAGCCTGCCTCAGGCGCTGGTCACAGCAGGGACAGCAGAGAGCTTCAAGAAGGGTCTAGATGCCTTTTTACACCTAAATGACATTGATGGTTATGTTATATAGAATTGTTTCCCCTAAATCCCTTCCTCATCCAATCCCTTCCCTTCCTTGGTTGAACTTGATGGACAAGTGTCTTTTTTCAACCGTATAAACTATGATACTATGAAATAGGAAGCAGGACTTGCTACACTGTAGATGAAATACTGTAACACCAGGAATGAAGACGTTAAAGAGGAACCATATCCGACCTCCATCAACTCTACTGATTTTGGCATTGTTGAAATTGTCTCTCTAATCACCACCATTCGGGATCAGGTTATCTGCTCCAGCCCAGTGTAGTGTCCTAGTACCTCATCCCAGCTACTGGAGAATATAGTTGTCAGGAGGTTCGGGAGTTGCAAAATGTGCTATGTGATTAAAGGGGTTGGCCTCTTTTCAATAAATCTCTTCCATTAGAGATGTCTCTGAAACTCTGAAGGCAAAGACACAGGTACATCTACATGCAGCCCTTCCCTGTACTCACTATGCTGCCCCCTGCATATATACAGAAGTTCCCATTTCTCACTCCTCCAATCCATACTAATGGCGTCACCCACTGTCTCTCTCTTACAGTCTGTCTTGACAGACACATCGAGAGGGGAGGAGGAAGAGCAGGGCGAGCCATAATCTCTTGCTGCAGCTCCTCCTATTCATCGGAGCACAGACATGTAAACAAAGATGAGTCTGCAGAGATTACTAAAGCAAGTAGCAGGACTGCTGAATCACTGGATGAATATAAAGGGATTATTATTAAGGCAGTAAAGGCACATGGGCAGCTTATGTAAAAGAGCGACCAACCACTTTAGCATAAGGCAAACTTTAACTTGTATTACCAAAGTTTGGAGGGGGAAGTGCTTCAGGACAGTGTAACAGCCTATGAAGCTACAGCACGGAAGTGCTCAGGCTCATTAGCATAATGTTTAAGTTGATTGTAGAAGGAAGGAGGCCATGGATAACAAATATAAGCAGATAATCACAGTCACTGTGCCTAAATGTATGAGTAAGTGTCCCTGGTTTATCATAATGGATTTTGGTGGTAGACTTGGGTTGGTGAAGGTTGCCAAAGGTCATATTTAAAGAGAACCTGCCATTTAAATTAAGCCACCCAAAATAAATACTTCAATAAAAACTATCATTGAACAGCATTGCCCTTATCCCTAAATGGCTCCTTTCCATAGTTGCAATGTTAAAAAAATCAGTTTGTAAACTTATATACAATTTACATGAGTGCCTTACACTATGTGAGTCCTGTATAGTAAATTTTACTTGCAATGCCCTTCCTCCTTGTTCCTGATTCACTGCTAGGACAGGCTGCTGTTTGGAGCATTGAGAGAGAGCTCTGTTACATCATTGGGCACTTCATGTCATGTGGGTGATGGCATCTAAGGTCCTTTACCAAGTTACATTTGTAACATCTACCCCGTGTATGTATCTGATCCTATGAAATCACAGCAGCCTCCATGGAGAATGGGGAGGAGTAGAAGTCCGTGGAGGCTGCTGTGATTTCCTGTGATCAGATAAATACATGGGGTAGACACTGCAAATATTACTCAATAAAGGACCTTAAATGATATCACCCTGGTCACATGACATTAAGTGTTGAATGCTGAGATGAGGCATGGGACATGGGGAGGCATAAATGGGAGGTTTCCGCTGAGTAGGACACACCCTCTCCGATGCAAGGCAATATAACATAAGGTCGATTGTATGGGGATGGGAGGGAAACCATTTTTAGCTTAAAGAAGGGTAGCATTTAGTTAATAGGGCTGTGTGGGAACCTGTACATAACTGTTTTGTAAAAGTGTGATGACAGGTTCCCTTTAATGTTTGTCTTTTGCCATTTCAGTCTAACATAGAAGCCATATTGGTAAACTGACACCATTCAGAAATTCATGGTACTCTGTGATGCCCCCAGTATATAGTATATCGGTCCACTTTCACTACAACCCTTAAGAAAACTGCGGAATTCATTATGCAGAGTTAATCCCGCGATCCTATTGGGTTTTACAATCCACTGTTTGCAATCGGCGGCCATTTAATCAGCATCGCGGGAGCGGGAGGCCGCTATCAGACTAAGAGCAAAAATAAATATGTAATGGAAAATATAAAACAAACATCATACAGCGTTCTATTTCCCCGGCAAATATATTTCAGGCACAAAAAAAGCAAAAAGATAAGCAAGATTTTGTCACAGCTAAAAGTAATCCCTTTTTTTGTTTGCCGGAAAAAAACAAATTTTGCGAGAACCTTCCAAATCTCTCTGATCGTAATGGAAAGGAACAAATGCAAGTTCAGAGTCACCAACATTAAAAACATATTCACATCGAAACGCGAATACGAGTAAATATCTAACCGGAAGCGACACCTTTTTGTTTTCTAAGTGGTTTCTTCATCCTCGCCCCCCCCCCCCCACTCCTCACCCTCGCTACAGATTTCTCATTTAAGAAGCGGAGAACACAAAGCCCTTCCTCTCGGTGACAGGTGAACCGCAGGGGATAAAAACAGATCAAGATATGCATAGAGCAGCTGTCTACCTTTTTGGCTTTCCTCAGATACGTCCTGGCAGAGTCCTTGAAAGCCTCTTCTTCGTCAGACTCCTTGGCTTGCAGATAGCAGACCCATCCCAAAAGATACCAAACCTACAAGACAAGGGTGAGAGGGGGCATGAGTACAGGCAGCGAGCAGCAGGCGAGGGAGGTCGGGGAGCGGTGGGGTTATTCTGCGTTGGGTGGGATGACGTCGAATTAACTCATAGAAGGCAAAATAATCAGATAAAGAGGAATAAAAACAGGGATGAAATAAGGAAAATGAAAATAAGGATGAATCGCAGGTGAATGTGGTGAGTCGTCATGTGGGATGGCTCGGGGGGATTTCATGGTCAATGGGAAAAAGCAAGATTATTTAGAGACATTCATTAATGAAGGACATGCACACATGGGCAAAGAGCCTGCACATATAGACGATACAATAGCTGAATTTATAGTATATACATTCTCTGGTAGACAGCGGAAAGTAAAAAAAGATTTGTAGAGTGTACTGCTCTCGCTCTCTGCCGAAATAGTAAAATGCAGCGGCCTTCTGCCGACACAGTTCATTGCCAGGACCCTCTACCGACACAGTTCATTGCTATGACCCTCTACCGACACAGTTCATTGCTATGACCCTCTACCGACACAGTTCATTGCTATGACCCTCTACCGACACAGTTCATTGCTATGACCCTCTACCGACACAGTTCATTGCTATGACCCTCTACCGACACAGTTCATTGCTATGACCCTCTACCGACACAGTTCATTGCTATGACCCTCTACCGACACAGTTCATTGCTATGACCCTCTACCGACACAGTTCATTGCTATGACCCTCTACCGACACAGTTCATTGCCAGGACCCTCTACCGACACAGTTTGTTACTATGACCCTCTACCAACACAGTTTGTTACTATGACCCTCTACCAACACAGTTTGTTACTATGACCCTCTACCAACACAGTTTGTTACTATGACCCTCTACCAACACAGTTTGTTACTATGACCCTCTACCAACACAATTCATTGCCATGACCCTCTACCAACACAGTTCATTGCTATGACCCTCTACCAACACAATTCATTGCCATGACCCTCTACCAACACAGTTCATTGCTATGATCCTCGACCAAAACAGTTCACGACTGATGCAGTGCATGCTGTGACCTTTGGCCGACACATTGTTCATTGGCCGACACAGTTCATTGTGGCGTCCATCTGTCGACATAGTTTAATGTGGTGGCAGTCTGCCCACACAGTTCATTTAGTTGGCTCTCTATCCCACACAGTTTGTATGGGTGGCACACTGTCTACACATTTTATCAGTGTGGCCCTTCGCTAACAGTTTACTGGGGTTCAAATCGAAAGTTAAGATTAGATTTTTGGAGTTGTGACTTATATAAAGGAAATATAACTGCTCTTTCTGTGGAATGAATTATTTAAAAAAAATAATAAAATTCAACTTCATGCAAATGAGCTTCTTTTCCCCCCAAGGGGTGTTGCCCAGCGCCACATAGTGCTCTTCTTTAGAGAATTATTGATATCCCTTACATACAGAAAGAAGAATTTGAGTTCACCCACAGTCACTAATAGTCTCTAATGCAGAGAGAAGCTCATTTGCATAAATATACAAAAATGCATTTTCTCTAAAATGATAAATGGAAAAAAAGTATCGATGCAAACTCATGGAACGCTGTAAACAAGGCTGCTTTTACCTTTGGGCTTATTTGGGAGCTGGTGGACACCCTATAAGAGAGACTCTTTATCTGAAAATAAGTCACCCTACGTTCTACATCTCATTAATAAGAATAATTAGAATGTCATCATATAGTGGGGTGACCTACATAGGAAAACTACATTTGGGCAGAGTCAGGTATCGTCTACAGTCCTGTATGACAAGATACGATGATATCAGGGTCCACCTCTATGTACCTAATAGTCACCGTCTGAGATCTCGAACAAATGCGCTGCCATGTTAATTAACCTGTGTTCTTACCGTTGCCACGGTGACCAGGTTTGTACGGGAAACTTTAAGTCCTTCTATTAAAGTGCTTTGTTGTGTGCATGGTCTCGGCGGGGAAGCGGACTAGGAAATGAGTTTGTATCCTCTACATTACACTGTGTTACAATACACTTTTCAAAGTATTATAATTCGGAGGTGGCCCCCTGCCGGCGCTGTATTATCCACCACTCACTTTTAGTTGTCTTTTATTAAGGGGAACATTAGTAGCTCATGGTTATCGTCTCTTTTCCTGGCAATACATTGAAATAATATAACCCTTTAAGTGAATGTGCACCTTTTATATTAAGATCTTTATAGCCGTAACATATCTGTGTAGAGGTTAGACCTCCGGGGCTCACAATATTCAGTAATGACAAAGATTTACACCATGTATCTGTCACCAGTAGTGATATAAACAGTATGGGGTGGCCTCTTATGCACCCTTTAGTGATAGGGAAAACCTAAAAAAGTGTGTGTGTATGTGTGTATGTGTATATGTGTATATGTGTATATGTGTGTATGTGTGTATGTGTATATGTGTATATGTGTATATGTGTGTATGTGTGTATGTGTGTATGTGTGTATGTGTGTGTGTGTGTGTGTGTGTGTGTGTGTGTGTGTGTGTGTGTGTGTGTGTGTGTGTGTGTGTGTGTGTGTTCCTCCATAATATTGGAGGAAGTGGAAGAGCTGTCACAGATAGGGTTCTCCCAGCAGCCAATTATATACAAACAAACTGGCTTGAATTTCATGTTGACTCTTTAATGTTGACTCGCCGGGACTTATAATTAGCAGGCCGGAGCACGGGGACAAGATGTCCAGCGCTCCGGACTGCAAATTATGCACACCCTCACACCTCCCTCTCTCATGCTCCGACCCACTAATTATTTCTTTTTTCTAGGCGATCCTGGCGTATCAACATTAAAGAACACCGTCGAGATCAGGATGAAGAGGAGCAGGGGTGAGTATGTGCAATTTTTTTTTTTATTATTACTAAGTGGTTGTTTTTCTTTAGATGCTTTTATCCTTTTTTGTGTTATTTTGATTGTATCTTATCTTTGGCTTTTGTAATACACCTCTGTGTTCTGGCCGGTTTTGCGAGTAGCCAATATTTGTGGAGGGTGGCCCCATCCCTGTTCTCGCTACTTGAGCTTGAAATGCAATTTGTGTGTACCCACTGCATAAGCAACAATAACAAACGCAGGAACGGAAAGACAAAAGAGAAGCACAATGAGGCGTAGGATCTAGAACTTTGTACATATACGGTATTATTAAATACATAAGTGTTATTCGACAAAGAATCACCGTCGTTAGATCGGGAGAAATGTTGCAAATGAAGATGAATGTGTGAAAATGGATGGCTTGTAAGCTCCGATCAGGAATAATGGGCTGAAGTGCTCTCCAAAAATACGAGGTAATGAAAAAATAAAAAGCATTGACTGGTTTGCCGATGGATTTCTTCAAGCAGAACATTACATAGACAATCGGAGGAGAAAGGAGTCTGCCGAGAGTAGAGATGAATCGTACGTAAGAGCTTGCACTTCAGAGACAACAATGCAGATATAATGGAGTCTATTCAGTCCATTCTATCAAAAAATAATCAAAAAGAAAACCAAAATTTTGTTGTTACACTCAAAGCTCTCTAGCGGATATCTATATGTGGGCTGACAACCACCTATTAGTAATCACTGGTGCTTATGGGGGACAAATAATTCTACCATTACGTGCAGCCACCTACACAATGGGGCTCATTTACTAAGGGCCCCGCGGACTGCACTTTCACTGGACATCCTGACGATTTCCATTTTGCGCCGCTGAAACAGGGATTTAAAAGGTGTTTTTGGCGCACGCGATCGGATTTCGGAGCAATCACGGCGGCTTTCATGCGACAGAAATGGGGGGGGCGTCGGACGAGCAGACGGATTCGAACAAACCGTGGAATTTAACTTCTAAATCGTGTTGCAAGCCAAGCACTTACATGCACCAGGAAGAATCTAAGTGAATCGCGGCACAGGGAATTATTGTCGGGAACTCCAAGGGACCGGGTAAGTAAATGTGCCCCAATTAGTCAAATGTCTATCCACCCTTGGACAACTACTTTAGGCAAGTTTGCAGGATTGGTCTATGGGTTTCTGATATAGATGATATACACTGGACGGCATAAGAAATTAGTATGGTCTGAGGTTAGTTATGGTATGGTATTAGTATGGTAGAGAACAAAACTGGTGGTGGGTTGGAGCTTTGACATAGAACAATAGAAGGGTTTATAAGTGAAAGCTACAACTATGATATAGCACAATAAAGTGGAAGTTGGACCTATGACATTGGACAGTAATGGGGTTGGCCCTTGGCTAGTAGCTAGGGACGTTCATTTGCCAAATTCGGCTGTTCGGCTGCCAATCCGGCAATACATCTGGGTCGTGAGGAGCACAGCTGCATCCCGAACGAGAAGATCGTATCCGCTCATCTCTAACTATAACCTCAGATCCAAATCACTTCAATGAGAGCCCACTCTATAGTAACCACAATCTACCAAAACACAATAGGCATAGCTGTTCTCTCCTTGATCGGTGGTAGTGGCCCCAACCAGAAGACTTGGAACTCAGCAGGTACCCTTTTCAAAAATGAAGGTACCATGTTTAAGGAAAAGGGGCCCTTTCAGAAGACTGCTATGGGGCCCAGCCTCTCCTAGTTACAGCCCTGAGACCACTCACAAGCTGCAAACACGGACAGGGTTAGGACCTGCTCTGAGTTTGTTAATTTGGGTAATCACCTCACACAATGGCCTGTGGAAACCACAGCTTTGTCCATGAGTCCATCAAGTGCTGAGTGTTGTCTTTGTACTGTATGTGGAGAACATTGGCGCTAAATAATAGGACAGTCATTGAGATAATAGAGGGAAGGTTAGGACTAAGACCTGGTAACAGGATAGGAATAATGTTAACAGTTGGGACTAAGACATAGGATAATGGTGGAAATAAAGGAAGGGACTAAGAAGTGTAGGAATAATAGGGGTAGTTGGAATTAGAACCTGGGACAGTAGTAGGGGAAGATAGAATGGGGGTTGGGTGTATGTTGGGAATAATGCATGGGAAAGAAGTTCAGGCTATGCTAAAGTGTGAGGGGGGGGGGGAGGGTTAATATTGTGATATAGGGTTGGTAATTGAGCGGAATTGAGTTTTGAACCATGTCATATGGCATTGCTGGGGGAAAAGTGAGTCTGATGGGACTAAGGCATGGGACTATGGAGGAGATAATAAAGCGGAGTTCATTTTTTAGGCTCTTATGAGGAACAGGGGTAGATTAAGAGAAAAAATTAGTGATGTTTAGTGGATCATATTATTAGTCTTACTTGTATCACTTCATCATCTTCTTCTAAAAGCCCTTCCAAGACTTCTGTAGCCAACTGGAAAAACAAAAATAGAAAAAATAAGTTAAAAAGGAACCAAAGGTCATAATGTCATCAAGAAAATACAGGATATATCAAATTAATTATTATTCTGTTTGACACCACCGGTCACTATGTAATATCCTGGACATTGACTTTGATGTCTTTACATTGCCGGCACTAAGAGAACATGACCTCCCAAAAAATCCAAATAAATTATAAACACAATGAGGCCAAGTGTTCTTCTAATGACCTTTCCTTCCGGGAACCTACAATTTGATGGATCTCCTTCCACATCTTCTGTGTTCACGAGGCTTAAGCAGGAGCGTAGACAAAAGTGACCGGCCTAGTCCGATAACAGATAACAATAAGAGGCAATAGATCTGTTGGATGAAAACTTAAGAACTCCCATATTGCACATGATATACTCGGGAATATATCTCGGATAGGAGATAATACAAGGCTGGTCAAGTCCACATATGTGTCACTATAACCCCACGGCTAATATTTGCCATTGCTATAATCGACACTGAGGTGAAGGACTTGTAATCACTGTATGGTCTGATAATGGAGTCGAGCACTTGTGTGTCCACCAAATGGTCAGATTATACCCATGTAAATAACTGGAAACATCCAGAGAGAGCTCACAATCTAGAACTTTGAAAAAATATGTAAAGTTTTGAATTTGAGGAAAACAAGTAAAAACAGGTATGTTAGGAGAGCCCACCCGTCTTCTATCATGTGACCCAACATGTGATCCAAGCGATTGTAAGGTTTTCACTCTAACTCCTGTATAAGAATTTTAGATTTCATCATGACAGGATCATCAGATTCCTATCTCTAAGCCAACCCGGAAGGTGTCAGGAGACTCCAAACTTTAGGTTTGGCATCCTCCATTTGGCATCTCCACCTAACCTGGACATGTTGCTTGATGGGCTGCAGAGCAGCCAATCAGGTGCCTTTATGCCTATGGCTACTGGGCATGGTTGTGTCACCAATCACAGTCATGCATAGTTGCTAGGAGAGTAAAGCAGCCCGATTGGCTGCTCTGTAGGCCTTCAAGCAATATGTCCAGGTAAGTCGGAGCTGCCAAACACAGTATGCCGAACCTAACCTTTGAATCCGCTCATCGTTATCCACCGCAAATCCCCAGGGAGTCATACAGAGAATAGCCTGCAGCAGGCCATGGTCAGGGATGGTAGAGTCTAGATCAGTGGTGGCGAACCTATGGCACGGGTGCCAGAGGTGGTACTCGGAGCCCTGTCTGTGGGCACCCAAGCCATCACCAAAGAGGACATAAGGGATCTTCATGGATGGCCCAGGACTTTCTGCGTTCAGTGCTATCTTAAAGCGACAGTGCTGCCGGAGACTACAGGAGGAATGGGATGGTGTGGGCAGATCTGGATTATCATTGTAGCTTGAGCTCCGGGCCCAAAAATTCTTTCTATTCAGGGGAACCTGAATTTGTCACCCGTTCTTTCTACTGTATTGGTGTTCTTAGGATACTGATCAGATTGAAAGCTATAACAGCAAGAAGTTACTGCTTAAATTGTTCTTAAATGTTGACACTTTGGGATAAATAAGTGGGTTGTGGTTGTAGTCTGGGCACTCCGTGTCTTAAAGGTTCGCCATCACTGGTCTAGATGCAAAACAAAGGCCACGTTGAGCAAATCTGGGGTGCCAATAATATAATCACCGGGCAGTAATGGAGTCATAGAACAATGCCGGGATCGGAAGATTGGAATTGGATAGAAGAAAATACCTGTAACCTACATTGATCAGGGATCTTCTTCAGGAATCTTCTTATGCCCTGTATCTCGTGGGCACCCTACCCTCGGTGCCTTCTCTTGTGTTATAATTCTATACAGTTTGTTTACATTGTACCAATAAAGATCTAATTTTTATTATGTTTTCTAAGCATAGTCTTGTCCTCCTTTCCCCTTGCCCTGGGGGGGGTACCATTTGCTTTTTCTGTTGGAACATGCCTCTCTATAACCATGGATTGGTTGAAGGGCCTTTCATAGGAAACCGCTTCAACTTTGGGAAGATGACAGAAGTGAAGACAAATTGACCGTCCCGGGACTTGAGAAAGAGTAACGAAGCATGGAAAGGGGACATGTTGGTAGACCATCAACATTACAATATATCGTTGCCCTTTAAATTCTGTATGACACCCCATGACGTCCCTATTTTGTTCTGGCATATACAATCTTATGATAGGTGATTTATACAGCAGAAGCTATTTTGTGTGGTTCTCATTTATTATTAATCCCCCACACATCAAAAGCGGCAAAATCCCAAGATATTTCGTTTTTTTTTTCCTCCAACAAACCTAAATACCACAAAATTTATGACACAGCAGTAGTCAGATATCAAGAGTCATTACGAAAACTGCCAGTAGGTAGAGAAGGGGAAACATGATGAATTTAGTCTACGTTCCCCGGTTATTATCGACTCTGTATATGAATTAACAATGTCTGAACGCAAACATTAACTCCTTCTTCTGAAGACAATTCCCCAAGACATCATTAATTTATGTCAACGGTGGAGAATCCAATCTTTACGGTATGAAGCTGACGCGGGGATGAGCTACTAGTGATGTGGGCACGATGCATCTCAGGCACAGTATGGCATTCTACATGAATACATCTCGCGGGAATCACTTTCCATATATATATGCATGCTAAGCATCGCGGAACAAAGTCTCCTGCTGTTACTCATCTCGTAGAAGAGAAACCACCGAGTAGATGCTATAATTGTGTTTGAAGGACAATATTAGTTTTCTTCTGACAGATACGTTAGCCCCTAAAGGGGGGGAATAATGGACACAGTGGTGTATCAAAAACGTCACAACAATGGCCGACTTCATTAGGTCATGCAGAACTTTATGCTACAATATGGCGTAATCAAAGACTGGACACGTTCTTAGCAGATTGTGAAATAATCCTTCTTCTTTTCGTCTTCCTCGTTGACATGTCACCTCCTCTAGTAGGCATGTCTGAAGCCATCACCCGTACTCGTTCCTTCTTTCTCTTTCCATGGCGTCCTGGATGGATGTCTTATGATGCCACCAGCTGGACGCTCCTGGGTCCTGCAGGCCATGAGTGTCTCAAATCCAAAGGACTGGTAAGCTTGGGTCTGTTGCGTCTCTTACATTCAATGCACTACCCTTCCCCTTTCAATAAAAGGCCCATTCCCTTAGTGATGGGTGCCTGAACATTCAAGTTCTTAGAGCCAGGGTTAGGAACCCAAGTCATAGGTGACATATTTATTCAACACTCTGTTTAATGTCTCTGATTCCGCTTTGGAGCTCTATACTTTGCTTCTGGTGATGACATCAGCCTGTATCTAAGACTCTGCTTATACTCTGCCTGCCTAAGATATCAGTCCTGGCCATTGAAGTCCTCTCCATTGACAGTGTGAAGGTACTGGAGAAGAAGAGGGTGCATGTAATATGATAATCTTCTCTCACACTGAGCTACTGAGAAGATTATCAATATACTGCTGTGCTCCAGCACCTCCTCTTTGACTGTAGAGAGTATTATAATGGTCACATACGGGGACTGATATCTCAGCAACTGGCTAGAAAGAAAATTTAAAGTGTTAGAACTGATTCACAGATCCAGGGAAACTTTGAATTTTCTTTCGAGCCCTCACTGTTGTGAGATATCAGCCCCGGAATTTGACCATTATAATTTTCTCTATATTCAGTAAAGAGGTGCTGAAAAAGAGGAATGTGTTCTGATAATCTTGTCAATAGCTCAGTGTGAAAGAAGATCATCTTAAAACACGCCCCCTCCTCTGCTCCTCCTCTCTGACAGTGGAGAGGAATACATTGGTCAGATAACAGGACTGATATCTCAGCAATTGTGGTGGGCTAGAAAGAGCATTCAAAGTGCCCCTGAATCTGTGAAGTAGCCCTTATAGAGTGATATGTTCATGTTCTCAGGTGATGAGGTGATGAAATGTCCTCTTTAAGCAAGAAGTTTTCGCTAATTGTTTGGTAAATAGGAACTGCCCATTTTCACTTGTAAAATGCAATGTTCTCTTTAGGGTTAGTGGAAAAATTATTCCAGTCCACATTTAAAGTTGACAGTAATTCTTAACTCAAACCTTTACCTGCTAATGGACTTGAAGAAAGCACTTAGTGAGCATTAGTCGCCGGCTAAAACGCAGCTGATCACAGGGCACCACATGCTTGCTCCATACAAATATTAAGGTTCAGAGTTAAAGTTAATTGTGCCAATTTCTCAAGATGTTTTAAAGACTTAACACTCTAAGATTTAAGACGTCAACAAAGTAATATATGCACACTAAGGAATATTACATTAGAGACATGAGTAAGATGTGGTAAAAGTACAAAAAGTAGCAAAATCTGTGAAAAATGAAGAAACAGGAAGACTATAATAACACTGGTTTTAGCTGGGTTAAAGGGGTTGTCTGAAATGTTATATAGGTGGCCTATCCGCAGTTTAGGCTACAAATATCTGTTGGCTTTGGGGGATGATGTAATCCCTGGGTTGTGCCTGTAGGCAAAATAATCAATTGCTACACCATCCCCAGGCTGCTGTGTATAAGTGATCCAGCTCAGTTTGATTAGTCATGTCTTGACTAACATCCATTTGTAATTACAAGCTCCCGTGTGTAACGTGTTTATGTCAGCCAGCCTGACCCAGCTTCCCAAAAGTCCTCAATGTTATATGTTATTAACCAAGATATGATCCTGCATCAGTGTAGCTACAGCATTCTCCAGGTATGTTTGCTTCATAATGCATCAAATCAAATGGTAGGCTTCCTTTAACCCCTTAATAGTTTTTTCACTTCCATTTTTCACTCACCAACTTCAAAAATCTATAAACTTTTTTATTTTTCCACATAAAGAGCTGTGTTATGGCTTATTTTCTGCATAACAAATTGCACTTCATAGTGACGGTATTAAATATTCCATGGCGTGTACTGGGAAGCGGGAAAAAAATTCCAAATGCACTGTGGGCATGGATTTTACAGCTTTCACTCTGCGTCCCAAATGACATGTCTACTTTATTCTTTGGGTCAGTACGATCACGTGGATACCAAATTTGTATAGGTTTTATAATGTTTTCATACATTTAAAAAAATTAAAACCGCCTGTACAAAATATATTTTTTTTATTTTGCCATCTTCTGGCGCCAATAACTTTTTCATACTTTGGTGTATGGAGCTGTGGGTAGTGTCATTTTTTGCGAATTTTGATGGCGTTTTCCTTGCCATAATTTTTGGGACTTTGCGGCCTTTTGATCACTTTTTATTAATTTTTTAATGTTTTTCAAAATGGCAAAAAAATGCCATTTTCGACTTTGGACGCTATTTTCTGTTACGGGGTTAAATGCAGTGAAAAACCGTTATCATATTTTGATAGATCGGGCATTTTCGGATGCGGCGATACCTAATGTGTTTATGATTTTTACTGTTTATTTATATTTATATCAGTTCTAGGGAAAGGGGGGTGATTTGAATTTTTAGGTTTTTTTATTATAATTTTTTTTAAAACTTTTTTTTATTTTTACCTTTACTATTTTTCAGACTCCCTAGGGTACTCTAACCCTAGGTAGTCTGATTCATCCTATCATATACTGCCATACTACTGTATGGCAGTATATGTGGATTTTACTGCCCATGCATTACAATGTGTAATTAACACATTGTAATGCATGGGTTAAAACGAAGTAGCCTCGGGTATTCGGAACACCCAAGGTTACCATGGCGACGGATCGCCGCTCCCCATGACGTCATCGGGGAGCGACGATCCGCGACAATGCCGTGCCATCTTTTTGAAGCCTCCGGCAGCATTGCTAGCACCGATCGCGGGTGTTACCGGTAAGCCTTTGGTGCAATATGCAGCAAAGACTTACCGGCTATGGAGAGGGCTCGGCCCGCGATGAAGGGGTTAACTGTTCTTTGAGCCTCATTTGCATAATTTATAAAGACTTTTTTAGTAAAAACAAAGCTGAAGAAGAGCAGATCCCGGCAGAGGGGGCACACACCAGTATGTCAATGTGCTTGGTTTACAATCCTTCATCCTGGTGGTAGATTTACTTTAACCCCTTCCCGCGGGCCGAGCCCTCTCCATAGCCGGTAAGTCTTTGCTGCATATTGCAGCAAAGGCTTACCGGTAACACCCGCGATCGGTGCTAGCACCGATCGCGGGTGTTTTCTCCGCGATCACCGCCGGCAATGCTGCCGGCGGCTTCAAAGAGATGGCGCCGCATGGGCGCCGCCATCTTGTTGTGGATCGCTGCTCCCCGATGACGTCACGGGGAGCGGCGATCCGTCGCCATGGTAACCTCGGGTGTTCCGAACACCCGAGGCTACTTCGTTTTAACCCATGTATTACAATGTGCTAATTGCACATTGTAATGCATGGGGAGTAAAATCCACATATACTGCCATACTGTAGTATGGCAGTATATGATAGGATCGATCAGACTACCTAGGGTTAGAGTACCCTAGGGAGTCTGAAAAATAGTAAAAGTAAAAATAAAAAAAAGTTTAAAAAAAAAAAATTATAATAAAAAAACCTAAAAATTCAAATCACCCCCCTTTCCCTAGAACTGATATAAAAATAAATAAACAGTAAAAATCATAAACACATTAGGTATCGCCGCGTCCGAAAATGCCCGATCTATCAAAATATGATAATGTTTTTTCACTATGTTTAACGCCGTAACGGAAAATAGCGTCCAAAGTCGAAAATGGCATTTTTTTGCCATTTTGAAAAATATAAAAAAATTAATAAAAAGTGATCAAAAGGTCGCACAGTCCCAAAAATTATAGTAATGAAAACGGCATCAAAATTCGCAAAAAATGACACTATCCACAGCTCCGTACACAATTCCTGGTGGCCAATTCTTCTGTGAGCCACCAGGAATTGTGACTATTCCCCCATTACGCCACCTCCATTCCAAGGGGGCGTGGAGTGTACAAACCCTGATAAATGTCCCTCAAGGACTCTATGTGCTGCCATAGGATCCAACTGTATCTAGAGCTCCAGGGTCATATGGGCCAAAGATACATCTATTCTACGATGTTGTTTTGGACTGACCTACAGTTTAATAGGGGCCCCATCATCTTGACTGCACCTTGCTACCTTGCTGTGGCCATGTGCTCCAGGTTTACAGAGCTAGCTGAAAGTTGAATCCGAGAGCAGTCAGCAGGTTACCGACCTCCGAGCACAAAAACAGCCAACAAAAAGGAATTAGGAAGCAAGTTACTACTGAAGGTTTCAGATGTCTGACCAGTTATGGTCACCAAGATGAGATTTTATTGGTTTGCCCTAGACATCCCAAACTGACACCCAAAGCACCATAGTCCTCTCAACGACTGGCTTTCATCAATATTGAATTACATGTAGCCGGCATGGCCAACTCATGACCTCTCGCCTCGAAATAGCACCAAACAAGGTCGCCTGATCTCCACCAGTGACAAATGGGTCGATCCATTCCTACCTAACTTAACGATTATGGAATGAACCATCAAGCGACAGGTAGTTAAACTCCACATTTCCAGCCGCAGACAGGGATCACAATGCACAAGTGCTTTCTCCCAAAATTCTCTGACATGTGTCACAACAAGCAAATTATCTGGTGAGGAACTTTCGCAGGCAAAAATATCCAAATTAAGACGTGCAACGAGAAGAGCGGCCTAATGAGTCGAGAGTGGTTTAAACAATTTTATTATGATTGGACTGTCAAAAATAAAAGCTCTACTCTCGGGTTACAACCTCTGCAGCATCTGTCAAGAGGAGCGCAATTAGTTTTTTCGGAGGTCTAAAGTCAAACACATTGTCTCCGAGGGTAGTTTCAAAGAAAAGCAAAAAAAAAAAATCTAAAAAATAAACCACACTTTCTGCTCTGTAATTTAAATGACTGACCGTTCAATTTATGACCATCGGCGGCTATAAAATTCAGCCGGAAACTTAATAATAGCACATTTTATGTGACACTGATGACAATTACAATCTATAGTTACGGTAGTCGCCCTTTGGTCCATGAAAAAGATGACAAAATTAATTACAAGCGTTTGCCATTTGTCAGGCTTAACTTGGCAGGCGAAGGAACTCAAAAGGTACCTGTGGTCGGACAGAAACATTTACCATGGCGGAATCTAGAGGACTGAAGATAATAAAAGAGGTGAAAATGTTCTGCCTTCTCCATTTAAACAACCCATAAAATACAGAGCGAAGGGGGGGGAGATGGCTGGGTATACACCGGGACCTGTTGGATGTCAAATTTTTCTAAACATTTTTACATTTTAAGGTTATTTAATGGCGCATCATATGCCAAATTAAAGGGCACCATCCAAGGTTCACGTCTTAATTAATGCTACTTTGAAGAACATCTTGGAGCAGTGTCGGACTGGCCCACCAGGGAATCAAAGGATCTTCCGGTGGGCCAGATACTGGACCAAATACTGGATCCCAGATAAAGGAGCAAAAAACCAAGCTGGTTAGTAAGGTATCATTTAGGAGAAGACAAGGCCAGTTAGTAGGGTCATTCAGAAGATAAGGCTAGTTAGTAGGGTCATGTAGGAGACATGTGCAACATCCCCCACCGGGGCCTAGCCCTTGAGGTGAGGCCTGGAGTCAGCCGGGGCCCGCTGTACCGGAGTGGCTGGCGGTTGCGGCCTAAGCACGCTATTGTCACGGTGCTTGGTACGGGGGGAACCGGAGGGCTGTCCTACAGCCTGGCAGGTCTCCAGCAGGGTGGTGTTGGCAAGAAATGATGAGGGAGAGGCTGCTATAGCGGATCTCCCTGGGGCAACCCCTTAATGTCCCGAGTGTGAGTCTCTGGGTGATGGACAGGGTGCCGGTGATGAAGGCAGCCGTATTAGCAGGGACCAGACGGAGACAGAAGTTGAAGAAAACAACTTACAGTTCTTTATTTGAACCGGCAGGAACCGCAGCAACGTGCCTTTAACAGGTAGATGGAGTGCTGAGATGTGAGTTGGAGGGAGCCTCAGGAGAAAGTTCACCAGCCTGGATGTAGAGGGCAGGCTGGGAGGCAGCTGTGTCCTGGTAGGAAGCTTCAGCTTGTCCTGTAGGGCTTCAGGTATCACCTTTAAAGGTAAGATGATACCCCTTTTCCTCACTACACTAACTCTAGTCTGATGCTCCACTCTTCAGAGGCAGGGGCTAGGCTCTTCCTGCTCTGGTATGGGCTAGACAGAGATTGCTCACTCACTCACTGATCTCTAGGATTCTCCTACACTGGAATCTCCCTAGAAAGACCTCTAGAACATTCCTAGCCAGAGGTTTTATTACCTTCCTTTGGTCAGGTGGTGGCTGCTCCTCCAATCACATCTCAGCTTACAGAGCACAGGATGTAACACATATCATTGGATAACAGCATCTGGCATTATACAAAATACTTAACTCCTGCCTTGCCAGGCAGGATTCACCACTGCAATACCGCTATGTCCTATCAGGACCATGTAGTGTAAGGTGATTACATGCAGGTGGGACGTATTCGCAAGCACTACCTCGCCATTGCATCGGCGAGGGTGTTGCATACCCCGGGGGCAATTGAAAGAGCCGCCCTCGGCTCGACTACAAATGGTTTGGGGCACAGAGGGGGCTAAGGGCACTTCTGGGAAGTGCAGGCTATGTGAGGTGTAGGGACAAACCGCCCATGGTCCTGGAGACAGGCACCTGGGTTGGTGTCGGACTAAGACAAAAATATGTAGCTGTATGACAGTTGGTCGCTGACGCCATTAAACCGAACTGTACAGTAGGAAAGGTGTGGTGTCATGTCCTGTAATCCACTCCTTGCACCAAGGCCTGTATATTTGTTTTATCAACGCTTCTTCCCTGGCGGCAATTATATAAGGTGTCTATCTGCATTGCGTTAGCATATGCGACACAAGTACCTCCTGACTGGTATCCTTACCCATGTATGAGTGGCATCCAGGTGCTAACTGTGTAACACCCCCGGTCCCCGTAGGACCCGCAGTTTACGGACTACCCCCATGTGCAAACCTCAGTTTGAGGGATCAGGTAGCGGTCAGTGTTTTACATAAAAGACGGTCCGACACAGCCACACTACAACCTGAAAAGCCTATGAAAGGGTTAATGCAGACTACTGGCATATCTTCTGACAGTGTGCAAACAGGTTAATTCACATTGGCTTAGGAGCCCAATGGGTACACATCTTATAACATCACAACGTTACAGATAGATAGGCTACTCAGGGTAGCACGGTAGCAAATGTCTCTTTTCCTGCAAAGAAAAGGCATAAAAAGTGCAAACATAATGTCCGTACCTAAAAGGAAGGCATTAAGTGCAAAATAATAGTCAATTACATTGCAACTTTTCCTGGTAGTATCTGGCAAAAGTCTCACAGAAGGTCTCTAATGACAAAGTCCATCTTCTGGGTACAGCCCTTGAGGTGGGGAAAAGTGCACTGCGATGCAAAGGGTCTCCTCTAGTTTAGAGGGACAGAGTCCTTTGAAGAAATTCTCTGCTGTGGCAGAGAAAGAGGTGCTATCATAGCACATAACAGTGTATAATCTCTTGACTGAGACAAATAAGGGTAAGAGTCTCAGGACAGTTTCTGGCTCTATAGGGATAGGCAGAAATAAATATACATATGTACACAGTACCTGAAGAAGGCTTTCAGCCCATCAGGGGTTAATCTTGCTGCTGTAGAGCAATGGCTGCAGGCATGGGAGCAGGAACTGCAGCAGGGACATCATCAGCCTGGGTGAAGAAAGCAGTGTTGAGATCTGTCACCTGAAGACATCTGGTGGTAGAGACTGGAACTGCTGACATGGAACACCCAGAAGCTGGAGCTGGAACAGCAGGAAGGTCATCTGCGGCGGCAGGCATCTCAGCAAAGGAAGGAGGCAGGCACTTCTCTGGCTCACCTTCTGTAGCTGGGGGCGCTGTGGAGCGCATGATGATGACCGCAGGAGCTGTAACTTCTCCATTGCTGACAGCTGAAGGATTGTTGTTCCTGGGCTGACATGTAGCTCTTGGGGGCGCTGTTGCGCTGGCGGTGGTGACCTCTGTAGCTGGCATGGCGTTCTCACCGGACAGCCTGGGCCTCTTAGCAGGTGGTCCTGGATACTCCGCAGGACGATCAGCAGCATTAGATAAGGGGTCAGGCCCCTTTAAGAGAGTCCCTTTTGTAGCCGGGCCTCCTATGGGGAGATGTTGACCCTCTGCAGGGAGGCCGGACTGTACCCCAGCCGGGGCTAAGGGAGATATAGTCACAGTCACTGTGATATAGGCCCTGGGGGCCATGGTACTCACATCCGCGGTGGTCCTCAGGAGGTCCGGAATCGGAGGAGGCAGCCGCTGTGGAGAATCCGCCATTGAATACTGCGTACGGGAGACAGCAGTAAGCGGTGCAGCAGAGGAAGGGGCCCGCGGCTCGTGGGCAAGCCATGCGACACTTGGTTCTTCATCTCGGAGGCTGTGCGGCATGTCAGCAGGACAGGAGACAGCACGTGGAGAAATCCAAGATGGCCGATTAACCTCTTTGATGCTGGATGGCGGCTGCGCTGACTCTGAGGTACCTCGTGGGCTCACACTGGCGTTGCAGCGCGGGAGAGTTTCGTGCCAGAGGGCGGAGCTTGAGTCTTTCCCGCCAGGAGTTGTGGCGGGCTCAATTTTCTGCTGCGCCACAGCGCGCTGAGGCAGGATTCGCGCCATATGCGCAGGGGGCGGAGCTTAGCGATGTCTCTGGGTTTCCCGCCAGTAAAAGTTTTGGCGGGCTGGAATTACTTGCTGCGCCACAGTTTCTGAGGTAAAAATCTTCAGGCGCGGCAGCGCCGGATGTAGCAGAGCTGGTACAGTTCTTGCAGGGATTAACCTCTTGAGTGCTGGAGCGGCGCTCGACAGCACGTGGCAGCAGTATAACACAGTTCAGTCCAGAAACACACAATTACTGGGCCTAAACCCGGATGGCAGCAGGGTTAGGCAGCACAGTCTTTTTCTTAATAAAGTACAGTCTTTAGTGCCAGGATAAAGCACAGAAGTATATATCCTGTTCGTGACGCCACTTGCAACATCCCCCACCGGGGCCTAGCCCTTGAGGTGAGGCCTGGAGTCAGCCGGGGCCCGCTGTACCGGAGTGGCTGGCGGTTGCGGCCTAAGCACGCTATTGTCACGGTGCTTGGTACGGGGGGAACCGGAGGGCTGTCCTACAGCCTGGCAGGTCTCCAGCAGGGTGGTGTTGGCAAGAAATGATGAGGGAGAGGCTGCTATAGCGGATCTCCCTGGGGCAACCCCTTAATGTCCCGAGTGTGAGTCTCTGGGTGATGGACAGGGTGCCGGTGATGAAGGCAGCCGTATTAGCAGGGACCAGACGGAGACAGAAGTTGAAGAAAACAACTTACAGTTCTATATTTGAACCGGCAGGAACCGCAGCAACGTGCCTTTAACAGGTAGATGGAGTGCTGAGATGTGAGTTGGAGGGAGCCTCAGGAGAAAGTTCACCAGCCTGGATGTAGAGGGCAGGCTGGGAGGCAGCTGTGTCCTGGTAGGAAGCTTCAGCTTGTCCTGTAGGGCTTCAGGTATCACCTTCAAAGGTAAGATGATACCCCTTTTCCTCACTACACTAACTCTAGTCTGATGCTCCACTCTTCAGAGGCAGGGGCTAGGCTCTTCCTGCTCTGGTATGGGCTAGACAGAGATTGCTCACTCACTCACTGATCTCTAGGATTCTCCTACACTGGAATCTCCCTAGAAAGACCTCTAGAACATTCCTAGCCAGAGGTTTTATTACCTTCCTTTGGTCAGGTGGTGGCTGCTCCTCCAATCACATCTCAGCTTACAGAGCACAGGATGTAACACATATCATTGGATAACAGCATCTGGCATTATACAAAATACTTAACTCCTGCCTTGCCAGGCAGGATTCACCACTGCAATACCGCTATGTCCTATCAGGACCATGTAGTGTAAGGTGATTACATGCAGGTGGGGCGTATTCGCAAGCACTACCTCGCCATTGCATCGGCGAGGGTGTTGCACATGGCTAGTTAATAGGGTCATACAGGACACAAGGCTAGTTAGTAGGGTCATGTAGGAGACAAGGCTAGTTAGTAGGGTCATGCAGGACACAAGGCTAGTTAGTAGGGTCATGCAGGACACAAGGCTAGTTAGTAGGGTCATGCAGGACACAAGGCTAGTTAGTAGGATCCTGTAGGAGACAAGGCTAGTTAATAGGGTCATACAGGACACAAGGCTAGTTAGTAGGGTCATGTAGGAGACGAGGCTAGTTAGTAGGGTCATGCAGGACACAAGGCTAGTTAGTAGGGTCATGCAGGACACAAGGCTAGTTAGTAGGGTTATGCAGGACACAAGGCTAGTTAGTAGGATCATGTAGGAGACAAGGCTAGTTAGTAGGGTCATGTAGGAGACATGGCTAGTTAGTAGGGTCATGCAGGACACAAGGCTAGTTAGTAGGCTCATTTAAGAGAAGATAAAGCTAGTTAGTAGGGTCATGTAGGAGAACACAAGGCTAGTATGTAGGGTCTAATAGTGGATAATGGGAAGGTGGGCCACCAGAATAATTGCATACGCTGGGGCCAAAAAACCCCGGTCCGATACTGTCCAGGGGGAACTAGAAGAAAGCCATGAAATGGCCGTAGCATCAGGCTGATATACAGTAAGGAACCAAAACTGCGGGCCATGATCGGACAACAAGACTCAATATAGTTAAAAAAAAAAAAAATAGGATGTGAAAACATTACAGGTATTTACGGTAAGCTAAAATAAATTCAATAAAATCTGGAGTTAGCATGGGGGGGGGGGGTGTTATATACTATGAGCTGTAACAGTTCAACGTAAAAATAGTTTTATAGCTTTCTGCATACCAATATTTTAACTATGGTGTCCCCTCATGGCAGAGCTTCAGCCAACCAACAAACTTAAAGGGACTCTCATACCAGATTTACCCCATTAAACTAGCACCCTCTTCAGGTGAATTATGAAATGTCCTCTATGTGATATCTCACCGGTTTAGTTGAGAAGAGTCATGTTTTGCCTGGCATGAGTTAAGTTTAGAAGCTGCAGGAGAAGTTTAACTTTGGATGTTCTATAGCACCTATGAACCTGTCTTAGTGTTATATTAAAGATAAGAAATGCATCTTTATTTAAAGACATAGTTAGAAATGTAAGTTGTAGATCGAGATCTTATTCCTGGCTATTTACTTAACTGATCATATATCTGTTTCTGTAGCCGAAGGATGAGATTCTTATCTTTAATATGACACCAGCAGGTTTCTAGATGCTATAGAACCAAAGAAAGAGGAGTCTCAAGTGACACTGCCCCTGCAACCTCTAAACATGACTCATCTCAGGCAAATATAACTCTTTTCTGCTCATGATTTTGGGGGCGATTTCAAATAAAAGACAGAATTCTAGAAAAGACATTTCTTCTTCCTTCTCTAGGGGGAACGGAGTAGTGAACAAGGCTTGGCTGCAATACCACCCAAAACCTATAAATCCCTTATAAAGCTGATTTATTTGACCCTACTGACAAGTAAAGTGATAAATTGTCACCGTACAAACATTAATGGAAAAAAATATAAGAAACGTCTCGCGACAATAATATAAAGGAAATGTATACATTTGTGTTTATATCTCTATCCCCTCCCCCGCTGTTATAAATAAACATTTCATTTTGTAGTTTCTTGTGAAAAACACTACTACAGGCCCTTATGAGACAATCTGTCAAAAAATTGCAATATCTGCAGTCTTCTGTTATCCATGGTTAAATATGGAATAAATAGTATAATATTCGGGAGCGCGGTCCCTGGTGCCCTTATTAAGCTTTCACCTCCAGTTGGGTGACGCGACTGAAGCTCCTTCATAGAAGTAACTCAGGTCACTAGCGACAATGTAGCCTTTACCCCATACTTTAACCTTTGCCCTCTTACAAATAATTAATTACAAGAGACTCTGGGTCTCATGGGAGAAAAAAAATTATGAATATTCTATTAAGAATTTCTGATATAGAGAAAACTAAAAGAAAAAGTAAAAAAAAAAAGAGTAAAAAAGTTCATGTAAATCACTTTAATTTGGCTGATGACGTCAGTTTGACTGGAATCAGTTCAGAGCTGCATCCACAATTGTGCAAACTTCAGAGCTGAAATCTCCCAGGATAATTTGTAGACCACATGGGAAATGTGGGCACCTGATACTGTATACAATGCATAGTACAACTGCTGGTGCCCATACACTTTACATAAGTGCCAGGGAGACTATTCCAAGGCACCACCCTATACACATGCATGCTCGGTGTAATGAATGGGCAGGAATAAACTGGTAGGCGACTTCATAGGAGTCACAGCAGGTACAACCCGTGGTGGTGCTGCAGGAAAAATGGGCAGAGGAGCAGGAGGCACGGCGTGCGGAGGAGGAGCAGGAGGCACGGCGTGCGGAGGAGGAGCAGGAGGCACGGCACGCGGAGGAGGAGCAGGAGGCACGGCGCGCGGAGGAGGAGCAGGAGGCACGGCGCGCGGAGGAGGAGCAGGAGGCACGGCGCGCGGAGGAGGAGCAGGAGGCACGGCGTGCGGAGGAGGAGCAGGAGGCACGGCGCGCGGAGGAGCAGGAGGCACGGCGCGCGGAGGAGCAGGAGGCACGACACATCGAGGCGCAGCAGGCACGACACATCGAGGCGCAGCAGGCACGACACATGGAGGCGCAGCAGGCACGACACATGGAGGCGCAGCAGGCACGACACATGGAGGCGCAGCAGGCAAAACACATGGAGGCGCAGCAGGCACGACACATGGAGGCGCAGCAGGCACGACACATGGAGGCACAGCAGGCACAACACATGGAGGCGCAGCAGGCACAACACATGGAGGCGCAGCAGGCACAACACATGGAGGCACAGCAGGCACAACACATGGAGGCACAGCAGGCACAACACATGGAGGCGCAGCAGGCACGACACATGGAGGCACAGTACCATTGAGTATTAAACAAGGTGGCATAACCAGCACAGTATCGAGCAGAAAATAGAATAGATGGGGCCAAGCAGATAATAGGGGGGCCATTAGTCCTAATATATGGGGAGGTACAAAGAGACACAGAACAAATTAGAGCAAACACCATATTGGGGTTAGAAGCGAAATAGATGTAGTAGTTGAAGGCAAGTAGAAATTTAGCTGAAGGCCTGTGCCAGAGACCTAAGTCCTTACAAAATACATAATATAGCTATGATACGAGCCCGGGCCGGTTTACCATCACGTAGACCAGCTTTTCCTCTGCTAAATTGGCATAACAACAATAAAGATGCTGCCAGCTCCAAAAATCAAGTACCCCCAGGTCTCCCCGCAGATGGAGGCTCCACATCATGTATTCCACGCCTCAAATAAAGATCAATTCCTCCTCATCTACATGGAATATTTCATCTCACAAAATGTTTTCCTAATATTGTGCTCTGCGATTGCTGTTTGTTGCCCAAGGCGGTGAGACTGATCAAACATCTCCTTAAAGGGATAATCTGATTAGGGATATCTCATTTTGCAGCAGCGTAAACATAAAAATAACATAACAAACCTAACGCCTTAAAATTTATGGTTGGTAAAAAAAACAAGACAAAAAAACCCCCAAAAAAACAACATGCATGCACCTCCAGACCCTATAACTCCTCATCCATATGATTGGGCAGCAAACTTCCTGGAGACTTAAAGGTGATGTTTGACACTGCTGCGCTGAAAAGCATCGTAACACGCTGGAGTTCACTGAGCCGGGCTGAGTGAAGGTAAGTGCAAGCTCTGCGACAGATTTTTTTCTTTTTTTTTTAAATGCGGCGGTTTTTCCGAATCTGTCGGGTTTCCGTTCGGCCACGCCCCCAATTTCCGTCGCGTGCATGCCGGCGCCGATACGTGCGCCAAAAAACCCGGGGCAATTCAGGGGAAATCGGCGCAAATCGGAAATATTCGGGTAACACGTCGGGAAAACGCGAATCGGGCCCTTAGTAAATGACCCCCAATGACTTTGGTGCCTAACAATTATGGACAACTCTCACCTATGAAAAAGGATGACCACTATCGTCAAGAGCCACCACAGACCTGAGAGGTGAGAACGTTGGCTTAATGATTTCTGTTGCAAATTTAGGTACCGCCCCTGAGGAACCATAACCTGCAACACTACTCTTTGTGCCAGAAGCTCACAAGGGCAACTGGCAATTCTAAATGGGTCTCAAAATTGACTTAACCCCTTAACGCTGAAGCCACTTTTCACCTTCCTGACACGGACCATTTTTTAAAATCTGACATGTGTCTATTTAAGTGGTTATAACTTTGGAACGCTTTAACATATCCAGTTGATTTTGAGATTGTTTTTTCGTGACACATTGTACTTCATGCTGGTTGAGAAATTTAATAAATATATTTAGTATTTATTTATGAAATAAATGGAAATTTGGCAAAAATTTTGAAAAAAACAATGTTTTCCAAATTCAAAATTTTCTACTTTTTGGAAAGTTGGTCATATCACTAAAATAACTTGATAACTAACATTTTCCATATGTCTGCTTTAACTTGGCATCATTTTTCAAACATCTTTTCCTTTATTTTGGATGTTAGGAGGCTTATAACTTTAGGTGCAATTTTTCAGATTTTCACGAAAATCATCAAAACCTACTTTTGGAGGGTCAATTTAGTTAGAAGTGACTTTAGAAGGCCTACATGACAGAAACCCCCCACAAATGACACCATTTTAGAAACTACACTCCTCAAAATATTCAAAACAACCTTTGGGAATTTTGTTAACCCTTTGAGCGTTTCATGAGCGTGAAAGATAAATGAAAGTGAAATTAGAGAAATGTAATTTTATCTTACTATAGATTCATTGAACACTAAAATTTGCACCTTCACAATGGGTTAAAAAGGAAAATGCATTTTACAATGTTTAGGTCAATTCCTCCTGAGCATGCCAATACCCATTTTGTCACTGTACCCTGCTGTACGGGCACAGGGGGGCACTTGGAATGGAAAGAGCGTTGTTTCGTTTTTGCAGGGTAAATATGGCTGAAAAAGTTTACATGTGTCAGGATGCATTTGGAGAGCCATAGTGGTACCAAAACAGAGGAAAGCCCCAACATGAGACACCAATTTGGAAAGTACACCCCTTGGAGAGTTTAGCAACGTGTAATTTGTGTATTTTCCCCAACAGGTGTTTGATTCAATTAGGCCCCAAAAGGGAAAAAAGGTGAAAATTTTCTCAAAAAAGTCACTTTTACCCCAAATTTTTGTAAGCCACAAGGGATAAAAGATGAAACAACCCCATAAATGTGTAAAACTATTTCTCCTAAGCACAGAACTGCACCAATTTTGCATATAAAGTGTTGTATGGGTGCAAAGTAGTGCTCAGAAGGGAAAGAGGGGCTTTGGCCTTTTAGAAGCCAGATTTGTCAATCATCCTTTACATGTGTCAGGATGCATTTGGAGAGCCCTAGAGGTACCAAAACAGAGGGGAACCCCAACAAGTGTCACCATTTTGGAAAGTTCACCCTTTGGAGAATTCAGAAAGGTGTAATATGTGTATTTACCCCTACAGGTGTTTGCTTCAATTAGGTCCCTAAAAGGAAAAAGGTGAACATTTTCCCAAAAAAGTCACTTTTACGGCTAATTTTTGTATCCCATAAGGCATTAAAGATGAAACAACCCCAAAAAATGTGTACTAGCATTTCTCCCGAGTATAAAATTGCCCCACACATGCAAATAAAATGTTGTATGGGTACGCAGTGAAGCTTAGAAGGGAAAGAGGGGCGTTGGCCTTTTAGAAGCCAAATTTGACAGACATCCTTTACATATGTCAGGATTAGAGATGAGCGAGCACTAAAATGCTCGAGTGCTCGTTATTCGAGACGAACTTTTCCAGATGCTCGAGTGCTCGTCTCGAATAACGAGCCCCATTGAAGTCAATGGGAGACTCGAGCATTTTTCAAAGGGACCATGGTTCGGGAATAAAATGTGTTATTTAATTGAAAAAGAATGTCTTCTGATAAGTTAGCAGATGTATGCAAACATCTGCAATCTATTCTTCACTGTTCCGCGCGTATATTATCTCCCGACAAGTTAGCAGATGTGAAGAATAGGATCATTTAAGTGAAAAACACAGTGAAGAATAGATTGCAGATGTTCGGCACATCTGCTTACTTGTCGGGAGATACGCTGTCTCCGTGCCCCGCTGTCTCCGTGCCCCGCTGTCTCCGTGCCCCGCTGTCTCCGTGCCCCGCTGTCTCCGTGCCCCGCTGTCTCCGTGCCCCGCTGTCTCCGTGCCCCGCTGTCTCCGTGCCCCGCTGTCTCCGTGCCCAGCTGTCTCCGTGCCCCGCTCTCTCCGTGCCCCGCTCTCTCCGTGCCCAGCTGTCTCCGTGCCCCGCTGTCTCCGTGCCCCGCTGTCTCCGTGCCCCGCTGTCTCCGTGCCCCGCTGTCTCCGTGCCCCGCTGTCTCCGTGCCCCGCTGTCTCCGTGCCCAGCTGTCTCCGTGCCCAGCTGTCTCCGTGCCCCGCTCTCTCCGTGCCCCGCTCTCTCCGTGCCCCGCTCTCTCCGTGCCCCGCTCTCTCCGTGCCCCGATGTCTCCGTGCCGCTGCCTGATGTCTCCGTGCCACTCCGTGCCGCTGCCTGATGTCTCCGTGCTGCTGCCCCATGTCTTCGTGCTGCTCCCCGGTGTCTCTGTGCTGCTCCCCGGTGTCTCTGTGCTGCTCCTCGTTGTCTCTGTCCTGCTCACCGTGTTCTGCAATGTGTTCTTCACACATATATATTGTTCTTCACATACTATTTTGTTCGCACCGTTCCGCGCGTATCTTCCGACAAGTAAGCAGATGTGCCGAACATCTGTAATCTATTCTTCACTGTGTTCTTTACTGTGTTTTTCACTTAAATGATCCTGTGTTCACTGTTTTTATTCTATTCTTCATTGTTCTTCACTGTGTTTTTTTAATTAAATGCTCGATCTCGAGCAGGGGAAATACTCGTCCGAGCAACGAGCCGTCTCGAGTACCTTAATGCTCGAACGAGCATCAAGCTCGGACGAGCATGTTCGCTCATCTCTAGTCAGGATGCATTTAGAGAGTCGTAGCGGTACCAAAACAGAGGGGAACCCCAACAAGTGTCACCATTTTGGAAAGCACACCCCTTAGAGAATTTATCAAGGTGTAATATGTGTATTTGTCCGTAAAGGTGTTTGATTTAATTAGGACTTAAATAGATAAAAGGTGAACATTTTCTTATAAAGGTCATTTTACTCCTAATTTTATATAGCCACAAGGGATAAAAAAAATGTAATAACCCCTCAAAATGTGTGAACCTATTTCTCTCGAGTGTAGAAGTACCCCACATGTGTATATAAAATGTTGTATGGGCGCACAGTAAAAGGAAAGGGGAATGTTTGCCTTTTAGAAGCCAAATTTGACAGAAATGTTTGACATGCATTTGGAGAACCCTAGTGGTATAAAACGGATAAGAATCCGAAAAGTGACCCTAATCTTTGAATGCACACCCCTTAGAGAATTTCGCAAAGTGTAATATATGTATTTGCCCCTACAGGTGAATGATCCAATTAGGCCCGAATCATTAAAAAGGTGAAAATTTTCCTATAAATGTCACTTTACCCCTAATTTATGTAAGCCACAAGGGATAATATATTAAATAACCCCAAAAAAGGTGTAAAACTATTTCTCCCGAGTGTAGAAGTACCCCACATGTGCATATAAAATGCTTTATGGGCGCACAGTAGAGGAAAAGAGGGATGTTTGTCTTTTAGAGGCCAAATTTGTAAGAAATCCTTCACATGTGTCAGGATACATTTGGAGAGCCGTACTGGTACCAAAACAGAGGAAAACCCGAAAAGTGACCCTAATTGTTGAATGTACACCCCTTGGGGAATATAGCAAGGTGTAATATGTGGTGTAGGGTAATACACGTGGTGAAATGAGCATTTTGAACATATAGGTGGTTTCCAAATATGATGTGCAATGGAGTCCAAGATGGAAATTGCAATTATTTCTGGAAAGTTCAGTGCCCGTTATGTGGCGCCCCTTATGAAATAATGGAGGGGTATAGGGAGAAACGGGACATAACAGTTGTTACAATTATTCATTTTACCGAAATTAATTCACAATAGGTTGGGCGTGAATTGTGAATGTCTAGTGTATAAGGAGGTAGAATATACCAGGGGACCAACTAAACTTTTGTCACTCTGGAGTTGTCGCAGGTCTCTTAGTAGTATGTAGTGTCCATCCTTAGTATGTAGTGTCCATCCTAACTTCTCTTTTGGAACAGACTCTTTATTGAGTCCTACCATTAGAAGCAGCAGAATTCACCGGGAAAATGCTGTCCTGGCAAAACACAGGAACATCTAAACCAGAGGTACTGGGTCCCGTCCTTCTTGTACCAATATTAGTTTCCTAATATCTTCCTCTTGAAAACAGAGAAATGATACGGCAGGACATGCACATTGGAACAGCTCGTAAGAGTTGTACAGCGTAATCTGTACAATGTGCACGGCCAGCACTTTTGTACCATATCTTGGTTTTTCGTAGGGAAATTATCGCCAAGTGTTGCTCTTATTCACCCTAGCGATGCCCATTGTGACGAATATTGCGGCTTTTGGCTGGACCATATCGACCAGCAAATAGCGGCAAACATGGACAGAGGGGGGCAACAAAACCCCTCTGGACCGCAAGGCAAAATTGGTGGATGTCAGGAACAGCCGCCACCCTGCCCCGATCACTGTGTCTATAGACATGGTGACCGGTATTACTGACGTCATAAGTAAATTCGCTGCTATCGGCTCGTCTGAATTGATGAGCCAGTAGCAGCGATAATAAACTGGGGGTGTGTGGGGGGGACGTAACCCTTCTGGTCCATGGGGCAGGATGAATGGCCGTCAGGAACAGCCGCCGTCTTGCCCCGATCAGTGAACAGCCGCCGTCTTACCCTGACCGGTGTTGGAAAGTCACTACCCGCCGCACCGTTCTATAACAACGCTCGTTGGGAATAGGCTATACAATCTTTATTTATTTTTTAAGCAATTTAGACAAATAAGGGCTTATTTTTTGCGAGACGAGATGCACTGTAAAAAAAAACTTAATTTTAGTGGGTTTTTAGCTTATTGAAGAAATTTTATTAACTTTTTACGTGTGGAGGAAAATAAAATCATCAATTCTTGTTTTGGGTTTTTAGCATTTTTTTGGGGGGTTGTTCACTGTAGCATAACAATAATATATTATCTTTATTCTACGGATCACTACGATTACGGTGATACCTCATTTATATAGTTTTATTTATATTTGTCCAATTTTATTGAAGGAAAACTAGAATAGAAAAAATTGCATTTGTTTTAGTATTGTCATTTTTATAGTGGCATAATTATAGTATTTTTTGGTTTACGGAGCTGGTTGTAAGCTTATTTTTTGCGTGACAAGTTGCTCTTTTTAACGGTATCATTTTGGTGCTTGTAACTTTTTCGGATCACTTTTTAGAACATTTTTTGTAAAGCAATTTGATAAAAAGTTTTAATTTTTGGCAAGTTTTTGGTTTTTTTTTTTTACCACGTTCACCGAGCGGGTCCAATTATGATTAGGATTTATTGTACAGATTGTTACGGACGCGGCGATACCAAATAAGTGGGGTTTTTTCGTGATTTAGTGTTTTTTATACTTTATTACTTGTGTAAAGGGAAATGTGGTGTTTGTGGGGACTTTCACTTTCTTTTATTATTTATTTTTACTGTAAAAAACCTTTATTTATTTATTTTTCCTTTTTTTACTGTTACTGACATCTAAGCTTGAACAAGTGATCTTCTGATCACTTGTTCAAGCTTTTTTACAGGTTACACAGTGCAATACAGATGTATTGCACTGTGTAATGTAAGACACTGAGCATGCTGCGCATGCCCAGTGTCTTACAGCCGGGTCCTGCCAGGAGGCAGGGACCCGGCACTGAGAGGAGGATCGTGCAGCCCCGGGCACCGGCAGTCCCGGGGCTGCGATCGGAGGAGCGGACCCCCCCGGTAAGCGCCGCGGGGGGGTCCGATTCGCATTTAATTAACTTTAAATGCCTCTGACACGCCGCGGTCAGCGCGACCGCGGCGTGTTAGGGGTTAACACCCGCGATCGGAGAAATCTCCGATCGCGGGTGTTAGAGGCGGGTGTCAGCTATAACATATAGCCGACACCCGCAGCTTCTGTCCCCGGCTCCGTTCAGGAGCCGGGGCCAGAAGCTTGACGTAATAGTACTGCATTTTGCGGGAACGCACCTCCCGCGATGCAGTACTATTACGTCAAATGTCGGGAAGGGGTTAAAGGTATCCTGACACCAGGTTTTACCCCACTAAACTACTGACCACCTCCACTATGGTATGAAATGTAGAATTCCTTCAGAACGCCTGTGAAATGTCCCCCTGTTTACCTTAAAAAAATCTCCCCCAAAGTCAGTCAAATATGACTCTACTCACCTCATTTTCACATGAGATGAGTCAAGTTTAGTGATTGCAATATGAATGTCACTTCAAAAGCTCTTATCTTCTTTTCTATAGCACATCAAAAAATGCTTTTTGTGTCATATTAAAGATAAGAATCTAATCTTTCACATCTCATCCTTATGGTTTAGTGATCTACAAAACCAGACATACAGACAGTTAAAAAATAGGCAGGAGCTGGATCTTTATCTGGGGTAATAAACCACTACCAGTATATTGTCACACAGCGTAATACCTTCTAGTTTTTGTTTCTTTCATGGTCCAATGTGATGGACAAATCTATTGACACCATAAAACAATCCGGAAATAAACAAATTTATTGTTGAATTTAAAGGACACCTGTCATCAGGTCTGTGTCACTAGTCCTGTCACCTCTACCTGTTGGAGCAGCTCACAAGGATCCCATCCCAGCCTTTATCTAGTTATTTCATACATTAATCATTATAAAATCATCTATTCTTTATCATGTAAATGAGGCTGGTCACATGGTCAGAGGCAGTGATGTCACCCCTGTTACCCCTCCCCTCTCCTCCCCCTGCTCATGTCTGTGTGTAATGTATAGTAAAGCATGGCTAGTGTGTGTGCTGCATCTGCTGACATGCTACATCATCCTAATATACAGGTGAGAGACACAGACATCAGCTACACATGAATCTGACATGTTCTGCTGTAACATGGCTGCCTGGAGCTGCTGTATCTCTCCTATACACACACACAGGCTGCAGGGGGCGTGACCACCAGCACCAGGAAGCACATCATTATACAGCCTCACATCATTATACAGGCTGTCAGTCATGCACTGGGGGTGTGGCTGTGCCTCCCACTCATGAATAGAGTGGACAGCTTGAATATGCTAATGCTTCATTGGACATTTCACAGGTCATTTGCATACAGCTTTAGGACCTCATTGCTTAGGTTTACAGGCATGTAGAGGGACAATGAAGGGATAGAGGCAATGCTCTCTAATGGCAGTCTATGAAAATATATTTAGTTTAGGGGGGTTATTTTGCATGACGGGTTCTCTTTAAAGGTTTCCATATTGAATTTTTCGGTCACAATAAACCAGTTTAGTTGGGTTTGATGAGGCACCGGAGAGATCCGACCGATTTCCTGACGTAAGACATATTAAAGTAGAACCCCAGTCCCTTTTCTTTCTCTGAAACTTCCACCAAGACCAACTTCAGAAATAGCAACTTTACTTTGGACTCCAAGGCTTCTTGAGCGCTGAAATTTGATGTTACTGTAATTTGGAATCTCCGTGGGCGAGGAGAGAGAAAAAGTATCTTAAGGCCCTAGTATTCACTTTTTTTCTCAGCTTGGATAAATTTGAGAGCGTCTGCCCCACACAGGAGTCCTGGCGTCAATGCTAGGAGGGTCTTTTATTGTTTTCAGGGGGACAGTTAAACATGAAGCCCCCTAGTCTTCCTTGAGGACTTCCAACCACCCTCCTTCCTATCTCTCGGTTGGAGCTGGTCTTTCGTTGAGGACATAAGGACCTATTCTGAAGCCTTTGAGAGTCAGGAAACCTCTGTTTTCTGTCAGAAGCCTTCTCTCGAGTGTAGAAACAAACAGGAACTCTCTTCACAAGGGATGGCACATAGAAAGTTTTTTTGAAATCACATCACCGTTCCAAAATTTTAGCCAGATAGCTCTACGTGCTGAGTTGGAAAGTATAGAAGACCTTGCCGAGAGCCTAAGGACATCAATTGATGCATCGGTCAAAAAAGTGGAGGCTGTTTGAGCAGAATTGATATCTTTAAGGAAAGCTTCATTTCTCCGAGTGCTACTCTTCACCATCTCTTCTAGCTGGGATAGCCACATTCGCTTAGATCTTGTGACACAAGCCAATATTATGCTTATAGGCCGCAATGGAAGCTTCCCAAGGCCAGGACGACTGATCCATGTGCATGAAAAAATGAATGTGGCCATGTATAGCGAGATTTTACGTGCAAACCTCCTTCCATCAGCAAGGGCATTGAAAATGAAACATGGCTGGATAACTTTCTGCATAACAGTGATCCAAGCACACCGACAGAGCAATGATGGAGTGGCTGCGTAAGAAGCATTTCGAGGTCCTGGAGTGGCCTAGCCTGTCTCCAGATCTCAACCCAATAGTAAACCTTTGGAGGGAGTTGAAAGTCTGTGTTGCCCAGTGACAGCCCCAAAACATCACTGCTCTAGAGAAGATCTGCATGGAGGAATGGGCCAAAATACCAGCAACATTGTGTACCTACATTGTGAAGACCTACAGAAACATTTGACATCCGTCATTGCCAAAAAGCGATATATGACAAAGTATTGAGATTAACTTTTGTTATAGCCCAAATACTTATTTTCCGCCATAATTTTCATATAAATTCTTTAAAAAGCAGACAATATGATCTTCTAGAATTTACATTTTTGTCTCTCATAGTTGACGTTCTACCTGTGATGTCAATTATTTTAAGTGGGAGAACTTGCACAATTGGTGGCTGCCTAAATACTCTTAGCTCTCAGGAAGGCTTTATCAATCTGCAGAGATTCTGGCACTAGGCTACGGAGCTATTGGCAGAACACCCAATCTATTTCTCTGTAAAATTCTCATACCTCCGCCATGTAATTATCACACTCTTCCTCGGTGTGGCATATCTCCATTCCTATTCAATTCCTCTCCTAAGGGCAGAGCATTACAGGGTCAATAATTGCCAGGCGATTTTTCTATTACTAGATGTCTCACTCAAGATTGAAATAAATGTCAGGTGTAAAGACAACCTAGAAAAAGCTGAAAATTGCCTCATGTGTCCCAAAGCGGCAGACTTACTATAGAAGAGAACGGGAGCTGAGCTTATTTCCCTGGCTGGGCCACCATACAATGGATGGAGTCTTCCGCTTTCAGTTCCTTCTACTGCACACGTTGAAGCTCTAGGAGATGGAAGTAGCTGAACGATGCACATGGTCCATACCGATCACATAGAGACAAGGATACCGAGGACAGTTGATTGGGATAGAAACCAAGTGGGGGACCAGAAACCCATTTAAGCATATGTTGTTCTCCTTGGAGATCCAACCAGTGCTCAAGTGTCTGGCAACCTAACCCTCTTTCTTCTCTTTCCGATATCCTTACAAATATTTGGTTTCCATTAGACAATATCTAATTCACCCCCTCTGCTAAGTTGATGAGACCAAGTCCATAACTTTTGCTGCTAATTAGAGTAGGTCTTGGTCCAGAAGAAAGTTTAGTTCACTAGAAATCCTTTCAAAGATCCCTGAAAACACTACATTAGAAGAACAATTTAATCTATTTATTTCCGCCATAGAGAATTGTCCTAAAGACTCAGTATGTGCTTTGTCTCCATAATCAGTGTTGTTTTGGTGGGGTACAATGTATTGACCTGTTCTCAGGACTTCTATGTCCTGAGAACTACTGTATCCTCTATACCAGTGATGGTGAACCTTTTAGACCCTGAGTGCCCAAACTTCAACCAAAAGCCACTTATTTATTTCAAAGTGCCAGCACGGCAATTTAAGCAGTAATTGATTTCTCCTTGTTCATTGACAACTTTTAATCCTTCAGCCTCCCAAGGACACCAATGGAATTGAAAGGAGGAGGGCAAATTCACCTATCATTATAGGAGGATTCTATAGGAAGATTCTTTGAGTTCTGTCTGGTGAACTTCATTCTGGGGTGACGGCCTGGGTGCCCACAGAAAGGGCTCAGAGTGCAGTCTCTGGCACCCGTGCCATAGGTTCGCCACCCCTGCTCTATGCCATGCATTTTAAGGTGAGGTCCTTCTGCAGATTTCAGAAGGGTTATTTTTCCGTCGCGTGCATGCCAGCGCCAATGCGCCACAATCCGATCGCGTGCGCCAAAATCCTGGGGCAATTCAGGGGAAATCAGCACAAATCGGAAATATTCGGGTAACACGTCGGGAAAGCGCGAATCGGGCCCTTAGTAAATGACCCCCATTATCTTTTAAGGTCATCCAAATTTCCTCAAGATACAGAACTTAAATCTGACAAAAGGGAACCAAAGTCCCAAAAAGTTGGGTTCTGGTACTGTTTATAGACCGTGTCAAAGAATTTTTTTTTTAAATTGACTAGTGGGAGCCCAAATTTTCTCATAGTCCAGGAAATATGGCAGTCTTTATCCATTCAGAAATCTGGGACTTTCAAAAACCCAAGAAGGTTTGAGATGGACCCAACATTTTTGTTAACATTTGGGTGAAGAAGGTAGAGATGCACAGGGATGGGTAACAGGTAGACAATGGAAGAGGATAAAGTATAAAGTGTGTAGCCCGGAGATAACGAACAGCTAATTATCGATATTGTCCACATTTCCTCGTAACGAGCGTCTGCCTCCGCAATGTAATGTGTGTACCGAGAACATTCACAATGACCTGCCAAGGCAAAACTGGATTTGAGCCAAGATTTCATCACTAATGCATAGTATGTAGCAAATAATCTGTCTCCCTCGGCGATGTTTTCCCACTGTTCAATTTAGATTGAGGTTCAAGGTCTTGTGTACTATATTTAAACTCAATATATTTCAGATAGATCTGATGTTTAATTTCGTAAATCGCATAATAAGGTGAAGCCAACCTCGGCGTGCAATCCTAGAGGCAAGATCTTAACCGTTCCCAATACATGACAGATGATGAACCAATTTCCCTCCGAAAAAAAAAAAAAAAAAAGAAGCAAACGTGATTTCCAACAACATGTACGCGGTGGGGAGCTAACGCGGGGACAAAGCAAAACATAAGGAAGAGAGCGTAATCCAGTTATAATGTGCGCGGCTCCGTAAGATGAAAGGAACCTGCGGGAGACGATGGAGCCGGAGCAAAGTTTGCTGCATTGAACAGTAGGTATCCATCACCATACTGTACATTGTGTTCTTATTTGCCTTTGTTTTTTTAGAGTATTTTAGAGTTTAAAGGAGCAATCATTTGGCTCCCCGCTGTTCCTTAAAGGGAAACTGTCAGCCATTTTGACCATGAAAAACTGCAGTCAGTGTTAGATATTGACTCTAGAGAGCTGTTTAATAATTCCATTGTGTATGTTGTTAGAAGCAGCAGGACTGTAATATATGGATTTAAATATTAATCAGACATTTATACCCTATCCATGAATAGGAAACACGTATAATGAGAGCACTGCCATGATGGGGGGTTTACTTAGGCTTCATTCACATGACCGTGTGGTTAACTCACAGCCCCATGACTTCTATTGGTCACGTTCCCCGTGTGGTTCATGTACCATGAGGTGCTCTGCATAACTAGGCTTGGAACGTGACTGCTGATACAGCAAAGAATAGGGAAGGTCCTATTCCTGCCGGCAGATACTTCCTAATGTTGGGGGGAGCAGCGCACAGCCCATTGCTTGTAGCCCTCAAAACGCAAACATCTGTGTGCATTAGGCCTTAGTTTGTAGAAAGGTAGGTATGAATTGCAAAAAAAAATCCACTTAATGCCAATACACAAGGTTTGGGTCTATTCAGACGTCCTAGAGTTTACCAAGCATCTTTGGGAAATGCTTGTCCGATCCATAGAGGGCCTCCTGTTAGAAGGGGTTGTCCCAAGTAATTAGGGTTAGCCCCCATTCACGGGATCCGACTGCTGGGACCTCTATTAATCATCATGGCTGTGAGAATGGGGGTCCTGGTGTCACTAATGGGTGGCGTGTCCTGCTGCGCCGTATGGGAACGACGGTCCCATCACCGATGACTCCCATAGACGGCCATTCCACTCTTTAGTGAAAACGGGATCCTGTTCTCCAGATCGCTCATGTGATCGTGGGGGTCCCAGCCGTCAGACCTTCCCCAATCACCTTATTATCCTCTATGCTGTGAATGAATAGAAGAAAACTTAAATTTTTTTGAACAACCTCTTTAATGCTTTGGAGATTTTTCAGAAGTGGCTCAATAGGTCATAGAGGGTCGACCTAAGCTATTAGGTAGGTAATGCTATGGCTGGTCACTGTATATTACACTGGCAGGTCCTTGCGTCCTGACCTTTAACCCTTGTAGACCCAGGACTGTTCTATACGAGAAGTGTCAGCCTTGTGACGCGGCGTCTAATAATCCGGCGTTGTGTTCTGTCCTTCGCACGGAACATCTCCCCAGTATCTAGTAATAAGCGTCTCCCAATCAAAGGCGGCTCCTGTGTATGTCAATATGTGGGAGATCGCTGACACCGATAACAGCGGGAGAAGACATTAAACATAATTAATGACGGACTGCGAATGCCAGAACAGGGAAAGCAGCAGGAGCGGCAGCCACGGGGCACTCATTATCTATTCTCAGCAGCGCTCACATGTCAGGAGGCCGGGCTGGCTAAATGCCACGTGTTGCCAGTCACGAGAAAGGTGAGAGCTGACATCTACAGCATATCAAGAGGAATATTACTAGTAAGACCGAACCTTACTATGGAAAATCGCCATATACAATACAATCCATAGGTCTACAAAGACATCGGGGGAGATTTATTAGAGGTGTCTGAGAGCAGAACTGTGCTAGTTGCCCATGGCATCCAATCAGAGCACAGCTTTCATTTCCCCACTGCTGCTTATAAAATGAAAGCTGAGCTCTGATTGGTTTCCATGGGCAACTAGCACAGTTCTGCTCTCAGACACTTGTGATAAATCTCCCCCATTGTATGTTCCGCTGAGAAGAATTTTGGGAAAGGAGTTTTTCTGGATGGAAAAATGAAAACTATGCCTCTAGTGGAAGGAGGAGGCAGAAAGAGTTTTGCTAACACGTTGCATTAATTGTATTAAGTTGATTACAAACCCGAACTCTTAAAAGGGTTGCCCTTAGTTTGAGGGTGCGGTCACACGTTGTGTTTGACGCATGCACTTTGAAAACCCATTGCAACAGCTGGAGAGATTTGCCTAATTAAATAGCTGTTAACACCTGCATTAACATTGTGTTAACAAACACAATGCGTTAACGGTTGAGTTTTGTAAACACAAGTGTTAACATCTGTTTAATTAGGCAAATCTCTCTTCAGCTGTTGCAATGCGTTTTTAAATGCATGCGTTAAACGCGACATGTGACTGTACCCTTAGGATAGGGAATAACATTATGGGACAGTTGGGACCCTAAGGATCAGGCAAACAGGAATCCTATTCACCCTAATTGATGTAGTGATAGGTTGTACTTGCATCCTACTGCTCAATGTCTAAGGAAAGTGTCCACCAGTTCCATAGGCACAGCCCATCCTGCCGCTCCATCGATTCAGGAGAAAATGGACCCCTGCTTTCCTACGGTCTAACACGAGGGCCCCACTTAAAAAACTGTTTTCCCCTAATCTGTGGGGATAACAACTAGATTTAGAAAAACTCTGTTGACTAAATTTAAGGAAAATATGTGTGTATGGAGCCCCTACAGAAAGTCATACAAATTATAAAAATGTGGCTACATGGAACCACCACTAGGGGGAGCTCAGTGCATACAACGCTGAGAAAGCAGCAAGTTCTCCTTAGTGGCGGCTGATAAATGCCAAAACTGTTAGGAAAAAGATGGAAACCGGTCAATTATAAAACTTCTCTTACAGATGGACATATCTGTATAACAGACAATCAGAAAATCCCAACCAATGGGATTGAGCTGCAATACTGATCACTGCCACTGTATGATAAGTGACACTGTGCTTGGTACAGGGAATGCTGGTCCTAATTCATTGACCTATTAAAATAGCAGATCAGTGGGGTCGTTAGTAGATGGACCCCACAGCTATCTCATATTGAGGATATTCTCATATTATTATAGTTGAAGAACACCCCTTTAAGTGGGCAATACGTCTTGGGGCGAGCAGCCGGCAGGGATTTAGATTTTCATGAGGATTTTTCTGTTCTATTACTTTCTAGGAATCTGAGACATAAATGTAGCAGAGCTGAGTTTGTCATATACCCGGACCAGCACTGCTACATGGTGGGCTTCATTATCTGGGGACGTGGTGCAGATGTATGCGCAGAGTTCAGGCGGCCATCGTCCCGGGTGGCGCAGTGTTTGAGTTAGTCCTCAGAATATTTGAGCTGTGCGAGCGCCAGAACTCTTCCCGGTAATAATTAATCTCTGGAGGACCATTAGACGATTCAGGGAGGCAACAAATACTGGGAAATTGAAGGCTCCTGCAGCACTTGGCGCGCAGTGTAATTCTCCGCCGCTCCCAGGACCATTGATTCCTGCTGCTCTTTGATCTTCAGCTTTAATGGAGGATCTGGCGTTACACTTACATTAGTGTCTATTATATCCTCCGCTCCTGCACTCATACTGGATGGACACTAGATACAGGAGATATACAGGTGTCATACACTCACTATGTACAGTACGTGTCACATCTGGAGGAGAGTATATAGATGAGAGAGAGCTCCTGATGTGGTACAACTACAACTCTCAACATGCCTCTTAGAATTGCAATACAGCAACTCCCAGCATGCTCAGCCACCCTGCACCATGTTATCTGTAGTCAAACTACAACTCCCAGCATGCTCACCCACAATGTGCCATTTCATCTGTAGCCAAACTATAACTCCCAGCATGCTCAGCCACCCCGCCCCATGTCATTTGTATTCAAACTACAACTCCCAGCATACTCAGCCACAATGTGCCATATCATCTGTAGCCAAACTACAACTCCCAGCATGCTCAGCCATCCTGCACAATGTCATCTGTAATCAAACTACAACTTGCAGAATGCTCAGCCACAATGTGCCAAGTCACGTGTAGTCAAACTACAACTCCCTGCATGCTCAGCCTTCCTATACCATGTCATCTGTAGTCAAACTACAACTCCCAGCATACTCAGCCACAATGCACCATGTCATCTGTAGTCAAACTACAACTCCCAGCATACTCAGCCACAATGCACCATGTCATCTGTAGTCAAACTACAACTCCCAGCATGCTCAGTCACCCTGCACCATGTCATCTGTAGTCAAACTACAACTCCCAGCATACTCAGCCACAATGCACCATGTCATCTGTAGTCAAACTACAACTCCCAGCATACTCAGCCACAATGTGCCAAATAATCTGTAGCCAAACTACAACTCCCAGCATGCTCTACCTTTCATTGTCTCCATCTCCCCAATGCCCTAAAATGAAAGCTGAGCTCTGGTGGAGCAGTTCTGCTCTCAGACACGTCTGAAAAATCTCCTGCGCATAAAGGGGTTATCCAAGATATTAAAAGATAAGACACTGGTCCCTGATTTGTCTGATTTTAAAGTCAATAAAGCCAAGTCACAATATCACACACAGCCTGTGGAGCAAGGTGGTGCCTGGGTTAGGGTTGACCCTATGTTACGCGGGGTCCGCCAGGCACCGTTGAGGTGTCACCACGTGCTGCTCTCTGGAAGGGATGGTAAGGCGCGGTGCACCCCAATGGGAAAAAAGACCAGAGAGTCCGGGTCTGCAGGGAACAGTTTCCTTCTTCACTGAAGAAATTCTGGTGCAAAACAATACAAGCAAATCAGAGGGCGACTTCTCCAATCTCCTCCCTGGCAGAAGAAGGGTTAATGTTGTCCCTCTCTCTTTCAGAAGCCTGGTACACTGGTCACAGACTGAAGCCCAGGGTCTATGGTTACTCAGGTAGACGGACAATCTTCTCTTACACCCTCTGTTCCCTAACTGCAAGGACCAAGGACTGGAACTGTTCTCCTTATATACCTATATAAAGGATTCTCCTATAGACTTACATTGGCAGCAAGTTTCTAAAGTGTAAACAACTTTCCAGACAGCACTTGTCATTCTAAAGGTCAGACTGTCTGCGTTTCCGGTAAACAAGTAAAACAATTTATACTGCGTCTGTCACTGTTCATTAATCCTTTCTAGTAGTCTATACAGATATAGTAATAATAAACAGAATGTATAGAACAGCACACTATAGATTAATGCATGCACACTCTTGATGTAAAATGAAGAAGTGCTGGGCTTGCATAGGGCAAATATTCTAATGTCCACAAATGGCCAAAGTTCGCTGCTCCTCTGTTACAGGGCACTACACATGTTCTATGCAGAGTTATTTCAGCACCCTGGACAGCAGCAAGAGATCTAATAACATGAAGCCAGGAGCCGAGGTCCTCCATCTACAAGACGGCTCCTCTCTATGAATGAATTCATTTCTCTGGTTTTTATCATTAAAATCTGGTGAGAAATCTAATAACATCGGTTATAGTAGGTGTGACACAGGACCCTCCGCTCCTCTCCGCATATACTGGAGGTCTCACAATGTCAATCAGGCAAAACCACAACCCACCGTGGACTGTAGGAGGCGCCCGCTCTCATCCCTTACCCCTTCCTCTCACATTGGGTGGTTAGGAGGAGTCATAATGAGACATCTCCACTCTGCTCCAGGGCCCATCCCGACCATGTAGAAATGGCGCCATACTCTTATAACATGATAATATCCGCACCATCTGACTGTGCCTAATTGTGACTGCAGGGGACAGGGGAATAATTGGGATTCAGCTGCTCTGCTTTAAAAAAGTATTTCATTATTCATTAAAGGGGTTGCCTAAGATTAAGTATAGATGGCCTTTACTTGGTTTTAGAAGAAAGGAGGCCATGGGTAACAAATATAAGATCAATATGGATCAGTGAGCAATGTCCCTGGTTTATCAGGAGGGATTTTGTGGGTAGATTTCCTTTAAAGGGGTTGTCCAGAAATTAGGTTCTGAAGAAGTTGGGTTCATTTACTGACTGGAACAGCTGCAGCTCAGTCCCATACTTAGGAATAGGAAACAAGGCAAAGTTGGGAACAAAGTAAACTGTCAGTAAGCAGGAACGCAGAACCCCACCGGAAAAAATCCAAGAAAATTCCTTCAGTCCACATTCACACACAGCCTTTCAGTTAAGTTTACAATATGTGAAAGGGGTAAAACAAGTTAGGCCCGACCCACATGATATGACCTAACTTGCTGATCAGTGGGGTTATTAGTGATAGGACCCCCACATATCACGAGGGTTTCAAATGGTCCAACTGGCACCGCTCGACTCCATTGACATGAATGGGGCAGACGGACCATGTGCCACCGGCTGCTTCGGTCATCTTGGGGAGAGCCGAGGGGTTCAAATGGGGTACATCGGACCCCCGTTCCCAGGATCTGTGAGAGTCCCATCACTGAGACCCCCACCGATCAGCAAGTTAGGCCATATCCTGTGGTTCTTAAAGGGATCTAGTCCTAACTAACCTGTCATGCAGGACATGTTGTACTTCTGTATATTTTGGGGGATTGGGTTGTGGCGGTCTTTGGACAGGTTCCTATCCCAGACCACCCCTTTAATCTCCTCTTGATATAAGCGCAGTTCCCCCATTATCGTGGCGTTTGGTCGCACAGCGGGACGGTATACGTCAGGATAACAGCTCTGCCGCCTCTTTCCTCCCATACATCCCTGAATAAAGAAAACGCCTCCGATAAGTATTACCCGTAAATCCATTATTTTACTATTTGCCAATACGTAACAGAGCGTTGCGATCCGCGGCCGCCATTGGAACGACGAACGCTGAATATGCAGTAAAAGAGGGGAAATAATTGCAGAGTGACAGCTATAAGCATCTCCTGCATATGGAATCGGCCCATTTCCTGTGTATATTTTATTCAGGAATCTTTTGCGCTGCGCTCGCTACTTAGTGACGCTCTGCTGCCTACCGGAATGGAGATTAGGGTCGGAGTTAGAAATTTATTCAACGGCCTAAATTAAGTGCTATGGATTGGCTGATGGGGGAAAGGGTCAGATCAGACACTGACCCCAAGGCGGTAAAGAGGAAAAAAAAAACAACGCACCACTTTTGGAAGGGGCTGCCCACCTAATCCATTCTGTCATCTGGGAACATAATGACTCAATCCCGCCTGCCCTGGGATTAATGGAGCGGGCTGGAGAAGCTGCGGAGAAGCACTTCAATTCCCTGCAATGTTTTCATTATGAATTCCGATGCGGCAGAAGTCATTTGCAATAATGCATAAGTAATACGGGAACCAGGAGCCTGCAGGACATGGCTAACCTACCAAACAAGTACAGAGAGGCAGCAGCGGCGCGAGGGTTACATACAAGCAGGAGGAGCAGTAATCAGGAAGGGGAAACACAGATAAAAAAGTAATCTCAGCCTTATTGCAGCCAGGACACAATCTGCTCAGCTCCTCCCGCTCTATAACATGCTGCCTGCAGATAGGACACTATGTACAATCTGCTCTACTCCTCCCGCACTATAACATGCTTCCTGCAGACAGGACACTATGTACAAACTGCTCAGAAGCTCCATCTATACAACCTTCTTCCTAGAGATAGGACACTATGTACAATCTGCTCAGCTCCTCCTGCTCTATAACATGATGCCTGCAGATAGGGTACTATGTACAACCTTCTCTGCTCCTCTTGCTCTATTACATGCCGGCTGCAGAAAGAATCAGACAATAGGTGTTCTCCTTATGGAGAGATTGCCAATTAAGGCCACCTTAAAGGCGTGTGGAGACTTTTAACCATTGATGCTCCACTAGGGAATTCTGGGAAGAATGCAAATAAGTTTTCCAAGGTGTTACATGGAAAACAATACCTCCTTTTTGCTGCCTTGAAAGGCAGCCCCCTTAACATCAAGTATGAAAAACATGATGTGGGATTAAGCCAAACCAGTATATCTATTCCAGAAGGAACAGACTCCCAACTGTAGACAGCGCTGTTTCGACCTGGTTGGGTCTCCTCTGCAACAAGCAAAGGATATGTGCGTGAAGGACGACATGTTTCGCGCGATACAAAGCGCTTCATCTTGCCTCTGGTGGCAATATGAAGCGCTTTGTACAGCAGCCTCCATGAAGGCTGTGGTATATTTCATGTGATCAGATACATACATGGGGTACAATTTGCTAATGTTAGGAGGCTAAAGGACCATAGATGATGTCACCTTGCTCACCTTACACCTGAGATGGCATCAGGAAGAGCTGCTGGACTCATCCCAATGAGGCAACACCCCATCTAATTGGCTGTAGAAATCCCTGGATACCAGGCGCGATTATAAAGTTACATATGGAGATATGGAGGAAAACTAATTTTAGCTAAAAGGAGGGTGTCAGTTAGTTACTTGGGCTCTATGGGAACCTGCCAGTAGCTGTATTTGTGAAAAATGTGGTGGCAGGTTCTCTTTAAGGTATATAAGCTTTTTGGTGCACTAGGGGCTTTTTGGTGCACTAGGGGCGGGGCTTTTACATCCCATCTCCAATGTGATGGACTTGAATTAAGAAAGAGAAGTCTAAAAGCTTGTAAGGCATTACATACAATGCTGGTTTTAGTTTAGGGGTGAATCGGGGGTTGGTAGACCCCCTTTAACACTACACAGACCAGAGTCTTTGCATATAACGAGACTGTACAGTATTCACAGAGGTGGAAACTTCACCTAAAATGCCTCTGATCCCCAATCATCTGCAGTGTCTCCCGGATTACGTCTGTAAATATTTTACCGCAGGAATTAGGTTTGGTAATAACACAAGACAGAGCCAGATCGGAGAGATTACAATGTGATCTGAAGAGAGCTGAAAATCTGCAAGTCAAATATCCCTGTGTAATAGATGGAACTGATTCAATGTTAAGAACCCAAATCACTCGGGTATTAGCAGCTACAAACTATTAGCTTGAAACGGCAGAAGACCCCCCTAGGGTAATTCTCTACTCTGTATATCCCGAAATTAAGATTGCTGACTGTTGTGTATTGATTCGCTCTGACAACCTGCTGTTCACTTCTAAGCCTAAAACTGAGAGTCCTGAATACACGAGACAGGCCCAGGCGCTCGGATGGAAGGCATATTGCGAGTGTCCTGGGATAGGAGAAGCATATATGTAAATCGGGAGCACAGTCAGGATATGCAAATCGGGAGCGCAGTCAGGACAAGCATACGGTATTATGTATAATATGTGTGGTTCATACCAGGTCACTGTGTGCAATGTACTGATCACCCAATCAATGATTAGGGTTCAAACGCATGACATACGCTATGGCCTACAACCTTTTGGGGTCATAGAAGCTTTTCCCTTTATGAGTCCGTGCACAATTACCAACAGAGGATCCAGAAAATATTGCTCATCTGAAAGACACAAGGCTAGTATGGAAATCAGGCGTTTCTGAGGGTGTGACCTAAATGCCCAAATTTTTACAACCTCAAGAACGGAGGACCTTGAGTGTACATGAACCTTTGGCCGTATTCACTTCTATCCGGAAATGCCCAACCCATTGGCCATTTAGGGACCTCATTTCTGGATATCCCTTGGGGTCCCAAATGAATGTCTAGGAATGGTATGAGAAGCCCACGGCATGAGAATGCCTGTGCAAGCCCCCATCAAAAATAGCAAACAGGTAAATGGTCTCTTTAAAGGGTTTTACTGGGAACATATAGGTCATAAGTAGAGATGAACCGACCCGACGTTTGCGTTGTTTGGCACCCCTGGCCAATCATAGCTATGGCTAGTTGCTAGGGGCATCAATTTCCAGCCAGACTGACTGTTGGGCCACCAATCAGGCAATAAATTCGGATCACATGGCCAAACCCAAACATCAGGTCCGCTCATCTCTAATCGTAAGTGGTTACCCAGTGCGGGCCAGCACCCCATCGATCAGCTGTTGACTGTGGTACTGGTGCTTCCTTGTCTATGGTTGCAGTACACTTGTCCCTCCAGTTGGTGCAGGTCCTTCACAAATCTGGGAGAAAAAATTTTTTATTCCTACAAAACTCAGAAAACGCTTTCAAGCTCTAACTGGGTACTTCTTCCGTTACAAAACAAGTAACTATGAAACCCAAAGATCGGCAAATGGAAGCTCTCATTCACGTCTATGAGACATGTTGTGTAGTGACAAATACACTGCGGATGATGCTCTCTGCTTTCACATACTATCAAAGCAAAGTGGCGCACTAGCACCTCTACATTCAGCTGATCAGTGCGGGTATTGGTAGTGCCATGCGCACCAATCAGCTTCTAATAACCTATCTATAGCAAAGGTCATTAGTGTCACAACAGTGGTGGAAAACCCCTTTAAAGGGAACCGGTCATCAAAAACAGGCACAATAACCCCCCACCACCACTGTGCCTTGTTGAAAGGTGCAGCACAACTCAAAGGCCATGCCCACTACCAGGTGGTAGCACCCACCACCACTTTGCCACGGCCATCACGGGGGTTGTGTGAAATGATGAGAAGCTCACTGCTAAAGACACCATGCTAGATACACCACAGGAAGTGGAAAGGAAGAGCTGTCAGTCAAAAACAAGGAGGCGGGGTTTACTGGCAAGCTGGATAAAGTTTGACTCTTCTCTTCAAAAGTTGACTCATGTCTACTCATTTGCATATCATAGAATGCACGGCTTCCTCGGCAGATAATTATAGGAGATACCGGGAGGACCGTTAACCCTTTACCAGCAGGTATTACTGGTGTGAGGGCTAAATTTCTGGTGACGGGTCTTCTTTAAATATCAAGATCAATTACCTGGAGTAAAATTCTGCTAATTGCATCCTTGCAGAGGTCTGAATGTCGTTCTTAGTGTCTGATCACTGGACGGATCATTAAATGTGACATTCCGGGGATTTCCGTGAAATGTACACATCAGTGAAATATCCCAGACAAAGCCCCATTACCCTCTTACACGCGGCACGTTGTGTTATTGTGCGGTGATTACTGGCAGAGTGTGCACTTACATGGCTCATCAGGTGTCGTCCTCTTATGTCTGACCTATACCCACTCACATGTCATGCAAATAAAGCTGGCAATGTGGGGTACTGTGCATCATGGGAAATAGTATGCAGATGAGCTCATACCGAAAACTGAGAACACTTTTTACTATTCTGATTATGTAACTACTGACTGGTGCAGGAGCGATGGGAAAAGCATAGCTCAGTTGTGCACAGTTTTCCTAAAATCTCAACTACCGATGACTCTCGGGGAGGTGCATGAAGCGTCCCTGCGGCAGAATTTTCGCGATTCGTAATTAATCTGGGACCCAAATCAGAAATTTTTCGTGTTTAGGCCACATTCAGGTGCTGTGTCGGGCTGGAACCCAGATTTAGCACACAGCTAGGAGGAGGAGGGGGGAGACAACCGGCTCAGTGGCGTCACCTTGAGACACCACGTGCTCTCCACAACGTGACCTCAATGTGGCCGAATCTCGGCCTCCATTACAGCCACGTATACAACCCTCAGCGTGGTACATCATCCTTGAAGAAGCACGGGATCCTGTACTATACATTGCAGTTTTAGTCTTTACTGACGCATTTCGGAGCAAACACTTAGTGACCGATTCTTATATTTTTCCATATTTTTATTATTTTGTCCTTGTAGTTGTACTTATGACATTATTATTTTACGACGAACAAAATTATCAAAAGGGTGGGTTTTTTGGGGGGTTTTATTTTTAGAGGTATACGTGATGGATTTTAAATAAAACGTATTGAAAGAACTTCCGATTTTTCTTCTCTCGTCATTGGGGGAGATTTATTAGAAGTGTCTGAGAGCAGAACTGTTCTAGTTGACCAAGGCAACCAATCAGAGCTCAGCTTTCATTTTCCAACAGCTTTTTATAAAAATTAAAGCCGAGCTCTCATTGGTTTCCACGGGCAACTAGAACAGTTTCGCCTGAAAAACTTATGATAAATCTCCCCCCAATGAGTCCTGCTCCACCCTCCAAGCCCTGCACCATGTATTATTCAATGAAGCAGCTTTGACTGGAGAGTTCCTTTAAAGCAATATAACTTGGGAGTGAATTCCACTTCCTGACAAAACAGGAAACTCAGGTTGAGACTCAGCCAATCATTGGCCCTCGCAGCTCCAATCAGTGATTGGCTGAGTGACCTGTCCTGCCACTTCCTGCCATGTAAGGAGACACCCAGGAAGTCAAATCCAGCCAGAATCGGGAAGAGATGGTAAACGAGTAGTAGGAGGCAGAAAGTAAAGATATATTACAGATGTTACGCAGACTTGTTACTACACAACAGTTTTAATGTAATTTTTATAGTATAAAGCCAAAACCTCCAAAATAAGAGACATTTCCTGACTCCACATGTGGAATCCACACGACAACTGCTGAGATACACAGATAATAATATTCCCGTCACATCCTCCATCCTCCGCTAAAACATTTCCAATCACGACGGTTCTTATCACAAAACAAATCACATTTCTGTCATTAGAATGACTATGGCCGGGGGCCACATCCTGCGCTTCATGTCGCTCCTGTACTTGGGAATTGTCAATACGAGAGGAGCGAGCTGACCCAAATTATAACGGGGAGGAAATACAGATTACATTCTCTATCTCCCCTGCTGGGTTAGGGGCTTTTTTTTGGAAACAGGTGTCGCATGTACGACATTGCAGACCAAAAATAACGGAGGTACAAAGCAGTAGCCAACTGTTCAACAAAAATCCGTAGCCCATGTGTGTACATGACAGGTAACATGGTGTCTGGTTATTCTAGGACTTGTCATCTCCATCGTCTAGCACAGGGGTCAGGAACCTTTTTGGCTGAGAGAGCCATGAACGCCACATATTTTAAAATATTATTCCGTAAGGGCCATGCAATATGCCCATGCCCCCAAGTAGATAGGTAGTCCAATGTCACGGGTACCCCTGCGATCTACGTCTGGGATCGCAGGCACACCCATGCCCCTCTCTGTGGCAGCGCCCCTTTTTGAGCTCACTCACCTCATCATGTTCCCACTCCCGTCCTGGCTGGCCAGCGCGCCGGCACTCGTTTCTTTTAAGGGCCAGCGCACCGCTGATTGGAGCTACCCACTTCACGGGTTCCCTGCAGTCTTAATGCTTCATGCCTATGAGGAAGCTTTCCACAGTGTTTCCTTCCCAAGTGTTGACCTCCTGTTGTTACCCCAGACCTGTTCCTGATTCTGCTCCTTCGCTGTCAGCCCTGACTTCTTGATCCATCCCCGACCTTGCATCATTGCTGCCTGCCTTGACCGTCTGCCTGTTCCTGACCACGAGACTGCCTAGTGATCCTGCACCTCGACCTTGGCTGCCACGCCTGTGGAATGACCTGGTGGTACCACGCTGCAGCAAGACCATCCTGCTTTGCGACGGGCTCTGGTGAAGACCAGGTGCCACTTACATTCCGGTCCCAGGTGTCTGCTTACATCATCGTCCGCAGTGGTCCAGGGGGTTCACTATTCCAAATCCTAACACCCACCACATGCCTCCCAGTACATAGGTAGCCACAGCACATGCCTCCCAGTAGATGGTTAGCCACATTGATCAGTCTAAGGCCCCTTCCACACTTGCGTTGCAGATCACGTCAGAGTCTTATCAAGGAGAGATCAGGGTTTGGTCAGTGAAAAACTGACATTTTGCATCAGAGTGCAATCAGTTTTCCATCAAAATTTGTTCAGTGTCTCAGTTTTTCATCCGCGTTTTCAATGCAATTTAAAGGACTCAGGGCTGAGCTCTATCTTTTCTATGGCAATTGATGCATAAAAAACGCATTGCACTTGCATGTGTCTCACAGTGCAATGCGTTTTTGATGCATTACCATATGGTGCGTCTTTCACGGGTGTGACTTGCAAAAGTAGAGAATGCAGAGATTTAAACGTGCGTTAAAAAAACACGCGCGTGTGTGCGTGAATAAAAATGCAAGTCTGAAAAAGCCCATTGATTACAATGGGTCAGAGTGCAATGCAAGTTCTGCGTCAAAAGCTCGCGCAGAACACGCGAGTGAAAAACGCACGTGTAGAAGGGGCCTAAGAGACACACAGCAGCCATCACTGTTTATTAAAGACCTGTCTGAGAGCCAGATGCAGCCAACAAAAGAGCCATATCTGGCTCCCGAGCCGTAGGTTCCCTACCCCTGGTCTAGCATCTCTCTTCTCTGCAGCCTCCGTCAGTGAGCTGCTGTGCTGTCCAGGCTGGATCATGGAGACCTAGCTGCTGTGACTCACTGCTCCCCCTTCCTTCCTTCTCCATGTAATCTGACAGCTCTTGTTGGCAAGATGAAATTCAGCTAAAAATGTTAGAATTCAACTTGTATGTCAAGGAAGAAGGAAGGGGGTGATGGGTATGGTGAGGACACGGACAGACATTGTTCCTCCTGTACCCAGAGACCGTGACCCAGACGAGAATCACCCAGCTTCACCATTTAAAAGTAATTTTTCTGATTCTGTCAGCTAATGTGAACATCCCTGTACTGTGACATCACTGTGTGTATTATCCCTGTACTGTGACATCACTGTGTGTATTATCCCTGTACTGTGACATCACTGTGTGTATTATCTCTGTACTGTGACATCACTGTGTATTATTCCTGTACTGTGACATCACTGTGCGTATTATTCCTGTACTGTGACATCAATGTGTGTATCATCCCTGTACTGTGACATCACTGTGTGTATTATCCCTGTACTGTGAAATCACTGTGTGTATTATCCCTGTACTGTGACATCACTGTGTGTATTATCCCAGTACTGTGACATCACTGTGTGTATTATCCCAGTACTGTGACATCACTGTGTGTATTATCCCTGTACTGTGACATCACTGTGTGTATTATCCCTGTGCTGTGACATCACTGTGTGTATGATCCCTGTACTGTGACATCACTGTGTGTATTATCCCTGTACTGTGACATCACTGTGTGTATTATCCCTGTACTGTGACATCACTGTGTGTATAATCCCTGTACTGTGACATCACTGTGTGTATTATCCTTGTACTGTGACATCACTGCGTATAATCCCTGTACTGTGACATCACTGTGTGTATTATCCCTATACTGTGACATTACTGTGTATTATCTCTGTACTGTGACATCACTGTGTGTATTATCCCTGTACTGTGACATCACTGTGTGTATAATCCCTGTACTGTGACATCACTGTGTGTATTATCCCTATACTGTGACATCACTGTGTGTATTATCCCTGTACTGTGACATCACTGTGTGTATTATCCCTATACTGTGACATCAATGTGTGTATTATCCCTGTACTGTGACATCACTGTGTGTATTATCCCTGTACTGTGACATCACTGTGTGTATTATCCCTGTACTGTGACATCGCTGTGTGTATTATCCCTGTACTGTGACATCACTGTGTGTATTATCTCTGTACTGTGACATCACTGTGTGTATTATCCCTGTACTGTGACATCCCTGTGTGTATTATCTCTGTACTGTGACATCGCGGTGTGTATTATCCCAGTACTGTGACATCACTGTGTGTATTATCCCTGTACTGTGACATCACTGTGTGTATTATCCCTGTACTGTGACATCACTGTGTGTATTATCTCTGTACTGTGACATCACTGTGTGTATTATCTCTGTACTGTGACATCACTGTGTGTATTATCCCTGTACTGTGACATCCCTGTGTGTATTATCTCTGTACTGTGACATCGCGGTGTGTATTATCCCAGTACTGTGACATCACTGTGTGTATTATCCCTGCACTGTGACATCACTGTGTGTATTATCCCTGTACTGTGACATCACTGTGTGTATTATCCCTGTACTGTGACATCACTGTGTGTATTATCCCTGTACTGTGACATCACGGTGTGTAAAATCCCTGTACTGTGACATCACTGTGTGTATTATCCTTGTACTGTGACATCACTGCGTATAATCCCTGTACTGTGACATCACTGTGTGTATTATCCCTATACTGTGACATTACTGTGTATTATCTCTGTACTGTGACATCACTGTGTGTATTATCCCTGTACTGTGACATCACTGTGTGTATAATCCCTGTACTGTCACATCACTGTGTGTATTATCCCTATACTGTGACATCACTGTGTGTATTATCCCTGTACTGTGACATCACTGTGTGTATTATCCCTGTACTGTGACATCACTGTGTGTATTATCCCTGTACTGTGACATCACTGTGTGTATTATCCCTGTACTGTGAAATAACTGTGTGTATTATCCCTGTACTGTGACATCACTGTGTGTATTATCTCTGTACTGTGACATCCCTGTGTGTATTATCCCTGCACTGTGACATCACTGTGTGTATTATCCCTGTACTGTGACATCACTGTGTGTATTATCCCTGTACTGTGACATCACTGTGTGTATTATCCCTGTACTGTGACATCACTGTGTGTATTATCTCTGTACTGTGACATCACTGTGTGTATTATCCCTGTACTGTGACATCCCTGTGTGTATTATCTCTGTACTGTGACATCACTGTGTGTATTATCCCTGTACTGAGACATCGCTGTGTGTATTATCTCTGTACTGTGACATCCCTGTGTGTATTATCCCTGTGCTGTGACATCACTGTGTGTATGATCCCTGTACTGTGACATCACTGTGTGTATTATCCCTGTACTGTGACATCACTGTGTGTATAATCTCTGTACTGTGACATCACTGTGTGTATTACCCTTGTACTGTGACATCACTGCGTATAATCCCTGTACTGTGACATCACTGTGTGTATCATCCCTGTACTGTGACATCACTGTGTGTATTATCCCTGTGCTGTGACATCACTGTGTGTATTATCCCTGTGCTGTGACATCACTGTGTGTATTATCTCTGTACTGTGACATCACTGTGTGTATTATCCCTGTACTGTGACATCACTGTGTGTATTATCCCTGTACTGTGGCATCACTGTGTGTTTTATCCCTGTACTGTGACATCACTGTGTGTATTATCCCTGTACTGTGACATCACTGTGTGTATTATCCCTGTACTGTGACATCACTGTGTGTATTATCCCTGTACTGTGACATCACTGTGTGTATTATCCCTGTACTGTGACATCACTGTGTGTATTATCCCTGTACTGTGACATCACTGTGTGTATTATCACTGTACTGTGACATCACTGTGTGTATTATCCCTGTACTGTGGCATCACTGTGTGTTTTATCCCTGTACTGTGACATCACTGTGTGTATTATCCCTGTACTGTGACATCACTGTGTGTATTATCCCTGTACTGTGACATCACTGTGTGTATTATCCCTGTACTGTGACATCACTGTGTGTATTATCCTTGTACTGTGACATAACTTACTAGTATAGTGAAGAACACAGAAGGATCCTCGCTACAGGCGCATGTATGAGAGCTAGACATAGCAGCGGGTGATGTGAGCCCCTTTCATACGTTGGGTACATGTATTACACGTCTATTAGTGACGGGGGCTTTTCAAAATGCTGCAAAATGCTAATTATTCCGGTGACCTCTGACACGTGAACTTGCGGTGGTCGCACACTGACAGCCGGCAGGACACAAAGCTTCAGCGTCCAGCGCAGCACAATATAGAGAGCGAGGGGGGAGGGGGGAGAACAAAGGAGAAGCGAAGGGTAGAAGCACCTGGGCTGCACCTCGGCTCCCGACATCAGGGAACGTCTCCTGTAATGTAGCAATTTCTGCCTTTTTTCTGCAGTTTAATTACTTTTCTAAATAAGGTCACCGCGATTGACTCTGCAGCCGAGCGCTTTCTTCTCGCCACGGAATTGCTCGCGTTTTACAATGTATTACATGAAAAATTGTTCTCGCGAACATTCTGTTATACGAGGAGCTGCTGAGCCGCGCTTTCATCTGACTAATCAACTGCGGAGGAAACGCCACTTTATTCTACACATAATGAAGAGAGTCCCGGCTCTTCCCATAGAACCGCAGCCTCACAATTGTGTAACGCCGACCATAGACGCACGGAAAATGAGGCCGCTAAGACTCGACCGAGCAGGAATATGGGGCTACCGACTATGGACAATATTTGGTGTTTAAATAGTTAGTAGCAGCAGGACTGTGGAAAATGGATTTAAATTCCCAGATTGTAGCTGAACTTCTGTGCTCTTAGCTCTCTGGGGCAGATTTACTTACGCGGTCCATTCGCAATCAAGCGGCGCGTTCTCTGCGCTGGATTCGGGTCCGGCCGGGATTTATTAAGGCAGTTCCTCCGCTGTCCACCAGGTGGCGCTGCTGCGCTGAAGAGCATCGGAGCGCATTGGAATACACCAAGTCGGGCTGAGTGAAGGTAAGTGCAATTTTCGCGACACATTTTTTTCTTTAAATGCGGCGGTTTTTCCGAATCCGTCGGGTTTTCGTTCGGCCACGCCCCCCGATTTCCGTTGCGTGCATGCCAGTGCCGATGCACCACAATCCGATCGCGTGCGCCAAAATCCCGGGGCAATTCAGGGAGAATCGGCGCAAATCGGAAATATTCGGGTAACACGTTGGGAAAACGCAAATCGGGCCCTTAGTAAATGACCCTCAATGTGTTCAAACTGCTCCACGGTTTTCCCCCCTACTACGGGTAAGAGCAGTAGAAGGTTTCTCGTAGGTTCAACAAAGCCATCACTCAGATCAGAAAGGGGGCAGTGGAACATAAAAATGCAGAGCTCTCAATGCACAGCAGTGTGAGGATACGCCCCCAGTGCTCCGAGTCCAGCTACAATTCTGGAATTATAAAATTAATTACATTAAAGGTATGGATACACAGATCTCCAGAAACAATAACTAACACGGACTATAGTCTGGCAAGGTTTTTGATTTTTATTGTAGATTTCTTGAATCTCAGGGATGTCATATCTACAGAATTATTCATTGTGCGTAAAAGAGAAACATAATAGATGAAAAATAAGACGAGTTCTGTCCAAGATCTTAAGATTAAATTCATTTTCCCGTTTATTTGTGCAGATTGAGGGGGGTTTGACACTAGTTACTCCCACTGATCAGCTGACCCTGGCCCCCGCAATGGAATTGGAAGAACAGCTCCAGTCTCTGTGTAGTGGCCACGTTGTGTTATTTCAGTTTAGTTTCTAATCAATTAAAGGGGTTTTCACAAATTTTACAATAGTCTCCTATCAACAGAATGGAGACTACTCATCTGATTTGAGGAGGTCTGACTGCAGGGGCTCACACCAACAGTAGTGGATTATAATATAGATGATTTGGGAAGTAGCCTGGGGTCCAAACCTTCTAGGGGGCCCATGGCCACCCAAACCACCCACCAAAAGTTATACTAAGAAGTATCTTCACCCAAGAAATCCTCACAATTCTTCTACTCTTTTCCTGCTCTCAATACACATGTGCACAACAGCCATTTCAGGACCTTTAAAGGTCCTCCAAAGGTCCTGAAACCACAGATTAAAATTAGGCAAAAGGGACATATCCTTCATTCCCCTAGAAGCTGATTATAGGACCAGATGTAGGAAGGCATCCCAGACTTGTAGGGGCCATAATATTCACACAGCCCAGGACCCATGGTGGTCTTATCTGCCCCTGGTTCCAATCACAAGAATTGAGGTTCTTCTAAATGATGAAGTTGCATTTCTAGTTTCCATTCTGAAGCTCTATTCAACGTCTATAGTTGTGTTAGTTGGCACACTCGTAGAGGATAAATAATTATTAATCCTTTATTTATATAGCGCTCACAGATTACGCAGCGCTGCACAGAGTTTGCCAAATCAGTCCCTGTCCCCAATGGGATCACAATCTAATCAAGCAACCAGTATGTTTTGGAGTGTGGGAGGAAACCAAAGGACCCGGAGGAAACCCATGCAAAAACAGAGCGAGCATACAAACTCTTTGCAGATGTTGACCCTGGGACTTGAATCCAGGTCCCCAGCGCTGCAAGGCTGTAATGGTAACCACTGAGCCACCATGTTACAAGGCTGTAGTGCTAACCACTGAGCCACCGTGCTGACCTAAGACTATGCTGTCCACTGCCGAGCACTGGGCATCCTCTGCTTCTAACCCTCCTGTAGACATCATCAACCCTCAGCTCCATCAACTAGAGGATTCTGGACCTCTAGACTACCGTATTTTTCAGACTATAAGGCGCACTAAAAATCCGTTGATTTTCTCAGAAATCAAAGGTGCGCCTTATAGTCCAGTGCGCCTTATATATGAACTGTACTTACAGACAACAGCTGCCATGAACTGTGCACAGGTCTGCCACCTGCTGGTCACTCATCCTTATAATCAGGTGCGCCTTATATATGAACCTAGACGTTTTAGCAGGCATTTATTGATGGTGCGCCTTATACTCCGGTGCGCCTTATAGTCCGAAAAATACTGTAATCAGTTCTCTCTCACCCAGTGCTTAGGGAACAGACAAATAAAGTTGAGACAACTTTTTGGACTCCTATGAGAAGTTTTTTAATATTTCGGCCTCCCCCCCCCACCCCCATCTACGGATACAACAATCGTGATGTGCGGCTTTTAGCAGGAAGACCTTGTCTCTCCGTCGCTATCTCACTGTACGGATTTTTTTGCTGCCGCGCGTAGAATTTAATTCCACTTATTACAAAATAGCTCAGGGAATGCAGAATACTGTAAGGAGATTAGTCTTGTCAGACCTTTTAAGAAAGATTATCTGGGGGGCGCCGCGCGCAGGCTTCACGTGTATTTTCTCATCATGCAAACAGAAAATTACTTCTTGGCCTGAATGTTCTGATAATATTACCAAAGGCTCCGACAATTCTCCATCTTTGCTCCCATTTTTTGAATTTTTTTTTCTATTATAACCCCCCCCCCTCCCCCATGTTCTACTTACATTATGTAACCCCCCCTTATTATAATTCTGAAATATCCAGTAGTCGCCCCTCAATAAGACGCCGAGAGGAACCAGATTAGACGGCGTCGCTCTAAAGGAGCCGGCACATTCACCATGGTTACTCGCTTCACTCCGAGGATAACATCTCCGCCCCGGTGACACCCAATCAGGGAATTACAATGTACAAATATGTGTTTATTCTGTAGTGTAATCGCCTGCCCCATAGGCCGCTGCCTTTCTTCTACTTACAGATAGTGACCATAATGACTCTTCTGTCCTCGCCCGCCGCCTAGAAGAACACATATTTCAGCAAATATTATCAGAAAAAAGCTACTATTACTCCTCCTAATCTGCCGCCGAAGACATCAAATTGTCCAGAATTCCGGTCAGAACCGTCCACATATTTACAACTAACACCTATAAACACATTCCATTTTATATATAACTTACCTTTAATTTACCCTGATTACATCCTGTTTTATACTCCAGAGCTGCACTCACTATTCTGCTGCTGGTGCAGTCACTGTGTACATACATGACATTACTTATCCTGTACTGATCCTGAGTTACATTCTGTATTATACTCCAGAGCAGCACTCACTATTCTGCTGCTAGTGCAGTCACTGTGTACATACATGACATTACTTATCCTGTACTGATCCTGAGTTACATCCTGTATTATACTCCAGAGCTGCACTCACTATTCTGCTGCTGGTGCAGTCACTGTGTACATACATGACATTACTTATCCTGTACTGATCCTGAGTTACATCCTGTATTATACCCCAGAGCTGCACTCACTATTCTGCTGCTGGTGCAGTCACTGTGTACATACATGACATTACTTATCCTGTACTGATCCTGAGTTACATCCTGTATTATACCCCAGAGTTGCACTCACTATTCTGCTGCTGGTGCAGTCACTGTGTACATACATGGCATTACTTATCCTATACTGATCCTGAGTTACATCCTGTATTATACTCCAGAGCTGCACTCACTATTCTGCTGCTGGTGCAGTCACTGTGTACATACATGTCATTACTTATCCTGTACTGATCCTGAGTTACATCCTGTATTATACCCAGAGCTGCATTCACTATTCTGCTGCTGGTGCAGTCACTGTGTACATACATGACATTACTTATCCTGTACTGATCCTGAGTTACATCTTGTATTATACCCCAGAGCTGCACTCACTATTCTGCTGCTGGTGCAGTCACTGTGTACATACATGACATTACTTATCCTGTACTGATCCTGAGTTACATCCTGTATTATACTCCAGAGCTGCACTCACTATTCTGCTGCTGGTGCAGTCACTGTGTGCATACATGACATTACTTATCCTGTACTGATCCTGAGTTACATCCTGTATTATCCTCCAGAGCTGCACTCGCTATTCTGCTGCTGGTGCAGTCACTGTGTACATACATGACATCACTTATCCTGTACTGATCCTGAGTTACATCCTGTATTATACTCTAGAGCTGCACTCACTATTCTGCTGCTGGTGCAGTCACTGTGTACATACATGACATTACTTATCCTGTACTGATTCTGAGTTACATCCTGTATTATACCCCAGAGCTGCACTCACTATTCTGCTGCTGGTGCAGTCACTGTGTACATACATGACATTACTTATCCAGTACTGATCCTGAGTTACATCCTGTATTATACTCCAGAGCTGCACTCACTATTCTGCTGCTGGTGCAGTCACTGTGTACATACATGACATTACTTATCCTGTACTGATCCTGAGTTACACCTGGCCAATCTCTTTAACCCATAGATGACACAATACATACAGTACGGGAAGTCATTTACATTTCCTAACTACCATAAAAATGTTAGATTCTCACCTCCAGGGTGTGATCGGGCATGGAGAACACTATTTATGTTTGCAAATGTAGTAATTAATTGACTGGATAATTGTTCCAAAAGGAGTTTTCTTCATTAAATTCCCCAAAGACGACAGTTTAATTTCCACTGCAACAATTAGATATTCTCCGACAATTAGGAAGACAGACGGTCAGAAGGAAAAGATGAAATCTCTCTGGTGTTATTACGGGATGCAAGCCGCAGTATATTCAGAAGATTTAAAGGGGTGTTCCGGTGATATATATGCATTGTATATCAAAAAGTTAGACAATTTATAAAAATACTTTCAGTATGGCATCCAAAATCTCTGTTTGCAGTCAATGAACGAAAACCATCATCAGAGCATACACTAGCGGAGCATTCCACTATACGTTTTTCCCATGCTAATATGGATCTACTTGAATCTGAAATATCTAAAGGGCAACCTCTTATATTCCCTTCAGTACAGCTATTTGCCTGCTGTTGAAAAAATGTCACAGAGAAGAGATAGGGCTAACATAATATGGCGCCACCTGGTGTCCACAATGGAAATCAATATGAGTGTCCACTTTGTGAGCTGGGTGCTGGTGGACACACATGGTCAGTTATTCTGTCACTGTATAGTGAACCTCTATGCAGTAGAGGTTAGCCAATGGGAATAGCTTTTTAACCTGCTTGTCAGGAAAGGAGCACAACCCTAGAATGGCTGTAATGCAGAGGACTTTGATTCCTATAAGAGACAGATCTGGACAGTGAAGTGCTCTTAGATGCTTCCCAGTCCCTCTTCTTTGCTCTTACTGATTTTTAAAGCTTTCAGAGGACTTGATGGGGTTGGCCACTTTACTTCTTGTTTTTGTAATGTATGTGGGGAGGATATTAGGTAATTTACCCCAATACATCTATTACAAGTTCTTCTCCGCTTTTTAGATACGTAAAGTAAAGCCTCCTGGTTCATGAAATGGCTCATCATCAGTCATCCCTGTCCATAAAATGCCAGGAGATGGAGGATCATGTGATCTTAACTGTCCATGACCAATCTACCTTCCAGGACCTTAATCTTGTATTCATGAGTACTATCATAAGGTCCTGGAAGAAGATTTTAAGTTATCCCCTACCACCAGGAAAGAAAAGAGATGACATACCTTGATCCCAAACTGGGACCTTCAACTGATGACAAGAATAGGGTCCCGTTCTCTGAATGCAGGTCAAAAAGGGGTATATTAAGCATTGGGTTGTGAAGCGACCCTGCTGTGCTACTGGTTCGGCCATACACTAAGGCCTTATTCAGACGAATGTAATCGGGACTGATAGCAGGCCGCACCATCCGTCGCTTATGGTGCCCGGTCATGGTGTCCTATATTTCACCTTGTTAAGGCATCGGTCGCTTGTTTCTCTATGGAGAGGGGAGGGGTGAGCAGCGTTCGTCTGAATGTACCCTAAGGGCGCCATCCCTGGAGATCTCTGGAAGTCACCCTAAACAGAAATCTGGATTTTGATTCACTTCCTCTTCCCCAGTGAAGATAGCAGGTGGCCTAGTGGGGAGGGAGACACCGGTGCGTGCCACCAAGAGATCAAGCAAGTGAATGGTCTGGGACAGTAGGAAGTTAAGGCAGGCAGCCTACAAGTAGTGTCAAAAGGCCTAGGGTAGCTGCAGGAAGTAAAGAACTAGAAAGAAGCCAAGGACATACATATGGGGACACAGATCATAAACGTAGTCAAAAAACAAGCCGAGAGCCAAATACTAGTAAGTCAGAAACAGAATCACCAAAGAGCAAGACTAGACAAGCTGGGAAACTTCGCTCAGTTGCTGGGGTGCATGACATGCTGGGCTATATAGCCACAGGGCATGGAACATAAAGCAGGTACGACGGGTAGCGCAGAACCCATCGCTCTTATTACACAGGGATAGTGTACTACAGCACTTGGCTTTATCTGTATTTATTTAGATTTAAAGGGGTACATTATAAGGGATAACAATCTGATCACAAGGACAGGACTGCTGCTCCATTATTCCACTACAAGGGAAGAGAGCCAAGCTGCACAGTAGTCCAAAGATTTGTGGGGGTCAAGCTGGAGAGACCAAACCATTCAGATTGTTATCCCTTTCCGGTAAATACGGGATATAATTTTCATAAAACACGGCCCCTTTAAATGTTACATTTAACAACAACTTCAAAAAGCAATATAATCACACAAATAGGGGGGAAAAAAAGCATCTGAAGACCAGCGTAAAGAAGATGGAGAACCTTCCATAATACATGAAAAATATCCCCGGCTACAAAATCTAACACAGAAAAAAATATTCCAGCTTGGATGCAGGAGTAATGAAGGGGAATGCAAATGTAAGATTTCAACAGGCAGAGAACAGGCAGTGAGTGACAAGTGAATAAAAAGGTAATCGCTGCAGCCCACAGAGCTGTCATCCCAATATTACCGTTCCCTGTAATTAACACAAGACACTGCAAACAACAGGAGCAAAGGCTGCGAACAACCTCGTGTTTAGAACAATGCACCGGGACCCCCCACCGGCTCGCCACATCCGCGTTATATAGGTGATATATAGGAGCTTGTACCTTATCAAACAATTACGGCACGTAACGAAGACATCCGGCGCCTCTTATCGTCATCGGGCCGGGTACAAATAAAGTTTTCATGCTCCACATATGGCATTTCATAAATGAGATGTATCTGAGCGTAGAAAGCAAATGAGTATCCAACATGCAGGTTTCATGCTGATCTCCGTAAATGTCACTGAACTCCTTATTAGGAACAGCTGACATTTCCAAGATCCAGCAGGAAAAAAAAAGTTTAGGTCTTATTCTGACATGGAGACCCTTGAGTTGCTTTAGCCGGTAATGAAGGGATTTGTTTTACAAATGTGTTGGCAGAAATTGAAAGAAATTGGAGAAGATGGACTCAAACGTACGGGTCAAATCAGGCCAACTACCTTATCTGATGTGGCCCACGTGCAAGGTCTGACCAGATCAATGGACATAGTGTGCCAGGTGGGCCACAACCCTCCCAACTTGAGCAAGCAGATCCAATATGCTTTATTTCTTGACCTGTACTCAATGCCCCTGGGGGTTAGGATTGGTGGTGGTGCACGAAGAAAAAATGCCCTGCCCTGGAGTGCCATAACGCGAACGTCACTGCTGAAGAAGGTTGGGTGCAATTAGGTAAATATTATTATGGGTGTAATAGGTCCCTGCTAAAGGTTGGGGGATGCAATGTGGAGGATGTCCATGCTGAAGCTGCCCATGGTGAAAAATTGATATGATGATATGTTGTTATAGGATGTAAATTTAGATGCCTTGAAGTTAAAGGAGTTGACCAGGAATTACTACTGAGGGCCTAGCCTTCGATAGTTGTTCATGTGGGGGCAACACTCAATTCGTCCTCATGGATCTACTGTATGCAGAGCCTTCCTTGTAATGGCAGGGAGGTTCCCATTCACTTTTAGAGGAGTTGTGGGTGCAAGTATGGTTTCTGGCCACTAAGGCTACACAGAGCCAACTCTTTCCGGTTCTGTGACTTTTGATTGTAAAACCAATCTGTGAGGATAGGCCGTCAATACCGATTCTTGGTGATCCCCTTTGAGGGTTTCTCCTGATGAACCAAGGAGAACTTATCTTCCACAACGCTCAAAGATCTGTATGTTCTATTATTTGTCTTCTCACTGGTCAACCTCTTCAGAGAATTATTATTCTTCTCGTGTCTTGACAGTCTTTTCATACCTAACCAAAATAAAGTGGTCAGTTGGCCTCATCTCGAAGAAGAATCCACTTGTTGGCAATAATATCACTAGAACTTTTTACCATCACCATAGTTCGAGGCATCCACACTGATACCTTGTCAAATTTAGAAACCCATTATCATAACCCTATTAGGTTTCCTTGAGTTGTCTTCTGTTCTGGGAAAATATGCAAACCACGCCTCTTTTTGCTACCTTGTAAGGCAGCTTCCTTGACATCAAGCATGACCTACAAGAAGCCTTATGACATGAAGTGGGATTAAAACCAAACCAGGATATCTATTCCAGAACAGAAGGAACTGACTCCCAACTGTAGACAGCGCTGTTTCGACCTGATTGGGTCTCCTCAGTACAGTGTAGGGAACTGGTTTGGCTGGATGAGAGTCTATTCCTTCTCGAAAAGATATACTGCTTTGGTTTTAATCCTACATCATGTCATAAAGCCTCTTGTATGTCATGCTTGATGTCAAGGGAGCTGCCTTACAGCGTGGTTTTCCTTATCCCATCCTGGAAAACTTTGCATATTTTCCCAGAATCCCCCTAGAGGAGCATCCATGGCTATAAGACTACATGGTGGCCTTAATTGGCAGTCTCCGTTAGGAGAACTCTTACTTCCCGACCCTTGTCTTCTGTTCCACCTTTATCTCTAGGCCAGAGTAGAGAATAGTAGCAAAAAGGGTTCTCTCTCAGGTTCTCCAGGGTCACAGTGGAAAGGGGGAAACTTTGAGAAAGTCTCAACTGATAAGGTTAAATTGTCAAAAGATTAAACTTATTAATGGTGAGAAAACTCCCTGAACAGTTCATAATATTTTTAGGATAAAAACAACATAAAAACCCTAATACGTAGAATGGATACTGACTTTTCATGTAATCTGAATTATTCAGGGAAGCTGCTCAGAAGTCACAGAGATGCCTACTAAACTGTCCGGACCTGAGACAGTAGACAGTCTGGGGGCAATGGGACATAATGGAGATATTGGTGAAGAACGTACTATAGGTCCTGCATTCTAAGTGGTGGGTAACATTGATGTGCACAATGACTGGTTCTCAGCAGTTGATCGGGCATTCATTAGAATTTATAAGTATTTTTCATCAAGAAGATGAACTCAGCAAGGGACTTCAAGCCACCCGCATTAAAATTATTCAGATGACCCAATCCCACCATAGCGTGTCAGTGTCTTACTGGCATTTATCTGCGGTTGTAGAGTTTACTTCATAGTAATGAATTGTACATGATATTTTTGGACAGATCGGTGAGGGAGTCTTCAAGAACATGACAGCTAATTAAATAAGATGAGTTTTCGAGATACGTCGGCACCATACAATGAAATGTCATTAATTTCGAGAGAAGGCACACAAACACACCTATGGTATCTACGAAATCTAAAAAAAAAAATGGGTCAGCGGATTAATCCATTTTCTATAGAGAGTACCTCTGGAAAAAATTCACTAGACTAGATACAAGGTGATGGACTGGCAACACCAAACAACTACCAGTAACGAAGGAGGATACAGTTATGGTCATTATGGTTATTAACACAGTGGTGCTCATTTACTAAGGGCCCGAATAGCTATGTTTCATCGGGTTTCCTAAATATTACCGATTTGCGCAGTTTTCCCCTGAATTGCCCTGGGTTTTTCCCCTGAATTGCACCCGATCGAATTGTGGCGCATCAGAAATAGGGGGGCGTGGCCGTCGGAAAAACCGCCATATTTATAAAAAAATTAAAAATGTGTCGCTTGACACGCACTTACCTGCGCCCAGGATAGGATGGTGAACTCCAGGGGGCTCCGACGGACTTTAGCGCAGCAGCGACACCTGGTGGACATCGGGCGGAATACCTTAGTGAATCACCGGAAGATCTGAATCAGCGTCGAAGAACCCGCTGCTGGATCGCGAATGGACCAGGAAAGTAAATCTGCCCCATTGAGACACAATGGGGCTTATTTACTAAGGATCCCGCGGCCGCACTTTCCTTGGACATTCTGACGTTTTTGGGCATTGCGCCGCTGGGTCAGGTATTTAGAAGGGGATTTTGGCACATGCGATCGAATTTTGGCACAATCGTGCCGACTATCATGCAACAGAAATTTCGGGGGGGGGGGGCGGGCCGTCCCGGACTAAGCGCGGGATTTAACTTTAAAATTGTGTTGCAAGACAATGCACTTACATACACCGGGAACAAGATGGTGGACACATGCAGGATATTGGGCGCTCGATCTTCATGAATCGCGCCAGAGTGCGTGATCATCGGAAGAATGCACTTCGGGTGAACTCGGACAGGTAAGTAAATGTGCCCCAATGATCCCTCATTTGTTGGATGATCCTATGTCGGACCAACCCTATGGACTGCCCACCATTTTACAGAAGAGTCCTTGCATTACACCAAAATTTGATGCAAGGACTTCCTGTCTGCCGGCAGACTTTCAGTGCTATCATTGTAGCAGTTTTTTTGCTTTATTTTGGGATAATGCAAGGATCCCCCTCTATACAAGGTGTGCAGTGGGATCAGGCTTTCAGAAACAAGATTTGGCCTTAATCAGAGACAAATTTTCCCCCATACTAGGGTTGTGTGAGTTGCTAAATGTGACCATGTGCTAAGAAACATTGGAAAAAATCAGGTTGCATTGGCTGGATGACATGCCATGCTTTTTGTTGTATATGCAAATTGTGAATAAAGTCTTTCACACACTTCTGCTTGCTTAGGAGCTGGATGTTGCCACTGGCATCGTCAGGTTGAATGGTTATTAAGAGATCTGTGCTATTTTAGGTGTACTGTGTCCTTTTAGTGGAGACATTGCTTTGCAACATAATTTATATGTAAATGGTTCCTTCCTTAGTCATTTGTGCCAAGTCATTGTCACCAAACATTCACACATGGCATGGTAGTCAGAAGACTATACCTGATAGGTCGACCTTCCATTACTATCCCGTAGGGCAGTGATGGGGAACCTTTTAGAGACCGAGTGCCCAAACTACAATCAAGACCCAATTATTTATCGCAAAGTGCCAACACAGAAATTTAATATGTGATTTACACTCCCTGCTCTGTCACAGCTTTCATTGATACCGGCCTCCTGAGGACACCAATAAAGCAGAAAATAGAAGACATTTGGATGATCATTGTAGCTTCCCTCCAGGGTCCCAAAAACAGGAAGAATTGTTAGGGCTGGAGCAGGAGCTACAATGATAATCCAGATCTGTCCACATCTTCCCATTCCTCCGGTAGTCCCAGGTAGCGCTGTCACTTTAAAATAGCTCTGTGCACAGCAAGTCCTGGGCCTTCTGGGACTGCAGGAAGATCCCTGGAGTCATCTCTGGTGATGGCCTGAGTGCCCACAAAAAGGGCTCAGAGTGCCACCTCTGGCACACGTGCCATAGGTTAGCCATCACTGCCGGAGGGGTACAAAAGGCTTGGCATATACAGAGTTGGACTGGCCTACCAGAGTATCCTCCTAGACTCTAAGCCATTAGTGGACATCAGAGGACGAGAAGAAGACAACCCAATAAGGAGGCTACTGGAGTCTTTATCCTTGGGGTTGATGAAGCAAGAAAAACCCCTGTCCAGCAGTGGCCTTTTACATCATATTCATCAACTACTGAGACCAAGTAAAAATGAACCAACGCTGGCATCATACAATAGTCTTGTAGCTCAAGTCAGTGGTGCTTTATCTTCAGCGAAGTAACCAGAAACCATCTTCTCTTCCGTACAATGATAAGGATATTTTTTGCAGTGCTCTTGTACAATAGCAAATACAAGGTTAAATGTTAATCTGGTTTAAGGTCAATTCACGCATTAAAAGACAACACATATAGAAAGACGAGCAGATAACTATAACATGACATGCATTGCTTGCAGTCCTTGAGAAGTAAACCTTTCAGATAAGAACGCGGAATGGTATTTACACTGAGGTTCTAGGAAAAAAAAATCTCATCTAATTGTTAACAATGTAGGATTTAACAAGCGGAAACCTCACACCTCGCGCTTCCATTGTCCCTTTAATACGCTCTGTATGATTACAGACGACCGTGGAATCTAGTTGGGATGTATACAAGGGATTGTGCTGATGACAATAGCGATAATGGCTGTAAATTGCATTTATTCATTGGGGAAATTGCTCATTCTCCGTATCTACACACTGATCAGATGATGGTTTTCTATCGGAAATTTATAAAGGTTTCGAAATGTGCACCATTATGGTTTCTAAATTTAAAGAAAAAAAAGTCAAAGAGAAAAAAACGTGGAGTAGATCTTTAAAGTTGATGGTCAGACCGGCCCACCAGAAGACTAGAGGATCTTCTAGTGCAGTGGTGGCGAACCTATGGCACTGGTGCCAGAGGCGGCACTCAGAGCCCTTTCTGTGGGCACCCAGGCCATCACCCCAGAATGGAGTTCTTCATTCTTCTTACAATGATAGATGAATTTGCCCTCCTCCTTTCAACTGCGTTGGTGTCTTTAGGAGGCTGAATGATTGAAAGCTGTCAATGAACAAGGGAAAATAAATTACTGCTTAAATTGCTGTGCTGGCACTTTGCAATAAATATGTGGCTTTTGGTTGAAGTTCGGGCACTGAGGCTCTAAAAGGTTCGCCATCACTGTTCTAGTGGGTTCCAAAGATCCATCTGAAGACAATTACATTTGGAGGCTATTGGAGTTTATTTCCTTGAGGTTCATGGACAAGCAATTCTTAAAACCATTCTGCCAACCACTGATAAAGAGCCCAACCAATAACTGGTGAGACCGGCCCGTCAGAAGACTAGAGAATCTTCTAGTGGCTTCCAAAGATCCATCTGTAGACAATTACATTTGGAGGCTATTGGAGTTTATTTCCTTGAAGTTCATGGACAAGCAATTCATAAAACCATTCTGCCAACCACTGATAAAGAGCCCAACCAATAACTAGTCCATGTAAATGGGGCTACGCAGTCACTCAATTCCATTATGGTGTCCCACATTTGGAAACACAAAACCCTCATGAACCAGTTTTTGCATAAAGCCCCTGGGTTCCAGTAGTGTCTCTTCCGGGCTTTAGACCTGGTGTCACTGCATCCATTGTGAAGGTTATGGTTGTGCCCATTGCGGGACTTCACAGTCACGTCCTGATGAACATCATGTGACCACACTAGGGCAAACAGACAAGTGAACCTTCTAGTGTGTCTCTGGAGTGCGGAAACACCCCAAAAATCCATGGTGGCAGGAGAAGAACATACAAACTCCATGCAGGTCTTGCCCTACAGTATGGGGATCAGCGAGAACCATCAACTGTCCATTAACCCAAATACCATCAATACGGTTGAGTCGCCCAACATTCTGCTGCTTGAAGTCTCATTCCTTTGCAAGAAAATGGAACAATCAAAGTAGAGGAGGAAAATTATGATAAAGGGGAATGAACCTCCTAGTTTTGGATTGGATTATGACAAAAACTAAGCTCCACCGGCCAGAAGACTTCTGATTAAGGGTGGTTGAGCTTCACACCTTCAGATCCCAAAGAATAATGGATAAGTCTTAATTTTTATTGACATATAAATTAGCATTTTGGTGCACTATGGGTGTGGCACCAAGGGCTGCTCATAGTGCACCAAAATTCTATATAGGTAGAAAAGATTTCTCTGCATTAAGGCAACTGATTTTCTTAAGAAATTCGTGACTATGACGTAAGACCCTTCATCTACAAGGACAAATGTTTAGTTTATATGTGACCTGGAGAGACCCTTTAACAGCAAGTATTCTGCCAGACACCTCTCATATTGATGTAAAGTGTCCTCAGGTATTATCATAATCCCGAAGAGGGGCAATTATAGTCACTTTATGTGCCATTAGGGTGGTAAAACATATATAATTACCATATAGACGGTGACGTTACGAGACGGGGTTACATCACTATAGTTCCCATAGGAGCGCGGCACAATCCACAAAGTCCTTTCCTCCGTAACGCAGAGAGGAATTAGCATCACAAATGACATTACTGTGTACAATCGCTTTGTGCGCAGAGAATAAAAATGTCCCCAAACATAGAATCTTCTAACTAAGACGGAGCCGGGATGTGATTTTAATTATAGGAAATTGTTAAACATTCAGAAATAATTTCCTGATTTACAACAAAGGTCCTGACAGCAATTACATAAATAGGCTGAGCCAAACGATTGCAGATTTTGTTGTATAAAATCGTGGCATCAAGCAAAGGGGGAATGTAACGGATGTGTGATCCCTACTTGTAAGGGAGAAAACTACATCCATTGGACGACAGTAATTTCTAAGACCTTTTACTATAAAAAACATCCCATAAAACCAATTTCAAGATACTGTAAGTAATAATTAGACAGGTATTAACATTGGTAACACCTTCCAGTTTGTAGTACCAATATTTATCCAGGATTTAAAGGGGATTTCATACCAAACTATTTCATACCATCCACTGGATCAGGCCTAACTCACTGATCGGTGATGGGACCTCTACAGTTCACGAGAGTGAGGGTCCTATAGGGTCCGAGGTACATATGTTGTCGCTCCCTGAGATGAATGAAGCAGACGGCTGCGCATTTCCGTTCTGCTCCATTCATCTCTATGGAATTGACGTAGATTGGGCTCTTCATCTTCAACTACTTTATGCCACCTTTCAGTCGATATGATTCCCAAATCCATCCCTTTGCCCTTTTCTCAACAGGATTGTGGGTCCTGCCACCCTTCTGTAGTACACATTTCCTCTACAAAGCCATCAATGTCCAGGGGGCTCTAGATCTTGTAGTTGTTCTAATGTGAGGTCTTTTCTATATATAGACATTCCTGACCATAAAATGGCTGCAGACGGAGGGTCATGTGATCTATGACTGTCCATGAACAATCGTCCTGCCAGGACCTTATGATAATATTCATGAATATAAGATCAAGGTCCTGACAGCTAATGAGGTAAAAGACAGGAGGTTTAACTTTACACATCAAGAAAGCGGAGCAGAACTATTAATAGATGTATATTGGTAAATTACCTCACATCCTGCCCCCACAAACATTACAAAAAACACGAGGTAAAGTGGCCAACCCCATTAATGCTCCTCCAACATTGTCAACTGACAAGACATCAAGCAGCACATATGAGGCATTGGACAACTGGTCAGTTAGATGGTTTTTACTTAGGTGGAGGTCATCAACAACCCTAAGCAGGAACGGTATCGCAGAGTAGACCTGAGGCTCCGTTCACACGTTCCAGTTGACTCGCATTTAGAAACTTGAAGGGAAGCGAAGGGTCTTGGTCCAATCACTTAACTGTGCAAAACGCCTGGTGCTTGTTATGGATAACATGCATTTCACTTGAACACTTATGTGAGATTGGGATAAGACCCTCCCCGATCTGGTTGATTTGCGTTTCTAAATGTAAGTCAACAGGAAGTGTACAGCCACCTCTCCCCTCGCCATAGAAGTACAATGACAACTCAGTAATGTAGACAGCAAGAGAAAAGAGAAGAGAAAAAAATATTACACACCGAAAAGCTAAGAGTCAAAATTTTCATACTAAGTTTATTGAAAAGTGACAAAAGTTGAGTTTCTATTAAATACGCTGCATTACTGATCCTGGGTAATGTACTTTAGAGCTGCATTCAAAATTCTGATTGTAGCGTAAAAAAACGGTACAAAAAGTGCTGCCCCATTATTGAAGCTATAGTCAGATGCTGAGAACTCGCAGTCATTAGTTGGCATTGCCAAGATTTTTTCACTCTGAACTTGGCCCGAGTGATTTTTGTATAGCGTCGATAGATGATGCAAGACAGTAAAACAGAATGCGGCATTAGTCAAACTGGCAAAAAAAAAACGTACATCATAATATAAGTCTAAATCAATTGACGTAGAGAAGCCAAACATTGATGGAGAAAAGATAGCATGACTCACCACCATCTGGTCCAATCTGATTATTGGACAAACTGGGATCCTCCTGGTGGCGGCACCGGAGGGAACATTTACGAGAGACTGCCATCTACCATTTGCATCCGAGGTTAGGAATAAGCATGATGTATGACTAACGCCGCGTGCCAAATCTACAAGCGGCTTAGATACGTGCCTCCTGCCAAGTCAACAGAGATGCATCTGGGTAGATTAACACACTTTAGTCAATTAAAAAAGGCGAACCGCAAACCCTGCCGCCGTGTCCAAAAAGTTTCCAAATACCGTAGACCGCTTTTGATGAAGTGCGAGCGACGTAATCAATTTACACGTGGTACCTTTAAGACCGAGCAGATGGCTCCTCGATAACTTAAAAGGCGAAACGAAAACACGACGACCGACTCATAAAACAAGAGCGCTTCAAATAAAAAATTCACGTGGAGAATTCCTGCCGTGCCGGCACAATCCGTACACAAAATGAATGATTTATACAATCAATATCCTGCATTTCAAGGGTACAATTTGTCTCGGAGGGCTTGTTCACGAGCCTTTATTGCTTCTATATTAAACGCTGGAGATCATGCTACAGACATGGCCGACCGGTGACAACCCAAAGTACGACTATCGATGCCTCGTGGTTTTATCTTCCATTTCTATGGTCAATGGGAAAGTGGTTCCCATTCATTTGCAGATTGATGGGAAAAGAGGACATTTGGAAAAAAAAAATATTATTTTTTGGACTTCTGGCGTGGGAGGGGACAACAATAAAGGGGAACAAAGAAGAATTAGTAAATATTACAGCTTCCATGTTCAATAATTCCCATTGTGGAGTGTTCAGGATATTGTAAATTGGATACTGTAGATCTGACCTAGCGTAGAAGTGGGCTTGCGGTGGAATGCCGTGTAACGGCCCACTGCATCCTCTGGCTCCACCTCCTCCCCGCACAACCAGCGCCGACGGTGGATAAGTCTTTGCACTTGAAATTGCGAATAAATTACACATTTTCAGGTGTAGAACCTGTGATAAGTGTGGCCCATGGTGTATTAATCCTATTCTCGATAAAAAAAAAATATATATATATACCTGCAAGTGCTGCAGGGTGTGTGTATGGAGGGGTGTTGCCATAGCACTTGCAAGCTCCGGGGGGCTATCGCCCTTTGCACCACCAACTCCAGGGCAGCTCTGTGCATGCGCCGAATAATACCTGTAGACAGCAACTTAACAGGAGCTACTGCACATGCACGGCCCTGTGACACAGGCTTAAGAGGATATCGCAAACACAGAAGGGAGCTTATAATAGTCATATCCCCCTGGATCTCACAGGGGCTTTAGTGACACCCCCTGTAGCACTTTCAGTTAATCTGCATATTTTTAAAAGTCTTTTGTTTTTTTTTTGACAAAGGAGGCCATAAATTAACTAATAAAAAAACTGAGCAAGCATCATGGTGCCCGGGAAATTTGTCCCTGGAGCTACTTGGGTAAGAAGATTCCAGATTATAGATTTCCTATAATTAGAAACCAGACCACCATTCCCCTTATCCACTACTACCCAGGAGCTCACTGGCGGACCCCTGAAAAACAGTAACAGAACTTTGCCCAAATACTAAGTTGAAATTAGAGGAGTTAGAGAGTATACTACAGTCCAAGGAGCTCTTTAGGTTCGACCGGAATGGTTGAGAGGCAACGGTAGCAGGCCCCACCCTCCAGCAAAGTAAGAGTCTGTAGTCAGTGGGGGATGGTAGGAACTGTTGTCCGAAATCCTGGTCCAAACCTGGTGCCCGAGTCAATCCCTGGCCTCAAACTTGACTGCTTAACCTACAGATTGGCCAAAGTGACATCATCACCGAGTTCATCAAAAATGGATGGTGACCTTTCCCTCCAAATTCTTTGTCTGCACTTTTTATCATACAAAATCTAAACCCGACTACCACAGAAGTCCATAGAATCCATCAGACCCGGGCTAGGAGTCTAGGGAGTCCTAAATATATATTAGTGTTGGCCTTGTATCAAATTTTGGAGCCCCCATATTTAAGCTACCCCTCTGCTTAACCATTTCCCATCACAGACACCTCTATAGATAAATATTCTGGAGGATTTGAGTAACAACTTGTGCCGCATGATTCCAGAATTTCAATAAATATATAAATATATTGGTGATTGTCATGGAAACAACTTAGCGAGACTCCTGACCTACTTTTTATAACATAAAATGCTTAATCCTGCAACAATCAAGTAAAACAAAAGACGTTTATTCTGGAAGGGCTCCGCCTCCAAAACAGCTGCTTATCTCTCCAGAAACGGGGAAAGTTTAATCAACTGTCCTCCACCTTTAGCCGATCCATTGTGACCCAACACCCGTGTCCGGACCTCAGGCTCCATCATAACCTCCACCAATAACACCCAGACAATACATCTGCTCAACAAGATAACTATTCACCCAGGAGATTATTAGAGGAGCAGAGATAACCCGGCGCAGAGTGTATGTGCAAAGAGTATAGGAGCGGAAAAATCAAGAGTGATTTTCTATTATAAACAGATCAGGGTTTAATAACTGCTCATAAAAAGCACCTTTACTGAAGCAGAACCTCACAATACACACCACAGCTGCTGAAGAACCTCACAATACACACCTCAGCTGCTGAAGAACCTCACAATACACACCTCAGCTGCTGAAGAACCTCACAATACACACCTCAGCTGCTGAAGAACCTTGTAATACACACCTCAGCTGCTGAAGACCCTTGTAATACACACCTCAGCTGCTGAAGACCCTTGTAATACACACCTCAGCTGCTGAAGACCCTTGTAATACACACCTCAGCTGCTGAAGACCCTTGTAATACACACCTCAGCTGCCGAAGAACCTCACAATACACACCTCAGCTGCTGAAGAACCTCACAATACACACCTCAGCTGCTGAAGAACCTCATAATACACACCTCAGCTGCTGAAGACCCTTGTAATACACACCTCAGCTGCTGAAGACCCTTGTAATACACACCTCAGCTGCCAAAGAACCTCACAATACACACCTCAGCTGCTGAAGAACCTCATAATACACACCTCAGCTGCTGAAGACCCTTGTAGTACACACCTCAGCTGCGAAGAACCTCATAATACACACCTCAAATTCTAAAGAACCTCATAATACACACCACAGCTCAGCTGCAACATAACCTCATAATACAAACCTGATCTGCCACAGAACATCACAATACACACCTCAGCTGCGAAGAACCTCATAATACACACCTCAGCTCCTACAGAATCTCAAAATTCACACCTCAGTCGCTGCAGAACCTTAAAGGAAACCTACCACTTAGAATGGCAGGGGTAAGCAGTAAGTACCGAGCACCAGCTCAGGGTGAGCTGGTGCCGGTACTTACTTTCATTAGTGTTATAAACCGCGGTATCGCGGTTTTAAACACTTTTTAAACTTTAGAGCAGAAGGGGCTTCGGCGCTGCGCGCGACCGTGCGCCCGCAACATCTCCGCTATTTGCTATTTAGGCGCGCGCACGATCGTGCGCACGCAGCGCCGAAGCCTCTGCTGCTCTAAAGTTTAAAAAGTGTTAAAACCGCGATACCACGGTTTATAACACTAACGAAAGTAAGTACCGGCACCAGCTCACCCTGAGCTGGTGCTCGGTACTTACTGCTTACCCCTGCCATTCTAAGTGGTAGGTTTCCTTTAAGATACACACCTGAGCTGCTACACAATCTCATAAAACAAACCTGAGCTGTCACAGAACATCACAATACACACCTCAGCTGCTACGGAACCCCCTAATAAACACATTAACTGCCACAGAATATCATAATACACACCTCAGTTGTTGTAGAACTTCATAATAAAAATTTTTAGCTTTTACTGTGCCAGAATATACACACCTCAGCTGCTGCAGAACCTCATATTACACACCTCAGCTGCTGCAGAACCTCATAATACACACCTCAGCTGCTGCAGAACCTCATAATACACACCTCAGCTGCTGCAGAACCTCATAATACACACCTCAGCTGCTGCAGAACCTCATATTACACACCTCAGCTGCTGCAGAACCTCATATTACACACCTCAGCTGCTGCAGGACCTCATAATACACACCTCAGCTGCTGAAGAACCTCATATTACACACCTCAGATGCTGCAGAACACAATACACATATAAGGTACCGCTTTAGCCAAAATATATGTAAAATAAAAATACATACGATACGGTACGTGCATAAAAATACAAAACAAAAATTGGTATTAATGAAGAATTGGGTTTCCTTTGTGTAGATTTGTATTGCGTGTGGTGTACACAGTCACTGAGCCCCTTGTTACATGGAAATGAATATGAAGACGCACAGCAAGACGCTGCCTCTCGTCATGTATGAGGAGGAGGGGGCGCTGCACAATCCCAGATAACATTTATGTAGAGTATTATTCTGGAAATTGCACAGATTCTGAAATGATTCGCACGCGGCGCCGTAAATGCTGAATGATTGCCCTTTACTTGCCCCGTGATAGACATAAGTGCCCGCGCTAAGATCTTTAGATTGGCTGCAAACACAATCACGGATAATCACGTCAGACGCCGAGCCTTCGCCCCACCGGGGGGATGACAGCAGATGTATCACCGCAGTGCACAGAGACACATGTACTGGCGGCCCCTGCTGAGAATGCCCCCCGGAGAGACCCCACAGCCAGCGGGGGGCCCCAAATACTAGCCGGGGTTAATATTGTACATGATACATAGAGAGAAGGCTGCGCTAGGGAATGATGGGATGTCACAATACACAGAGAAAATGTATTTAGAGGTAATGTATTACAGGGAGATAGGATTATCATTGCCAAGTACAGGCAGTCCCCGGGTTACGTTCAAGATAGGGTCTGCAGGTTTGTTCTTAAGTTGAATTTGTATGTAAGTCGGAACTGTATATTTTATCATTGTAATCCCAGCCAGAACTTTTTTGGTCTCTGTGACAATTGGATTATAAAAATGTTGGATTGTCATAAGAACCAGGATTACCAATAAAGCTTCATTGCAGACACCTGTGATAACTGTTATAGCTGATTATTGTAGCCTAGGACTAAAGTACAGGAAATTACCAACATCCAGAGGTCCGTTTGTAACTAGGGGTCGTATGTAAGTCGAGTGTTCTTAAGTAGGGGACCGCCTGTAGTGACATTTATATGAAACAACCTCATAATCACTTCTTGGCTTTACTGTGTAGACTGGAATGAGTTTCAGGTCTCAGACACTCAGCTGTGATTTCCAGTGGCAACGTATTATTGCAATAGGATATGGTTATAAGTATGAGAATGGATAGGGATGTGATAACCATCCATCGCCTCCCCAACACCCGTGTACTAGTATTTTGTAGCTTCAATGAAGAAAGTTGCTATTGAGGCTTTTAGGCTTCAAAAATTTTCATGCTAAAAAGAGAAAAGCTTGTGCTTAACCACGCCATGCTACCGCATGTGCCACCGAGAGATCAGATACCTCATGGCAACCCAAGAGCGTAGGAACAACCCCTTGAGGAAGTGATGGCGAAATGTAAATCGGGTGCTATGGTGGTGGTCCGGATTTAACTACCTCTTTCTGGTACCTTACTCTTACTATGCAACGCCCACGGGTAGCTAAAATTACCTTAATATCTACTGCGTACTTTTGAATTGGATTGCATATAATGTGTATGAACTTGACTAATCGACCACTACCGCACTTTTTGTATTGGTGCTTTTAGGCTCCGAAAATCTTTATTCTTATAAGATCTAAGCTTGTGGTTCATAATGTTACTGCCTTTGACACCAAGGGTCCTGAGTTGACATCTTATCTGAGATATAATAATTGTCTAATACAGGTGGTCCCCGGGTTACGTACAAGATAGATTCTGTAGGTTTGTTCTTAAGTTGAATTTGTATGTAAGTTGAAACTGTATATTTTATAAAGTTTTTTTTTGGTCTCTGTGACAATTGGATATTAAATATGTTGGATTGTCATAAGACCCAGGATTAACGATAAGGCTTCATTACAGACACCTGTGATAACTGTTACAGCTGATTATTGTAGCCTAAGGCTAAAGTACAATAAATTACCAATATCCAGAGGTCCGTTTGTAACTAGGGGTCGTCTGTAAGTCGAGTGTTCTTAAGTATGAGAACCGCCTGTACTAATCTCATGCATCTTAGAACCAGTAGAGCATCGTTTTGTGCCTGTATAGAACATTGCTACAGGTATTTAACTGGGGATTGTGTTGCACGTGATCGGATTGTGGCGCAGCGCGACAGAGATCAGGGGGCGGGCCATCGGACGATCCGACTGATTCGTACTGAGCGCGGGATTTAACTTTCAAATCGTGTCGCAAGATCAAGCACTTACATCCACCAGGAAGAAGAAGGTGAACTCTGGCGGACCTGAGCGGGGGAAGCGACATAAAGAAAACTCGAAATTTTTCAAAATCTGGAAAATTCCTTCAAGTCCAAGTCTTGAACAGAAAAATAAGTTTGCCATCACAAATCAATGAAACATTGCAGTGATGATCCTCTTTTTGTAATTTGCAAGTGCACTGGAGGCGGAGCCTAGTGAAGTTGGAAGTTGATTTACATATCCATTAGAATATGAGTCAGTTTGTAGCCATTGAAGGCGTTTCAGCTCCTATTAAAGGGACCAACATGGCACAAAAATTGGTCTGAGAGACTCCTTTAAAGAATCTCTTATGCTGTGTGTATTAGACAGTGTCCCCAAGAGCTAACACTTTACTGGTTTATCGCTAGAAACCGATCCCCAGCTATTCTCATTATACGAGGCCAGAGAGACACGGCTGAAGAGGGGATTAAATCTGTATGAAACCAAGACCTGATTCATCTTTTAACATCGCTATTTACCAATAACCTACTGGGGAAATGATAGAAACCGTAAGAGCCGAGACCGAAATATAGAAATCTACCGAGAAGAGCGGCTGCAGATTTATAAATCGATATTCAATCGGCAGCGTCTTGTGGTTTGCTGGGAAGGTGCATCTTTGCTCATTTCAAACAAACAGCGAAACGTATCACAGCTGCCGAAAGAGAATGCAATGTCTCCAGCATAAAGTGTTACAGGGAAGGAGTCAGGAGAAAAGGACACATTACTGATAACACGTTTATATATTATATTTTATAGAAATTTGTGATGTCACAGCTTAGCCCCTCCCCCTCCTCCCTGTACAATAACCTCTATATAGATAACACTGACCCAGCATTACATCAAAACCGACAATAGATGATGTCACAGCTTATCTCCTCCCCCTCCCTGTACAATGACCTCTATATAGATAACACTGACCCATCATTACATCACTACTGACAATAGATGATGTCACAGCTTATCTCCTCCTCCTCCCTGTACAATGACCTCTATATAGATAACACTGACCCAGCATTACATCAAAACCGACAATAGATGATGTCACAGCTTATCTCCTCCCCCTCCCTGTTCAATGACCTCTATATAGATAACACTGACCCAGCATTACATCAAAACCGACAATAGATGATGTCACAACTTATCTCCTCCCCCTCTCTGTACAATGACCTCTATATAGATAACACTGACCCATCATTACATCACTGCTGACAATAGATGTCACAGCTTATCTCCTCCCCCTCCCTGTATAATGACCTCTATATAGATATCACTGACCCATCATTACATCACTACTGACAATAGATGATGTCACAGCTTATCTCCTCCTCCTCCCTGTACAATGACCTCTATATAGTTAACACTGACCTATCATTACATCACTACTGACAATAGATGATATCACAGCTTATCTCCTCCCCCTCCCTGTACAATGTACTCTATATAGATAACACTGACCCATCATTACATCACTACTGACAATAGATGATGTCACAGCTTATCTCCTCCCCCTCAGTGTACAATGACCTCTATATAGATAACACTGACCCATCATTACATCACTACTGACAATAGATGATGTCACAGCTTATCTCCTCCCCCTCCCTGTACAATGACCTCTATATAGATAACACTGACCCATCATTACATCACTACTGACAATAGATGATGTCACAGCTTATCTCCTCCTCCTCCCTGTACAATGACCTCTATATAGATAACACTGACCCATCATTACATCACTACTGACAATAGATGATGTCACAGCTTATCTCCTCCCCCTCCCTGTACAATGACCTCTATATAGATAACACTGACCCATCATTACATCACTACTGACAATAGATGATGTCACAGCTTATCCCCTCCTCCCTGTACAATGACTTCTATATAGATAACACTGACCCATCATTACATCACTACTGACAATAGATGATGTCACAGCTTATCTCCTCCCCTCCCTGTACAATGACCTCTATATAGATAACACTGACCCATCATTACATCACTACTGACAATAGATGATGTCACAGCTTATCCCCTCCTCCCTGTACAATGACTTCTATATAGATAACACTGACCCATCATTACATCACTACTGACAATAGATGATGTCACAGCTTATCTCCTCCCCCCTCCCTGTACAATGACCTCTATATAGATAACACTGACCCATCATTACATCACTACTGACAATAGATGATGTCACAGCTTATCTCCTCCCCCCTCCCTGTACAATGACCTCTATATAGATAACACTGACCCCTCATTACATCACTACTGACAATAGATGATGTCACAGCTTATCTCCTCCCCCTCCCTGTACAATGACCTCTATATAGATACCACTGACCCATCATTACATCACTACTGACAATAGATGATGTCACAGCTTATCTCCTCCCCCTCCCTGTACAATGTCCTCTATATAGATAACAGTAACCCATCATTACATCACTACTGACAATAGATGATGTCACAGCTTATCCCCTCCCCCTTCCTGTACAATGACCTCTATATAGATAACACTGACCCATCATTACATCACTACTGACAATAGATGATGTCACAGCTTATCTCCTCCTCCTCCCTGTACAATGACCTCTATATAGATAACACTGACCCATCATTACATCACTACTGACAATAGATGATGTCACAGCTTATCTCCTCCCCCTCCCTGTACAATGACCTCTATATAGATAACACTGACCCATCATTACATCACTACTGACAATAGATGATGTCACAGCTTATCTCCTCCTCCTCCCTGTACAATGACCTCTATATAGATAACACTGACCCATCATTACATCACTACTGACAATAGATGATGTCACAGCTTATCTCCTCCCCTCCTGTCTGGATAGAACATGGCTACAAAAATAGCCCTATAGACTATTGCCGTCTATGACCACGAGGGTGCTGTAAAGCAGATCACTAAATGCTGTTACTATAAACAGTAAATAAAAAAATATATATATTTTCTAAACTAGTACAAAAGAAAACTGTTAACACATTCCCTTTAAAGAAAAATACTAAAACAAAAACCTTACAATTATCACACACCCATGTGTCCGTGCCGTCTACGCTATGATCCTGTATCAAAATGCAATCAACCGCCAGCCGTAAGAAGCCGAAAAACCATGGCGGATAATACAGGGGATTGTGATTTTCTAAATTATGGCTATTTCGGATTCCTTCCAGCTTGAGAATGGAACATACCTGACCTGGCACAAAATACAAATAGGCAGCGGAATATTCACTCACCACGGGCTCATCACATCATGCGACGAGGAGACAATTTTCGTGAAATAGATACAATTGCTATCCACTGCAATTTGTTCTATTTCAGCAAACCTGTTATTACTCTTCGAGAGATCCTCCGCTCTCATCTTGACTCAATCAAAAGAATGCGAGTTTATGACAGGTTGTATCTGGAGGAACAGGACTTCAATTTCTTCCCACAGAAACAGTATTTTAATCTCACAACAGGTGAATTGACGATGATGAGATCAGCGGCGCCCATTATCAGACCCCCGGCTTTAACTTTTTACCAAAACAGTGAGTGACACCAAATAGATTTGATTTGCGGAATTCGAGGGCAATTCCACTTGACACTGGGTGTATGGCCTTCTGCCGCACAGGTGAATTGTGTTTCATTTTAATCCTAATTTTTCTTATTTCCTATATTATTGAGTTTAATGGAAATCCATTGTGATAAACCAGGGACATTACTCAGAGATCCAGGCACCGGGACTGTGGTAATCTGCTTATATTTGTCATTTATGGCCTCCTTCCTTCTAAAATCTAATTATGTTAAGGAGCAAGAACCCCCCTCCATGCTGCAGCTTCACAGGCTGCTGCACTGTATTCCCCCTGGCTGCTCACTCAGCACTTCCCCCTCCCTCCGAGCTGTAATACCTCAACAGCAGCACAGTGGGAGATGGTAAGTAACAAGGGGGAGGGAGGGAAAGACATTGACCAACGTTGATTATACAGGAGGTCCTCTACTTGAGGACACCCGACTTACAGACAACCCCTAGTTACAGACGGACCCCTCAGCCCCCTGTGACCTCTAGTGAAGTCTCTGGATGTTACTATAGTCCCAGACTTGAATGATCACCTGTAAGGCGTCTGTAATGAAGTTTTATTGTTAATTATTGGTCCCAATTGTCACTGGAAGGAAAAAAAAAATTATGTCTGGAGCTACAATTATAAAATATACAGTTCAATGAACCTATCTTGTATGTAACCTGGAGACTGCCTGTATAATCCACTGGCTGACTTAAAGGAAATCTGACTTTAAAAAAACAGCTACAAATACTTACCTCCGCTTCTCTTCATCTTGATCTCGGCGCTGTCCGTTGCTATTTTTGACAGACCAGGATAACCTAGACAACAAATTTATAAATTAGCAGCCCAGAGTGCAGGGACAAGATGTCCAGTGCCCCGGGCTGCTAATTATGCACGCCCCCACACCTCCCTCTCCCATGCTAGGAGCATAGGAGAGCAAAGTGTCGTCATGCGAGAGGCATGGACGAAGATCGGCTTAAAGAACGGGACGATCGTTGAGGTTGCAGTACATGCGCTGCCATTCCCCATTCAGGTCTATGGGAGCAAAAAAAAAGGAGGCGAGTCACTACCCTAAATATTAATTGAGAGGTGCAGCATATGCACAGCAACCTGGTCATTGGAAGAGGGTTGGCGGACCACCCTTTTTAAGATCCCCAGAGGTTGGACCCACATCTTGTAACATGATAAAGGTGTTGAGCAGTGGTTGAAAAAAATGGCTGATTTCTGCATAAAAAGAGCGGCACTTCTGACCACGTTTTGTGCTGTTTTTTGTTTTGCCTCTGATGTATGGGCACAATTTATGGGACAATCTATGGGGAAACTTGTCTATTGTATGACATGGAGGGGGAAGGACGAAGCAGGTGTGAACATGAGCTTGGGGTGTCCCGGAGTACCTACCATTACCGCACCACAGGAGGACTCCCCCTTCCATTACTCTCCACCATGACGAGTTTTTGTTTTGCCTCTGATCTATGTGTCGGCGGGTACACAATGAACGCTTCATTATCAGAGATCTAGCGATGTTCCCGGTGTCGCTGTTTATTAATGGCGAACCTCCCGCGGACGGCCGTCATCTGATCCGGCGATGCCTCACCCGCCAATGATAAATTACAATGCCGGTTTATTGTCCCTGAAAGTAAGTCTTCCTCCAAATGCAATTATCTGTCTGAGTGATAATATTCGGATGAAAGTAATGGAAACATGATGGGATGAAGCGATGGCGGCGGGGTCGGACCTCCAGCGCGCATAATATCAACGCGTTATTACAATTAACCAGAACCTCCTGTGTAACAGCGGATTAGACACTAAGCACCGGCTGATAAAATCCCGTCTCCCCTGCTGCGTCCCTGTCATCTTTACAATTCTATGAGCAACAAAGAGAAGTGCTACACGTTTAGTGACGACGTCCGCACTTTCATCCCAACTATTCACTAACGTGTGCAGAGTCTGATAAGAGAAGGGGACTTCACCCTCCCCTTTAAGGAGAGGTGGGATTTAAAGAAATATTCTTGAGTATGTCATCTTAGTTTCATTCAGAAAATGTCAGGTTCCAGTAAAGAAAAATTGTAAGGGCAGCCATGTTGGAGTCCACATATGCAGTCAGCATGTTATAGAGCAGGAGGAGCTGAGCAGATTGTACACAATGTCCTATCTGCAGGCTGCATGTTATAGAGAAGGAGGAGTAGAGCAGATTGTATATGGTGTCCTATCTGCAGGCTGCATGTTATAGAGCAGGAGGAGCTGAGCAGATTGTACATAGTGTCCTATCTGCAGGCAGCATGTTATAGTGCACGAGGAGCTGAGCTGATTGTATATAGTGTCCTATCTGCAGGCAGCATGTTATAGAGCAGGAGGAGCTGAGCACAGTGTAACAATGCAGGCACTATGGTCAGAGCAGGAAGCAATAAGCTTAGCCTGTAGTGTATTGTTCCTGCCACAAACTCACTATGGACCAATATATCTGCTTCTCGTTTCGATCATATTCCAGTGATGCAAGGATACAGAAAACCCCTTTAACTGTGGTTCTGGGATATGATAGTTGTATACCTACATGCAGTAGCTTCACTCCCTAAGCACTTCCAGCCTCCGTCTGCCTGCTGTTCTCTCACAGTGTGGGTGGGAGAGGGGCATGCTCCCGCAGTGTAACAGGCTCTGAAGCTGCAGCTCGGAGGGGAAGATATATTCATTAGCATGATTTTAAAAGTTGATTTTAGGAGGGAGGAGTCCATGGATAACAAACATAAGAAGATTCCCCTGGATCTATAAGTAAGTGCCCGTGGTTTATGGATATTGATGGTAGATTCCCTTTAAACTCTCTTGGTATTTATTCATTATCTAGATTATTTTTCAAGACACGACCAAAAAAAACGAACAACAAATGGGTTAAGGTCACTTAAAACGACGGCGACTTCCAGTATGAGGAGAAATTAGAGGCGCATGCGGTGGAGCCATTCATCCCGGCACGGATGGAGATTGCATTTACAAGCCGCTATTTATCAGCTTCAAACCAGAGGACGCCGGGTCAGGCCGGGTTTGTCATCCATTCTTCATGCTCAAAGCAGATCTTGTTATTGCTCACAAAAGGTGAGTACAGCAAAACAGAGATAGACATCATTATACGGGAACAATCTACTGGAGTCACGGCTCACTAGATCGCGCCTCCGGGTGGCCGGACGCCCACGGAAATAAGTTACCTTTAATTGCCTTCAAAATATATTCACAGAGTCACTCCCCTACGACGGCCAGCATCAACTACTTCACTTATCTGAGGCGAGTCCAAAACTGCCGATGAAGCAGGCGACCAGAACAATCATTCCTTATTACAAAACACAATGCATTCTGGGAATAGAGCGGATAATCTTATGGGTTAGATGGGTAACTGTATATTATTTAAAGGGAACCTGTCATCAGGAGCACTTTTCTGGCTCCCCCATAATCCTATAGATAATAGGGTGCACATTGCAACGTTTGTGTAATAAAACTCGCCTTTCTCTCTGCAGAGCAGACTCCTGGGGCGCCATGGGAGTGTCCCCGGGCGCCATGGGAGTGTCCCCGGGCGCCATGGGAGTGTCCCCGGGCGCCATGGGAGTGTCCCCGGGCGCCATGGGAGTGTCCCCGGGCGCCATGGGAGTGTCCCCGGGCGCCATGGGAGTGTCCCCGGGCGCCATGGGAGTGTCCCCGGGCGCCATGGGAGTGTCCCCGGCCCCATGGGAGTGTCCATGACCCCATGCGAGTGTCCAGGGTCCCATGGGAGTGTCCAGTGAGAAGCAGTTCCCACCCCCCACCCTCCGGAAACTGCTCCGTCTATTACAAGTAAAAAAAAACAGCTGTATCCCTCCTACTTGAAATAGACGCATGGTGGAGCGGTCTCCCCAGGGCAGAGGGGGTGTGGTGAGACTGCTTGTCACTGGCCGCTCCCATGGGACACAGCTCTGCAAAGCGAAAGGTAAACTTTTATCTAACTTTTCTTTTTCTAAAAAGTTTTTGTCAATTCAAAGAGACAAGTACGGTCCGTAAAAGTTCGGTCTAATTGGCGGCTTCTTTTATTGGAATGGTGGCAATTTAGCGGAAATGAAAGAAAATCTATCACATGGATGCAGTTTTGTACACAAAGAACATCATATCCTTTCTTCCTTTGTCTTATAATGCCCTAGTTTTGCTGAAAATTGTCTCTTTAAATTATGCAAATGAGCCTGAGGGGTACCTGTCTACATCACAAGCCCCTTCTGGCTCCGTCTTCTGCTAATTATTCGCGCCCCTGTTTTGCATTACTGATCGCCATCTCCCTGGCGTCCCTTTGCCAAACAGAAGCGAGCATAATTAGCAGTACAGAAGGGGCTCCTGTGACATAGGCAGGAGTCCCTGAGGCTTATTTGTATAATTTTAAGAGACGTTTTCCAGACTTCAAGTGTAATTTTCACCCAAAATTTCTTTCTGCCACATCGATAAAGGCTTTTTAACACTTTTCCAACTTATCTGACTAAGGTGACGTGGTCTTCATAAAAATGGGGAGTGTGGTTGGGGGAAAAAATGTGCCAAAATATTAGGACTGCGTCACATTGTCCAACATCCACTTCCTGGTATCACACAGGAAGTGCTTATAGGTTCCTGCTCAGCCAATCACTACTTGATTTAAAGGGGTTGGCCACATATCAATAAATCTCTGCATATATTTTGCTCTAGGCAGTCCTCGTGGCGTCACCCACTGTGTCTTTCTTCTCACAGTCCGCCCTCACTGACAGACACAGGAACAGGGGATGGGAGGAGGGAGCAGGATGAATCATAATCAGCAGAGCTCAGACATGTAAACAAAGGGTCACAGAGGACCTGCACACAGTAAAAAAGTGAGTAGCAGCACTGCTGAATCACTTAATGAACATTCAGGGATTATCCACAAAGCAGTAAAGGCCCATGGGCAACCTGCATAAAAGATTGGCCAACACATTTAAGGAACTGGTTATATATCTATATTGTGATGTCATATGGCTTCACATGGTAAGTATTTGCCGATGAAAGAAAGTTCTCAAATTTTAATCCTCTAGTGATGTTTACACAAAGATAATTTTTGGCCCCTTACTTTACAATTTTACTCAGTGTTATTGCTGTTTTAGCTCCTATCACTCAGTGATGGTCTGTGTAAGAACCCAGAGTGTGAGCAAGGACTCTATAAGCAGACACTTCATGATTCATCTGTGCTGTGAGATGCTGTGTGCTGACAATGTGCTTAGATTATCAGGGTCCAGGGTTTATATACACTTTCATTTAGCTTCTGAACATTCTACAAGTATCTGACACATAGAAAGAGAGAGATGAGACAGATCAGAGATGAGAGATGATTAGATCCATGAGATGGATAAAAGACACAGTGACACACTCAGCCCTGCTACCTCACCTAAAAAAAAAACACAGTCAGAACTGCTATGTCACCCCCTTCTCTCAGATCCAAAGCTTATCTTGTTTGTAGAGCTGCTGCTGGAGAGCAAGTGCCTCTGCCTCTCCTCCTGCAGTACAAGAGAAGCCAGAGGAGTCTGCCCGACCATAGTCAGGAGTTTATGGTCGTATCCAAGGACAACCAATATAAACATCAGTACTGATCGAGAATTATATCTTTGAAATACTGGATTTTTGTTAATAACAGTGAACTAGAGAATTTGTTATTTTATTATCCTGAGTATATTTAAGAATGCTGGCTTCTTGAGAATATCCCTCTAATGGGGTAAAACCTGATGACAGGTTCCCTCTAAACATGTGATCCAACACATTCATCTACTGAGTGCTTCCACACAATAAAGAAATAAGAAAAAAACCCAAACATAACTTTAATACAGCATCTTACAGTATGTAGAAACTCCTTTCGGTGACGGATGGATCTTGAGGGTTACCTGGAGATATTTGTGTTGCAGAATATGTTGATTTCCCTTCAGTAATAACGTCGTCCTCTATTAGAAATCTACAGAACTAATGTAATGAGCAGAAAAACAGTAAAGCACAGCAAAACAGCAATTTCCAGCCCGCCAATGATTTCTTTCTGTACTTGGAGGGAAGGAGCCTTTCAGGGGTAAATCCGTGAAACCATTTCAAACTTAATTACACCTTGCTGTTTCCTCCCCTTTAAATGATTCTTGTAATTAGCCAAGGTCTGGATTAAGCAGATTGCAAATCTTTGTGTTAGCGTTCCCTTACGGGTCCCATTTTATCAGGATATAAACAAAATAATACAGGTTTCTGACGGAACAACACAGCTGTGCGGCTGAGCTATTTCTGCTTCCCCCCACCCCCCCACCTTAAAGCAATTTACAGAAAATGTTCCTATAGCATTTTTAGCTCACAGTTGTCAAACGGAAGGCGCTACGCTTAAAGGTAGACTCTCGAAAAATCGATCGAAGAAACTCAAACCTTCTTGGCAAGTTTGTAAAAGCTTCTACTGTCTAAGGCTGTGTTCACACTGGATTTTCTTTCACTTTGGGTTTAAGGAATGTTCTGTGCAGAACTCAATGTGAAAAAGAAGTCGCTATCGCCTCCTGGTGTCTTGGATGAAAAACTGATCCAGGAGGTTTTCCCAGAACACACAATTCACGGTTAACAGAATTTTTTCGGATTTGCGGATCTAGCGGCAGAACGATTGGTGGATGCACGTAGATTAGAAGATTGATGGTTTTCATCACATATGGCAGGTAAAAACTATAATCCACCACTGAGTCATAAACCCCAACAGTGGCTTCCTGCTTCATATCTTTTGGCAAAAAATAAATTAAAAAATATCTTGATTTTTCCACGACGTGAACATACCTCAAGAATTTTAATCAAGAGCGTAAATGTGGTTAGACCTGGAGCCAATTTTCTATAGAATCTAAAAAAAAAATTAAAAAATATGGCATGCAAGTCACAATCCATGTTGGAAAGACCAAGTCACAATCCATGTTGGAAAGATCAAGTCACAATCCATGTTGGAAAGACCAAGTCACAATCCATGTTGGAAAGACCAAGTCACAATCCATGTAGGAAAGACCAAGTCACAATCCATGTAGGAAAGACCAAGTCACAATCCATGTTGGAAAGACCAAGTCACAATCCATGTTGGAAAGACCAAGTCACAATCCATGTAGGAAAGACCAAGTCACAATCCATGTTGGAAAGACCAAGTCACAATCCATGTAGGAAAGACCAAGTCACAATCCATGTAGGAAAGACCAAGTCACAATCCATGTTGGAAAGACCAAGTCATAATCCATGTCGGGAAGACCAAGTCACAATCCATGTCGGAAAGACCAAGTCCCAATCCATGTAGGAAAGACCAAGTCACAATCCATGTCGGAAAGACCAAGTCCCAATCAATGCAGGAAAGACCAAGTCCCAATCAATGCAGGAAAGACCAAGTCCCAATCCATGTAGGAAAGACCAAGTCACAATCCATGTAGGAAAGACCAAGTCACAATCCATGTCGGGAAGACCAAGTCACAATCCATGTCGGAAAGACCAAGTCCCAATCCATGTAGGAAAGACCAAGTCCCAATCAATGCAGGAAAGACCAAGTCCCAATCCATGTAGGAAAGACCAAGTCACAATCCATGTCGGAAAGACCAAGTCACAATCCATGTCGGAAAGACCAAGTCACAATCCATGTCGGAAAGACCAAGTCACAATCCATGTCGGAAAGACCAAGTCACAATCCATGTAGGAAAGACCAAGTCACAATCCATGTCGGGAAGACCAAGTCACAATCCATGTCGGAAAGACCAAGTCCCAATCCATGTAGGAAAGACCAAGTCCCAATCAATGCAGGAAAGACCAAGTCCCAATCCATGTAGGAAAGACCAAGTCACAATCCATGTCGGAAAGACCAAGTCACAATCCATGTCGGAAAGACCAAGTCACAATCCATGTCGGAAAGACCAAGTCACAATCCATGTCGGAAAGACCAAGTCACAATCCATATTAAAAATCCCAACATTGAATTTTGATGCAGAATTAAATGCTTACAATCCATTCTGCCATTCTTCCTCTGGGGGACTCTGGAGGACTCCCCCAGAGGAAGCCATTTAGTGGCGAAACACGTGTCGGGGCTGTGCCTTCTTCCTTGGTCCATGGTTTGTATGCATGTTTACAATTTTTGCTCTTACCATTTAGGTTGACTGTTTTTGGTCTCATTAATTTAGCACTTTAACTGCATATACGAGCATTTATCACTTGTTTACACTATGGTTACACCCGGTCCATTGTAAGATTCCTTTGTCTGTTTGTTACCTTATCTGTTCGCCTATCTTTTAAATTACTGTTATTACTATTGTCAATCTATAATAAAGTTTTCATTCTTTATATTGTATCCTTTACTTTTTACTTATTTCTCATGGGTTTGTCTAATTCAATTTAAAGGGGTGTTGTGTGGTCCCATTTCCACCCCTGCTTTCTATTTGGTGTGTAATTTTCTATAAGTGCCAAAGATACCGGAGCGTTGTGCTCCGCAATATCCGATACTCCCTACAATTGAGGGGATCTGAAGGATGCCCGTTCTTGTTGATTGTGGGGTCTCATCAGTCGGACCTTCACCAAATGACTTGTAACACATACAGATATATTACTACAGACAGTCCGTTACTTAAGAACACTCGACTTACAGACGACCCCGAGTTACAAACGGACCACTGGATGTTGGTAACTTACTGTACGTTAGTCCTATGCTACAATAATCAGCTATAACAGTTATCACAGGTGTCTGTAATGAAGCTTTAGTGTTAATCCTGATTCTTATGACAATCCAACATTTTTAAAATCCAATTGTCACAGAGACCAAAAAATATTTGGCTGGGGTTACAATGATAAAATATACAGTTCCGACTTACATACAAATTCAACTTAAGAACAAACCTACAGTCCCTATCTTGTACGTAACCCGGGGGGAGGGGGACTGCCTGTATTGCTGTTTTCTGCATATTGATCTCTCCATTTATTTGGTTCATGTGATCTCATGGTGACCCCCTGTAAATTATCCGCCTTTCTATTGTCTCATGGGGTTCACCATCGCATACACCGGGCTTTCTTGGTGATTAGACAGTCTCCCATCATACAGCTATAATCTTGAGGACAACAGTAATATAGATTTTTAGTAGGATATAAAGACATTTTTGCACCTGCTTCAGCAGCTAGAGGTGGTTTTGGTTCTGTAAAGCTCTGGGATGATGTGCTGAGGCATCATGGGATCGATAGCAGAAAGCAGAGAAATTGAGAAATCTGTCTATCCCGTCTGTGCCTGATCAGAGGACCGAGAAGGAAAGGGATATCTCTCATACAGTTCTATTATCTACACTAGGAGAGGTCCAGGGATGACTTTTTTTCTTCTTTTTTTGATGGAGTGCTTTTTACGGCGCGACACATTGTAAGAAAAGATTTTCTACAATTGTGTTATTATAGGGAATATGGTTATTATCTGAGACGGAGAGCTGACATGACCTCTTTAAGAGGGTGTCACAGCTGCTTGGGTGCTTCCTATTCTTAAGTGTCCTACAAATTGAGGCAATTACATAAGAGCCGGCAGAAGGGCAGAGACTGAGCGTAGTGTAGGCTTAAGCGAGTGTTGACCCCGTCTCAAGACTCATTAGCGCTGCTTCCTTCCACAAGTAAAGAGCCTCCAACTTGAAGTCGAGTGGCTTCTTCCCGTCACTCATTAGATCAGCGCCGCTTTTGGCGAATCCTTCCTGAGCCGCGCAGATAAACACTGAAACAAAGCCGCGGCCAGGCTGGATGCAATCTTTCGCAATGTTTTTTTTTTCTTTTTTTGTTCCGCTTATAATTACTTATGCAAACAATTGCTGGGAACTGATAATGGAATTTAGCTTTTTCATAAAGCCCCGGAGTACAAATGTTTGGAAGGCGAGTTTTCTGTCACTTAGCGGGGACGTCTGCTCCTCTCCTTTTGAGATACTCTAATGAACTGGAACCAACCACGAGGGACTGTGCCGACTGCCCACAGTCATTTACTACTGACCCCAGTGGAAGGTTCAAGGATTAGGTTTTAGTTTTGTTTTGTAGTAGAATTTTTGGTGAATTTTTTTTTTTAAGGAAACACTTACTCATAGATCCAGGCACCGTGACTGTGTGAATCTGCTTATATTTGTTATCCATGGCCTACTTTCTTTAAAAATCAACTATTAAAATTATGCTAATGAGCAGGAAGGGCTCTGGGGCGTTACCAGAGCCCCTCCGTTAGGTAGCATTACAGGCCATTATAATGTCTTCCCCAGAGTCAGACTAGCATATGTTGGGCCTATTAAGGTGGTGATCTTGAGGGCCCACACATCAACCATAAAATAACATTTTAAAAAATGATATCATCAACAAGATGTAATTATCTACTGTATAATATTGGAATCATCCAATATGAAATAAATAATATCAAATTATTGCTCTACTGATTTCCAAATGATGATTTTTGGGGCCCATAATAAAGTGTTAGAAACTGGGGCCCACCGGAGGATTCTCCGATGCTCCGGTGGGCCAGTCCGACACTGGCTTCCCCATCCACTCTCTCTGCACTTCCACCCTCCCTCTATGAGTAAGTGTTCCTGGTTTATCATGATTTTTATGGTAGATTTCCTTTAATTAACTGACCTATATTTTATAATGAACTCATTAACAGTACTCGGCAGGGAGAGGAAGATGAACCGAATACAGTTTATTGATTCACGTTGTGACATTATCGAGATATGAGCCATATGGTAACTCCTTCGTTTCCAATACTCTAGGTTTTTGGGTTAAAAATATTAACTGCCTATCCGTAGAATAGGCCATTAACAACTGATTGTAAACCTTTATGGCTTGAGTCCTCTCCATACAGAGCGGGAATTATAGGGCAGGCACCTGCTGCTTGCACCTCCAATCACTACTGGCACCGATTGCGGGTGACCTTGTAAGTGCTGCAGTCAAACACAGCGGAAGCATTTCTATTCATTTCCACACAGTTGAACTGCAATAACGGAACAAACCATAGTCAGGTAATCAACCTTTTCATTATCAGATTGGTGGGGGTCCAAAATCCAGCACCCCAGCAGATCAGCCTTCCTAAGCATCCAACAGAGAATGACACAAAATACAGACAAGTCCGCTTTCTGTGTAGTGGCGAAACGGCATCATTGCAGCTCGGATCCATTTCAAAATTATTGAGAACTGACCTGCAGTAACCTGTTCTGACCACCACACTGGGAATCAGGCTATTGTACAATGATACTGGGTGTTGGACTCGTTATGGCCCCTGCCGTAATCTAGTCTGGGGCCAGCATCAACCATAGTTAGTTCTTGGTGATGGGGGGCAGAGACTTTAGCCATGGTTTGCCTGGGGCTGGTGTCAGCCATTGTATGGTCTTGGTGGTCTAGTGTGTCTTCGATAGTCTGGTCTGGGGCATCAGCCATAATTTGGTATTGGTGGTCTAGAGTGTCTTCGATAGTCTGGTCTGGGGCATCAGCCATAATTTGGTATTGGTGGTCTAGTGTGTCTTCCATAGTCTGGTCTGGGGCATCGGCCATAGTCAGTTCTGGTGGGTGCTGGGGCAGAGACTTGAGCCATAGTCTGGTCTGGGACAGGTGTCAGCCATTGTATGTTCTTGGTGGTCTGATGTGTCCTCCATAGTCTGGTCTAGGGCATCAGCCATAGTCTGGTCTGGGGATGGTATTGGCTATAGTCTGGTCTGGGTGGTCTTAAGCATCATCCATATCATGGGCTTTATTGATTTTCTTATCTAAATAGCCAACTATTAAAGGGGTTATCCGGGTTTTAAAAATTACCTAGGGCCGGGCTGGGGAGGGCTAGTTAAACATAATAAACATGTACTTACCTCCTCCGGCACCGCTGATGTCCCGTGCCGCGGTCCCTTCGATCCGTGCCCCTGTTTGTTTACAGGGGCACGGAAGCCGCGCACAGGGAGCTTCCGGTCTGCGATGTGGCCGGCTCCTCCCATCCGTCCCTATCTCTCAGCGTTGTAAGCGCTGGGAGATGGTGTCGCATGGGAGCATCCGGCCGCGGCGCGGGACATCGGCAGCACCGGAGGAGGTAAGTACATGTTTATTGTGTTTAAATAGCCCTCCCCAGCCCGGCCATAAGAAATTTTTTAAACCCGGATAACCCTTTAATACTATAAAGACAGTCCCATGGTTACATACAGGATCGGTTCTTCCTTGAATTTGTATGTAACTCGGACCTGGTTTTTTATAATAATTGTCGCTCCAAACAAAAATGTTTTTTTTCTTACAAAAAAATGTTCGCGTGACCTTTAGTTGGACCCCACCAATCTACTACTAAGGACCTATTCTGTGGATAGTTTATTAATACTTACAGCCCATAAAGCCCAACAATCATACCAAATGACATTTCTCTCTCTGCTTCCCTTCTGAGCAGTCGCCGGCACAGCACCCCGCCTCTCCCCGGCTCCTCGTGAGCGGTACGAATCAGAAAGCCAAAAGAAAATAGATGCAAAGCGTTTACCACCTCACTAATCGAGGACATTAAGGCTGGAGGCATCTCCGGCTTCACACAACACTAGCGGTAGGTTTTTTGGAATCACAGTGGTCTGCAGCCAAGACCAAAGACGCCTCTTTGTAATTCAGATGCAGAGTTTGACTCTTTTAGATGGCGGAAAAAAGGGCCGTGGGAGTAAAAAGAAAGAATGAAATAAGCCTCGGCTTCGCTTCTGGGAAAGTGCTCAAATTTTTTTTTTTTTGCTGCTGCTGACTCAAAGGAAAATTCTTTAAATATGTCACTGAGGTTCTTTGATCCACTTTACAAAGAAAACTGGATGAAAATCCCCTCTCGACGGGGCCCTGGAGACGACTGTCACAAGACTGACTAGAAAGCAGATGCAATCCTCCGCTTAACACCTTCACCCAAACCACACACGGAAGGTTCCGGGTCAGGAGGTCCATGGATTGTCAATGGCCGTCAGCCAAGAAAAGACTGCGGAACAATTTCTCCGCATAAATTATGCATCAGATGGACGGAGGCAGAGGAGGCCAACAACTGTACCTTATTATTATCTAAGGGGTCCGTGCCAAATGCAGACAGAGATCGGTGTCGTCCCTGGAGGTCTCCGTAATCAAACCATTATGTGGAAGCAGGACTGTCATTCCCGAATAATAGTGTCCCCATTACATACATTGGGGGCGTGCCCTCACACTGCTGTTCTCTCAGCTCTCTGCTTTGATTTTCCCTACAGCCCCTCCTATTTCCTGCTCTAGTATATAACCAACTAAATATTGTACTAAAAATAGAGAGAATAAACTGTGTCACTGCTCAATGCAGTGAGCACAGAGCACAGGAGTGTGAGGAAACACCCCCGGTGTACTTGGAGAAGCTACACAGTCCTGATGCTACAAACAACATACACAAAGATATGACTCTCAACTAAGTTTTGAGAGTATTTGGGACCCTAAATACATAAAAGAAATCTACCATCACAATCCATCCTGATAAACCAGGGACATTACTCACAGATCCAGGCACCGGGACTGTGGGAATCTTCTTATATTTGTGATCCATGGCCTCAACTTTTATAAATATTTATATAACATAATATATAATAATTTAATATTAATGAACTAGAAGGGTTCTGGGGCATTACCAGAGCCCCGTTGTGCGGTAGCTCTAGAAAACACACAGGGCCGAGAGGAACAATCCATTATGTGGGAAGCTCGCAAAGGGCAGGTGTCATCACTGGGCATACTCAGGGCCCACAGCTGCTGGGGGGCCCACATAAAGATGTACATAATTAATCTATGGGGGTGAGGGGGCTTTATATACAATAACCACAAGGGGGCTGTTTGGTCTGATTAACTAGGGAATATATTAGGGAACAAGAGACTGTTTTAGTTTCTGAATTTTTAATGCCGCCATGTGAGATTACTGCAAAGGGGCCCACTAAGGCGCTGTCGCCCAGGGGTCTTCTGAAACCTGGAGCCGACCCAGTCTCTGGGTTACAGACATCTGACCTTCTCTTATGTATTTCTAGGTACTTAATGTACAACGATCACATTCCACCAGGTGCTGGTCTTCATTCTCCCGGCTCAGGGAGCACTAAGTGGCTTCTCGCTGGTATTTTTATCCTCAGCCAATATCTGATGCCTTGGATGCAGGTTTCCTCTTAGTGCTGCGGCTGAAGCAGCAGGTGTCTTCTATATGGCGCGGCCGACCTCCCGGTAATTACACACGTCTCTATATATAGAATCTTCACATCCACCATCGTCACCTCTGAACATTACATAAAACTCATTATATACCGATTCATTTATTCACTGGATTTATTGTAAGCTTAGAAATTATTTTATGTCAATTAGTGATATTATTTATTCACATTTTCTATGCGTTTTGTTGATATTTTAGTGTCCATTAATTATTAATTGCAAATTATACTTTAAGAGAGACAGGGCCCTATAGCAGACTTCTGAATGGGGCCCCCTACCCACTCAGAAAATATACATCTGTGTATATACACTTTTGTGCACCGATATATTAAATTATACACTTACACAGATCTGTCAGCAGGGCCCCCTAACACTGCGGGCCCCATAGCAGCTGCAATGGCTGATACCACTGTAGTTACACCCCTGGATGGATGTGGTTCGGGTGTAGGCAAGGGTGAACCTAAAGTCTCTGCCGCCTGAGGCGAGCTATAGAACGGCGCCCCCTGTTCCCCTTCTAGTAGTAATATATCAGGTTATTTTTTAGTAAATGTGTTTTCCATGGAGTGTCTCATACCCATGCTGACACCAGATGTGTAGAGACACTATTTGAAAGTGTCAGGTCCTGCTTTGTAGCAGATGACCGCACACCCTTGATGATGCCCCACATCTTGGCTGCATGTGTTGCTGCCTGAGACAAGAGGCTCAACTCGCCTCATGGCAAGTGTAGGGGTTAGTTTTTGGCACTCAGGTGACATAATGTAGTCATAATTGAGTCCTTGTGACATTGAGTTTGGACATGCGCAGAAATCTCTCGTGCTCCCCATGCTGTCGCAGTTCTTCAATTAAACCGGAGCACTATACCCTACACTACACTCTGTAAACCAACTCTGCTGCTCTGGATCGGTGGAATTGAGGAACAGATCTATGGTACTACCTTTGTCTGCACAGTTTCATTGAAAAAAAAGAATTTGATAAAATTACTCAAACATAATACTGACTTATCAGAGAACAACTGTATGACACAAAAACGCCAAAAACACAGAGTGCCTAAAAGTGGAAGAAATGCTGCAAAGTAATAACATTTCCAAAAAGTGGAAGTGGAAGTCTTATTACAAAAAGTGGAAGTATCTAAGCCTCTGTAACCTCTGTACATATCAAGAAAGCGGAGCAGAACTATTACTAGATGTATATTGGTAAATTACCTAAAATCCTGCTCCCCCCCCACTTACACACACAGAAGTGGTCAACCCCTTTAATGCTGATCACCTGATCCAGACCTAATCCGAACTCTTTTTGCACTCATCTCAATGGCGTCTCTCTAACGCTTTGTGTCTTGCACCATCTTGCCACCATTCGCTCGTTAGTCCAATGGGACCATTCACTCCAGAAGACAATTAAGGAAAGACAATTACACAGGGAGATTCCCAAACCAACCAGGCAGAAAAGAATCATCTAACTTCATTTTCGAGCAATGTATTTTCCTTTCCCAGGCTTTTATTTTTTTTCGTCCTCGAGAGGCATCAAATATTTGACTGTTACCTCTTGTGTAGGCAACACAACAAGGTGACAGGTGATTTCGGCAGCAGTTTTCCCCTCGTGGGAAACCGATTCTACTGTGCAACAGCTTTACCAATTTGTCAATGACATAAAACACATGGAAAAGCAGATGTCATTGTCTGGACGCCAGCAAAGTCCTGTTTCAGTATTCAAGGGATGTTCTTGCTAGCAAAAAAACCCACAATATTTACTAAGGTAGGGGATATAGAAGCCGCGTCTTCATGAAAGGAGACACCACTGTGCCATTTAAGGAGCCAAAAAAGGTCACTAAATCTACAATATAGGTTATCGTACATACTATCGGCTAATATTACAACCAGATAGAGATAAAAACATCTAAAAGTAATATTTATCCTCCATATTGTACCAATTTTAGGTTTTTTTGCTTTTTTTTCCTATATAAATACGGTGAGTGGTAAAAAACAAACAAACAAACAAAAAAGTTCATACATTTAAATGTCCCCTATCAAGATTGTAGAACTTTATGTATAATTCATTAAAAATGTATCGTCAGAATCAGTGGTAGTGGATCCTCTGGTATGACGTAAGCCGACACCTAAGAACGGAGTCTAAGTGGCACCCGGTTTTCACAGGAGTGCGCCGCAAAGCGGGTTGGACTTGCTGTGGTGCACTAACACCAGGTCGTTCTACAGGCGTGACTTTGTCAGCAGTGGTGGCCAAGGCGAAGTACAGAATCGTGAGGCAGGAGCGTTTTCGGGGACAAGCAGAAGGTCGAGACAGCACAGGATCAGAGGAGTCAGGGACGTAGCGGAAGGTCAGGATGGGCAGCAAAGGAGCATGGTCAAGAACGGAGTCAATGGGAAATCAGGATAATTGCATAGGGCATCATATAAGCTTTCTCCGAGGATATGAGGCACAAAGATCTAGCAGGGGGCACAGGAAGTGGTTGGAACTTATCAGGACAGGCAGCTGACCAGAGAGCGGGCATCGCGGTGACCAAGGCTGCAGCCGGGAGAGGAGAGTTGCGCGCTGGGGCACACGGAGGTACACAAGTGCGCATGCGACTCAGGATATGGGACGCAAGGGCACCGGTGACATGTATGTCTAAAACTATTGTCATGTAAGAGCCCACACTGTAAAAATAGAAACTTTTTATCCCTCTCTCCAAGCGGGAAATCCCAGGACAGCCTTGGATAAAGCCTCCAACAAACGTGTACCAAAAATGTTAAAAAAAATATCCCAACAATTTTGAGAAAATGTTATCACTTTTTTTTTAATGAAGTAACAATGACTGTACCTCAAGACGTCTTCATCTAGCAAAAGGCCCACCATCGTACTACGGATCCATAGCTGGCCACCAAGTCCAACAGCCACTAGCGTCCTTCAACCCTGGTTGCATGGACCCATCACCCCTTCTCCCGTCTAGACTGTAAGCGCTTTGGCTTACTCTTGGGCTCTCCTGTTGTGTCATATGACCATGTTATTACTCTATATGGTCACATTTTGTTTGTATATGTTCTCTATGATCTGTACAGCGCTGCACAACATGATGACGCTATAAAAAGATTTATTGCTATTGTTATGGTCCCAACTGCTGAAAATACTAGTCCCAACTAGAGTCTGTGCACCCTGCCTGCTTATTAAAGGGAACCTACCACCACAAATCTACCTATAAAGGTAGATTGGGTGGTAGGTGGATCAATGGGACGTGAGGATAGCCCTTTTAAGGGCTAATCCTCACGTCCCTGCACTTTTTTAATAACTTTAATTTGGTATTTATTCAAATTTACTTATGCGGCTACCGGGGCGTGGAGTAGCCGCATATGAGATTACACGAGGCGGCTACTCCACGCCCCGGTAGCCATTTTACCCCTCCTACTCACCCATCTTCGGCGCGCTGCGCGCCCTCGTCCGGCGATCCTGCCGTCTGCGCATGCGCAGAAGAGCAGGCCCGCGCCTGTTTCGGAGTTGTGACTGCGCAGGCGCGGGCCTGCTCTTCTGCGCATGCGCAGACGGCAGGATCGCCGGACGAGGGCGCGCAGCTACGCGGAGCTGCGCGCCGAAGATGGGTGAGTAGGAGGGGTAAAATGGCTACCGGGGCGTGGAGTAGCCGCCTCATGTAATCTCATATGCGGCTACTCCACGCCCCGGTAGCCGCATAAGTAAATTTGAATAAATACCACATTAAAGTTATTAAAAAAGTGCAGGGACGTGAGGATTAGCCCTTAAAGGGCTATCCTCACGTCCAATTGACCCACCTACCACCCAATCTACCTTTATAGGTAGATTTGTGGTGGTAGGTGCCCTTTAAATGCTTAATTTATGTATCCTGGGGTTAGGTGCAACAATCACTTTACTTCATTTAAAAAAAATATTTGGGGACTTGATTTACAGCAATTTACCGATTTACATCTATTGAATGTTCTGCTCCTCTTTCTTGATATGTAAAGTGGAGCCTCCTGTCTTTTACTGCATCAGCCAGAGATTCTGGACCATAAAATGGCCGCCGATGGAAGGTCATGTGATCCTGTGTGACCAACCCATTTAAGTACCTTGTGTCAAGAAAATGTGCTAAAGCAAAACCTGTCACCAGGAATGTTATTATTAGCTGGTGACAGGTTCTAGTAGCCTTAAATTTTATTTCACATTACCAGGCTCCCTGCCAGCAGCATGTGGTGAGTCCTGGGAGGGGCAGCTGCAGCCTGTGTGTGCCTGTATCTCTTTATGTATTCCACCTCTCCTCCACAACATCCCCCTTCCTCTCCTGCTTGCTCAATGCACATGACAGCAAGTGGGGAGGGAGGAGACACAGGCACTCACAGGCTGCAGCTGCCAACTCCCCGGGACTCACTACACACTGCTGGCAGGGAGCCAGGTAATGTGATATAAACTATTATAAAACTACTGAAATTATTCAGAATGATGACAAAGGCATTTTTATAAGCATATCATCGGCTATTAGAACCTGTCAGCAGCTAAAAATTACATTCCTGATGATGGGTTTGCTCAAACATAAACCCAACTTGTGTTTTTGACTCCAATCCTTTTCAACTAGTCCAGACCTCAACATTTTGACTTCACCCGAGCTGACCTCTACTGACCACTTCTCTCTATGGATCTTTGCTCCTGTGCAACATTGTCTCTTGATCATCTTGGTCATTTGTCACTAAATAGAGACTAATCTAAAAGGTAGGGACCTGGTGGTCAAAATCCCTTTGCAGGGGTTAAAGAGTAAACAATGGGGACTAATCAGACAATGACCTAAGGAGTAGGTCAAGCACTTTCCGTGGCACAGCTGCTGTAGATAGACGCCACATTGAGGTTTTATCGTTGCTGGGTGAAGATAATTTCAAGTAGTTTGTCACGATAAAACTTTTAGATGACACACGTAGACAATTATGAACAAGTGCTTAACAACTTTAACCTTTACATTGGTATTCAGAACATAATAAAGCATGGCAGTCACCGCAACGGTGATAAACACAATGGATGGCAGCTCCGTTAGCTGTGACTGTTCCATGACAGCTCCAGTACAATGACTTCATCAGCCGCAGATCATTCCAGGTGATGCTACGATAAACTTTACTTGTGCGTCTGTTCTTAAGAAACCTAATAACAAGTCCTCGGAGATAATGACATTATGCATTGATTTCTTAAACAGCTCTGACAGCCTAAAACCATTATGATAAAATCGCAGTCGGAGAACCACCAAGAATATAAGTTATTAACCCGATCACAGCTCTATGCTCTTCCGTGTGGATGTCAAAGCTAAATTTCACTTTTAGGGGAGGCCAAATTCTAAAGGTGTAATTTTTTTTGTTTGCTCCATTTTTTCGGTTTACCCCTATAAAAAAAAAAGTTGACATGTTTTTTTCTTTCTTTATTGGAGAAAAAAAAAATACAACATTTTCTAGGACTTATTACAAAAACAATAGGATTATAAGGTTCAGTTTAAAAATAATTTGCTCTTTGAATAATTCTTACCATGGAAATTATCAAAAATGATACCATGATGGAACCTATTATCCATTAGAGGTACCAGTAACTGATCAATATGGGCCAAGTGAGGTTCAGCGTTGACCAGTGGTCACATGGTGGTGTGGAGTCCTTCCCAATCCCCTACTAATCCCATTCCCATGTTGCTAAGGTTTTCCACCAGTCTCTGCTTAATGGCCTCTCTCGACAAACCAAGAACGCTGCTCTATAAATCGGTGGCTTCCACACTGAATTACCTTGGCCATAGATCTTGGCAGTGTGTCAATAGGGTGACCCTAACGAAAAAAAACTCTTTGGCCGAATAGACAGTGGGAAGGGGAGCAAGTATTACTTCTTTTTGTATATTTGTGGACATATCCTTTAAAGGGAAGCTGTCACCACAATTTTCACAAATAGAGTTAGTGGCAGGTTCCTGTAGAGCCCAAGTAACTATCTGACCCCCTTCTTTTACCTAAAAAATGTTTCCCTCACATCCCCATAAAATCACTTATAAACCTGACTGGTATCTAGGGATCTATAGAGCGAGTCGGGGTGTGTGGCCTAATGTCATGTGACCAGGGTGACATTACAGGTGCTTTAGCCTCGTAACATTAGCAAACTTTACCCCATGCACATATCTGATCACATAAAAATTACAGCAGCCTGCATGGACTTCTACTCCTCTCCATGCAGGCTGCTGTGATGAAATGAGATATGTTATGCTGTGATTTTATGAGATATATGCTTGCTGTTCAGTTTGATAATGTTAGGAGGCTAAAGGACCTGTGATAATGTCACCCTGGTCACATGACATTATTGCTACAAGAAGAGAAAGCATGGGGAGGAGCTGCTGGATTCAGCCTGAGGTGGCCACACCCACCTCGACTCGCTATAGACATCCTTGGATACCTGGTAAAATTATAAAGTTAATTGCATGGGAATCTGAGGTGAACAATTTTTAGCTAATAGAAGGGTGTCCGTTAGATACTAATTCTCTATGGGAACCTGCCACTAGCCGTATTTGTGAAAAATGTTCCCTTTAAGGCCCTTCTCTGTATTCACCATAGTATATGTTTCAGGTCCTCTTGCAGTACAGTCCTTAACAAGTTAATAAAATACCATATCAGAATCTTTTTCCCAGTAAAGTCCAAAACCGAAGAGTCTGGATCATTGTTCCTTAAGAAAGGGCTAAAAATTACTGAAAAGTGGAGGTTCTTTTGTAGATTTCCTTTCTCGCCTATTTCTTACACCGTCCATTGATATGTATTGTGCGCAGCACTAAAACCGACATGTCAACAACAGGCTACATTTTATAGAGGTGCGATTTCCCCTACCTGTGTTTTTATTCCTCATTCTCAAGTTTATTGTGTCCTTTAAACCTTTAACAACACGAGAACCACTTCCATCCATCTTGGTTTATGACTTTGTTGTAGGTTTTCAATGACTGACTACAGTGCCGGACGACCGTAAAATCGGAATTACAAAAAAAAAGCAAAGCAAGCGCTCTACTGTGAATCACAGCGAGAAGACGTGATAAGGATCAAGTTCAACACAGAGGGGAGAAAAAGAGCAAAATAAGTGAGTAATTCATCCCTAGAGTTGTAGTGCGAGCTCCACAGTAAGAAAATGATCGTGGCACCATATATCGGCCCATTCGGAGGAGCCTTGACTCGTCTTTGAGTGCTCGAAATACTGGTAACTGGGTTTGGGGAGGATCGTAGTACCAGAAACCTTATTAAAAAGAATTTTGAGTGTTGAGACAGGTCAATGTTAGTAAAACCAAGAACCTGAGTAATAAAAAATATATGTTTATGGGTGGTCACCAACACAACCAATTATGGAGGCAGAGGAGGCATCAGAACACGAAGAAGGTAAGATCGGAGTCAAAAACCATTCAAACAGGACAAGTGGAGATGCATCCGGACAAAAAGCACCCACCGATCCCTTTTGGATCTGAGGACGTTGTCTATCAGAGATTGTAGGCTGTGTAGAACAATTTTGACTTGGTTGATACTTAAGTTCTTTTTAAGATATTGTGGTCCTTAAGGAGGACCATTCACCATCTTCATCAACTCTTCACATCTTTGAATAGGCGTCACTCCATTGATTCTGGGATAGTTGGAATTTACTCTCAAATCTCAGACTATTCCTGAGCAATCAAGGTCTTATTTTCAGAAATCTGCTGTCAGATTAATGGATCCTGGTCAGGCTTACGACCACCAATCTGACAGTAGGGGGCCTAATTAGGAAGATGGACAAAGAAATTACCCTTTAAAGGTGTGTGTTCTTGGACCGTTCACGGTGTGTTCTGAAATGTCCTGAAAACACGTGTTTTTGCAAGTTTACCAAGTGTTTGGCTGGTTTGAATCAGTTTTTCTTCAGTTCTGGAAGTGTAAGCAGCAGTGAAAATGTTAACACAGCTGCTTACACTTTTTAGAAATTAAGAAAAAACTGATTCAAACCAGCCAAACGCATAGTAGTTTAGAAATGCACCAAGAACAAACCGTGTGACTGCACTCATAGGCTCCTTCGCTTCAGATGGGTGGTCCTAGGTTGGAGAAGACACTTCTCTCCACCCATGTGAAAATATAGAGTGGAAACTATTGACATTTTTGGTGGACAGTGGGGAATTTCAATTGTATAAGGATCTGTGGAACAATGCATATTAAAGGGTGCTAAGAGTTTGGTGAAATATCACCTTTAGTCAAGATTGGCCTCGTAGCCTACCAACACATAGCATGGTAAGACATCTTGTATGTTTCTCCTTTGTTTGCGAAGAAAATATGTCACTCTTATACATATTCCAATTACCTACATGTGGCCATTGATGGAGCTGCATTACAAATCACCGTTCTGTTATAATTTTGGTGGAATTTTATAGAAATCTCAAAAAGCCGATTGGACCTCGGGGGGCTAAACATCATGGAAGACCTCCACATAACTTCTAGCCTGAACTCTGCCGTCTCCTTTGAAGAAGTAAATGAGAACTCTACATTTCACAAAATATTTGAGTGATTCATCTCTACAATCCGAGAACATTACAATTATTTTTGTACAGGGAAGAACACAAGGTCATACGGAGCATGAAAACAGAAAGTTCGGGAGCTCAGAGGAGAAAATCTTACTTTCTCAAGTTTTGGCTGTAATATTATTAGGGGTTTATACTTCTAGTTCTGAGAAATGGTCAAATAGGTCAGTGGTTCCCAAGATTGTTTGCCCCAAGGACCAGTAGAGTACAGGTTAATCTTCCGAAGGACCAGGGAGCTAGATACTGATAGTGTGGGGACATATGAAGAGCATAAGATGCCAGCCAGGGCACCTCCACACCCTAAGTGGTTCTGTCCCCCTTTTGCCCTGGACTAAACAGCCCCAAGTTTGGCATTGGGTCTGGTTGTTGGGGACACTAAATTAGGAGACTCAAAGTTTTAAAAATATATATTTTCTCAGGACTAGAAAGAAAAATCCTTTCTGACAGTGGAGTTCTTGATTCCAGTAGCACCAGCCTGGATCGTTCCACTTGTGGATCAACCAGAACCAGAAGTAGGGAATCTCTGGTGACCAATCTTTGGATTTTAAGGTCACAAATGCAAAAACTTTGATCCATCACTAGTGGCCTACCTATTTTTGCCAGAAGAAATGGCCACTGTGGTCACGGGATCCTCACCCCTTCCAAATGGGCAAAGACCATCAGTAAAGGGATCAGGGCTGGAGATAGGACAGTGGGGCAGATTTACTTACCCGGCCCATTCGCGATCGAGCGGCGCGTTCTGTGCGGTGGATTCGGCTCTTCCGGCGATTCACTAAGGTAGTTCCTCCGCCGTCCACCTGATGTCGCTGCTGCACGGAAGTTCCCCGAGGCCCGCTGAAATGCCCTAAAATTCACCGGCCTATACCTGGTAAAGGTAAGTGCAAGTTTCGCGACACATTTTTTTAAAAAATGTGGCAGTTTTTCAGAATCCGTCGGGTTTTCGTTCGGCCAGGCCCCCCCCCCCCCCCATTTCCGTTGCGTGCATGCCGGCGCCGATGCGCCAAAATCCGGGAGCAATACAGGGAAAATCGCCGGAAATCGGAAATATTCAGGTAACACGTCGGGAAAACACAAATCGGGCCCTTAGTAAATGACCCCCAGTGTGTCTAATCAAAGAACCCTTTAGTGGGTGGCCCAAATCTAAATTTTAGGACATGCCATCACTTAAAGGGATCTGGTCCTACAGATACGCACCCTTTAAACTCCATTACAAAGTGCGGTATTTTTTTAAAAAACTTTCCATTCCACTTTCTGTGGTGCCGTGAAGAGTGATAGACAAAACACCATCTGTCGAATACATTAGTAAGACTACGACTTATGTTGTTCTTATTCGTTTCTCATTATTCACATAGCACCAACATATTCTGCAAAGCGGGACAAATATTTATCTACTCCGTGGGGCTCACAATCTCATTTCCTGATTCTTGAAGAAAAACACGGACAATTACCACGTAAAGACTATTAAATCATTTAGAGAGCTGGTTGAAATGAGAGAACCTGAAGAAAACCCATAAAACATCAGAATAAAGGAGCCGATCCCATAGGACTGCTGAGTCCAGTGACTGGCTGAGAACACGTGGAGCAATAGTTCCGGAAACAATGTGCAGCTACTTTGTATATTTTTTTTCCTGTAATTATGATAATCTTTGTACAGATTATAATAAATCTCCATTATCATAAGTAATAACCGGGACTTTTGAACCGCAATGTGCAGGAAAATAACAAATATTCTACGTAAACGTGCCATTAAACTCTAATGACCTGTAATTTAGCTGTAAATAAGAGTTCAGGTTTTTATTTTTTACTGCAGCTTTGTCTAGATACGTGTGTGGCTAAATAATATCCTTTATTAAGATTATACGAAATTATGGTCAAGACACAGAGGGGGACAGACATAGGTCTACAGCCCAGGAGAGGCAGGACGCTGCGCCCTATAGAGCAACATGTGGGTCACAGGCAGTAGCCCTCAAATGCAGAAACGAAACCTCAACTATACAAAACTTTTGTCCCCTTCCACCGCCGATCCAGCTCCACAGGTCCATTCAGTGCTCGACAGTGGAGGCCAATCAGTTGGGGACTGGTGATGGTAGATACTCACTGGCCTCATTGTCCAGATCTTTAAAGGGATTTTCCCACAAAAGCAAATTCTCAGATCTCAATCCCCTAGTAGTGTTAACACAATAAACATCATTTTAGCCCCTTATTTTACAATTTTACTCAGTGTTATTGCCGTTTTAGCTCCTATCACTCTCTAGGCTGCTCAGTGCAAAATCCTGGTTGTAGACAGGGCCTCTCTAAGCAGACACATTATGACCCATTTAGTGCTGTGGGGTGACAATGTGGTTATGTTATCAGGGCACAGGTGTATATACACTTTCATGTGGCTACTCACATTGTACTAACACACTGACACAGAGAGAGGAGACAGATCAGAGATGAGATTTCTATTACACAGAGGTGATAAACTTTTACACCGTTACACTGTGAGCTCTGCTACATCTCACAGATATGTGTCTGCCTCCCTCTTCCACCAGATCACTTATATAATTGTAGCTTGCAGCCTCTCTCCTCATGATCTCTTGGCAAGTGATCAGTGAGTGTCTCTTAGCTTCATGCAGGGGGCGGGGCTACAGGCTCACAGCAATAGACAGAATATCATCTGCAGGATCTCACATTGAAGTCCAAGATGGCACCCGGCCCCAAGTCAGAAGTTACAGTATCTGTGAAATGCTGTATTTTTTTGAGTACATATAAGAAACTTTTCTTTTTGGGAATACCTCTTTAGAGGAAATCTACCATCAAAATTCATCAAGATAAACCAAGGACAGTACTTGGCCTATTTCCTTCTAGTATCAACTTTTAAATTATACTGAGACTGGAGGGCACTGCGGGCATAACCAAAACCCCTCCGTGCAACTTCAAACACTGTTAAAATAAGTATAACATGTCTCACCTCCCTCTGCTGATGTATTCTGCTCTGCTCATTAGGCAGCACTGGGGGACTCTGGAAACGCCCAGCAGAGCCCTTTGGGCTGGTTAGCATAATTTAAAAAGTTGATTTTAGAAGGAGGCCACAGATAACAAAGGTTAGAAGATTCCCACCGTCACAGTGCCTGGATATACGAGTAAATGTACCTGTTTTATCATGGTAGATTTCCTTTAATGGACATCTACCATCATATTTACTGATGGTAGATGTCCTAAACTTGCTTGCTAGCTACATCTAAGAGAAAAAAAATAAGAAAAATATACAAATGAGCCAGAGGAGTTACAATCTACATCACCCGAGCGCCTCTCGGCTCCACCTCCTGCTAATATATGCCACCTCCTCCATGTTCATGGCAGCCTGGTCCTGTTCACCAATCATCAGCGGACCGGTGGTTGGACCAGACCATTTTATGGTTTTTGGCATCTCTACCCCTATTACATTTTCCAGAATTCTTGGAAAATTATTCGGCTTCACTGCCTGCTAATATCTGCTGACCCCTCCATGTTTATGGCATCCTGGTCCCGTCCGCCCATCCATCCATGAATTCTGGAACATGTAATAGTGGTAGGGGAGCCAAAAACCCTAAAATGTACCAACCCTGCACCTGGGTCATTCGGTTAATTTCGGTCCAGCAGGAAGTGCTGGAGAGTCAGGGGACTCACTTTGTCCATGAGAATGACACGTGTGGCTTGGAGGAAGTGAGTCCCGTCATAGCTGTAACGGTGGGAATCAAATACAATCTAAATACAGTTTATTATGTTGTGTTATTGGTTTGGGAACATCCCAGACAATCACTTTAACAGTAGAAGATATTTTACTGTTCAGAAACCTGCAGAGGAGTATTGACATAGGAAGTTAGACTATTACTGGGGTCTCCATGTACCCACAATCTCCGGTTAAGATCATCACACACATGGTTTAACCGGATAAGGACCTTGATGCATTACAGGCTGTTACTGCCCTTAGATGTCGGCTGCATTCACAACACAAGGTGACTGTCTCTTTAAATGAAATATGAATTTACGCTCCTGCTCAGACGCTCGCCGTGGTCCTCCAACACCGCACCGAGCATGATCCGCTTTCATCTACCGCCACACACATAGGTTCCCAGAATCTCAACATCAAACACCGAGCCGCCATTCGGAGAGAGAGCGCGTAGTGAAGAGCTCTCAGCTGTGATGTACAGACACCAGCAATGGAGAAAATTCATGGAAAATACCTAGAAATCCGCAATATTACTTCCCGGCCTCACCCTACAATATGTGTTTACTCATAAAGCAGAGAGGAATTGATGCACATAAAATGAAAATGGTCTCAAAGGGATATTATAGTCATTTAAAGTTACCCCCGATCCTGAATGTGCAACATGTCAGTATATCTAAATTACCCCCCACAATAGTTACTATACATAGTAATGCACCTTCATTGTAACATCTCTCCCACTTTAGCAGCAGGAACAGCAGCCCAATCCTCTAGTCACAGAAGGCCCTTCCCCACACAACACTACCACCCATGGCTCATGGTTACTGCACCCCTTTCCACTAGTCCCCTGCTATCCCAGCAGTCACTGCAATCCTTTGTACTAGCCCTAATAGTCCTTCCCTTTGGCCACAGTCGTCCTATCCACTAGGCCTAGTAGTCTCTTCCTGCTAGTCAAGTAGTCCTAGCCGCTACCCCTAGCTATTTCCTGCTGTTTTCTCACAAGTCATAGTAGGCCTATCTACTAGCCCAAGTAGTCCTGTTATACTTTCCATTTGACAACAGCAGTCCTACCCACTAGTCCTAGTAGTCCCATCCCACCTTCCTTTTGGCCAGAGTAGTCTTATCTAGTAGCCATAGTAGTCCATCCCACCTTCCCTTTGACCACAATAGTCCTACTCACTAGCCCTAGTAGTCCTGTCTCACCTTCCCTTTGACTATAGTAGCCCTGTATAGTAGCCATAGTAGTCCATCCCACCTACCCTTTGACCACAATAGTCCTACTCACTAGCCCTAGTAGTCCCGTCACACCTTCCCTTTGCCCACAGTAGTCCTATCTAGTAGCCATAGTAGTCCATTCCAACTACCCTTTGAGTACAGTAGTCCAATTCACTAGACCTAGTAGTCCCATTCCACCTTCCTTTTAGCCACAGTTGTCCTATCTATTAGCAGTCCCTTCCTGCGTTCCCAAAAGTCAAGTAGTCTTATTTGCTAGTCCAAGCAGTCCTTCCTGCTTTCCCAAAAGCCATTGCAGTCCGATTCGCTAGCTCTAGCAGTTCCCTCCTGCTTTCCAATTGGTCAAGCAGTTCTACTTTTCCAAGAATGACAACAGTCCTATCCTATTCGCTAGCCTTAGCAGTCTCCTCCCACTTTGTTCAAAGTCACAGCAGTCCTATCCACTAGCCATAGCAGGTCCCTCCCACTTTCCCGCTAGTCACAGTAGTCCTTTCCACCAGCTCCTCCAGTGGAGACCTTTCATGGTCAAAGCTCCTTTAACCATGTGAAAGGTTAAATTTCAGTACAAAGTAGCATAAATCTACCACTATATCCACATGTGTATCCGACACTCCATCATCCACTTCTATGGTTTTGTACGAGGCAAGGTCCCGGGAGAAGTAGAAGAAGGTGAATAAAGTGCCCTTAAGAATTCATAGAGGGACTTTATCCTGTTTGGTGGGAGTCCACAAAGACACAACCCCAACTAGGTAACAAGGGTAGAACAACCCCTTTGAAGCGTATCTTTATAAAAAAAACAAAAATTGTGCAAAGTTTGATAAATTTGGTGAAATTACATCTACGGCAAAACCAAATTTAACAGTTCATCTTAATCGCCCCATATTCTGTACTGCACGTCTAGAGGAAGCTGCACGGTACAAGCCGGTGACGCACAATTTTACTTTCCCTGCAGAAATCCGCAGCTAAAGTTGGTTTCCAGCTGATAAGTTAATCCGGCAGAGGTAGATTTTTTTTACATTCAGTCCACGACACGTAATGAAGAAAATCTCTTTCATTAAGAATTGATAGGCAAGGAATACTAATGCCCAGAAACGGCTGCCTTTAATTCAGTATTCAGGGTCACGGTGTGTGGTGAGATCCCTTGGAGGCAATAACCTTAGACAACTGTGGGCCACGCGTTCATCTGGGGATCCTCTTCCAGGACCGGCGGCAGGGGACCGGGAATAGTAATTAGAGAGGAATATTATCTCTTCATTAAAGGAGAATGGCGCGGTGGTCCTTTGTAGGGAGAAAGGTATCCGCATAATAAGACAAAGCTTAAGTGACAAAGACATAGTATGATGACTTCCAGAACGTGACTGAATATTTAAGGAAACATCAGTCTAATGACTTCAGACACAGCAGGAGTAAAGGATTTTTTTTTTCCCCTTAAAGGACAATTACACTGAAATTTTCCACAATAGGCTGTGCTGCCAAGAATTAAAGCGTTGCAAGTTTTCCGATTTACCAGATTGTTTGAGGTCTTGTTTTTGGTTAGGTGAGCTATAGTTTTTCTTAGTAGAATTGTTAGATTTTTACAATGGTGATCGATAGTGGTTTTAGAACCCTCCCTTTTCTCTAGGTGTAGAGGATGCCCCCTGTCTATAGTGATGACAGAGCTGCCTCTCCTCTAGGTGTAGAGGATGCCCCCTGTCTATGGTGATGGTAGAATCCCCTCTCCTCTAGGTGTAGAGGATTCCCCCTGCCTATGGTGATGGTAGAACCGTCTCCACTGTAGGTGTAGAGGATGCCCCCTGTCTACGGTGATGGTAGCACCACCTCTCCTCTAGGTGTAGAGGAGGCCCCCTGTCCATGGTGATGGTAGACCTGCCTCTCCTCTAGGTGTAGAGGATGCCCCTGTCTATGGTGATGGTAGAATCTCCTCTCCTCTAGGTGTAGAGGATGCCCCCTGTCTATGGTGATGGTAGAACCTCCTCTCCTCTAGGTATAGAGGATGACCCCTGTCTATGGTGATGGTAGAACCTCCTCTCCTCTAGGTGTAGAGGATGTCCCCTGTCTATGGTGATGGTAGAACCTCCTCTCCTCTAGGTGTAAAGGATGCCCCCTGTCTATGGTGATGGTAGAACCTCCTCTCCTCTAGGTGTAGAGGATGCCTCCTGTCTATGGTGATGGTAGAAACTCCTCTCCTCTAGGTGTAGAGGATGCCCCCTGTCTATGGTGATGGGAGAAACTCCTCTCTTCTAGGTGTAGAGTATGCCCCCTGTCTATGGTGATGGTAGAACCACCTCTCCTCTAGGTGTAGAGGATGCCCCCTGTCTATGGTGATGGTAGAACCTCTTCTCCTCTAGGTGTAGAGGATGCCCCCTGTCTATGGTGATGGTAGAACTGCCTCTCATCTAGGTGTAGAGGATGCCCCCTGTCTATGGTGATGGTAGAACCACCTCTCCTCTAGGTGTAGAAGATGCCCCCTGTCTATGGTGATGGTAGAACCTCCTCTCCTCTAGGTGTAGAGGATGCCCCCTGTCTATGGTGATGATAGAACTGCCTCTCATCTAGGTGTAGAGGATGCCCCCTGTCTATGGTGATGGTAGAACCTCCTCTCCTCTCTTGGTGTAGAGGATGCCCCCTGTCTATGGTGATGGTAGAATCCCCTCTCCTCTAGGTGTAGAGGATTCCCCCTGCCTATGGTGATGGTAGAACCGTCTCCACTGTAGGTGTAGAGGATGCCCCCTGTCTACGGTGATGGTAGCACCACCTCTCCTCTAGGTGTAGAGGAGGCCCACTGTCCATGGTGATGGTAGACCTGCCTCTCCTCTAGGTGTTGAGGATGCCCCCTGTCTATGGTGATGGTAGGACTGCCTTTCCTCTAGGTGTAGAGGATGCCCCCTGTCTATGGTGATGGTAGAACATCCTCTCCTCTAGGTGTAGAGGATGCCCCTGTCTATGGTGATGGTAGAATCTCCTCTCCTCTAGGTGTAGAGGATGCCGCCTGTCTATGGTGATGGTAGAACCTCCTCTCCTCTAGGTATAGAGGATGACCCCTGTCTATGGTGATGGTAGAACCTCCTCTCCTCTAGGTGTAGAGGATGTCCCCTGTCTATGGTGATGGTAGAACCTCCTCTCCTCTAGGTGTAAAGGATGCCCCCTGTCTATGGTGATGGTAGAACCTCCTCTCCTCTAGGTGTAGAGGATGCCTCCTGTCTATGGTGATGGTAGAACCACCTCTCCTCTAGGTGTAGAGGATGCCCCCTGTCTATGGTGATGGTAGAACCTCTTCTCCTCTAGGTGTAGAGGATGCCCCCTGTCTATGGTGATGGTAGAACTGCCTCTCATCTAGGTGTAGAGGATGCCCCCTGTCTATGGTGATGGTAGAACCTCCTCTCCTCTAGGTGTAGAGGATGCCCCCTGTCTATGGTGATGGTAGAACCACCTCTCCTCTAGGTGTAGAAGATGCCCCCTGTCTATGGTGATGGTAGAACCTCCTCTCCTCTAGGTGTAGAGGATGAGGAGAGGAGGTTCTACCATCACCATAGACAGGGGGCATCCTCTACACCTAGATGAGAGGCAGTTCTATCATCACCATAGACAGGGGGGTCTATGGTGATGATAGAACTGCCTCTCATCTAGGTGTAGAGGATGCCCCCTGTCTATGGTGATGGTAGAACCTCCTCTCCTCTAGGTGTAGAGGATGCCCCCTGTCTAAAGTGATGGTAGATCCTCCTCTCCTCTAGGTGTAGAGGATGCCCCCTGTCTATGGTGATGGTAGAACCTCCTCTCCTCTAGGTGTAGAGGATGCCCCCTGTCTATGGTGATGGTAGAACCTCCTCTCCTCTAGGTGTAGATGATGCCCCTGTCTATGGTGATGGTAGATCCTCCTCTCCTCTAGGTGTAGAGGATACCCCCTGTCTATGGTGATGGTAGAACCTCCTCTCCTCTAGGTGTAGAGGATGTCCCCTGTCTATGGTGATGGTAGAACCTCCTCTCCTCTAGGTATAGAGGATGCCTCCTGTCTATGGTGATGGTAGAACCTCCTCTCATCTAGGTGTAGAGGATGCCCCCTGTCTATGGTGATGGTAGAACCTCCTCTCCTCTAGGTGTAGAGGATGCCCCCTGTCTATGGTGATGATAGAACTGCCTCTCATCTAGGTGTAGAGGATGCCCCCTGTCTATGGTGATGGTAGAACCTCCTCTCCTCTAGGTGTAGAGGATGCCCCCTGTCTAAAGTGATGGTAGATCCTCCTCTCCTCTAGGTGTAGAGGATGCCCCCTGTCTAAAGTGATGGTAGAACCATCTCCACTGTAGGTGTAGAGGATGTTCCCTGTCTATGGTGATTGTAGAACCATCTCTCCTATAGGTGTAGAGGATGCCCCCTGTCTATGGTGATGGTAAAACTGCCTTTTCTGTAGGAGTAGAGGATTACCCCTGTCTATAGGTGTTGGTAAAACCTCCCTGTCCTCTTGGCGTAGGAGTAGTAGTTATACATTCCCTGAATAACTGTATTTCTTTCAAAAACTATCCTTCACTCCTCATGTACATTTCAAAAATTCAACAGCTCGGATATAACTAGATTTTCACGCAAAACGATAAAAAGATGGGGAAGCATGACTTAAAATGTAAAAGGGAACAAAATGGTGGAGAAAATCTTGTACTGTGAAGGATTAAGCCAAGGGGTAACTCATCACTATCACAAACAGCTGTACAGAACAAAACAATAAAAAATAATTTTTTAAAACTAGGTTTTTTCACAAGTCTTCTGGTGAGACAGGAAGTGACATCTATTGCTAAACAACACCCCTTCCTGTAAACACATAACTTCCTTCCACTTTCACCAGACCCACCCCTGCTTATGAGTCAGTATAAAGACACTCTCCTGCTTAAATCTATACATCTTTACAGATAAAATTGTAAGAATTAAAAGTGCCCTCTGCTATATTCATGCACCCTTTTCTTAGCTTTATGGGTACACTTCTTAGCTAGTATAACTATTGTTTTTGGACTAAAAACCTTTTTGAGAAGTTAAAACAAGTTCGACTATAATGGATGTATTTTAAAAATAGACACAAAGATGATAATCTACAGAAAAAAATGACTAAGTGATGAAAAACAAAGACGCGCTCAGCCGGCTGTGATGCCCACATCATGACGAAAAGTGCACTTCATGTCTTCGGAGGCGAATATGTGAATCTCTTGAAAAATTGCTCTGAAGACACCTGCTGCCAAATGAACAAAGCCTTGGGGATGGACACATCACACCGAGAACGCTTCACGATTTCTCAGAAACTCATTTGCCATGGACAAAGCTTTTTTTGAGAACAGGCTTTGTGTCTTCTGGGGGGGACAGAGTCTTAAAACCCATTAAAAAATGTTGTCGACAAAAATAAAACGAATGTGTGTTTGCTTTTTATTAACAATTAATTGCATTAAAAGGATTTTAAGGATTACAAAAATAATTTTGTATTTTCCAGAAATACTTATCCATGGAGTGTGAAATTCACTGGTGACTCGTTAGGACTGAGCTGTAATACCACACATACGCCACAGAGGGAAGGGGGCGCTATTTGAAAAAAAAAATGCAGAATATTGGATTTAAAGTCTTTTAAAATGAGATACATAAAGGTATCCATCTTTGAATTAGATGTGTGATTATGTTGCTTACACCATGGACCCCAAAAAATCATTGTTTTATTCTGCTCGTTGATAAAGATGCCAATGAATGTACTTTACATTTTTAACAATGTTATATCTCATGTAGGCATCACAGAGCCAAAAGATGCCATATCTTTAATATGACATCATTAGCATTTTTCTATGTGCTATAGAACCAAAGATAGGGGGGTCTGAAGTAACCCACCCCTTGCAGCCTCTAAATGTGACTCACCTCTGCTCATTTTAACATTAGTTTGGAGGAGATTTTATTTTTATAACTAAATGGGCGAGATTTCACGTTCCTAAAAAGGACATGGTGAATGGGGTAAAATTGGTTCCACACCCTTTAAAGGAGTAGAAAAATATATATTATCTCCAAGACAAAAGTGACCCCTTTGATTTTTACCCTTTAGACCAACTATGGGGATCTGGGATCTGACGAGGACACAAGACCCTACATCACAGGGTGGTGGTCCTGGTGGAGGCAATAGAGGCCAAATCAAAAGAAGCCAATGTGAAATACAAAGCGTCAGGCAGAGAGTAGTCTAAGGCAGTCTAGGGTCAAGGTAGATAGCCAAAATACAGTTTGTAGGTCAAGGCAGGCAGAAAAAATGCTAAATATTGAGCACAGACTTAAAAGGGGTATTTACATTTAATTTAATGCATTGGCCATATACATAAATGTTATTAAAATACAATGTTCCTATGTGAAGAAAATTTTCCATAAATGTAGCCATTTTGTCTCTTAGAAACAAGATAGTTGTCCTTGGATACGACCACCACGCACCTTTGCAGCTGTGGCCAGACATAGGCTATTGAGCCCTGCCCAGACACCTTAGCATTCAGTTCCAAAGGACGGCCATAGGACATGCCTGGACATTTCTTATGCAAAAATAATTTGTTTCTTTGTGTAATATCTCCAGTAGAGGTGGTCGTAACCATGGACAACACGGCTACTTTTAAGGGAAATTATTTTCTCACAGGGACATTTTTTTAAATAAAATTCAATTGAAGAAATTTATGTACAAGGCCGATGAATTAAATTAAATGTCAAAGCCCAGATGAGAATGCACCTTTAAGGCGTCAGGGCAGATAGATACGGTTCAGGTCAAATTGAGGTCGTCCCCAAAAAAGAAGGGTCACTCATGGCACAGAATCAGAGTTGTCGAGTTGACACACTCAGGTCAACAACTCAAGAGTTCAAACTATGACCAGATTTTTGCCCAGGACACAAGGAAACTTCATACTCAAGGACCTTCCATTGAGTAAGGAGCCTTTCACAACCAGAGGAGTATGCATGCCGGCTGGGGAGGGCCAGGAATCGGCAGTAGCTTCACAAAGAGACAACAAGGTGGACATGGACCACTGCTGCTCCAACAACTTTTCTTACGGCAACTTGTACATTTGCATTTGATTAATTCATTCCAGTTTAAATGTTCACTACGATCACAGTCTTCAATGTCATCACGTTGGCCAAATGGTCATCCAGATTTGGCTTCCGCCAAGTTTCTTTACGACTAATTGTAGCTCTAGTTGAAGAGGTTTGAGAACTTTGAAGATTTATCGTCTTGAGCTTTATTAGCAGAAATCCATTCTTGACCAGAAAGTCCTCCATCACCTCTCATATTGTGGATAAGCAAAAATCGATGTGTTCAGGACCGGCTGCCACAGGACTATTGACTTCTGGGTTTAAAGTAACTGAATTTACTAAGGATTATTCATGTCTGACACTGGTGTTTCGTGATATCATAATCCAAGTGGACAAGCGGCCACTTCTGACCGGTTCTGGTCAGCGGCTGCGGGGTGCCCGATTTAGTTCTGGGTTGCAAAAAAATGTAGCCATTTACATGTGCTAATTATTATCTTGATAATTTCCGAGATAAAAATAGATTTTGGTGATTCTATTTCTCCATAGTTTAGAGACCAGATACAGCAGGAAACCCCCGAGCCTAAGCCTCTCCATGGAAGTGTAGGACCAGGGTGGAATAGAGTTGTAACCAACACAAAGACCCTCGTGGAGTAGAGCTTCTTCAATAGGCTGGTGGCATCTGTGTATACTTCACATGCACTTAGCTTTCGATTACTTGCTTTGATCCATAATGATCTCTCCCTTCATCTATAATGGACATCTTGAGATGAATGAAGCAGGTGTGCACCGTAAGGCATACAAGTCTTTGCCTCGGAACATGGACATGCTTGAGTTGAGTATGTGGGTGAAGAATGAAAGTGACTGCTCAATCCTTATTAAATTTGCAGTATATACACGTATGATAATGTTCAAAGTCCAACTGAGGTCACAGTAGTGTTCATCGTCCATGGTTGTGTTGACCCAAGGTTATAATTTTCCAATTTAGCGTAGAAAAAAAAAGGGGGTTAAGTCTTACCTTACCTTCTTACCATAAGTAAATCAGACGTATAGATTTGGATTTTCAGAAACTTGGTCTGATCTATTGGAGGACCTGAGCCAGGTTAATCACAGTGGGCAGATTTACTTACCCGGTCCGTTCGCGATCCAGCGGCGCGTTCTCTGCGCTGGATTCGGGTCCGGCCGGGATTCATCAAAGTAGTTCCTCCGCCGTCCACCAGGTGGCGCTGCTGCGCTGAAAAGCATCTGAACGCGTTGGAGTTCACCGGACCAAGTGAAGGTAAGCGTGTCCCAAGCGACACATTTCTTTTTTTAAATGCGGCGGTTTTTCCGAATCCGTCGGGTTTTCGCTCGGCCACGCCCCCCGATTTCCATCACGTGCATGCCGGCGCCGATGCGCCACAATCCGATCGCGTGCACCAAAATCCCGGAGCAATACAGGGGAAATCGGCGCAAATCGGAAATATTCGGGTAACACGTCGGGAAAACGCGAATCGGGCCCTTAGTAAATGACCCCCAGTATCTTGTGTTACCACTAATGTGTTCTTGGTGTCAGACAAGATCTGGAGAACCTCGGGACAGGCCGGAGCTAAACACCCTTCTCTAGAAGTCTTGTTCAAGTAGGTGCTTATTATTGTGATAAGACTTGGGAAAGGCAATTAATCCATAGGTTCTTGTCTAACAATGGTCCAGATATTAGATAGTCAACAATCTGCCTACCATAACTTACCACCTAAAACACCGGCCTTAAGGAGTTTTCCTGGATTTAGTACTGAAGGTCCATCTGCTGCCATGTAAACTCAGGGACACAGAGAAGCAGCGTCAGCCCAACAATCAATGGTCAACTCAAATCTTATACAGGTGAATGGATAATTTAGAGGGAATCTATCACCAGAATCAGGTATTGTACATAAAGCATTCTGGTGTGCACCCCTCAGTCAGGATCCGCTTTTCTTTCAGTTATTTTCACCCTCATTTCCACACTTTATGTAAATGTGCCTGAGGGACTCTAAGGGGTGTCAACAAAGTACCTCCGGGCTCTGTCATTCAATAATTATGTGCACCACCTTGCAGGCTTCCTGCACGCCTCCTCCCTCCCCTGCCATAGAGCCGGTGAAGTCACATGGCTCATGGCAATTCCTGTGCACGTGCAGTTGTCCCAGCACTGCGACCCCGGCTGCTCCTCAGTGCGATAGCGCAAATGAACGCCGACACGGCTTCCCTCTCAGAGAATCAGCCGGCTGCGCAGCGTAGCGACAACAGCGCATGTACAGGAGTGGAGATCTACCTCCTCCCCCTGCAAAGACCTCTATGTATTCCGACATCTCAGTGAACTTCTTTCTTCTTGCAAGCAAAATGGAATTCAGTATAATTTTCAGAGGGAAGGAGGATAATAAGAGCCAAAGTAAGTGGAGAAAGAAGCCCTTTCCTCTAATAGGAAATTAATATAGAGAATTCTGAGAAAAAAATCTTAATTATTTATATGATCATTGGTTTAGTGACCATTTATATGTCTTCTAGGAGCTAAGGGCAGATCAATGAGCCATATAATTTAGTACCGCTCACCCCGGAAAAAGTTTGGTTTCATATAAAGCATCTAAACATAGGGGGCAACCTGAGATCAGTGATCGGAGGCGCCAGGTGAGTGTAATACATCTCCCAAGCAAAATCTACATACAAAATAACCAACGCATTCATCTTCGCCGATTCCGGTGTCGGAAACAAAAACTAATTCTGAATATCCATGTCTTTCATTAACAATGTTTGGTGAAGCAATAAATTGTTTTACTTTGTTTAGTAAAGTTCAATATGATTATACAGCGACAGAACTTGCCCGAAATCTGTAATTTATGTTCCCGGGGAAGAGGCTGTAGATCACCGTGTTCTCCATCCTGCCGGGGCCGAGGAGGGGGCGGGCGGCACGGACAGGCGTCTAAGCAGTCTCTGAATTAAACAGCCCATTGTCCATGGGAATACAAAGTATAGAAGTGGGAAAGGAATCCGTCTTCCTGCAATTGACAAGTTATGAGAAATCGGATGCAAATAGAAAACATAAATCTGACCGTGTTAGACAAACGGCGCAATCTGGGGAGAAATCAATTAAAATTTCGTAACGAAATGTGTCGACTCGTGATAACCCAGATGTAGAAGTTCAGTGTATGAAGAGTGAAGTCAAACAAATAGTAAAAAATCACCAAAATTTGTCAATAATGTCATTGCCGCACTATATTCTCTGTTTTGTGAACTTGTTAAAGGGGTTGTCCATTTTCCTACATAAAGGGTTTATTCAGGAGCCTCATCTATAAACCAGTCAAATGAATACAAGAAGCTTCTCCTAATTGAGGGGGAACTTTCCAACTCAATGAACACATTGGGGGTCATTTACTAAGGGCCCGATTTGCTTTTTCCCGACGTGTTACCTGAATATTTCCGTTTTGCGCCGATTTCCCCTGTATTGCCCCGGGATTTTGGCGCACGCGATCGGATTGTGGCACATTGGCGCCGGCATGCAAGCGACGGAAATCGGGGGGCGTGGCCCAGCAAAAACCCGACGGATTCGGAAAAACCGCCGCATTTAAAAAAAGAAATGTGTCGCTTGGGACGCGCTTACCTTCACTTGCTCCGGCCCGGTGAACTCCAGCGCGTTCAGATGCTTTTCAGCACAGCAGCGCCACCTGGTGGACGGCGGAGGAACTACCTTGATTAATCCCGGCCGGACCCGAATCCAGCGCAGAGAACGCGCCGCTCGATCGCGAACGGACCGGGTAAGTAAATCTGCCCCATAGTAATTTATCTTAGTAGGCACGGTGTACTACCACATTTCCCCTGTTGGGGCGCTGCAGAAAAATTTAAAGTTTGCTAACAATTTTCACCACCAATGAGGTTTCAGACACAGAAAATGATGGACTTCATTATCTGGGGAACCATACTAAATAGTAGACATAGTCTTAAGTGAAGAACCCCAATTTTTCTTACTGCTGCTCCGGTTCCTGTGGGGGTTTTCAAGAATTCGGAGAAAAAAAATCATATTTCATCTGACATAAGGATAGATAAAAAAGCTCATACATCCAATGACTGCAAAATATTCCAACCTCTGCAATACGTTAATCTTCAGCAGTCTAGATACCTCCACATATAGTTCAGTGCCAAGAGAGGCCGATATTAACTATTCTATTTTCATACAGCGGCCACTATAGGTGAAATGGAGTATTACAGGTGGCCACTCATGGATTTCCCTAGCTATAGCCGGTTAAGGGGCTTGTTGGGAGGAGCCCAATATCCTTATGCTAAATTTAACACCAACACTCAGGACCCCTCCATATCACCATCATTTCAGTGCTTAGAATTCAAAATCTAATCCAGACATTAAAAATCCATCCTGATAAACCAGGGACATTACTCCTATATCCAGGCACCGTGACTGTGGGAATCTGCTTATATTTGTTATCCATGACCTCCTTCCTTCTAAAAATCAACTTGTAAAATGATGCTAATAAGCCTGAGGGTCTATCCTAGCCTCTCTGTGTTCTGTCTTTAGAGGATGTTATGCTTTCTCAAACTCCCCCCTGCTTCCTCGGCACTTGATAGGGCCTAACTTGGTGATCAGTGGGGGGTTTTAGAGATGGGACCGCATGGATTACAAGAACAGGGGTCTGATGTACCCCCGTCACACCCCGAGATGAGCGAAGCAGCCGTTGGCGCATGCATCGGGTTGCCCCGTTCATCTCCATGAAGTTAATGGAGACTGCCGATCCTCGTACTTGGCAATCTACGTCATCTCCACAGAGCTGATCACTGAGACCCCCACCGATCAGTAGGTTAGGGCCTTCATTGTGGGAGAACCCTTTTAAGTCATTTCCATGGACATATACAATATCTAAGCCTCCTGTGGGTAAAAATGTCTGCAAAATACAATGCACAATAATTGGGATAAAAACTCTCAAAACATAAACTACCAGAAATGTTTAATGTTCTATTTTTAACAATCACCTTGTGATATATTAGGCTTCACTCCCCAAATTCAAATCAAATGCATAAAATTACAAAAAAAATAAAGAATTAAAATAATAAAAAAAATGAATATAAAAATACCACTTTATAAATTCTTGGGTGAGCGGAGATCTCCTCCGGTTGTCTGTGAAAGCTGAGGGCAAGCATCATAACCATCATAAAAATGTCTATGACTTGCGGACTTGCTCCTTGAGTTTATATGAACGACCGTCTCATCATGGCGATGTCTCGTGTCCGGCGATCAATACGGAGAGAAGTGTACGGATCACAAGGCGGCTGCGCTCTTATCAGTCCTCACAGACGCTGGGGAACAAAACCCTCTGATATCAAAGTAATAGGTTGTTACTGCGCCTTTCTGTGCCCGTGAATGCCGTCCTTCATCAGGTTAACTACAAGATCAATCTAATAACAAAACCAGGTGGATACAGAAGTGCGGAGCGTGTGGGGCAGCGCTGCTCTATAACCTACCCCTCATACACACAGACAATTATTCTGGACTCGCAGATTACTTTGAGAATCACATGATAATCCTAAAACAATATCAGAAAATAATGTATAGAAATTTTGCTTATAAAAATTTGGGTAAATAAAAGCAAAAAAATGTAATTTTTACAATTAATCTCAAAACATAACTGTGAAATGATAGGAAAAAAAAAATATCTATCCATCATGTAACAACTATAGATCTGTCTACAAATTCATCTCTTTCATATCTCTCCATCCATCTGCCCATCCTGCATCTCTCTGTCCATCCATTTCCAATCTATCTATTTATCTATCTATCCATCTACCCAACTCGCGTCCATCTACCCATCTCGCGTCCATCTACCCATCTCGCGTCCATCTACCCATCTCGCAGCCATCTACCCATCTCGCGTCCATCTACCCATCTCGCGTCCATCTACCCATCTCGCGTCCATCTACCCATCTCGCGTCCATCTACCCATCTCGCGTCCATCTACCCATCTCGCGTCCATCTACCCATCTCGCGTCCATCTACCCATCTCGCGTCCATCTACCCATCTCGCGTCCATCTACCCATCTCGCGTCCATCTACCCATCTCGCGTCCATCTACCCATCTCGCGTCCATCTACCCATCTCGCGTCCATCTACCCATCTCGCGTCCATCTACCCATCTCGCGTCCATCTACCCATCTCGCATTAATTAATAACTATATCTGCCCGCTTTTTACCCATCTAATATCTACTTATATATATATATATCTTGCTCATTGCTACATATTTTATAGTATATATTCATAGACAGATAGATAGATAGGCAATATCTTTAAATCAAAAATCTTTCTATTTAAACATCTCATATCTATCCACTCATCCATGTAATATCCATCTTTCTATCCATGTAGTGCACATATCTCTTCTACCTCCCATGTTACACCTGCACTTGCCGAAGTTTCCAGCTGTAGACACAGATTCGGGACACAAATTATTAATGATCCGCTTACAGATATCGCGGCTCGGCCGCACGTTTCTCGTCATATTTAGGGGTCGTTCACACTGCTCGGTGTGAGGACACACACACACATCACACGTTTTGATAACACATATACGAGGTCGTATTGTATGTATGTATTAATGACTGCGGTGCAAATGACCCCCAGCAGAAGGGGTTAATGATTACCCGGGATATCACATGTAACGACAGTGTGTAGTAATTAGCAGACATTCCACCATCCACTAATTGGAGCGTCTCGATCTATCTATAACAGAGGTGCCTGCGTCTCTATCACCCACCAATTTAACCCCGCGGAGCGAGGGATTGGCCGGCGGTGAATGAAGAGACTGCGGTAAGAGCAAGCCTATTAGAAGCTGCAAGACCTATGACTGAAACGTATTGACAAAAGCGAAGTGTTGCTACAAATCCAATCAATAAATCACTGAAAGGATGATTATTTCTACAAACTGGAGGTGGCCGAGGGTCACTTCTTTGAAGCAGAACAAAACTTGTTAATTTAATCCAACGCTCTTTCCAGTAAACCAAACAAGAATTCAATCAGCGTCTGAAGATGGGGAACATCTCAGAAAATTGAAGGATCATTGTATCAACCAGAAGAAGAAGTTATCGAGCAGCCGCCCACGGGTGGGGAGGAAGGATCCTCTCTACACTGTCGGCACGGCCGAGTATGACGCGGATAACCACAAGCGAGAAACAGGAAGACAATAGGGGAAACTTATTGAGAATATAAACTTACGTTGATATCTGAGATGCAAGTACAAAAAGTAGGTCCTCAACAGCGTCAGACTGTCCCACCAGAGAATCGGAAGTTCCTCCGGTGGGCCCAGGCTATAAACCAATACTGGACCTCAAAAAGATACAGCAGAAGACAACCTCATATTGAAGGCCAGTAGAGGCAATGAAAGAAGGACCTTGGTCCAAAACTAGGCCTCAATATCAGATTGTTGTGGGTCAACAAGCAATCTGCAGTAACCAGGACTGGCCACTACACATGAAATGGCGCTGTCTGCCTCCTGATCATAGGAGATACCTGGGGTTGGACCCCCCCCACCAATCTGATATTGAGGACCTATACTACGAATATATTATCAATATTTTTTATCACAGAAAACACCTTTAAGACACAGGACCCCCTAGATCAGCCCCATGATTAGCTGCTGAATTAACACTCTATTGAGCCCATGGTGGTAGTTGGCAATACATGGCAGCTAAGGGAGACCTTGGGGTCCCCTATGGATAGGTTATGAAAGTAAATTATGAGAAAAAAAAAAACTTGCTCACAAAATTGAAGGTGGTATGACCTGTGGATTGGGAAGGAGTTGCCTTAATGGGAAACGGTCATAATGCTACTATATTAATGTAATTTGGGTCCCATTGTGGATGGATTTTAGGAAAAGCTAAACCTTAACCCTAACTCTAACCCAGGCCTAAGGCAATAGAATGGTCCCCAAATCTAGCCATATATATATATATATTTAGTAGGTGGGTACTGCATGCATAACCCTATTGACATTGGGTGGGAAGAGACATTATTTTTAAAGGGAACCTGTCATCAGCAATTGACCTAATGACCCATTACCAGAATACTGTCAGGTAGTGTAACACCTAGTTTTTATTTCTTTTATGACCCAGGGAGGTGACATCATCCAGAAAATCAACTTTGAAGTGAAAGGTAAATTGGTTGTATATAAAGTCAAGGAGGCGGAGATTATAACACTGAAGTCACGGTGTGGAGCTCTGAACGCCTCCTCCTCTGGGATTGACATCATACATCGGACTTCAGGAGATCTGGTTAGTGATGTCTCTGGGTGCAGGACCATCAATTACAGTGAACGGAACTTTCTGAGGAGGAGAGAGCTTGACTTCAGTGTTAAAATCTCCGCCTCCTTGACTTTATGCAACCAGTTTACATCTCACTTCAAAGCTGATTTTATGAATGATGCCACCACACTGGGTCATGGCAGAAATATCATCTGGAAGGTGTTCAGCTGCTTAGAAACATACGGTTTATTAAGTCAATTTCTGCTAACAGATTCCCTTTAAGTGTCTGGTCCTGTTTTTTAGAAGGCAATTGCTCCCCTACATTGCAGCAGGTAATGCTGCCTGAGGCGAGAGGCTCAACTCGCCTCATGGCTGGTGCACTACTGATTTTTGGTCATGATTTTTGGAATATCCATGTGTTTCCTTTTATGGTCCAGCACTACTCACTTTACAAATATCTGAAAGTGACGTGAACCCCTGTAAAAACAAGAGTGCACTGCACCTTAAGGCCACTCCCATACTGAACTCCCAGCACCGAAATGCTTATTTACATATACATAAAAATTAAGATTTTATGAATTATGCTCAAAATTCAGGCCACTTTACCTTCAAGGTCATGCGGTTTTAGCTTATAAGTGACTGCGGAGGTGATACAATAACATAAACTTGGCCGTACAAGACCTATAATGTACATTTTCCTATTACATCTTTGCGTTAACCCTCCGGAGGCCGCTCCGGGAACATGTGTAACATCTACAATGAGCGGCTCACAATTACATCAGCGGCCATATTGATTATCAGGACAGTCACCGGGGATGGGAGGCGCGATACAGACTGATAACATGCGGCTGGATCATGTCCCAGGGAGATTATTCCCTATATATAGACTCAGCATTCTCTAACATATGGAATATTTTTCCGGAGGATCCGTCGAAGGCTTCCCTGTGGCATTGCTCATAAAACCTGCCTCCCGCCATTCAGAACCTCTCCAATCTAATCAGATGTGCGCCATCATTCAATTCCTCCACAGCAGATCATAAGGCAATCTCAGATAGGCTTATACCAATCAATATCCCAGCACAGGAATAGATATTGTATCTAGAGGAATAGATTGGATGAAGTCAGCGTTGTGGTATAGGAGGCTTTCTTCATTGAAAGGGGAGTCACGTTTGTGCTTCGTGGAACTACACGTTCCAGCAAGCTTCATCACTGGCAGATCTTAAGGCTAAAAGTAAATGATCATCTGGAACACAAACAGTGCCCCCTGCTGGTCATATATATGGATTTATATTCCAGGATTGACGCTTCACGGATTGAGATTAGGGTAGGGGGGGGGCGGGTCTCACACTGCTGTGCTCTTAACTCTGTGCAATAAAGTGCCGTCCTAGCTTCCTCCATTTGGACTTATTCTCCTGCCATTTGTCCTTAACTGGTTTTAATCACAACGAAGCATAGCCGAATCCTACCTCCCCAATTCACTTATTAAGCCGATGCCCTGGTAAGATACAGTAGGTCTTGTAAGTATCGGGTTTCATCACAATGACCCCCTCATTACAATCCAGTTCTGCCTATAACGGTTACAGCAGGACCTGTAGTTCAACACTTGTGGGTCCTGCATACATTACTGAGTGGCTCCCCACATCACACCAGCAGGGGGCAGTGTGTCCTCCTATCACTGATAGGGGTGACTGATTGTCCTATACCAGCGATGGCGAACCTATGGCACGCGTGCCAGAGAGGGCACGCAGAGCCCTCACTGCTGGCACGCGCCCCATCCTCCTAACCACTGCCAGGTGCGGACAACCACTGTCCACACCTGTTTGTCATGGCTGTTAGCAGTATCGGAGCTGCGCTCCGATACTGCTAACAGCCATGACAGAGCAGGGTGCTGACACTTCCTGCTCTGTCACTACGATCACATCAGCGCACAGGACGGTAAGCGTCCCAGCGCTGGCAGCGAAATGATGTCATTACGCTGCCAGCGCTGGGCACCTTACTCCGTTTGCGCTGCAGTGATCAGCCGGAGGAACGAGGTGAGGTTTTTTTTTTTTTAACTCGCGCATCCACGGGGCATAGATCAGCAGGAGGCTGATTTCCTGCCCACTCCCGCCCCTCCCCTCCCCTAAGCAACCGGCCCGAAACTTACTGCGCCGCTACCACAAGCCCCTGCGCCCGAACCCCAGCCGCTATCGCACCCCTACCCCCCCGCCCAAACTCCGCCCACTACTGCAATTTGCCTGCACGAACTCCGGCCTATCTCACTACCCCCCCCCCCCCCTCAACTCCGGTCACTGCCCTGCATCACCCCCTCCCCTGGAACTCATGCCTCATAACCCCATTGCCCCGAACTCCAGATGCTGCATTACCCCCCCCCCTGCCCTAACTCTGGTCGCCCACCCTCTGCCCATCTACCCTACTGACCCCCCGGAACAACAGACACCTGAACTTCTGCCTGCCAGCATGGCCGCCACCTTGGACAACCAAAGAGTAAGTAACATATGTATTTCTATGTATGTATTTATGTATATGCATATTATATTATATATTTATACCTGTGTGAGGGCTTATTTTTTGCGTAACATATTTTACTTCTCATTTATTATTCCATGTCGTGTACTGGGAAGCTGGATTTTAATACTTTCGCTGTGCGCTCCAAATCATTTGTCTCCTTTATTCTTTGGTTCGGTAAACTCACAGAAAATACCCGATTTGTAGGTTTTATTGTGTTTTAATACTTTTTCAAAAATTAAAACAGTATACGAAAAAGAAAATAGTTTCGCCATCTTGTGACGCTAATAACTTTAGTGCACGGAGCTGGGGAGATTTGGGTTTTTTGCTTAATGAGCCGTTGTTTTCATTGCTACCATTTTGAGGACTGCGTAACCTTTTGATAACTTTTTATTACTCTTTTATGTGATGTAAAATGGTGTAAAAGTGGCGTTTCAGTGTGTATAGGACTGCTGGAATCCCAGCTCAGACAGTCCTGTGTAAATTGATTCTAAACTAAACCGTCAGTTTTCAGGTTAAATTGCCGTACTGGCACTTTGCGAGAAGTCATTAGGTTTTGGGTTGCAGTTTGGGCACTCGGTCTCTAAAAGGTTCGCCACCACTGTCCTATACCATGGCCCCCACATCATCACACCAGCAGGGGGCAGTGTGTCCTCCTATCACTTCTAGGGGTGACTGTCCTATACCATGGCCCCCACATCATCACACCAGCAGGGGGCAGTGTGTCCTCCTATCACTGATAGGGGTGACGAACTGTCCTATACTATGGCTTTCCACATTATCACACCAGCAGGGGGCAGTGTGTCCTCCTATGACTACTAGGGGTGTACAACTGTCCTATGCTATGGCTCCCCACATCATCACACCAGCAGGGGGCAGTGTGTCCTATCACTCCTACGAGTGACTGTTCTATACCATGGCCCCCCTACATCATCACACCAGAAGGGGGCAGTGTGTCCTCCTATCACTACTAGGAGTGACTGTCCTATACCATGGCCCCCACATCATCACACCAGCAGGGGGCAGTGTGTCCTCCTATCACTACTAGGAGTGACTGTCCTATACCATGGCTCCCCCACATCATCACACCAGCAGGGGGTCCTCATATCACTACTGGGGGTGACCAACTGTCCTAAGCTATGGCTCCCCACATCATCACAACAACAGTGGGCACTGTCACTTCATGGCAAGATTGTACACAGCCAGTCAGTTGTGGTGTAATTGGTATATATAGTATTTAGGAGCACAGTACAGGCGGTCCCCTTCTTAAGAACACCCGACTCACAGACGACCCCTAGTTACAAACGGACCTCTGGATGTTGGTAATTACTATAATTAGCCTTAGGCTACAATAATCAGCTGTAACAGTTATCAAATGTGTCTGTAATGAAGCTTTAGTGTTAATTCTGGTTCTTTTGACAACACAACATTTTTAAAATCCAATTGTCAAAGAGACCCAAAAATTTTTTGTCTGGGGTTACAATTATAAAATATACAGTTGCAACTTGCATACAAATTCAACTTAAGAACAAACCTCCAGAACCGATCTTGTACGTAACCTGGGGACTGCCTGTATTGTTTTTTTGAGGGGACACTATATTGTATATTGTGGATGTGGTAATTTTAGGAGCACAGTGGGGAGATGGTCTTCGAGGAGATGAAGACATCTGTGGACGTATTCAGCAGCCATAAACGATACAGCAGGGAAATGAGAAGTTGTCTGAGCGCGATGGAGACCAATCGTCCCCCGTAACTTGCCAGATGCCATTTATACCTGTGTCTATAATCAGTAGCGTAGTCACCGAGAAACCTTCTAGTGTGGGAGACAATGATACACATGTGATATGGTACACAACAATACCCCGTTATATGCATTTGGGTGGGGGGTTTGAGTAAACAAGCACTAGGGAATTGTCAATTCTTACTGTAATACGTGTGACGTTACTTACACCAAATCCAAAAAATCCCCCCCCCCCACTGACTATTTTTTCTCCAGCTTTGAGAGCCGCTAACATCATCCTCATCATCCATCTGTGTGACTGATCTCCGCAGTGGTTTGTAGCCTCAGTGATTCCATTAGGGGGCTGCTCATAAAGATTATGGCCAAGTATCGATATTTTAGTAATATGATTAGGTCTCCCTGTGATCACTGCTGCCGCGTTTCACGTCTTTATTACGTCTCTGTTATTGCAAATAAAATCCTATTGATCCGTCCGGCATTAAAACAGACGCACAAATCACATTGTGCAGCCAGTGATTTCCAGCCACGCATCTCACGCTCGACTCCATATACGAAGGAGATGTAATCACACGCGTTTCGGGCCACTAAGCCGCCATTTGAAAAACTGATGAAAGTTACATTTTGTAACATTTATCTAAAACATCTTCCTTGTGAAACAAATACATCTCAAATCCGCTTCTTAAGATGCTATTAAAGCGGGTCCTAATGTCGCTGCTCGCTGTAGATTAGGACATCTTAAAGGGAAGGAGCGGAACAACTGGTGGGATTACTACCGGGGAAAAAAAAAAAAATCTGACTGCTTTAGGGTCTTATCAAATCAATTAATCTCCCAGTAAAGCTGCTGGCTTGGTTTCTGTGAGATTTCTCGGGATGACTGGAAGTCTTACCTTGGTATTGATGAAAAGCGCGCTGATTGTTACAGAAATATCACTCCAGTAACTATCGCGCTCCCAGGTGGCGGCTTCAATTTCGACGCCTTCCTAAGCCAAATCAACACAATTGTTACCAGACGTCTTTAAGAATCTCACTTTTAATTACTTTGTGAACATATCGTCATCTCGGGAGGTGCGGACAATCTGTGTCCTTCAGCCCTGACCACAGGGGACACCTGCTGACTATATCCTCTCCGCAGCCCAATGTTGATCTATAGGAGGGGGCTATACGACAACCTAACACCGGAATAGAAATATTATATATATATATATATATATATATATCTAGATACATATATATATATATATATATATATATATATATATATATATATACACATACATATATATACACATACATATATATATACATACATATATATACATACACACACACACACACGTTATAATTGGACACAATTTAACCACTTTATAACAAACCTAGAAGGAAAACTTTTCGTTTCCAGCTCACCGGGTGATCGCAGATTTCGCTGTAGATATGGTCCCGGGCCGTTCCAAATGAGACAGCTAGAAGAAAAGCATTTGATTCCAGCGCAGGAATCCAGAAAAAAAAATAGAGGTTTAAAATCCAAAAACTTTAATCCATAGCGTTAAAAATACATGTGCACATGAAAAAAAAGAAAAATAATAAAAAGAAGAACGTCTGTTCGCGCGTTTCGAATACTCAGTTTTATTCTTATTCATAACAGCTTTATGAGTTCGAAACACGTGAAACAGACACGCATCTTTTTACTACCCGTATATACTCGAGTATAAGCCGACCCGAGTATAAGATGAGGCCCCTAATTTTACCACGAAAACCCGGGAAAACCTATTGACTCGAGTATAAGCAGAGGGTGGGAAATGCATTGGTCACAGCCTCCCCAGTATAAAGCCTGCCGGACCCTGCCCCATAGTATATAGCCAGCACCTGCCCCCCAGTATATAGCTTGCCAGCCCATATACACCAGTATATAGCCTGCCGGACCCTGCCCCATAGTATATAGCCTGCCGGACCCTGCCCCATAGTATATAGCATGCCAGACCCTGCCCCATAGTATATAGCCAGCACCTGCCCCCCAGTATATAGCCTGCAAGCCCATATCCCCCAGTATATAGCCAGCCCCCTGCCCCAGTATATAGCCAGCAGCGGGGGAAGCCAGAAAGGTGAGTTTTGATATTTTATCTTACTTGAGTATAAGCAGAGTTTAGGTTTTCAGCACATTTTTTGTGCTGAAAAACTAGGCTTATACTCGAGTATATATGGTATTTTTCTTTTTTCATGGGCACATGTATTTTTAACGATATGGATTAAAGTTTTTGGGTTTCAAACCTTTATTTTTTCTGTAATCTTGCGCTGGAATCAAATGCTTTTCATTAACAAGTTTATGACAAATTTCCCTAGTTGATGGCCAGACACTTTTTTTGTCATATAATATATTTGTTGTGAATATGGCTCATACATAAAGGTTTTATTTTTCCATTTTTTTTTTATTCAATATTTTATTTTATTCAATACAGGCAGTCCCCGGGTTACGTACAAGATAGGGTCTGGAGGTTTGTTCTTAAGTTGAATTTGTATGTAAGTCGAAACTGTATATTTTATAATGGAAGTTCTAGACAATTTTTTTTCTTTGGCCCCAGTGACAATTGGAGATTCAAAATTTTTGGTGTAATTGGACCAAGAATTATCCATAAAGCTTCATTACAGACACCTTACAGCAGATCATTGCAGCCTGGGACTATAGTAACATCCAGAGACTTCACCAGAGGTCACAGTGGGCAGAGGGGTTTGTCTGTAACTATGGGTTGTCTCTAAGTCGGATGTCCTTAAGTGGGGGACCGCCTGTACAAAAAAAAAAAGGGCTGGATGTTTTTCCCTGTAAATTATGGACTTTTTGTACTTGCATGCTAGAAGCACGTTACTTTATTTTCTCTCCTTACACATGGTGCCTTCCATTAAGGTTATGGCTGATGAAAGACACCGGATCAGAAACACGTGGCTTAGTTGGAACTCAAGTGATGTCCTTGATGCAATATGAATAAAGATCAATAACTTTTGAAGCGAGAGAGCGGGATCGTTGTGTTCATTATGGCTGATGCTACCTGTAACTCCATCTAGAAATCCTGAACCCACGGGAATACAATTCCCCATAACCCACTGCAAAGCGCATTAGGGAATCTCCAGCAGCCACCCCCAGCCCACCGGGTGCTAATTAACCATTAGCTTTCCTTCTCTATGGTAGGTGGGGGGTCAGCGATCTCTGACCATCATCTTCCCATTCCAGCAGCTGCACAATCTTACAAGGATGTAACAAAACGTCCTTGGCTGAACCTTGGATGGACATAAGTCTTTTTTAAACCATACTAGATGCTGGGCCCCCTGACACTGCAGGCCCAGCGGCTATGTCCCCTTAGCCCAGAGGAGCTCTGGTGATGCCTTCCCCCCTCTCAAAGCAATTCTGGTTCATTAGCAAAATTATAACATTTTATTTCATAAAGAAGGAGACCATGGATAACAGGCGCGGTGCCTGGACCTATGAGTAAGGGTCCTGGTTTATCATGCTGGTAAACATGCACTTAGTATGTACATGCTTTATACCACCAGCAGACTATATCCATGTCACCTTACCTCCCCTACATGCTGACTCTCAGGTGTGAGTACAAGTCAAACAAGACGGGCCAATCATCTTCATGTTCTGATCTCCCACCTATAGAACATATCACAGAGGTTGCATCTAGATGACATATAACAATACCCCATGTGCACTGGAACAGGTCAATGAGGTTTGGGAAACACGTTGGTATCGAACCTCCGTGACCTGATCTCCCACCTCTTCCATACCTGGCAGTAGGTATTGACTGTGTTCCTTTTTCCAAGTTGTTGATCCCGGCTCGTGTGTTCTGGGCTACATTTACCTCTTGAGCTGGGACTTGCACCGATCAGGTATTTATGACAAATGCCATGGATGAGGCATCAATACTTCAGATAGGGAGTAATAAGGAGCAAACGATACATAATATATTTAGCCACTTGAAAACTTTATGTGTGTCCACAGAGAAACGACGTCTACGACCCGATCGGCGCCAGCCGAGAACTCATCAGCGCCAGACGTGTTATTTGTAGGATGTAATTCGTCTCTCTAACCTCTCACTCAAAAGTCAAGTTTTCCAGATTACAATATTCAACACAGCTACATATTTCTCACGTCTTAATGTCAAGCGCGGATTGTTGAAAAGCACTAACTGGATTTTATGGAGAGCGCTATAATCTGTTATAGTAAAGTACCTGTAATTAAGGAGTAAAAAAAAGACACACATGACACTAAAACCTGCAGATAGCGGAAGAAGAGAGTGATGCAAAACAGGAGATAAAGGCTTAATAGCAGAACATTAACCAAAAAAAGTAAAAAAAAAAAAAAAAAGAACACAAACATCATAATTTAGGGCGAGGGAGGTAATTATATACTGAAACATCAAGAGTGAAATTGTGATACTGAAATTACAAGTGACCTGAAGAGTTTAATGCATCTACCTTTGACGGTGCATTTTTGTATTCTAGGGGTATTCAGGGAAGAGAGAGAATTTTATGTTGTTCCGCTCTAGGCTCTAGTGTCGGCCCAGCCAGGAACACCAACATAGAACCCGAATGCTGTTCTGTCACAACAGAGAGCAGTAGTAGTATTTTTTCCTCTACCTATAGCTTGAGTCCCACAAAGTATCTCCACTGAAACTAGAGGAGCCCTTTAAATTAATCAAAAAAACCTATTAAACCTAAAACCTATCTCCATACACCCCAATAGGACATAAACTTATGACCGTCAAAGTGCTTCGTTGTTCATTGAGGTTCTCTGCTGACTTACGACAGGTGCTCCTAGACCCCTTTTGATGGAATATTGTGAGTAGAGTTAATTCTACAAAGGCCAACGTCGACTCTACAAAGGCCAACGTCGACTCTACAAAGGCCAACGTCGACTCTACAAAGGCCAACGTCGACTCTACAAAGGCCAACGTCGACTCTACAAAGGCCAACGTCGACTCTACAAAGGCCAACGTCGACTCTACAAAGGCCAACGTCGACTCTACAAAGACCAACCCCGGCGCTACAAGACCAACGCCAACGCTACAATACAAACGTCAACTCTACAGTGATGGATAATTTTCATATTTTCAAGAAAAGTAAGTAGCCTACTTTCAGACACTCAAGACCAGTGGCCATTATGTATGGGAAAGAGGGAAGAAAAGGGAAACCCAAGCGTTTTGCCACTTAATTTTATGTTTCTTGTCATTTGTGAGGGGCAGGATATTAGGCAATTTACCGAAATATATCTATTGAAAACTCTGCTCCACCTTCTTGAAATGAAAAGTAAACCCCCCTGGATTAGAAATGTATTTTATCTCTCAGCCAGAGATTCCTGTCCATGAAGAAAGTGGAGCAGAACTAATAATAGATGTATATTGGTAAATTACTGGATATCCTGCCCCCACACTTACACACATTACATAAGAAATAAGTAAAGCATTCAACACTTTAAGGATAGGCTTTCTATGTTTTAGCCAAGTAAAGAAGGTTTCAATGGTTAATAAGGTATAAAAAACAGAAAAACAAGAAAATACCAATTTGAAGCCTACAAAAATATGTCTCTTTAAGGAGTAGCACTCCCCTGTTTAACCCATGCTCTGAAAATGAGTTTATAAAATTATGCAAATGAGTTGGAGGTACTACAACCTTGGTCACAGGAGCACCTCTTGGCTCCGCCGGCTGTTAATTTATGTAAGCTCCCACTATGTTCATTGCAGCCTAGTCCCACCCGTCCATCATGACCTCACCGGCACAAATAACAACAGGTGCCAATAGAAGCCAAGAGCCTCTCCGGTGATGTAAGCTGTAGTGCCTCCCACTCATTGCTTGATTTTCTAAACTCATTTTCTGAATATTTCAGCCATTCCAAGATGTAATAAAACAGTTTCATCCCATAGAAGACATAACGAGCAAGTGAGTTAGCGCAGTCAAACAACAGTACCATCAATCTGATGGTATATGTCCTTTAAAGGGTCTGTTTCAACAGAGACAGTCTCTTTTAGCATGTGGCAGCAGGACGATGACCAGTTTATATCGAGGAAGGCCGTGATCAATGATCAATATTGAAATGCGGCCATTCTAATTTACGACCTAGTAATGCAAGCATGGGTGGGTATGCCAATAAGGAGGTCCTCTGATGGAATGGTTGACTCCTTACATGTCCAAATGTCTCCATACACCTTTAACCCCCAGTAAAATGTCAAAATTAACTTAAAATATCTAAAAATGACAGCATGTAGTGATGGCACCGGTCCCTTTAGGACATTTTACTTTGACTCCCCAAGAGTTCTCGCTATCTCCATCATCATCTCCACAATGATACGACAGATCTCATTGCAAATATCTGCAGATTATTTTTTATGCTTTTTTTAATCTCGGCTTTAATCCTAGGGGATATGTGCGAGGATACACTGTGCATCTACATCTACAGACTGTGCAATCTACATGCCAGACAGGAATGAAAGTCACCTACAACGGCACAGACTTCTGCATTGGAAAGTTAGAGCAAGTCAAGGGTTACTTCTCCATGTCTCGGCGCACATGAACTTTCAGACTCCTAAGAGAATCGACAGGAGGACAGAATCGGAAATAGTTTGGTCATTTTAAGACTAACTTTTCTTAAAGGTTTGTAGAAAAAAAACTGATAGGTAGCTATAGGCAAAAGGGGAATGTTGGGAGTTGTAATTTCACAACAGCCAAAGAGGCATTGATTGATTGATTGATTGTGTACATACAAATGGTTTTTAAGGAGAAAAACATTGAAGGATTAAACCCAAGAGACCTTCAGAGTCTGAAGGAGCTGACATGTGTGAAGCTTAGGTCACTTTAATAAGACATCAATGCCTTATGGCACCAATAAAATCCAATACAGGAGCTTCAAAAAATGTCTAAAGCAGTCAATTTGGGCAAAACCAAGGGTTAAACCACCAGATAAAGTTACGTTAAAGACGCTCCACCAGCCAAACTAAGTATAAATAGGCATGAGGTGGGGTTCAGGTTAGGGAGTGTGTTCACTTGGGTTAAAACCACTAAACCCATGTGGTTGATTTCCTTTAAAGGAAACCTACCATCTCAGATCTACCTACCTGGGCCGTGGAGTAGCCACGCCATGTAGCTTTATCTCCAGATACTCCACGACCCAGTGGCCTCTTTCACATATTTGCATATTAGGGTGATAAAAGATTTCTGAAGTTACAGACAACTCAAGGATTAGCCCTAGAAAGGGCCCCAATGCCATTCATTAGTTAAACCTGTTAGGTAGATCCGAGATGGTAGGTTTACTTTAAACATTGCCATCCATAAAGGTAGATCAGTTCCTACTAAAACCCTAAGCCCTAAACTATCTATCCATAATCCTATAACACATCCCAACCTCATCTAAACTTTGACAAAAATTTGCCTATTATTTATAGGGTACTTGGGTGTGGAGTAGCCCCTCCGGGCTGTGGGAGCAAAGGTTACTTCACACCCCAGTTGCCTATGCAGTCCCCTACCTCCTACCGCGTCCTTGGCGCTCCTCAGTGTGCTCCTTCTTGCTGTAGACTTCTTCAAGCTCTGTCCCCGCCTCCTTTCGCATTCTTGGTACGCTTCTTTTTGTCGCCGGCCTCTTCGAGGTCTGTGCATGCGCAGCAGTTCTTGCCAAATGCAGGTGGCAGAGCGCACTCACATATGGTGGCAGTTGCCGATACTGAAGGGGCTACATGCATGCGCAGTGCTTGAAGAAACCGGTAACAAGAAGAAGCATGCTGAGGACACGGATGGAGGTGGGGATGGGGGCATGGAGTAGCCTCTCTGAGATGTGAAAGCCAAAGCAACTACATGCTCCATTAGCCTATTCAGTCCCTACTATCTCCCGCAGCCTTGGCGCTCCTCAGCGTGCGCCTTCTTGCTGTAGACTTCTACAAGTTCTGTCCCCACCTCTGTACGCACTCTTGGCACGCTTCTTTTTGTCGCCGGCCTCTTCGAGGTCTGTGCATGCGCAGCAGTTCTTCCCCAATGCAGGTGGCAGAGCGCACTGACATATCGTGGCAGTTGCCGATACTGAAGGAGCTACTTGCATGCGCAGAGCTTGAAGGAACCGGTAACAAGAAGGAGCATGCTGAGGACACGGATGGAGGTGGGGACCTGGGCATGGAGCAGCCTCTCTGGGATGTGGGAGCAAAAACAGCTCCATGCCCCAGTAGCCTGTGCAGTCCCTACCTCCTACCACGTCCTTGGCACTCCTCAGCGTGCTCCTTCTTGCTATAGACTTCTTCAAGCTCTGTCCCCACCTCCTTCCGCATTCTTGGCACGTTTCTTTTGTCACCGACCTCTTGGAGGTGTTTGCATGCGCAGCAGTTCTTGCCAAATGCGTACTGGCATATCGTGGCAGTTGCAGGTACTGAAAGGGCTACTCGCATGCGCAGAGCTTGAAGGAAACAGTAACAAGAAGGAGCATGCTGTGGACAGGGAAGGAGGTGGGGACTAGGGCAGTTGCCGGTCTTGGCGCTCCTTGGCGTGCTACAGGCTTCTTCAAGCTTTGTACATGCACAGTAGCCCCTACGCCGAGCTCGAAGAAGCCGTCGACAAGCAGGAGGGCATTCCGAGGGGGTGCGCCATTTACCAGGCCTACATTAGTAGATTTTCAGTCCCGCTTTTGCTGTTTTTGTTTAATGAAGATGAAGAACTAGCGAACGTTCAACCTAAAGCCACAGTCAATTGTTATATTTTATTAATAGTAACATTTCCTCGGATGCCATTTTCCCTGCACACTATATGCATAATTAATTGACTCAGCGCCTGAGATATAAATATTTTACCGTTCTAAGAAATTATTGCAATTTTTTTTTACAGTTTTTTTCTGTGTTTGTTTTTGCCTATACATCTGACGCAGCGATAACGGTTGTCACATTGGGGGCGAGCCGGCGCGCGGGATACTGGAGTCTGTAACACTCTTGGATTGGCACATTTAGTACCGTAAAACAGTGCCTCTAATTTCACAGAATCATAGACCTGAGTACAGCCCATAATTCTCAGAGATGGTAAAAGCTCTCCCGACAGCTTTATAATTGTTGCCCTGATGATTAACTGCAAATATAAAGCTGAAAATAATCATTTTACTTGCATTTATCGGATAAGAGCTCCACTTCTAGGCCGCAGTATTTACAGAGATAAGCGACTTCCAGGCTGAGCTTGTTATTTCAGCATTTCTGGAGGTACACAAGGAGATGCTGCAGAGCTGGAACGGCCTGGCAGTATATCAGCCCCGGCACAGTCATTACCCAGAAAAGAGGAGCTCGTTCTACAGTTACCTGTCCGGCTGGAATTCTGCTGTATGTGCATGATCCCTGTACTGTGACATCACTGCGTGCATTATCCCTGTACTGTGACATCACTGCGTGCATTATCCCTGTACTGTGACATCACTGCGTGCATTATCCCTGTACTGTGACATCACTGCGTGCATTATCCCTGTACTGTGACATCACTGCGTGCATTATCCCTGTACTGTGACATCACTGCGTGCATTATCCCTGTACTGTGACATCACTGCGTGCATTATCCCTGTACTGTGACATCACTGCGTGCATTATCCCTGTACTGTGACATCACTGCGTGCATTATCCCTGTACTGTGACATCACTGCGTGCATTATCCCTGTACTGTGACATCACTGCGTGCATTATCCCTGTACTGTGACATCACTGCGTGCATTATCCCTGTACTGTGACATCACTGCGTGCATTATCCCTGTACTGTGACATCACTGCGTGCATTATCCCTGTACTGTGACATCACTGCGTGCATTATCCCTGTACTGTGACATCACTGCGTGCATTATCCCTGTACTGTGACATCACTGCGTGCATTATCCCTGTACTGTGACATCACTGCGTGCATTATCCCTGTACTGTGACATCACTGCGTGCATTATCCCTGTACTGTGACATCACTGCGTGCATTATCCCTGTACTGTGACATCACTGCGTGCATTATCCCTGTACTGTGACATCACTGCGTGCATTATCCCTGTACTGTGACATCACTGCGTGCATTATCCCTGTACTGTGACATCACTGCGTGCATTATCCCTGTACTGTGACATCACTGCGTGCATTATCCCTGTACTGTGACATCACTGCGTGCATTATCCCTGTACTGTGACATCACTGCGTGCATTATCCCTGTACTGTGACATCACTGCGTGCATTATCCATGTACTGTGACATCACTGCGTGCATTATCCATGTACTGTGACATCACTGCGTGCATTATCCATGTACTGTGACATCACTGCGTGCATTATCCATGTACTGTGACATCACTGCGTGCATTATCCCTGTACTGTGACATCACTGCGTGCATTATCCCTGTACTGTGACATCACTGCGTGCATTATCCCTGTACTGTGACATCACTGCGTGCATTATCCCTGTACTGTGACATCACTGCGTGCATTATCCCTGTACTGTGACATCACTGCGTGCATTATCCCTGTACTGTGACATCACTGCGTGCATTATCCCTGTACTGTGACATCACTGCGTGCATTATCCTTGTACTGTGACATCACTGCGTGCATTATCCCTGTACTGTGACATCACTGCGTGCATTATCCCTGTACTGTGACATCACTGCGTGCATTATCCCTGTACTGTGACATCACTGCGTGCATTATCCCTGTACTGTGACATCACTGTGTGTATTATCCCTGTACTGTGACATCACTGTGTGTATTATCCCTGTACTGTGACATCACTGTGTGTATTATCCTGTACTGTGACATCACTGTGTGTATTATCCCTGTACTGTGACATCACTGCGTGCATTATCCCTGTACTGTGACATCACTGCGTGCATTATCCCTGTACTGTGACATCACTGCGTGCATTATCCCTGTACTGTGACATCACTGCGTGCATTATCCCTGTACTGTGACATCACTGCGTGCATTATCCCTGTACTGTGACATCACTGCGTGCATTATCCCTGTACTGTGACATCACTGCGTGCATTATCCCTGTACTGTGACATCACTGCGTGCATTATCCCTGTACTGTGACATCACTGCGTGCATTATCCCTGTACTGTGACATCACTGCGTGCATTATCCCTGTACTGTGACATCACTGCGTGCATTATCCCTGTACTGTGACATCACTGCGTGCATTATCCCTGTACTGTGACATCACTGCGTGCATTATCCCTGTACTGTGACATCACTGCGTGCATTATCCCTGTACTGTGACATCACTGCGTGCATTATCCCTGTACTGTGACATCACTGCGTGCATTATCCCTGTACTGTGACATCACTGCGTGCATTATCCCTGTACTGTGACATCACTGCGTGCATTATCCCTGTACTGTGACATCACTGCGTGCATTATCCCTGTACTGTGACATCACTGCGTGCATTATCCCTGTACTGTGACATCACTGTGTGTATTATCCCTGTACTGTGACATCACTGTGTGTATTATCCCTGTACTGTGACATCACTGTGTGTATTATCCCTGTACTGTGACATCACTGTGTGTATATTCCCTGCAGGGGGACCATATAGCAGAAATGTTATCAAAACAGACCAAGTAAGGAACAGAAGGGTCTCCACATGCGAATGACCATAAAACCATTTCCTATCAGAGGACCCACCTACAGGCGCAGGAAGATTAATGACTTGGTGAAGTCGTAGGAGTAAAAGACAATGCTGGCAATTACTGCTCGGCTAGAGTCAATCCTGCGTTTGAGGATTAATTCATCATAATCCCACACTGTATGAGAGACGTGGACGTCAGTGACAAATCCAGGCTTCATATATTTTTATTAAGGGCACAGGGCGGAACAGTGGTGCTATGTCATCCTCAACCAACTCAATACAGACCCTGAGTGGGAGCAGGAGAACGTACATAAAAAGCGAGGAGGCCACACGAGGTGGGAAGGATTCTATACATTACACTGGCACATACGTCTGATTGCTGTGGATCCATATACAAGGACCTTCAGTTATAACATGAACTAGTACGCTGTTAGATAAAGAAGACATAGACATAGAAGAACGAAGAACGTAGAGGGTTGTGGACAACCTGGACAGAGCTATCCTTCACGTTGTTGAGAAGGATCATGAAGCTTCTGGAAGTAGTTGGTGGAGGATAACCTGGATAGTGTTAGCGTAATCGTTCCTTTGTTAGATAGTAGAGAATAGTCCATTGTTTGGATGTAGATTGTGGCCAGGACCTAGGCAGCAGTAGACAATTCCCTTTGTTGTGAAGGATCTGGAAGTAGAGGACAGCATAGAACCTGGGTAACATTGGAGCTATAATTTTCTTGGCCATGAAGGATCTAGGAGTAGAGGGTTTGGGGAATATATGGACAGTGCACTAATGTTTCCATTTTTGGGAAGTAGAGGGTCATAGAAAACCTGGAATGCATTGGACTATCGTTTCCATTGTTGGGAAGTAGAGGGTGGCAGAGAACCAGAGCAGTATCTGCCTATCAGTTCCAATGTTTGTGAGTAGACATTGGCAGAGAATCTGAATTTCATTGGACCATCATTTCCATTATTGTAAACTAGAGGGTGGCAGGGAGCCCTAGCAGCACATTGGACCATCTTCTCCACTGTTGAGAGGCAGAGGGTGTCAGAGAACATGGACCACATTGGACCATCATTTCCACTGTTGGGAAGTGAACGGTGGCAGAGAACCGGGACCACATTGGACCATCATTTCCACTGTTAAGGGCATAGGGTGGCAGAGAACCTGGGCCACATTGGACCATCATTTCCACTGTTGCGAAGTAATGGGTGGCAGAGAACCAGGACCACATTGGACCATCCTTTCCACTGTTGGGAAGTGGAGGACATCAGAGTACCTGGGTCACATTGGGCCATCATTTCCACTGTTGGGAAGTAGAGGACATCCTAGAACCTGGGTCACATTAGGCCATCATTTCCACTGTTGGGAAGTAGAGGGTGGCAGAGAAACTGGGTCACATTGCCTCTCAACAGTGGAGATGATGGTCCAGAGGGTGGCAGAGAACCTGGGCCACATTGGACCATCATTTCCACTGTTGGGAAGTAGAGGACATCAGAGAACCTGTGTCACATTGGACCATCATTTCCACTGTTGAGAAGTAGAAGGTGGCAGAGAAACTGGATCACATTGGACCATCATCTCCACGGTTGAGAGGCAGAGGGTGAAAGAGAATCTGGGCCACATTGGACCATCATTTCCACTGTTGGGAAGTAGAGGACGAAAGTAAACTTGGGATGCATTGGACCCCCATTTCCATTGTGTGGCGAAGGACCTGCAGAATCACATTATCATTTCCTTTGTTTGGAAGAATATGAAAGTAGACGGCGGCGTAGACCCAAAGCAGCTTCGTAATTTGAGAAACGGATAGTCATTGAGTTGAATACTTCTCAATGTAATAATTTACCCGTTCATTACCCGTTCATAGCCAATTTTCACTTACAGGACAACATGTTAGAAAGGGTCTGTTGTGTTTCTGCTGCAACTTTAGACCCAATTTTAGCTTTTTTACACGATAACTCATGGGTACACATAAAAAACCGCATAAAAGACAATACAAACTTCTATTTTACTTACATCAACCAGGGAGCAAAAAACTAAACTTCTCTTCTAATTATAAAAAGTAATTTGTGGATGCGGAACATTCACACAGAGACGCGGCCATAAACGGGTTTTATAAATATAATCCAGATACTACGATGATACACAAGTCCCAGAATACGCTCATTTTCCCAAAATAATATCTGCATTTTATTTTTCAAATTATAGGAAAACGTTAGAAAAAAATTTGCAATTATCATTTTTAAAATAGTAACAATTCCTTTAATTGTGTTATTATCGCTTTAAAGTTTTTGCTTTTAATTGCATCACATTGATGATTATTAGTTACTGTGCTATAGCTACACAAAGTGGGACATCCAATGGTGCACAATAATACTCTGGGGCTGGAATGGGAAAGCTGGATTCGCATATAGTATACAGAGGATACTTTTGACATAATACACTAATAGGTACAAATGTGTTATTTTATCAAAGGATCAGTAAGAGAAATAGAGTCTTATCAGTGACTGCAAACTGCATATAGAAATAGATGTCAATTACCTAAAAACCAATCCCTGGACTATCCCACAAAAAACAGGCATCAATCTGCTCCTGCTCTATAACACACTGCCTGCAGATAGGACATTGTGTATTATCTGTTTGGCTCCTCCTGCTCTATAACATGCTGCCTGCAGATAGGACACTATGTATTATCTGTTTGGCTCCTCCTGCTCTATAACATGCTGCCTGCAGAACGGAAGCTGTAAAATCTGCAGAGCACCTCCTGATTTGCAAGATGCTAAAAGGAGATAGGACACTAAATAAATAAAATCCAATCAGCTCCTCCTGCTCTATAACATGCTGCCGGCAGAAAAGACACTACTACATACAATCTGCTCAGCTCCTCTTTCTCTATAAAGTGCTCCCTGCAGATAGGACAAAATGTACAACCTTCTCAGCTCCTCCTGCTCTATAACATGGTGTTTTTTAAGAGATTCTGTCTCAGTATAAGGCCAGAAGGGAGAGGGAGCCCCGATAAGAAAGCCAAATCCCACCAACCCGGTCGTTCCAGCGTACTTTACAATGATCATAGATGATCGTTCCCACCTGCTGGGATAGGGAGAAGGGAAAGCCAAAGTCAAAGTCAGCATACCAAGCAACAAAAAGAAGACAAAATCGTATTAAACAGTTAATCATAGATAGAGACTAAGGTAACAAACAGATTGCAATGTAGTAAAAAGCCAAGACGCAAGTGAAAACATAACAGAAGGTAGAAAACTCAAATTTGGATCAGAAAGAATAAACACGCAGGTATGTAAACCAATAACCGGCAGGGAAATCCAACCCCAAGAAAGCTTTATAGCAGGATAATGAGATGCCTGAGCAAACCACTAACAGTTGTAACACTCGCTGACCCCTCATCCCAACAGCGCAAACAGGAGTACTGACAACTATATCCCAACAGAACCAAGCAGTGCGGGAACACCCTCCAAGTGAGACTACAATCCCGGAATATTTCTACTAAGACAAAGATGTGATGAAACCTAACACAAAGCAAATCTGTCAGCAGTTGTTGTCATGCTACAAAGGGGTTGTTTGACATTAATAAAAACTTTACTGTTGGGCTGGTGAGGGGGGAGGCGGTGAAAAAAAATAAACCTGTACTTACCTCACCCGGCTCCCGATGTCCCGCTCTGCCATCCCCTCTGCATGGCACCTCTGCTGCAACAACGTTGCACACCTGCCACACCCCCACCCCTCCCCTGCTCATCCCTTTAGCAAGTGCTGTGACAGGAGAGACAGGTGGATGTGTCGGGCTGCTGGAAGTTGTCAGAGCCGTGTTTTTTTTTCCATAGCCAGTAAAATTTTTATTACTTTTGGACAACTCCTTTACTATAGTAAACCAGTGAGCAGTCAAGGTCTATAGATTTTCCAGTAATAGTTCTTTAAGATACTTCTTGTGTGTATGAATGTTCTTTTAATTATCGCTAAACTCTACTTTTCATGTAAACATCTCAATTTCATTACGGCTCTTCTTCTCCGCACCCGTTGTGCTTCAGGCTTCAGTTTTGTCCATTAACGTGTTATTATATCGTTGGATGTTCCCAGCTAGTAACCGTGGTATATATTGGCACATTCATCTTATTAGATTTACAAATTACCATCCTGTTGTTAGGGGCGTCAGGGCGTCAATTTTCCGGATTGGCTATTCGGCCGCCAATCCAGGCAATATATCTGAACCCAGAAGATGAACGTCAGGTCAGCTCCTCTTAGGCAGGGTGCCAAGTGGACTTATCCTGCTATAGTTCCCTGGTGCAAAATTGCTCTGCACCTCCACCCAGTCAAGCACTGCTAGGGTATCACAAAACCCACTTAACCCAATCAGTTGCCTCCTCGAACAATGGGACATTACTGATTGACCAAAGCTGGTCCCGTGACCCACTCTAGCACTTCTGGCTGGGCAGAGGTGGCCACATACTGCAAGTACCCAAACAACATAGAAACCAGAGCAGGGTATGTATACTCTTTTTGTTTGGAACTGAGCCCTCAAAAGATTTTCCAGAATTCCCGGAAAGCTATTTCTGAGAGTAGAAGAGAGAAGACCAGAGTAGAGAGTAGATAGCTCTTCAGGATGAAGCACCACCTCGAGTAGCACTTGCAGAGCTGTGGGCTAAGAATAAACCATTAAAAATTATTGTCTTCTCTCTTGGCATTTTAGTTTTAATACACAACTGTATTCCCTGTAGAAGGACAATTGTGGATCAGGTGTTTGTATAGTTTTGTGTTGTTCCCCTCTGTATGGCACCCATGCTGCTTTAGCAGGTGCTGGGACAGGTGAGAGGTGGACTTGTCGGGCTGCTGGAAGTTGCAGAGCAGAGGTGCGGTCCTGACGGACGGCGGAACAGGACACCAGGAGCACAGAGGGAGGTAAGGTAATTTTTTTCCACGGCCCACCAGTAAAGTTTTTATTGCTGTTGGACAACCCCTTTAATAAAGTAAACCAGTGAGCAGTCAAGGTCTATAGATTTTGCGGGAATAGTTCTTTAAGACACTTCCTGTGTGTACCGTATGAATGTTCTTTTAATTATCGCTAAACTCTACTTTGACGTTTTCATGTAAACATCTCGAAATTTCATTACGGCTCTTCTTCTCCGCACTTGCTCCGCTTCAGGCTTCAGTTTTGTCCATTACTGTGTTATTATATCGTTGAATGTTCCCAGCTAGTAACCGCGGTATATATTGGCGCATTCATCTTAGTAGATTTACATATTACCATCCTGTTGTTGCGATCTGACCTTTCCTCGTGGCACATGTGAATATGTACAGGCGGACGCGCACCCGACTGCAACCGGCCCCTCCAAATCGGTGAATTCCCTTCTCCTTTATTGAACTATTTTTGTTTTTACCTTTTTATTGCCTTTTTTTCCCACCCTCTATGATACAATCTCGAAGAAACTAACATGGTATGAAAGAGCAGTTTTAAACCTGGATATTACGGGCAGTTTGGATAGAAGAAGATTTAATGCTCATCTTTCAAGGAGAAAATGTAGATTAAGAATTCATTGGCATTCATAAAGATTAACAGCATTATGCAGGGACATTATTCACATGGAGCTCGTGAGTTATGGATTAAGGCAGATGATTGCTTTTGTTGACGGAAGGTGTAGGACAGCGCTTATGATTCATAGTCGAGAAAGATAAAGAACTTTTTTGAAGATGTTGAGTCTTGTATTATTCACCAAAACAATAACCCGGTGTATCGGTAATAAGTTACTGTCACTTATCATGTAATATGCCCATCATGATCGGCACAGAACACCATTGTCTTAGCAACGTGTGCATTCATCTTTGTCAAATCCGATTTCTTTTATATAAAACCCTTCCACTTGGATGATTCCACCAAATCCCTCTCCATAAAGTTGGAAATTCGTCGGTTAGTGAAGGGTTAGAGGCAGAGAGACTTGAGTTGTCATACTTTGGCGTTTGTCGTTAGTAGCAGCAGGACTATGAAAAATAGATTTAGGAATGTAACTTCATTTGGAGTGTGTCCTCACACTGCTCCATGCTTCTTAGCTCCATGCATGAGGTGAAGGAGTTTGCCAAGAATTCTGGAAAACCTGGTGGTTCTGAAAACATTGCCGCAAGACACCCCTGTCCAATTATAGACCTGGCAAGTTGCTAGGGGAGTCAATTTGCCCAGTTGGCTGATTCGGCCACCAATCCAGGCAATATGTCTGAACCCAAAATGTCAGGTCCGCTCATCTTTAGTCAGGGTGCCAAGTGGACTTATCCTGCTATAGTTCCCAAGTGCAAAATTGCTCTGCACCTCCACCCAGTCAAGCACTGCAGGGGGATCACAAGACCCACTTTGCCCAATCAGTCGCCTCCTCGAACAATGGGACATTACTGATTGACCAAAGCTGGTCCCGTGACCCCCTCTAGCACTTCTGGCTGGGCAGAGGTGGCCAAAGATTGCAAGTACCCAAACAACATGGAAACCAGAGCAGGGTAAGTACACTCTTTTTGTTTGGCATTGCCTCCTTACCCCTCACAAGATTTTCCAGAATTCGTGGAAAGCTATTTCTCAGTGTAGAAGGGAGCAGACCAGGGTAGAGAGTAGAAAGCTCTTCAAGATGAAGCCCCACCTCGAGTAGCACTTGCAGAGCTGTGGGCTAAGAATAAACCATTAAAAATGATTGTCTTCTCTATTGGCATTTTAGTTTTAATACACAACTGTATTCCCTGTAGAAGGACAAATTCTGGATCAGGTGTTTGTATAGTTTTGTGTTGCGCCATTCCTTTATTATAACCCCTTGGAAGTATCTAAAAGTGACTTATTGATTGATGGAAATGGGGAGCAAGGAATAAGAAATCTCTAAGAGGATGACCGTCCTTAGGCGACTTCATCAGTACCCTTAACTGATTGGCTAAAGAGTATTCTATCAAAACCTATTAACCACGCTTGTGGACAATTAGTGGATAAAAAAATATATGAAATAACGAATATAAAATAAATTCCATTTAATAAAATAGCTCTCCCACAAAAAACAGAAAAGTGCAAAAAAAGGCCCGAAAAACACACACAAAAAAATTATCTCTATTAAATATAGGAACCCAACGCGCAACTTCCAACAATGAAACTTTAAATAGGGCAACTCACTTAATATGTAAACTCATTTTCCAGCAGCGCAGCGTCGGCAGTGATTTACATGCATTTCACAGTATTCTGCAACATCAGGGAAATTAATCAAAGACGACACAATCATCAATATGCAGTCTAACATCTAAAGTGGCAATAAAATGTTTTAGTAGAAATTGCCGTATAAATAACTGCTAAGAGAAGTAGTATCGACTTGTAAATGGAAAAAAACTAGATTCTGGAGAGGGGGGAAAAAAAAAAAGTTAAGTAATTTGCTCAGAAGTATTTTGAGGAAGGGATTGGGGGGGGGGGGTAAAAGTTTGAAGCAATAGTAAACTGATAAGTGGTGCTCTGTACTGTTTTATAAAATACAGGCTGTCCTTTACTTAAGGACACCCGACTTACAGACGACCCCTAGTTAAAGACGGACCCCTCTGCCCCCTGTGACCTCTGGTGAAGTCTCTGGATGTTACTATAGTCCCAGGCTGCAATGATCAGCTGTAAGGTGTCTGTAATGAAGCTTTATTCATAATCCTTTGTCCTATTTCAGCAAAAAATTTTGAAACTCTGATTGTCACTGGGGCAAAAAATAATTTGTCTGGATCTACAATTATAAAATATACAGTTTCGACTTACATACAAATTCAACTGAAGAACAAACCTATGGAACCTATCTTGTATGTAACCCGGGGACTGCCTGTATATAGGTGCTACAATCTGCTACATGAGGCGAACTATAGACTGGCGCCGTCCCGCGGGTTGTTTTTTTTTTACATGGGTTCCCCATGCTGGGTCTCAGACTCCTGTTGATATTGGATGTGAAGAGACACTATTTTTAAGAGGCAGCTCCTGCTTTGTAGCAGGTGACGGCGCCCCCCATTTTGCTGCAGGTAGTACTGCCTGAGGCAAGAAACTCAACTCGTCTCGTAGCTGAAGCACCCCTGGCTACAATATGCAAGCTGTCCATGACTTGGATGCTCCCGAGTAAGGAACAGGATGAGAGAAAACGCTCAGGCTGGAAATAAACCTTGTAGTACAACTAAAAATAAAAAAAAGTTATGGAATGAGCAGTTTTTATTCCATTTTTTAGCATGGTGGCCATCTTGGGTAATCAACTTATAGATTAGTGTTCCACATCCAGGACCGTTACCCATCTCAAAAACGGGAGGCTACTGACCACTGTCCTGGTGTTTGGCTTAAAGGAAAAATGGAGCCCATGTATCATGCCCCTTGTTTAACACTATGGGGCTATTTTCTGGGACACCAACCTATCTGAAGAACAGCATTACTACGAAACATTGTGACAAAGCTAGACCGAATGGTGAAATGGAGAGTTTGCGCAATAGCCCTAGGGCATTAGGGGAATTTTCTAGGGCACCAACCTATGTGAAAAACAGGTGTCTACTAAGCATTGTGTCACAGCTAGGTTGAATGATGGAGCAACGGAGCGCATGTGCAGTGCCCCTTGTTCAACTCTATGGGGATATTTTTGGATCACCCATTGAGTTTCATCAGCGAGTCCACCTCTCCATTCAGCTTGGTCGTGGAACATGTGTAAGAAGACCACAGATAAATGTGCATCTTTGATGTGGGGGCCGGCATCAATCAGGTACGCCGTGGATACATTAGAGAATAACCCTCATTCCGGGGGGACCCTGTGACCAGAAATGAAGGATCTGGTTTGTCAGTTTTCAACATGTCCAACTCTTCATTTCTAAGAGATAAGCCAGCGACAAGGTTCCCAACAGCTTATTACCAGCTCATCCGCCAATGTGGGCATGCCTGCTAGATGGGGATCGACAGGAATAGCCTAAAGGTTATTGTCAGATACCACAGCTGCTTAGGGGTCCCTTTGGACCACCAGATTCAATTATATGAGAAGGCAACATTCATCATCCCATTGGAAATAGACCCTACAAGCCTCCAAATTAGGCCGTCTTCTGCTGTATCTTTGGGATACAATATTAGGTTAGAGTGTGGGACCGCTGAAGGATCCTCTGGCGTTATGGTGGGCCAGTCCGACACTGCATGCTATTTTTTTTTTTCAAAATTACTGTTCCTAAAATAAAAGGTATACATAATAAAAACACACACATTTGCGGTTGTCAAAATTTAGAACGAAACATAAAACGATGTGCACATAATAGTATATAGGGGTTTTCCCACTAACCAAGTTAGGACCTTACTGATCGTTTGGGGTCTAAGTGAAGAGACCCCCCACAGATCACGAGAACGAGGGGTCCCAAGTACCTTGTCGCTCTGGGATACTAATGGAGCAGATATCCGCACATGACCGTTCTGCGCTATACGTCTCAATGGAGACAACAAAAATTGCAGGGCGGCATCAGCTCCATAGAGATGAAGGGAGCAGAATGGTCATGCGCAGCCGCCTGCTCCATTACTCTGACGGAATGACGGGGGGGTCGAACTGAGGTACCTGGAACCCAATCGGACACCTCGTTCTCATGATCTGTGGGGGTCTCATCGCTGAGAACCCCACCGATCAGCAAGTTAGGGCCTATCCCATGGATAGGCCCTAACTTGGTTAGTGGGAAAACCCCTTTAAATGCTATATTAGGTCTAGTATAAGATTATCCTATAAAACACCAGATTTTACTAATTGATCACAATCATACACAATTTTTTAGAGCTGCCAAAGGACACCGAAGCAAAAAAAATTATAAAGACTTATATGGATCTTAAAGAAAAAGATAGTGAACACAACAAACCTCACAAACAAAAATACATCTTGTGAATTGTGAAGACAATCAAAGTCAATTAAAAACATCATAAAAAACTAAAAAGGTATTAAGGAATTTAAATAAATTAGATATTGATGATCTTTTCATGAATACATTTCTATATATAAGTATTTTATTATCCATTGAACACAAATATTATAACACGACTTTCAAATGTTGTTGTTCCAATAGTTTCACAAAAATAAAAAGAGGCAAATTTCCGGTTTTCCCTTTCAGAATTGATTTGGGGGTCACTCTGCAAGCCCCCTACTGTGCCCTAAAGGTGCATTGCACAGCAGTCCCCCCTTCCTGCTGCTAGATCCTGCTCACTTATTTAGTTTGGGACACGGTGTCCAAGGGACGGAGAACATAATCCACTAATTAGCAGTAATTATTCATGGCGCAAAGATAGGGAGCGCGCGGCGGGGAGGGATAATAAGGCACAATTACAAGTCAAAGGGTCTGGAAGAAGAATGAAGATATTCTAATCGAGGAGAAGAATTTTAAAAGTCTAGCAAAAGTTTTTTAATTGATCGATTTATATTTTAAAATACCGGAATACATGTGATTTTTATAACATTTTTAACTTGTTTTTTTTTTTCTACGTATTATCTACCGGTTCGGGAACCTCTTTTTTGCTTGTCCGGCAAAACTCATATGAAGCCAACAGAGAAGGTGACCTATTGGTATACGTAGATTATGGATACACAGCTAATCTGTTATACTTTAAACGAGTCAACCAAATTGTATATGTTATAAGGTTCTTTTTGACAAGAGCACAAAAGAGCAAGAGAAACGAGCACAAAAATTCCCCCAATTGTGCCGATTTGTAATCTATGGGAAATCCTGGAAGTAACTGTTCAATTTCTCTACAGCTCCCCCACAGGGGAAACTAAGCATTACACAATGATCATTCAAATCAATATCCTTAGCAGGACAAGTTGTTCCGAGCTAAAGACACTCTAGGTAATCCCTCTACAGACTGGCCTAGTATCCCATTCTCTACTAGGGAGTATGGATTTGGTTTTGGATTTTCTAAAATTGACAAAATTAAGTTTTAACCATTCTAGTGGACATTGTCAAAATTAATAAAACACTGTCGGCCGTAGACTTTATTCTTCAATGGCACTTAAACAAACAGTGCCCAGATTGGATGCCATAGCCTTTTTTTCTTTTTTAGAACATTGACTGTCAATGGTCGGAGCGCGACAAAAAACTTTCGCCTCTTGGGCTCCTGCAAATCCAACACAAAGGAGTAAATTTAATACATAGACAATAGGTGAGCAAAATATGGAAAGTTTTTGGTGGAGTCTAGTGTTTTGCTGTCTTTTTGTCATACCCCACCACCAGAGGTATAACCTATTGTCTGGAACATCCCTTTAAAAATATATGGTTTAAGAATGGAGAAGAGGGTAGTAATTTTTGGTGGTGCAAAAACTAGTTTTTTGCAACCCAAAAGTTTCATCACTTAACTTTCTATTGGGTATATAGACCTCCTAAGCCCCCCCCCCCCCCCCCCCACCTTCTCACTTGTAACGCTCGTTACAAGATAAAAAAAGATAAAATTACCGGAGCAACTTCAAGAGGAATCATTTCATTCACGCGATGAAGACTTTTTCCTTCCTATGATCTGCGCCCCAGCTGGTCACCACCTGACACTCCCGGGCAGGCCTATCCCTGCTGATGAGACAATGATTGTACACGCACCCAGCACGGGTCCTTCTTTACAACTCAGCACGGATTGCAAAATCAACCGCCACGCTGGGCGACCCGCGTCTCTGACACAGGAACATGGAAAACCAGTGATCGAATCACAGCACGCAGCTGGTGAGGCACAGCACTACTTACATGCTCCTTAAATGATCCATCAATACAAAGCCAATAGCAATACATCAGAAACATACAGGAAAAACACAGCCTATGTCTCCTCAACCAACACCGGCTGCTAAGTCTGCAAAAATAAGATCAATTGTTTACGAAAACTCAGTTAAAGGGGTTAATCACTTATGGATTATGGAGGCTGATGACTAAAAAGTGCATTTAGTAACTGTACAAGTGGATAGCATTGAGTTTGTACCCAAAAGAAAACCCAGAGATCATCAAGGGAAGTCAAATTTTATCAATTTGATTAACAATTTTTTAAGAAACTCAAAAATAAAGTGAAGAAGGACAACAGAAGGTGGCCACCATGACCGCTCATTGGTACTGGAGGAGAAGACCTATCGGTATACACAAAAACATTTTTGCAGGCCATTAAGTCCCCAAGCTCTAGAAGATCTTCACCTGTTGGCGAGGCAGTGTGGCCACTGGTTCTGAACAATGCTGAGGAACTGTGACCGACAATATATGCCAACAACACTTTTGCAGAACAGTGCATAAACATCCCCGGGCTGTAGGTCCCACTACAGACTCTGCTGATTTCTTAATGGAATTATCTTTGTAAGGGTTTTTTTTTTTCATTATGGAAAAAAACTCAAAAATAAAGTGAAGAGGGACAACAGAAGGTGGCCACAATGACCTCTTACAGGCACTGGAGGAGTAGATCTATCGATATACACAAAAACATTTTTGCAGGCCATGAATGAGACGTCCCCAAGCTCTAGAAGATCTTCACCTGTTGGCTAGGCAGTGTGGTCACTGGTTCTGAACAATGCTGAGGAACTGTGACTGACAATATATGCCACCAACACTTTAGCAGAACAGTGCATAAACTTCCCTGGGCCGTAGGACCCACTACAGACTCTGCTGATCTCTTAGATGGACTTATCTTTGTAAGGATTTTTTTTATTATGGAAAAGTTATCCTGAAACGACTTTGTAATGCCGGTGGTCCATTGGACACCATATTGGATTAGGCAACAATGTGCCCGGTGACAAGCTACACAGTAGAGAGTTGTATTACAGTAACTGTGTTATAGGATAAAGGGGTGATACGATCAAATATGACAGCCCCCGCAGCAAAAAGTTGCAACTAACATCTCTGAAAAGTAGAATTTGACCAAGAAACTGGTCTTTTAAATGAGTGCCACTATGACTATTTGTTAGATCACACTGGAAATGGTGACCTCCTGACCACTAAGGCTGTTTGAACGTTGGACAGTAACACACTCCTCGAAAAGCTATGCATATGGGTCGACAAGTTCTTTGCTTCAAAGAAGGAATTCACATTACCTGGCTTCCTACAGGCAGTGTTTGGCGAGTCCCGGGGAGTGTTGTTCAGCTTCAGCAGCCTGTGTGTCTATGTCTCAGTCTCCTCCAGCTTCCTCCTCCCTCACCACTTCCTGTCAAAGGCACTGAGCAGGGGAGGGAGGGGGATGGTGTGGAAAGGGAATGTATAAGGAGACTGAGACACTGGCACACACAGGCAGTAGTAGCACCTTCCCTGTGGACTTAACACACACTGCTGGCAGGTAATGTGAAAGAAAGTTTTATAAAGTACTGAACCAATTCAGAATGATGGCAAAAGAATTTTTAAATGTTTTAAATTTTTAAATGTTTAAAATTTTAATGGAACTTTTCACCAGCTAAAAACTGCATTTCTGGTGACAGGTTCGCTTTTTTTTTCTTAAAGGCAAATTATTATGGGAACACATGCCCATGTTCCTTATGAATTTTCAGAGACTTTTACCTAATTTATTAATTCATATGAAATGGGGCACATCTAACTTTCCCACAATTAAATACCAAAGCGAAAATAAAAAGCTTATCAATTGCCGGCTGATGGAACTTGGATCCTACAGAAAGGCATAAACACAATTTTTCCAGTTAATTTAAGCGATGACAGTGTGGTAGAACTTGTCTTTACCAATAGTGAAGCTCGCAAATACTTAAAGGCTAATAACCCATAAAAACTATCTGGACGTGATTAATTCTAATGTGTGAACAGCAGTGAAGACAACCTTAAAGGGAAAAACCCTCGTCTTACATAAAGTGAGATGACAAATGTCTTCGAGTGAAAGCTATTTCTGAGAAGAGCCTCCGGAACGTTAATGTTACTAATGTATCAAGTGTGAGCTGGTTCTCTTCCCAACCTAAAGAAAGACTTGGACTACGGGAGGGAAGTAAGGATTCTCTATATATTGAGGATTAGGGATGAGCGGACCAGAACTTTAGGTTCAGTGTCCTCCATTCCGCAGCTTTACCTAAACTGGAGAGGTTTCTTGACCGCCTGCCGAGCAGCCAATCAAGCAGCTTTCCGCACCTTGCAAATATGCAAGGCTGTGATTGGCCAGGTCGTTACCGATGGACACACCTGACCAATCAGAGACATGTCTAGATCAAGCAAGATCAGCAAGTAAGGCGGAGCTGCTGAATAGTGAACCCCGAATCTAAAGTTTGGGTCCGCTCATCTCTCATGCGCTCGTTGAGGATCAGTTCATTGATACCAGTGACCATTGATGGCCAAAACTAAAAACAATGTTTAAAGGTGTCTCCGTGTTACTTATATTAATAAATGGGATTAGATTTGTAGAAGCCCAACACAACTGCGTTTCAAGCTTTATATTCTGTCTGGTCAAATAGACCTTTTTTGTAAATAAATTGTTGACATATGGACCCAGTCAAACATTTGTCCACACTTTTGGTGTAGATTTGAAGAAGCCCAACACAACTGCGTTTCAAGCTTCATATTCTGTCTGGTTCGTAGATATCTTAAAGTCCAGAAATGTAGGTGCTCTCAGGACCCATTGATGCCAATTAGGAATTTCATCAGGAAGGTGATGTAGATAAATGTCATTGAGTTTTGAGGAGGACACCAATTGTCCACAACAGTTCCACACTTCCACCTAAGCCGAGGGTAGGTAACCGGTGATGGGAACAAAGCTAGCATGAACAGGGTAAGAATATATAGAATTTTTTTCTTCTGGTCTATCACCCAGAATTTCTGGAAAACTTTAAGGTTAAGTAGTCGAAATAACCAGGAAAACCCCTTACATAGGGTCTATGGTCAAGTAAGACAGCACCTCGGATCATAATCTGTCAAAATTTACCAAAATTTTAGCCCATAAAACTAGGACATTTAGCTCCCCCTGAAATTTGAGCAAAGCCATATATTTAGGGTTTAGATTGTGTCAAACTCTTTTTGAGTGTCAATTTGAATAAACTAGAAAACTTCTTTGGACAGTGGCAAACCCAAATCTGCTGACGTTACTGAAAAATTTGACAATTTTTGGCACTCAAGTGTACCAGGTAGAGTTAACGTGGGGCCAACTGACTTCATTGAATTATTGTAAGGCAGAAGAGAATCCAATGATTACATGATGTAGTTCAGTCCCGATGACTGCTAAAGAAATCCATGGCCATTAACAAAATTGCCTTAGTATTTTTTAAAAAAGTAGAAGTCATCGATTTGTAAACCAAAATCCATTACAATACAATTATTAGGTTCCCCCAAACAATTTCGATTCTCTACCAGATTCACCTCAAAACAGATATGAAGGTCACTGTGATGGACCTCATAAGGTTCATGTCTTTTATTAAGATGCTGTGTCTGGTACTGCAGAATGTGAATGGGATTGAGAAGCAAATTCAGATGAAGCCCACAGAAAAAGCAAGAAGCTATTCTACTACGAGCTCCAAAGCATGAAGGCAAACTTTGTTCCTGAGGCTACACATGTGCAACACCCCTGCCGATGCAAGGCAGAGGGATTGTTGCGAATACGTCCCAATATGTAGCTTGCAACCTGTGTGGAGTCTGATCAACCCCACAGCAGGTCACTACACAACACAGGGAACACTGCAGCGGTAGATCCTACTTGGTAAGGCAGGAGTTAATTGTTTAATGTGATGTCTTTCCATCAGCCAATCACATCTGTTCTCATATTGTATTGTAAGCTGGGATGCAATTGGAGGAGTAACCACCAACTGACCAGTGGGAGTAATAAAATCCCTGGTCAGGAAAGTTCTAGAGTTAGTCTAGAGTGGAGTAAGAAGGAGTCTAGTGGTAGTGAGACAGAGGAGCTAGGAGTGAGGAGCTAGAGAAAGAGTAAAGGGGTATCATCCTACCTTCAAGGGTGACATCTGAAGCAACCCAGGACAAGCTGAAGCGTCCTACTAGGACACAGCTATCCCCCAGCCTGCCCTTGCATCCAGGCTGGTGATCAATCCCTGTGGTTCCCTCTCCAAGTGCACCCCCAGCATTCTACTATTTGTCAAGATTCTTTGGCACGTTATCCACTGTTCCGGTCTGTTCCAATAAAGAACTGTAAGTTACTTTTGTACAACGTCTGCCTCCGTCTGGTTCCTGCTACTACGGCTGTCACCATCACGGACACCCTATCCACTACACAGGGACTCATACTCCAGACACCAAAGGGTTGCCCCAGGGAGAACCGCTATAGCAGCCTCTCCCTCATCATTTCTTGCCAACCCCACCTTCTGGAGACCTGCCAGGCTGTAGGACAGCCCTCCGGTCCCCATACCAAGCGCCTAGGACGCAACTGCCAGCCACTCAGGTACTGCGGGCCCCGGCTGCCTCCAGGCCCCAAGAAAAGGCTAGGTTGCACATGATAAGTCATTAAAGGGCTTTGTCCATAAAAGAAAGTTCTCAAATTTTTATCCTGCTGTTGTTCTGTTCATAATTTAAAGCTTATTTTTGACCCCTTACTTTACAATTTTTGTTTTATTGCCGTTTTAGCTCCTATCACTCAGTGTGTAGGCGGGGACTCTCTGAGCAGACACTTCAGGATCCCACTATGCTATGAGATGCTGTGTGCGGAGAATGTGCTTAGATTATCAGGGTACACGTTTATCTACACTTCCATTTAGCTTCTGAACCATCTACTAGTATCTGACACAGAAAAAGAGAAATGAGAGATCAGAGATTCATGAGATGGATATAACACACAGTGACTCTCTCAGCTCTGCTACATCTCCGCTATAACACACACGGAGTGAGTCCCATCCCTTGAGTAAGACCTAATCTTATCCGTAGCTTGCAGAGTAAATTTTGCATGCTGCTTGCCAAAAGGAAGTGCCTGTGTCTGAGCTTTTCTTCTAATAGGGTGGGGTGGGATTCAGAGAGCACAGCATTTTGCAGATGGGAGAAGCAATTCATGATAAGAATCCGACCATAGTCAGAAGATTTACGGTTGGATCGAGGAGCAACCGAAATTGTAAACACCAGAACTGATAGAGACAGGTTGGAATTATATCGGTGAAATTCTGTATTTTTGTTAATAACAGTGAATTAGAGAATGCGTTATCTTGTTATCCTGAGTATATTCAAGAATCTTATCTTCATGGGAATATCCCTTTAATGTAAATGTGTTATTGAATAGCACAGAACAGGTGACCATATATAAAAGAGGCATCTTGCATTGGAATATTGTGAACAAAAATGTTCTCTTGAAAAGCTACTCATTGCATGACACACATAGAAATATATCTAGCAACGTTGTGAGTGCATCCAGCATGTTCTAGAGCAGTGGTGGCGAACCTATGGCACGGGTACATGGAGAACATGGAGTAATAAGTTAATGCTGTAAATTTTTGTTGGCACCTCGCGATAAATAAGGGGGGTTTTGGGTCGCAATTTGGGCACTCGGCCACCAAAATGTTCGCCATCACTGTTCTAGAGTGTGGGTGGGCACATCCTCTCCCATCTCACAGCAGATACTTCAGTTTGATACAACTCATTCCCTCCTCCCGTCACAGCTCCTCCTAACTCATATAAGACAATATTTAGTGTGTTATAGCTCAAACCCTCCCTCAGCCCCACCTCCTCCAAATTCAGAACAGACAACTCAGTGTGATGCAGCCTAATCCCTCTCTCAGCCAGGCCTCCTCCCATCTCAAAACTGACAGTTCAGTGTGATACAACTCAATCCCTCCCTCAACTACATCTCCTCTGATCTCAAAGACGACAGTTCAGCGTCATACAGCTCCATCTCTCCCTCAACCACGCCATCTCCAATCACACAGAAGACAACTCAGTGTGAAACAATTCAATCTCTCGCTTAGTCATTAGTGATGGGTCGTTCGTGAACGAGCCGACACAAAGAGCCGGCTCATTTCCGTGAGCGATGTGAGCCGATGACTCACTAAACACCGCCCTAAACGGCTCACCGCGCCCCCTTTAACCTGATAAATTCGGGTTTAAAGTGGTGTGGGGTGACTGACTGGCCTGTAGCCTTTCAGAGGCCAACAGAAACAGCTTTTCTTAGTGAGCGGAGCCTAATGAGCCAGCTCGCTAAGAAGAGCCGGACTTCCCATCACTATTAGTCATTCCTACTCCCATCTCAGAGCAGACAGTTCAGTGTGATGCAAGTCCCTCCCTCAGCCGCGCCTTTTCCAATCTCACAGAAGCCAAGTCAGTGTGAAACAACGTAATCCTTCACTAAGCCACTTCTCCTTCTATCTCACAGCAGAAGACTCTGTGTGATAAAGCTCAATAACCTCTTCGATTTACTGCTCAGTGTTTCCTCTTCCACCTCTAGCAGTGTAAGTAGATAAAACAAAAGATCTTGTGATAAATCTCTCTCAGTTTTGTATATCAGTATAACACAGGGGAGAGGGCAGCACATAGCCGTTACACAGTGTTAATGGAGTAGTAAGTAAGAGCATAGCAGGAACTATACTATTGTGTTGGTTTGGCTGTTCAGCTGCCACTCAGGCAATATGTCCGGATCGCGTGGGACGCAAGGGAACGGAAACTTTGGGTCTTTTAATTTCTACCCATGAGCCCTCTCCATACTCCCTTAACAGACTTGTAACCTACTAGTAAGGCTAGATTCACACTGCCGTTGCCCGCCGTACCGTAGCATGGCAGGCACATGGTAGCGCGAGGGGAGAGGAGGAGGTGGTGAGCGCTGCTCACCCTCGCCCCTCTCCATAGGGGTATATGGTGCATGGCGCCGTATGCCGTGAAAAGATGTTGCACGTGTATTGCACCATACCGCTCCCGTAGGGTGCAGTGCGCCCATTGCCGTCTATGGGGGATGTATATCGGCCGTATATACATCGGCCATATATACGTCCCCCATACGGCAGTGTGAACATAGCCCAAGTCCAAAAAATATATAAATTGTAATTTTTTTCCTAAATCAGTGGCATTGGAAAGTGACATCCTCATGGAACGGCAATTTCCATGGGTGGGAAAAAAAAAATCTTTAAGAATAACTGGAATGGAGAAGTGAACTGATGATAGACGTGAATGTCTATTAGAAACGCTCCTCGAGACAAATCACGGTGAGAAGTCTCTGCTGGAATCAATCTTAGAAAGAGTCACAAATCCCATTCCAGCTCAGGTTGTGCCACGTTAATCTTCCGATAATGCACACGCATTCATTAAAACCGCCAGAAGCCGAGAACCCCGGACACGCGACGATCGCTAATGCAAATCTGCACATAAGACAACATACAAAATCCTCCGGTACATGGACCACAAATACAGAATTCTTAAAGGAACCTTGTTTTTCGTCATGTTGCAGAATGGTAATGGAGGTAGCACGTGTCGTTATGACAACCGGAAAAAAAAAAAAAACGCTCAATTAAACAAACCAAAATAGCGGCTGATTGAGAACAATGAACATGTTGAACGTGTAATTGGAGGGTTCGGCACGGATTCAGATGGAGAAATGTAAAGTTATTTAATTAATTATCGATATGCGCTGCCCGTACTATTGGCAACCGGTCCACCGGCGCCGCGCTGCCAAAAATATGCCTTAACGAATTCCACAATGCGGAGAAACAGACATTGGAGATTAATGTTCACTGGGCAGATTATGGTTAAAGACAATCTGCAGGAAGCGGGGAGGATGGATTTTCCTTTAGGCAAAGTCGGCATTGGAAGGTTTTTGGCAGCAGGAGAGAAACCCTGCAGCAACTGGCACAGAGTCCTGCGCTTAATAGCCTAAGGGTCGTGTCACATGGAAGAAACACAACAACAGGTGATTATGGACGTCTCCTGCAATGTTCTTATGGGCCTCAATTACGGGTCAGGGGATCCGGTTTTGCTATGAAGACTTTATAGATAATCTACAGTAGTGAGAGACACTTCAGAAAAATGTACAAGTAACATGTTATGTTATACAAGCAATCTGCCAGGAGCAGGAAAGACAGCAGAATGTACACAGTGTCCTGCAGCATGTTATAGAGCAGTAGGAGCTGAGCAGATTATACATAGATTCCTATCAGCAGGCAGCATGTTATAGAGCAGTAGGAGCTGAGTAGATTATACACAGTGTCCTATCTGCAATCAGCATGTTATAGAGCAGTAGGAGCTGAGCAAATTATACATAGTGTTCTATCTGCAGGCAGCATGTTATAGAGCAGGAGGAGCTGAGCAGAGTCTACATAGTGTCCTATCTGCAGGCAACATGTTATAGAGCAGGGGGAGCTAAGCAGATTGTACATAGTGTCCTATCTGCAGGCAGCATATTATAGGGCAGGAGGAGCTGAGCAGCTTGTTCATAGTGTCTTATCTGCAGGGAGCATGTTATAGAGCAGGAGGAGCTGAGAAGATTGTACATAGTGTCCTATCTGCAGGCAGCATGTTATAGAGCTGGAGGAGCTGAGCAGATTGTACATATTGTCCTATCTGCAGGCAGTATGTTATAGAGCAGGAGGAGCTGAGCAGAGTCTACATAGTGTCCTATCTGCAGGCAGCATGTTATAGAGCAGTAGGAGCTGAGCAGATTATACACAGTGTCCTATCTGCAATCAGCATGTTATAGAGCAGTAGGAGCTGAGCAAATTATACATAGTGTTCTATCTGCAGGCAGCATGTTATAGAGCAGGAGGAGCTGAGCAGAGTCTACATAGTGTCCTATCTGCAGGCAACATGTTATAGAGCAGGGGGAGCTAAGCAGAGTGTACATAGTGTCCTATCTGCAGGCAGCATGTTATAGGGCAGGAGGAGCTGAGCAGCTTGTTCATAGTGTCTTATCTGCAGAGAGCATGTTATAGAGCAGGAGGAGCTGAGCAGCTTGTTCATAGTGTCTTATCTGCAGAGAGCATGTTATAGAGCAGGAGGAGCTGAGCAGATTGTACATAGTGTCCTATCTGCAGGCAGCATGTTATAGAGCTGGAGGAGCTGAGCAGATTGTACATATTGTCCTATCTGCAGGCAGTATGTTATAGAGCAGGAGGAGCTGAGCAGAGTCTACATAGTGTCCTATCTGCAGGCAGCATGTTATAGAGCAGGAGGAGTTGAGCAGAGTCTACATAGTGTCCTATCTGCAGGCAGCATGTTATAGAGCAGGAGGAGCTAAGCAGAGTGTACATAGTGTCCTATCTGCAGGCAGCATGTTATAGAGCAGGAGGAGTTGAGCAGAGTCTACATAGTGTCCTATCTGCAGGCAGCATGTTATAGAGCAGGAAGAGCTAAGCAGATTGTACATAGTGTCCTATCTGCAGGCAGCATGTTATAGAGCAGGAGGAGCTGAGAAGAGTGTACTTAATGTCCTATCTGCAGGCAGCATGTTATAGAGCAGGAGGAGCTAAGCAGAGTGTACATAGTGTCCTATCTGCAGGCAGCATGTTATAGAGCAGGAGGAGCTGAGCAGAGTCTACATAGTGTCCTATCTGCATGTTATAGAGCAGGGGGTGGGTTTAGTAGAACCAGCCATCCATGTCATATAGAAGAGGGACATTGTGTGAATGCAGGACATGAAGTTTTGTACCAACACCATGCTACACGGAATGGGGGTTATTTTTTGCCTGTTATGGGCAGTTCTTTCCAGCACTGGAGATGACCATAAAGAGGTTGAAATGGAGTCCTAAGTGTTACAAGAAGATATTAAAAATCCCTCTAGATTGACACTTCTGCCCCCGCCACCTAAGAGATTGATCGCCAATTAGTCATAAATCAAAGACCAACTTTGCCTCGTCATTAATCGCTCGGAGGACCTCTAGGGAGTTCATGGATCCCACAGCCCCGATTCTGCTTAATTATTGGATTTTTCGACATGTTTTTTAGTGGCCTCCTGAGCACAAAAAAAAAAAAAAGTTTTCATGTTTCCTATAAATTTGTACTAATTATCTTGTCTCCACTGGGGACCCCCTGCGAGAGTGACCTTTGTGGTAATCCACATGGAACTGATATCCTTATCTGTCCTTCTGATTATCTCCATGAATTATTTACATTGACGTTCCAGGGAACTGGTTCTGTTATCAATGACCTCAACTCTAATGTGAAGACTAAAAACTTGAATTGTGCTCAATTTTGTTCTCCCACATGGGTTTTTCACCGTTTTTGTTGTTAAAGGGGCTGATCACTTTTCAAAAAACCTGTTCTATTAGACAGGTCTCTGCATGTACAGACGGTCCCCTACTTAAGGACACCTGAACCACAGATGACCCCTAGTTACAGACCGACCTCTCTGCCCACTGTGACCTTTAGTGAAGGTCTCTGGATGCTTTCCTTTAGTCCCAGGCTGCAATGATCAGCTGTATGGTGTCTTATTAATAATACTCGTTCCCATTACAGCTAAATATTTTGAAAATCCAATAGTCACTGGGACAAAAAATATTTTTGTCTGGACCAACAATTATAAAATATACAGTTCTAACATATAAATTCAACTTAAGTACAATTCTAGAGAACCTATCTTGTACGTGACCCGGGGACTGCCTGTATATGAACCTGTGTCTTTGCCGCCTCAGCTTCAGCTTTTTCCTTCTCTCATCATGCTGCCCTCACGCACCCACTAGGTCTCTCTTTTACTGTCAATCTGCACTGACAGAGACAGAAAAAAGGGAAGGGGAGGGAGCAGGATGAGTCATAATCTCCTGCTGCAGCTCCTCCTACTCAACAGCGCTCAGGCATGTAAGCAAAGAACCACAGAGAGTCTGCTCACAGTGCAAAAGTAAGTAGCAGGACTGCTAAATCACTGGATAAACATTCATTTGTAAAGGAGTAGTCAACCCCCTTAAGCTTGACCAACTATTTTTTGTTCCCCGACTCTGAAAAAGAGTAGCCAACCCCTTTGAGCTTGTAACATAGGACGCTATCTGATTTGACCAACTATTTTTTGTTCCCCGACTCTGAAAAAGAGTAGCCAACCCCTTTGAGCTTGTAACATAGGACGCTATCTGATTTGACCAACTATTTTTTGGCCCCCGACTCTGAAAAAAAGAGTGGCCAACCCCTTTTAGGTTTTAATGTAGGATGATATCTGATTTGACCAACTATTTTTTGGTTCCTGACTCTGGAAAGGAGTGGCCAACCCCTTTTAACGTAGGATGAAAGTTTATTTGACCAACTATTTTTTGACCCCTGACTCTGTAAAAGTGTGACCAACCCCTTTGAGCTTCTAATGTAGGATGAAAGCTCATTTGACCAACAATTTTTGGCCCCTGACTATGGAAAAGAGTGGACAACCCCTTTAAGTTTCAAATTAAACTAGATAAGTAGAAAAAAAAAATTAAAAAAATTATTATTATTTTTTTTAAAACATGCACACTTCTAAAACCCCTGGTGACCCGTGTTATTGATAATTCCGAGCACAGACGTAGAGAATCTGAATTACAGAGTGGGGCAGCGGATCAATGGGTTTGTTACGGTGAGATGTCTCTTGGATCCATACCTAAAAGTACATGTGCACAGGATGGAAAAAATGAAAGCCGGGGATTAGACGTCGTCTTCTTCGGGATTCATGTTCTGCAGGGGTTTTTTTTTTCCTTGTAAATTCTCACAGTGATACATATGAAAAGAGCTGAAGACTGGAGCTAAAGGCTCCGCGTTAACACCTTCACGGCAGCCGGCACCGCGATCACATCCTGACATCAACCGGAACGATACTTGACCTTTCCCTCGCTTTTCCACCCGTCTTTAGTGCCACTTATTTCCTGCTCTCCAGAAGCGGCAAACACTAAAAGAGCGGAAAGCGATTGACTAACGTTAAAAGAATTTAGGTTTCCGAAAGGTAACGAATGAATCACGGCAAAGACATAATCAACCGGAGCCGCCTATAAATCACCGCGGAAATAAAAAAAGGAAATCAATTAAATTCCGGGGGAAACGTCGCTTTCCTGCTGCCAGTTTACGGTTATAAAATACGGCGTCTTATTATATACGAGATAATGCTGGAGCGTAATAGAATATAATTCCATCATGTTCATTACTTTGTAATCCTTAAGAAAAGCCAAGATGATTTACATTGATCTTGAGAATCTCTTTACGAGTCTCCTGGGGATGTTAAAAGGCATAATAAAATAAAGTTACTGATTTTACTTACTGTTATGATGCACGAGGCAGAAGGTCATGATGAAAGGTTTGTATGGAATAGGCATGGCAGCGCCTGATGGGAATTTCCATATCATGTTCTACTTTTAGATTTAAAGGAAGTCTACCATTATGAACCAAAAATACCTTGAGAATGCTGTAGCTACACTGATGCAGAAACATATCTTGTTTAATCCATGAGCTGAGTGGTTTTGCTGAAAAAACAATTATAAAATTCAGGACCTTGGGAAAGCTGTGTTGCTGGATGACTCGTACACAACAACTTGGGGGTGGTGCAGCAATTGATTACTTCTGCCTGTCAGGCACAACAAAGCAATTACATCATTCTCTGAAACAGTCCAAGAGGAGAAGGCACAGGAGGGCGGAGTCTCATTACCATAATGTTATAATTTTTTAAGAAAAATAAATGTCATTATGTAAACGAGCCTTTGACATCTATGGAGCCCAGAGCCCCTCAGGTTCATTTGCATAAATTAAACAAAAATTCATAAAAGCAAGGTCCTAATAAATGCTAAAGGGGCACACACCTGTATGTAAGTGTACTTGGTTTGCAATCATTCTTCCTGTTGGTTAATGTCCTTTAATAAGGAAAAAGTCACAATGAGGAATCAACCCAGTACATCAGTGCATAAACTCCACCAACGCATGCAGCACGAGCAGACCAGGACTGGACCGGGAGGTCTCCAAAGCCATCAGGCAGCCAAGCAGCCAACAAGTATTATGGGCATCCGGCACCAAACCAATGATGCCTTAGTGGGCTGGTGTTTGGGTTGGTGTTTGGGTGCAAAGATTGGAGGTCAAACTGGGGAGCTCCAATTTTTCAACAATCTCACGTGGAACAGTCAGAGATGGTTAGAGGGCCGGATGTGTCCCATGGGCCGTACAATGTCCAGGTCTAATGTTTAGGGTTGTAAGGTTGAAATCCAATTAAGACCCTTGGAAAGTAGTCCAAATATAGGTCCCCAAACCATTAACATAATAATATGACATCTCCATACTGGCCACCTCCGACGACCATAGAAAAGCTGTGGATCTACACTGTGCCGCGATCATTGCAGAAGTGTCTGGGAAACCCTAACCATGAACAATGTTGAGATAAAAGTAGTCCTATACATTCTTCCTACAGACCTCTGTCCTACCTGACAACTATTTCGTAGAGCTAATCCTCAAGTAATGAAAACGCATCCGTAGATAACACCAGATATATAAACACCACTTATGGTTAATAAGGATAAAGGAAATCGACACGCGGCCTCTCCACATCCCCGCTGCGATATGTGCTGCACAAAAAGTGACGTGTGACAGCAATGAACGGAGCCGTCCCAGAAGATGCTGAACGCTTCCAACATCTCCTGTCTTCAGGGACGTGATCTAATTATTTTAATGCTATACTTAAATCTGCCGTTTCGGAGTTATTAATGGCCACATGACAGAGCCTTTCAACTCGGCTACATAAAATAGCTGCCTATGACAATCTGGAGAAATAATACAAAGCAAAGAGGCAAGGCCGAAAGCAAAACATGATCTACAACACTGGAGACAATTATACGGCAATCACTCCGCTGGTCGGGTGCGTGACCTCCAGCACTGCGGGGCAGCCAACTTTGGGCAGGAAACTAATCTAGAACAAGGCGGACCGGTGGCTTGTGTATTACCGTAAGAATTCTGCAGAAAATAGTAGAGTGGAATTCTTGTTACAGATATCATGATGGCTGAAAAGATTAACAAATTTGTTGGTATTTAAAGGGGAGGTCCAAAATAAAGAAGTTATCCTGTGTATAGGTAATCTGGAGTTCCCAACGCTCAAACTCCAAGTGATGTCCTCTGAAATCCTGAGCACTCTTTGGCCCAAGAGCAGACTGTTTCGACCTGGTTGGGTCTCCTCAGTACAGCGTAGGGAACTGGATTGGCTGTGTGAGAGGCTATTGACTAGGGTCAGACGGTAGGTGTTCTCCTTAAGGAGAGATTGCCAACTAAGGCCACGTGTGGAATAGATAAACTGGATTGGCTTAATCCCACATCATGTTTTTAGACTTCTTGTAGGTCATACTTGGTGATAAGGGGGCTGCCTTTCAAGGTAGCAAAATGAGGCATTGTTTTCCATTCAACACCTCGGAAAACGTATTTGCATACTTGCATAACAGAATTCCCTATTGGAGCATCTATGGCTTTAAGTCTCTACACGTCTTTAAGGTGGCCTTATTTGGCAACCTCTCCATAAGGAGAACACCTACCGTCTGACCCTTGGCCAAAGAGCAGAATCCTATATTTATGCACATTCACCATTTCTTAACAACTAGTAGAGCCCTGAATTGTCCTCCTCTGATAAACGACAACAAGAAATGGCAACCATAAAGTCTCCTACTGGTCTCCAAGCCATGTGCATCATACTCCTAAAAAAAGGAACAAAAAATCCAATACAGTAATAGCAGATTGAGGAATGGCGACCTACAAAAATTGGTTTAACTTCGACAGTCACACATTACTGACATTCTCAACCCACCCAATGCATCAGCTGGGGCATTTCCAAGCTACAGTTCCTCTGACAGTGCTGTTCCTCCTTCCGACTGACACATAGGGAGGCCACCTAATATTTAAAGAACCAGTGTGTCCAGTAAAATGAGTGCCATACCAGTTTCCACCTCTCCTAATCATAAGGTAGGTGTCTGAGTTTCCAGGCTCCTAATTACCAATTTCCTGCAAAGGTATCCCAATCACCATCTCCTGTGCTTCAACTTTTGGTTTGTTCTCTGTTTAGATACTCTGATCTCTTCATTGATGCTTCTCTCCAGTAACAAGTTTGGGTCGTTCTGCTACTTATTTTCATTTAGAGACAGGTTCACTAGAATTCTGTCTGGCCAGACTTCTGGCTCTTCCTGACTCCATGGCATTTTGCTTGGTCATCTTTAGACCTGTCTGGGTCAGCGATCAACTATACCAGAATTTCTCCAGGAGGGAGTAAAATGTTGTCCCTGTATATGAGATTGAAGAGTGAAAACCAACAGGTTCATATAGACAATGATGTTGGGTTTAGCCCAAAGCCAAACCAGTGTAGAACGGCACAGTGGGTCAACATCTTGCAGTTGACTACAAAAGACACCATGACTTTAGATTGATTAGTAATGACTAGAGATAAGCAAACCCATAGTTTTATTTCGGACTTGGCTGTGCGACCCGAAGGCCAATGTGGCTAAATTCGGTGGCAAATTTACACCCCTTGCTACAAACCGTGGCCATGATTGGCCAGGGGGGACATCCCCTTGCCAATTATGGCCATGGCTAATAACAAGGGCGTAAATTGCTGGATTGCCAATATGTCCGTGTCTTGTGGCCGAACCCAAACTAAGACTACTAATGCCACCTTAAAAGTCATCCCCATTCTCTCCCAGAATCAAAATCAAGTGAACATCTCCCAAATTCTAATACCAGGTCATATTTTTTCACAAAAGAAATGCTCTCACATAATAATACATGATAGAAATACAAACAATGCTCGAAAAACTGCCCTTGAATTATGCAATCAACATCTTTTCACTGCAAGACGTCTTCTCCGAGAACAAGATTTCTCTTTCCGAACAATTAACCTTTAAGACCCTTTAAAGATGATTATTAACAGCTATTGTATTTGAAGTATATAGAGACATTTCACCCGGCTTCCTACAAAAACACCGCGCCGCTCATCCCGGGGAGTAAGACAATGGCGGATATTACTATTCACACCATGAATGCAGACACAATAAGTGCATCGCTAAATACTGGGCACTTATCAAGAGGAGGTTTTGTATTTTTCTGTAACTTTACATGGATAAGCTGACATCAAAGAGACGTTCTACTTATCCATATTACTCGATAAAAAGAGCCAAATAAAAGGCAGACGTTCCCTTTGAAGCTTTGTTTACCTAGAACATCATGACGGATGGGATGGAAAACTACCGGGTATTCATTTCCAGGCTGAAAGGCTAAAAAGTTCCTCTCTGGATTTTTTTTCAAGTATTTTTTTTAATGTAATGTCATATGGTGGTTGAATAGGACGGGGAACGGTAGGAGCTCTGCGCTTTGCCGTCATATCCTTACCTCCTCGGGGGCCATGTGACATACAGGGATAATGAAACACTTGCTGTGCTTTATAGGTGCGATCATCCAAATTGACATTTCAGAAACGCAGAAAAGTTCAGGGTAATTATGAAATATCATCTTCGTAACACAAAAAGGGGACACTTGAAATCCCGCTACTTACGGCTTCGACGGTGGTATTAATAGCAAGAAGAAGAATACAAAAAAAAATAAAAGTCATAAATAATAATTACCGTACAATCCTACCTCAAACTTTTCCGCTTCTATTAGTAGTTTGGCTGTCGTGATCCGAGACTCGTATGGAGGGAAGGTGGTCTGGAAGGGAAGATAAAAAAAAAAAACAGTGTTATTGTATTTCTTAGGAAAATTCTCCAACTTATAAGTTTAATTCATGGATAAAACCTAATGTTAAGTGTTCAGACAATCTGTAAAAACTTTACTCTTTTTGTACTGAATTTGTGGTAATTTTTTTACCATAGATTTGACAGGGTGGTCGTAGATCTAAACTATTTATTAGTGGTCTGGGGTCTTCTTTATTATCAACTGTCCGGTCTGGGGTCTTCTTCATTATCAACTGTCCGGTCTGGGGGTCTTCTTCATTATCAACTGTCCGGTCTGGGGGTCTTCTTTATTATCAACTGTCCGGTCTGGGGGTCTTCTTTATTATCAACTGTCCGGTCTGGGGGTCTTCTTTATTATCAACTGTCCAGTCTGGGGGTCTTCTTTATTATCAACTGTCCAGTCTGGGGGTCTTCTTTATTATCAACTGTCCAGTCTGGGGTCTTCTTTATTATCATCAAGTGTCCAGTCTGGGGTCTTCTTCATTATCAACTGTCCGGTCTGGGGGTCTTCTTTATTATCAAGTGTCCAGTCTGGGGTCTTCTTTATTATCATCAAGTGTCCAGTCTGGGGTCTTCTTCATTATCAACTGTCCGGTCTGGGGGTCTTCTTTATTATCAACTGTCCGGTCTGGGGGTTTTCTTTATTATCAACTGTCCGGTCTGGGGGTCTTCATTATTACCGGTCTAGTCTGGCGGTCTTCATTATTACCGGTCTAGTCTGGGGGTCTTCATTATTACCGGTCTAGTCTGGGGGTCTTCATTTTTAATTGTCCGGGATCTTCATTATTATTTTTCGTTGTGATCTAGGTTTGCGTTATTATTGTTTGATCTGAGATTTGTAGTACTTATTGTCTGGTCAAGGGCCAAGATTTTTTATTGTACAGTGATTATGTTTGTGTATATGTGATGTGCATATGCTGTATGGATGTATATGCTGTATGTATGTATGGTGAGTATATACTGTATGTATAAGTATATAAACATGTGTATATACGTAGGTCTGTGATTGTAACTGTACAAACATGTATACATTATTTAAGGGGAAAAGAGGGCCCTATTCAGAAGTCCAGAATCCAGAAGGGGCCCAGTCTCTCTGAGTTAGTCTCTGCTCCACTGATCTCATGAACAGGGGCGTATCTGTAACCCCTATCTCAGCCCTCAGGCCTGGAGACTTTTCCTAAAGTCTATAATAGTAAAGTGTGAATTATTTTCAGCAGCCTGTTTATAGCGCAAGACCAATCCCGAATGATGACAACCTCATTCAACCTGCATACATAACGTTCAAAGATGCTCTACATAACCCTGCGACGTATCACTTCTTCAGGAGCCTGTTTATTTTTCATTCGCACCTCTCACTTTAAAAACACATCAGTTCTCCGCCAGCTGATTTATTTTGCTTTTTTTGTAGCGTAGCAACTTTTAAACATTATTTGCTATACGGCCGCCAGTTAAAAAAAAAAAATGCTCAGTTAATACTTGCCGTGGCATTGGGAGAACTCATACTTGGGCTGCATTCACACTGCCGCATCGGGGACGTATATACGGCCGACATATATACGGTGCATATACGACCCCCATAGACGGCAATGGGCGCACCGCGCCGCACGAGAGCGGTACCGTGTGGCACACGTGCTGCACCATACCGTTCCGTAGCCAGGAGAAAGATAGGAGATGTCCTATATTTTGACGGAATACGGCACCGTGCCCCATGTTTCTCTATGTAGAGGGGCGCCCATGTGTGCCCGTCGTGCTACGGTATGGCGGTCACACGTTAGTGTGAATATAGCCTTAAACTGGGGGGGAAAAAACTTTTCCAAATAGGCAGGAAACTTTTTTTTCACAACGCACTCGGGAAGGAACATTAGGTTGGTGGTAAACAGTCTATAACTTGCAAATGTTGTGCTAAGGAGAATTTACCCAGCGCTGCAGGTCATTACCAACGAGAAGGTAATTTTATAAGGTTGAAATCGTTACAAAGTCTGAACGACCTGCCTGGAAGATGATATATATGCAAAGTTATATAGCGGGGGAGGGGAGGGGCTGGTGGGTTTGAGGACTGAGCATCATTAATCTAAATCCCTTTTCTTGGAGTCGAACGAGCGGCTATTTTAATAAACAGTGAGAGACGCTTATAAAAAAAAAATTGAGGGAGTGGATAAAAAAAAAAAAAAATTGAAATGAGTTTTATTTATGCATTAGCATATTTCACATGCTCCGAAAATTGATGTTATTTTTGGGTTTGCAAAGTTTTGTTCTGGCTACGAGGTGCTATAAGTAATTCTTTGCGGTGGCAGACACATAGTCTAGTCTGCATTCAGACATTTGCTGTTCCGGATGAGTCATTTCTATAGAAAATGCGATTCACATTCAAATTGCTGGGATTTCAGAACGCCGCGCTATATTGTACGGGTTCAATGGACGTGAAGATACTTCAGCTTTACAGTTACTGTTTCTTGAATTAAACTAAATACTCGTCCCAATGCAAAGCGTCGTGTGAAGATACAAGAATCCAAGTCCCTTCATACTATGGACTCTATGTTGTACCTTATAGTGCTCCGTGCTTAGATACTCTAATCAATTCAATCAAAGAAAAGAATACCCCAAGGGGGCACAAGGTGGTTCCGTATGAAGCTCCAGTGTGGAGCAAAACTGGGGTGCTAGGTTTCATTCTGATCTGGGGCAACATCTGTATGGAGTTAGAGATTTCCAAGAATTCTGAAAAAAAACTCTTGACTCCCTCGTCACCGAGTTACTTCTGGTCTATGGCACGTTTATTTGAATGAAAGTGGCAGTGGTGTCTCAGGACCCACTTCGGTCAATCCACAATCTCCTCGGACCACAGAATGTTATTTGTGAACTCAGAGCAAGAGTTTTGAGAAGACAAAGCAGGTCCCGTGACCCCCTTTGAAACATCTTGAATGTCTTCTTCCATTAGGTTACTCCACCCCAATAGTTCAGGTTTCCTTGGTACAAAATGGCTGCCACTGGTATTGTGCGCTTTGAAAATCTAAGACACAACCCCTTAGAAGATGCCAGAGATTAGTGGATGAGGGTTTTTTTTAAGGTATCACTTGTGATGAAAGAGAAAGTGATGTTCCATGGACTGAGGTCCCCACTGATTGGCCATTGCGAGTCCTGTGACCACCAGTACTTTCGGCCTTGGAGGATTTGATGCTGATGAGAAGTGCTGGAGAGACCATGAGCCCAGTCCTGGAAAATCCCTTTATGGATCTTTGATGATGTCACGATCAACTTCATGTCTTAGAGTGGCTGATCTCATGGTTCTGACATCATCATAGGTTCTATACAGGAAGAAGTGGCTTGGACTTTTACACTACGCAGATTCTAAAACTGTGGCAGCCATTTTGTGAAATGCAAACAGGACTCAAGAATGGACAAAAGGTAGGCAACAGCTTTCAAAAAGGAAGCACCATGTTGATTTCCTATGTTTTTGGTTTGGACTGGAGGGTTATTTTTAAAAGGAACCTGACAGCAGCTAAATCGCTTATAAACCACCAAATGTACCTTACGGTGGCCGTTGACTTTTTTCTGCACAAGTCAACGCTGCCTTTATCCAGAAAAATAAAGTTATATCCATGGACAGCTACTAGTTAGGGGGGTAGGGTTTGGGGGAAATTAGTCAGCCAGGTACCCTCATTCAAGTGCGCCTCATCAGGTAACCCCCACCTCTTTAACTCCATGGAGCTGCTACCGGCCCTGCCTCCTGGCTATTCATCGCCTCCCTGTCCTCTTGTGGTCTTGTTTCAAATCTTGCTTTCAAACCATTTCAGGAGTGCATACCTGCTTTTAGGTGGCCAATCCACTGCCATGATGTGCAAACACACAAGGGAGCACACAGCGTACCTCCGGGTACGTGCAGAGCCAAAGGGGAAATGTACATGCATGAGATTTGAAACAAGATCGTGGGAGGATGAGGAGGCAACAAAGAGCCAAGAGGCAGGGCCGGTAGAAGCTTAGCGGAGGTAAGGAGGCAGGGGTTACCCGAAGAGGTTGGCCTTGAGTGCCTGCTTGACTGCTGTTCCCCAAATCCCACCCCATCTACTGGTAGCAGTGCATGGATATAACTTTATTTTTCTGGGGAAAGGCAGCGTTGATGCGTGCAGAAAACAGTCAACGGCCCATATTAGGTACATTTGGTGGTTCATAAGCAATTCGGCTGGCGACAGGTTCCCTTTAAGGAAGTCCCTTCTAAAAGTTTAAAATCAGCCTCTGCACTTTTCATGTTGAATCTGGGGGTTAAAGTTCCTGTAGAAATGTGCGAGTGCTGTAGGATGCTCATGGGTACGAGCCTTTAACAACCCATTTATTTTATTCCTTTTGACACCATTTTTCCCGTCCTCCAATAAACAAGATCCCACGGACAGGCGTATTTAACCTCAGCCACTTCAGGTTAAGTAAACTTTAAAATGGTTAAGTACTAAAACATTGCAGAAGCCTCTAAATGGGAGAGAATTAGGTAGTAAACGCCTTAGGCTTTCATTTAATTTGAACACTTAATTTAGACCTGTGGGAGGCTGAGGCTCGAGTAGAAAATAAGGACTTGCGTTTGATGTGCCGTTTTCCAGAGATGAATTCACATTTCTAAAGCTTTTCGATGTCGAAGGGATCATTATGACCGAGAGGGTGAGCGAACCAGGTCACAACACCGATGGTGGGAACGTAAAAAAGGCAAGAAGAGATGTGTAAGTGCTCACTGGCTTTCAGTATGGCTGGAAATGTGAAGACTGGAGGACTTCATTATCAACCTTCGTTTACTGAGAGATTACTAGTTTTATACATTAAATTCACAATTTTATTTTTTTGCTTATTGTAGCTTAATCATCAGCTTTATGTAAAGAATTTACTGTATGTACTCTAGTATTAGCTGAGTTTTTCAGCACAAAAATTTATACTTGAGTCTATTAAAAAAATTAACACTGTACTCCCCTTTCCGATGTCCCCCATAGGTCCCCTTCTGCTTCTGATGCTTCGGCACCTCGTCTTCGGGTTCTTTTGCCCTTCCTTGGCTCCTCTTTGAGGTCATTCCACTCTTCTTCGGGTCCCCTCGCGATGCTGGCGGCACACAAGCAATGACTTCGGCAAGAGGCTGACGTCAATTTGTGTCCCGACCGAGCAAAAAGACCTGAAGAGGAGCAGAATGAACCAAAGAGGACCAGAGGAGGCACCGGAGCATCGGAAGCAAGAGAGGACCTATGGGGGGACGTCGGAAAGTTAAATACAGTGTTAATTTTTTTTTATTATTATAGGGGGGCTGGCAGGCTATATGCTACAGGGGTCTGGCAGGCTATATGCTACAGGGGTCTGGCAGGCTATATGCTACAGGGGTCTGGCAGGCTATATATATATATATATATATATATATATATATATATATGGCTTTAAGAGCAGCCTCAAGTGCTATCAGTCCAATGACTCAAGAATAAATATAATTTTACAAAAATGACAATGTCACTTGCTGGCCAAACCAACCATGACTTGTGCTAATCTTTCTTCTAACCGAACGTAGGTCCAATCAGATAATCCACCCTATGATGCCTTTACCCCAGAACTGGGCATATGCGAAAAAGCGACTTCCTTTCAGGTGCCATTTATAAAACTGCATTAGAAAGATTGAATCCTCTCGGCCCAGATAAAGTTCTACCACTGGATGGCTGTTCACGCAACTCTTGAAGAATTTAGGTCCACCAGCCACAGACTAACTTCCATGAACAACCTACAGTATACTCTACGTTGGCCATCGCCAAATGTTTGTTGGGTCAGTGGATACTCCTTTCATGTGCCCCATACATGTCAACATTGAGCTTGGCCAAAAGCGGGAGGCTTATCCGTATGGGGACTGTTGATATATAGTAGTCCAATCTTTCGATTCTCCAACATCTTCTGTTGGGGGGGAACGTCAACACTTTCCATATGATATGGTTGGCCGGTTCCGCTTTAATATATGGATGTGGATGGCCAACTTTACCCATAAAGTAGAATTTAAGGAACTGTATAATGACATGCAGATGCTTTTGAAGATGACATAACAAGGAGCAGCTCATTAAGTCAACCGTTTCCACTTTCACCTTCTCGCTGTTTAGTAATTTTGCTGAGAAGGATTCAGGTTTTCGGGCTACATGTCCGATGTAATGTTGTGTGCGCTAGTTACACCTTCTTTTTCGCGCTTCTTGTCATCTCATTTAATTCTCCTTATGCCAGCACCGCTTGTTTGTGTCTTCCATGGTATTATCAGGCTCTTAATTGTTTACATACTTTGCAGCAAAGCTGTTTGTTTCCACATTCTGGGTGGGTTATTAGAGTCTAAAGAAGCGTTCCGACACCGAGGACAGGACTGATAAATACATCCAAAAGGAGAATGCAGCTTCAATCTTCATCTCCAGCTGTGAAATTTGCACATCTCCAACGCTGGTGCATCTTGCAACATGGCAGTGTGAACTGTTGCAAGTTGAGCTGTTTGAGGAAGCGAGCTACAGATTCACAAAATGTGTCAAATGAATATGAAAAGTCAAAAATATGCAAATATAGATCAAATTTTTAATATTTCCCATTCGGTCTTAAACACCATCCACCAAACCTCTGATAAGATCGTTTCTGACTGTAAGACAACTGGATACAGCAGGAGCCCTCTCCCACTGCTCTATGACACCTCTCATCTAGCTGATGCCTCAATTGCATATTTTTGCCACTCCTGTCCATGAATTGTGAATGGTATTGCAGCTCAGGGCCAGTGAGGTAGATACAAGATAGCCGCAATACCAATTGCAAACTGTGGACAGGTTTGATACTGTTTATGGTAGAAAAAGGCTAGGTTTTTGTCATTTTTTTTAACCCTTATTCCATGACATTAGCATAAGATGGCCATCAGCTGTCATAAGTTGACATCACCAGGTTCCTTTTTAAGGTTGGATCAGGGGTTAGGTGCGTCCCGCTACGGCTAGTAGGCAGAGGCGGTAATTTCGTCAATTTGTCGGGACACAACGTAACCATGGACTCAAAGTTGAGGTCCACTCATATCTAAGGATATGCTATTAATGTTAAAAACCAAGAAAAGTAGGGAGTGGTACTAAGAAGAGATATGGTCCTGGGTTAAAGGGATTTTAAGTTTCCCATTTAAGAGTCCATATAAGTGACCATTACATTACACACCAATGGGAAATCAAGAAAGCTGCTCACATGATGGAGACTATCCTCATAGCAATCTTCTATTAAAGGACATCTACCACCAGGATAAGGGATTGTAAACCAAGCACACTGACATACTGGTGTGTGTGCCCCCTCTGGCAGGATCTGCTATTTGTTTAGCTTTTTATGCCCTTGTTTTTATAAATATAAAGGCTTTACAAATTATGCTAATTAGTCCGAGGGGCTCCAGGCTCCATGAACATCTATGGAACCCGAAGCTGCTCAAGCTCATTTGCGCAATTTTTGGAATCTTTTTTTTTTTTAAGAAGCCAAAAGAAGAATAGATACCGGCAGTGGGGGCAAACACCAGTATGTAAGTGTGCTTGGTTTACAATCCCTGATCCTGATGGTAGATTTCCTTTAAGGATGTAGAATCCATAGTGAAATGGCTGATGTCAGTATCTAACACAGATTTGTGATCTACTTTCGTATACAGAAACAGCCATAAGTCATTCTAATGGGTTACAAATGAAGAATAAAAACCTCAATGATGGCCACTTAGAGAAGCCGAGAAGATATGAAGGTTTGGCCGATATTGATGGCACATTTCCATTAACAAGACAGCCGAGGTGAGCGAATGGGAAAGATCATTCCGACGCTCCATGCATTTTATGGTTCCGCATCACAAACCTGCGCCCCAAACCCACAAATCAGCAGCGTCCATCCACCTTCATCAATATAAAGCACCGCTACACAATATCGCCGACAACGGCCAGAGATTTCTGCTGGTTGTGCTGATTTGGAGGTCAATCTCTCTGACTTTTTGCATCAGCAGTCCCATAAACCTTAATGGAATATCACTGCTAGAAGTCAATGTTTGCAGTAAAACGCGCTCTCGCTGATTTGGCCGCGTGCGGGTCGACATCTCTGCATGAGATCCATGCAATCACTCCGATAGCCAAGGTGAGTGAATGACAGGAGCGTCCTGATGATGGTGGCAGTTTTCCATCATTTGCCACAGTTGCAATCATCCCAAATTAACAAAATTCCACAGGACGCCCTGGAGTTTACACGCCCTCGGCTTTCTCTACACACAAATAGATGAAGTACGATCTACAAACTGGAGAAGAAATGAAAGGGAACCCTACATCATGTTACAGGTGTCCCAAGGCATCGCCCATCCATAACGTTATACTTGTAGCAGTCTGGGTGTTATAAAGAAAGTTATTTTCCCAGACGCCGCTATGCCATGCCTTCCCCCCTCATCTAAAGGATCATGTCCACGATGATGCATACAAAAACGGACCAGGACACGAATACTTTTTAAGGAAACAACGTACAAATCAAGTTTTTTTCCTTAACAGACCAGGTGTCTCGTTCCTCTAATAAGTAGAGCATGTTCTAGTCTCAGCCATTTGTACAATCAATGGGTCGGTGCCGTGAAAACAGATAGTTACAAGGATGAGTGACGGACTGGGATACCTTGGGTCCACCAGTAAAATCTGATCTTGGGGCCCACCACAGCTACAAGTTTGTTACAGAAACTATTAATATAATCATATAAATACATAGGATAGTTGTGATGCTCTATGCTAAATATATGTATAAATTACAGAGAGGATACCTTGTCCAGCACTACTTATGCAGGGCCTGGGGGCCCACCGGTGGATCCACCTGTTCAGTCCGAGTCTGACCAGGATACAACATTGATAGGTGGGACATTCCCGGCAAAACTCCCTGATGACGCCACGGAGAGCAATGATCCCCAGGAGAATAGCGGCATGTATGCACCACCGGAGGCCTTGCCAGTGGCAATTATAAAGTAAAAGCCACAATCTGGGTCAGCACCGATTGCATCATTACTGCTGGCGGTCAGCATTTCAGGTTCCGGTTCAGGCAAACCCAAACGGATCTGCTCAACCCTACTGATTACACATATCTCCAGCCCGACATTTAATATGAGCTTTTTGTTACCCTTATCAAGCAGTATTACACTCTACAGGCTAAGGCTACATTTAGACGGCCGTATGGGAGGGGGGGGATGTATATACGTCACAGAACGTTACGGGAGCAGTACGGTGCTGCACACGTGCGGTCCCCGGGTTACATACAAGATAGGGTCCGGAGGTTTGTCCTTAAGTTTAATTTGTATGCAAGTCGAAACTGTATATTTTATAATTGAAGTTCTAGACAAAATTTTTTTTTTGTCCCAGTGACAATTGGAGTTTCTAAATATTTTGCGGTAATTGGACCAAGGATTATCAATAAAGACACCTTACAGCTGATCATTGCAGCCTGGGACTAAAGTGGGTCACAGGTCACAGTGGGCAGAGAGGTCCGTCTGTAACTATGGGTTGTCTGTAAGTCGGTTGTCCTTAAGTAGGGGACCGTCTGTATTACTATGGAGAGGGGTGGGGATAAGCGGCGCTCACCCCCTCCTCCTCTCCCGGGAGCTGACGTGTGCCCACCGTGCTACGGTACGGCAGGCACACGTCCATGGGAATGTAGCCTAAACCTATAATATAATATTCCATTTCTAAACGAATATAATAGACCATTGTATTAACAGAAAAAAAGAATGCCACCACGAAATAATGAATAGCGTAAAAAAAAAAAAAAAAAACGACAATTCAAAAAAGAATTAAAAGGAAATGAATCCTATGATAATAGAAAGCCATGACAACGGGAACATGCTAATACGCCTTTGAAACCTTTATCAGAAATGACATATTATACAAGTGCCTCGTATAGGAACGACATCTTCACCTTGATCTGGGAAAACGCAAGACGGGATCCGGCACAATGAGGCGTACAAGAACTTCAAAGTCTCTCGTAAAGACATTGCGCATTCTGGTGAAATATTAATCGCAGATGTAGAATTTATTGTAATTGGAGAACACCTTCACCTGTACTTTGGAACGTGAAACCCGCGTCTGGGGAAAGTGAAGAGCGAGAAAAATTCTACTTTTAGCAGCCGATTCGATGGAAAAAAAAAAAAAAAAAACCAGTCGAGGAGCATTAGCAATTCTCCGGTAACAAGCCCGGTGCCATGTGAACAAAAGTCATTTAGCGGAGCGGTACATTTCACAGCTGAATAAAGCTCGGAAAATTCCTTCCACGTAGACCTCCGATCAATACTGCCAACCTCGAAGGTTCCTACTATGCATGAGACGCGTAAAAAAAGAAAAAACTAAATCTATAAAATGTTACAAAGCAATCTAAAATTGGAAGATTTCGAAGTAATGATGATTCTTTTGAACATATGAAGAGGAGACCCCACTATAAAAGGATATTGGTTGACACCGACTTCAAAGGGTTTTCCGAAATTCATAATTTTTTAAGGGCCTCAGGGGGGCGGACGAGAAAACAACAGGTCAGGCTCACTTTACCCTGGTGACCTGTCTGTATGCAGAAACTCCATATTAAAGCAGCATCTCTGGTGCACGCACCAACCATTGCCTACAGGCTGCAACCAAAAACTGTAGCGGGTTCAACCGGACATCAAATCTGAGCCTCTGGGAGCACCAAAGTGAAGAGACTATACACAATTGTCATACACCCTGGTGCCCATTCTAAAAAAGGATCATTCTGGAAAGCCCCCTTAAGGTCCGGCAAAGATTGGGTAAATCTCCAAACCAATATCCTGTTATAATGGTATGTCCTCTTCAGATGTTCCAAAAACAAATATCACTCCTTCAAAATCCCCCCAAAATCGGACCAAATGACAAAGATAGATACCAACCTCCTAAACACAGGATATAGGATTAGTGTCTGATCTCTAGGATCCACAGAAATCAAGTGAACAGGGGAGCTGAAGACCACCTGAGAACCCCCAGCAAATGAAGAATTGTGTACATGTGTATCCGGTGCTCCATCACTTCCATGGGGGCTACCGGGACTATCTTGCACGGCCTCATTGAAGGGAATGAAGCTCTGGTCACACATTTGCCCTCACAGGGAAAATTCGGGATTACTTTTTATCCCCCTGTTCTCCCAATCAATCCAAACCAATTGGTTGGACCCACTATCATCTGATCTTGGCATTGAGTAAGTTTTTTTTAGTTTTTTTATAGGACTATATAAGAATGTCAAGTTGTGTGGTCAAGAAACGGGGTGTCTTTTCACCAGTTGCTGATTTTGTAATACTTTTAGGTAACTAACCCTTAAAAGGGGTTTTCTGAGACTTGAATATTGAGGACCTTTCTACAAAAGGGGTTGAGCTGAAATCGAGTCATGTGACCAAAACAGGGGACATCACAGTCTTGGGAAGACATGGCCACTTTAAGCAGCTGATTTAAGGAAGTGGTGACATCTGAACCCACTCACACCAAACTTGCCTATAAAGTATCTAAGACAGCTGCATAGGGTCACAGAAACCAGAGGAGTGGTGGGTGAACCAAAAAGGAGCATCATACACCCTATCAGCTCCTGAGTCTTGTGCGGCACAGCTGGATCTCCAGCCCCATTTCCTACTCCTCTCGTTCTAGCAGGAGAGGGATGACTCTCATCTGTTGCCAACCCCAATGTTCGAACATGATAAACCTTTAAGATTGTTGTGCTAACCTTAGTCCGACATCTTCACCATCTTCCGTCTACCTGGTAGTGGGCAAAAAAGAAGCATAACTTCTGGATATGAGCAGACCCAAATCTGCAATGTTTGGATCTATGCCAAATATTGGGGGTTCAGTTCCCCAAACCTGGACTTCAGCCAATAGTTGGGTCTAGTGTGCAGACTCATACATGTAAGTAACACAATCGGTGCTGGTGTTAACCACCATTTTCCCTAAGATCATAGCTCCCAGATGATGTCACAGAGATAATGTCACAAAGAACCTGAACGGGTCCACTCATGGCTAATAACCACCATTTAAAGAAAAATTTAAGCAAACCTTGTAGAAGAGTGGCATTGATCTTCCTCTAGTTAACAGAAGTATCTATGATATCTATATTAATCTATACATCCAGTACATTAATATGTAAATGTTCTTTTAGCAGATGCCCTTGCCCCAAGCTGCCCTTTAAGCACACGTCTACCAATCCAACCCCGTTTTCGCAACTTGAGGAACATTTAAGGCTCTTAAATTCCCTAAACAGGAGGCAAATGATTTTTCACTTTGGTTTTATAGGCTTGGGCTTATCTTTATCATTAGATTTGGCTTCTTTCCTCGTCTACTTTGAGATGGAATTACTTGGCTATAAATTTATAGGAAAAAAAAAAAACTCATCTGCAACGGAGGGCAAAAGTCCAAATCTCATCAAATGAGAATTTTACTTCTCAAATGATTTCAAGGCAGCCTGAGAGGTGATCAATAGTTGAGCTATCAGTGTCGGGTCTGCACTATCCACTTGTCAGACTGATATTGTTCTTAGTGTTTTCTTCAATTCTCCATGAGCAACAAAAACAGCCAGTCAGCTCCTGGCCGAAGCATCGAGGAGGAGGAGAGGGGCTCGCGAGTAATCAACTCTTCATTGTCCATCTCAATGACTTCTTGTGAAGGCCAAATCTAAAATTGTCTGCTCTTAAAGTGTGATTTTGACCCTCTGCACATCACCTTTGAGTCTTCATATCAAAAGGTATACATAAGAGGAATCCCTCTTGATAGTACTGTGCAAAAGTTTTAGGCAGGTTAAAAAATATTCTATAAAGTCTGCATGCTTTTAAAAATAGAAGTGTCAAAAGTTAATTTTATCAATTAAATGAAAAGAGAAGATTATCCACATCCATATCTGCTCTTGACTGCACATCAAACACTGCTCCAATGCCCATCCCAAGCGCCAGCTCCCCAGAGAAGCCCCTCTAGTCTCTTATCATTTGTGTAACATTATCATTTGTGTAATCACCTAGTTGGACAGCGACATTTGATATGCTAGTCCTGATCTGCAAGACCAGACCTGGGGTATCTATCCATCTGTCACATATCGTCTTGGGAATACTGTTCCGCTTCAAATAGGTTCCGTTTTCCAAATCTGATCACTGTGTTCATCCCATCTATATGGATCATAGATCTTGTTGATTAGAGATGAGTGAGCATACTCGTCCGAGCTTGATGCTCGTTCGAGTATTAGCGTACTCGAAACGGCTCGTTACTCGGGCGAGTATTTCGCCTCCTCAAGAACAAGCTTTCATTTAAGTGAAGAACACAGTGAAGAACACATTGCACATGTTTCCATACATCTGCTAACTTATCAGAAGACATTAATGCAGAAAGGTGTTCTTCCCAATAGTATGTGAAGAACAATATGTGTGAAGAACACATTGCAGATGTTTAACACGGGTCATTCTCCTTTTTGAAGTTCCACGATCCATTGAATAAAAAAAAAACAAAGAAACAGGACTGACTTCCTTATTTCTCAATAAAATTACACATTTTATTGCAGAGCCTTGGTCCCCTTGAAAAATGCTCGAGTCTTCAATGGGGTTCGTTATTCGAAACGAGCACTCGAGCATCGGGAAAAGTTCGACTCGAGTAACGAGCACTCAATCATTTTAGTGCCCGCTCATCTCTATTGTTGATACAACCTACTTTATACGATTTTCTTTTAGGGTATTTTATGGCTGAAGGGTTTCCCCTGATGATCACCATTCCTGCCATTCCGACACTGTGTGGATCTCCCTTGTGTATTGTATGCACGGAGTTGTAGGTATGGGTAGAACCACGAAAGCAGAAGCCGATGGTCCTCAAAAGATTTTACCGCCCCCTCCGTGCACACATGATCTCAGGTAACAACCCCCTTCGATTTGCAGGGGTGAGCCCTTCCACCCTTCCCTTCCAGCCAGAATATCTCCAGCATCCATCTCCAATGGGCGCGTGTCTTTTTTCAAGCGTATAAACTATGATACTATAAGAAGTAAACCTGGGAACTCCTAAGATACTTTTGGCCCTGGACCAAACCTTAACCAGGAGTAATATCAGTTTACTGTTTAGGGGACTCCTGCAAAAGTAGGCCAACGGGACTCACAGTGTCTTCATTCCCCAGCTGGGAAGCCAAGAAGTAAAGCCAGGAGATATCCACACCACTTCCCTTTTTGGTTCTCTGTAATTTTTCGAGGTTGCTTCGTGCATATTGATCCTTCCAAATCAGTTTGTTGGATAAACTGTAAATCCTCGAAAAAAAATTCATTCATGTAGAACAACATTTGTGGCATCAATACCATCTTTATTAAGTTGCCCCGACCCACCAGGGAGGATGTACACTTCCACCACATTTTTTCTCATGGAGAGAGATCTGGCTAGTGATGGTTCCAGGTTGTCCCTCACGTAATTTCTAGTTTGTGAGGTCACAACAATTCCAAAGTGCTAGTTACAACTTCACAACTACACATTTAGCTTTCAGAAGTTCTGGTTCTGTAGATCACAGAATCACAAGTCTGATTTGATGTGAATGAGGTTTCTTGGTTCATGGGAATTATGAGACGGAGAAGGGAAGTGCCCACCAATGCCTTTCTGTTCACACTGGAAAAAAAACCCTGTAAATTGTCTGTTCTTTCAGGATTATACTGTTACACTGAAGCTTTTAATTTTGTTGTAGGTGGATATTTACCCCAGTTGTGGTTCTTCTAATGGATATTTACCCCAGTTGTGGTTCTTCTAATGGATATTTACCCCACTTGTGGTTCTTCTAATGGATATTTACCCCACTTGTGGTTCTTCTAATGGATATTTACCCCACTTGTGGTTCTTCTAATGGATATTTACCCCACTTGTGGTTCTTCTAATGGATATTTACCCCACTTGTGGTTCTTCTAATGGATATTTACCCCACTTGTGGTTCTTCTAATGGATATTTTCCCCACTTGCGGTTCTTCTAATGGATATTTACCCCACTTGCGGTTCTTCTAATGGATATTTACCCCACTTGCGGTTCTTCTAAAGGATATTTACCCCACTTGCGGTTCTTCTAAAGGATATTTACCCCACTTGCGGTTCTTCTAAAGGATATTTTCCCCAGTTGCGGTTCTTCTAAAGGATGTTTACCCCAGTTGTGGTTCTTATAATGAATATTTACCCCAGTTGTGGTCCTTCTAAAGGATATTTACCCCACTTGCGGTTCTTCTAAAGGATATTTACCCCAGTTGTGGTTCTTCTAATGAATATTTTCCCCAGTTGTGGTCCTTCTAATGGATATTTACCCCACTTGCGGTTCTTCTAATGGATATTTTCCCCAGTTGCGGTTCTTCTAAAGGATGTTTACCCCAGTTGTGGTTCTTATAATGAATATTTACCCCAGTTGTGGTCCTTCTAAAGGATATTTACCCCAGTTGTGGTCCTTCTAATGGATATTTACCCCAGTTGTGGTTCTTCTAATGAATATTTACCCCAGTTGTGGTCCTTCTAATGGATATTTACCCCAGTTGTGGTCCTCCTAAATAACAATGGACAGGGGTGGGGGTGCGGGTCTTGCCTTTTGACCACTTATGTGTCATTTTGCATCCCCAAAATGAATTAAAAAAAAGACGATTAGGTAAAAAGAATTGAAAAAAATGTGATCTTCCTCCGCCGCTTTGTGCTTCAAATTACATGTATTAATGGTCCACTCGCTTCAAGCATTTAAAAGCATTAACTTTCCCCCACTTCTCCTTGTAAAGTGCTTTCAGTTCTCAGCATCACTCCGGCTTTTCAATTGTTACTATAATTAAGCAAAAGCTGAAGTTATATTGACACTGAACCCTTGAGCTGCGATTTCATGTGGATACGTCTTTAGTCTCACGTAAAGCAGCTCCAATCGTTCCGATACATATATATAGCAATGTATTAATCAGAGTAAACCTATAGAACGGCACACCGGTGCTGCCACGAGGGACAAGCCAGATTATGTGTGACTCACGGACCACCTCCTATACATTATCATATGGTTAGCAGATCATTCTGTTCTCTTTTCTATAGAGTAGTCTTCCAGGACTGACATTACTTAGCAAACAGAATAAGAAACTTAAAGGAAACCTGTCACCTCATTTTATATATTCAGCCAGTTACAGGTTCCTATAGATTTCTATTAACTAACTGACCCCCTTCTTTTTGCTAAAAATTGTTTCCCTTAAATCCACATAAATCAACTTCATCTTATATTACATGGCATCAGAGAGGGCGTGTCCTGCTCAGCCAGCTCCTCCCATCTCACTCCTTCCCATGGCTCCTTACTATTCAGCAGTTGAGGTCATATGACCAGGGTGACATCTCAGTTCCTTTAGCCCCCTAACATTATCAAACTGTACCCCATGTATGCATCTGACCACATGAAATATCACAACTGCCTCCATGGACTTCTACTCCTTTCCATCCTCCATGGAGACACGCTGTGATTTTATGTGTCACATACATGGTGCACAGTTTGCTAATGTTAGGAGGCTAAAGGACCTGAGATTATGTCACTCTGGTCACATGTAATGAATGTAACACTGTTGTATTTCTGGAATTTCGATTTCGAATTTTGCCTCCCGTTCAGACTACTCTTCTGTTTTTCTGATTATGTACTTTGTGTCCATCTCTGTTGTGACCAGGTTTTTTGATAATTCTTATCTATTTCGGTTCTTTGTCCTGTTACGTGTTTGCCAGTTACTGGCACAGTTTCGGGTGGATCAAGTAAGTAGGTATGGCTTGTTTGGGGAGCTCAGTATCTGGGGGTCACTGTCTGTGTCACTGTTATTGTAGGCTTTCAATATCAGATTTGTGGGGTTCAACACGCCAACATTAAAAAATTAAAAAAAAGGAAGCAGGCAGCATCAAGCTATGTGCAGTGGCAGAAACAAGTAACTGCTACTTACCTGATGTGGAGTGACTTGGCATGACCACTACAGAGAGCTCAGAGGTCTCGGAGGACATAGCCTCAGTGATGGTGCTGAGTGTATGACCCTCAAGAATTTGATCTTGGGGACCTGTTCTATGGATACTTTACTTATCAATATTTTTAGCCAGGAAAACCCCTTTAAACGTTGGTATTTTCTAATGATTCCATCCATTCCTCTTAAGAATGTTTTCTTACTACAAACTCCAGTAAGAACATCAATAAGATTTAGGATTCCGAGAGTAGAATTAAAGCCAAGACTCCATGTTGTGCAATCCTTCCAGCCCTTCGTAAGCAGCTTAAGGAGCAAGATGGAATCGTGTTATTCTGCATTTCCCCGAGAAGTGTTTACAGCCGCACAGAACAGCAATGTGCTCCGTCATATGTTACTTCGTTTGGCATCTCCAAGGAGCAAATGGTGGACACCACCGACAAGGAACAAATTTCTGGAATGAGCAGGACTGTGAGGAGGTGGAATATTAAGTCATATTTTGTAAATGTGTATAATACACTCTTAAGAATTGTTGATAAACTGCACCGAAAGCCATCGACTGAGCCGGATCCAAAAAGTCTGAACACTGCTCGGGGATTAACAGAGGGGTTATGGTAATCTCCTTGTGTGATGCCAACATCTCCTGCATGGGGCATCGCAGCGGGTGGAAAGAAACCGTATACATCAATGATTTTCAAAGCCAAATCCCAGTTTCCAAAACAGAATTCCGCGAAGGGGCTTATAAAGATGGCCGCCACGAAGTCATGTCATTATGGCAGAACAACCTTTCCCCTCTCACCGCGGGTCGAATGACCTGAATTAATTATCGCCGTCATAGAACAATATTGTTGGTTCAAGAGGTTAATTCAGAGTCATCAGAAAATCCACTTTTCCTACAGTAAATATAATTAGTTACTTTTACATTTCTACTGGTCGCCCTTGGAAACAGACTACATTCCGTAGTCAGACACTTACGGTAACCAGACAGCTCAGGTTTAATATGGTATAGAAAGAAGTTGTCCAGATGCGACAACCCTTTAAGTCTTTTAGATGCAAAGTGCCTACTAGAAAAAATTTTTAGGTTTTTAATAAGAGGATAGACATACCTGTGTGGTCAAAGTTCAATAAAGTAGTCATCCTTGTATGGATAGGAAATTCAATCATCAAGTGCCATCCTGATGTGCCAGACTTACCTACAGACAGCTGTGACCCAGACAAAGGATGACTGTAATGGCACTGATTGTTTGGGGCTAAAGAAAGAGTTGGAGAAAGGTCCTTTTTAAAGGGATTGGCCTTGACTTGGTACTGATGGCCTACCCTTGGCTGTAAAGAAGAATTGGAAGCATTTGGCTCTGTGTCTTTGGAAGTAATAAATGGGAGCCACAGCTGTAGTTTCGGCTTCCAGGTGCAAGGGAATAAATCCAACCCCTTTAAGACTGAGAGGCAATAACTTGGCCTGATCACTACACAGAGGATGCCCCTCATCAATCTGATCTTGAGGACCTATTCTCTGGATACTTTATATTATCACTATTCTAGCTGGGAAAACCCTTGTATAGGATGGTCATTTTCTGATGATCTAATACAGAATGTTTTCTTACTACAAATTGTAGTGAGAACATCAATAAAATTTCGGATTCCTAGCGAAGAATTAAAGCCCTTACAGACGTAAGCAGCTACAGGCATCGGATAAATAGATACACAGACAGATATAGGGAAGAAAGATGAAGGCGGGATACGAGAAGGCGGGATACGAGAAGGCGGGATACGAGAAGGCGGGATACGAGAAGGCGGGATACGAGAAGGCGGGATACGAGAAGGCGGGATACGAGAAGGCGGGATACGAGAAGGCGGGATACGAGAAGGCGGGATACGAGAAGGCGGGATACGAGAAGGCGGGATACGAGAAGGCGGGATACGAGAAGGCGGGATACGAGAAGGCGGGATACGAGAAGGCGGGATACGAGAAGGCGGGACACGAGAAGGCGGGACACGAGAAGGCGGGACAAGAGAAGGCGGGACACGTGAAGGCGGGACACGAGAAGGAGGGACACGTGAAGGCGGGATACGAGAAGGCGGGATACGAGAAGGCGGGATACGAGAAGGCGGGATACGAGAAGGCGGGATACGTGAAGGCGGGACACGAGAAGGCGGGATACGAGAAGGCGGGATACGAGAAGGCGGGATACGAGAAGGCGGGATACGAGAAGGCGGGATACGAGAAGGCGGGATACGAGAAGGCGGGATACGGGAAGGCGGGATACGAGAAGGCGGGATACGAGAAGGCGGGATACGAGAAGGAGGGATACGAGAAGGAGGGATACGAGAAGGCGGGATACGTGAAGGCGGGATACGTGAAGGCGGGATACGAGAAGGCGGGATACGAGAAGGCGGGATACGAGAAGGAGGGATACGAGAAGGAGGGATACAAGAGATAGATACGTAGATAGACAAGTCCGAAAATAGGCAGCGTTTTTTTCACCTTGAAACTTGAGTGCTGCCTATTTTTGGACTTATCTATTGGGACCCCACGCCACGGACCCTCGGGCTCTGCTTTCTGTTTGTCAGATAGATACGAGACAGATAAATGATAGATGATTGATAGATAGATACGAGATATACAGAAATTGTACTTTAAAAAATTTTTTTGGGCCGAAAACAGATGTTTCCAGTAACACCGGAAGAACTGAAATATAAAAACAGCAGCAGTAGCTGATAAAAAAAAATTGACACAGCATAAATCAGTGCGATAGAGAAGAGGAGAGATGCAGGTTCACCAGGACGCTCTACAATAAATTACCGGATCAGCAGGGACATAGAGAAAACTATTAATCAGCACTTTACGACATGAGGGTCAATGGATGGAGATAAATCTGGGGGCGGGCGGAGAGCAGGGGGGGGGGCTCACATGCAAAAATAAAGGAAGCAAAATAATCCGCCGATGCAAAATCGAAAAATCATGTCATAAGCAGCAGAAAGGTATGAAATACACTTAGCGGCAAGTGAAAATAAAGCAGCGGCCGGGTCCAGAGCAGAAGGAATGACTGCGCCTCTGCAACACGGAAATCCACTTATTAAGCATAAAGCATCCTAATGAGTCGCTGGAAACAAATGGACTAATGTCATACACACATGATTTCTAGGGCAGTCGATAGACTCGCTTTTCCCCTCTTTAACAGATTAATGGCGTACGAGAAAAAATAAAAAAAATTTCGCCAAACGCTACTTGGCTGCCACCCGGTGGCAGAATAAGAGAATGACGCAACTGCGGATATTCTAAGTTTAATGGTAAATCATTCAATTCTGCAATGTTTTCCTATAAGCATGAAGAAACAAATAAATCTGCGCGCTCCTCTGTGACTTGTAAAGACGGAATAGAAACCGCGAGCCAGTGACACATTAGATTTAATACGAAAATCATCGCCGCTCTGCCAAGGCCCGTGACAAGTGGGGGCACAGGTTTTTTTTTTCCTTCCTCCCGAAAGTGTAACCGGATTACAATGACGTGAATATATTTCGCCTTCCCGTGCGCCTCATGTATCTTACTCAAGGCTCAGAATTGTGCGGCAGGAGCTCCCGTGGCGAATAACCGGGGGAAAAGGTGGAAAATATTGCATCATTTTAGTTTAAATAAAGAACTTTACCTTAAAGGGGTTGTCCAGAGGTAAAAAAAAATGGCTGCTTTCTTGCAAAAACAGCGCCACACCTGACCATGGGCAGTTCTGGTATTACAACTCGGCTCCATTCATCTCTAAACAGGTGAGTGTAATACCGGTCACACACTCTGGTCAGGGGTGGCGCTGTTTGTTGGAAGATAGCAGCCATGTTTATCAACCTCCAGACAACCCCTTTAATGGGATTAAAAAATGACATCTATAGGGATTCATGGGAGAAGTTCCTTTTAATCCTTTTCAAAACACTTTGAAATATTAGGATGGTGCTAAACAAAATTTACCTGCCTCCCCAATTTCATTCTTCTAGATGTGGACTATCCCTTTAAGGGATAGTATACTACCCCAAAGCATTGTGTAGGGCACTATAAGATTTTCAGACCTACCATTCGTGTTTCCGACTGAGCTGTCATTTGTTGAGAAAATGGCATTTTAATAATTATGCAAATGAGCTTCTTGGTGCACTGTGGGTGTGGTTAAACCTACTGGTGCACCCATTTTCTCCTAACTATCTACATCCCCTAGGACAGCTGTGCACCATACAAATAACTGATATTCTGTAGGAGAAAAAGTTGTAGAAAGAAGAAAAATGGTGCACCGGCAGGTTTGGCCACGCCCATAGTGCACCAAGATGCTAATTTGCATAACAATAAAAATAGATTTTTATTTTTTTTCAAAAATGATCAAATCACAGGGAAACAGGAAAGATAGGTTTGCGAAGATTATTAAAAGCCCAACACAGTGCTGATATTACTGACAGGGTGATTTGGGTTGGGATAGGATCCCTTTAAGAAAACCCTTCACCTTTTTGACCACACAATATGCATTTCTCTCCTGGGTCGATGTGGAGTTCCCCTTTAAGCATAAGCGATGTCAAGCTGCTCAGATAAAATATTACCCATACTGTGCAAGTATTAAAAAAATTTTTTATAAAGTGTCTACATGTAATTGATTGGTTGATCGTGGTGACGGCAGAACCACCCGGGCCAAGTTTATGGAAACCGTAAAAGTTTAATAAGAACATAAAAGAAACAGACATTGTGTTCCTCAATCATTGATAATAGAGAAAAATATACAGCAAACAACAAGAAGGGAATATTAATAGAAAATCAGACCAAATAGACCAAAACATCACTAATCTGGGCATCAGTTAGGTTTCGGGATTTAAAAACACCCACTGGAGCATAGGGGGCGATATGGGGGGAGGTTATCACCACTCACTGTGTCCCCTCTAAACCTGTAGTATTAGGGCCAGCACGGTGGCTCAGTGGTTAGCACTACACCCTTGTAGCACGGTGGCTCAGTGGTTAGCACTACAGCCTTCCAGCCCTGGGTTCAAGTCACAGGCTCAACATCTGCAAAGAGTTTGTATGTTCTCTCCGTGTTTGTGTGGGTTTCCTCCAGGTCCTCCTGTTTCCTCCCACACTCCAAAACATACTGGTAGGTTGATTAGATTGTGAGCCCCATTGGGGACAGGGACTGATTTGCCAAAACTGTATGCAGCGCTGTGTAATATGTGTGTGTGCTATACAAATAAGAGAATTATTATTATAAGTGAAATTCAAATGAAAGCAATAACTTAAGTGTAAATAAAAAGATTTTAAAAAATCTGAAACATTTTTTAAAAATTTCAAAAACTATGGGGACGATATGTGAGCGTTTTTAAAGTCACTATTCAAAAAGAAGGCCATTATGAGCTTTACTGTGTAGATTGGGACCGATGAGTAGAGACATCTCATTATAATTAGAGGGTTGAAGAGTTATATTGTCACCCCTTATCTACCGGATAGTGGATAACAATCTGATCAGTGAGGTCCAACTGCTGGGACGCTTGCAACATTACCCCACCGGGACCTGGCTGCAGTGTGGGGGCACCTGGATTCCCAGGGACCGCCGCTATTGTGTCCCGGGTGGCTTGGTTGAAAAGAAACAGGCCTCATTCACACCCGCCGGGGCCAGCCGGGAGGAGCAAGAAGAGGGGGAGCCGAGATATAGAGAAAGAATCACCCTGGGGCACTCCTTGTGCTTGGTAACTGATCCCCGGGCAGGTTGTGAAGTGGATGTCCGAAATGTTAACAGCAGGCCAGGAATCACACTTCAAAACAGGAATCTTGAAATAACTCACAGTCTCTTTAATGGCACACAGTCTAGCAGCTGTAGACCAGTGATTTTCAACCTTTTTTGAGCCGCGGCACACTTTTTAAACTTAGAAAATCCTGAGGCACACCACCAACCAAAATAGCACAAAATGACACTAAAACAGTCATAAAAGGCCTCCCTTTACTAATAAAAAGGCCCTAGCGGCCTCCCTTTACTAATAAAAAGCCCCTGGCGGCCTCCCTTTACTAATAAAAAGCCCCTAGCTGCCTCCCTTTACTAATAAAAAGCCCCTGGCGGCCTCCCTTTACTAATAAAAAGCCCCTAGCTGCCTCCCTTTACTAATAAAAAGCCCCTAGATGCCTCCCTTTACTAATAAAAAGGCCCTAGCTGCCTCCCTTTACTAATAAAATTCCCCTAGATGCCTCCCTTTACTAATAAAAAGCCCCTAGCTGCCTCCCTTTACTAATAAAAAGGCCCTAGCTGCCCCCCTTTACTAATAAAAAGCCCCTAGCTGCCTCCCTTTACTAATAAAAAGCCCCTAGCTGCCCCCCTTTACTAATAAAAAGCCACTAGATGCCTCCCTTTACTAATAAAAAGCCACTAGATGCCTCCCTTTACTAATAAAAAGCCCCTAGATGCCCCCCTTTACTAATAAAAAGGCCCTAGCTGCCTCCCTTTACTAATAAAAAGCCCCTAGCTGCCTCCCTTTACTAATAAAAAGCCCCTAGATGCCTCCCTTTACTAATAAAAAGCCCCTAGATGCCTCCCTTTACTAATAAAAAGGCCCTAGCTGCCTCCCTTTACTAATAAAATGCCCCTAGATGCCTCCCTTTACTAATAAAAAGGCCCTAGCTGCCTCCCTTTACTAATAAAAAGCCCCTGGCGGCCTCCCTTTACTAATAAAAAGCCCCTAGCTGCCTCCCTTTACTAATAAAAAGCCCCTAGATGCCTCCCTTTACTAATTAAAAGCCCCTAGCTGCCTCCCTTTACTAATAAAAAGCCCCTAGCTGCCTCCCTTTACTAATTAAAAGCCCCTAGCTGCCTCCCTTTACTAATAAAAAGCCCCTAGATGCCTCCCTTTACTAATAAAAAGCCCTTAGATGCCTCCCTTACTAATAAAAAGCCCCTAGCTGCCTCCCTTTACTAATAAAAAGCCACTAGCTGCCTCCCTTTACTAATAAAAAGCCCCTAGCTGCCTCCCTTTACTAATAAAAAGGCCCTAGCAGCCTCCCTTTACTAATAAAAAGCCCCTAGCTGCCCCCCTTTACTAATAAAAAGGCCCTAGCGGTCTCCCTTTACTAATAAAAAGCCACTAGATGCCTCCCTTTACTAATAAAAAGCCCCTAGAGGCCCCCCTTTACTAATAAAAAGCCCCTAGCTGCCCCCCTTTACTAATAAAAAGGCCCTAGCTGCCTCCCTTTACTAATAAAAAGGCCCTAGCTGCCTCCCTTTACTAATAAAAAGCCCCTAGCTGCCTCCCTTTACTAATAAAAAGCCCCTAGCAGCCTCCCTTTACTAATAAAAAGGCCCTAGCAGCCTCCCTTTACTAATAAAAAGCCCCTAGCTGCCTCCCTTTACTAATAAAAAGGCCCTAGCTGCCTCCCTTTACTAATAAAAAGCCCCTAGCTGCCTCCCTTTACTAATAAAAAGGCCCTAGAGCCCCCCCTTTACTAATAAAAAGCCCCTAGCAGCCTCCCTTTACTAATAAAAAGCCCCTAGCTGCCTCCCTTTACTAATAAAAAGGCCCTAGCAGCCTCCCTTTACTAATAAAAAGCCCCTAGCGGCCTCCCTTTACTAATAAAAAGGCCCTAGCAGCCTCCCTTTACTAATAAAAAGCCCCTAGCTGCCTCCCTTTACTAATAAAAAGCCCCTGGCGGCCTCCCTTTACTAATAAAAAGGCCCTAGCTGCCTCCCTTTACTAATAAAAAGCCCCTAGCTGCCTCCCTTTACTAATTAAAAGCCCCTAGCAGCCTCCCTTTACTAATAAAAAGCCCCTAGCTGCCCCCCTTTACTAATTAAAAGACCCTAGCGGTCTCCCTTTACAAATTAAGAGCCCGTGGCGGCCTCCCTTTACAAATTAAGAGCCCGTAGCGGCCTCTCTTTACTAGTTAAAAGGCCCTAGAGCCCCCCCTTTACTAATTAAAAGGCCCTAGAGCCCCCCCTTTACTAATTAAAAGGCCCTAGAGACCCCCCTTTACTAATTAAAAGGCCCTAGAGACCCCCCTTTGCTAATAAAAAGGCCCTAGAGGCCCCCCTTTACTAATTAAAAGGCCCTAGAGGCCCCCCTTTACTAATTAAAAGGCCCTAGAGCCCCCCCTTTACTAATAAAAAGCCCCTAGCAGCCTCCCTTTACTAATAAAAAGGCCCTAGCAGCCTCCCTTTACTAATAAAAAGGCCCTAGCTGCCTCCCTTTACTAATAAAAAGCCCCTAGCTGCCCCCCTTTACTAATAAAAAGGCCCTAGCTGCCTCCCTTTACTAATAAAAAGGCCCTAGCTGCCTCCCTTTACTAATAAAAAGCCCCTAGCTGCCTCCCTTTACTAATTAAAAGCCCCTAGCAGCCTCCCTTTACTAATAAAAAGGCCCTAGCTGCCTCCCTTTACTAATAAAAAGCCCCTAGCTGCCTCCCTTTACTAATTAAAAGCCCCTAGCAGCCTCCCTTTACTAATAAAAAGCCCCTAGCTGCCCCCCTTTACTAATTAAAAGACCCTAGCGGTCTCCCTTTACAAATTAAGAGCCCGTGGCGGCCTCCCTTTACAAATTAAGAGCCCGTAGCGGCCTCTCTTTACTAGTTAAAAGGCCCTAGAGCCCCCCCTTTACTAATTAAAAGGCCCTAGAGCCCCCCCTTTACTAATTAAAAGGCCCTAGAGACCCCCCTTTGCTAATAAAAAGGCCCTAGAGGCCCCCCTTTACTAATTAAAAGGCCCTAGAGGCCCCCCTTTACTAATTAAAAGGCCCTAGAGCCCCCCCTTTACTAATTAAAAGGCCCTAGAGGCCTCCCTTAACAAATAAAAAGCCCCAGCCTACCTTTACTAATAAAAACAAAGACCCTAGCTGCCTTCCCTATACAAATAATAACCCTATATACTTACCCTTGATGTCTTCTTCCGCGTACCTTCACTCCTAATGGCGATCCGCTCACCTTCTGTAGCTCCTGCACCGCGCGCCTCTGGTCACGTGACTTACGCGACCTGACGTCAGGTCGCGTCAGTCACGTGACATGGGCCGCGCGGTGCAGGAGCTACAGAAGATGGGCGGATCGCCGACGCGGGGCTTGGAGGTAAGTATGGGGCATAAATAAGGGGGCGCGGCGGCAGCTCGATATCGGGGCAGCTTAGTTCGGGGAACTTTCCCCCGCGGCACACTCAACCTTGTGTCGCGGCACACTAGTGTGCCGCGGCACACAGGTTGAAAATCACTGCTGTAGACAGTGTAACACTGTAATGGTCTGTCAGCCTCTCTGTAATCTCACGCATCTCTGATCTGTCTTATCTTTCTATGTGTCAGTGTGTTAGTACAATGTCAGAAGCCAGATCAAAGTGTATATACACCTGTACCCTGATACATGGTCACCCCACAGAACTAAATGGATCATAATGGGGGTCATTTACTAAGGGCCCGATTCGCGTTTTCCTGACGTGTTACCCGAATATTTCCGATTTGCGCCGCTTGTACATGAATTGCCCCGGGTTTTTGGCGCACGCGATCGGATTGTGGCGCATCGGGGCCGGCATGCGCGCGACAGAAATCGGGGGGGGCGTGGCCGAACGAAAACCCGACGTATTCGGAAAAACCGCCGCATTTAAAAACCGAAAATGTGTCGCTTGGGGAGCGCTCACCTTCACCTTCTATGGGATGGTGCATTCCGGGGCGTTAAGATTATTTGCGGCGCTGCAGCGCCACCTGGTGGACGGCGGAGGAACTACCATCTTAAATCCCAGCCGGACCCGAATCCTGTGCAGAGAACGCGCCGCTGGATCGCGAATGGGCCGGGTAAGTAAATGTGCCCCAATGTGTCTGTTTAGAGAGGCCCCGCCCACACCCTGGGATTTTGCACTGAGCAGCCTAGGGAGTGATAGGAGCTAAAATAGCAATAACACTGAATAAAATTGTTAAGTAAGGGGTTAAAATGAACTTGAAATGTGAGAATTTTCTTTAGTGGGAAAACCCCTTTAAGCTCTGTATGTAGAGCATCTTTAAATTCCTGATCCCTAAGAAACACGGCCTTCGTCTATTACTGGAAGCTCTAATAATAGTCTATATAAATTTCTCAGGCAAGTTAGTTTATCATATTTAAAAGGGTTTAAGGCTTTAGACATCCCTTTGCTTAGACCGTCAGAGATCAGCTGTAGAGAAACTTGATGGTAAGTGTAGAGTTTTGCTGCAGCACTCCCACAGAGCAAATAAGGTATTACACAGTGCTCATTAACATCAATGTGTTGTTTTAGTAATGCAGGGAAGGCACGGTCCTCCAAAGTCAGAGACGCTCTCTGTAACCCCTTTCCATTTTGACCATCTTCTATAATCTCTCTAAAAATATATATTTTTAAAATCTCAGAATCCATTTAAGGAAGATTTCAAAAGCAAACCCCAACTTTTCGACTTAAGGAAATAAGACTGGTTGACAAAAACTGTCCATAATATATTCATGATGGAAGTTTTGCTGCTAAACCTCTGGTGATAAATATGCAGAAGAAGACAGGAGCAATGAGAATTAAGAGGTTTAAAGCCCATCCATAAAGTGTGAAGACGCCTCGCATATGTAAATTCTGCCGGCAGACAGAGTGTCAGAAGGAAGAGACAATGTAATCCCAACACTTCATCAATCTACATCTTTGGCCGGAGATAACAGATTCCTGGAGACACGATTTACATGTCTGATCAATTCCATCAGCGTCAAATATGCAAATGGCCAAAGAAGTGTTAAGAGTTTACGTCTGGCGAGGAGCGGCCATCTACCCGCGACAGATGGTGGAAATAAGTGAGGAACGGCTGCGATGGCTCCGCTGAATGGAAAGGGTGTGCGTTTCTTAAATAGCCCATAAAAACCAAACACACAAAGTCAATGGTAACATCTACGGGGGACGAGTTTTTAAAGAATGCATAAAAAGGTCAAAAAGTTTCCTTTTTTTTTCTTGAATAAGGGGGATTTTACTAATTTAAGGCAAACTTTACAGACGCAAAACGCCACATTTAGCTACAAACATCTGAATAAAAAAATAAAAATCGGAGATTTAAGTTATGTGGGGGTGAGAGAGACCAACAAAATCCATCATGATACACTGTGATGACACCGTGACTGTGATAATCTTCTTATATTTGTTATCCATGGCCTCCTTCCTTCTAATATCAACTTTTAACGTTATGCTAATGAGCCCCTCACTGTTGTTGCTTCACAGACCAAACTATTTAATGCAATGAGTGGCCTTCTTGTACCAGGGGACACAGGAGGTGAAGTACTTGAGAAAACACAAATGACGTTCCTTGGTCCAAGGAGGCCACTTATTGGGTGAAACAGTCCCAGTGAAAGCCCACAACATCTAGTTGGGCCCAAGGTACTGGAGGAGAAGCAGGAACCTGGGAGTCAGAGCATGGTAACTATGTGTTGTTTTTCAAGTCGGCCATCTCCTGATTGTTCCATGTCCCTGGACTAACATGTTGGTGACCTGCACTTTGCATCCATCCAAATGCATTTGGGAACCATTGTAGACTCTGGGCCTAAAGGTTGAATGGAGTCTCTGGTGGAGTTTGGAACTTGGATGCTGGAGAGATCCTGGATGGTCTTCTATCCCAAGCCACAGTAGAGTGGTGAGATCACAAAACTTTTGCACCACACTTAGATATGGTGACTCTTAGATACTTATTTTATTGCTCATTTCCTCTTGATCACATTGAGAACATTCTGTCACAATCTACACAGCAAAGCTGAAACCCTTTTTCCCTTACATACTCACACTGCTACAGTTCCTGGTTCCCACCATGCTCCAATACTTACGGTTTTCAGTTTGAAAGTTCCATGTGGCCACAAAACACTTTAGCCAATGAGTGGCCTTCTTGTACTAGGGCACAACATGTGAGGTGAAGTCCTTAAAGGGGTATTCTCGTCTGGACACTCACATTCAGGTTGATTAATCTGCCATACATAAACATTTCTTCATTTGGATGTTATAAAAAAAATGTTCCTGTGTGAAGATAATTTCTCATAAATGTAGCCATATGGTCCCTTAGAAACTAGATGGCTTCCTCGGATACGGCCACCTCTGCTGGATGGATTTCACAAATAAACAAAAAGTTTTTGTATATGAAATGTCCGTGAATTACTGCAAGTCCCACAGTCGTCCTGTGGTAATGATCTCTGAAGCCAGGTGGTCAGGCAGGACTCTATAGCGCAAGTCTGGCCACCACTGCCAGAGTGTGACGTGGTCGTAACCGAGGAAGCTATCTCATTTCTAAGGGATAACATGGCTACATTTATGAGAAATTATCTTCACACAGGAACATTTTTTTTAATAACATCCAATTGAAGAAATGTTTACATATGGCAGATTAGTGAAACTGAATGTGAATGCCCAGACGAGAATACCCCTTTAAGAAAACACAAATGACGTCCTTTGGTCCAAGGAGGCCATTTGTTGGGCGAAACAGGTCCAGTGAATCCCCAGAACATCTAGTTGGGCACAAGCTTGAAAACCTTAAAAATTGGACGTGAAACAGGAACCCGGGAGCCAGAGCATGGTAAGTATGTGTTCTTATTTGTCTCATCCTTCCTCTGGCAGTTCCATGTTCCTGGACTAACATGTTGGTGACCTGCACCAAGCATCCATCCGAATGCATTTAGGATCCATTGTAGACTTCGGGCGCCAAGTCTGTGGTGGAACTTGGATGCTGGAGAGATCCTGGATGGTCTTCTATCGCTAGCCCGGTGGAGTGGTGAGATCACAAACCGTCTGGACCACACTCGGATATGTTATTACTGGTATCCTCTTGACCACATTGAGAACAGGTTCTTTATTCAGTTGCTCCCCTGTTTTGCAAACATCTGTACTCAGAATTGCTTCCAAATTTGGAAAAAACCCCTTTAAGCAAAATACGTTTCCCACTACCTAAGTAATGCTCCATCCCTTTAACTCATCTTGGAAAAAGAAAGGGCACATTGGTGAAGAGTTCATCCCCCAATCAGCCAGGTACCCCATATAGTGTGACAAGGGGACAAGGGATTAAAAAAGCCCCTAAAACTCAAAAAACTGCACTTCAAAACGTAACATAAGCATAAACAACACGGTAAATGTCTCCGATGACCCGCGCCCCCTCCAATCCTCGCTCATCCCTCTGCAATATTTGTCATTTATGGTCTTTTGTGATCCAAGCGGCAGGGACACAAGAAGACGAATGCGACGTGTTGGGAGAAAACTGGATATAATTAGGAGTAAAGAAAGCGGCTCGACTGTACATCTGACCACAAATCCTCCCGCAAAAGAATAAAGAGTGACAGGAGGGGGAAGGAAGGCTGAGAAATCATTAGCGTTGGATAGATGTACAGTCAAGCTAAAGACAAAGTCTCTTTGTTCGGCCCAGCGGCCTCCAAAAGAAAGGGAGTGTAGGAGGCCGGTATGCGGCCAGAGATAACCGGCCTTCCATAGAAATGACAAAACGCTCGGGCTAATGACCAGTGTGTTGTCTTATTAGGCCGTCCCTTTATCAGGATCAATGCTCACAGCTTCCCGCCACAATCCCAGCATTAATCCGCCGCCGACTGAAGGCTCTGACACTGATAAGATGAAATGCAAAAGGCGACTACCGGCGGAGGAACATCAGAATGGAGTAGAGCCGCTCACCGCCGGCCTTTTCATTGACTAACACAGATAACAAGTCTCTATTATAGGCCCCAAAATGCAGAATAAGCAACCGAAAAAGCCAGGTGCGTTACAATGCTCAGCGTATACAATGTTTATTTGCGGAGGTGAAACATCACAATAAGATTGGTAAAATAAATAAATAAGAAATGGGCGCTACTTTTACCAGTTCAACTTCATCAACCTAGTCTGGCATAGTACGGTCAGTCCACCCACCAACGTGTCCGTAGGCTTAAAGAAAACCTACCATGAGAAGTAGATGTGATGGTAGGTTTCTCCTGCTGCCTCTGCCCTAATCTGTAATGTAATACTCCTGGAACCTTGTTAAAAATTTTATTTTAGTAATATGTAAATTATCTGCAAAGGCTACTGGGGCGGGGAGTAGCCTTGGCTCCCAGAGCCCACCTAGGCTAGTACACGCCCCAGTAGCCTCTGCAGCAAATTTACATATTAGCAAAATAACATTTTTAACAAGTTAGGTTCCAGGATTATTAAATTACAGATTAGGGCAGAGGCAGCAGGAGGAATCTACCATCACATCTACGTCTGATAGTAGATTCCTCATGGTATCATCGAGGGGTTAAGGAAAAAGTTTCTCCAGCGAATCCGTTTAAAAACATAGAGTCTTTATTCCATAGTGAAGTAAAAACAGATTAGTTTGCACAATGTCAAAAAGTTGACGCGTTTCGGACTTCCTTTTGACATTGTGCACACTAATCTGTTTTTACTTAACCCCTTGATGATACTCACCTGAAGCGACTCAGCGTTGTCCTCCCTGCGAGACCTCCTTTTCCCACAGTCCAAGAGATTTTCTTCATTGGGTGAGCTGTATCCAAAAAAAAATTTCTATTTTTCTCTTTGCATTCCTCATGGTAGGTTTCCTTTGAAGGAAACCAACCATCAAAATCCTTCTTGATAAACCAAAGGACACTTACTCATAGATCCAGGCACCGGGACTGTGGTCATCCTCGTATATTTTTCTTCTAAAATCAACTTTTAAAATTATGCTAATGAGTCAAGAAGGTTCTGGGTGGTGTTAACAGAGCCCCTCCATGTTAAAGCTTCATAGGCTGTTACAGTGTGCTAGTAGCTGGAGACTGGTTGCTATTATGTCTCCCCTACACTGCACATAGAAAGTATTGGAGAATCTGTACCTGTATCTCATTGACATAGCTTTAGTTATTGAGTTATTTAGGGCATTAAAGGGAAGTGCTGGCCAATATTGATGTGAACAAAGCACTTGGGGTGAGATAGAAACTTCCTCTGTCTCCTTTATAACTCTGCTATCTAATCCTCTTCTATGTAACCTCTTACGTTCCAGTGAATTCCCGTTGTTTTCTTTCCTTCAAATATTTGCTGCATCTGTGATCCGGCACGGCGCTGCGTCATGTACTGGATGTGTAACGGAAAGTGATCGATCACCAGAGGTGAAAAGCGATCAGTGGTAATTATCTATATGGAGTAATTTCCGTATCGCCAGGCCTACACTTTTGTGGCGCTTCTTTCCCCGTTACTTATCTCCCATCCCGATCCTGATGCAGAGCGGAGCCAATCATAACTCACGCCGGAGCCGCCGCTCCCTGACATCTCATTATTTGTGTTGCAATCATTTCCTGTGGAGACACTTGTTCAATTTGCTGCAACTGCTGTGAATCTCAGTCCACTCCACAGACAGAACCAATACTTTACATGCTACTTAAAAATATCAGGTTTAACCCTTTACAATGCCGACCCACGAAGTCAAATCTCACGGCCATTGTAAATCCGGAACAGTCCGATCCAAAGGGAGTGGGTGGGACACAGACGGGAAAATAATTTGGTTAACCACGCAAATTAAAGGGAACCTGTCAGCAGATATTGACCTAATAAACCACTACCTCTACCTGTTTTACCTCTACTATGTCTTCATCATCGGCTCCACCTTAATTTTTTTGGAGACTTGGAAGCCATGATGCCAGGCTCTTCATTAGATACTCCGTTCCTTCCTACAAATTGTTTATAAATTGTTTTGTCATGCAGCTAAACACCTTCCAGATAAGGTTTCTTTCATGACCCCATATGCTGGTATCATCCAGAAAATCAGCTTTGAAGTGAGATGTGAATTAGTTGTATAAAGTCAAGGAGGCGGAGAATTTAGCACTGAAGTCAAGCTCTCCCTGGCTAAAACACCTCCTTCACTGTAATTGATAGTCCTGCATCGAGAAACATCATAAGGCAGATATCCTGAAGTCTGGTGCATTATGTCAATCACATGGGAGGATGTAGGCGGAGCTTAACTTCAATGTAAAACTCTCCACCTCCTTGACTTTATACCAGTTTACATCTCACTTTAAAGTGGATTTTCTGCATGAAGGAAGCACTCTGAGCCGTGAAAGAGACAAAAACTAGAAGGTGTTCAGCTGCTTGACAACATACAGGTAGTGGTTTATAAGGCCCATTTCTAATGACAGGTTCCCTTTAACAGCGGCGGGTGTCAGCTGTATTATAGAAGTCAGGCCCAACAGGGAAGGCTGAAGCTCTCAAAGGAGGCAAATTCACATGTACATCTACATGCAGAGACATGTCTAATGGAAGAGATTTATTGAAAAATGGCCAACCCCTATAAACAGTGGTGGCGAACCTATGGCACGGGTGCCAGAGGTGGCACTCGGAGCCCTCTCTGTGGGCACCCGGGCCATCACCCCAGAACGGAGTTCACCAGACAGAACTCAAAGAATCTGCCTCCAGAATCTTCTTACAATGATAGAATTTGCCCTCCTCCTTTCAACTGCATTGGCGTCTTCAGGAGGCTGATACGATTGAAAGTTGTCAAAGAACAAGGAGAAATAAATTACTGCTTAAATTGCTGTGCTGGCACTTTGCAATAAATAAGTGGCTTTTGGTTGAAGATTGGGCACTCAGGCTCTAAAAAATTCGCCATCACTGCCCTATAACATATAAAATCTGACCACCATTAGCTCCAGCACTGTTCCCTTCTCCATAGACTGCTAGGGGCACCATGTCATTTGATATTTTTCCGTAAATTCACATACCTCTACTATGTCTGCATCATCGGCCTCCGGTGCTCCACCTTCATTTTTTTGCAGACTTGGAAGCCATGATGCCAGGCTCTTCATTAGATACTCCGTTCCCTCCTACAAATACAACCAAAATTTTTATTAAATCTTAAAATGAATTATATATATATATATATATTCAAAATAGCAAAAGACAATCTTCACATATCATTTTTGTTCTCATATTTTAGACATTTAGGTCTTTTCTTTGTGTTCTACATATAGTTAGAATTTACGAGTACACAGAGTATTTAAGCGGAACTGGATTCTCCCTACTATACTCCCCCAATTACCACTGCACTAAAAATCATTTCAGGTCCTAGACCACATTGTTAGTCAACGAAAGGTAGCAAACTATACCCAAAACTAGTTGTTAGATTTCCACCATTGACAGCAGCTTTGAATGCACAGTATCATCCAAAAACCAGGTACACAACAGAAAAAAAAGACTCTGGGGGGGGGGGGGGGGAGGTCCGCTTTCTGTATTCTTTTAAAAAAATCTTCAGAGGTTGTAAAATATTAAAAAAATAAGATCACAGTCCGTCTTGGTCTCTCAAGAAGAACCCAGCACAGTCATTCTCTATGCAAGTCTACCACTAAAAATTTACTTCCCCAAAGTAGGGGACTGATGAGTACAGCCATACATTTAAAAAAGTCATCAATAAACCTTTGGGATACATATTTAGTTAAAGCAACAGCAAGAGTAGCGACCCCAAGAGGTGGCAGCTACGTAATTTGGCCAAGTTGCATCATAAGGCATTGCCCTTGGTTTATGAAGCCCATATTCAATATGACAGCGTATCAGCATAAACATAAACATATAGCGCCACTGTCAAGATGGAAGAGACGCGCTCAAGTAACCTTACAAGATTTGGTTTTTATCAGGCCGGATAATGTACGAGGTGATTAATGGCGTTAGACATTTACACTTGCTAAAACCGCAGTTCCGTGCAATAAATACAGAATAATAAATAAAGCGGCCTCGTAAAGCAGCTCCACACCTCCAGACATAAACCCCCTGATATACCGGCCTAATAAAACACATACATTTGACTTTCACACGCTGTCAGTCTGATAACTGCATTGGCCTAATCACATCATTTTTTGTTAACCCCCTCCAGTCCAGGGATACATTGATCATAAAAAGTATTCCTGTTCCATCACAACTTTATTTGTCCTTTAAAGGACAACTAGTCATTGATATTGTTTAAATAATGAAAAGTTATACAAAGTATCAGTCCAATATATTTTCTGTATCAATTTCTCATGGTTTTCTAGATCTCTTCTTCACTTGTCATCAAGAACAGGCACAATAAACCTTACTCCCTACTCCATAGAAGGTGCGACGCAGGTATCCCAGCATTAACATTTTTCCGCAAACTTTTTCTCGTTTTGTCTATGTTGGTACCACCCACTGTCATGTGGCTCCACCCACCACATTGGTGCAGTGTGCATGAAATTGTGCAACGATCTGCTATTTTCCATTCAGTGTGCATTGCTATGAGGGACAACACTTTGGTAAGGACAGGGAGAGGACTTCCTATCTGCTCAGACCAAGATTTGAAAAGACACAGAGACACAGGAGGCGGAGTTCACTGGCAATATGGAGAAAACATGACTCTTCTCTTCACAAGTTGACTCATTTGCAGATCAGAAAAGCAGCTGTAATTAAAGGCACAGCAGATAATTTTAGGTGATATGGACAGGACTTTTCACCCTCTACCAGAAGCTATTACTGGTGTGAGGGGTAAAATTCTGGTGACGGGTCTTCTTTAAGATCTAATCTGCTCTCTACCTACTCAGTCTATAGCACATTCTCTCTCCCATGCTTTACACTGCCCAATAAATCCCATTAACCAATACGTAATAGTACATTTACCCTTCTAGCATCTAAACTGAGATAACAGTCCAATGTGTTCTTGATCTGGCGTCATCCTAGTGCACTAATAACGTAATGTAACATTCCCAAACGGCCAGTAAAGAGTTAAGGAGAGGCAAGCCGTCTCTCGGTACAGTGATATATTACTAGTTGCACTAATAGACTGCTTCCATTACGCAGACAAGATGAATACTTATAGGTGCAGCATTGCATTTTGATTGCTGAAATAATTGTATTAGTAAAGTATAGAGATGGGAATGAATGCCAATGAGAGCAGTGAAAAACACAGTGTACTATGGACGCAGAGGCACCAGACTACGTGGTAGCAGTGCCACCTACTGGACACATCGCAAGGACACAGCCAGTGCTGTGCATGCACACAGCAAGGTACTGCCGAGGAATAGAAAGTTTATTTGCCTCCATGTTCCCCCAATGGTGCCACTGGTGGTGGGGTCTGAACAGAATCAGTCTCCTTATCCCTCTGGCAGCCAACAATATAAATTCTTCTTACTTAGATATACTACTGTGTATTACAAAGGCTCCACTCCTGTCCTAACAAGCAGGTCAAATAGCTAATTCTATTGGCTGACCCACAGATGATTGATAGGCAGACAAGGCTAAAGGGGAGAATGACTGAGCATGTGCGTCCACCAGCACTCAGTCTATTTGATGGACATAAACATGGTAATACACTGTAGACACCAGGCGACGCCATATTGTATCAGGAAGTGTCATAAAACACTGGATTGCTTTCTTATTAGCCTATAAAATGGGAAGACTTGTTCATTATTATTAAGTGAAATGATATACTGTGATAGGCTTAGCTCTCTTTTAGTAATTGTTTTTCTAATGGGCGTTGCATGGTATAAATTATAACATATCTTTATGTACCAGGGTTGGGGATCTCCCTGAGGTTGCTCTCCTTTTCTACAAGGGGTGTCATTCATTGTGTAATGGGGTCTGCTGGTTGGTGCTGGGCAGCAGAGAGAGAAGAAAACAGGTGCACTAGCAGACAAAGCCCCGTCCCCGGTGCACTCAGGAGCTCATTTGCTTAAAGGAAACCTACCATGAGGAATCAGAAATAGATGTGATGGTAGATTCCTCCTGCTGGCTCTGCCCTAATCTGCAATGTAATAATCCTGGAACCTAACTTATTAAAAACTTTGATTTAGTAATACCTGCAGAGGCTACTGGGGCGTGTACTACCCTGGGCTACTCCCCGCCCCAGGAGCCTCTTCAGGTAATTTAAATAATACTAAATCAAAGTTTTTAGCAAGTTAGGTTCCAGGATTATTACATTGCAGATTAGGGCAGAGGCAGCGGGAGGAACCTACCATCATATCTACTTCTGATTCCTCATGGTAGGTTTAAGATGAGAAGTGGATTTTCTGTAAAATGACGGATGGAAAACTTTTTCTACATTTGCTATAAAATGCCCTATACAATGCTGGTGTTTTACTTCTGGGGAGCAGTAGAACCCATTTAAAGAGATTGGTCCATTTTATGTTTAGAAAGTTTAACATTGATGCCTTGGTTCTGTGCCATTCTCAAGAGGGAAATAGCTGTATGATAGATAGAGATAGAGCGATAGAGGATACAAGAAAGAAAGAATAGATATCATATAAACGATAGATGGATATGAGTGAGATAGATATAGATAGGAGATGCATCTATTATGTATCCATCTCATATCTATATCTATCTCATATCTATATCTAAAGAAATGTATCTATTATGTATCTATTTCTTCAGATAGATAGGTATAAGATAGATAGATAGACATAGATAGATAGATAGATAGATAGATAGATAGATAGAACACATTTTACATGTGATGTTTAGAATCTTGCTCTGGGATTATACAAATCACAGATAGTGACTGCAGTCTTTCTCTCGGAGCAGGTTGTTATCGGAATGATCCCCTCCTAATCTCTGCGGAGGTAATAAAGCATGGCATCCGGTTATTCCGAGCAGTTGGACCATGTCCATATGAGCAATGGCAGAATCCACTTGGCAATCCCTGTCTCACCCCCCCAGCAGGTAATAATTTACGGAGGTATTACACGCACAGGCGTCTGATGAGATATTTATTGCAGGGGAGATGAGATAAGTTGATGAGCTTTGGCATCAGATCTTGGGGGAAATAAGTGATGGGCACAATTACAGAGCGGGCATTAATCAGAGGATATTTACAATTGGTCCGCAGTCGGGGAGAGCACCCGTCTGTCAGGGGAAGGTAGGGGCAGGATTCTCATTTACTGCTGTGATCGTACAACCTGCGGTAATTTATGGGGGATTGTACCATGTAGAGCGCAGTCATGTGACCCGCTGAATACAGGAGGGTGCAATGGAGTCCATCCTAGACACTGCAGGAGTAAATTATTTTTATTAGTAACTGTCATTATCCTCTCCATCTATATTCTCCATACAATAAGTATACAGTCAGGGAGGCTGAGCTGTGATCTCCTTATACCTGTGTGACAGAAACCTGTGTAATTATTATTAGTAACTGTCATTATCCTCTCCATCTATATTCTCCATACCATAAGTATACAGTCAGGGAGGCTGAGCTGTAATCTCCTTATATATAACTGTGTGACAGAAACCTGTGTATTTATTATTAGTAACTGTGATTATCCTCCCCATCTATATTCTCCGTACCATAAGTATACAGTCAGGGAGGCTGAACTGTGATCCCCTTATATATAACTGTGTGACAGGAACCTGTGTAATTATTATTAGCAACTGTGATTATCCTCTCCATCTATATTCTCCATACCATAAGTATACAGTCAGGGAGGCTGAGCTGTGATGTCCTTATAACTGTGTGACAGGAAGCTGTGTAATTATTATTAGTAACTGTGATTATCCTCTCCATCTATATTCTCCATACATAAGTACACAGTCAGGGAGGCCGAGCTGTGATCACCTTATATATAACTGTGTGACAGGAACCTGTGTAATTATTATTAGTAACTGTGATTATGCTCTCCATCTATATTCCCCATACCATAAGTATACAGTCAGGGAGGCTGAGCTGTGATGTCCTTATAACTGTGTGACAGGAACCCGTGTAATTATTATTAGCAACTGATATTATCCTCTCCATCTATATTCTCCGTACCATAAGTATACAGTCAGGGAGGCCGAGCTGTGATCTCCTTATATATAACTGTGTGACAGGAACCTGTGTAATTATTATTAGCAACTGATATTATCCTCTCCATCTATATTCTCCGTACCATAAGTATACAGTCAGGGAGGCCGAGCTGTGATCTCCTTATATATAACTGTGTGACAGGAACCTGTGTAATTATTATTAGTAACTGTGATTATCCTCCATCTATATTCTCCATACCATAAGTATACAGTCAGGGAGGCTGAGCTGTGATCTCCTTATATATAACTGTGTGACAGGAACCTGTGTAATTATTATTAGTAACTGTGATTATCCTCTCCATCTATATTCTCCATACCATAAGTATACAGTGAGGGAGGCTGAGCTGTGATCTCCTTATAACTGTGTGACAGGAACCTGTATAATTATTATTAGTAACTGTGATTGTCCTCTCCATCTATATTCTCCATACCATAAGTATACAGTCAGGGAGGCTGAGCTGAGGGAAAATACCCAACACTGGCTGCAGAGAGCACAGCAGTGTGAGGACTGCTATTGGTTCTGTTGTCGCATAAACAATGTGCATGACATCCTCAGTTATGGTCCAATAGGACCACAAGAGATACCATAAATCCTCCAGGAGAACTGTGCTTGGGGTTGTGTTTAAATTTAAGAAAATCCCAGCTGCTTCTGGACACCCACCTGGCTGGCAGCTATACTGCATAAATTCCCCGTACACATGCGCACACGGCTTAAAATGGTAGAAAGGGGAAAATCATTGACACACATCTTTGGTTGTCAGCTCCACTCCTTAAAGAAAATCTACCACCACAATCCATCCTGATAAACCAGGGACATTACTCATAGATCCAGGCACCGGGACTGTGGTAATCTTCTTATATTTGTTATCTATGGCCTCCTTCATTCTAAAATCAACTTTTATAATTATGCTAAAATTTGTGGTGTTGTCAAACCACCCTGTGAGCTAGTTTCACAGGCTGTTACACTGTCTCCCCCTCTGCTCCCTCAGCACTTCCCCCTCCCTCTGCCTTCAGCAATCTCACAGCAGTAGAGGAATTTTCACCACACATTTGGAGGGGGAAGTGCTCCTGCACAGTTTAATAGCCTGAGAAGCTACAGCATGGAGGGTCTCTGGTAACACCCCTATTTCTGACTCATTAGCATAATTATAAAAGCTGATACTAGAAGGAAGGAGGCCATGGATAACATATATAAGAAGATTACCACAGTCACGGTGGATCGATGAGTAAGTGTCCCTGGTTTATCATGATGAATTTTGAAGCAAAAGGACTGGGCCACTAAAACCCCACTGTCTAATTCTTAATTCACGAGTGGAGAGTCGACGGGCCACAAAAAACAGATGTTTCCATTAAAACTAAGGTGTACTCGTACAGAGTAAGATTATACGTTTTTGTAAGCGCCATTGTCTGCCATCACCATGACACCACTGTAACACGCTGTGGGCTCGTTCATCCCCCCCTGAGATGTCACCGCGCCCCTGTCATGACTCCTATTCACATCCATTATCACTTCTCGGAGGAGGCACTGACCTGCGGCTGCTCCATACTGAAGAGATAACTCGCCATCAGCTGCAGCGCCTCGGGGCTGCTCGCTTCATATTCCAAGGCTTTTGTTATGGCGTCTTTACATTTGTCACCGGCGCCTTCTTCCATGCTGTGCAAAAAGAGAAACCAGTTCATTGTACAACCACAGCTTCCTATGTTATTGTACCTGACTATAAAAATTCTGCTTTTAGAAACAGCGCCACCTGTTGTATATGGCCAGAGGTAGTATTGCAGAAGAGAAAAAGTTCAGTCCAACAAACACAATTATTCCCAATCCTCGTGAGAGGGGATTAGTCCTAGGTCACCCATGGTAGGACCACTGGAACCCTCAGCATGTAAGAAACAAAGTTTTAAGTGCACCAGTGGAAATCTACCATCAAAATCCATCATGATGAACCTGGGACATTACTCATAGATCCAGGCACCGTGACTGTGGTATCTTCTTATATTTGTTATCCATGGCCTCCGAGTCCTTACTTGTCAAATCAACTTGTAAAACGTTAATGAGCCAGAAGGGTTCCTGAGGGTGTTACCAGAGCCCCTCCATGCTGAAGGTTCCCAGGCTGATACACGATGCAGGAACGCTTCCCCCTCCCACTGTGATAAATTACTTCAGACAGAGGGAGGGGGAAGTGCTGAGGGAGCAGAGGGAAGGGAAGACAGCCTGTGGCTCTGGTAACACCCCCAGAATCCTTATGGCTCATTAGCATAATTATAAAAGTTGATTTTAGAAGGACATGAGGCCGTGAATAACAACTTTAAGAAAATTACCTCAGTCACGGTGCCTGGATCTATGAGAAATTGTCCCTGGTTTATCAAGATGCATTTTGTTGGTAGATGTAGGTGTTTAGGGCTGCTTAAGATCACTTTCACGAAATTCCTATTGAAGTGGATGAAAACACTGGTTACCTAGTGGTCAGACCAGGTTACTGCAGGCAGTTCCCATTCATTTGAAGAAGTGCTAAGCTGCAATGACTCGGATCAGCCACTACACAGAGAATGGCGCTATCTGCATCCTGTCAATAAAGTGAGGTCCATTTGCACAAATGTAGTATAGGATATAAAAATGAGACCGCTTGATATACACTCACCGGCCACTTTATTAGGTACACCATGCTAGTAACGGGTTGGACTCCCTTTTGCCTTCAGAACTGCCTCAATTCTTCGTGGCATAGATACAACAAGGTGCTGGAAGCTCCTCAGAGATTTTGGTCCATATTGACATGATGGCATCACACAGTTGCCGCAGATTTGTCGGCTGCACATCCATGATGCGAATCTCCCGTTCCACCACATCCCAAAGATGCTCTATTGGATTGAGATCTGGTGACTGTGGAGGCCATTTGTGTCCAGTGACCTCATTGTCATGTTCAAGAAACCAGTCTGAGATGATTCCAGCTTTATGACATGGCGCATTATCCTGCTGAAAGTAGCCATCAGATGTTACAGGGTACATTGTGCTCATAAAGGGGTGGACATGGTCAGCAACAATACTCAGGTAGGCTGTGGCATTGCAACGATGCTCAATTGGTACCAAGGGGCCCAAAGAGTGCCAAGAAAATATTCCCCACACCATGACACCACCACCACCAGCCTGACCCGCTGATACAAGGCAGGATGGATCCATGCTTTCATGTTGTTGACGCCAAATTCTGACCCTACCATGCGAATGTCGCAGCAGAAATCGAGACTCATCAGACCAGGCAACGTTTTTCCAATCTTCTACTGTCCAATTTCGATGAGCTTGTGCAAATTGTAGCCTCAGTTTCCTGTTCTTAGCTGAAAGGAGTGGCACCCGGTGTGGTCTTCTGCTGCTGTAGCCCATCTGCCTCAAAGTTCGACGTACTGTGCGTTCAGAGATGCTCTTCTGCCTTCCTTGGTTGTAACGGGCGGCGATTTGAGTCACTGTTGCCTTTCTATCAGCTCGAACCAGTATGCCCATTCTCCTCTGACCTCTGGCATCAACAAGGCATTTCCGCCCACAGAACTGCCGCTCACTGGATGTTTTTTCTTTTTCGGACCATTCTCTGTAAACCCTAGAGATGGTTGTGCGTGAAAATCCCAGTAGATCAGCAGTTTCTGAAATACTCAGACCAGCCCTTCTGGCACCAACAACCATGCCACGTTCAAAGGCATCAAATCCCCTTTCTTCCCCATACTGATGCTCGGGAGAACTGCAGGAGATTGTCTTGACCATGTCTACATGCCTAAATGCCGCCATGTGATTGGCTGATTAGAAATTAAGTGTTAACGAGCAGTTGGACAGGTGTACCTAATAAAGTGGCCGGTGAGTGTATGTTGCGCTGGGTTTTGAACAGGTTTTTGATTAAATACATGAAATGATTGACCACTGTATTCAAATGATCGATGGGGGGGGTCAGGTGTTGTCCCCCAACAATAAAATGAATGGGCCACCAGTAATAAAAGCTGCTTTAAGAACTGTATTGTAACAATGTAACAATGTAACAATGGAAGGACATTCTTAGATGCGATTATTGGGCTGTGAATGTCGGATATTATTTGCGGCTCGTAGCGGTAAAGAACAATATGTCACTCGTACAGCGGGTGAGGTCGCCGTCTGCGCAGGATTTTGATCTTAATCTTAATATCACTGCTGCAAATAACACCAAAAAAGTGCAGATCCGGAACCATATATGAAAGAAATGCCAAGTCCGAACCACAAGACAGTTCAAAGACTCCCAAAGCCCCGAGCCGCTCCCAGTCATATTACTCCGGAATTTTCAGCACCACGGACAAGGTCGTGGCTCCTCGGCATCGAGCCGGCTCGGAGATTTCCACGTGAGGGATAATTCAAAAGGCTTCTACTTTACCAAAGTGAAAATTACTAAAAACTGAAAAGGAAAATATGTGATTTTCATGTCTTGCACTTCACAGGGAGGGAAAAGAAGAAAAAAAATGTAATTTACCAAAGATCAGTGAGATAAATCTCAGCGACGGAGCAGAAAGCTGTTGAGATATCCTTTGTAGTCACCTCCATTTCATCAGCAAAGTTGGCGGCCCCTGACTGAGGAGAAAAGCAGAGATGAAATGATAAGACTTCACACAATATCTCTCCAGTATTTAACTAATTCCCTGGACTAATAATACACTGGTTATTAGAAGAGCAAAATAATGCAGAAATGTATGGACAGACAGAGACAGACACAGAGACAGACAATAACATATCATACACACACTCCATATAATCTACCATAACATATCATACACACGCTCCATATAATCTCTGATGACATATCATACACACGCTCCATATAATCTCTGATGACATATCATACACACGCTCCATATAATCTCTGATGACATATCATACACACGCTCCGCTCTTACCTCTTGGGCCTGGCTTTGGTAGGTTCGGATCATGAGGTCTATGCCCTTCTGGAAGTAACATAAAGCCTCCTCCTTGCTGTGGATCTGTCCTAGACACATGTATTTAGTGTGTCCCTTGTCAGGACTAAGTTCTACCGCCTTTAAGAAGACCTGCAGAGGAGTTAAGGAGAACAAATACTAAAGAGCTCCTTCAAATTAGCAAGGCATTGGGGTAGAAGACTAAGTTTGGGACTGATGCTTGGGTGTTACTGAACGCTTTACCCCTACTGCACCACTGCCCATGCAGCTCACACTGTGCTACTCCATGCCAGCCCCGCTCTCTACTGACTCTCATATCACGTGATATGACGAGCCGTGCACCTGTGTGACATCACATGACCAGGGATATATTGAGACCTACACCTGTGTGACATCACATGACCAGGGATATAACGAGCCGTGCACCTGTGTGACATCACATGACCAGGGATATAATGAGCCGTGCACCTGTGTGACATCACATGACCAGGGATATAACAAGCCGTGCACCTGTGTGACATCACATGACCAGGGATATAACGAGCCGTGCACCTGTGTGACATCACATGACCAGGGATATAACGAGCCGTGCACCTGTGTGACATCACATGACCAGGGATATAACGAGCCGTGCACCTGTGTGACATCACATGACCAGGGATATAAGGAGCCGTGCACCTGTGTGACATCACATGACCAGGGATATAAGGAGCCATGCACCTGTGTGACATCACATGACCAGGGATATAAGGAGCCATGCACCTGTGTGACATCACATGACCAGGGAAATAACAAGCCGTGCACCTGTGATATACACTCACCGGCCACTTTATTAGGTACACCTGTCCAACTGCTCGTTAACACTTAATTTCTAATCAGCCAATCACATAGCGGCAACTCAGTGCATTTAGGCATGTAGGCATGGTCAAGACAATCTCCTGCAGTTCTCCCGAGCATCAGTATGGGGAAGAAAGGTGATTTGAGGCCTTTGAACGTGGCATGGTTGTTGGTGCCAGAAGGGCTGGTCTGAGTATTTCAGAAACTGCTGATCTACTGGGATTTTCACGCACAACCATCTCTGGGGTTTACAGAGAATGGTCCGAAAAAAAACATCCAGTGAGCGGCAGTTCTGTGGGCGGAAATGCCTTGTTGATGCCAGAGGTCAGAGGAGAATGGGCAGACTGGTTTGAGCTGATAGAAAGGCAACAGTGACTCAAATCGCCACCCGTTACAACCAAGGTAGGCAGAAGAGCATCTCTGAACGCACAGTACATCGAACTTTGAGGCAGATGGGCTACAGCAGCAGAAGACCACACCGGGTGCCACTCCTTTCAGCTAAGAACAGGAAACTGGGGCTACAATTTGCACAAGCTCATCGAAATTGGACAGTAGAAGATTGGAAAAACGTTGCCTGGTCTGATGAGTCTCGATTTCTGCTGTGACATTCGGATGGTAGGGTCAGAATTTGGTGTCAACAACATGAAAGCATGGATCCATCCTGCCTTGTATCAACGGCTCAGGCTGGTGGTGGTGGTGTCATGGATCCATCCTGCCTTGTATCAACGGTTCAGGCTGGTGGTGGTGGTGTCATGGTGTGGGGAATATTTTCTTGGCACTCTTTGGGCCCCTTGGTACAACGCCACAGCCTACCTGAGTATTGTTGCTGCCCATGTCCATCCCTTTATGACCACAATGTACCCTGTAACATCTGATGGCTACTTCCAGCAGGATAATGCGCCATGTCATAAAGCTGGAATCATCTCAGACTGGTTTCTTGAACATGACAATGAGGTCACTGGACACAAATGGCCTCCACAGTCACCAGATCTCAATCCAATAGAGCATCTTTGGGATGTGGTGGAACGGGAGATTCGCATCATGGATGTGCAGCCGACAAATCTGCGGCAACTGTGTGATGCCATCATGTCAATATGGACCAAAATCTCTGAGGAGCTTCCAGCACCTTGTTCTATCTATGCCACGAAGAATTGAGGCAGTTCTGAAGGCAAAAGGGGGTCCAACCCGTTACTAGCATGGTGTACCTAATAAAGTGGCCGCTGAGTGTTAATAAATTATACTGGAAAATTGTATAACTTATGATAAAAAACAATTACATTTATTTGCTAAAACTGGACAATACATTTCCAATTTATTAGACTTTACTTACCGTATATACTCGAGTATAAGCCGACCCGAGTATAAGCCGAGACCCCTAATTTTACCATCAAAAACTATTGACTCGAGTATAAGGTGAGGGTGGAAAATGCATTAATCACAGACCCCCCCAGTATGTATACAGCACTGCCCCCAGTAGTATACAGCACAGCCCCCAGAAGTATACAGCACAGCCCCCAGAAGTATACAGCACAGCCCCCAGAAGTATACAGCACAGCCCCCAGAAGTATACAGCACTGCGCCCAGTAGTATACAGCACTGCGCCCAGTAGTATACAGCACTGCGCCCAGTAGTATACAGCACTGCGCCCAGTAGTATACAGCACTGCGCCCAGTAGTATACAGCACTGCGCCCAGTAGTATACAGCACTGCGCCCAGTAGTATACAGCACTGCGCCCAGTAGTATACAGCACTGCGCCCAGTAGTATACAGCACTGCGCCCAGTAGTATACAGCACTGCGCCCAGTAGTATACAGCACTGCGCCCAGTAGTATACAGCACTGCGCCCAGTAGTATACAGCACTGCGCCCAGTAGTATACAGCACTGCGCCCAGTAGTATACAGCACTGCGCCCAGTAGTATACAGCACTGCGCCCAGTAGTATACAGCACTGCGCCCAGTAGTATACAGCACTGCCCCCAGTAGTATACAGCACTGCCCCCAGTAGTATACAGCACTGTCCCCAGTAGTATACAGCACTGTCCCCAGTAGTATACAGCACTGTCCCCAGTACTATACAGCACTGCCCCCAGTACTATACAGCACTGCGCCCAGTAGTATACAGCACTGCGCCCAGTAGTATACAGCACTGTGCCCAGTAGTATACAGCACTGCGCCCAGTAGTATACAGCACTGCCCCCAGTAATATACAGCGTGCCCCCAGTAGTATACAGCACTGCGCCCAGTAGTATACAGCACTGCGCCCAGTAGTATACAGCACTGCCCCCAGAAGTATACAGCACAGCCCCCAGAAGTATACAGCACAGCCCCCAGAAGTATACAGCACAGCCCCCAGTAATATACAGCCAGCCCAGCATTAAAAGAAAATAATAAACTTATATACTCACCCTCCGGTGGCCCCGACCTGCAGCGCTGCTCCCCCGATGTCCGCGCGGGTCCTCTTCTGGCTTCGGCGCCCGGCACGAAGTTAGTGAAGACAGAAGACGGCCGCGGGAGCCAGAAGAGGACCCGCGCGGACATCGGGGGAGCAGCGCTGCAGGTCGGGGCCACCGGAGGGTGAGTATATAAGTTTATTATTTTTTAAAGGTTTTTTATGACTGTATGACTCGTGTATAAGCCGAGGGGACGTTTTTCAGCACATTTTTTGTGCTGAAAAACTCGGCTTATACACGAGTATATACGAATTCAAACTACATTAGAAAGGATATTTGTCTTGCTTTATCTGCATCCCCCAGTTCCATACAGATGTTTCCCATCATATCCAGGATCTCAAGGTTTTCTGGCTCCAAATCCAGGGCTCTCTGACAGAAGAGTTGGGCCATCTCGAAATTAAAATTATCCAAATATTCTTCAGTCTAAAATGAAAAAAAAATTTAAGCAATTATAAGTAACGTGGTCACCAAATTCTTGTGTAATAAGATTAAAACACAGCAAATACCTTAAAGTATAAGTACAGGCAGTCCCAGACTTAAAGGAAATCTACCACCAGGATAAAGAATTGTAAACCAAGCACACTGACATACTGGTGAGTGCCCCCTCTGGTAGGTTCTGCTTTTCTTTTAGCTTCTTAGGACCGTATTTTTACAAGAAATAGGTTTCACTAATTATGCAAATGAGCCTCTGGGGCTCCAGGCTCTATAGATGTCAATGGAGCTTGGAGCCCCACGAAGGCTCATCTGCATTTTTAAAACCTCTTTTTCTTAAAAACAAAGGCATACAAAGCAACAAGAAGAGCAGATCCTGCTGCTGAGGAGGGGGTACACACCAGTATGTCAGTGTGCTTGGTTTACAATCCTTCATCCTGGTGGTAGATTTCTTTTAAGGACACCCGACTTACAGACGACCCCTACTTACAAACAAACCTCTCTGGCCACTCTGACCTCTGGTGAAGACAAGGACAAAAAAAAAATTATTTGTCTAGCATTACAAAATATATCAGTTCCGACTTACACACAAATTCAACTTAAGAAAAAACCTACAGAACCTATCCTGTACATGTCTGTATATGAAAGATCCAGTTGAAAATGACTGGAGCTTATTTCCAGAAGTTGAAAGACGATGTCTCTACATCTTAACCCAACTTATAAAATGTATGTAGCAGTCCTATAAGCACCGGAGCACGTACTCAATATGCCATCCCAGTAATTAGGGGGAAAGGGATCTGCATGGCCAGCCCTTTTAAGAACCCCCATTCATGAAGAAGCTATCCCCTATCCCTAGGGGATAACAAGCTGATCGGTGAGGGTGATGGTGGAGTAACAGGACGCACATTAGTCCCGCCATTCATTTAGATACTATGGGGCAATTGGAAATTGCTGAGCACAGTGCTGGGCTATCTCTTGCACTCAATGGACAGTGAATGGGAGTCACTGATATACCTGAGCGCTGTGCTCAACAATTTACAACACTCCCATACTATTGAATGGAGAGGCAGAACATATTCTCATCCTGCTGCTCCACCTACTAGTGATACCGGGCCCCAAGTTCTCCGTATTGCTGGGGGTCGGGATTGCTGTTCTTGTGATCTGGGGGGCGGGGGGAGTCCCAGCAATTGACCCTAAATGATTGACTTGTTATCCACTATCCTATGGATATGGGATAACTTACAAACCTTAATCTACCATATATACACATTTCTTTAATTGGATGTTATTAAAACAATTTCCCTGTGTGAAGAAATTTCTCATAAATGAAGCCATGTTATCCCTTAGAAACAAGATAGTTGTCCTTGGATACGTCCACCCCTGCTCCCTGGCAGCGATGACCACACATGCACTATTGAGGAGCCTGACCACTTGAATTCAGGTTTCATTAGCACAGGAAAGCTGGGGTACATGCAGCAACTTTATTTTTCTTTGTGCAATTACTCCAGCAGCGGTGGTCGTATCCAAGGATAACATCTGATCTCATTTAATTGAAGAGATGTATGTATATAAGCTAGTAAGGAAGCTCCCCTGCAGTGCTCGCCGAAATACAGAGGACAGAGATATTCTTCTGGTCCCATTCTGTGGGTGGATTCCGGCACCAGAATTTGGTATGGGCCTGAATATTAAAACCCCATTGATTGATATCGATAAATCCTATGAATAGGTCATCTTTATCAAGACACAGCAAAACCCCTTTAAGAAAATGTAAAAACCAATGGTGGATACAATGGATCAGAACTTTACCTTTTCTAATAGTTGATGAATGGAGTATTTGTCAGCAGTTTTTTTCCTGGCTTTGTTCTGCATCCTAATTTTCATCCGGTCCTGAGCAGATAAACCAGTCATGTCCTCCGCTAAAACATCCAAGACAAAAAGAAGATAAAGAAGATCAAAAGTCAAGAAAAAGCAAATACTATACATACACATATATGAAGTCAAGGATTACAGCAGTTCTGACTAAACTAGGATGTGCTGACCCGCTTCTGAAGGCAGGAGAGAGAATCAGTAGTTAGATCTGAACATGCACATGCACACTCAGCTGAGCCAAGCATGCATGCTAACAGGGGTGTTAGGAAGAATAACTTTTGGTTACACCTACGTGAAGTGTATGAGCAGCACAGGTCACTTCCCCGGAGGACAAAGGGTCAGACATGTCTATAGAGCTTCTACAAATATACTCTACTATATATTATGGGCCATATTTATGACTGATGCTTCGGGTATGTCATCAATATCAAATCAGTGGGGAAGGGTCTGAGCTGCAACCAGGCACCGTCACTGTGGTAATCTTCTTATATTTGTTATTCATGGCCTCCTTCCTTCTAAAATCAACTTTTATAATTATGTTAATAAGGTAGAAGGCACGGGGAGACGTTACCAGAACCCATCTGTGCTGCAGATTCACAGGCTTGTACAATGAGCTGAGCAGCACATGTCTCACCCAACCCCCTGATCTCTCTTCTTCTGTCTATGTGATCTATCAACAGCAGAAAGTGCAGGGGGTTGGGAGACCTGTTCTGTTCATTGTAACATCCTCTGAAGCTGCAGCACCCTTTAAGGCCAATTTCCACTAACAGGTTCCCTTTAAAGGAAATTTACCATAAAAATCCTGTATGATAACCCAGGAACCATCAATCATAGATCCAGTTACTGCGCTTCTATTTGTGAGCCATGACCTCCTGCCTTCTAAAATTGTTATAATTATTCTAATGAGTTTAAAGGGCTCTGGGGGTGTTTCCCCTCCCCCTGCATTTCATACTGCTGTTAGAATAAAACAGGCAGGGAGAGGAGGGAAACATGGTCTGCTCATTGTAACAGCCAGTGAAACTACAGCACTAATGGACATCTAATTAGGAGATAACTACAAGGGAATTATAGTACAGTCACAGGTTTTTTTGGATGAAAAAATTTCTCCGTTTGAAAAAAACGCATGGATAACGGATACACGCCTAAACATACCGGACAACAAAAAAAAATACATTTACGTCACTTCGCATTTCAACTGATATGTTAAACCTCCGTTCTTCACTTTTTTATTAATGGAGGTAAGGAAAGGGGTTAGAATTGTAGTGTGAACTCTGCCTTATAGTCGGTTATTGTGTTACATACACAAACAGATAAAGAGGCACGTTCCCCCGACAAGCTAATACACAGTAGTGGATTATAATACAGGCGGTCCCCTACTTAAGGACACCCGACTTACAGACGACCCCTTGTTACAGACGGACCTCTCAGGCCACTGTGACCTTTGGTGACGCTTTCTGTATATTTACTATAGTCCCAGGCTCCGATTATCTGTAATGAAGCTTCATTGATAATCCTTCTACCCAATTACAGCAAAAATTTTTGAAAATCTTATTGACACAGGGACAAAAAAAAAATTTGTCTGGATCTACAATTATAAAATATACAGTTCCGACTTACATACAAATTCAACTTAAGAACACACTTAAATAACCTATGGTGTATATAACTGCCTGTACTAGAGATATTTAGACACTGTAACAAGTTGTTACAGTCTGTTGCTCTCTTTTTATATGGATTCAGTAAAAGCTAAGTTTTAGGGTTTTTCTTCTTAGTCTGTGCATATAAGTAATACAGTAGCAGAGCTGGATCTGTCATATGATACATTGTTATGTGTCTATAGTGAAATGACAAACTCAGCTCTGATACTCTGTATCTGTTCCCCCTCCAGCTGTTGTAAAACTTCTGTTCCCAGAATGGACTATAAGCATGATGGGAGTTGTAGTGCTGTGGATGTCTCCTCACCTCCACTCCTTCCTCTCTGCTTCCTCCTGGACTTGCTGCTCTTCCTCTTGGCCTGTCCCCCCATATTTGCTGCTGGTGTCCCCCTTTAATCCACAGGTAGAAGACAGAGGAGCTCCAGTAACACTCAGCAGCTAAGATCCCAGAACTTCCTGCAGCACCATGTGCACACTCAGCGTGGCTGTCAGCTGCAACGGCGTCTCAGGAGGGACAAACTTCCTCCACCAGCAAAGCTGCTTGGTAACTTTGTTACTGATTTGTACATTGATAAGTTTTGGCTTTGTGCTGATGTTGCATTGTATGTAGATTGTAAATTGTAGTCTATGTCCTGTACTGGGAAATATGTCATAGAATTAATCTTTATAGACCCGGGGGGAGATTTATCAGAAGTGTCTGAAGTAAAACTGGTCTAGTTGCTCATAACAACCAATCAGAGCTCAGCTTTCATTTTCTCACAGCTGTTTATAAAATTAAAGCTGAGCTTTGATTGGTTTCTGTGGGCAACTAGAACAGTTTTATCCCAGACACTTCTGATAAATCTCCCTATGTAACTGCATGTAGTTCTATCACAGGATTATAGATTAGTAGCAGAGTATAGATTATACTATTGTAGTTTTCTTATCATTCTGCGATAATATTCTCATTTTATCTGCCTTATATTTACCATTACTTCATTTTTTCGATGTAGCCAGAACATTGTCCGGATCATAGATGGGATTTCTTCAATTTTAATGTATTTTTTTTCCCAAAAATGGTTGTTTTTAGCTTCAAAACCTGCTACAACAACCTTACCATGTGAACAGAGGCAAATACCAATAAGGGGAAGTTTGCCCATCGGAATTTTAAACGGTAAATAATCTGCATTTGGAAACCGGAATGGTTTATTTAACCCCTTAGGGACATAGCCAAATTATAGCTTATGGCTCACCCCCATTTTTGTAATCCGAAATGCGTCGCTTTATATGGTTATAACTTTAGAACACTTTAACTTACCAAAGTGATTTTGAGATTGTTTTTTAGCCATATGTTGTACTTTGCGTTGGTGGTAAAAATTGATAACGTTTTGATAAATTTTGCGTTTAACAAAAAAAATTATAAAATTGTTAATATTTGGAAAAATTCGTTTCATTTTTAGATTTTCTAAATTATCTCCTTTCTGATAGTTTTACCACCCAAGTTTATAATTAACATTTGCTTTATGTTTCATCATTTTGACAATGTCTGGATAATTTATTTTGATGTCTCGAGACTTACAAATCAAACATCAGTTTTCCAAAATGTCTAGGAGATTTCAGAATTTACTTTTATGGGGGATCATTTTTATTTTAAACGAGCTTTAGAAATTAAAGCACAGAAATTAAATCCTAGGGGTTTCTAACTATGCATTAGAAACCCCTAGGAATCATTCAATTTTCAAGTCTGCACCCCTAAAACTATCATAAATAGCTTTCAGGAAGTTTGTTAACCCTTTGAGATCATGATAGTAATTAAAACACGGTGGAGCTAAAATTTAGAATGGTCTAATTTTGTCAGAAATACATTCATTTAGCCCTAAAATTTACACATTCACAAAAGATAAAAAAAACCATCTTAAAATTTGTTGTGCAATTTATCCCGAGGACAGAGCCCCCCACACGTGGATGTCACTTGTTGTAAGGAGGGCTAGGCATTAGCCAGTTTTTGGCCGCAGTCACACGTACCGCTAGGCGTCCGTTCATAACGCGACGCTAGCGCACAGGGGGAGGTCCTCGGCCCGAACGCAGATGCGTTTCCAGAGAAAGGCATGCGATCGGTTTATCAATCACATGCGTTTCTTAGGAAACGCATGTGCGTACGGGCCGAGGTCCTCCCCCTGTGCGCTAGCGTCGCGTTATGACGGACGCCTAGCGGTACGTGTGACCGCGGCCTTTGTCCTGTAGGATGTTATGCTTTTTAGTTTGTTCATGGCTGCACTTTGTGAGCTATAAAATATTTGTTTTACCGTTAGTGTTACCACGTGGGGGCTTATTTTTTGTTGGATAAGATGCATTTTTCAGCTATACTGTTTTGGAGTCGCTATGCCCTATTGATGAAAATGTATTAACTTTTTGTTTGTGGGGGGATTGTAGAAGAAAACATCAATTCTGTAATTGAATTATCCTTTTTTTTATTGTTTTTTTTTTTTCGTATACATTAAGTGACATGAAATCTTCATTCTACGAGTCAGGGCGATTACAGCGATACCAAATTTTTATAGTTGTGCCTGTGTGTTACATATTTTGTAGAATAAAACCTTATGTTGGGAAAAAAAATCTATAATTTTTGCATCCTTTTTCCAAGCGGCATAAAACTTGTAATTTTTGGGTTAAATAGGTGGTTTGAGCTTGTTTTTTGTGGGACATGTTGTACTTGACAACACCATTCTGATTTTTCGATCACTTTTTATTGCATGGGACAAGACTGGTGAAAATCATAACTTTTGGTGTTTTCTTTTTTTTTTTTTTTTACATTGTTCATTGTATGGATTCAATAATGTTTTTGTTTTATTATACAGGATAACGGCCATATTCACAAATTGGGGCTTATTTACTAAGGGTCTGAATGCCGCACTTTCGTCGGGTTTCCCGAATATTTCCGATTTGCACCGAATTGCCCCAGGGATTGTGTCACATCTGCTCCGGCTTTCACGCGACAAAAATTGGGGTGTGGGGACGTCGGACAACCCGACGGATTTGGAAAAAACGCGGAATTTAAAAAAGAATTTGTGTCGCAAGATCAGCACTTAAATGCACCGGGAAGAAGAAGGTGAACTCCGGCGGACCTCAGCGGAGCAGCAACACCTACTGGTTATCGGGCGATGTTAGTAAATCCCGGCAGACCCGAATCAGCGTCGGACAACGTGCTGCGGGATCGCGACTGGACCGAGTAAGTAAATGTGCCCCATTGTGTTTTAAGATCCAATCGAAAGGCTTACCCCGAGATCACGTTGTGGTAACATTGCATTCCCATCCTGTCTAGCAAATAAGAAGGAAAGCAATAATGGATGGTAGATTTTTTTAAGGGAGCGGTCACACCTACCCCTATAAGTCCGTTTAGAAGCGCAATGAGGGCGCATGGGGGCCCGAACGCATATGTGTTTCTATGGAAATGTCTGATATTGGTCTGATATTGGTTACCGGTCGCATGTGTTTCCATAGAACACAGTAGTCAAAATCCCCCCCAAATTCAGTGTAGATAAGTAACACTTTTTATATCAGGACAAACGATTCAAATACCCAAGACCGACTGATTCTAGACAATTTGCTAACTTGGGAACTGTTTCCCGTATTGTTCTCCTCCCCGCACATAGGGGGTCATTTACTAAGGGCCCGATTCGCGTTTTCCCGACGTGTTACCCGAATATTTCCGATTTGCGCCGCTTGTACATGAATTGCCCCGGGTTTTTGGCGCACGCGATCGGATTGTGGCGCATCGGGGCCGGCATGCGCGCGACAGAAATCGGGGGGGCGTGGCCGAACGAAAACCCGACGTATTCGGAAAAACCGCCGCATTTAAAAACCGAAAATGTGTCGCTTGGGGAGCGCTCACCTTCACCTTCTATGGGATGGTGCATTCCGGGGCCTTAAGATTATTTTCGGCGCTGCAGCGCCACCTGGTGGACGGCGGAGGAACTACCATCTTAAATACCAGCCGGACCCGAATCCTGTGCAGAGAACGCGCCGCTGGATCGCGAATGGGCCGGGTAAGTAAATGTGCCCCATAGACATTACCCTATATCTCGCATGTATGAGGTGTATATAGGGTGTTACTGTGCACGGCGCTGTTCACACATGTCAGTATTATGCACAGTCATTACTTTACATATTTTATTGAGAAATACATAAATTTTGCAATTTCTGAGATTTCTTTTTCTCAAGTAACACGTATTAAGGCCGTGTTCACACCCTGCCAGTAAAACCGCATCTGGTGCAAATTGCTGCGGTTTATTATTACATGTACTTATCACAGAATAATAATAATTTGTAATCTGCACTAAACAACGACCAAGGTGTGAACACAGCCCGGGTCACCACACACTACATATACTGCGGAGTGACAGGCGGGCGTGTAACCATGGAGACAGTCCCGCCTCTCCCTCCTCCGCTCAGTGACTTCCGCTTCCGGTTGCTGGTCCTGAGTCAGTGGAGCCGGGATGTTATCGCTGCGGGAGCGGAGCGGGTGATCCAGGTGCGTGCAGGGGAGGAAGGGACACACTGTACCGGACCCGCTGCTGTGCCAGGGGCTGCAGCTGCTGATGCTAAAGGGGTTACATGGCAGCCATAGCAGGTACACACATCTCTGTGCTGGTTATAGGAGCCCTGGTGTTATGGTGTATGGGAGGAAGCTCCGTGCAGAGGCTTCCTCATGCCATGACTCATGCCAGCCTGAGATGCTGTGTCTGGCTCTGTGCCAGTCCTGATGCCAACAAACAGGTCTGTGGCAGCGCCTGACGCCAACCGGGGCACCAATATCCGTGTAATAATAACTGCCACATCCTGAGGTAAGACCGCATAGCCAGGGCCCCCTGACGAAAGTCAGCACCCCATCAATGTAATTGTATCTAGCCAACCCTGAGGTAATAGCTGTGGCACCCAATACTAGCACCTAGCATGGCATGGGCAGCCCCTGATGCCAGTGAGCATACAGAGAACGTGACGTTAGACATCATAGCCATTGGACTGTGTACTAGCACAGAGCGTCCCATGGGCAACACCTGATGCCATCTAGTGTACCCCTAGCAGTGTTGTTGTAGCTGGCATATCTATGGTAGACCCTAACATAAGACAGCATAACCATGACACCTTCCTCTAGCCCTTAGCATTCCATGGGCAGCTCCTGATGCCAGCCAACGTACCCCTAGCTGTTATTTTAGCTGGCATATCTATGGTAGACCCTGGCGTAATACATCATAGCTGTGGCACTGCGTTCTACCACCTAGCATGCCATGGGAAGTGACGGGTGCCAACCCTCACTGGCATGCTCATGTTTGCCCTAGCATGACTTAAGGCTTCCAAACAGATATATAACAGATGCTTCCCCCCCCCCCCCCCCCGTTGATTTCAATGGACTTGCATTTTGCATCTTCCATCAGACCTTCGTTATTTGATCGGATAATTGGAATTAAAAAAAAAAAAAAGGATAGTGACAAACGAATACGGATACTAACGTGTTTTGTGACGAGATCCACCCACAATCTGCAAACTGTGAGAAATCCGCTGCTAATGCAGGTTGGCGGCGTCTGCCCTGAGGGCGCCCTTGCATATTCAGGGTCTCGCATCAGATTTTTAATGGTTTGAGTTTTGGTTTGAGACAATGAGTGTCGACCTGTCATAGATGTGATGTATGTAATCTGTGTCGTAGAACAGTATCAAAATCCGTTATGATGAACCAGGGACCTTACTCCAGGTGCTGTGATTGTGGTGATCTTGTGTGTTATTCATGGCCTCCGTCCTTCTAAAATCAACTTTTATAATTCTGCTGATGAGCGAGAAGGGGAGGGGGTGTTACTAGAATCCAACATTGTTGTAGCTTTGCAGGCTGTTACACTGTGTAGCATCACTTCCGTCTCCCAGTGTTTGATTACATCGGACAGAGGGAGCAAAGAGCTGCCGTGTAACAGCTTGTGAAGGTACAGTATAGAGGAGCTCTGGTAACACTCTTTTTAGCATAATTTTAAAAGTTGATTTTTAGAAGGAAGGAGGTTGTGGATAACAAATATAAGGAGATTACTCATAGATCCAGGCACCGTGACTGTGGTAATGTCCCTTGTTTATCACGATGGATTTTGATGGAAGATTTCCGTTAACTACTTATAGGCTGGTTTGTTTAATCCATGCACTATAGACAGTAGTTTGGCCATATATCCAGCACTGTGGGGTTGCTACCAGGGGGTCACGGTTTTGTATTGGACTTTGATGCTGCGGGTCCCGATCCCTGCACCATAGGAATATGACCCATGTAGGTTCTGTATTATACATCCTAATCCACACTCTGCAGTGGCAAATTACCTGCGTTACAGATCTTCCTGGTGCAGATCTCGATCCTTGCATCGCATATTGTGATTCTGTACTAAATCTTTGTTATATTTAAGAATTATCCAATATTTTATTGTAGATTCATACATGAATTTTGATCAGTGATTGGATCAGCTGCAGTTCCCTGCTCGGCCAGGTGTCCAGGAGTGGCGCTGTATGAGATGAGCTTCGAAGAAGAAATTGTGGCTTCTTCATTTATAACTGTAATTTTTTTGCTTCTCCCTCAGGTTCTGCTATCCAATTTCTGCTCTTACTGGGACGACGTCCGGGGGTTTCATGTTGGAGGGGGAGAAGCGTCTACAGCATCTTCATCTGAGAGGGAAGAGAAAGTCACGGCAGGACGATGTCGGAGTCTAGTAAAGATCTGGTGAATCTGGTGTGGGGGGAGAAGAACGGCAAAGGTCTGGTGGACGCCATATTCAGCCGCTGGACACAAGGTAGAAGGGGTTTATGTAGAGCGGGAGCCTGAGAGATGAGGGGCTCCGCTGGGTTTATCAGAGCCATTGTTATGTGTCTTTTAGGCTTCGTCTTCAGTGACTCGGAACCAACAGCGTTGGAGCAGTTTGAAGGCGGCCCCTGTGCGGTTATCGCGCCAGTGCAGGTATGTGCAGTAAAAATTGATAGTAAAGACGGCATGGAGAGATTTGCAGCCATACCTGTTTGTGTGTGTTCGGAGCATCAGGACTATGAAATGGTGGCCAGCCTGGACTCCTCACACAGCTGTGCTTTTGGCTCTCTGCATTAGTGATGGAGACAAGAGACCAAATGATCACATTGATTATGTGATCAAGAGGCTTCTGGGGGGTCTTAGGACCCATGTGGGGTGCTGTCTCGGCCTTGCTCGTGTGAGCGGGGCTCTGCGGCGCTGTCTCGGCCTTGCTCGTGTGAGCGGGGCTCTGCGGCGCTGTCTCGGCCTTGCTCGTGTGAGCGGGGCTCTGCGGCGCTGTCTCGGCCTTGCTCGTGTGAGCGGGGCTCTGCGGCGCTGTCTCGGCCTTGCTCGTGTGAGCGGGGCTCTGCGGCGCTGTCTCGGCCTTGCTCGTGTGAGCGGGGCTCTGCGGCGCTGTCTCGGCCTTGCTCGTGTGAGCGGGGCTCTGCGGCGCTGTCTCGGCCTTGCTCGTGTGAGCGGGGCTCTGCGGCGCTGTCTCGGCCTTGCTCGTGTGAGCGGGGCTCTGCGGCGCTGTCTCGCTTGCTTGTGCTCGCACTCAAAATTATTCAGGAAAAACTTGAATGCTTAAGAGAAAGCTGACTGTGAGTTGTATTTCAGCTTCACGTTATTCTTTCTTGTCCTTTATCTCCACAGGCTTTTTTGCTGAAGAATTTGCTTTTTACTTCAGAGAAATGTAACTGGAGAAGCTGTCAAGGTAAATCCCATCGTGGAGTAAATGTGCAGCGCAAGCGTTTAGAATGAACATCCATATACAGCTACACCTGATGTATGGTTTAGATCTTGTACTGCCTGCTCTTCCTGACCGCTGTTCCCCTTCTTTAACTCCCTCTCCAAAAGTTTAGATTAAATAGAATTTCTATAAATGGAGAGCAGTAAGTCCCAGAAGCTTAGTCTCTTCCCAACATAGAATCTCTATGGAGAGGGAAAGTGACTGACCATAGCTAGATCCTCACAAACCATAATATCTCTATGGAGAGGGTGCAGTGAGTCACAGCCGCTAGGTCTCCATCCACCATAGAATCTGTATAGATGGGGAGCAGTGAGTCCCAGCAGCTAAGTGTGACACTGCCGCAGCTCAGCGCTTCTAAAATGAATAAGGCCGGTCTGCAATACCAGACGCAACCACTGGGCAAGCGTGGTGCTATTCTTTCCTATATCCCTAAGTAAACCCTCCTCAATTATTATGATACTTATTAATGTTCTTAATGTATTTGCCACATTTACCCAGCGTCTTCCCTGTCTTGTGATGTTTTGTAGAAGACGAGCAGAAAGACGTCCTGTGTCAAACGCTGAGTGACATCCTGGAGATGGCGAGCATGAATAAGGCCAGCTCGTACTGCCTGGCAACCTGGCACAAGGGGAAGGGAACCCCGCAGCCTGAGAGGGAGCTCCCCGCAGAGAGCAGTCAGCACCAAGAGCAGCCCAGTAAGGATTTACTTGTTACTTGTTTCCATTACCCCTGACATCTCCCTGTCATACAGATCACAGCTGTGGCACATGCTCCTATAGAAGAGGCTTTATTAATGTATACTCTACGTATTATACACACAGAACCTACCCTAGACACATCAGAACAAGTCCGCACAGGATTACAGCCCTTCTATGTTCTACATAGTGAATGCTAAAGGGAACCTGTCACCAGGTTTTGCCCCACAAAACTACTAGTGTCCTATGGTAGATTATAAAATGTCCTTTCTACTGCAGGGGAATTGTCTCTTCAAAATGCTCCCATCTTTGGTTCTGTAGGACCCAGAAGAATCTAATCTTTCAGTTCCTGTCAAGTTTATAGAACTGGATCTTTATCTGCAGCTTCAGATCTGAAAGATGAAATCCTAATCTTTAATATGACACCAGCATGTTACTAGGTGCTATAAACCAGAAGCTATAGAAGCTTCTATAGATAGGGGCTTCTGAAGTGCCACTACCCCTGCAACCACTAAACTTGACTCCTCTCATGTGAAAATGGAATGAGAAGAGTCATATTTGCTTCACTTTGGATGAGATTTTTAAAAATTTTTTTCTTAATATTGGTAAACTGGTGAGATTTCACAGGGAATCCTAGAAAGAAAATGTAATGCCCTCAGGGCACTGGAATTTTAGAAGAGTAAAACCTGGTGACAAGACCTCTAACCACCCCAACCCTCTGCAACTCCTTTTCTAGGTATCGCTCCACTAGTTTTCAGCGTAGTTGGAATTTTTTTTTCTGTAGTTATCAATCACAGCCCCTTTCTAGAAATCTCATCCCTTTTGACTACAAACAAGTTTCTCCAAGTCCTATGGAAATTATCAAATTATCAAAAGTGTCATATTTTACCTGACATGAGTCACTTTTAGAGGTTGTCTTCCAGCGCCCCCTATCTTTGGTTCTATAGCACCTAGAAACGTGCTCCTGATGTCATATCCAGGCTTGTGGATCTGAGGGCTATAGAAGCGGAGGCACTGGCGCTTAGACATACCGTATATACTCGAGTATAAGCCGGGACCCCTAATTAAAACAAATGGTGTACTCGCCTTCTGTCGCCGTCTTTATTTCCAGCTCTGGAACTCTCAGAACCACAAGTCTGATGCAATCTGAAAGATGAGATTTTTATCTTGAAGATGACAAAGCATCTACATAGTGTAGCGCCCATCATATAGACATCAAAAGTGACACTCCAGCCTCTAAAAGTGACTCGTCTCAGGCATAAAATGACTCTTCTCTGCTGATTTTTACAGGTGAGGTATAGAAAGGAGGGGGCTGCTAGTTTAATTGAGTTAAACGACCATGAGCATCACCCAGCTATTTCTACATTCCGCTCCCCCCTCTTTATAACACTTGTCGGTAGTTTTGACTCCTTTTATAGAGTAATTATCTTCTTTAGTACCGATGAAACTTTCATACCTGTCAGATTGTCTTCTGCTCTGATGACTATTCGAGTACAGAGTCTGATATTTGTCATAATTACAGTTTGCACATCAGGACAAGGCATTGTGCCGCTTGACAGTCGATAAGTATTGAGGAAAGGTGATGACGAGCAGAAAACAATAAGGAATTCTCCCCCTTGGTAAAACATCACCGGGGGCGGCAATTACTCCTTTGTAGATCTGTCTTGAAAGAAAACCCGATCACGGTTCATAGGATTACACGACTTAACTTCATTATGAGGCAGAAGTGATGAGTGTACGAACATTCAGCATCTTCGGGGTTAATCCCATCACATTTCTGGCATAACCTCAGGATGACGGATAGAGTTCCAGTTCGCCATCAGTTTTTGTGTAGGTAGTCTGTAAAATATCCCTTCTAGAATTCCTCCTTTATATGTGAAATCTCGCCTGTTTACCTATGAAAATCTCCCCCAAAGTAAAGTGCATATGAGCAGAGAAGGGTCGCATTGTACCTGAGATGAGTCATTTTAGAGGCTGCAGTAACAGCCTATAGTAACTAGAAACATGCCACTGGTGTCCTACTAAAGATCAGGTTTTTATGTTTCAGATCACATCCGGCTTGTGGTTTTGTGAGCTACAGAAGAGATACAGGAAGTTAAAGATTTAGTTTGGGAATATGAGCTGCGAATAAAAGTCCAATTCACGCCTGTGTATCTCGGGTTCTATAGATCACAAAACCAGGTGAAAGATGAGATTTGAGTAACTAGAAACAAAGTTCTGGTGTCATAATAAAGATAAGAATCAGAATCTCCTCTCTTAGATGGTTTTGTGATCTATGGAACCAGAGATGCACTTAAAACATATTTTCTCTTTTTATATATATATATATATATATATATATATATATATATATATCTGCAGCTCACATTACTAACTGTGTCAGCTGCCTATATCTACAGTACTGTACTAGTCACAGAACCACAAGCCTGATGAGATCTGAAAGATGACATGGTTATATTAAAAATGACATCAGAACCATGTTCCTTGTTGCTACAGAACTGTAGATGGGGCGTCGTCTGAATTAATACTCTTCCCTACAGCCTCCAAACCTGACTCCTCTCAAGTAAAAGCTGATGAGTCTTCTCTGCTCTTTTTGCATATCGAGGAGATTTTATTAAATAATTTTTTTTTAGGTAATTTGTAGAAATCCCTTTTACAGGAAATGTTATCAAAGGACATTGGATTGGGATATTTATACATGGGGACCTATTCCCTCATAGACACCACCCAGTATGTCTGGTAGAGCATGTGCTCCAGAAGTCATCTGTGTGTGTGTATATATATATATATATGTATGTATACATACATGGTATGGGAGAAGAGTCCCCACAGTTTGTTCTCCAAGGGATCTCTGAGCCAATTGCAGCACTTTAATTGCAATCACTGTGGCCAGGGATTGGTCGTGTGCACAATGAACACCATGTCGCTACTTCCAAGATGGGAACAGAGGAGTTGGAGCGGTGTGGGTATTTCTCATAATCTTAAATCCCTTTTAAAGGGGTTCTCCACTTTTTTTTTCTATTAAATTGGACCTTTAAAGAGGACCGGTCATCCATAAATCGGGCACTAGGAGCTGCTTACTAAAGTAAGCAGCTCCTAGTGCTTAAACAAACGCTGCAGAGTGATAGCGTTACCGGAACACTGCGGCGGAGTACAATGTAAATGTCGGACCGTTTTCCGAGTGTATTCATGAGGGGGTGGTACGTGGCGCTTCCTCTTCCCCGGTCCACCCCACACGCTCCATAGGCAGGCGGTGACTGCTGCGCGTCCTGCGGCAGTCACCGCCCCTAACCACGGCCCAAACCCGCCCCCTCATTTATACATCGGACCGCTTTGCGAGCGTTCCGACGTTTAAATTGTACTCTGCCGCAGTGTTATATAGTGTTTCCGGTAACGCTATCCTTCTAACACTGCGGCATTTGTTTCAGTACTAGTAAGCAGCTCCTAGCGCCGAAATTATGGGTGACAGGTCCTCTTTAACTATAATTGATATTCGGCAAATAATTGATATTTGTGTAATTAAAATTTCTAAAATGTTCTAATATGCTTTCTTTATCTGTTCTTTAGTTTTCTAGATCTCTGCTTGCTGTCATTCTATAGGAAGCTTCACTGTTTACTACCTGTGGATAAACACCGATCCCTGGTCACGTGATGTCACGCTGGTGCACGGATCATTATATACACCCCTGGTCACGTGATGTCATGCTGGTGCACGGATCATTATGTATACCCCTGGTCACGTGATGTCACGATGGTGCGCGGATCATTATATATACCCCTGGTCACGTGATGGCACGCTGGTGCACGGATCGTTATATACACCCCTGGTCACGTGATGGCACGCTGGTGCACAGATCGTTATATACACCCCTGGTCACGTGATGGCACGCTGGTGCACGGATCATTATATACACCCCTGGTCAAGTGATGTCACGCTGGTGCACGGCTCATTATGTACACCCCTGGTCACGCTGGTGCACGGCTCATTATGTATACCCTTGGTCACGTGATGTCACGCTGGTGCACGGATCGTTATATATACACCCCTGGTCACGTGATGTCACGCTGGTGCACGGATCGTTATATATACACCCCTGGTCACGTGATGTCACGCTGGTGCACGGATCGTTATATATACACCCCTGGTCACGTGATGTCACGCTGGTGCACGGATCGTTATATATACACCCCTGGTCACGTGATGTCACGCTGGTGCACGGCTCGTTATGTATACCCCTGGTCACGTGATGTCACGCTGGTGCACGGCTCGTTATGTATACCCCTGGTCACGTGATGTCACGCTGGTGCACGGATCGTTATATACACCCCTGGTCACGTGATGGCACGCTGGTGCACAGATCGTTATATACACCCCTGGTCACGTGATGGCACGCTGGTGCACGGATCATTATATACACCCCTGGTCAAGTGATGTCACGCTGGTGCACGGCTCATTATGTACACCCCTGGTCACGCTGGTGCACGGCTCATTATGTATACCCTTGGTCACGTGATGTCACGCTGGTGCACGGATCGTTATATATACACCCCTGGTCACGTGATGTCACGCTGGTGCACGGATCGTTATATATACACCCCTGGTCACGTGATGTCACGCTGGTGCACGGATCGTTATATATACACCCCTGGTCACGTGATGTCACGCTGGTGCACGGATCGTTATATATACACCCCTGGTCACGTGATGTCACGCTGGTGCACGGCTCGTTATGTATACCCCTGGTCACGTGATGTCACGCTGGTGCACGGCTCGTTATGTATACCCCTGGTCACGTGATGTCACGCTGGTGCACGGCTCATTATGTATACCCTTGGTCACGTGATGTCACGCTGGTGACATTACAAGCAGTGACATCACATGACCAGGCATAAGTTTTTACCCACAGGAAGTAAACAATGAAGCTTCCTATCGAAGGACAGCAAGCAGAGATCTAGAAAACGGCGAGGAACAGAGACGCAAAGTATTTTGGAAAATTGTGTAACTTTTCATTACACATAGAATATCAATTATTTGATGAAAGTGGAGAAACCCTTTATCTCTTCTAAGCTCCTCAATGCTACAAGTCCCTGATGATGTACATGTATATATATTCCGTATGGCCTTAGACCTCCTCCGTACATGTGGTTTTCTGCTTCTGTCTCTGTAGCTTGTGTCTTATGTTGTCTATGTATATTATTGCTACGCTGAATATTGTCTTTTATGTGTAGCTGCCTTGGCTGCAGAGGAGATGGGCTTTGAGAGATTTCATGCATTGATTCAGTAAGTAAATTGGTGTTTATACCGGTGGTGGTGGTGGGGAGGGGGTCTGTTATTACATGTTATGTGCCTGATGTTTGCTGATGAACCATAAGTACAAGTATTTCCGGGAGGAATAAAGAGGTCCCCAGTATCCATTTCAGTACCAGCTATTGGTGCTAGTACATTAAAACACATAACCCCATTAAAATATAACTTTTAGATGCTGGTGATAATGTTTTTTTTTTCTTCCCTGGATATTCCCGGTCTGTCCAGCTGTTGCCTTGTACCCTTGATGGCCATTTTTGGATTTAAAGGACCTCAATCAACAGATCAAGGATGTAAACCAAGCACACTGACATACTGCTGTGCGCCCCCTCTGACAGGATCTGCTTTACTTTTAGCTTCTTATGCCCCAGTTTGCAAGGGGAAAAAAAGGGGCTTTAATAATTATGCTAATGAGTCAGAGGGGCTTCTTTAATTCCTGGAGCCGCTCAGGCTCATTTGATAATTTTAAAGGCTTTTTTTTTAAAAAAAACGGGGTATAAGAAGCTAAAAGAAGAGCGGACCCTGCCAGAGGGGGCGCACACATTTATGTCGGTGCGCTTGGTTTACAATCCTTGATCTGATAGGTGTCCTTTTAAAGTAGCTGGCCAGAGTTTATCCCCTATACACATGGTAGGTGATAACAATGTAAATGGAGGGGCCCAACTGGTGAGACCCCCCACGATAGAGGGTCCTATGTTTTCTGGAACGTCTTATTGCTCCATTTAGCCTCTATAAAGGTGTTCAGCTATTTCTGACACTCCGATAGACCTGGAATTCATGGGAGCACCCAGATTGTTATCCTCTATACAGGCTGTCCCCAACTTATAGGGACTTGTCCCCAGATTTTACCCCGATTACACTATCAGCTATTTCTACATAAATAATATATTAATACAAATATAATTTTAAAAAATCACCATACAGTACGGAAAATAAAAATAATACATTTTGATTATAATATTCCTAAAAATGTATATAGTGTAAAATATGCAATAAGTGTTATAGAATTAAAATAATATAATTTATTATGATTTTACCTGGAACTGAAGTATTTACAACTTTTGATATACTTATGATATTAATAATGTCATGGGAATAATTCAAATATTAATGACTAATCTTCTCTGTTTACTGTTTTAGGAAAGAAAAGGCTTTAACATTTATGCAAATGAGCCAGAGGGGCTCCAGGCTTAATTGACACCTATGGAACCCGGAGCCCCTTGGGCTCATCTGCATAATTTTAAAAACTTTTTTTTAATGAAAACCAGGGCATAAAAAGCTTAGACAACAGCAGATCTTCCCAGATGGGGCACATGCCAATATGTCAGTGTGCTTGATTTATAATCCTCCATCCTGGTGGTAGATGTCTTTTAAAGGGGTTTTCCCACGAACAAAAGTTTGGCCCTATCCATGGGATTGGGCCCAACTTGCTGATCAGCGGGGGCCTTAGTGATGGGACCCTCACAGATCACGAAAACGAGGGGTCTCCGTTGGACCCCTTGTCGCATGACTGTTCTGCTTCATTAATCTCTATGGAGCTGACGGAGATTGCCGAGCACAGCGCTCAGCAATCTCCGTCGGCTCCATAGAGATTAATGGAGAAGAACGGTCAATTCCGGCCGTAGATAGGGCCTAACTTTTGTTTGTGGGAAAACCCCTTTAATGACGATGATCCCATCATGTATAAGCCACATCTGTACATCATTACACTGGTCAGTAATTACTTAGTACACATTTAGGGTGATGTCAGACATGGCGTTTTTAGGCCTTTTGTGGGCCATTTTTAGTTAGTGCGTTTTCAGATTGTAAAAAACCCATCCGTTATTTAAAAACACATGCGGTTTTTGAAACTGCATTCAGTTTTGTCCTTTTTTAATTCCGCAAATTTGGAAAACCGGACAAAAACGGATGGGTTTTTTAACGCATGTGTTTTTTACAATCTGAAAGCGCACTAACTAAAAACGGCCTAAAAACGCCATGTCTGACATCACCCTTAGGAGCTTCTGTAGGAGACTTTATTTGCTCCTAAATGAGGCATTCAGGGTGTGGGGATGTGGCAGATTGCTGAACTATATGTAGGACTTCAATTGTCACTGGAATTATAATCGCTGTAGTCATGGCTTGGACAGGATTGATGTGAACATCCTGATCTATTTGTTATTTTCCGCTTGAAAATCCGACCCACCCGTTCAAAAAAGTTAGATATGTGATTTGTCGCCTACTTGCCAAGGGGGCGGAACCATTTAATTTTACTCAGGGGTGTGTCTGTGTTCTGTAAAGAAAAGGTTAACGCCCCCCTGACTGCTATGAGTTAAATCACATACCGACTCCCCTTTTTTTTTTTTTTTTTTTTTGTTTTTTTTTTTTTTTTTTCCTTTTTTGGATTCAGACCCTTGAGATATGTACAGGGTTTAGTATTTGGAGAAAAGTCCTCCTTAAAGGGATTGTTTTATGTGAAGCAATCCCTTTAATACGGCAGCCACTGCTTTGATCATACGATTGCCCCTGGGAGTGTAAAATAAATCAAGTAATTGGATGAGTGATCTGACTTTTCTTTAGGAGGGTAAACGACGGCCCCTTGTGGGCATCGTGTTTGTCGCCTTCCATCTAACGTAAATGTCCGTCAGGTCCAGGAGGGAATTTATTGGCGACACTTTTGTTGGATTCGGTACATGTTCTGGAGTCTCATTTTGGACAACTGTTCATTTGTGATCTGTTTCCATAGAAAAAGAACATTCCAAAGTTTTGCTGACCTGAAGGCGGCTCTATGGGACGAGTATTCTGTGTGGAGGAACAGGTTTGGGGTGCTGCTCTTCCTGTACTCTGTCATTCTCACCAAGGTTTGTATCTGATACACCCCATCGCTGTCCTTTTATTAGCTTTTGAATCTTACACTATTCGTTGAAGTCTTCCCAAGCAGCTCAGTAGTGGCCATGGTCTTCCTTTCTCTTATCTTGGCACAAGAATTGTGCCTACAGTGCACTGCCCTTGCTTCCAATTGTGGTTTACTCCTGATGAAGCGCAGGCTAATCCAATCACAATCTGGGGGAAATCTACCATCAGAATCCATCACGATAAACCAGGGACAATTGGGGTACATTCACACGGCCGTCTAGGGGGATGTATATGCGGCCGCAAATTTGCGGCCGCATATACATCCCCATAGACGGCAATGGGGGCCGGTGGTGGTACGGTGCCACACATGGAAAAGATAGAGTATGCTCTTTCCCTGGGTATTCAACCGTGTGCTGCTGTTCTCTATGGAGGGAGGAGGGGTCACCTCCACCAGCGCACAGCAGTATGTCTGAATGTACCCTTACTCATAGATGCAGGAACTGTGACTGTGGTACTATTCTAATATGTTACCCATGGCCTTCTTCCTTATAAAATAAACTTTTTTAAATAATGCTAATGATCCATGAGTACTTTTGGAGACATTACCAGAGCCACACCATCTTGTAGATTCACAGGCTTTTACACTGTGCAGGAGCACTTCCTCCTCCCCTTGCTTCGTCACTTTCTTTTGTGTAATGTCACACAGTAAGAAGGGGGAAAAGTGCACCGGCCTGTGAAGCCGGAGGGGCTCTCGTAACACCCCCATTAGCCTTTATTTATTAGTGGCTCATTAGTATAATTTTAATGGTTGATTTTAGAGGAAGGAGGTCATAGATAAGAAATATAAAGAGTTTCCCTGGTTTACTGCTTGTTCTTAAAGATCCATGGCCTCTTTCCTTATAGAATCAATTTTAACATTATTCTGAGTATGTTGGACTCTGTTGCTTTAGTTTCACAGGCTGTTACACTGTGGAGGAGCACGTCCCCCGCCGACTGTTAGATTACAGAAAGTGGGAGGAGGAGGCTCCTGCACAGTGTAACAGCCTGTTTATGTACAGCATGGAGGGACTCTGGTAACGCCCTCCCTCACCCCAGAGCCTTTCTGACTCCTTATCTTAATTGTAAAAGTAAATTGTTAGAAGGAAGGAGGCCATGGCTAACAAATATAAAGATATTATTAGTCCCGGTGCCTGGATCTATGAGTAATGTCCTTGCTTTATCAGGATGGATTGTGATGGTAGATTTCCTATGGAAGTCCGAGACTGTGAAAAGGTCTCGCTGATGTCTTTACCTTTTTCCTCCATAGTGAATATTTATTAGTGGGGAAGGGGGGTTATATTGTGGATTTGTCCATAGTAAGTGAATTATAGTTGAGCTGCAGTAACGTAGCTTGGCCACTAGAGTGAGATTGGAGCTTTATCTTTATTAAAGTGAGTGTTCCCAGTGAGCACCAGTAGAAATTTTGGCCGCTGGCTGATATTTCAACCCCTAAATCTCACTTATTTCCATTATCTTCTGTGTCTCTCTGTTTTTACCAGGGAATTGAAAATGTTAAAAATGAAATTGAAGATGCCGAAGAGCCTTTGATTGACCCTGTCTATGGGCACGGCAGGTAAGGGGAATGTGGATTATGCATGCAGTAGCACAGTGTGGCCACTACAGGGTGTAAGGAGCTGTCTGCTTCCCAAAAAAGACGGCTTATTGTCCTATAAATCCATGTTTACTTTGCATGGACTCGTTTTAGATGTTGATTAGTAATTGTTCCTGGAGAGATGTGTCATCATACCTTCCACCTTCTATATGCTACCAGTAGCTGCAGGACTGTGAAATGTATCATTATATTCTGGGATTGTTGCTTCTCCAGGTTCCCTAGGGCCATGTCCTCACACTGCTGTGCTCTGGGAGCTCTGCTTTGCGTAATATTTGCAGACGTTTTCTGGTTAAATACTGTAGCATTCACTTGGAGCAGAGGGGGTATAATGTGGAGCAGCTGAACAGTATTTATAATTCTTTTATATTTTCAGGCAGCATTGAAGTTTGATTATTTCTGTTTTTCTTCTAGCCAAAGTTTGATAAATCTCCTGCTGACGGGACATGCAGTCTCCAATGTGTGGGATGGGGACCGGGAATGCTCAGGAATGAGTAAGTTACATCATTATATTATATGTCAATGTTTTTAGCCATTATGTAACGCTGGAGGAAACTTCTCATGACAAATGATCCAGACACTGGGGGTGGGGGGGAGGTGCTGAGGGAGCAGTGGGGAAGGAATTGTGAGTGCGTAATCTTCTTTTATTTGTTTTCCATGGCCTCCTTCATTAAAATTATGCTAATGAGCCTGAGAGGCTCCTCCGTGCGGTAGCTTCATAGGCTGTTACACTGTCTTCCCCTCCCCATGCAGCCTCAATACTTCTACCTCTGCCTGATAAAGTTATCTGGGTGGGTCTTTCAGTCTGAATAGCTTTATCGTTTTTACCGTGAACTGTTCTACAGCCCCTCCTCTCTGCTCTGAGTGGCTGTTCTAACTATCCAACCAAAATCCTACTACAGCTCTTACGCATAGCAAAGGGGAGGGGCTTTGGAGCAGCACAGAGTAGAGAGCTGATAGGACCCGCCCAGAGCTGGATTATAACTTCACTACTAATAACACACACAAAGTTATGGCTACACAGACATCCAGGGACAAGTGCTGACAGGTTCCCTTTAAATTATGGAGATTTTTTAAATTTTTTTGAAAGAAATACAGCTATCGTTGATTTGGTTTCTATGGATAACAATGAATGTCATGAGTATCCTACCTTTACTGTCCTGCAGCGCTGCACTTATCCTCCAGGTGGCAGTAAAGCTCCATCCCCTTGTTAATAAGGACCCCTATAGATGGCTGCCGGCCCCTACGCAGACTTTTATAGGTCTGGAAAACGAGGCTGAATCCTATTCCATCAGATAAAGCTCCTCCGTCTGTTTTCCACTGTTATTAATTTTTTTATTTTATTTAATTTTTTTTCTTTTATGTCCTAATGAAGCTGAAGTATAGCCTTCTCCAGGGGCGGAGGAGATAGGGCGGACACCCCATGACAATCAAAATTAGTTTTGAGGACAGTGGCCACAGATGAGGTCAAGGAGGGGGGGGGGTGCCTGCTGCACAGAAAGTCCTTAAAATAATAATGTACTGATAATCGCAGGAAAGAAAACTGCTAGTAATGGGGATTCTGCCATTGTTTGGCATGTTTTACTAGACACGTGTATGATGCCATGTAGAAGAGTCACAGGGGCGTGGCCTCTCTGGTTGTAGGCGTGACTTCAGTTGCAAGACCCTACTCCAAAATTTTGCAACCCGTTTTGCCATAAACTGGGCCAATTACGAATACTAGATGTAAAGTTGGGTTAGAGGGTCTTAAAGGGGTGTTTCCATAAAGGACCTCTATAGACATAAATGAAGGCAAGTCTGCAGTGGAGTCTAAAATGTGTCCTGTAGGGATGGTGTGGAGAACAGGGCGGAGAATGGGGAACTGGAGGCATGACGGCGTACGAGACGTTTTAGTAATAATCCTTGATCCATTAAAGCACAAAATTTTGAAATTCCAATTGTCACTGGGGCAAAAAAATTTTTTTGTCTGGAGCTACAATTATAAAATATACAGTTTCGACTTGCATACAGATTCAACTTAAGAACAAACCTCCGGACCCTATCCTATATGTAACCCGAGGACTGTCTGTATATGACACGGGATACCCGTTATTTATCAACTTTTATATTATGAGAATGAGAATGGGTGTTACCAGAGCTCTCCAGTGCTGCAGCTCCACAGACTGTTACATTGTGCACTGCCCCCTCCATACCCCTGATTGCTGAGCGGGAGACAGATTAACAACCTGTGAAGCCACAGCATGGAGGCGTTCTGGTAATGTAAGGTCAGAGATAATCTGACTCATTAGCATAATTTTCAAAGTTGATTTTAGAAGGAAAGAGACCATGGATAACAAATATGATAAGATTAGCACAGTCCCGGTGCCTGGATCTATGAGTAATGTCCCTGGTTTATCAGTATGGATTTTCAAATACTAAACTTTATTCCATAGCAGCCACCAGGGGGAGCTCTCTTCATACATGTTTGCTAATTTGTGTACTACTTGTTACTTCTATCCTCGGCCACAATGCATATGATCCTATGGCGGTGAGCTGGGTGTTTGGAGCCCTGTACAAGATCAGAATCGCGACTTCCCAGCGGATAGATGATAATAACAAGTGCAGATACATTTACTTATTTATTCCACACTGTTTTATACATTACAGGATTTTTTTTTTTTCTCGTCTACTTGGAACCGACTTTCCCAGACGTGTATTTGAGGCATGACCGTATATAAATAGTTGTCTCCGCTCCAGCTCCTTCCACCCACACATTGCACCAAACATCCAGCAGTTGTGTAGTTCAGAGTTTGCTCCGCAGTAGTATTGTATAGTATGGACAGTAGAGCAGTCAGTATGCTTTAGTATATTGTAAGACGGTATAGTAGTAATTTCGGGAGCAATATGCCTCAAATTATGAATGCGGAATCGGGAGGTGTCGATGATTGCAGTGCGGCTCCGAAGGCTGTGAGACGCTATCGGGACATCCGACTCTTTGTCATGTAAAGTTGAAGCATCAATGACAAAAACACCTTTATTAAGTCTTATCTGCAGTGGCCGGATAACTGCATTGCAGCTGCCATACATATTAGTAGAAGCCGCAGTTACACAGCTATATTGAGAATGGCGCTGTTCTACTAGGTTTGTTGTGAGTTGATACCAGAGGTGTTACATCCTCTTTGATCTAAGATTGATCACCTATTTTATGCAGTCAGAAACCCCTTCCTAAGAATAGGCACTAGGGATGAATCGATAGATGAGGGTCCTACTATACAAACCACCTCTGAAGGGTATAAAGCACCAAGACTGTAATTCCTGGAAGCGCCACTAAGTTTAGTGTCCGGGACGATGGACCGATAGAGACAATTGAAGAAGCAGAATCAAGACCCCCCTTACTGATAAGATTACCACAGTCACGGTGCCTGGATCTATATTTGTTATCCATGGCCTTCTTCCTTCTAAAATCGACTTTTAAAATTACGTGAATGAGCAAAAAGTGCTCTAATAGGAATTACCAAAGCCCCTTAGTGCTGTAGCTCCACAGACTGTTACACTGTGCAGGAGCACTTCCCCCTTCCACTGTGCACTTCCACTTTTACAATTATGCTAATACGCATCATTAGCATAATTTGAAATGTTGATTGTAGAAGGATAACAAATATAAGAAGATTCCCACAGTCCCGGTGCCTGGATGTATGAGCAATGTTCCTGGTTTATCAAATGGATTTTAATGGTAGATTTACTTTAAAGGGAACCTACCACCACAAATCTACCTATAAAGGTAGATCGGGTGGTAGGTGGATCAATGGGACGTGAGGAGAGCCCTTTTAAGGGCTAATCCTCACGTCCCTGCACTTTTTTAGTAACTTTTATTTGACTTTTATGCTAATTTTATTATGCGGCTACGGGGGCGTGGAGTAGCCGCATCGGAGGTTACATGGCGCGGCTCCACGCCCCGGTAGCCACTTTACCCCTCCTACTCACCATCTTCGGCGCGCAGCTACAAGCCCTCGTCCGACGATCCTGCAGTCTCCGGCTTCGGAGCAGTGACCGCACAGGCCTGCTATTCTGCGCAGACTGCAGGATCGTCGGATGAGGGCACGCAGCTACGAGCAGCTGCGCGCCGAAGATGGTGAGTAGGAGGAGAAGAGAGGCTACCGGGGCGTGGAGTAGCCGCCTCGTGTAACCTCAGATGCGGCTACTCCACGCCCCAGTATTATCATAAAATTACCATAAAAGTCAAATAAAAATTACTAAAAAAGTGCGGGGACGTGAGGATTAGCCCTTAAAAGGGCTATCCTCACGTCCCATTGATCCACCTACCACCCGATCTACCTTTTATAGGTATATTTGTGGTGGTAGGTTCCCTTTAAGCGCTATCTGTAGTATTGTGGCCGTTGTACTTGCTGCAAGCAGAGCTCCCATTAAAGTCCATGCAATGAGCCCGGACGGCCACTGCACTAGGGGTGTAATTCTCTACTTGTAGCTTTTTACGGCAGCACCACTGTGGTCGGTGGGTTGGGTCGGCGGGTGGGGTCGGCTTCACCAATTAAAGCCCCTGACATATGTAATAGTGAAGTTTCTCTTCTTCCTCCTCAGAGCTGCTGGGTATTCACAGTCAGGCGCATGTAGGATTTCTGACGCTAATGGAGTCCCTGCGGTATTGTAAGGTAAGCCCCTCCCCCATTACTGGCCCCTCCTCTTTGTACATTAGGAGACCTGAGCGCTGTCAGAGCAGGATCTGATGTGATGGAGGGGCTGTTCCTGTATTCTGTATGTAGTATCCCGCCTGTCAGGTGATCGGCCAGATGTTGGATTCTGGTTCGGCCGGGACATCGCTCTTCCTTTCTGCTACTAAATTAGAATCTCATTAGCTGCATGAGGAATGGTCTGTGTTCTGTAACCACCAGGGGATATACTCACATTATAGGGGGCAGTGACCATAGAAGACAAGACGGCGGATATTTTATTCCAGATTAAGGGATGAACTAGCAGTTCTTATGTTCACTTTACATGTGCTTCTTAAAGGGGCTCATCACTAAAGACTTATATCCCTTTTATGGGGATAAAATATAGGATATCTGGGACCTTTGTTGATTGGTAGAAGGGGAGACTCCCTTAGATGTTGCTGATTGAGCAGGACTTGAGGGATCAAACATCCCTTTAAGGGGTTGTCCATTCACAACCGGTTATCCCCTATCTATTAGATTATCTGCAGATCGTGGGGGTCCCAATAGTGGGATCAAGAGGATATCGGTCCATTGTACCCCCCGAAATGAAGCCGGTGGTTGGACATACTTGGTGCTGCTCCATTCACTGTCTATGGCACTGAAGCAAGTGCTTCTCTCCACTATATACGTCATCTATAGATGAAGAGGGCAACGTGTGTATGTGTGACCACCTGCTCTGGTGATTTGGGGTACTGCATACAATTGTTTTTGTGACAGGTGGGGTTACCACTATAGGGACCCCCCTCTCCTCCAAATCAACAGGTTATTCCCAATCCTGTCAATAGGGGAATCTTTGTGACTGGACAAGCCCTTTAAGTCCCATAAGAAGTCCATGGAGCGTTGGATGTTCTCATTGATATCACTAGTTCCCGCAGTCAGAACCCAAACCATCAGATGTTGGACTACAGATGGGGTATAAATGCCTTTAAAGAGGAACCCATCACTACCCCCTGACCCGTCCTTCTCCGAAAATACTTGTAAAATATCTTTTCTGGAGAAACTTTTCTAGAAACTCTTGTCCTGTTTCCCCTGTTATTCCTCCTGGTAATATTTTGAAGAAACAGACAACTTAGTGTTATCATACACTTTGACAAAGGGGTGTGTCCACTGCGCTGTGTTTGCTTTGATTGGGTAACTTCAGAAGGCTCCTCATAGAGTAACACCCACTTTTCTGATGTAAGTGCTTAGAAATTGGGAAACAGGGGATTGGTCCAGTCATCTGAAGCTTAAAGGTAGCAAAATAGCTGTCAAGGAAAAAGAAAACCCATTTGGAAACAGTTTCTTGCTGACCGACGAATCGGGTCGCTTCTTCTATTTTCAAAATGGCCTCTGAAGAATGAGATCCACCCTCTGGTTCCCATTAGGGAACGTCTCCCCAGTTGTAATGGTGTCGGCACCTACCGCTTCACACGACCTGTGATACATGACAGGTTTCTCTTCCCAAGCCTATAAATGGAGAGGAATTTCCTTGTTTAAAATTCTTCTATTTTCCTTGCGTACACCATCCGAGGAGACCTCGCCACCTTCCAGGGGCTGGGAAGCCGGAGTCCTGACAGAAAACATTCCCCTCTTTATACGCCTGTTTATGCTTTTATGACTTTGATGATGTTTTCAAGTTTTATAGAGGAGTTAAAAATAGTCGTGCGGTGGCGGAGGGCGAGGAGGAAGCCTCTGATCTGCCACTAGAATGTGGATCTCCGAGGGGGAAAGGGCACTAATGCAGGGGACAGGATCGCCACAAGGTTAAATCCTAGTGTAAACTAGAACATGCCATACAAACACAGCAGAAGTAAACATCACTTAAAGGGGTATTGCCTCCCGTGTGGGGTTTTCTACTGTGATCTTGATAAGAGATCCTCAGGATAAGGTGATTGATATCAGAAAAGTGGGATCTGACACCTGCCTCTTCCCATAAAAAAAACACAGTTCTGCAATAACAATAGTGCAGATAATACTTGTAAACTTTGTAATATACTTTATAAAATTAAACCTGTTTTTATCCATCCTTTTTCCTCGCTTTATCAGTTTTTTTTGTTATCAGGGTGTATACTTTTTTTTTCTGTCCTGTATCCATTGACATCTGATAGATAAGGAGAAGCTGATAAAGTTTGTTTGACTTAATGCATTGCAGAGTTAAGTTGTGCCTTCATGATGCAGATGTTACACTTAGAAGAACAAAAACATTTGTTCAATAAAGTATTCTACTTTTTCCCTCTTTTATTTTCAGCAATGATGGATGAGGGGAAGCTGATGACTTGGCTCCTTACAGACGGCCACTTAAAAACTGTCCCTAGTTAGCGGCGCCTCCGTAGAGCCGTCACTGCCCTGTTAGCCATAGTCCAAATGATAATATTACGCTTTGTAATGTACTTTTGTTAAAAATATGGGAGGGAAAAAGAAGGAAAAAAACATTTATTTAATAATGTGTGTTAATCGGCTTTGTCTTCTATCCAGTGAGAGATGAGATAAGGAGAAGCTGATAAAGTTTCTAATGACAGAACTCCTTACAGAAAGTTGTCATTTATCTGGACTGTCTGGTCTTAATAGAAACAGTCCCCAGATACTCTTGCCTCCTTCTCCACTTGTCTCCTTGCTGTGGCCGTCTCCTTTCACTATAAAGATATTCTTACAGTATACATACTTAATAGCCATAAAGGTTGACACTTGATGACCCTTTCCTACAAGCCCCACCATCCATTGCATGTACTTTTTTTTTTTTTTTTTAATTGGTTGGTTCCCATTTTTCTTATTGCTGTGGCCGTCTATCACCTTAGTGAAAATCTTACAGTATACTTTAATAGCCCTAAAAGTTCATACTTGATGGCAGTTTCCTACAAGCCCCTCCATGCCTTGCAGTACCTCCTTCTATTTGGCGCTTCTATTCTTATCCCCTTATCTCCTCTTACCTTATTGATAATTACTTGATATGCACTTTCTTACAAGACTGACTGCCCCCAGATCCAGGCAACTCTTACTGCTAACATAAGGGGAATTCTTATAAATTATATACAACTTATTTCCACCTTACTGCCATAGCAATACCTTATTTTTATACTTTCCTGCGTTGACCTTGTGAATGCTGTGTATTACATGACGATGTGTAGTGTCCTCAATTAATGATCTATTTGTGCATTTATTATTTTAGGTAGGAAATTTCTTGAAGTCTCCTAAATGCCCCATCTGGGTAATCGGCAGCGAGACACATCTCACGGTGTTTTTTACCCAGGTAAGAAATATCACAGCCAGCACCTGAATTGCTCAAAGTTTGGAATTTGATTCCTCTTTTTGGCTTACTCAAAAGAAAATGGTACTTTTACCATTTTTACTGTCGTCTCGATAAATCATGACATGCCGGTAGAGTTGGACTTTATCCCAAAATGCTTGTATTGTTCTATGGAAAGCGGAAAGCATTCATATTTTTGTGCAAATAAATGTTTGGATCCTCTCATTCTGCTGAGCCTCGTGTGCGAAAGTGGAAGGGATCAGATGGTTCACACTTAATGGGGGTTTCCTACAATCCCCTTAATGCCTTGCACGTAGCACCTCCTGATTATCCATCTATACCTGTCCCATTGCTGTGGCAGTCGATAGATATTCTTAAATTATACTAAAAAGCCCTATAGATTCACACTTAATGGGCAGTTTCCTACAAGCCCCTCAATGCCTTGCGTGTATCTTTCGGATTGGTTCTTCCCCACTTGTCTCACTGCCCTGGCAGTCTCCTTTCACCTTTTTATAGATATTCTTACAGTATATTTAGTAGCCCTAAATGGCCCTTGATGGCAATTTCCTACAAGCCCCTCCATGCCTTGCACGTACTTTCTTCTGTTTTGTCTGTTCCTACCTTTTCATTGCTCTGGCAGTCTCCATTCACTTTTTATAGATATTCTTACCTTATACTTAATAGCCCTAAAAGTTAATACTTGATGGCAGTTTCCTACAAACCCCTCCATGCCTTGCATGTACCTCCTTCTGATTGGCCCTTCTATACTTATTCCATTGCTGTGGCAGTCTCCTCTTGCCTTATTGATATTCTTATAGTAAACACAATAGCCCAAAAGGTTCACACCTAGTTACTTTCCTACAAGACCCTCAATGCCCCCAGTTCCAGGCAACTCTTACTGCTAACGTAAAGGGGATTCTCAAAAATTATATTATACACCATACTGCCATAGCAATACTGTAATAATACTGCATTATTACGTCTGTAATGTATCAGAAGTACAGTTTTGTAAAATGCTGAGATACCAAGGATTTTTAGTGTTATCTATGTCCCGGCTTCCCACCACGAGCTGCGTCCCCTCTTCTGTCGGCAGGATGATTGATGACAGATCATTCTCGTGCAGGAGTTTTCCCTCTCCCTGTCCTCAGACATAGATGGCACTGAATGATGGCGACTTCAGGCCCTCTCACCTCATAACCTCAGCGGGAGTTTCTCTTCTTGTGACCCCTGTAATCCCTCCCTCCTAATACTTAATACTATGGGAAACGCTAATAAGACGCAGGACAGATGTGACCTCACCGCAAGATAAATGGCTGCAGGGAATCCATTGCTGGTTCCCTCGCATGTCAGGATCTGGGGAAAAAAAACTTTAATGCAAAAAATGTATATTATTTTTGGACTCTTTTGTAACTTGCAGGGTCAGTCTTGGGCTGTATATTTAAAGAAACATTGCTAACTTTGTAAAAACAAAAATTTTTTTAAACACAAATGTATCGTATGAGCCTCCCATTATTCTACCCGCTGTGCTGTCTCATGTGAGATACTCTGGGACCATCCTCTTCTCATGTGCCTCCCATTGTTATTCCCGCTGTGCTGTCTCATGTGAGATGCTCTGGGACCATCCTCTTCTCATGTGCCTCCCATTGTGATACCCGCTGTGCTGTCTCATGTGAGATACTCTTGGCCATCCTCTTCTCATGTGCCTCCCATTGTTATTCCCGCTGTGCTGTCTCATGTGAGATGCTCTGGGACCATCATCTTCTCATGTGCCTCCCATTGTTATTCCCGCTGTGCTGTCTCATGTGAGATGCTCTGGGACCATCATCTTCTCATGTGCCTCCCATTGTTATTCCCGCTGTGCTGTCTCATGTGAGATACTCTGGGACCATCATCTTCTCATGTGCCTCCCATTGTGATACCTGCTGTGCTGTCTCATGTGAGATACTCTTGGACCATCATCTCCTATCAGGGCACATCTGCTTTCAATCCTAGCTTTAGATCTTTCCTAATTTATCAACCTCTCCTCTTAAGGATTCAGATTTTATTTTTTTTTTCCTCCCGATCAGATTTTCCTAAAAGTTCCTTTCAGGTACAAAGTCAAAATTTGGCTATACATAACCAAAGTACACTATACAAGGTTCTCTTCTATACAAAAACATCTACCACTACAACGTGATGTGCATAGGGCTCCAGAAAGTCAGTGATTCTCTTTCCTCAGTCTCTAAAGGGACCTTCCAGGAGCTGATGCAAAAAAAAAAACCCTGTACTTGCTCTTCCATAGTTGCCCGTTCCAGTGTTGCGTTGGTTTCCCGAACTTTGACCAATCAATGGCCTCATTGATTCTCTTTTTCAGCCACCGATTGGTCAGAGCAAGCCCAGGCACTACCTTCCCCGGTTGCCAGTGAGGGAAAACGTAAGGTCGATTTCACGCTGGAAACTAGAGCAGGAGCAGAATAGGTTTTACATAAATTGGCAATGAACGGTTTTAATTTTTTTACTTTGGATTCGGCTCCTCCTCATGACCTCCCACTTATCACTTGACCACTACAACCAATCACATGCCGCAGCAGTTAATTGTTCCCTTTTTCTGCACATGACCATTGAGGCCAGTGATAGTGTGCAGCTGTCGGGTGGCAGAAAAGGGGAAGGTCATCACTTGTGGTATGGATAGCGTGGTGTTGGAATGGGACAGGTTATAAAGGTGAGTAACTTTTATTTAAAGGGAACCTGTCATCAGCTATTGGCCTAATAAACCACTACCAGTATATTGTCAAGCACTGTGACACCTTCTAGCTTTTGTTTTATTTTATGGACTTTTTGGTGGTGACATAGTCTGGAAAATCAACTTTGCCGTGAGATGTAAATTGATTGTATAAAGTCAAGGAGGTGGAGATATTAAGGTGTGGAGCTCTGAACTCCTCCTTCTCTGTGATTGACATTGTACATTGGACTTCAAGAGATCTGGTTAGGGATGTCTTTGGATGCAGGACCATCAATTACAGTAAAGGGGGTTTTCTGAGGAAGAGAGAGCTTGACTTCAGTGTTTTAATCTCCGCCTCCTTGACTTTATACAGCCAACTTATATCTCACTTCAAAGTAGATTTTCTGGATGATGCCACCACACTGGGTCATGAGAGAAATTTGATTTGGAAGGTGTTCAGCTGTGTAACAACATATTAGTAGTGGTTTACTAGGTCCATATCTGCTGACAGGTTCCTCATTTTAAGAAATGGACCAGAAGTGGACAACCACTTTTACTTTGTCTGGATATTAGAGAGAACACTTACATGTTTTTTTTGGATAAGTCCTCTACACTCATGATTTTCATCTTAACTGGTTCGCGACCGTCCGCCGTGTATTCACGGCGGCGGTCGGGTCCCGCTGCATGGAGAGGGCTCACGGGCTGAGCCCTCTCCATAGCCGGTAAGTCTTTGCTGCATATTGCAGCAAAGGCTTACCGGTAACACCCGCGATCGGTGCTAGCACTGATTGCGGGTGTTGTCACAGCGATGGCTGCCGGCAAAGCTGCCAGCAGCCTCAAATAGATGGCGGCGCATGGGCGCCATCTTGCCTAGGATCGTCTCTCCCCGTGACGTCATCGGGGAGCGGCGATCCGTCTCCATGGTAGCCTCGGGTCTTCCGAAGACCCGAGGCTATTTCGTTTTAACCCCTTCATTACAATGTGCTAATAGCACATTGTAATGAATGAGGAAAATCCCCATATGCTGCCATACTGCAGTATGGCAGTAAATGATAGGATCGATCAGACAACCTAGGGTTAAAGTACCTTAGGGAGTCTGAAAAATAGTAAAAAGAAAAGTTTAAAAAACCTAAAAATTCAAATCACCCCCCTTTCCCTAGAACTGACATAAATATAAATAAACAGTAAAAATCCTAAACGCATTAGGTATTGACACGTCCGAAAATGGCCGATCAAAATATAATATCGTTTTTTCACTGCGTTTAACCCTGTAACAGAAAATAGCGCTCAAAGTTTTAGGTCGTACAGTCCTAAAAATGATATAATTGAAAATATTATCAAATGTCGCAAAAAATGACCCGACCCACAGCTCTGTACACCAAAGTATAAAAAAGTTATTAGCGCCAGAAGATGGCAAAAATCCAAAAAAAAATTTTGTGCAGGAGGTTTTAATTTTTGTAAATGTATGAAAACATTATAAAACCTATACAAATTTGGTATCCCCTTAATCGTACCGACCCAAAGAATAAAGTAGACATGTCATTTGGGGCGCTCAGTGAAAGACGTAATATCCAAGCTGACAAGAAAACGGCGCAAATGCGTTTTTTCACCATTTTCACTGCATTTGGAATTTTTTTCCCGCTTCCGAGTACATGGCATGGAATATTTAATACCATCACTATGAAGTGCAATTTGTTACGCAGGAAACAAGCCGTCACACAGCTCTTTACGTGTAAAAATAAAAAAGTTTTATATATTTTTGAAGGTAGGGAGTTAAGTTGAATTAATTATATTTAGCGATAAAGAAGGGTTAAAATCTTTTTTTTAAGATTTTTTTTTTTTATTCGGAACACTGATTATCAATAAAGCTTCAGCGCAGATACATTACAGCTGATCATTGCAGCCTTCAGCGAGGTTAGAGGGCAGAGAAATCTGTCTGTAATTCAGGTGTCCTTAACCTCTATGACCAGGATGAAGGATTGTAAACCAAGCACACTGACATACTGGTGTGTGCCCCCTATGGCAGCATCGGCTCTTCTTTTAGCTTCTTATGCCCTTGGTTTTAAGTAAAAAAAAAAAAAAAAAAAAAGCTTTACCAATTATGCAAATGAGCCAGAGGGGCTCCAGGCTTCATTAACACCTATGGAGCCCAGAACCCCTCAGGCTCGTTTACATAAGATCTCCTTTAAATTGGGGAATATGTATTCTTCACTCATGCATGCTAATCGAGTAGGTAATACCTTATCATGTGCTGACCAGGTCACGCCAATGTGTCTATCCCTTTTATTGGCTTCCTGGGAAGAGGCTATCTAAACATGTGATTGACAGTCATTGACCCCGGATACCCCCACCAAAAGTAGAAGGAATAGGGGGAAGTAATGTGAGCAGTGTTATCCCGTAACGCAAGATGAGAGGGACTACAGCCCCTGGACTTTCACTGATCACAAGGCTGGGGGTCCCATTCTCCAATAGAGATTAAATGGACTGGCCATTATATTCTGGACCCGTGTTTTTGGTAATCGGTGATTAAGTCGGCTATTTTACCTGATTCCCTCCCTCATACGCGTGATATTGAAATGATTTAATATCTTTACTCATTAGCATGATTTTAAAAGTTGGTTTTAAAAGGAATTTAGCCATGGATAAGAAATATAAGAAGATTCCCACAGTCCCGGTGCCTGGATCTATGAGTAATGTCCCTGGTTTATCAGGATGGATTCTGATGGGAGATTTCCTTTATTGGTGTCATTAAAAAAAAAAAAGTAAAAAAAAGCCTCATTCAGCTGTTTTAAGGGAAAAAAAATGTAAACTTGTAGAAGTTTTTCTATTTAGGTAATGCATAAAAACATAGTAGAAGAAATGTCAGGGTTAACCTAGTGTAACAATAGGTCTTGTTAGTAGTTGAAGGCAAAAAAATTAACAACATTTTAAAAATTGGCTCAGTCCGTGAGGTGTTTAACATTGTAGGATCTTGTATAACTATTTTACAAAAAATAAACACGAAGACCGCATATTCTCCCATGTTGTATGTGGGTTTCCTCCGGGTCCTCTGGTTTCCTCCCACACATCAAAAAACATTCTGGTAGGTTAATTAGATTGAGCCCCATTGGGGACAGGGACTGATGTGACAAGCTCTGTGTGCCCTATATAAAGGAATTATTATTATTATGGACACTGATTGCGCCCCCTACTGAGATCTGCGGGGGGCTGCCAATCCTCCTGTAAACCTGCTGACGCCAAAAAGAGTAGACTCGTCCTCTAGGTATGGAGAGCCAGAAGTCGCTGTTGCAGCCAACACATTAGCTGAATCCCATAGGCTCGCTGCACAATTCCCATTTCCAATGGGATGATCCATAAAATAGTCCATGTTCTCCCCATAGAGGATGGATTTTCATCCATTTTTGAATTAACCTTTGCACATTATGTAGTTTTAATACGAAAATCCTACTTCTAGTGAATATTCACGGTTGGTTGACGCAGACCATGAAAATGTAATTGCACTTGCCCCGGGGGACGGATTGCAAATTCTTTCCTTTCCTGAGAAAACGGATCCTTCTTTCTTCCATCTGTTTCGCATTCCCCTTGTTTAACATGGATGCGCGCTCCTCCGCTGGCAGCACGTCGCCCTTCTATGTGTACGGGATTGTACAAGCCGTAATGACAGGGAGCTTGGAGATGACCTCACGTGAGCGAGAACTGTTTGGAGGTTTTGGATGTCCTACCCATGCTATGCTTATTAATGCTCTGGAACATGCCTGCAGTGATTTAGGAAGCTGTCTAATGGTGGTCTAGGAGCGGCACCTCCACCGGCTGCCGTAACTAAAAAAACTATGGCTGATGTGACCGGGAGCTTATCTGACGTGAAGTCGGGTGCATCGGCCAAGGATTCGTGTGTTCTCGAAGGACGTTATCCATACCGTACGTGATGAGATCTCGACTGCAGCATCCTTGGCCTTCTTCTCCGCTAGTTAAGTCTTCCGATAGTAGAAATGTTTTTGAAAAAGTGTCCTCCTAATAAACCAACAAGGTCACGGATGTCTATAGATTCCAGTGATGGCGAATCGGTCAACAGTCTTCACCTCCATTTGTGGCCAAAAAGTTTCTTTCCATTAGTTTCCATAAGAGAAGAATAAGTTTTCCATAATTTTTTTTTTCTCATCTTGGGACAACCTCTTCCATTTGCAATCACCCTGTAGAAGGTCCATTTAAAAAGAAAAATATTACAGTATTTGGAAGATCAAAAATTGACGTAAAGGGGGGGGGGGAAGCGCATAAAAAGACGTATGTAGAGTTATGAGATGGATCATATGGGGAAAAGCTGTGTCACTACTGGAGGGGGTGTTGAAGCGCATTAGACTGAACTAGAATTATATAGTACTTGCTCATAAACTGTGCATGTGCTCAAACACTTAAGTATTTTTTTTATTAGGATTTTCAAAGTTCCACAATAGTGAACATCTGCTCAGGATGACTTCTTGGAAGTCTGTGTGTGGTACAGTGATAAGCTGTGTTCTATCTCTACATACATACTCACACAGTGATTGACAAAGAGAGTCCTGATTACTCTGCCTATACACACTGATTGACAGGGAGAGTCCTGATTACTCCGGAACCCACACACAGTGATTGACAGGGAGAGTCCTGCTTACTCCGCCTATACACACTGATTGACAGGGAGAGTCCTGATTACTCTGCCTATACACACTGATTGACAGGGAGAGTCCTGATTACTCCGGAACCCACACACAGTGATTGACAGGGAGAGTCCTGATTACTCCGGAACCCACACACAGTGATTGACAGGGAGAGTCCTGATTACTCCGGAACCCACACACAGTGATTGACAGGGAGACTCCTGATTACTCCTCCCACACACAGTGATTGACAAAGAGAGTCCTGATTACTCCGCCTACACACAGTGATTGACAGAGAGAGTCCTGATTACTCTGCCTATATACACTGATTGACAGGGAGAGTCCTGCTTACTCCGCCTATACACAGTGATTGACAGGGAGAGTCCTGATTACTCCGCCCACACACAGTGATTGACAGGGAGAGTCCTGCTTACTCCGCCTACACACAGTGATTGACAGAGAGAGTCCTGATTACTCTGCCTATATACACTGATTGACAGGGAGAGTCCTGCTTACTCCGCCTATACACAGTGGTTGACAGGGAGAGTCCTGATTACTCCGCCCACACACAGTGATTGACAGGGAGAGTCCTGATTACTCCGCCTATACACAGTGGTTGACAGGGAGAGTCCTGATTACTCCGCCCACACACAGTGATTGACAGGGAGAGTCCTGCTTTCTCCGCCTATACACAGTGGTTGACAGGGAGAGTCCTGATTACTCCGGAAGCCACACGCAGTGATTGACAGGGAGAGTCCTGCTTACTCTGCCTATACACAGTGGTTGACAGGGAGAGTCCTGATTACTCTGCCTATACACAGTGGTTGACAGGGAGAGTCCTGATTACTCTGCCTATACACAGTGGTTGACAGGGAGAGTCCTGATTACTCCGGAACCCACACGCAGTGATTGACAGGGAGAGTCCTGATTACTCCGCCTATACACAGTGGTTGACAGGGAGAGTCCTGATTACTCCGGAACCCACACGCAGTGATTGACAGGGAGAGTCCTGATTACTCCGCCTATACACAGTGGTTGACAGGGAGAGTCCTGATTACTCCAGAACCCACACGCAGTGATTGACAGGGAGAGTCCTGATTACTCCGCCCACACACAGTCTTCTCCTACAGTCTCTTCCCGAGTGACCACCTTTACGTCATAAATCCTACTATGTTGAAGGACTATGAAAGTTAGATCTCGGAAACCCACATTTGTAGAGTTTTGCCGCAGCTCGTTTGTTTGAGCCACTTTGAGGTTGTATCGTTGTGTTCTCTCCATACAATTACAGATGTGGAGAGATTTGCATCTTATAAAGCCATGTGGAGTTGAGTGAAGATCGACATGACGACGTGTGGAACTTTTTTTTTTAGCCTTCAAATAAACATTCTGTTAATTTTATATGATTTGGTGCCAAGTATGTACAATTTCTCAATCGCTGAACTTTGTTCTGACCCAAATGTGTCCAGATACACTTAGTAACGGCTTTGTGGTTTGGTCTCCTAGCAACGGTCCATTGTTCTATTACATCTAAATTTCCATTATACATTTTTACTCTTTCTAGGGTTTGAGTTTCTTTAAAGTGGTTGTATCCAGATCTACATCTAGTCCCCGGGACCTGCTTCATACCATCAGGGATTTTAGATTTTGGAAGTCCCAAAGAAGTCAATGAGGTTGACTTCTAAGGGTCTTCTGGAAGGGTTTACAGATTGATGCCTGAAACTCTCGATAGCATATGGAAGGGGTCAGGGGATTCTGCGCATCGGTGGTGGTCTAAGCAGTAGGGTGCCCTACGTTCAAGGAGTCTGTTCTAACCTGGTTTATATTTCAAAATGGCCGCCATCCTAGACACTCCCTCCTGGAGATATGCTAGATTATTGAGGGCTCATCCTGTAGTGATGTCATCATCAAAAGGTTCTTTACCCCCTCGAGACTACCAGAAGATTGAATGGAGCGTCAGGACACATGCTCGACCTGCTGCTACATCAGTTGTGAGAACAGGACTTCTCCGTATTCCTGGTAGTCTGTTTGCAGGATAAGTGGGGTCTCGGCAGTCGGACCCTCACACCAAACAGCTTGTTATTGCTTTTGCTGTGGATAGGGGATAACTTAATGGAAATCTACCATCACAATCCATCCTGATAAACCAGGGACATTACTCATAGATCCAGGCACCGGGACTGTGGTATCTTCTTATATTTGTTATCCATGGCCTCCAGCTGAGATTATATCAAGGAAGGTGCTGAAGTAGCAATGGGGGAAACAGTGTAACAGCCTTTGAAGCTACAGCACAAGGGGTTCTGGTAACACTCCCACATTGCAATTGTAGCTCATTAGCATAATTAGAAAAGTAGATTTTAGTAGGAAGGAAACCATGGATAACAGTCACTGTGCTTGGATCTATGATTAAATGTCCTATTGTACTTGATTTTGATGGCAGATTTTGGAACTTTGGGATAAATGTTCCAACTCCTTTAACGCCCAATTAAAAGAAATGGTAGTGGCAAAATAGTATAGATTGGGGCTAGCCTCATGGCGGACAATGCGGTTATTGATAAGTTGTGGCTTCTCTGTGGAGCGGGACACGCACAGGAAATATTCCATTGTGTACATGGTAACGAGTTCACGGTGAGGAATGTTCTCTCCACTCTGAAACTTCTGATGTTCTTCCGCGCCTCAAAGAGTTTCACGCATTCCAGGACATCTCGGCTCTATTCATAGGGAACGGTTCTGGACATTTTTCTTCTTCCCGTCCTAATCGTGGCAATTTGATGCATTAACTAGGCATATCCTCGGACATGTAACGGAAGATCTTATATTCATAGTACACACGGGGCCCCCCTATACTGGGAGGGATAACATGGGGCCCAGTCATGATGGATGCATTAGTGAGAATTATATTACATGTTCCATCTTTTCCTAATGTCTTCCAGTTGGATTCCTGCCATCCTCTGGGTCCTGTAGTTGGGTCCTGAAAGTAGCTAAATGAATGATGGCTCTATAATTGCTGTATCTAAGCCAAACCTTAGACTCCTCAATTTTCCTAGCTCAGACTCCCATATCATGGGGCATGTTTAAGTGATAAATTTATGATAATAATAAGGCTCTAGTGAATGCATCAGAGCAGCGAACCTCTACAAATATGGGAAAAAAAACCAAAAGAAAACCTAAAACCGTATACAGAAAGAACCTGGACAATCCTTTTAATCAAGTTTTCCTGATCACTCTAGCTATTCCGATATAAGTGCAGACATTTCTTCCATTTTGATCTGCAGGGGAGGAGCATCACTACTGAGCATGTACATAATGTGCAGTCACATTCATCTCAACTGAGCTCAGAGAAAAAGCAAACTAAAACGTAAAGCAGCGTACAGAAACAATATACACTGGACAATTGATTTATGTACAGTTTAATAAAACGTAAGATTTGCTAAGTATTTACCTTAACCCCTTCATGACCGCCTCATGGCTATGGCTCTGTGTCCTATTTGCACATGCCCATGCGTATTAAACAGGAGAATCTACCCTTTAATATGATGTGTATTGTGTGTTTGCTTAACAGAACCAGAGAGAACCGGAGAACCCCCCTAAAGTTGTACTAAAAACGTTTTTTTTTTTTTCCTACGGCTTTCTATTGATCGTGACTTTTAAAGGGGTTTTCCTATGAACACAAGTTAGGCCCTATCCTAACTTGCTGATCAGTGAGGGGCTCAGTGATGAGACTCCCACACATCACGAAAACGAGGCTCACTCGTACACAGCACCCCCCCCCCCCCATCCCAATTTATGTCGCATGGAAGCCAGCGCAGCCGCCCCACAAAGAGGATTGCATGCGCCACAATCCCAGCGCAGACACTTAAGACCTGTACAAGCCGTTTTAGCCATGAAGAATGTGCACAGTCCTACTAAAGGGCACACCGTGACCCTTAGGAAATGAGCCCCAATATGTCAATTAAATTTTGGATGGTTTGACAGTACATAGTCGATAGATCCATAACCTAGCACTGAATAACTGCATCGGTCACAACCTCTCTGATACCTTCTTTGATGTTCCCCCACTTGGTAGCACCTTAGTGGTGGGGAAGGCCGGGTGACACTGATTGAATGTAAGGAATGTTAAATGGAAACATTAGCTATGGAAATGATCCCTAAATAGCAGAGGAGCTAACACTCTGTGGATCTGCCGTCTGCCCGAGGATGATAAATCCTCTTCTCCTTCTATGACAGAAAATGTAGTTAAGGTTTCCCGATCCTGTTACAGATTTCATTTTTGACATTGGCGCATGGATTGCAAAATTATCTGGTGACCTGCAGGAAGAATGACTAGTATAAGCTCCATTATTTATTATTATGAAGAATGATATTGGGTCTTTGTCACAGTGAGTCACCGGTCAAACTTCTGGAATAAAAGGGAAATCTGGAAAAAGTTTACAAAGTTGAAGAATAGTGAATAAGGCTTCCTGTGCCCAGGGTCTGTGTGTGGCTTGTACAGGCTGGTCAAGTGAAATTGTGAGTCCTGATTACTCCGCCCATGCACAGTGATTGGCAGGAAGTTGCCTGATTACACGGCCCACACAACATGATTGACAGGAAGTGTCCTGATTACCCCGCCCAGAAACAGTGATTTACAATGAGAGTCCTGGTTACCTCACCCACAAACAGTAATTGAACGGTAGTCCTTATTAGCACGCCCACAAACACTGATTGACAGGAAGTTTCTTGATTACCCCTCCCCCACACTCATTGACAGGAAGTTTCCTGAATACCCCGCCCACACACAGTGATTGACAGAAAGTGTCCTCATTACCCCGCCCACACACAGTGATTGACAGAAAGTGTCCTCATTACCCCGCCCACACACAGTGATTGACAGGAAGTTTCCTGATTACTCCACCCACACACAGTGATTGACAGGAAGTTTTCTGATTACCCCACCCATACATCGTGATTGACAGGAAGTGTCCTGATTACCCCGCCCCCAAACAGTGATTGACAGGAAGTGTCCTGATTACCCCGCCCACACACAGTGATTGACAGGAAGTTTCTTGATTACTCCGCCCACACACAGTGATTGACAGGAAGTTTCCTGACTACTCCGCCCACACACAGTGATTTACAATGAGAGTCCTGGTTACCTTGCCCACAAACAGTGATTGGCAGGAAGTTTCCTGATTACCCCACCCCCACACACATTGACAGGAAGTTTCCTGATTACCTCGCCCATGCACAGTGATTGACAAGAAGTTTCCTGATTACCCCACCCACACACCGTGATTGACAGGAAGTGTCCTGATTACCCCGCCCACAAACGGTGATTTACAATGAGAGTCCTGGTTACCTCGCCCACAAACAGTGACTGACAAGAAGTGTCCTGATTACCCTGCCCACACACACATTGACAGGAAGTTTCCTGATTACCCCACGCACACACAGTGATTGACAGGAAGTTAACGTATTACTCCGCCCACACACAGTGATTGACAGGAAGTTTCCTGATTACTCCGCCCACAGACAGTGATTGACAGGAAGTTTCCTGATTACCCCACCCACACACACCTTGATTGACAGGAAGTGTCCTGATTACCCCGCCCACAAACAGTGATTTATAATGAGAGTCCTGGTTACCTCGCCCACAAACACTGATTGGCAGGAAGTTTCCTGATTACCCCGCCCCCACACACATTGACAGGAAGTGTCCTGATTACCCCGCCCACAAACAGTGATTTACAATGAGAGTCCTGGTTACCTCGCCCACAAACAGTGATTGGCAGGAAGTTTCCTGATTACCCCGCCCCCACACACATTGACAGGAAGTTTCCTGATTACCCCGCCCATGCACAGTGATTGACAGGAAGTGTCCTGATTACCCCGCCCACACACACATTGACAGGTTGTTTCCTGATTACCCCACCCACACACAGTGATTGACAGGAAGTTACCTGATTACTCCGCCCACACACAGTGATTGACAGGAAGTTTCCTGATTACCCCACCCACACACAGTGATTGACAGGAAGTTACCTGATTACTCCGCCCACACACAGTGATTGACAGGAAGTTTCCTGATTACTCCGCCCACACAGTGATTTACAATGAGAGTCCTGGTTACCTCGCCCACAAACAGTAATTGACCGCGACTCCTGATTACCCCGCCCACACACAGTGATTGACAGCTTTCCTCCACGCCACAACATTACAAGAAACTTAAATATTTGTAGCGGAACTACAATATTTCCAGATTTATTTTTTAAGCCTAGATTTATTAGTGTAGGAGCAGTGAAAGTGTCCTTATTTTCTGAATTATTATTATTATTTTTTCTAAAGGCCAGTATGGAGTTAATGTCAGCGTCTTGTTCTCTTTATTTCCTACCTTTTGTTATTTTTACCTCTAATCCTCCTCATTCCTCGACATTGTACGTTTTCCTTCCTCCCTGTGGTGACAGCTCAGACTGATATTTCTTAATACATTAAAACACAATAAAAGCAACATGTGACCACAAACCACAAATGTAATAAAACGACATCGTCTGAAACATTCACATATAGAACTAGAATTTTATTTTTTTTTAATAAAAGCTTTTTTGGATGATTCTCTGACTGGTCTCATAACAGTTATCAGAAATATTTAAGTTCTGCCTTCTTTAGTAAATCATGGAAGAACATGTAGACCCCAATGTCAGCTGGGGCGAGGGTGGGCCTTAATAAATCTGTGGCCGCGGAATCTTCTCCAGTGCAGCACAAGAGAAGTCTTAGAGACCTAGAGAGAAGTTATCAAAAGGGGAACAATCCCCCTTATTAGATAGAATTTAAACTGATGCCCAGAAGATTTTATTTCGGTACGGGTCAGCTGCGGCCACGACAAGTAGTGTTTGCTTTTCTTAAAGGGGCTCCACTTGGCAAAGGAGTGGTCGTAAAGATTTCAGACAGCTACTCCTTGTTCTAAACGTTTCAAAGTCCTGGAAGATTTTTAGAAAATTTTTTTAAGAGTCCTGATTACTTCACCATCACACAGTGATTGACTGGGAGAGTCCTGATTACCCCACCACACACAATGATTGGCAATGAGAGTTCTGATTACACCTCCCACACACAGTGATTGACAGTGAGAGTCCTGATTACTCCACCCACACACATTGATTGGCAGTGGGAGTCCTGATTACCCCTCCCACACACAGTGATTGACAGTGAGAGTCCTGATTACTCCACCCACACACAGTGATTGGCAGTGAGTCCTGATTACTCCGCCTACACACAGTGTTTGGCAGTGAGTCCTGATTACTCCACCCACACACAGTGATTGGCAGTGAGTCCTGATTACTCCACCCACACACAGTGATTGACAATGAGAGTCCCGATTACCTCGCCCACACACAGTGATTGACAGTGAGAGTATTAATTACTCCTCCCACACACAGTGATTGCCAGTGAGCGTCCTGATTACTCCGCTCACACACAGTGATTGGTATTAACAGCCCTGATTACTCCGCCCACACACAGTAATTGACAGTGAGAGTCCTGATAACCCGGCCCACACTCAGTGATTGACAGTGAGAGTCCTGATTACCCCACCCACACACAGTGATTGACATTAACAGCCCTGATTACCACACCCACACACAGTAATTGACAGTGAGAGTCCTGATAACCCGGCCCACACACAGTGATTGACAGTGAGAGTCCTGATTACCCCGCCCACACACAGTGATTGACAGTGAGAGTCCTGATTACCCCGCCCACACACAGTGACATGGAAATTGACATAAACTTACGTTTCCTCACAATTTCTGAATTGAGGTGTTACATAGAATTTGAATTGAACTTTATGCCCATAAAATCTCACTAGGATCCACCACAGCCACCACAAGCTGACTTTTTTTTTTTTGTCATTTTTTTCTTAAGAGCTCCGTATGTATTTTCCTTTCTCTTGGGCAGTCTGATTTTCCCGACTTTTCCCGTGTTCCTAGGACGGATGTCTCTTGGGTAATTTGAGGCTCTTATCTCCTGCTTGTATTTGTAAGGATCCCTGACAGACTTACACTGGATTCCACTTTTCCTTTCCTCTCCGAGCTCCTTTCATCTATTGTCTCGCTCAGTGACTGCACCTTATCGCCATGAGAAAAACATGACCTGAAAAACACGTAGCCGCTTCATTCTGTCTTGGCTGCGCTCGCTACTATTCCAGGTTTTTGGACTGTGAAGGTTCCACCTGATGTAACTGATAGACTCGTGGCCACAGAAAGACTCCCTGAAAGGTTGCGCTCACATTACCCCCGGCTACAGACAATGCACCACAAGGGGCTGTTGTTACTGGAAATGGATGTACATGATCAGATCGTATCTGCTGTAACCGAGAAGCACAACTTCTATAGCAACTCGACGCTTTACAACAAGAACCTTCTAGTGATACAATCAATCGAGACCCCTCATTCTGTAATCACAGATTTACTAAAGATCAGGCCAAACATGGGGGCAGATTTATCAACCTAGACAATGCACCACAAGGGGCTGTTGTTACTGGAAATGGATGTACATGATCAGATCGTATCTGCTGTAACCGATAAGCAGAACTTCTATAGCAACTCAACGCTTTACAACAAGAACCTTCTAGTGATACAATCGCTGAGACCCCTGATTCTGTATCGTAATCACAGATTTATTAAAGATCAGGCAAAACATGGGGGCATTCTGTCTCGGTTTGCACCAAAACAACTCTACCATGCTTTATGCCATATGGATGAAGGGTTTTAGACACTGTTATGAGTAGTACGACAAATGGGCGTGGTCTCTATAATCAAAATCCATCATGATAAACCAGGGACATTACTCATAGATCCAGGCACCAGGACTGTGGTAATCTTCTTATATTTGTTATCCATGGCTTCCTTCCTTCTAAAATCAACTTGTAAAATTATGCTAATGATATTAGCAGACTATTGTTGCTGCAGCTTAACAAGATTTTACACTCTGCTCTTCCTCTTCACACAGTGTGATAGTAAAGTAGGTAGAGGGAAGGGGAAGTACCAAAGGACCAGTGGAAGGTAGTGTAACAGCCTGTGAAGCTATAGCACGGAGGGGCTTGGGTAAATCCTCCCCAGAGCCCTTCTGGCTCATTAGCATAAGAAAGTAAGTTTAAAAGAAAAAAGAAGATTACCACAGTCACGGTGCCTGGATTTATGAGAAGTGCTCTCGAGGGCGTCACCAGAGCCCCTTTGTGCTGTTAAACTGTCTCCCCGCCCCTGTTCCCTCAGTACTTCCTTCCACCTTCTGGCTAATGTAATCTCGCACAGTGGTAGTGAGGAAGTGCTCCACCACAGTGTAATAGCCCATGAAGCTACAGCTACGAGGGGTTGCAGTAACAGTCCCAGGACCCTACTAGCTCATTAGCACAAATTTAAAAGTTGATTTTATAAGGAAGGAGGCCATGAGTAACAAATATAAAAAGATTAACTGTATCCTTGAGTAGTGCTCTGGGGTGTTACCAGAATTCCTCTGTGTTGTAGCTTCACAGGCTATTACACTGTCTCCCCCCCCCTCTGCTTGATGCAATCTCTCACATTGGGAGGGGGAAGTGCTCTCACACAGTGTAGCAGCCTGTGAAGCTACAGCTCAGAGGGGCGCTGGTAACAATGCAAGGAGCCTTTCTCCCTCATTATCATAATTTTAGAAGGAAGGTGGCCATGGATAACACCTTTTAGAAGACAATCACAGTCCCAGTGCCTGGATCTATGAGTATGGTTTATCAGGATGACTAGCCTTCACGGGAATCCTATAGAATGGTTTTATCACCTATGGAAAAGATATGGGATAATTGTGTGAGTGCCGGGTAGTGGATAACATGACTTTTGGACCTTCGCTGTTCGCAGTGCAGGTGTATTGCATGTTTTTCGGTGAACTTTTGCTCGGAGTAGAATGTATAAGTGGTGCCTCTAGGACACGGGCTGCAGAGATGCCAGGAAGCTTACGATCCCTGTTGGCTCTCATCCTTTGTTTATGATCCGACGGATCAAACTTTGCGGAATGTTTTAGTTGGAACTCACCGGCCCCTGTGATATTTTGTGCCTCCAGGGATAAACAGTAAATTCCCGGCATGGCTGCTCGGCTCCGATGTGCGGCTCGTCTGCCGGAGTCCGGCTCGGGTTGTTGTTTCTTCCATGTGTCAGGGATATTGTCTTGAGGACGCGGAGTTCTCCTTGTTATTGCCTTGTAAGGACATTTTATTGTGTTTCTCAAGTGTTAGAAAATAGTCCAGGATAGAGAATTAGGTTTTTTTAGATTTTGGCAGAGGGCGTGGAATTTTATGTGGGTCCTTCCAGTATTTTTTTTTTCCCCCTGGAGACTCACGTATGAACAATTTGGCTTTACTTGATAACATACCATTCGTACGAAGCCTGAAAATGTCAGATCTGACTTGCAGATATCGGCGTGAAGTGATTTGGTCAGGGTCAGACATTGACAGCCTGTCTGGCTCTGTGTTGCATGTAGCGGCAAACATAGACCATAGTGTGGTACTTAGAATGGACTCACATCAGATACCTAAAGGCAGTGCTGGATTAAGGGTGGTGGAGGCCCCGGGGCGTAAACTGGTGGGCACCCTCCCCACATTTTTTTTTCAATGAAGTACGTGTAATATATACAGCCTCCCCCTTTCCCCATAATAAATACAGTATATACAGCCACGAGTAATAAATATATACAGTCACCAGTAATAAGTTTACGGTGGCTCCTTCAGGAGTAAAGTGGTAGGGGCCCCGGGGCACGCGCCTCAGGAGCCCTCTCCATATTCCAGCCTATTCTCAAAGGCTTGAAGTCGGCTGTTCATGGATGTCTCTGAGAGAGCAGAACTGGAAGTACAGCTCCATTCACTGTATAGTGGCTGAATCAGGTTACAACAGCCCAGCTTCCATTCCAGTTGTGGTAACCGTAGTCCATTCTACACAGATGCATATGACATTCCCCTTTTATTAGTATTATAAAATCCTTTATGCCTATAAGCTGGTTAGGAATCAGAAAGGGATATTACAGGAATTTATAAATAGTTTTAAATATTACGGTTGAAAAAAGAGATATGTCCATCAACCTTGGAAGTTAAGGGAAGGGATGTAACTTTATAATATAACCGTCAATGTTATTTTTATGTAAAAACAAATCTAGACCCTTCTTGAAGCTCTCTCCTCTCCCTGCTGTGCTCTGCTCCTGAGCTCAGCTATTCCACAGATTCCCCACTCTTACAGTAAAGAAGCCTTGTGTCTCCCGTGGTGTTTAAACCTTGTTTTCTCCAGGCTAAGACAGCGCCCCCTTGTCTTTTTGATTTTAATTTAACCTAGAACTACTTTCCACCATATTTTTGGACCATTCATAAGAAATTCATTATGCAAATTAATCATGTCCTCTCTTGATTATGTCTTTTTTCAAGACTAAATAAATCTAGTTGTTTTAATCTTTCCCCCATACCCCTTATCATTTTTGTGGCTCTTCGTTGAACCCTCTCCAGCTCCAGGGCCTCCCTTTTATGGGCCCAGAACTGGACGGCATATTCCAGGTGAGGCTGAATCAATGCCTTGTACAGTGGAAATATTACATCCCTGTCAGTAACTTTTGCTTCAGATGGATGATTATTATTAGAAAAATGGTGATCTAATGCTGTGGTCTCAGCAATTGCAGTGCCACTAATTTCACAGTGGCAGTGCTTGGTACTACAGCTCAGCCACATTCACTTGAATGGGACCGAGCTGTGAACAGTTCATGTGATGAATGGATGTGGGATCCCTTGAAGTGGAAGTAGCAGTCACTTCACCTGTAATCAGCAGAGGCGCCAGGTTTGGACCACGGACAACTAGATACAGGCAGTCCCCTACTTAAGAACACCTGACTTACAGACAACCCCTAGTTACAAACGGACCTCTGAATGTTGGTAATTTACTGTACTTTATCCTTAGGCTACAATAATCAGCTATAACAGTTATTATAGGTGTCTGCAATTAAGATTTATTGTTAATCCTGGTTCTTATGAGAATCCAACATTTTTAAAATCCAATTGTCACCAAAAAAAATTTGTCTGGAGCTACAATTCTAAAATATACTGATCCAACTTACATACAAATTCAACTTAAGAACAAACATACAGAACCGATCTTGTATATAACCCGGGGACTGCCTGTATTGATCACCTATCCTCAGAATAGGCAATATTCTCGGCATTAATCTTTACAGGTCAATGCTTCTTGGAGGGAAAGAATGCAAAATGGGTTTCCTCCGGAAAGGAAGATAGACGTTCCCCTCTGTACATCCCCTTTAGATAACTTTCATGTTCTACAGTATAGGTGGCAACCCCTTTAGTCAAACCCTAAATTTGGAAAATGTCCTAATTAGTTAGTAAGTGGATTATCCCTTTAAAGGGTCGGACATTGACTTGCCGGTTAGCCATGAATTAGGGGCACCGGAGAGACTGCCTTCTTCCTGCCTCCTTCCCTGGGTGCATTGCCTTTAAGGCTCCCTAGCAGCTGGGTATTCGCAGCAGTAGTATCAGTAATACAGACATGGATGGTGTAATATCACTAATAAACGCCGCTCAGCGTACAAGTGAAGGATGAGCAGCTGGCCGGACATCATGTTCTCCCAGACTACAGTGAACTCTGCCACATTCTTGGGTCATTCCTGAGGATTCTTTTATCTTAATTTGCTAATGAGGTCTAAGCAGCAGCTGCAGTCCGAGCAGTGGACAGACACTAAAGGGTTACGTGTTTTTGTATGGTGCTCATGAGGGTTCCCGGTTTCTAAGACCTTTGTGCCAATAGACATGTTACAACACAGTTCAACGTAAACTAGACAGCCCCTTTAATGCCAGGTGTTTACATATCAATAGACAATGGGCATACTTCACTTTACCACAATCTATCAAAAAAAAGTTACATAATTCATATAAAAAATTTGTGTTTTTGATTTTTAAAATAAAGTTTAAGAAAATATTCATCTGATGTAATCTTAGACAGTGGGAGGGGGAAGTGCTCCCTGCACAGTGTAAAAGCGTGTGAAGCTACAGTGTGGAGGGGCTCTATTAACGCCCCCAGAGCCCATCTGACTAATTAGCAAAATTTTAAAAGTTGATTTTAGAAGAAACAGTTTTATTTTATCACTAATCCCCCCGCAGAGTTTTCTTCTGTGAAGAGGAATAACTCTGCCTGTATGTAGTACAGGCAGTCCCCAGGTTACGTACAAGATAGGGTCCGGAGGTTTGTTCTTAAGTTGAATTTGTATGTAAGTCGAAACTGTATATTTTATAATTGTAGATCCATATAAAAAAAATTTGGCCCCAGTGACAATTGGAGTTTAAACATTTTTTGCTGTAATGGGACCAAGGATTATGAATAAAGCTTCATCACAGACACATTACAGCTGATCATTGCAGTCTGGGACTATAGTAACATCCAGAGAGGTCACCAGAGGTCACAGTGGGCAGAGGGGTCCGTCTGTAACTAGGGGTTGTCTGTAAGTCGGGTGTCCTTAAGTAGGGGACCTCCTGTATCTCCTGCTTGACTATGGAGGAACCACAATAACCGATACAACACCTAAACAAGAGCTCGGCTCCTGGGGGTGGGGAGAAGATGTGTTAAAATCTCTTACACCCCACTGTTTGAAGCACCACACGCTTTGTGAAAATGGATGGGCGACAATCTATGCAGATTATGGAGAAACTATACACGTGCAATCGGCAGATGCAAACCGGGCGTCGATGGACGTGTCTTCATGTATTGTATCTACATCGGGCGCTTAACGTGGGGAATGGATTATTGTTTCATACTGGCGCTTCCAATATAACGTGATCATGGTGAATACTGTCACTGTAACTACTGATAGAACCTTCAAAGTTTCTAAAGTTCTGCTCGTCTTCCTGCCGTAGCTTCTCCCCCCCGGCCGTAGATGTATTTCATTCAAGGACAGGAAGTTAGTCAGTGAATAAACGCATTGATTAGATCTCATTCCTCAAATAGCACAAGAATAATCAGCCCCTCCTGACTCTAAACCTAAATATATCTTCGGAATAATAAAACCCCCAGTTCATTGAGGGGCTTGTTATAGAGAAGGTTTCTCACTCGTGGAATCAACGGTATAGAATCTGGCCTCAGGAGGTCCATGGGTTCCAACTCTTCACTTGTTACAGTAAGAATTTATAAGAAGGTTTCCCAAAAACTAAGCTCTACCTGACCTCAACATGTGGTCTTATCTGGTATTGTATATCAATCATTCCCTTAACGGGTCGACTCAGATCAGGATCCTATGTCATTGGGTTTGTACTACATAAGGTACCCGTTTTTTCTCCTGATGACACCTTGAGATGATCAGTGAGGACTCTGTCGTACTACATTAGTGATCCCAGCGATAAGTAACTTATGACTGATTAATGGGGAACCCTTTCACTGGGCCTTCCACTTATCACAACAACAGGTGTCCCATGTCTCCCATATAAGGGTCCTCTAAAAGACTTTGGAGATTCCACCAAAAAGACACTTATTGAGTGATAGGGAGCCCATCCAATAGGTCTACTATGATCAAAAGAACAAGAGTCCTGCGTCTCTATATAAGTTCCTCTAAAAGACTTTGGGGATCCTTGTGTTTGATTGATGGGAAACCCTTCCACTGGAACTATCACCGATCATAAGAACAGGGGTCCCATGTCTCCTATGTAAGTTCCTCTAAAAGACTTTGGGGATCCTTGTGTTTGATGGGGAACCCTTCCACTGGGACTATCACCGATCATAAGAACAGGGGTCCCATGTCTCCTATGTAAGTTCCTCTAAAAGACTTTGGGGATCCTTGTGTTTGATGGGGAACCCTTCCACTGGGACTATCACCGATCATAAGAACAGGGGTCCCATGTCTCCTATGTAAGTTCCTCTAAAAGACTTTGGGGATCCTTGTGTTTGATTGATGGGGAACCCTTCCACTGGAACTATCACCGATCATAAGAACTGGGGTCCCATGTCTCCTATATAAGTTCCTCTAAAAGACTTTGGGGATCCTAGTGGTTAGACCTTTATGACTGATTGATGGTGATCCCTTCCATTGGGACTACCATGATCATGAGAACAGGATTGCCACGTCTCTTATGCAAGTTCTTTGGGGCTCCAAGCGATAAGACTGTAATGATCTTGGAACAGCCCCTTTTAAAATGTGTCAAGCCACAATACCAAATATGGCAACGTGGACCTGCAGCCTTTTTATTCTGCTGATTCATGGAGGTCTTGATGGGTTCAGATTCTCAGCAGGTGGGAAACCTGCGAAACATGTGCTGTGAGGAACACTTTGCATGTTCTGCCAAGAGGCTTGGTGGAAAGGAAATGCCTACTACTCTCAGTTAAAGTCTGGCTTACTGTTCAAGAAGTAGTCCCGCAGACAAGAAAAATTATCTTTAATGTGGAGATGTTCCATATCTACTGCTTTAATGTTATTCCCACATAATATGGTGCTATTCACATATCTGCCTCCAGGTTTCCACCCATGATGGAGCCTTGAAGGCCGCACCAGCTGTGTTTTCAAACCTCTCAATCCTTCAGACCTCACTGACCTCTCTTCTCTATAGTGCCAAATGGTTCGAGGTTCTGGGAAGGGGCTAGGGCAGTGACGGCAAACCTACTACAACCAAAACCCACATTTTTTTCACAAAGAGCCAATGCCACAATTTAAGCAGTAACTTTTTACCCCCTGCTCTGTCACAGGTTTAAAATCTATGGACACCTGAGGACACCAATACAGTAGAAAGAAGGAGAAGAAGTTTGGATCATCATTGTAGCTTCCTTCTAGGGTCCTCGGCTGCCTGTGATTGCAAGAGACCTTGAGTCCTGTCTGGCAAGCTCTACCCTGGGGTGATGGCAAGGGTGCCCATGTAGAGGGCTCTGATTTCCACCTCTGGCACCCGTGCCATAGGTTCGCCACCACTGGGCTAGGGAAACAAAAATAGCCACCTATGTGTCAAAGGACTCCGATTCTTCAGCTCAATATTTGTTGACCTGACCCCTACCTTTTCTAAATAAGGTGAAAAATTTTGAGGGATAACCAAAGAGGCTCATCCAAGTAGTGCAGCCAGTTTGGTTCTTGCTAAACTGGACTGTAGAAATCTAACCCTTCACTTATGACTTAGGAAAGAATATGAAGACCTTGTTCAGATTCCCTTTTTATCTCTAGAAAAGTCATCGAGCATCAACTGGGAAGTTGCTAAGAACATCTATACCATAACCAGAGACTGAAAGAATCCACAGGTCACCACCAAGATTAACGTCAAGATACGGCAAACCAGAAGGTGTAATTGGTCATCAGATACTGCCGCGACTTTGTGGAAAGATCCGGTGGCCTCGAGGAGAAGAGTGGCACTGGTGCCGGATGAGATGAGTAATAACCATCTTCAACTATCTCAAATAAGAGGAAAAAAATGATGGGGCCAACCAAACAACCCACTATATAAATAAATAATCCTCCACATGAAAAACATGCGAAACAACCAAGCACATGTGTTTACCTCTCTGCGGCCGGGAAAGATATGAGTCAACCTAGTCTTCTTTGGGTCCCAAGCTCAGCGTACCAGCCTCAGAACAATAGAGCAGCTCTTCTGCAGGAGCTCGGGTTTCCATGTCTTTGTGTTTCGGGTTTGACTAAATGAGGCCAGAACTTCTTCTAATGACTCAATTTGTTCCCCAGCTGGAGCGTTCTCTCTTTTGTTCCAGCTTTCTTTATTAGTGAAGTTCTAGATGATTTCCCCATATGTTTAATTCTAGACGGGCTGGAGAAGCTCGGCTTGTGTTGTCACCTGGGATAACACCGTGATGGATTTGCCACTCGCTGGTTAATTAGTCTTTTTGTAAACAAATAGATTTTGTGGTTCTCAAGGTCTTAAATTTTTTGGAACCAATTATTTTTGTCCTGCAATTCCAAGTTCATATTTCAGGATCATTCTATATTTCGCTGCTTGGGCATGTTTTTGAAACTTTTTGTAAAGTATGGGATTCTTTTTTTTTAAATACCTGACCGGATACTCCATTGGTGGCAAGGACCACTCCATAGAATGGATTCCATAGACATAAGCTTCTTAGTCCTTACTTTCCAGTTCCCAGCCTTCTCTTGTTTTAGAGATGAGGTTTTTGGTGCACTAGGGGGCAGAGACATGCCTGACGAGTCATACACTATCTCCTGCCTACACTTTGTTTCTATTGTCGATATAAATCCATTGTGTAAGAGCTGTGCTGAAATTGACAACATAAAAAGTGGCGTTCCACCTGGCATGGCCCCGCCCCTAGTGCACCTACAAATTATTTTACTTAAAGATCAAAGTTGAATTTAATGCAGAGGTAACTGAATACTAGGAAACAGGAAAGGTATGGAAGACTCCCTAAATAAAGTTTTTATATACTAAGGGTCCCCCGGCCGCATTTGCGTGGGGTTTTCGATGTTTCCGGGGATCGCGCTGCTGGGACAGGAGGCGATTGTGTCGCACGCGATCGGATTTAGTAGCAGTCGTGCCGGCTTACAGGCGAAATCAGGGGGCGGGCCATCGGATGATCCGACGGATTCGGACAAACCGCAGGATTTTGCTTAAAAATTGTCGCAAGCCATGCACTTACATGCACCAGGAAGAAGAAGGGGAACTCCGGCGGACCTAATCGGGGAAGCGACACATTCAGCAAATCGGGTGCACAATCTTCTTGAATCGTGGCACAGTGAATTTTAGTCGGACAATGCACTTTCGGGATCTCCTCCGGACCGGGTAAGTAAATGTGCCCCTATGTACTTGAAGAGGCAGTGCTCCATCATAGCTAAAACAAAGGTCTTTTTCCCAGGCACCAGTACCTTATTTTTTTCTAAAGAGGGTTAAGAACCCCCGAATCGACTATAGCTTGGTGTCTTCTCCTTTTCAGACACAATGGTATGGTCCAAATTCTTAGTCAAGTTCCCCCATGATGGTTCTTCAAGATAAGGATGTGTACGTACTAGGCCTATCAGACTTTGTATAGCTCTTTACAAGGAACTTTTTACAATTTTTGTGGTTTAAAAGTCCTAAAATGGCTTAAGTTTTGGGGTTTTTTTCTCCCATGATAAGTCCAGAGCTTAAACGTTCAGAATGAAAATTTAGTCAACTAAGTTAGTCCAAACCAAGTTTGGTCAGGCAGTCTACAATCCCTTCCATGAGACATCTGGTGCCGGCTCCATGGATGGAATTTGTAACTTATCGTAAGTCATAGACAGGCATTCAGATCTTATTTTTGCCTGCAGTCTCGTTTGGTTACAAAAATGTCTTCTTTGCCTTCAAAAAATTTTTTGATTGAGATGAAAAGACCTTCTCTGACCTTAGACCTGTCCCCGAACAAATTTTTTGTGACTGTAGTGTGAATCTTCATAGGAACAATCAAGTTCTGGCGTCGGAGCCACTTCCATACGTGACTTCATAAAATGGAAAGAGTCGTCCCCTCCCGGAGACCTGACACTTCTAAAAGGGAACACTAAGTGATTTACAGACGGATCACACAAGATGACCAGTCCCTGGTGGGATGGTGGGAAGACTGTTCTCTTCTATAATGTTTAGGATATACAGTATTAAGACTATAATAAGCCCCCAATGACCCTAAAAGGTGATGTTGGCACAAAGGCCGTCACATAATAACATGGCGACCTCCGATATGAGTGATGGCCCTAAGTCTATGGATGACTCGCGTATGGTCTGTTTGATTTGAGATGGACGCCTGTAAGTTGTGAAGACTCTTACAAGCTTGATCCCTACTATACATGGCTCATAGGTGACTCTGCGTGCAGGTGGCGGCCATCATTTATAGACGCTGTCATCCCGGGATCGCTCTCCACTTTTACTTCAATGGTTTGTTGACTTAAACAATGAGTGTGACCTGCTATAGTCCAAACACTCCCAGCTCGATGTGTATAGAGATAAGTCACTATATAGATAATACGTATAGACAGCCGCCCATGTAAAGGGGAAGGTCACCTATCTGTTTACATGTAGATATCATCTACATCTTGTCATGAGAAACTTTCCATATACAGGAACTTTCTTTAGCGATCTCGTACCGATCATGTTTGGCCCGGCTGGCCTTTGCTTGTGTTGCCTCTAGGAATTTTTGGTACTGATGGACACATCCCTGTCTGCTAATATAGAATTAGAATGCAGGGAGAGTGTCACTTCACATGCCACTTAGCCTTTGTTCTATAGCACCTAGAAACAGGCTTCTGGTGTCATATTGAGGATAAGAATCTCATCTTTCCATCAAGCTTACGGTTCTGTTAAAAAATAAGTGGGAACTGGATCTTAAACTATGTAACTATGGGGCACATTTACTAAGGGTCCGTCGGACGCATTTCCGTCGGGTTTCCCGAATATTTCCAATTTGCCCTGAATTGCACAGGGGTTTTTGGCGCACGTGATCGGATTTTGGCGCATCAGCGCCGGCTTTCATGTGACACAAATCAGGGGCGTGGCCGTCGGACAATCCGACTGATTCGGACAAACCACAGAATTTAACTTACAAAATTGTGTCACAAGATCAAGCACTTACATGCACCGGGAAGAAGAAGGTGAACTCCGGCGGACTTGAGCGGGGAAGCGACACCTGCAGGAAATTGGAAGCGCGATCTTAGTGAATGGCGGCAGCTCCGAATCCTCGGCGGACATTCGGGATCGGCGGCGTCAACGGGACCGGTAAGTAAATGTGCCCCTATGTGTTTAGTTGCCTGTTTAGTTCTGTACCTCTCAAAGCCTGAAGTGATCAGAAGGATGAGATCCTTATCTTTAATATGATACTAAAAACATGTTTTTAGGTGCTATAGAACCGAATATAGAGGCTTCTCAAGTGACACTTCCTCTGCAGCCTCCAAAGATGACTCCTTTTATGTGAAAATGAGGTGAGGAGAGTCATTTTTACCAGACTTTCACATAAAGGAGGGAATTCTAGAAAGGACATTTCATGCCCGACCTGAGGGGGCTGGTGGTTTAGTGGGGTAAAATTTTGTGACCAATTCCCTGAACATGAGGCCAGGGATTTCCTTAGATATAACATCCCTGACATAATTGGCGATCCCTCGGGAGTGGCAGCGCTAGAGAACGGATGGTTCCGGGACATCCTCCTCAAGAAAACCCCTTTAATTGACTAACCACGATTATGGACCCCAACAAGCTATCGCTCTCCCTTACATAGGTTTTCGAAAAAATCTATGTACATGCATAACATGGGCAGCACATTGATTTTTATCAGACACAATGTAATGCCTCTTTCTGCCTGTGGGGGCGCTGCAGTGACACTTGCTGCCGAATCCTTGTGATCAGCTGTGATTGTGTCATGTGATTTCTTATTGTATGGGTAGAACTTGTGATATTTGATATGCGTGGAAATTTTTGAGAAATATTTGTATGTTTGGCAAGATGAAATCACCGAGAGGAAAGTGAAGAATGTGGATTATGTGGGAATTTTATAATGAATCTGGCAAAATTTTATATTATGAACCTTGTATGGCCTGAGTGCTACACACGGTCTGTAGAGAGATGCTTGGGTGGATGGTGCTCGCTATGTTTTTAGGAAATTAATTGTATTTTCCCCCTATTCTCCACCAAACTTTTTGATAAGATGAGTAGTGTGTGGATATTTCTCTTTTACTTGCATCAAATTATAACCCAGTATTGTGGAATACGGATTTATATTTCAGGATTGTAGCTGGACTTGGGGAATGGGGGCTCTCTGCTGCCTGCTGCAGCCGGTGTTATGTATTTTCACTCGAGAGTTGTGTAATCTTTCCTTTATGTGTGGTGTAAGTAGTAGCAGGACTGCTTAATACGGATTATTATTCCAGGATTGTAGCTGGACTTGGGGAATGGTGGCTCTGCTGCCTTCTGCAGCCGGTGTTATGTATTGGCCTTGGAAAAAATGTGTAATCTTACCTTTTATGTGTGTTGTTGGTAGCAGCAGGACTGCGCAAAATGGATTTATATTACAGGATTCTAGCTGGATTTAGGGGATGGGGTCTCTCTGTGCCTTTTGCAGACAGCGTTAGGTATTGGCCCTGGAAAAATGTGTAATCATACGTTTAAGTGTGTTGTTAGTAGCAGCAGCAGGGCTGTGGAATATGGATTTATATTTCAGGATCGTAGCTGGACTTGGGTAATAAGGAGGATGAGGGATCTCTGTGCCTTCTGCCGACAGTGTTAGGTATTTTCCCTGGAGAGATGTGTAATGATACCTTTATTTGTGTTGTTAGTAGCAGCAGGACTGTGGAATATGGATTTATATTTCAGGATTGTAGCTGGACTTGAGTAATAAGGAGGATGAGGACTCTCTGTGCCTTCTGCAGACATTGTTATGGATTGTCCCTGGAGAGATGTGTAATGATACCTTTATTTGTGTTGTTAGTAGCAGCACCACTGTGAAATATGAAATTACATTCCAGGATTGTAGCTTCTCTATGTGCACTGGGGGCATGTCGTTACACTGCTGTGCTCTATGCCCTCTGCAGACAGTGTGTTCGATTTTGGTTTTGGAAACCGGTGTAATCATACCTTCTGTGTATGTTGTTAGTAGCTGCAGGACCATTAAACATGCATTTATATTCCAGGACATGACTTGTAGCACTGGGGGCAGGTCCTCACACTGCTGTGCTCAGTGCCCTCTGCAGACAGTATTAGGCCTTCTCCCTGGAGATCTGTGTAACCATACATGTGTGTGTTTTGTTAGTAGCTGCAGGACTGTGAGATCCCTCCACCGACTTGCTCCTCATCTATAAGGGATTGCTGTAATATCCAACCAGAAGCTTATTATAATTTTTTTTCCTATAGCAGGGAAGGTGGGCAGGAGAGCAGCTCAATGTAAGGAGCTAAGAGCACAGTAGCGGGATTTTCTGGATGGATAATTTCGGCTAGAGGGGGTGCACCCACCTCGTGGCCACGCCCATGGTGCACTGAACGCTCATTTGAATATAACTAAAAACAAAAAATGATGCAGGACACGTCACCTACTATCTCATATGTGTAGTAAATGATCAACTAGCTGACGGGTTCCCTTTAAAGGAACTATAGAATCTATCTGTATACTGTGATTAGATTGTAAGCTCTTCCTCTCTCTCTCTTGGGAGAATCTCCAGATCTCTCCAGCCTCTGGTTGTCCTTTTGATGAGTTGGTTTTTCCCCTGTAACCTCAGTCGGTGTCTGTTCTTTGTATCCTCCGCGTCCTCTTCACCTCCCGCGTATAAATCCTCTGGTTATTTATGGAGGAGACCTTCCTCTTCCGTGGATACTTTATCCCTCGTCTCTTACAATGTATAGAATTCCTCCATGTTCCCATATATTAGGCGGCTTTACTATTGATGATGGATTGGCTTTTCTTCCCTTTGATATACTGTGTTTGTGGTCGGGGGGGATGGTGTGTTACATTTCTAGGAAGAATCTATCTTATTCAAGGGGTTGTCCAGCCTTAAGCTATTAATATCCTATCCATAGGATAAGGTCATTGATAGGTGATCATTTGGGGTGTGGTGGCTCAGTGGTTAGCATTACAGCCTTGCAGCGCTGCGGACTTGGGTTCAAGTCCCAGGGTCAACATATGCAAAGAGTTTATATGATCTCTCTGTGTTCGCGTGGGTTTCCTCCAGGTCCTCTGGTTTTCTCCCACATTCCAAAACATACTGGGAACAGGGACCGAAAGACGGAAAGCTCTGTGCAGCGCTGCGTAATCTGTGTGCGCTATATAAATAAAGAATTTTTATTATTATAATGACGCCTGACGCCTGCAGTGATCCACAACAGCCACTACACTAAGGACGGCGCTGTCTCACTCTTGACTTTGTAGCTTAAAACTGCTGATCAGAGAGGTGCTGGGTGTCACACGCCCCCACTTATAACCTATGGGTAGGTCATTTATAGAACAAGACTGGAAAACCCCTTTAAGTGATTATATATATATAAGCAGGTTTATAATACAAGATCTTGTATATTTTCCAGGAATTGACTCTTGTTGCCCCCGAGTCGCCTTCAGAACAAGCCAGAAGGATGTTCCAAACCTACGACCCGGAAGGTGAGTGTCTGCTGTGGGTTTGCTGGGTAACTTGGATGCAACATGGGCTCTGTTCACACCTCGCTTGTGGCTACATGTACCGTTTGGCTGCGCATGATCACTGCCCACTATATCCCACTGTGTGCTTATACAATAGCAAGACTTACATTAGATGTATAAACTGGGGAATACTCCTGACCTTTGCCTTTAATAGCTATCATACCATTCTGTATGCTTGTAGTAGAAGCTGGACTGTGAATATGGATTTATATTCCAGGATTGTAGCTTTTACAAGTACACTGTGGGCTGTCCACACACTGCTGTGCTCTCAGCTCTCTGCAGCCAGTGCTAGGTGTTGCTTCTGGGGAGATGAGATGTGATACCTTTTCATATGCTGTTAGAAGATCCAAGTAGAGAAGCAGCACTCCATAAGTTTACATTTTGTATTCACATGTGGACAAAGGGCAACATTTCAGCTAACTCCATGTAGCCATTTTCATTGTACAGGGAGGGGAGGAGATAAGCTGTGACATCATCTATTGTCTGTAGTGATGTAATGAGGGGTCAGTGTTATCTATATAGAGGTCATTGTACAGGGAGGGGGAGGAGATAAGCTGTGACATCATCTATTGTCAGTAGTGATGTAATGAGGGGTCAGTGTTATCTATATAGAGGTCATTGTACAGGGAGGGGGAGGAGATAAGCTGTGACATCATCTATTGTCAGTAGTGATGTAATGATGGGTCAGTGTTATCTATATAGAGGTCATTGTACAGGGAGGGGGAGGAGATAAGCTGTGACATCATCTATTGTCTGTAGTGATGTAATGATGGGTCAGTGTTATCTATATAGAGGTCATTGTACAGGGAGGGGGAGGAGATAAGCTGTGACATCATCTATTGTCAGTAGTGATGCAATGAGGGGTCAGTGTTATCTATATAGAGGTCATTGTACAGGGAGGGAGGAGGAGATAAGCTGTGACATCATCTATTGTCAGTAGTGATGTAATGATGGGTCAGTGTTATCTATATAGAGGTCATTGTACAGGGAGAGGGAGGAGATAAGCTGTGACATCATCTATTGTCAGTAGTGATGTAATGAGGGGTCAGTGTTATCTATATAGAGGTCATTGTACAGGGAGGGGGAGGAGATAAGCTGTGACACCATCTATTGTCAGTAGTGATGTAATGATGGGTCAGTGTTATCTATATAGAGGTCATTGTACAGGGAGGGGGAGGAGATAAGCAGTGACATCATCTATTGTCAGTAGTGATGTAGTGATGGGTCAGTGTTATCTATATAGAGGATATAGAGGTCATTGTACAGGGAGGGGGAGGAGATAAGCTGTGACATCATCTATTGTCAGTAGTGATGTAATGAGGGGTCAGTGTTATCTATATAGAGGTCATTGTACAGGGAGGGGGAGGAGATAAGCTGTGACATCATCTATTGTCAGTAGTGATGTAATGATGGGTCAGTGTTATCTATATAGAGGTCATTGTACAGGGAGGGGAGGAGATAAGCTGTGACATCATCTATTGTCAGTAGTGATGTAATGAGGGGTCAGTGTTATCTATATAGAGGTCATTGTACAGGGAGGGGGAGGAGATAAGCTGTGACATCATCTATTGTCATTAGTGATGTAATGAGGGGTCAGTGTTATCTATATAGAGGTCATTGTACAGGGAGGGGGAGGAGATAAGCTGTGACATCATCTACTGTCAGTAGTGATGTAATGATGGGTCAGTGTCATCTATATAGAGGTCATTGTACAGGGAGGAGGAGATAAGCTGTGACATCATCTATTGTTAGTAGTGATGTAATGATGGGTCAGTGTTATCTATATGGAGGTCAATGTACAGGGAGCGGGTGGAGATAAGCTGTGACATCATCTATTGTCAGTAGTGATGTAATGATGGGTCAGTGTTATCTATATAGAGGTCATTGTACAGGGAGGGGGAGGAGATAAGCTATGACATCATCTATTGTCAGTAGTGATGTAATGATGGGTCAGTGTTATCTACATAGAGGTCATTGTACAGGGAGGAGGAGGAGATAAGCTGTGACATCATCTAGTGTCAGTAGTGATGTAATGATGGGTCAGTGTTATCTATATAGAGGTCATTGTACAGGGAGGGGGAGGAGATAAGCTGTGACATCATCTAGTGTCAGTAGTGATGTAATGATGGGTCAGTGTTATCTATATAGAGGTCATTGTACAGGGAGGGGGAGGAGATAAGCTGTGACATCATCTAGTGTCAGTAGTGATGTAATGATGGGTCAGTGTTATCTATATAGAGGTCATTGTACAGGGAGGGGGAGGAGATAAGCTGTGACATCATGTATTGTCAGTAGTGATGTAATGATGGTAATCATCCTGTAGTGTAGCTGTACATCACGTGTAGCTGGTATAAAGCAGAGGATGACATCACAGTACATCCCACACGGCTGGCATAATATTACATTTCTATGGGAAGAATAATCTGCGGTGGTGCAGGATCTGAGCTCCGTGTCCTGTGTAGTTATTATTGTAAGCTCCGCAGGCTTGGTGTAAATCATTCATCCCCTGTTATACGGCTGCGGTCAATCACGTCTTCAAGTGCAGTATAAATAATTGTGAATTATAGAAAAATCCCAGCGGACGGCGATGTAAAGGGAGACGGGAAATCAGATTCCTATCTAAGTTGCTGGGAGAACAGTGGACGTCTGTATAACACAGCTGCCGTCTCAATTAACCCTTCTATTAATTGACTTAAGGAACTGGATCAGAGTCCGGTGAATGGTCTAGCAGATATTTTCTTAGTGTAAATGGAGGTTTTGGCCCTGCAGTCTGTATATGTTATATACAGGACAAGTGTTCTGTGGTCATGGGTCACAGACTATTACACCACAGGAAGCCTTAAAGGTAATGTGCACCTTTCCCATGGAGAAGATGAGCTTCACATATGCTAGTGGTTACCTTGAGTTACACCAAGTTTCAGGCTACAGTCGTCCTTATTCTTTTTCAGATTCCTGATTTGCATTTATGATTTTAGATGTTTGCTATCCGGCCATGTCCAGGGTGCTGCTGCCATCACCAGCTCTCATGACTCAACTTAATTCCTGGATTATGTTCCCTTTTCAAAGCCCATATGGGATCTTTTCTCCCTTTTTCTAACGGACAGTGATGTTGAGGAGTGTGTTATTCCCATCGCTCCTTCCTCTGCAGACTCTGCCATAGGTGCGGGGTATGAGGTCTGTGTGTCCAGGATGCTGCTGCCATCACTAGCTCTCATGTGTCGGCTTCATTCCTGATCTGATTTCTTCTACCTCCTACGAGGTATCTCCTCTCCCTTGTACTCACTGATGTTGAGGAGTGTTATTCACACTGATCCTTCTCCTGCAGACTCTGCCATGGGCGCTCAATGTGAGGTCCAGAATGCTGCTGCCATCACTAGCTCTCATGTACCAGCTTCATTCCTGATCTGATTTCTTCTGCATCCTACGAGGTATCTCCTCTCCATTGTACTCAGTCACTGATGTTGAGGAGTGTTATTCACACCACTCCTTCTCCTGCAGACTCTGCTATGGGCGCTCAATGTGAACTCCAAGATTCTGCTGCCATCGCTAGCTCTGATGTATGAACACAGCTTCGTTCCTGCTCTGATTTTTTCTTCATCATAGGAGGGCTCTCCTCTCCCTTGTTCTCGTATTATTACTACCATGCCTTCCCCTGCAGACTGTGCCATAGGCGCTTGGGTTGAGGTCTGTGTGTCCTGGATACTGCTGCCATCTCTGGCTCTCGTGTATCATCTTTATTCCTGGATAAAATTTTCCTTTTAAAGCCATCTTTTCTCTCTTTTCTGACAGACACTGATACTCAGCAGTGTTATCACCACCGCTCCTTCTCCTGCAGACTCTGCCATGGGCGTTCAATGTGAAGTCTGTGTGTCCAGGATACTGTTGCCATCACTAGCTCTCATGTATCCGCCAGATGCATTTCTGGACTGATTTCTTCTTCTATAGTCTATGAGATATCTCCTCTCTTTGTACTCAAGATTACTAATGTTGAGGAGTGTTATCCCCACGTCCACTTCCTCCGCAGACTCTGCCATGGGTGCTCCATGTGAGATCTGTTTGTCTGTGATGTTGCTGCCATCACTGGCTCTCATTAATCAGTACAGCTACATTACGGGACTGATTTCTCCTTCTATATTGTATGAAGGCTCTCATCTCCCTGATGCTGAGGATTGTTTTATTACCACCACACCTTCCCCTGCAGACTCTGCAGATAATTTCCGATATATTGAGAACTGCAACTTGCTCAGGTGACTTCATAGAGATGGGAGCTTGGGGGGGTAGGTGTTGTATATAGAAGTCGATTTCTTTATCATGAACACATAGGAAATGACTAATCGTTCGATCACTGGTTATGGTGAGTCTCCGCCCTAACCTGTCATTGGCTGAATGGCCATTTCACAGGGGCCAGTTCTGGGCACGGAAATCCACATAATAGGAGTGTCTGGTGTATTGCTCCTCCTCGTTTTTAATATTTGCATTTGATCCTTTTTTATGTTCTTTTGCTTGTTTTATTTTTTTGTTTTTTTTCAAACTTTACCAAAACTGTCACTATAACCCCCCCATTACCGCTTGATCCTGCCCCCCATGCACCCGGCCCCTATATCATATGAGTGGTAACCACGACTCATTAGTAGACATGACATTCTCTAGCACATACTATGTTTCTTAGCTGATATCAGACATTTCGGGCCACAAGTTCCCGGTTTCTCCTCTTCAGCACATCCATTACTTGCTGCGGTAACATGTCACATCTGGACATTTAAATCCTCCGTTCATAATTTCTCGGTTTCTGGAGATTTAATATAATAATTTAGTAAAGTGATGGCATATCGCTGAGATATGACCTCACTTCATGCTCATGGGGGTCCGACCTCTGGGACCGTCAGTAATCCTAAGTATGTAGGGACTACAGCTGCATCATCTTCACAGTTTTTTCCCTAATCGTTTGTCCCCTGACCTGAAACTGCAGCACCGGGACGGTTCATGTGAATGGGGCACAGTGCAATTCCTTTGCACCACTCAGGGGCAGTGCCTTGGCCTGTTCACTACACAACGAAAATAGCTAGAAATATTGTGTGTTGTTTCCAGCAGCGGAATCGTCATTTCAGTGGGAGTTCTGTGTTCTTGTTCCCGTTGACGTCATTCAGCTCCCTCTAGTGGCCGCTGTAGAACGACAAAATTTTATTATTTAGCCATATTACTTGTCAGGAGCTTCAATAGCTTTCGACTGGTCTATGCTGATATGCACTTATTTGCTAGTTCGGTTCATGGAGTTGTCCCAGGTTTGGTTGTTATAGGCAGGTGGGATAGGGGATAACAATCGGTGGCGGTCCCGTTCTCACTTATTGAATGAAGCAGCAGGTCGAGTATGCTTACTGCCACTCCATTCAATATTACGATAACGTAGGAATTTACATCACTCTGGTATCTCCACTCACTGCCTATGAAAGTGCAGGACACACCTGAGCACTGTGCTCAGCAATTTCTATAGTATTGAATTGAGTGGCAGTTAACATACTCGACCTGTCACTCCATTAATTATTGCAAACAGGACCCCTGCTCTCATCATCAGTGGGGGTCCCTTTATCACTCATTGAATGAAGCAGCTCTTTGGGAGAGTAGGAACTTGCCGAGTATAGCGCTCTGTTATCTCCATTCACTACTTATGAGAGTGCAGGAGACACAAGAGCGCTGCGTTCACCAATTTTCATAGTGTTGAATGGTGTGGCAGTAAGTATACTCGACTTGAAAGGGATTCCCGTTGGGGTCCCAGCAGACAGACCTCCACCAAACATATCCTGTGAATAGGGGATAACAATCAAACACACCCCCTGTGGATTGGTGCAGCACTACAGCACAACCCCTTTGAAATTGGCTAAAATATAGACAATATCTGGGCAGCAGCAGCTCAGCTGATGATAGTTTATGGATAGGGAATGAAAATTTATCTTTTGCCAACCCCTTTAACATATCATATAATACATGTGACGGTGTAAGGTTGTGCGACATACTCAGCACTGCTACATCTGAATCATAGGCTAATGCCAGACTTACAGACAACGTTAACTCAGGATGGATCTGCTCACTAGATTGAATTCATTAGCAGCTTATTAGCAGTAAATTAGGTGAATCCACCGAGGAAAACGAGAAAGTGTAAGTGCGGAAATACAACAATCATCACAGTCTGGGGTTTCCGTGACACCTCATCTTCTGTTTCTGCAAGAAATTATCCCAAATTGGATCCTCTGGACTGATGGAGTCTATAGTGTGTGGTCAGTGTGTGTCCCACTATTTTGCCATGGTCCCCAGGGTCAGAGAGAGTTTTTTTTTTTGGTCTCTTATTTTCTCAGGTTTTATGTAGTCTGATTTCTTCTGATTTAGTTAGTTCTAAGAAAGTTATCATGAGTGTTCAGTCTAAGAGGCGTTTAAGGCACATTTATTAATCTGATTGTCCAGGGTAGCGCATTCCAGAGAATTAGTGCTTCTCGGGAGAAGTCTCGGGAAGGTGAGTATGGAGTTTCAGAATATGGTGGATATCAGGGCTAGATAGTGGGGGACAAAGAAGAGGGAGATGATGGAGAAACTTTAATCTTCATACAGTGACATTTTCCACCCAAAAATTAAAGGTTACCTCCCCCTTGGCTAGTATCAATATACCTCTAAACCAGCTGTGTGGGAGCTGATCTGCAGTAACCTGTTCTGACCACTACACACAGAACAGCGCTGTCTGCTTCCATCTGGGTTATCAACAAAAATAAAATAAAGTGTACCAACCCTGTTCCAGTTTTGCGCCAGTACTTTTGTTGTTCGATTACCTGTGCCCAGCCAGGGTGTAACCGGACCTGCTGCAGCCAATCCATGACCTCCTTGATCATGGTTGATCTCCTGTGGTCCAAGGAGACCACGGATTAGCCAATGTGAGTCTGTAACTGCCCATCCCTTCCAGCCCAGAACAGGTTCCGAAGACCGGAAGTACCAATGTGACGCGGAAAGCCACGCTGTGCCGGGACTTCCGGTCTTCACCACCTATTAAATTCCTTTACAATTTTTGCCAAGGAAACCCCTTTAATACTAGGTTTTACTGGTACCTTTAGAATTGTATGAAGCTGGGCCCATTTTAGAGCCTTGCACCCCGATTAGGGAGCTGATGCCGGTCATCAATATAAAAATTTTGGAAAAACTATTACCGTATATACTCGAGTATAAGCCGACCCAAGTATAAGCCGAGGTCCCTAATTTTACCCCAAAAACCAGGGAAAACCTATTGACTCGAGTATAAGCCGAGGGCGGGAAATGCATTGGTCACAGCCTCCCCAGTATATAGCCTGCCGGACCCTGCCCCATAGTATATAGCCAGCACCTGCCCCCAGTATATAGCCTACCGGCCCATATCCCCCTTTATATAGCAGCCCCATGCCCCAGTATATAGCCAGCACCTGCCCCCCAGTATATAGTCTGCCAGCCCATATCCTCCAGTATATAGCCAGCCCCCTGCCCCAGTATATAGCCAGCACCTGCCCCCCAGTATATAGTCTGCCAGCCCATATCCTCCAGTATATAGCTATCCCTCTGCCCCAGTATATAGCCAGCCCCCTGCCCCAGTATATAGCCAGCAGCGGGGGAAGCCAGAAATGTGAGTTTTGATATATTTTTTACTCGAGTATAAGCCGAGTTTGGGTTTTCAGCACAATTTTTTTTAGGCTTATACTCGAGCATATATGGAAAATTTCCGAATTTTCCACCGTAAATTATCCCTTGTACAAAATCTTGAGTTGACATAATACGGAATGTCTGGGAATTCTCTTATTGTGGACGGTCTCCTTGGAGTCCCAGTAGAGTCCCTGGTCTGGGCCAGGTTGTGCCGGTATGCGTCCTCCTGGATAATTAATGGACAGACATAGAGCTGAGACATGGAAGCCATATGATTCCCGGGCATGTTGGAGATGACAAGTAACACTATAGGCTTCTGTATGAAGGTCTGCAGAATGTTCCTTCTCCTTAATGCAAATCAGGACCAGCACTGATGAAGCCGAAACATCTGGCAACACTCACACCGTAACCGGGTGTCATTAACATTGCATGTTCCAGAGAGGTTTTACTCCTGACAGGACGCACAATTTGTCTCTGATAGCCCAGCGACTACATCGCGGCTCGTCTGTCACGGGGTGGAGAGGAGGAACACATGGTCCTATAGTCAGCAGCTGCTCCGGGTCCCAGTCACAACAAGCCTTGATCTCACCATTAACCCCCTGTAGATGTAAACCGGGAGGTTCCCCCAGGCACATGAGCTGCGCCCCATCAATCCAGTACACCAAACCTGGAGACGTTGTCATCTCCTACAAGTGGAAGTTGTCCCAGTTTTTCCAGTAACATTCTACAGATTTGTGATTGCATTCTTCAACACTGACATATTTGTTTTGTTTTTATATGGATTTTTTATGTGCCATCCCCCCCCCCCCCCCCAGTGATTTCAAGTCATCGAGTCATTGGGGAGGTCCTATCAATGATTGACAGATAACTGGGATCACAGTCACCTAGTCATGGGGGAGGTCCTATCAATGATTGACAGATAACTGGGATCACTGTCACCTAGTCATGGGGGAGGGTCTTTGGGGGAGATTTATCAAAGATAATTGCATACTAGTAAGGTGCTCAAAGAAGGGTGCTCAGTGTTCACTGATAGAAGTCAATCATTGTTAGCACCACCCTTAAAGGAAATCTACAATCATGATAAACCAGGGACATTACTCATAGATCCGGCACCCTGACTGTTGTAATCTCCTTATATTTGTTATCCATGGCCTCCTTCCTTCTAAAATCAACTTTTATAATTATTCTAATAAGCCTAAAGGGCTCATTGGGATGTTACCAGAGCCCCTCTGTGCTATAGCTTCACAAGCTGTTACACTGTCTCCCCCCTGCACTTCCCTCTGCCTGATGTAATCTTACACAGTTGGATGGGGGAAATTACTCCTGCACAATGTAACAGCCTTTGAATCTACAGCATGGTAACACCACCAGAGCCCTTCCAGGCTCATTAGCATAATTATGAAAGTTGATATTAGAAGGAAGGAGGTCTTGTATAATAAATATAAGATGATTACCACAGTCAGGGAGCCTGCATCTATGAGTTTTCCTTTAAATTCTCATTGGATTAGCTTGAGGTTCGTCATTAGAGAACACAATGGGAAGTAAGGGCAATGCGCAGTAGGCAAAGTTAAGAAAACGGAAGACCTTGACCACTCCTGCTCTGCTCGGGAAGATTTCATTGCTTGATGTTGATGGTAGGTTTCCTTTAAGGCTTACTGAAAAATTAAAAATGCATCCAGAGGTGTCAGTCGCTTCTACAAAAAGGAAAAACGTGCTTGGAATACAGGAAAATTCGTATTTTTCTTCTATTTGTCCATCAATGATGAGGGTTTTTTTTTTTGTCTTTTTAGATAATGGCTTCATTCCTGACGCTTTACTTGAAGAAGTGATGAAAGCGCTGGACCTTGTGTCTGAACCTGAATAGTAAGTACCTACACATAGGAGGGCTCCTTATAGACGCATGATGTCTCTGTACCTTAAGGGAGTTGAGGGAGATGCTAGCTGTGTATGACTTGCTAAAGAGAATTCCTGAGGGAGGGGGAATGAGACGATTGAAAGAGATGCGAGCTGTGTGTGACTCGCTGAAGAAGAGAATTCCTGATGGAGGTGGGAAGGAGGCAGTTGACAGAGACACTGACTGTGTGTGACTTGCTGAAGAGAATTCCTGAGGGAGGGGGGAAGAAGGCAGTTGAGAGAGACGATGGCTGTGTGTGACTCACGTAAGAGAAATCAACCCCTTCTTTTACCCCCTCCCTTTAGGAATTATCTTCAGCAAGTCACACAGAGCCAACATCTCTTTCAACTCACTCTTTTTCCTGAGGCAGGCCTCGGGGGGGGGGGGGGGGGGGGTTTGGGCGGGGTTTTGGTAGCTTGACTCTGTACTGGAGCTCCCAGGGGGGTGCAGACTGTCATGAGTTACATGTTTAACTCCACACTGCGCTGCTAAATTTTTAATCCAAGGACTGGGCTTTTCTTGCAACGGCTTCCTTTGCCTTTGACCTTGTAGTGGTTGATGGTCACAATATCGCTTTCACCATATCTGTATTGTACAATGTAGGGGCGGGCTATACCCTAAGGGGTAGTACTCAACGTATCCCCGTGTTATATCTCATATGGAATATTCCACTGATTGACACCAATGATCAATGATTAATAGGATCGTATCATATATACTCGAGAATAAGCCTAGTTTTTCAGCACACAAAAAATGTGCTGAAAACCCAAACTCGGCTTATACTCGAGTAAAAAAAAATAGGTTTTATCAGTTTTTTTGTGGTGAAATTAGGGGCCTCGGCTTATACTTGGGTCGGCTTATACTCGAGTATAGAGGGTAATTACTATAATGTTGCGTTTATACATCTCAAATTATATAGTGTGACGCTGAAAAATATTTACCTTCTTCCCTTTATCCTCTGTATTTGGGTTTTAATGAAAAAGGCCCCTTAAAAAAAAAAACACTCCCTCCTCCAATGTTCAGCCAATTAAGCCAATATGTGTTAAAGGGGTTGTCCTGGATGTAAAATATGTTTAAAAAAATAACAATCTTTTTAAATGAAAATCCCACCAAATTTATTGCAGCATTTTTTTCATGATATATTTGATTTTTATGTTTATTTCATAGATGTTGTTTCAGTGTTTTTACATTTCCGCAGATTATTTTTCATGTTTTTTTTTTTTTTTTTTTTTAATTTTGCAAAATAAGCAATGTGCATCCAATTAAAGGCAGGGGGATGTGAGAAATAAATCCTGCAGGGTTTCTGTAAATACCTGAAGATTAATTGCACATGATGCGCTGGAAGTTTCTGTAAATACATTGTTACCACGAGCCCCCGACCTGCCACATGTGACCCGCGCTCGCTGCCTCCCCGGGACAGGGTTATGTGAATGGCCGCAGATTCTCACGGGTTCCTCCTGCAGCATCGTGGTCCTTGGATGGAAGGACGGTTTCCCATCAAATGTAGGAGTTCAGATGACCACATGACCCACCTTGACCCATGTTTCCACGTCTGATATTAATCTTCGGATTTGATGAGGGATTCTGGGAAGGTCAAATGAGGGACATCATCGAGATGGAGATTTTATTGTGGCTACTTTAGCCTACAGTGCCTGCAGAATATTATTGGGACCCTATAATTAAGATTGAGGAGCCATTATTTGGTATCTGTAGGGTCCATATGGTCCTGAAAGGTTCCCATTTAGGTGCAGCTCCTCCTACCATAGGTTTTAATGGGGTTCTTTAAAGGGAACATGTCAACAGCAGCCCCCCTCCCCCCCAAACCACACTTAGTGCCTTTATACTTGTTTCGTTGATGCCTCCTAACCGGACCCCCTCCCGGAATAAGGGAGTTGAGGGAGATGGTAGCTGTGTGTGACTTGCTGAAGAGAATTCCTGAGGGAGGGGGAATGAGACGATCGAGAGAGATGCGAGCTGTGTGTGACTCGCTGAAGAAGAGAATTCCTAAGTGAGGTAGGAAGGAGGCAGTTGACAGAGACACTGGGGCACATACCTTACTTACCCGTCCCGTTGCAATCCCCGAGGTGCGTTGTCCGACGAGGATTCGGAGCTGCCGCGATTCACTAAGAACGTGCGTCCAATTTCCTGTATGTGTCGCTTCCTCGCTCAGGTCCACCGGAGTTCACCTTCTTCTTCCCGGTGCATGTAAGTGCATGGCTTGCAACACATTTTTGAATGTTAAATCCCACGCGTTGTCCGAATTTGTCCGACGGCCCGCCCCTCCGAAAATCACACGGAGCCAACATCTCTTTCAACTCGCTCATTCCAGAGGCGGGCCGATTATCAATTTCAGTGTCAGTAAGGAGGAAAGGGGGGGGAGGGGGTAGCTTGACTCTCTCCTGGAGCTCCCAGCACAGCGGAGGCATTAGCAGAAAATTTAGAAAGACCTCTAAAAGGGTGTGGTTTGTGGTGGGGGCTCTCTGTTGACAGGTTCCCTTTAAGTGCGACTTATCTCCTGAAGATATAAGGGGAGCTCAACTGGTTGATCCCTATAAGATTGATCTTCTATTGACTCGACAAGGTGGTTTGGTGCCCAGACATCATCATTGGTGGTGCTGTAGTACTGTACAGTCCTTGTAGAGTCACCTAAATTTGGTGAAAGCATCTAATGTATATGGGGTTTACCGCCTCACTCCCGGCACCTGGCGTTTCGGATTTTAATGGTGGGCTATCCCAAGATTCAACATATGACGAGAATTGGGGTCTTGTTCCACTTAAAGAGAACCTGTCACAAGGTTTTAATCCCTCTAAACTGGCAGCCTCCTCAGGTAGGGATGAGATGTCATTTCTAAAATTACCTTTTTTATGTAAAATTTCATCCATTAATTAAAAAAATAAAAAAAAGAATCCCCCATAGGCAAATATGATTTTCCTGCACCATCTATTATTCAATAAATATGCTTTGACTGGAGTGTACCTTTAAAGGGAACCTGTCACCAAGGACCTCATTCTCACTAAAGACGGGTTACAGAAGCCCATAACTCCTGCAGTGCACATCTGTCTTTCTGTCTTCTATAAACATTTGCATTACAATATAATTGTGTGTTATAACTTATCTTGCACTCTGACAGAATCCTCTGTATAGTCACAGGGGTTGGGCTTTGGTTTGGATGCCCTTCAAAAAAACAACATGTGACTTGTCTGTGCTGCTCACTCCTCAGCTCTCAGCCCCCACCTTTGTGCTCCTGTACAGCTCCTCCCTCTCCTACTGATGTCACCAGGGTGTGAGCTTTATGAAAGAGCAGGAGAGAGGAGTTGTAAAGGAGCACAAAGGTGGGAGGCAAGAGCTGAGGAGTCTGCAGCACAGGCCACAGTGCGTCCAAACCAAAGCCCAACCCCTGGGACTACACAGAGGATTCTGTCAGGGTGGAAGGTGAGTTATAACACACAATTATATTGTAATGCAAATGCTTAGAGAAGTGCAGATGTGCACTGCAGGTGTACTGGGCTTCTGTAACCTGTCTTTAGTGAAAATTAGGTCTCTCTAATAAAATAACCCACTTCCAGAGGGGTCTGGCAGCGGTCTGTCCCAATCGTATTGAGTTTAGCTGAGGGTGCATGTACACTGGAGGCCTGGGGAGAATCTTATGGGATGTACATGAAATATCTGTATAGGTGGAAGCGCAGAGTGATGGGTGCAGGTTGGCCCCATGTCCGCAGTGCTGTAATAGTGACACAGTAACACCCGCCGCTGGCTCGCTGCCCCCCGGTCGTGGTACGTTTCCAGCCCGCGCTCCCTCACTACACACACGGCCTCTAGAAATGTTTCCCTAATAAGGCTCTGTCTCCCGAAATCATCATCACTGTTTTGGTTTTAATCATAAGATTATGCAGTCTGAAAATAAACCTTTTTTTTTTTTGGCGAGCGAGATGCCATTCAGATGAATGTGTCCTGAGCTCCCAAAATAGCCGCGCGTTCATTGGCAGAGCGGCGCGGCGCAGTACCACATATCTCAGGAACGCGGCAAAGCTTCCCTGCTTATTGTCTGATTTCCAATGTTTTCTAGTGTAAACCTCATGAAGACCAAATTAGACCCAGAAGGTCTCGGGATCATATTACTGGGCCCGTTCCTCCAGGAGTTTTTCCCTGAGCAGGTACAGTATACAGACCCCCACTGCTTATGTCATCCCCCTAATTACCGTGTCCTGGGATCTGTGCGGCCATGAAGTACGGGAATAATGTCTGTATATCTACCCACCTATAATACATCCATATGTCAGTGCTTATGCAAATAGCAAATGAAGTTACTTTACAGCAGATGGAAAATCATGCAAAAGTTTTAAAGGGTTTGTCTACTTTCAGAAAATAATTGGAATTGTTTGTGTAATGAAAAGTTCAACAATTTCCCAATATACTTTTTGTATCGATTCCTCGTTGTTTTCTAGATCTCTGCTTGCTGTCATTATATAGGAAGCTTCATTGTTTACACCAGTTCTTGGTCATGTGATGTCACACAGGTGCACAACTAGTTATATCCCTGGTCATGTGATGTCACACAGGTGCACAACTAGTTATATCCCTGGTCATGTGATGTCACACAGGTGCACAACTAGTTATATCCCTGGTCATGTGATGTCACACAGGTGCACTGCTCTTTATCTCCCTGGTCATGTGATGTCACACGGGTGCACTGCTCATAATATATCCCTAGTCATGTGATCTCACACAGGTGCACTGCTAATTATATCCCTGGTTATGTAATGCCACACAGGTGCATTGCTCATTATATCCCTGGTCTTGTGATGTCACACAGGTGCAATGCTCAGTATATCCCTGGTCACATGATGCCACATAGGTGCACAGCTCGTCATATAACACAAAGAGTAATCAGAGATGTGTTTTATAATGAGCCGTGCACCTGTGTGACATCACATGACCAGGGATATAATGAGCCTTGCACCTGTGTGACAACACATGACCAGGGATATAAGGAGCTATGCACTTGTGTGATATCACATGTCAGGTATATAACGAGCCGTGCACCTGTGTGACATCACATGACCAGGGATATAACGAGCCATGCACCTGTGTGACATCACATGACCAGTGATATAACGAGCCGTGCACCTGTATGACCTCACATGACCAAAGATATAGCTAACCGTGCGCCTGTGTGACATCCCATGACCAGGGATATAGCGAGCCGTGCACCTGTGTGACATCACATGACCAGAGATATAACGAGCCGTGCACCTGCGTGACATCACATGCCAGGGATATAGCGAGCTGTGCACCTGTGTGACATCACATGACTAGAGATATAACGAGCCGTGCACCTGTGTGACATCACATGACCAGGGATATAACGAGCCGTGCACCTGTGTGACATCACATGACCAGAGATATAACGAGCCGTGCACCTGTGTGACATCACATGACCAGGGATATAACGAGCCGTGCACCTGTGTGACATCACATGACCAGGGATATAACGAGCCGTGCACCTGTGTGATATCACATGACCAAGAACGGTCATTATTCACAGGAAGTAAACAATGAAGGTTCCTATTGAATGACAGCAAGCAGAGATCTAGAAAACGGTGAGGAATTTACTAATTAAGCTCTTCATTGTCAAGTGGGCAGTCCTGAATGGAAACGGACATCTCAAGACCAGCTGACATTAGAGAGACCAATTAGCATATTAGGTGCTTAAATGATCAGCCCCAATTGCTCGGGGGCTAGAGAAAAAATTCCAACTGCATCATAATCTGTGACTCACAGGCGCAACGACCCGGAGTAGGTGAAGGTGGTGAAAGGTCACCTTTAAGATGTCAGAACAAAAAACTATATTTAATTTTTTTTTTCTTTGCCTTTCAGGGTTCAAAAATCCCAGAATCCTTCAGCGTCTTTCACTATAACGGATTGCGTCAGTCCAATCACAACGAGAAGGTAAGTTTCCTACGCAGAATGATGGGGGTTGCAGTCCTTGGGCGCGCTCGGTGGGCTCCATGTGTCATCACACGTTCTTATCTCTCCCGGTTACATTCTTATGTTTCGTCTCATTTTTCCTCGGAAGAATTTAACAGTTCGGAGTCTGTGGGGGTGAATCCTACGGCCGAGCCTTAGCGGATTGTGCAGGAAGTGGATGAGTAACGGGCTTGTTATCCTTGGCACTAGGTCAGATTACTGTGGGTAGTGTTTTTTTCCTTTTGCAACTTAGTTTTTTTGTTATTTTTTTTGGAAAATGTGAGAGAGTAGAGGAAAACAATGGCCTGGATATATAACTTATGGCACTCATGTTTCATGACTTCTCTCCAGTAATCAGCTATGGTGTTATCTCCTATCTGATGGACTTGTCATAACATGAGCTGGGGGTAGCCATCACTCTCAAAATTGGCATCTCCTTTAATTGGACACTTTTCAAGGGGCCGTCCAATTCATACACAAAGTTGTTTTAAACCTACCTGATCCCTTGATTCTAGGACTGGTTGCTTAGTTCCGTTGCAGCAGCTCCTGTTTAGCTTCTGGGGTCAGGTCACCACTGCAGCCAATCACTGGCCTCGACATTGACCTCTGCAAAACACTGCAGTAACGGAACTGAAAGACCAGTGTTGGAATGGAGGGGTCATTGATCTCTGCAAACACTGCAGTAACGGAACTGAGAGACCAGTGCTGGAATGGAAGGGTCATTGATCTCTGCAAACACTGCAGTAACGGAACTGAGAGACCAGTGCTGGAATGGAGGGGTCATTGATCTCTGCAAACACTGCAGTAACGGAACTGAGAAACCAGTGCTGGAATGGAAGGGTCATTGATCTCTGCAAACACTGCAGTAACGGAACTGAGAAACCAGTGCTGGAATGGAGGGGTCATTTATCTCTGCAAACACTGCAGTAACGGAACTGAGAGACCAGTGCTGGAATGGAGGGGTCATTGATCTCTGCAAACACTGCAGTAACGGAACTGAGAGACTAGTGCTGGAATGGAGGGGTCATTGATCTCTGCAAACACTGCAGTAACGGAACTGAGAGACCAGTGCTGGAATGGAAGGGTCATTGATCTCTGCAAACACTGCAGTAACGGAACTGAGAAACCACTGCTGGAATAGAGGGGTTATTGATCTCTGCAAACACTGCAGTAACGTAACTGGGAAACCAGTGCTGGAATGGAGGGGTTATTGATCTCTGCAAACACTGCAGTAACGGAACTGTGAGACCAGTGCTGGAATGGAGGGGTCATTGATCTCTGCAAAACACTGCAGTAACGGAACTGAGAACCCAGTGCTGGAATGGAAGGGTCATTGATCTCTGCAAACACTGCAGTAACGGAACTGAGAAACCAGTGCTGGAATGGTGGGGTTATTGATCTCTGCAAACACTGCAGTAACGGAACTGAGAAACCAGTGCTGGAATGGAGGGGTTATTGATCTCTGCAAACACTGCAGTAACGGAACTGAGAGACCAGTGCTGGAATGGAGGGGTCATTGATCTCTGCAAACACTGCAGTAGCGGAACTGAAAAACCAGTGCTGGAATGGAGGGGTCATTGATCTCTGCAAACACTGCAGTAACGGAACTGAGAAACCAGTGCTGGAATGGAGGGGTCAGGAATCGGTATTTTTGTAATTATATTACACTGAAAACACCCAATTTTATTTAGGGCTGTTGGGGAGGTCTACACATCCATCACAGGGTATGTATATAGTCAGTAGTAGCCTAATAACGGCTGTAAAAGCTCCTGATGTATGGCGCTTCATGGAGCCCCGCCCCTGATTTTCATACGTGCTCATCCCATTGTTATTGGCTGAGATTTCGGCGGCCGTGCTGCGTTCCATTATGTAACTGATTATGTGATGCTGTAACCATGACGACGGAACAAATAAACCGGAGCGGCGCAGGAGTGACTGAGATGTGACACGGTCGTCATATTTATTTTAGTTTTCTCCATTTTCGTGCCTTTGCTCAGACGTCGACTTTCAATTATGATTGAGAAAGTAGAGAAGTATTTATATGGACTGCGAAGCGGTGGAAGAAAGCGTCTCGTCACCCTGTGCACAGACGTCTGCACGTGGAAGTACCGATTAACCCCATAATAGCCAAGCCTGTTTGTTTTTCCCACAATTTTGATCTCCTATTCAAAGGATCAGTTAGGGACTGACCTCATAAGATGGGAGGAGCATTAATATTAGGGCACTTATACACTTATATGGAGCTGCCGATCCAGCAGTCACTTAGTCTTGGGATCCATTCACATGGACCTCAAGACTGACTGTACAGGAACAAGACCTGGGGAGTTGTGATAAAATGGACCAACTCTGACTCAAAAAAGATATAATAAATTGGAATATTTTGATGAATGCAATATGTGCTGGATGTTTTCATAAGAGTTTGGGAAAGGTCCTTTAAATATCTGGTCTTTACCTGATCTCAGGATTTAGGCCAGGGGAGAAAAACCTTTGTTGGTTAGAGGGCCGCATTGTCATACTGCTCAAATTTAAGGGTCCGCATCAGTAACCAGCACCCTAGATGCACCAACAACCACAGTACAGCACAAAATGCCACCCCAGAAATTCTAAATACCACAGTACCTCCCCAGTAACTGCATTCAGAGCAGACCATAATAGTGGAGACCCCTAAACAGGCAGTAATAATACTGGTGACTCACCGAGCAAGCCTCCTGGCCCAGAGTGCACTGTGATCCGTTTTTCCATCTATATTCTCCATACCATAAGTATACAGTCAGGGAGGCTGAGCTGTGATCTCCTTATATATAACTGTGTGACAGGAACCTGTGTAATTATTATTAGTAACTGTGATTATCCTCTCCATCTATATTCTCCATACCATAAGTATACAGTCAGGGAGGCTGAGCTGTGATCTCCTTATACTGTGTGACAGGAACCTGTGTAATTATTATTAGTAACTGTGATTATCCTCTCCATCTATATTCTCCATACCATAAGTATACAGTCAGGGAGGCTGAGCTGTGATCTCCTTATACTGTGTGACAGGAACCTGTGTAATTATTATTAGTAACTGTGATTATCCTCCATCTATATTCTCTATACCATAAGTATACAGTCAGGGAGGTTGAGCTGTGATCTCCTTATATATAACTGTGTGACAGGAACCTGTGTAATTATTATTAGTAACTGTGATTATCCTCCCCATCTATATTCTCCATACCATACGTATACAGTCAGGGAGGCTGAGCTGTGATCCCCTTATATATAACTGTGTGACAGGAACCTGTGTGATTATTATTAGTAACTGTGATTATCCTCCCCATTTATATTCTCCATACCATAAGTATACAGTCAGGGAGGCTGAGCTGTGATCTCCTTATACCTGTGTGACAGGAACCTGTGTAATTATTATTAGTAACTGTGATTATCCTCCATCTATATTCTCCATACCATAAGTATACAGTCAGGGAGTCTGAGCTGTGATCTCCTTATATATAACTGTGTGACAGGAACCTGTGTGATTATTATTAGTAACTGTGAATATCCTCCCCATCTATATCCTCCATACCATAAGTATACAGTCAGGGAGGCTGAGCTGTGATCTCCTTATATATAGCTGTGTGAGAGGAACCTGTGTAATTATTATTAGTAACTGTGATTATCCTCTCCATCTATATTCTCCATTCCATAAGTATACAGTCAGGGAGGCTGAGCTATGATCTCCTTATATATAACTGTGTGACAGGAACCTGTATAATTATTATTAGTAACTGTGAGTATCCTCCCCATCTATATTCTCCATACCATAAGTATACAGTCAGGGAGGCTGAGCTGTTATCTTCTTATAACTGTGTGACAGGAACCTGTGTAATTATTATTAGTAACTGTGATTATCCTCCATCTATATTCTCCATACTATAAGTATACAGTCAGGGAGGCTGAGCTGTGATCTCCTTATATATAACTGTGTGACAGGAACCTGTGTAATTATTATTAGTAACTGTGATTATCCTCCCCATCTATATTCTCCATACCATAAGTATACAGTCAGGGAGGCTGAGCTGTGATCTCCATATAACTGTGTGACAGGAACCTGTGTAATTATTATAAGTAACTGTGATTATCCCCATCTATATTCTCCATACCATAAGTATACAGTCAGGGAGGCTGAGCTGTGATCTCCTTATAACTGTGTGACAGGAACCTGTGTAATTATTATTAGTAACTGTGATTATCCTCCATCTATATTCTCCATACCATAAGTATACAGTCAGGGAGGCTGAGCTGTGATCTCCTTATACTGTTACTTGTCTGATTAATGTTATTGACTGATTTTATGAATTTTACCTTGATTTATGTAATATTTATGTCGCCTCTCTTCTTTTGTATTATTAAGGTCGCTTACATCGAAGGAACGGCCATCATGGGTTTTGAAGACCCCAGACTACAGACAGACGACACCCCCATCAAACGTTGTCTACAGACCAAGTGGCCGTACGTGGAGCTCCTCTGGAACACGGACCGGCCGCCATCATTAAACTGACTCTCTGAGCATCCGACCAATGATCGTTCACTTCAAACGAGGCTTAATTTAAAGGGACACGAGATCTACTAATAACTGGAAATCCTCAATGTTCATACGAAGGGTCGCGGTATCTGTCATCGACTCCCTGCTGTATAATGTACATACAATGCAAATAGCCACCACCTTGTATATGCCCTCATCCCTACTCCCATGTCTTCTCCATTATGTCTTTCCTAGGGGGCGCCGTTATCCTCTGTGGGAGGCAGAGTATGTAACCAATGATGGACCATGAGTTCTAGTAATGCAACTGTGATATGAGATTGTACCATATATCGGCTATAATTGGGGGGGGGGGGGATTGTAGGGTCCGTACCCCAAACTTCTCGATGTGGTGAGTATTGGGGCCATACTTGCAGCACAGCCACATGACAGATCCCTCGTCTCATCTCAGAGTCTGAACTAGTATCACATGATGTGTGAACACCGCCAAAGTGAAGGGGGGGGGGGGCAATACTTTTTATGTTGTTTAAGAATCCTTTCATTGATTGGTGATCATTAAACAGGGTCTACAACCCTCAAACAGGGGCTATAATTTCCATACAAATAATTGTTTTCCAGAATTTAAAGGGTATTACTCATTGTTTCTGATCTAGGGTGGTCTGATCCCCACTAGTTGTGAGGATGGAGGTCCGTAAGTGCCTGTTCCTGCTAGAATGGTGGCCACTGCTCCCTTCACTTCAAGGGGATGTCTGGAATAGGCATCACCTTCGCTCTTGGCATTGTTGGTCCCTCAGGTGTGTTCCAATGCTGTCTATCAATGCTCAGTCCGTCTTGTCATTCTGTGTACGGATTTATCATTGTCCTGTCAATAAGGTAACACCCAGTTGTCAATCACACCCGCCCGGTGCTAGTAAATTTCCAGGAGGACTCAAAGATGAATGGCATCATGGAGAGACCTTGTATTGAGGGGTTATGTTGCAAAAGCTAAGAGGTCTTCCTTAAAGGTGCTGGCCAGGAATCGTCAGGGTAGGCCATAAATAAGTAATCGGAGGTTGGCCAACACCTGACCGTCTGTTTCCGTGTTCCCTTTAAATGGTTAAATGACCTCATGTATGATTAGTCTGAAAATCGGGTTGTGAAGGCGGGACATCTAGCGACATGATGGAAGGTATTTATATATCCTATAAGATCAGCAGGGGGGGGGGGGCACTTACAATACTTCTGACTACTTCTACAACTTCAGCCTCATAACAATAACTCACAAAAAGTCTTGGTGTAAGGACTGTCAATCAGAAAGCAGGTTTGCAGTTTGCCCACAGCTCCCCCGCAGGAGGCCTGAAGCATTACATGCTACCCAAGTGTAAGACACAGAGATGTATCAGATTCTGAAGGGAGTCACAATATCCTAATAACCAAATGTTATGGATTTATAGGGATGGAAACGGTTGGGTGATATCTATATAGTAGTAAAACAGAAATAATAAGAATAATATAAAACTCATCAGGTCTCAAATTGATTTAAAACGTGTAAGCTGATTTGTCACTGTTATTTCTGAACAAACGTTCCCTATAGGGTGGCATTTACAGCCCTGGATCCTTTATACTGCCCCTTAAAGATCTGCAAGGTCTCCAGGTACCACAGCGCCGATTCAGCAGTTATATGAGCATAAGCCCAAGGTGTCAGATCTAGTATAGACATGTAAGAGGGGAACTAACTAGAACAACCAGACCCCTTTCTAAATTTGTTTCCCTGATCTAAAAAAAAATTATAAAAAATGGAGAGGTGGATTGTAATTGGTTTACGATAAAGGGGGTTTTCTGAGAATGTCAAAAAAGTCAATGGGCTTCTGAAAATCTGTATAACCTCTGCAACTATTATTCAGAAATCAGATCACGGGTTAAAAAAAAAAGTTTAAAAAAATGCATGCAAATTTACATTAAAAACTTACTACAGATAACAGAGAACCGAGCAAAAGTCCTACTTCAAAATCTAATCTAATCAAAATCCTGATAACCCGGGGACAATTCCTCATAGATCCAGGCACCGTGACTGTGGTAATCTCCTTATATGTGTTATCCATGGCCTCCTTCCTTCTAAAATCAACTGTTAAAATTATGCCAATGAGCCTGAAGGGCTTGAGGGGTGTTACCAAATCCCTCTGTGCTGTAACTTCACAGGCTGTTACACTTCCCCCCCCCTTTCTGCCCTGCTCTCCCATCACTTCTCCTCTCCCTCTGTCTGATGTAATCTCACACAGTAGGAGAGGGAAGTGCATCTGCACAGTGTAACAGCCTGTGAAGCTACAACACGGAGGCTCTCCCCCCAGAGCCCTTCTGGCTCATTAGCATAATGTAAAAGTTCATATAGAAGGAAGGAAGCCATGGATAACAAATAATACTACAGTCCCGGTGCCTGGATCTATGAGTAATGTCCCTGGTTTATCAGGATGGATTCTGATGGTAGATTTCCTTTAAAAAAAAACATGTCTTCCTGATTCCAAATACGACATTCAGAATTTCTTAGATCAACCCTCCATCAGTGGTAAATTCCCTTGTTGGTCTTTGCTTACTACAGTCTGCAGATGCAGTAACATATCAGTCCATCCATGTGACTGCAGCAGCCAATCACTGGCCTCCGTGCTCTACAGTGGATAAAACAGAGCCCCCTGGTGGCCTATCAGGGTGGAGGCAGATTTAATACCACCATTTTTTGAATTCTCGGAAGGTTCCCTTTACATGTAATTTGTTTGGGGGTCCATTGATTATTGTATTAACCAGAAATGTATTATAAATTTTTGTTTTTCTATTCATTCCAATTTGATGTAATGATTTTTTTTTGCCAAACACGACTGCCCCCGGTTCTTTGGGGAGCGGCGCTATATACCAAGTCCCGTGTTACACGCATGTAAACCATCCGGTACTGTACGACTATGGCTCCACTATTTATTATCTTCATGTTTCTGGCCTTAAATAAAATTTTTGAGTTGTTTTTTTTCCTGACCCCCTGGTGATTTGTGTTCATTTTTGTTTCCTCTTTGTTTCTAAGGAAAAAAAAGTGTCAAAAAACCATAGAATGTGCGTTCTTCTTGTTCCCGGCTGAGCACCTCCCCCTCTACGTGATAAGATAACAGCGCCGCCGTTTCATTGTCGCGGCCTTCGTTACCAGGGCCCTCCTGTAACTTTGTAGCTTCTTAGAAGTTTCCTCCGGAGGATCAGCAGAGGAAACTCGTACATCCGGCCTTCCTCTCCGTCTTATCCACGAAGTCTTTGTGTTCAGAGATCTTCTGAAGTCTTCTGTGAATCCTCGGTTATTCTAGGTCACGATTAGGACGCTGCTCTTATTATTTGGTGTTGTTTAGCAGATTAATATGATGACTTTTCTCCACGTGCACGATGAACATATCAATACTGGCAATTTGCTCACCCCCTCCTGTCGATTTATGCAGCTCAGGGGCTTGCCATAGGTTTCGGTAATCTTTTACGCCACTTTTGTAGTGTAAAAATTCATAAACTCACTTGCCCCGCCCATTTCTGACCCAGGACACGCCTCTCTTTTTGAAATGTTATGTGGCAGTGAAAAAATGGCAGCAATTGCAGGTAGGTCCATAAGGTCAGAGGAGCCACTAAGCCACAATAAATAAAACACTTTGATCTCCGTTGATGCACCACAATTTAAAGGGAACCTGTCAACAGGATTTACATCACTAAACTACTAGCCCACTCAGGAAGGGTATGAAATGTCCATTCTAGAATGACCTCTTTTATGTGAAATCTTGTCAGTTTACCGTACCTATAAAAAAAAAATCTCCAAATTCAGGCAAATATGACTCTTCTCACCTGATTTTGAGATGAGTCAAGTTTAGTGGCTGCAGAGGTAGTGTCACTTCAGATGCCTCTATCTTATGTTCTATTGGACCTAGAAACATGCTTTATGTAATATTAAAGACATTCTCATCAGTCTTATGGTTCCGTGAGCTACAGAACTGGACATTCAGGAAGTTAAAAAATAACCGAGAACTGGATCTTTATCTGAAGCTTGCATCCAACGATGTCTTTTGCTGCCTGTATCTCTGGTTCTGTAGATCACAAAGCCAGATGAGAGAGCCTGATGTCATCTGAAAGGTGAGAACATTATCTTTAATATGACACCAGTAGCGTGTTTCTAGATGCTATAGAACAGAAGATACAATCTGATTCTTTTGTACACAGTCTCCCGGCAGTTGTTACAGTTAGAGACATTACAGTTCCATACATACACTATGAGAGGCACCTTCTTCTACAATTATACTGACAGGACATTGCGACAGCAGAATACAGGTTAACGTGACCCCATTATTTTACATACGGGGTACATTACATATGTGCTACGAAATACACTAGTGACTATAACAAATAGACACAGGCTAGAAACTGATTTGATCTTTAAGTTGTTGCCCATATTAGGGTCACCTAATCACCTCCTCCCTCTATAATAACAGGGTGATGCTACAAAGCACCGCCTGCTGTGAGGACTGATCAGTGGATGTAAAACAATCAGCACGTGACCTACATGTGAGACCTACAGAAGCTGCAGTGATCTCGTAGACCCCCACTCACTATTTATCACCGTGACCTCGGCTTATCTAGAAGGAAATGAGGAAATTGTTGCCACATTTACCCCGGAGGACACAAAGTAATCTCATAGATAACATGCACTTAAAGGGACCTGTTCCCAGATTTTACCTCATTGAACTAGAAGCCCCCTCGTGTAGGGCATAAAATGTCCATTCTAGAATTTTTTTTAATGAGAAATATCATCCATTTACCTGTAAAACATCTCCTCCAACATCATATGCAAATGAGCCGAGGAGAGTCATGTGTTGCCTGATATGAGTCAAGTTTAGAGGCTCCAAAAACATGCTTCTGGTGTCATTTTAATGATAAGAATATCATCTTTAAGATTACATCAGGATTGTGGTTCTGTGAGCTACCCAACCAGAGATAAAACCTAGTAAAAGACTTAGTTGGAAATGTGATTTTACAGTAACTGTCTGTATCTCTGATTCTCCACAATTCTGATTCGTTGTGAAAGATTAAATTCTTATCTTTAATCTTTAACACAAAAAAACATAGGATCACAGAGAGCTGCATCTGGAGCGACGCCTTACCTTCAGCCTCCAACAGTGATCCTCTTAGGCCCCTTCCACACTTGCGTTGCAGATCACGTCAGAGTTTGATCAGGGAGCGATCAGGGTTTGGTCAGTGAAAAACGCATCAGAGTGCAATCAGTTTTCAGTCAGAGTTTGTTCAGTGTCTCAGTTTTTCACGCGCGTTTTCAATGCAATTTCAATGCGTTTTTTAACGTGCAGATAATGCGCATGAAAGGACTCAGGACTGAGGTCTATCTTTTCTATGGCAATTGATGCGTGAAAAACGCATTGCACTTGCATGTGTCTCAGAGTGCAATGCGTTTTTGATGCGTCTCCATAGACTTGTATCACGTGACTTGCAAAAGTAGAGCATGCTGAGATCTAAACGCGCGTTAAAAAAAACGCGCGTGTGTGCGTGAAAAAAAATGCAAGTCTGAAAAGAGCCATTGATTACAATGGGTCAGAGTGCAATGCAAGTTCTGCGCGTCAAAAGCACGCGCAGAAAACGCGCGTGAAAAACGCAAGTGTGAAAGGGGCCTTAGATTCAATTCCTGCCTTTTTCTGTCACTGTTTGTATCTCTGGTTCTGTAGATCACAGAACCACAATTCTGATGTGGTCTTAAAGATGAGTTTACTATCTTTAATATTTAATGCCGAAAGCATGGATCTTGGTACTATGGGATCAGAGAGATATGTGTCTTAAGTAACGCCTAACCTTCAGCCTCTAAAAGTGAGCTTCTCAGAGTAAGGCTGGATTCACACGACCGGTGCCCGCTGTACTGTAGCACGGCGGGCACACGGCAGCGCGCGGGGAGAGGAAGAGGGGGAGAACGCTGCTCACCCCCGCCCCTCTCCATAGGGATACATGGCGCACGGCGCCGTATGCCCTGAAAAAATAGGACATGTCCTATTTTTTCACGCGGTACGGTGCCGCACGTGTGCTGCACCGCACCGCTCCCATAGGGCGCCGCGCGCACATTGCCCTCTATGGGGGACGTATATCGGCCGTATATACGTCCACCTTGCGGTCGTGTGAATCCAGCCTAAAAGAGACTCTTCTCAGCAAATTTGACTAAAAAGGGAATTTTAAAAAGGATATTTCGTGATGATTGCCACCTATCACATCAGGTATGAGAGAGAGGTTACCACAGACTCCCTGTAGACTCTGTAGCCAATATATGGTCACAGATTACAACTCTAATGAAGGAGGAGGAACAGAATCTGAGGAAAGTAATCATCCTTCTAGTCAGTGGGGTAAGTAGAAGCTGATGGGCCCCAGTGTAAAGTCTGTGCCAGGCCCTGACTATAATGTATGGTTTATAGTAATAGTCTTCTTATACGGGAAAGTGACACCATAAGGGCCCCCTAAACCTCTTGGGCCCAGGTGCGACCGCACTCTCTGCACCCCCTCAGGTTACGCCCCTGCGTCTAGTCACTGACTGACTATATTTGTTGAGCTCCTGACTAGAGGGTCTGTACTTGTACCTCAGCGAGGACGGGGCCTGCGGTGCCTCATCAGTCAGTGATTGATAATGAGGAGGAGTGAAGGACAAGATGCAGGACGTGTTGTCCTCATCGCTGTCTTATCTGTGTGATTTACTGACTGTGCCGTGTGCTGATGTTCAGCGCTCATAGTCACCTCCATTTAATAGCTTTTACTGTAAATATGAACCCAACGTGAACCGCGGGGGTCACCGCCACCAAAATCCGTCATCTGTGAAATCAGAGAGGCAGAATTAGTAATCTTATATAAGATTTACACGGCGCAAACTACAGACAGCGACACATATGGTCCATGTAGATGAAATGTCTCACATCATAAACATGAGAAACTCTATGTCTAAATGCGGAGAGATTTTAAAGGGGTTGGCCACTTTACCTCATGTTTTTATAATGTTTGTGTATATGTAGGGCCGGACGTTAAGTAATTTACCAATACCGGGTTACGTACAAGATAGGTTCCATAGGTTTGTTCTTAAGTTAAATTTGTATGCAAGTCGAACATGTATATTTTAATATTTAAAAAAAAAATTTTGGGAAGTGAAGTCTATAAAAGGGAAGTGACATCCAGTAACCAAGGAGTCCAGTCATTGGTTGAATTGGTCCTGTTATTTCTGGGCATGCACAGAATCCGAAACTGGAAGTCAGAGTGAGGTAAGTACGTACTTTTTTTTTTTCTTCACCCTGGCCCCTGAGGGTTTTTCTTATTCCTCCTAAAGACCCCTTTAATACAGCACCTAAAATCGTTGTTTGTCATCAGTACAACCTCATGGAAGACCCTGTACATTTTGATCAGAAAATACTCTTGATTGGCTCTAATGAGATCACGGCTAAAGTTGAAGTTGATGAATAATAGGGGCTGTGTATCTGACTATACAGACCATTCAGAAATCTGGGTGCAGCTTTGGATGTGACTAGAGTACTGTATATAGGATAAGATGTAATTTTAAAAATCCTAAGAAAAGTGATAGCAGAATATTATATTTAGATTTGCATTGCGGAGCTGTGATACATCTGTGTGCAGGACCTCCTGTGCTCCATGGTGCTAATGTGTCCTGTTGACCAGTGTTCACACTATACACTGCACCCGAGTGCCTCTGTGTCAGGATATCATTCACAATGTCATTGTCCCAGTGTATAAACAGTACAGGATCCCAATGCATAATGTGATGGAAATCTTCTGACCTTCTGCGTTCAAACATCTTTCCACATCATCAATAATACAAGAAAACTTACCATATTCAAAGTGGCACTGATGATACATGTCAACATCTTAAAGGGGTTTTCCAGGAATCTTTAAATGATTATACTTTGAATAGATCATAAATTTCAGATTAGTGGTAAGAGAAACAAGTCTTACTTCAACTGTGGTGTTTGGACAAATGCTTTGAATCCTCACAGTCTACCAAGCACAGCGCCATGCATTGTATAGAGGTCATATTTGGTATTACAGCTCATTTCCCTTCACTTGAATGGGACTAAACCACAGACAAGTCGTGTAACAGACAGAAGTTACATCACAGGCATGTCAGGTATCAGACCCCCACCATTCTGATCAATAATAAAAATCTAGAATACTAATGTAAAGGGATTATATCAAAAAGGTTAAACCTTCCTATACAAGGCTATGGAGAGAGCAAATAAAGAACATTTCTGTTTTTGTAGCTCTTAAATTCATCTAGTGTTGTATGATCCCTACTCATTTGAATTGGAGTCAAGTTATATTAAAATTTTCCTGCAGCGGGCGCTGTGATGGAAATATATGGCTGCTACAATTTATCCACATACCTTAAAAATTAATTTGATGATATAGTTACTCTATAGATACTCTGTATATGGTATTTTACTACATCAACATAACTTTAAACCATGAAATTCTGGCTACCTGCAGCCACCACTAGAGGGAGCTATAATGTTTTATCAAAATATATTGAGAAATTAAAGTGATTATTCACAGAGGGAAACATGACTGCTATTTTCTGTCACTTGGGTATAGCCCAATATTTATTCCATAGAACAATTGGAGGACCTCTGACTAAACCATCCCATTTAAGACAAAGGGAAATAAAAATATATTTCACTTGAATGGGACTCAGCTGTAATACCAAGCGCAGCCTGTGGACAATAGGGGTGCTGTTTATAGCAAAAAGAAAATGTTTCCAACCATTCTGATTTCTAAAACTTGTACAACTTCAGTTTGGGGTAAACTTCTGGTATTTTCGTTCTTGGAGTTGTACACAGGTTGTGTTTTTATCATGGTTCCGAAATCTTTATGGGAAATGTGTTTGACGCTACAAGAGAAAGCAGTAAATCCCTACAGTAAAAGCGAGTGCTGCATCTGCTCTCCAGACACAATGTGGCCCTTTGATGTTGTCCCCTTGGAGAGCCTCGGATTTGTCAGAAGCGTTTTACTTCCCTCCTTCTATTTTAGGCCGGGACTGTGGAGTGTGTTTGAAGTGTGGTGACACCTGAAGTAGATTATTGAGCACTGTCTGGGCCCAGGCCCTAATATATTATAACATGGAGGTCTCTGATCAGACTCAGTCATATTGGGTGCGTAGGAGTGTGTGTGGGTGATGAGATCAATGGCGCCCCCCATTGTCCAGGTGACATGATGATCAATGTGTATCAGTCAGACCAAAAGGCAAACCATCTGCCAACTATGGGGCTCCATGGATAGAGGGGCCAAGCCGTAGTCAGTGTGATCCCCTAATTTTGTAGGTGCAATCCTCTAATTTACAAGATGGGATCCCTTAATCTTGAAGGTGTGATCACTTAATATAGTAGATGCAATGCCCTAATTTAGTAGGCACGATTCCCTAATCTAGCAGGGTTGTTCCTCTAATCTTGTATATTCGATCCCCTAATCTAGTAGATGTAATCCTCTTATTTTATAGGCGTGATCCTCTAATTCTGGAGGTGCAATCACCTAATCTTGTAGCTGTGATCCTCTAATCAAGTAATTGATATCTCCTAATCTAAATGCAATCCACTAATCTTTTAGGTGTGATCCTCTAATTCGGGAGGTTCAATCACTTAATCTTGTAGGTGCAATTCTCTGATCAAGTACTTGATATCCCCTAATCTAGTTGGAGCGATCCCCTAGTCTAGTGGTTTCAATCCGATAATCTTGTAGATGCGATTCTCTAATCTAGTAGGTGCAATCCCCTAATCTTGTAGTTGTGATCCTCTAGTTTTGTAGGTGCTATCCACTAATTTTATAGGTGAAATCCTCTAATCAAGTATTTGCTATCCCCTAATCTATTAAATGCAATCCTCTAATCTAGTCTAATGTGATTCCCCTAATGTTATAGGTGTAATCTCCTAATCTAGTAGTTGTGATCCTCTAATCTTGTCGATGTGATCCTCTAATCTTGTCCATGCAATCTCCTTATCAACTCCTTGTGATTCCCTAATATAGTAGGTGCAATTGCTTAATCTTGTAGGTGTGATCCTCTAATCAAGTACTTGATATCCCCTAATCTAGTTGGAGCGATCCCCTAGTCTAGTGGTTTCGATCCAATAATCTTGTACATGCAATCCTCTAATCTAGTAGGTGCAATTCCCTAATCTTGTAGGTGTGATCCTCTAATCAAATACTTGACATCCCCTAATCTAGTAAATGCAGTACATTTATCTAGTCGATATGATCCCATAATCTAATAGGTGTGATCCCCTAATCTAGTAATATCGATCCGATAATCTTGTAGGTGCATTCCCCTAATCTTGTAGGTGTGATCCTCTAATCAAGTACTTGCCATGCCCTAATGCAATCCTTTTATCTAGTCGATGTGATCCCCTAATCTAGTAGTTTCGATCCCACAATCTTTTAGATACGATCCTCTAATCTTGTCTGTGCAATCCCCTAATCAACTACTTGAAATTCCCTAAACTAATAAATGCAATCCCCCAATCTTTTAGGTGTGATACCTTCATTTTACAGGTGCAATCCTCTAATCAAGTATTTGCCATCCCCTAATCCAGTTAATGTAATCCTCTAATCTGTCAATGTAATCCCAAATCTAGCTGCCATGCCTTATTCTTGCAGGTGCAATCTCCTAATCTATCAAGGGCCAGACCTCTCTTCTCCAGATATGAGGGGTGAGGAGTGAACACAAATATTAATAACTATGGTGTAAGTGAACAAATTCTGTTTCAATGTCTACAGTACAATTCTGGAATAAAGATGCTCAATAAAGTGAATTTTAACGGGTCCCTATCATGCAGATACATTGAACGCGAAGGGACTTTGAACGCCGTGACATATAAATCAAAGGACAATCTATTTTAGACATTTCAGATTTGTAAAACATACTTGCTTATGGGAACCAATCAGAGCTGAGCTTTCATATTTTGACCTGCACTAGAAAGATGTAAGCAGCGCTGTGATTGGTTGCTATGGGAATCAGGAGCCATTTTACTTTTAGACAATTTTGATCAATTTTAACCCCATATTTATAAGTCCATAAAACATTCATGCGGCTGTCAGATCAGAAACAAACGGGCAGAGCACTTGCTGGAGCACTTGTCTTGGCAATAATGGGTCGTAGACCCCTGCAAATATTTTTTAAAGTTTCAATAAATTGATAGCACCCATATCCTATAATGGAAGCCATGGCGTGTCCGAGGTGTTAATTTATGGTGGTTGCAGTCACATGTCTCACCCTTCTAAATAAGACGTTGTCAACAACACTTAAAGGAATGAGCACATGTCCTATTAAAGGCGGCTGACCTGACCTTGTTATGGCTACACACTTGTAAAAGTCTAATTGCTGAGGAGGGAAAACCCAGTGATCTGTGGGGACAAACTGCAGCTGATTGGGATCCCATATAGAAAGTGTGAAAAGGAGATGTTCCGCAGCAGCCAAGCAATTAGTTCCCTGCTGGGGCCTGAGCTTTGATTTGCCCTGACCCAGAACAAATGGCCTGTTAATATGGGTCCTCTGGGGACAGCCGAAATGTGAGGAGCGCTCATCAGGGCACCTCTTCTAAGAAAATAGTCCTATCACCTTATATCATCCCTCATTCTCAAGTAATGGGCGCACTTCTAGGTTCATTTTATTTCCCCAAAAACGATTCTACTGAACCAACTTTAGGTCTTATGGGCCCTACTATAGAAACGTAGGGTACATAGAATAGGGTATTACAGAGGTATCAGAAAGCCGACCCAAATATAAGGGTCTCACTTTCAATCAAGCTTCATGGTGACACATCCCCTTTAAAATGATGTAGGCCTTACTCTCACTCATTGGGCTAAGTCTCTGGGGGTCCTACTTCTACCTAGATAGCAGGTGACTGTCATGAGGAGTCTGGCACAGATTCACTATTTAGAACACATGTATGCTCAGCTGTGCCTAGCATGCGTGTATATGAAGGGGTTGGAAGGAATAACTGTCAGCTTAATGATCTTTTTATGTGTATAGAAAAAAGGGTCTAAAACGGTCTATAGAAGACAATCCCTTTATCTGACTCACAGATGTACGATTGGTCAAGGTGCAGATTAAGACGGCCATGGGTCCGGGGCTGTATGAATATTATGGCCCCCACAAATCATGAATTCACTTTCTACATATTGGACTAGAATCAGCTTCTTGGGGAATGGGGGATGCGTTTCTTGTGCTGCTTTCCATCTGCAGTTTCAGAACCTTTGGAGGACCTTCAAAGGTCCTGAAATGGCTCTTGTGTACATGCCTATTGTGAGCCAAAACAGATGCATGAGGATTTCATGGGTGCAGGTCCTTCTGATAGGAGGTGGCACACGTGGTGTTTTGAATTCGTTTTTGGCATGTTTTTAGTCATGCGTTTTTGGTCCGTTAAAAAAAATGCATGCGTTTTTTGAATAGGAATCCGTTTTTGTCCATTTTTAATTAAGATAATTGGGAAAAACGGACAAAAACGCATGCATTTTTTAACGGACTGAAAACGCATGACTAAAAACGGATAAAAACAGGGTTCAAAACGCCACGTGTGCCACCACCCTTAGTATAAAATTTGGTGGGAGGCCATGGGACCCCCAGAAGGCTTGGGCCCTGGACTACTGCCCAAACTGCCTATGTTATAATCCACTACTGGTGGTGGTATATGATTTTAGCAACCCTGGGCAGTCAAATTACTTACTCTACTCGCTTAGATGTGGCTACTTCCCCAACCAGACAGCGATTGCCCTTGATTATACAAAGCCTCTTCTCCCACATGGAGGTGCCTGAGCAAAAAGGTTCCTAACATGCAAGATCCTGCAAGGGTATATGTGTACCTGCCTGCTGACTGTACCGGTTCCTGTCGCCATATAGCATTAGGGCGGCACAGTGACTCAGTGGTTAGCATTACAACCTTGCAGCGCTGGGGACCTGGGTTTTAGTCCCAGGGTCCACATCTGCAAAGAGTTTGTATGTTCTCTTTGTGTTTGCGTTGGTTTCCTCCGGGTCCTCCGGTTTCCACCCACATACTGGTAGGTTGATTAGATTGTGAGCCCCATTGGGGACAGGTGCCGATTTGGCAAGTTCTGTACAGCACTGCATAATCTGTGTGCGCTATATAAATAAAAGAATTATTATTATTACTACATAAGCTCCAGATTTTACATAAACATTCCATACACAGATGAGTTATATATTTGGACACCTCTAGGTTCAGAGACTACTTACATGCAGGGGAGGGAGGCTCAGTGGGGGCTGTACATGTGTTGGTGTCAGTTCTGTTTCCAGTGATTACAATTAAGAAATCTCATTCCGGGCAATCAGTGAAATCAGCTGCGACACGTTCCATCCGCTAATCTCCGGCTGTGGTTCCCTGCTGGAAAATTACTTGTGACACCAGCCAGAGATGGTTATGTGTTCCAGGTCTGTGGGAACGTCACCTCAGTGTGCCGAAAAATATCAGAGGGAAAGAAGAGGGAGAATATTTGGTTTTAAAGAAGCGCTTGCTTTCGATATATAGAAAATGATCAAAAAATTTGACCCTCAAAATTGTGAAAAAAATCATTGGTAAATATAACTTCTTAAAGGGGTTGACTGATCACAACAATTTATCCCCTATTGTTTGGGGTACAATGGATCCCCGTTCCCTTCATCCTCATACTCTTCAACCCACCAGCAGTTTCCATTCAAGCTGGTTCATTTCTAAAATGTAATGTCCACCCTAAACAATACCTGCTTGTTAGAATATCCCCCCACCTGCTCCAGCCCATTAAAACTGAAACCCCCCTTTAACTTCTATGAGGGACTCTCCATCTTGGAAAATCCCTACTTGTTAAAAGTGTTTCTTGACTAGCATCGGAGATCCGCAAATTCATGGTGAAATCTCCAAAACAGATGTTCAGTTTCGCTGCAGTGCCCCCGCAGGTGAAATTGAGTATTGCACGCCATCCATTCAAATTATTACCAGTCTGTGTAATGCAGGACAGGGCAGGTCCTCCAGAGCAAGGGACTATTTTTGTAGCTGTTCTCTCCTCTATGTGAGGACGTCTAAGCCTGGAGGTCCCAGCACAAACATAAATTTCTATGGGGGCCATGTAATACTTTGTTTCCCATGTGGTGGCGCTGTGGGGAAACTAAACAGTTACAGCTGCATTCTCTCACAGATCGCAGCTGATCATTAGGGTCAATTGTGTTCAATTTATTGTAATATGACCCTAGTAACTTAAAGGGATTGTCCAGAGTGCAGAACCTCTTTAACCCTTCATCTCGGCAGCCAAATAGCGTGCCGGCTGTCATCAGATTACACATCTCCGCCATTCAGAGTAATGTAATCCAGCACAGTTTGTTTTGTGTTTGTTGAATACAGGCCGATCATTACTGTCCATGTGTTTTCAATGTACACAGTGAAATTGCTATGATGTATTTTCATTTTTTTCCCCAATTTTTTTTTTTTTTTTGGTATTATTATGATTTCTTAGTCAGTTTTTTTGTGGATAATATAAACATGTAGCTCAAGTGCATCAGAATTGTGTGATAAAAATATAAAGGTCAGGATTTTCCATACGGATAGCACATGCTGAAAGCATTATTATTATTAATATACTGGCACGCTGGCGCAGGGTAGCGTGAAAAAACGCTGAGTACTTGTAATGAAAAAGGTGGTAATCTACAACAAGAGCGCCATCTGTTACCCATCAACCACTGGACCTTAATGAAGTCATCGGGCCGCACCTATCCAGACTCTTATCCATACTAGCCAACTTTAGAGACATTAGGGAGAGTCTGAGAAGATATGTATCAAAAGCCCCCCCCCATGCCAGATTGGTACAGTCCCCAGGTTACGTACAACATAGGTTCTTTAGGTTTGTTCTTAAGTTGAATTTCTATGTAAGTCGACACTGTATATCTTATAATTGTAGCTCCAAACCAATTTTTTTTTGCCCCAGTGACAATGGATTTTCTACATTTTTTGCTGTAATACCAGATAGCTTCCTCGGATACAACCACCCTGCACCCTGGCAGAGGTGATCAGACATGCGCTATAGAGTCCTGCCTGACCCCCTGGACTAAGCGTTCATTACCACCGGTTGGCTGTGGGAACTGCAGTAACTCCCAGACATTCCATTTACAAACACCCTTTGTGTCTTTCTGCAGTCCCTCCAGCAGAGGTGGTCGTATCCAAGGATAATCTTGTTTCTAAGGGACCATATGACTACATTTATGAGAAATTATCTTCACACAGGTAAATTTTTTTAAATAACATCTTATTGAAGAAATGTATATATATATATGGCAGATTAATGAAAAAGAATGTGAATGCCCAGATGAGAATCCCCCTTTAAGTAGAGGACCACCTGTATTTAAATTACAAATACCCTCCAACTATACAATTTGTAGTCACACACATGACCCCCTATAATATTTTCCAAATTTAATACAATTCCCATGCCAAAGTAGCCCATAAACAAACATAAACCCATAAAAAGACCCTAAACTAATACAAAACAGAGAATACACCCCAAACTGGACAAGTTTTTATGTATAGATACTAAGCCAGATCTCTAAATACATGCAAAGCCAAAGCTGATTCATAAAACTAGTATAAACACAAGCTGATCGTGGGGAAATATAAGGAGCTGTAGGTCAGGTAAGTGCATATGATTAAAGGAACTTTGCTCTCTGTGAATGTAAACTTGGACATGTTCTTTCATCTTCTGGGTGACATCTGTGCGGTTCTCACATCTATGCAATCCATAGCAAGGGCAGAAGCTTGTCTCTGTGATATAAATGTACATAAGGGTTAATGTTTACTGAAACAATATTTGGACACTAGCTAGACCTGAATATTAGCAATAGTGGGGGCAGGGGTAGGGCACTGTCAACAGGACATGAATCCTAAATATAAGGTAACCTATTGGAAATATAGTGGTACAAAGGATATTCCTTTTTCCGGAAACAGCGCCCCTTTTGTACATAGGCTGCTGCTGGTATTACAACTTAAAGAGTCACTCTTTAAGTGCAAACTGTAAAGTACAATAAAGGTATCGTCCAAGGCAAAATGTGTACTCTGGACCCTCACCTAGGAGGTGCTATAATGCCACTGGTGTCTCCTTATTTTCTAAAGGGTCTTTGGACCCCCTTATTAGTTTAAATAAGTTATGCTTGTCACGGGTGCCCCTCTCTGTAGCGCTGCCCCTGCTGCCTCTCCAGACCTACATCTCCACGCCTTGGCCCCGCGCGCGTCCCCTCTCCCTAGGGTGCACAGTAGGCGGCACTCGGAAATTTAAAGGGCCAGCACACAGGTGATTGGCGTTGGCCACTTCCGGCTCCCATCATCCCCCTCCACATCTTCAAGTCATTCCCAGTAAAGCGAAAGCCCTCCTACGCTCCAGTGTTACTGTGCTCCTGAGTGTTCCCATGTTCCGTTCCTGTGTTCCCATGATCCTGCTCCTGGGTTCCTGTTCCGTGTTCCTGTCCGTGTGCCAGTCCGTTCCTGTTCCGTGTGCCTGCTCCTGTGTTCCTGACGTGAGTCCTAGTGTGCCTTCCAGCTCTGTTCTCCCACTGTCACCCCCGGTACAGACTGTCTCCTGCCATACTACCTTGGCTGCCACCACGGGCTAGTCGCACCTGTGGAACGACCTGGTGGCACCCCGCTGCAGCAAGACCATCCTGTTTTGCGCGGGCTCTGGTGAAGACCAGGTGCCTCTTAGAGTTCTGGTCCCAGGCGTCAGTTAGTACTACCTACCACGGTGGTCCAGAGGGTCCACAGACTCAGAACCCTGACAATGCTTGAATAAGCAAACTTTAAATGAAACTCTAATTCATACAAAATAACATTGGTGGGGTCCGAAACTGAAGAACAAATCTCCTAGTGCCAAAGGAGACACTTTCCTATCCCTACAATAGGATCTTCAGGCAAAGTTCCCCTTTAAGAAACTTGAGTTACAAGTCACATCTTTTAACCTGTCTCATTCCTTTAAAACAAACAACCGCAGCAAAACATTTCTGTAAAGAATCTGAGATTTTTGGCTCCGACGCTTCACGCTACAAGGATCCAAACATATAAACATCCAGATCAGGGGCTCTGCCAACTGGACGGGTTTATCTGTCTCCTGCTTATGTCTTAAGGATGGCGTAATCCGTAATTACGGAATGTCTTTATGGGGCTGCGGCAGAGGTCTGTGTGATGTGGGGCCACTGATACGATACATATCCAGATATCTGTTATGTGACACCTGCTTGAAGTGAACACTATAGAAACTGGAAAACAGAAAATGCTGAGGCTAAAGGAGAATTTTAACTATTTGTGGCTACAAAGAGCGTCTGGAGGACTCTGTATGTACCATCAAAAGTGGATTTTTAGCACCAGATCCTTTTAATCTTAAAAAAATTAAAGGGAACCTATCACCAGGTTTTACGCCACTAAATTACCAGCACCCTAAGGTAGGGAATGAAATGTCCTTTCTAGAATTACCTCTTTTTAAGTGAAATCTCACCCGTTTACCTATGAAAATCTCCCCCAAATTCAGCCAAACATGACTCTTCTTACCCCATTTGCACATGAGATGAGTCAAGTTTAGTGGTTACAGCGGTAGTGTCACTTCAGAAGTGCCTACCTTTGATTCTCTAGCACCTAAAAACAAGCTTTTTGTGTCATATTAAAGATGATAATCTCATCATTCAGATTGTCAGGGTTATGGTTCTATGAACTACAGAACTGGACTTATAAACAGTCAAAAATATGGTGGGAAATGGATCTTTATCTGCATCTTCCATTTTCAGTTATGGGGCACATTTACTTACCCGGTCCTGCAGAATTCACGAAAGTGCATTGTCCAACGATAATGAACTCTGCCGCGATTCACTAAGATCGTGTGCCAGAGTCTGACAGAGTTCACCTTCTTCTTCCTGGTGCATGTTAGTGCATTGTCTTACGACACAATTTGAAAATTAAATCCCGAGCTCAGTCCGAATCAGTCGGGTTGTCCGACGGCTTTCCCCCCCATTTCTGTTGCATGAAAATAGCACAGCTGTGCCAAAATTCAATCGCGTGAGACACAATCCCGTTAAATATCTGTCAAAGCGGCACAAAAACCCAAAACGTCAAGAAGTCCAACTAAAGTGTGGCCGCAGACCCTTAGTAAATAAGCACCTATGTCTTTAGTTTCCTGTATCCCTGGTTCTGTAGCTCATAAAGCCATACACCTGATGTGATCTGCAAGATGAGATACTTATCTTTAATATGACACAAGCAGCATGCTTCTAGGTGCTAGAAAACAGAAGTTAGGGGCTTCTTCCAATCACTGAACTTGAAAATGAGGTGAGAAGAGTCATATTTTCATAATTTGGGAGAAAGTTTTCTTTATAGGTAAACAGGTGAAATTTCACATGAAAGAGGGAATTCTAGAAAGGACATTTCATATTTGAGGAGGCTAGTAGTTAGGTGGAGTAAAACCTAGTGACAGGTCCTCTTTAAGTCTCTGCCAGAAGTGTCTGCAAATTTAGAGGGATCTCCAAAGAACAGAGCGATAAAGGGATATGGTAGGAAGACTGTATGGAGGTATACAAGAATGTGTGGAGACCACAGAAGAGTCTGGAGATAACTTGCCAACTATTAAGAGCGATAGTCTTGGCGACATGTTGACCCCATACCCTCTTTTAGTTTTTTGAGGTTGACGCTCTACATACTGGATACTTGTGCGCCTTCCACTAGGCTTGCAAGTTTTATAAATTCTTCTAGGTTCTTAAAATTTTTGCGGGAGACTCGTGGATGTGCCTGGGCAGTTGAGAATTCTGGTCTGGTGGGTTTAGAGAAGCTTCGATGGATCAGAAGATCTAGGCAGCAGATTTATTTCTCCCTGTTCAGATCATACGCAGACTGGCCCAAGTTCATAGTGTAATTGTAGCGGTAAAGTTGGGTATGATAACTATAATGAATAAGTGTATGGCTGGCGACTAATAGGTATGGCATCTCCAGAACTACAGGACATCCTGGAGTCAACATACACAAGTGACCACAACTACTGATAAGTTCATGTCCCGGTGAATGACTGCTCAGATCATGACCCACTGCACATATCAGATAGATGTAATTTCCTACTCCCAGGACTGTAGATGAATAATTGTAGACCCCGGGCTGCTCTGGGTGTCCTCCTCTATATAACACTTTACCTTTTCCTTCCTGTCTGCACTTGGGATGTATTGTCTGGTAGATGAGTTCTGGACACCTGTTTGCCATTGGATGCTGTTCTGGCAGCTGACTGGCATTGACCTCTCCAATGTCATCTACATGGATCTATGACTTCCCAGGTCTTCAGTGACCGATTTTTGTAATTATTTGTAACTTTTCCTCCCCCTCTTGTCTCCGCATCCTTCCCTTGGACACTCTCTCTTTCTCACCCTGCTTCCTCTTCCTCCCTTTTGATATTTCTTTAACCTTGTTGATACCCAGGGTTTCTACACATTCTTTATCTCTAATAATTAATACTAAAACCCCTGATACTTATATTTTTTGAAAATAAAAATCTGTTAAATTGTGAAACAGCCACTCAGCTCTTTATGCACATTCTTGTAAGACTTGCATGCACGTGTATTTTTTGCATAGAAATTTTGCATACAAACGGAAATTTCCTAAATGTGATGTTCATACGTTCCAGGCTTATATCTACAAGAATAGGTCAATAAAATTACCAAAACCAAGTCCAAAAATCTTGTTTTAAAGGGAACCCGTCATCAGAAATTGACCATATAAACCACTACCAGTATGTTGTCAAGCAGCTAAATATTTTCTAGATCATGTTTCTTTCATGTCCCAGTGCGGTGGCATTATCCAGAAAATCTGCTTTGAAGTGAGATATAAATTGGTTATCAAGGAGGCAGAGATTATAACACTGAAGTCAAGCTCTCTCCTCCTCAGAAAGCTCCTTCACTGTAATTGATGGTCCTGCATCCAGAGACATCACTAACCAGATCTCCTGATGTCTGATGCACAATGTCAATCACAGAGGAGGAATCGTTCAGAGCTCCTCACCGTGACTTCAGTGTTATACTCTCCTCCTCCTTGATTTTATACAACCAATTTACATCTCAAAGTTAAATCTCTGGATGATGTCACCACACTGGACCATGAAAGAAACAAAAACTAGATGGTTTTAACCTGCTTGACAATATACTGGTAATGGTTTATTAGTCAGGTTGCTGATGACAGGTTCCCTTTTAGTCTGAAATTTGTAGAAGAACTTATATACATAAATAACAAACCGGAAAAATGTAATTGATCCCTAAACTATTATATTATTGGAAAATAGACAATGGTGTCCTGTTGGCAGCCAAATTCATCTTCTTGTAACCAACAACAAGAAATGGAACAATTCATTTGGTAGGATTTGTGTCGCTCCTGGGTCCCGACACACTCTACTTCCTGTGTGGGATGTGGCCTGGGAGTGATGCTACTATAGTGATGGAGAATCTTAGTTACAGTTTTATTATGTTTCCCCTTTTAGCTAAAACTAAAAGGTTTAAGCCGACAACTGGGAGCGGATTCTAAGTGGCACCCGGTTTTCCCCAGAGCCCGCCGCAAAGTGGGCTGGTTTAGGTGCCGCTTGGTACCACCAGCTCGAACCACAGGAGTGACTTGCTCACAATGGCGGCCAAGGCGAGGTGCAGAGTCATAGTCAGCCAGAAGGTCAGGACAGGCAGCACAGGATCGGAGCCGGGGTCCTAGCGGTCAGGAATGGCAGCAGAAGGTCAGGACAGGCAGCAGGTACGTATTGAGGTCAGGAACGTAGCAGGAGGTCACAACGGATAATATACAGACAGTCCTGAAACACGCACGCCGAGGCGGGGGAAACGCCTCTGCAGTGCGGAGAGGTAAGTGAGGTTGCAGCTGGTACGAAGAGGCAGACAGAGGCACCTTTGACCCGAGACATGGGTCGCAGGTGCACCCATGACAATCCCTATCCCAAGAGTCCATTCCACTTTTGATACATGACAAGATCTTGCTGGCTTTAGAGGCAGCTGATTGACATTGCATGCTGTTATTTAATGTATGATCTACTAGTACACCCAGGTCTGTGACAATTTTTTTAGACTGTGAGAAAAACCCCCAAAAAACACAACTAGAGCGAACAGCATGTTTAAAATGACTGAGGATCCAAAAATACAAAAGTAGTGTGACTAGAAATTTCTTTAACAAATATGCGTAATGTGAGTTGAGCCCCCTGTGAATATTGGGATTATTTACCACGGATGTTTAGAGCCTGCGCCAGTGTTTATCCCGTACATGAAGTGTATTTGCATTCCTGACATTCTCCTTGTCAATCATGAAGGTACAGTAGGGTGTATTAAATATTTCATGACATTTGTGTTTATTTTGTAGGGTTTCTTTACCCTCCGGGAATTCAAGATTATCAAAAGGGAAATGGATTCTACTTATAGATAAATAACAAACAATTTAGGTGGATGAGGGGAATGTAGTTTAGCAATTAATCTCATGGAAGGAGCCACTCAAGAAGAAATAGAGGAGAATCCTAAATAGCTGCGAGTGGGTGGATCAAATATACATCAGTTGTATCATACATATTGTTCCATACATTGATGTTGCGCTAAGCGACTAGTTAAGGTGGTTTTATGGACAATTTTTTATTGCCAATGCTAAGCAGTTGCTATCTGACCAATGAGGTGTCGACTGCTGGAACCCAAAATCCAGATAGTTTTTGAAGGCGGCATTGGGTTCTTTACTATACAATAGACACAGCTTGAAGCTAATTGACAGACATGCAGGCTCAAGGAATTCTCATAATCTCCAGTCTTGAATGTGTCATAACATTATAATACTTGTGATAGAGTCTGAGCCTCAGTAGTGACCATTCAGTGATCAGGACTGCCATAGGGGATGGAGTCAGATGAAAATGTCTCCATCCACTCAGTGGTGGCCATTCTGAGGAACTGCAGGCTCTGCCCCTATTGAAGTGAACAGGAGCCAAGCCGCTGTAACCACACCTGGCCACTAAACAGGACATGAAGCCATTGACTTCCTGCTCCTTGTTCTGTGTTATACTGGACCAGAACAGCTAATGGGTGCAAGGTTCTGTTGTTAAAACCCCTTCTGATGGACTATTCTGCAGAAAAAAATTATGAACAACCCCTTTTATAACAGCTTTATCCGTTAGACACAATAATTAGGCTTTAGGGATTCACATAATTTTACCATAGTGTGCCCTACTCTACATACAGTATACCATCGATGGCATGTTATATGCAGATTAGTCTCTATGTTGTCATGTATTGTGGAGATTGTATGAGCCCAGTGCCCTGTATGATACATCTGTAGGGATGGTCTGATCTGTAAAGCAGACGTACATATGGAATATTCCTGAAATTACTACATTATTCACAATGAGGATATCCCCCCAGTCCCAGTGACACATCGTTCACTCATTAACAAAATTAGCCTCAACACAAAAATCAATATGCGCTTGTTAATGGCCCAGGACTCCTAATGGGCTCTGTGCAGCCCGTAGCTTTCAACAAGTTAACCAAGGGAAGTGACTGTCAGATTTTAACTCAATTTTGACTGGAGAGGTTTATTTTCCATAAATGCTTCCTTCCACTGCACTTGTGGGAGCACTCCGAGGGATACTCTCTTCACTAAATATTTCAAATATGAGAAAATGAGAGAAAAATGGCTTCAGAGCTTCCATATTCAGTACATTGTATACAGGAGGTCCCCTACTTAAGAACACCCGACTTACAGATGACCCCTAGTTACAAACGGACCTCTGGATGCTGGTAATTTACTGCACTTTAGCCTTAATAATAATAATCAGCTGTAACAGTTATCAAAGGTGTCTGCATTTAAGATTTATTGTTAATCCCGGGTTTATATGACAACCAACATTTTTAAAATCCATTTGTCACAGAGACCAAAAAATTTTGACTGGGGTTACAATGATAAAATATACAGTTGTGACTTACATACAAATTCAACTTAAGAACAAACCTACAGAACATCAGACAGATAGATAGATAGATAGATAGATAGATAGATAGACATGAGATAGATAGACATGGGAGATAGATGATAGAAGATAGATATATAGATAGATGATTGATAGCTCAGCCCTATTCTCTTCAATGGGATTGCCCTAAAAATCGGCTGATAATATACAGACATTTATGGGGTCATTTATCTTTTCCCCCCTTCCCTGCACTCTTTTTAGTACCTGTATTATTTGCACTTCATTTGTCTTTATAGTTTTGGTTCAAAACAAAGGTAAATCATGTGCAAACATCTGGAAGCCAACCAGGTTTACTGCTACACAGCGAGCTCCGTCACACTGCTAGAAAAAGTCGCAAAACGTTTCTCAAATACCAAATGTGCTTTTAAAAAAATCACTCAATACTATTAAAAAACCTGCATCAGACTAAGATAAATCTTCCCTAATAAGTCATGCTCCAAAACACAATTCAAACGCCATGTGTAAATGCGGCCTTAGGCTTTGCACCAAACAAATCGAAGTAGGCCGCATTTACCATAGCAACCATTCACAGCTCAGCTTTAAAGGGGTTATTTCACCACTGTAACTTATCCATAATCCTGTACAGATCATTGGGGGTCTGACAGTAAAACCCCCAGTGCCCGAAAAAAGATCAAATAAGTTATAATGGTGGAACAACCTCTTTAATTTCTGTGGTAAAATGAAAGCTTTACTGTGATTGGTTGCTATGAGAAGCAACAACAAAAATTTCCTTCAGAGGGTTTTGAGGCCTTGTATCTTATGCAATCAAAATAAATCTACGCTATTGGTGTCTGAATATGGCCGTATTATCAGTACATATCAATTTCCACAGAAAATGTCTGTGACTGATCATAGTAACCCAATCCGTGGAGCTCATGACCTGATATACAACAAGTGGCGGCACGGGGAGGGTAATGACATGCCTCCTTCCATAGTGTCACACTTTGATCAGGGTCCGCAGCCCTCCCTCGACCCGTGCGTTGTCACTCCCCAGAATCAATACAAGCAGAAAAGTAAATATTCTGACAGGAGGAATAAACTTGTTTGTCTTTTTACTGTCACTTATAAATTAGTCATGTAACTCGCCTCAGCGGAAGTTCATTTTCCTGTAAGTGGAATATTATGGGATCACCGCTGGGATCGTGGGACCTGATGGCTCCTGGGTTAGGTTTTACTACATGGAAAAGTGATGCTAAATAGTCTATGAAAACTTAAGTACTAAAGCCTCAAGTATATCCTTTGCCGTGTTCTGGGAAGGCAATACGTTATTCTCTGTTGTCAGCCATTATGCACTAGGGAGAAGCTTACTTTATGGCCATAATGGGGCACATTTACTAAGGGTTTCCATCGGGTTTCCCTACGATTTCAGTTTTGCGCTGCATTTAACAGTGGTTTTTTGTCGCACGCGATCGGATTGTGGCGCAATCGCGCCGACTTTCACGTGACAGAAATCGGGGGGGGGGGGGGGGGGCGTCTGACGATCCGACGGATTCAGACAAACAGCGGGATTTAACTTTAAAATTGTGTTGCATATAATGCACTTACATGCAACGGGAAGAAGAAGGTGACCTCTGGCGGACCTGATCTGGGAAGCGACACATGCAGGAAATCGGGTGCACGCCGTAAGTGAATTGCGGCAGCTGTGCGTACTCGTCGCACCTCGGGGATCGCGCAGGGACAGGTAAGTAAATGTGCCCCATTATCTCAATGTAATGCGGCCATATAATGGCTGCTGGACAAGTGACCAGAACTTACATATCATAGACCTCACATGATGCTGTACAAGAACAGGACATTGGACCAGTGATCAGAACAGGATTTGAAGCAGTAATGTGGTCGGTACATATGGATGTATTAAGGCATATTTACTAAGGTGCTCGCGCCAGTTTTCTGCCGGACTTTGCACGTTCTAAGTAATGCAGACTGCTTGCACAGGTATTTAAAGGGGTTATCAGGGTGTTAAAAAATACTGAGGGCCGTGCTGGGGTGGGCTAGTTAAACATAATAAACATGTACTTACCTCGCTGCTGATGTCCCGTGCCGCAGTCAGTCTCTTCTGTGCGCCGGTTTGAATACAGGGGCGCACAGGGAGCTTCCGGCCGGCCAGAAGCTCCCATCCGACACCATCTCCTAGCGCTTACAATGCTGAGAGATAGGGACGGATGGGAGGAGCCGGCCACATCGCAGACCGGAAACTCCCTGTCCGCAGCTTCTGTGCCCCTGTAAACAAACAGGAGCACGGATCAAACGGACCACGGTGCGCGACATCGGCGGTGCCGGAGGAGATAAGTACATGTTTATCATGTTTAACGAGACCACCCCAGCACGGCCCTCAGTAATTTTTAACAGCCGAATAACCCCTTTAAGAAGTGTCCGAGACACATATGTGTAATCACTGGACTACAATGTAACATGCCTGATCTTACATGGTATAAATGTGATCACTAAAGTACAAAGCAACTAGAGATCAACAAATCAGCTAATGGATATGGTACAAATCATTAATATTTGCAGGCACTCTATCACATCCATGTATTGTTTTGTGGCTGTCATTCATCCCGTAGCTGGGGAATGTAATGGCTGAGGGAAATTTTTTAAAAATCCATCAAAAATTCCTAAAAAATAAACATTAACCAAATAGGAACTTTTTATACACAAAGATCTGTGTTTTTAGTATTTGGAGTAGGGTTTACATACCAGTTTTCAGAAGAAATGGAGCAACATCAGTTCAGATCAATTAAATAAATGCTTATCTTTAAATGTAACATGCCTATCCTTACATCAATCAAGGTAATCCTTGAATTATAATATTAACAACACGTGTGACTTTGGTATAAATAACCTGTAACATGTCCAATCTTTCGTCATGTAGAATATGATTTGATCCTTTAATTACAATGTAAAATGTCTGATCTTATAAGGGATAGAATAAAACTGAATCAATGAATGTAAGATGTGTGACCTTTGTGACTTATTGATTAGTGTTGAGCGGGTCTGAACCGCAAAGTTTGGGTCTGTTCCGAACTTTGCGAGTTTGGGCCCCAAACCAGACATGAACTTCATTCAGTTTGTGTCCAGCTAATAATGCCCACTTATAACACTGTACCGATTGAGGCTTCGGGTCCTGGATTTGTAACTTCTAACTTCCGGTCGAGGATTTGTAACTTTGTGTCTGGCTGCCGATCTTTGCCAAGCCCGAGTTTGATAGGGTCAGCTCATACCTACCTGTAATCTGTCCGATTTTACATCATGGGGCACATTTACTAAGTGTCGCACAGTGCACTTTTGTCAGACTGTGCACGTTCTTCATAGCTAAAACGGCTTCCATAGGTATTTAAGAAGTGTGTCCGCTGCGATTGTGTTACACGTGACCCTTTTGTGGCGCAGCTGCACTGGCTTCCATGCGCCACAAATTAGGGGGCAGGCCTTGGACGTTCCTACTGATTTGGACCAATCGCTTTCAAATTGTGTCGCACGTCCTATGTTGCGCCCTATGGTGCACCACTTAAAAGATGGTGAACTCTGTCAGACCTTTGCAGGGAAGCGCCAGATTCATGATTTCTGGTGCACGATCTAAGTGAATCGCCACAGCATTATAGACAGATAATGCACTTTTAGTGAACTCGAGTGACTTTGTAAGTAAATGTGCCCCAATGTGGGAATAAGATGTGATCCCTAGAATACAGAGATTGGGGCACATTTACTTACCCGGTCCTGTCGGGATCCCCGAGGTGCGTTGTCCAACGAGGATGAAGTCTGGTGCGATTCACTAAGATCGTTGCTTCCCCGCTCAGGTCCGCTGGAGTTCACCTTCTTCTTCCCGGTGCATGTAAGTGCATTGTCTTGCGACACAATTAGAATTTTAAATCCCGCGCTCAGTCCGAATCAGTCGGGTTGTCCGGCAACCACGCCCCCGATTTGTGTCGCACGAAGGTCGTGTGTGCCAAAAAACCCTGTTTAATGCAGCGCAAATCGGAAATAGTCGGGAAACCCAAAGGAAATGCGGTGTGCGGACCCTTAGTAAATGTGCCCCATTGAGTCCAAAATTGTGCAAAAATAGGAGCATGATTTATTTTAAGAAAACAAGCCCAAAGATAAATCAAAGATGGAAAGTAGTCAAAAACAGTAAAAACATGTAACAATACATATATATGTCCTTATATATTTTACCTCGGACAAATCCTTGCCAAGAATATAACTTTCAACAGTTGAATAGATGGTAACATAGTTGCAGTGAGTTGCTGTTCAGTACAAGGGGGAATTTTATCCCTGGAATACAATGACATATGCCTGATCTTACATGTTGTAGAATATGATATGATCTCTGGACTACAGTATATCATGTCTGATCTTATAAGGCATAGAATAAGATGTGATCCATGGGCTACAGTGTAACATGTCTGATCTTATAAGGTGAAGAATAAGATCTTATCCCTGGACTACAGTATAACATCTTATCCCTGGAATAGATTATAACATCTTATCCCTGGACTACAGTATAACATCTTATCCCTGGAATAGATTATAACATCTTATCCCTGGACTACAGTATAACATCTTATCCCTGGAATAGATTATAACATCTTATCCCTGGACTACAGTATAACATCTTATCCCTGGAATAGATTATAACATCTTATCCCTGGACTACAGTATAACATCTTATCCCTGGAATAGATTATAACATCTTATCCCTGGACTACAGTATAACATCTTATCCCTGGAATAGAGTATAACATTTTATCCCTGGACTACAGTATAACATCTTATCCCTGGACTACAGTATAACATCTTATCCATGGACTACAGTATAACATCTTATCCCTGGAATAGAGTATAACATTGTATCCCTGGACTACAGTATAACATCTTATCCCTGGAATAGAGAATAACATCTTATCCATGGACTACAGTATAACATCTTATCCCTGGACTAAAGTATAACATCTTATCCCTGGACTACAGTATAACATCTTATCCCTGGACTACAGTATAACATCTTATCCATGGACTACAGTATAACATCTTATCCCTGGAATAGAGTATAACATTGTATCCCTGGACTACAGTATAACATCTTATCCCTGGAATAGAGTATAACATCTTATCCCTGGACTACAGTATAACATCTTATCCCTGGAATAGAGTATAACATCTTATCCCTGGACTACAGTATAACATCTTATCCATGGACTACAGTATAACATCTTATCCCTGGAATAGAGTATAACATTGTATCCCTGGACTACAGTATAACATCTTATCCCTGGAATAGAGTATAACATCTTATCCCTGGACTACAGTATAACATCTTATCCCTGGAATAGAGTATAACATTGTATCCCTGGACTACAGTATAACATCTTATCCCTGGAATAGAGTATAACATCTTATCCCTGGACTACAGTATAACATCTTATCCCTGGAATAGAGTATAACATCTTATCCCTGGACTACAGTATAACATCTTATCCCTGGACTACAGTATAACATCTTATCCCTGGACTACAGTATAACATCTTATCCATGGACTACAGTACAACATCTTATCCCTGGAATAGAGTATAACATCTTATCCCTGGACTACAGTATAACATCTTATCCCTGGATTACAGTATAACATCTTATCCCTGGACTACAGTATAACATCTTATCCCTGGACTACAGTATAACATCTTATCCCTGGAATAGAGTATAACATCTTATCCCTGGACTACAGTATAACATCTTATCCCTGGACTACAGTATAACATCTTATCCCTGGACTACAGTATAACATCTTATCCATGGACTACAGTATAACATCTTATCCATGGACTACAGTATAACATCTTATCCCTGGACTACAGTATAACATCTTATCCCTGGACTACAGTATAACATCTTAGGTGGTGCAGGACCTTGGCTACAATGTAACTTTCCTCAGTGATGATGAGTTGCATTCCCTGAGTTACAATGTTGCAGTCTATGAGACCTCCCTCCCCCTCCTCTGACCCTCTCTAGGAGGAGTGAGTGGAGTGCTTGCAGTCACATCAGCCTCAGTGTGCGCTCCTGCAGCCCAGCACTCAGTCCTACCTCTCCTCCATCAGTTCTCAGCTCAGGACCTCTGGATACAAGATGCTGCATGTCTGGAGCCTGGCACTGCCCCTGCTCCTCCTGCAATGCCCCCCTGCAGCCCTTGCATTTAACCTGGATGTAGACAAGGTGACAGTGTACAGTGGTCCCCAGAACAGCTACTTTGGATATTCTGTGGATTTCTACATCCCTGACTCCAAAACGTAAGTTCTGCACAGACCTGGGGCATGGGGTGGGGATGAATACATGGACCCAATGTGCCAGTGCATGTACAATACCCAATATTCATCATTGACTAGCACTGATCACATGGGGTGCTGATGGGTCTAACACTGTGCTGAATCAGTACCTTGTTCTGTGGATGGAGGGGAGTAGGGGGCTTTAGTTTCCCAAAGTATAGAGGAAGTCATTAACCTCTGGCATGCCAGGGCTAAGTGACAATTAGTGGCAGCCCCCCCTCCTTTGTAAGTAGAGGGGACACTGTGCAGGCTGAGATAATTATTAGGGTATGGTGGAGGACCTGGCAATGACCCCTGCAACTTCCTAGATAGTTCTGATGATGCAGCTATGTATGGATTCAGGGAGATTGGATGTGTATCTGTTATCAGTGTGTATATATACATCTACTATATATTATTAATTATTATTATATCTCCAATGACACATTTCATATTTTTGCTATGAGAGAGGTCAGACCTTTCTGTATATATCAGTAATATGGGGAAGGTCTATGGTTATTACAGTTATTTACATGTGGGGTATAGAGAGAAAGGGGTTGAATGTCTGGGTTCAGGGCTGTATAATTTTAATGATCCTCTATATGTGATTGAGATTGGGACCCAGCAAAAAAATTGTAAAAAAATAGTAATTTTGTTTTAAAGACACTTTTTTGTGTCTTTAAACCCATAATCTAAGCTGCAAAATGTGAATGTAGAGATGGCTGAGATGGTGAAACAGAATATATAAGATAGAAAGATATGAGACAGGCAGACAGATATTGTGGACAGAAATATTCCATAGATAGAAAGATAACATAGATATGTATTTATATTAGATTATTAGTCGATAGATATGAGATAGATGATAGATAGATTATCTATATATCTATCATCTATCTACCGTAATTATCTAATTAGGTCTTCTATCTTTCTATGTACTACGGTATGTATGCATCTACTATTTATGTATCTATCTATCATAGATAAATTTTAAATATTAGATAGACACAGAGATAGATTTAAATCAATTTAAATAGATAGATAGATAGATATGAGGTAGATAGATAGATAATAGATATGATATAGATAGATAGGAGATCGATAGATAGATAGATCGATAGATATGAGATAGATAGATAGATAGATAGATAGATCGATAGATATGAGATAGATAGATAGATAGATAGTAGACTCTAATACATGTATTCCTTCTTTATATGAGAAGCTTATGTTGGATCTTTCTTTTACTTTATCTACATACATAGCTCATGAGGGAAATAGACCTAGGATAGAATTATAGGATAAGAATATAAGATCGGTTTTTACAACTAGACAAAAGCAAACTGCCTGTAGTAATACATGTCATGACTGAGTGTTTGCAGACTCCAACTACCAGACATTAATAGGAGAATGTATGAGAGCAGTGGGAGAGATAATAGTGTCCAGGACCTACTGTGATAGAAACAGAAAGTCCTCAGACATTCATAGATATGAGATAGATAGAGGATAGATAGATAGATATATATGAGATAGATAGATAGATATGAGATAGATAGATATGAGATAGATAGGAGATAGATAAATAGATAGATATGAGATAGATAGAGGATAGATATATATATATATGAGATAGATGGATATGAGATAGATAGATATGAGATAGATAGAGGATAGATATATATGAGATAGATGGATATGAGATAGATAGAGGATAGATATATATGAGATAGATGGATATGAGATAGATGGATATGAGATAGATAGATAGATAGATGATTGATAGATAGATAGATAGATAGATAGATAGATAGATTGATAGATAGATAGATAGATAGATAGATAGATAGATAGATAGATATGAGATAGATGGATATGAGATAGATACATATCTGTAAGACAGATAAATATATAGAAATATAAATGATAGATAGATAGATAGAAGACAGTCAATGTAATGATTCCATAGCAGCACAGCTGAATGTGTCATTTACCTTTCTTTTGGGCACAGTGATGAGACCCTGTAGTAAGATAATGAAATGGATAGGAAGGGGATGGATAGACAGAAACAGCATAACAATAGATGGATTTAACTTTTTTTAAGAGAACAAAACCTGGTGCAGCTGGTGCATATCATCCATCTATGTTATGGGATAATCTTTTTTCATTGCAGTGCTCTAAATTTTCATAGATATATATGAGATGTAGAAGAATTAGATGTATAGATAGATAGATAGATAGATAGATAGATAGATAAGAGACAGATGGTTAGATAGATATACAGATAGATAGGAGATTGATAGATATATTGATTGATGGATAAATAGATAGACGTAAGATAGATCAATAGATAGATTGGAGATTGATAGATACATATAGGATTGATGGATAAAAAGTTAGATATATGATAGATAGATAGATAGATAGATAGATATGAGATAGATAGATAGATAGATAGATAGATAGATAGATAGATAGATATGAGATAGATAGATAGATATGAGAAAGATAGATAGATAGATATGAGATAGATGGATAGATAGATAGATATGAGATAGATAGATATGAGATAGATGGATGGATAGATAGATAGATAGATGGATAGATGGATAGATAGATAGATATGAGATAGATAGGAGATAGATATGAGCTAGATAGATAGATATGAGATAGATAGATGGACGGATAGATAGATATATGATAGATAGATATTGGATAGATGGATCAATGGATATATAGATAGACCTATTACAAATCTGTACATATAGACACATCTGTATTCGCTATAACGTACTGATCATCTCTCCACTATAACCCATTTTCACAGAACCAGCGTACTGATTGGAGCCCCGAAAGCCAACACCACCCAGCCGGAGATAGTGGAGGGAGGAGCGGTGTACAGCTGCCCATTCCCCAGCGCAGGGAGCGGGTGCAGGAGGATTCCCTTTGATAACACCAGTGAGTATGACTACACCATGTGTGGGAGAAACACCTTCTGCTGATGACACGACCACATGGCGGCCGTTCCCTGCTCATCGCTTGCTCTCTATAGCTGTTTGTTCTATGGAATTAGTTGGACAATTTTGGTTGATGTTATGGAAGCTACAACGATTGTAGCCGCATGTAGAATGGGTATGTAGTAGATCGTAAGCTCTTGTTGCTACTATATGCCTTGGTTGGTCTCAGATGTTGCTTGTGAAGCTATCAATATCAGGTGATGGACACAACATGATGGGGTAGGGTGATAATGGTGATTTGGTTGCAGATTACTCTGCAGATATCAGAGGCCTATGGCTTCATGACAGACCCCATTTAGTGTTTAAAACTGCAAAAATGTCTTTGTTTTGGCATTGCCGCATTCAGAGAACCTTCATTTTTCCATCTTTCATAGGAGTATGAGGGTTTGCTTTTTGTGTGATGAATCTTTTTTTGATAAGTTCACATAATGGCTTAATTAATTTTTATTAACTTTTTCTTGGGCCGGACCTAAAGAACTGAAATTATGTCATTACGTGACATAAGGGATAAACTTTATTCGACTGGTTGGAATGAGTACAGTGATAGTGATAGTTACACTTTCTCCACTTTGGCATCTAAAATAACACATTTAGGGGAAATAATAAATGTATCTGAAATCTCGGTCATTGAAACAAGTTGTTGTAGCTGCCACCTGATCGCACAAAAAGCTAAACATAAAGAGCTAAACATTGTGTATCAATATCTGTCTGCTTCCGTCAGCATTAGGAGAGCCAGGACTGTCACTCTTGTAGCCATCACTCTTCTACATACTTTTGCCCACTGTCCTACTGAGTTAACTTAGGCCCACCAGATAAAATTATTATGTTGGGCCCAAGCAACATGTAGATACTAGAAGCCTCCATATTAAGTTTTGTTCTGCTAGATCTTCATAGGACCTTTCCAGGAAAAACTTACCCTGCAGCAGCTCCTGGTTCCCTTGCTACATCCAATTCTGGGGGACCTGCTCAGACCATTGGATGTCACGTCTATCACTTCCTTTGTTGTTTACTGGACTGTGAAGGACACTCATTGGCTGATTAGCTGATTATCCCCCAGAACTTCTAACAGATGGAGGTCCAAAGCTGGAAGAACCAGAGTGACACGGGAATCGAGATTCCGGGCTTATTGTTTTAAGATTTAGTACTGGGTTAGAGTCTGGTTGCACTGGAGAATCCTCTGGTGGGTCAGTCCGACACTGATTTCCCCCACTTCTCAGCTCAGAATCTCTTAAGTGTGTCTCAGGTCTTACCTACTGTCAGTCACTTGGTGGTAACCCAATATCCTTCTTGTCTCAGGTTGTGGATCTTGTACTAGTGGTTCAAATGCTTGTCTTCTGCTAGATCTCTAAGGTCCAGTATTGGGTTAGAGCATGGATGCGCCTAAGGATCCTCTGGTGGGTCGGTCCGACACTGATTTTCCCCACTGCTCAGCTCAGAATCTTGTGTGTTTCAGGTCTGACCTACTGTCAGTCACTTGGTTATCACCCAATGTCTCATTCTTGCCTTAGGTAGTGGATCCTCTTCTACTGGTTTAATGGATTATCATCTGTTACATCTCTAAGGTCCAGTTTAGGGTTAGAGCATCGGTGCACCAGAGAGTCCTACTTTGCTCTAGTGGGCCAATCCAAAACTGGCTTTGCCCCTAGTACTCCACTCATCATCTTTCAAGTGTGTCTCTTTCGTGGTCTACAAAATTACCACCCAAAGTCATCTTCTCACGTCCTCAAGTGAGTCCTGAGCTACTAGTCTGGAGAAAGGTACCAAAATGTTAGCGTCACTGTCCCTCTTATATCCAACATCTTCCACATACCACATGTGTGTACTGGTAATCATTACACTGCTGGTCCATGCCAAAGGGTGGATTAGCATTGTGACCCACTCAACCCAGCCAAAACATTAAATATCATGTGAAGCATAAAAGATGCAATTATAAGACATTAATGTAACATATGTAACATAAAAATGCAATAAACCAAACAATTACAGTCCACAGTTAAGATAGGGGCTCCAACATCACTGTATAGGTGACACTGGACTCTGGATCCTAATGCCCATGCCCTCCCCCAACAGCCCTGCCTGCTTGCTTCTGCAAATCCTAAATGATAAAGGAGAACCACAGAGACGATCCTTCCCTGCGCCAAAGTGTGGACATGTAACAAGACAGACAGAAAAATAATACAAAGGGGAGGTCGACAATCCTGGTCACAACTATGGTAGCATATAAAGTACAGAATGGTATAAACAGATGAATAGTCAAGAACGTAAGCCAAATATTTAAAAACTAGCAAGGGAAGCGCAGACAAGAGAGCCAGCAAGACCAGCAATGAAAATAGAGCACACAGGGAATTTATCAGAGTAGGAAGTCTGCTGCAGTTGATAGGGGCAGTGCTCTGAGAATGTCAGAGTCAGCCATTGCTGGTGCAGAACAAAGTTTGCAGAGAGCCGTGCAAGGTAGATTCAACCAGCAGTTCAGCCATAGAACACTGTTCAGACTCCTGAATGAAAAGGACCAGATATATTTGATCCATTCACCTGACAGTTTTTGGCAATGAGTAAGATCGAATAGTCAAAGCTCATGTATCAGGACGGTTAGACAAAGAGTTTGTATGTTCTCCCCGTGTTTGTGTAAGTTTCCTCTGGGTCCTCTGGTTTCCTCCCACACTCCAAAACATACTGGAAGGTTGATTAGATTGTGAGCCCCATTGGGGAAAGGGGCCAATTTGGCAAACTCTGTGTATCGCTGTGTAATCTGTGTGTGCTATATAAATAAAGAATTATTATTATTAATGTTATTTTATAGAGTACTGGTCTTGGTTTTTAGCATGTTTTTGCATGAGGTTTAAGCCTCGTAACCTCGGCCTCTTACATTTAGTTCTCTATGTTCTGTTTTATACATTTCACAGATTTCTTCTCTTTTTTGAGCTTTGATGGCTCTTCCTTCCATGCGTTTGTCTTGTGTAATTTTAGCCTCTTATTATTGTTTTCTCATGCCTCTCACGGTGGTAATGACTTCCACATGTTAATTAGAAGCCAGTAACGCATTGTTTCCTATTGTCTGCGTTACATGCTTCTAGCTCCATAGCTTTTATTAGCTTTATTATTGGATCGTTGTTCCCTGTTGGTTTTCCTTCTGGCGTCTGAGTCTGGTCAGGACATGCTTCTTCTTACAATGTTTCTTTGCAATGAACTTCCACTGCACTTGGATACATTCACGTATGATGATCCCTACACTATGGAGATTCGAAGGGATGAAATTCCTTCCGCGTCCCCATGGCTTCCATCATTCCGGCTGTTTCCTTTCTTGTTGTCTGTTTCCTTTCTACTGTTCATTTGCTCAAGTTCTTCACTAATATTGATAGGAATCCACATGTATTATGTAATTATTTGGCCGTCATTCACAAAGCATTATTTAAAATACTAAAAGGGGAGATTTGTTTCAGAAAACCCAGCTCGAAACATCCTCTTAGGGGAATGAATCTAGATGGTTCCCTATCAGGGTCATCACCAGAGCAGAGAACAGATACAATGGGGCTCATTTACTAAGGGTCCGAATCACGCATTTTCGTTTGGTTTCCCGACGATTTCCGATTTGCCCTGAATTGCCCTGGGATTTTGGTGCACGCGATCGGATTTTGGCGCATCGGCGCCAGCTTTCACGCAACAGAAATGGGGGGGGGGGGCATGGCCTTTGGACAAACCATCGGATTCGGAAAGACTGCGGAATTTAAAAAATAATTTGTGTTGCATGATCAGCACTCACTAGCACCAGGAAGAAGAAGGTGAACTCCGGCAGACCTTGGCGCAACAGCGACACTTGGTGAACATCAGGCGCACAGACCTTAGTGAGTCCCGGCAGATCCGAATCCTTGTCGGAGAACGCACCGCTGGATCGCGACTGGACCGGGTAAGTAAATGTGCCCCATTGACTTGGACCATGATTTTGATGACCCATTGAGATAGGTCACTACTAACAAATTGGTCAGGGCTGACAACTAGTCACACAAGTCACATGATCAAATAAGGACATTGAGCTACAATTCAAAGCATAACCACTATACAATGTATAGTGCTTGGTATGCAATGAATAGGCAGTGGGACTCATCTTAATCTGCAAACTTTTCAAACAGCTGGTTGGTGGACCTGTTGCGGAATAGCAGTCATAAACCCCGCCCCCGAGGATTCGTAAAGGCCACGCTACACATAAGCCTAAGCAATGAAATGATGTTTGAGTCAGGTTGAGGCTGCACATGAATACAACAGAATTGATGTTGGGTTCTAAGCAGTGGGCACTGGATTAAATTAGTAAAATAAGTTTATTTTATTTATTTCAACTCTAAGCCCCATTTAAGTAGCTTTAAAGTTTGACAGCCCCTTTAGTGATAGGGGTAATACCACACAGAGCCACTATAGAATGCATGGAGCTGTGCTTGGTGCGCTCATCTAAATGTGCAACCTCTTCAACCAGCCGATTGGTGGGTTTATTGGGCTATTACAGTCAGTGGCCCTGCCCCTGAGGATCCTTTTTTTTTTCAACAATAAGCAGCATTAAATAAACTTTGAGTTGGACAAACCCTAAAGCAGTGGTGGCGAACCTATGGCACTGGTGCCAGAGGCGGCACTCGGAGCCCTCTCTGTGGGCACCCGGGCCATCACTCTTGCATGAAGTTCACCAGACAGAACTCAAAGAATCTGCCTGCAGAATCTTCCTACAATGATGGATGAATTTGCCCTCCTCTTTTCAACTGCGTTGGTGTCCCTAGGAGGCTGAAGGATTGAAAGTTGTCAATGAACAAGGAGAAATACATTACTGCTTAAATTGCTGCGCTGGCACTTTCCAATAAATAAGTGGCTTTTGGTTTAAGTTTGGGCACTGAGGCTCAAAAAGGTTTGCCATCCCTGCCCTAAAGTAATATCTCAATGTTCTTTAAAGCTCTGCCTGGACAGGCCAAGCCTGGGACTACATATATACTATAATAGAGTCATTAACATTATATATGGCATACATTATCTATAGTACAGTTCATAAAAGTTCTGTGAGAGCTATAATAATAAATTGCCTTGGCAACCAACTGTTCTAATATAAAACATATAAATTTGTAATGAGACGTCATCATTTATGGGCAGCTTTCCAGAGGAATTCTGGCATTGTGCTGACTCTGTAGTGGATGTACAGGTATAGGGTTTCAGAGTAAAGGATCTTATTTACCAAAGTGTTGGACCCTCCATTTCTCTGAGGTCTACATTCGACATTCTGCGTTCCCATCTGTCATGTCCTGTGTTCTGCACCTTGTAAAGTAGAAGTGATGTGACTGGTAAATGTCTGGCGAGGCTTGTCCGGTCTCCTTGCTTGGATTGTAGTGGTCTAGACTTAATAAACTGTGGCAGGATCTCTTGTCATATTTTTTAAGAAGATCTCCTTACCACAGGAGTGGAAGAAATGGTCTTTTTTTATGAAGCACTTTAGTGTGGATGGAAATTCGGGAAAAAAAAAAACTTTCAACTTGTGATGGGTCTGAAAGTTAGGATCCGGGGGTGTAAGTAGGAGAGACAGGGCCACATAGCGGACTTCTGAGATCCACCTACCCCCTGAGAAAATATACATATTTGTATACTTACACCTTTATACATTATATATAGATGAGCGACCACTAGTCCTGTCGGTCTGTTGTCCCCTCCCTCTACTCCAAAATTTCTTTTCTGAGCTGCCGATTCATGCTGTGTACTGTGGAACATGTGCCTTGTTATATACATATCATAGTGTACAATATAAGGCAAAAAATATATATATATATATAAAATGGTGCTGCTGGGGCCCCCTGGCGATGTAGGTCCCATAGCAGCTGCTAAAGATGCTAATGCTGTAGTTACCCCCCAGAAATGGGAGGCAATGCTGCTAACTATTAAGTAACAAAGCATATATTGTATCCTATATAATACATACATATGAGAGGGAATACAGGTGGTCCCCTACTTAAGGACACTCGACTTACAGATGACCCCTAGTTACAGACGGACCCCTCTGCCCCCTGTGACCTCTGGTGAAGCCTCTGGATGTTACTATAGTCCCAGACTGCAATGATCAGCTGTAAGGTGTCTGTAATGAAGCTTTATGGATAATCCTTGGTCCAAATACAGCTAAAATTTTTGAAACTCCAATTATCACCGGGGTAAAAAAATGTTTTGTCTGGAATACAATAATAAAATATACAGTTTCGACTTACATACAAATTCAACTTAAGAACAAACCTACAGAACCTACCTTGTACGTGGGACTGCCTGTATGGATGTAATGTCCCTGTACTGGCTGTAGAGTGGTAGATAGTAGCCAAACCTGGTGGCTATATGTGTTTGCTGGGTGGTAGAGAAGTCAATATGGGACGACTCCTCTACAGAAGTTAGTTATTGCGGCTGCCATTTCTGCCAAATTTTTGGGAAAAAAACAAACTGTGAATTGATATTTTTGATGCAGTGTGTGGACAAAGTTTGGTGCAATCTCATCCACTATGGCAGTTCTGTACATATAGGAGTGCCTTATCCACTATTAGATGCTAAGTCCCAAAAATATAACTCAATTATATCTCAAAATAACTAAAAACTATAATTTCTTGCACACCATAACTTGGGCCTCTTCCTGCATCTCATTTTCATATGACCCTATGAACATGACTGACTTTGGTTACCTGTGTGGCTTCACAGGGCTCTGATCTGCAAGGGCCAACAGCCGGGGTACATACATAGTCCCCTAGTCCACTTTGCCCCGAACTGGTCCCACTTTGTAAAATTCAGATGAACCCATATCCATTATTCTATATTTCTATATACTAGCCTCACTGGGGCTGCTAGGTTAAAGAGAACCCAACTAACATCTTGGGGCCTTTTCAATGATCAAGTGGCAATTTTTTAATTGGAATAAGATTGTCTTGTTTTTAATTGGGTCACAGTGGGGGCATCAACACAACCACCCTTTCATCTACACACTGACTCACAGGGTAAAAGTAATAAAAGCTAAGTAATATTTGGACCTAAAGAAGGTGCCATTAAAAATATTATTCATCCCACAAAAATCAAGGCCATATAGGGCAAATTTAGGCTATTTAAAGAGTAATGATTCTTGTACTACAACAGCTAAAATGTTATGTGCTTGGACTTGGACCCAAATTAGGCCAATAAGCTAAACTTTAAAGGGATATTTACTCTGTTTAACTTACAATGGGCGAAGGACACCATAAGCAAAGGCCATATCCAACCCAGTGTTGGCCCAGGCCATGCCACTTCCTCCTTATTATATACAATGGGCCATTGGTGGTGGACCAGCCTGCTCATTCATATTTTTAGGGTTAGACATCCCCTTTAAATCAACCCTATCTATAAAGCCTGTTTCAAAAATTCCAAAAACAAACAGCAGTTAATCCAACTCCATAAATCTCAGCCTCATCTTCATCCCCCGTCGTGTGATTATTATACAAACAGATTTGTGGGTTATTTTTGGAACTGCTCCGGCAGACACAATGAGGACGGTTTTTCGGCAGAACAAGGTTTGCACTCTTCAGGGTTTATAAACTGTTTTACTAGATGAGTCTTAAGGCCTCGTGGTGTTTGTTCCACTCCATTTAGGACGTCGTAAAGACAGATCTCAGGGTCGGCACAGACCTCCTACTATAGAACAGTGACTAGAATTTGTTCCCGGCTATGGACAGTGACTTTGCTGTTTAGGCTACTTGGGGTCTCGGGGGGGTCTGATATGAGCTTCTTCCACGTTGGAGGTTCAGAAGGTTGTCTTCTACTCGGCTTATTGAGATTGGCTGCTGTGACCTCACCATAAGATCACCATTATTTCCTATTATTAAATAACAAAGACAAGCTACTATACATATGCAAATCTCTAAAAGGGATTATCCAGCGGATGAGGTATCCTTGGACGTACTATAAATATCTGCACTACACTTGTGCAATGGTCTATAGAGCGATGGTCTCTTCTGATCCCGATTGCTCAAACTACCAGTTCTCACCTATTAATGCCCTAACTAACAGATAGGGGGATACAAGACTATTATAGCACAACCCCTTTAAGGTGGCCATGCACACTAGATGGAGCTTATCTGCAGATTTTGATTGGAATCAACTGAAAATCTAATGTGTACGGCATTGCCCTGATACGTATCGGAGATAGAATTCACCACCACTTTTATTTGGTTGGAAAACCTAGGGGGTCCGAGTCTAAGGACCCAACAATAAGATCATAGTCTGACTATGTATGGTCCAAGTAATTGGACCAGATTCGTTCAACCAAAACTATTGAAACTGCATAACCCCACTCACAACTGCCCCCTCTATAGATACATTAGGACACATCCCTCAATACTTATAAATGTCAAATGTATTAAACCAAAACCAAAACCAGGGGTAACCAAAAACAAACTGTACTTACCCTGCTCCAGCTCCCGCTTCCATCATCAGAGTGTTAAGGGATCATGGACCTCAGTGGTGCCCCGGATTCCTCTGGGATATGGGAAATGGACCAGTGAAGTTACCGTTTTACTGTTTTGGTTATCTCTGCTCTGGTCCCCAGGTTTTTATAGGAATCCTGAAAAACCCCTATCATTCATAATAATAATCAATTATTCAGTTCAGTGTTGGACTTTGGGCCCACAAGATAAAATTATTTAGAGGTCAACCCTTGTTCACCACCTAGGAAACCCCTTGACCCTACCAGCCTCCAGACTTGTTTTCTTCTGTATCTATGTGGGTCCAGTATTTGGTTAGAGTCTGGATCCTGTAGAGTAGTGATGGCTAACCTATGGCACTGGTGCCAGAGGTGGCACTCGGAGCCCTTTCTGTGGGCACTCAGGCCATCACCAGAGATGACTCCAGGTATCTTCCTGCAGTCCCAGACAGCCCAGGACTTGCTGTGCACAGAGATATTTTAAGTGACAGCTCTACCTGGGACTATTTTCTGCTTTATTGGTGTCCTCAGAGTGCTGGTATCAATGAAAACTGTGACAGAGAAGGAAGTATAAATCACAAATTACATTTCTGTGTTGGCACTTTGCGATAAATAAGCAGGTCTTTGTTGAAGTTTGGGCACTCAGCCTCTAAAAGGTTTGCCATCACTGCTGTAGAGGATCCTATGATTCTCTGGTGGGCCAGTCCGTCACTGGGCTGAGTTCAAATCTGTGTTGGAAGCCTCCATTGCAGATTCCATCAAAAATCATTGATGAGGAAGTTTTGGAATTGGCAAAATGATGGAAATCCAAACAGTCAATAATGACATTTGGAAACCCCTTGACCCTACCAGCCTCCAAACCGGGATGTCTTCTTCTGTATCTATGTGGGTTCAGTATTTTGTTAAAGTCTGGATCTTTTAGAGGATCCTATGATTCTCTGGTGGGCCCGTCCGATACCGGGTTGAGTTCAGATCTGTGTTGGAAGCCTCCATTGCAGATTCCATCAAAAATCAATGATGAGGAAGTTTTTGAATTGGCAAAATGATGGAAATCCAAACAGTCAATAATGACATTTGGAAACCCCTTGACCCTACCAGCCTCCAAACCGGGATGTCTTCTTCTGTATCTATGTGGGTTCAGTATTTTGTTAAAGTCTGGATCTTTTAGAGGATCCTATGATTCTCTGGTGGGCCCGTCCGATACCGGGTTGAGTTCAGATCTGTGTTGGAAGCCTCCATTGCAGATTCCATCAAAAATCATTGATGAGGAAGTTTTTGAATTGGCAAAATAATGGAAATCCAAACAGTCAATAATGATGTTATGAGCTCCATTAGTGGCCGATATTTTAAACGTCCGCCACATTGTTATTTATTTGGTTAGGCTCAGATGTTGCGTCTACGTCTTACAAATTTATAGTCTCACTGGTGGACACCACATTCTGAAGCCGTGGATCAAAAGCTCCAGAGTCTGGTGTAGATGCCTCCAGTTCATTGCTCCTAAATCCACCTACACGTGTTTCTGATTTTTTTTTTTTATACAAAAATAGTTTTTTTTTTTACAGAGCCGCTCTTCAGCCTGGACGCATCTGTTCAGCCCCTTGGTCACATAGTTTACGAGATAACATCAGCCTTCTGCAGGATGTGCTTTCAAGAAGGAGAACTAGAAAAAAAATTTGCTTTAACATCCCGAATGTATGAACTGAGAAAGGCAAGATGACCCTGGTTATATGGGGAACATATTCCATGGAGTGAGATCGGCTTCCTCCTCCAGACCGAGCTGAACGGGGAACATAGTTATGAGAGAGAAGCAAAACTGTAGACTAAAGCGTAAGATGCTGAGATACAGACTTGGACTCCTGGATATTGTCCTACAAGACGGCTTCTAAGTACAATCCAAAATCATCAACATTTTGCACATGTCTTTCCTGCAGCAGGACAATTCACTGGTCTCAGCAGAATACAGCCCAGGACTGCTGAGGCCAGTGACTAACTCCAGCAACAAAGAGACATTGACAGTGAAATAGAAGACCTAAAGCCTAAGAAGACCCAAAAGGTCTGTTGTATAGGATACGGCCAGTAGAGGCGGTCCCCTACTTAAGAACACCCGACTTACAGACGACCCCTAGTTACAAACGGACCTCTGGATGTTGGTAATTTACTGTACTTTAGTCCGATGCTACAATAAACAACTATAACAGTTATCACAGGCGTCTGTAATGAAGCTTTATTGTTGATCCTGGTTCTTATGACAACCCAACATTTTTAAAATCCAATTGTCACAGAGACCCAAAAAATTTTCCTGGATCTACAATTATAAAATATACAGTTCCGACTTACGTACAAATTCAACTTAAGAACAAACCTACAGAACCGATCTTGTACGTAACTCGGGACTGCTTGTACTATGAATCACGCTAGGGTTAAGTTGAGGGTCTCCGTTGAAAATGTCGCATTAGGACCTCGTGTCACCTTTGCGGATAGGGTTAGGGTTGGACCTAATAGGTTGGACCACTGTTGGACTTTATAATATCCACACCTACCAATTTTCATGAGACGTTCTGCAAACCGAGATGTTTGCGTGTTCCATGCTCCTATTGGAAATGGGGTATCCCCCCTTTTTGTGTCATTGACATGCAAAAAGCAGGCTGGGGCAGGCTTTCCCATAAAATATCTGACGTAGCTAACTTGGAGGACCCCTGAGATCAGAGGGAGTAGAATGACCAGTATTTCCCATCATGCATGAGCCGTATTGGCATCCTCAGGATGCTGATACAATTTAAAGGAAATCTACCATCAGTATCCAACTTGATAAAACAGGGAAACTTACTCATAGATCCAGGTCCCGTGACTTTGGTAATCTTCTTATTTTTGTTATCTATGGCCTCCTTCCTTCTAAAAATCAACTTTTATAATTATACTAATGAGCCAGATTGGCCCTGGGAGGCTTTACCAGAGAGCCTCCGTGCTGCAGCTGTTACACTGTGCAAGGATCACTTCCTGCCCTTCACATATATTACATCAGGCAGAGGGAGGGGCTAAATGCTGAGGGAGCATTGGGGAAGGGGAGACAGTGTAACAGCCTGTGAAGCTACAACACAGAGGAGCCCTTCTGGCTCATTAGCATAATTTTAACCAGATCCAATGGTCATAGTCATTCAGAGATCTTCAAAAAGGGGACAAAGAAAGTTGCAGAGCAGAAACATTACACAGCAATTGTCCTATAAGCTATGTAATATGTTGACCGATCTGCAATACCGCACACGACCTGTAGACAGGTGTGGTGCTGTTTTTGCACAAATGTAGCTACGGTTCTCTACTCCTGCACAATGCCCCTAAGAAATAGTAGACTTAACCCTTTCTTACCCGTAAGGCTGACATCACGTGGGGCACAGCTCCCTGCACCATCTTTATGACTACATTTTACATGACACCAATGATCTGTTCTGAATTTAGTAAAACATACATTAAACATTCATTATTCCTCTTAGTTGTGGTTTATTCAGTTGCAAAAACATCTTTTACGACAATCCCAAAATGGAAGCTTTGGATCATTCCAGGACACGACCATGAAGCTAGAAGAATCACACATCAATAAGATCTGCCATACATTTCCAGATTGGTTTTTGATTCCCGAACACACGGCAGTAACATGTGGCACCCAGGGGGCTCTTATTGTCTCCAGACCTTCTCTATATGTGTCCTACGTGGATTGTATAAGATTTCCTCCAAATGAATGGAACTTAGCTGCAATACCAGACATGACCTGTGGACAAGAGGGGCGCTGTCCTGGATAAAAAGAAGCCACGTTGTTGTATTTTTGTAATAAAAATCCCCAAACATTCTTTAAGGAGTATTCTGGGCTACGAAAATGAATGACCTATCTGCAGAATAGGTTTTCAATCTCAGATCTCACCGAGCGCACTCATCGATCAGATGGAACAGGAAGCAGACAGCGCCATTCTATGTGTAGTGGTCAAACCAACTTACTGCAGATCAGCTCTGATTCAGTTTAATGAGGGTTATGTTGTAGTGTCTCAGCTCAGCCACTATGAAGAGAAAGGCGCTGTCTGATTTCCATTCAACACCAGGGTCCCAGGTGTCATTTTTTTTTTTCTAGCAACAAATAGGTGCAAGATGAATTTGTCTTTCAGAGTGCTAGTAAAGCTGGGTGTTAACCCCTTTGTCGGCCATATTGTTACCCAGCTTTCCAGACAGTACAGTAACTCCCCTGTATTGTTGATGACTTGCAGACTCTGCAGGATTTATAGGTGACGCACCATTTGTGTGGCCCCCTCCCGCAGTTTGGGAAGGATGGGGTCGGCCTCCGCTGAGGTAGACCGTACAAACGCCCTTCATAGGGATAACCAGCAGGATATACGGTGAATTCCTTCTTTGTAGGAATATTTCTTTAATGTCTATAGAATTGGCAGAGAATGTCAATAAAATCAGTAACAGGGTAAGAGCTGACGTCTGGGGCCCGGGCGGGGGGATACAAGGTAACCTGCCCGGGGCTACAGCTAGCATGTGGGTGACATATCCTGCTCGTAAACCTCCTTAAAGGGGTATCAATGGGTTTACATGTCCGTCTGTTCAGCGTCGTTCACACCTATTTACTGTATTTCTTTAATGTTGTCTAATCCGAGGCTTAAAGCTCTGACCACCTCTCTACTTGCATTATTGTATCACATTGCATTGCTTAAAGGGGTTTTCCGGATAAATCTCGGCTGGGGGTTGTTGTATATTAAAAAAAAAAATTAGGAACACTCATTTTCCTCAATCATCTGATTCTTTCTCCTCCACTATTCTCTCTCTTCAGGTCTTAGCTGGAATGGATACAACTTGGTAAATTTAGAAAATCCCTTTAAGCTAGCCATACACTTTAGATAGTAGACAGGCAAAACCTTGATTGTCCAACAGCTATCTCCCTGCACATGCATACTCAGCGGTAGTGGATTATAATATAGGCGGTTTGAGGGGTAGCCCGGGGCCCAAGCCCTCTAGGGGGCCCATGGGCCACCCAAACTCTATGCAAACTGTATACAGCACCTTGTATACTGAAAACAAATTGTATACTGAAAAGGATCTTCACCCATGAAATCCTTGCACATCTATTCCCTTTGAAGGTCCTGAAACTCCATTCTCCAAGAAGCTGATTCTAGTACCACATTTTAGAAGTGATTGCAGACTTGTTTGGGCTATAATATTCATACAGCCCAGGGCCCATAGCAGTCTAAATCCGCCCTGATACTCAGTAGAGAGGTGCAAGTATAGTGAACCCCTTACCAAATTATTGACATTGTTGTATCTGTGTTCAGATACATTGAAGAAATTATGGCATAAGTATACACACCCTTTAAATGATGCTTCTTCTTTTATTTTCTTATGCTGTCGTAGGACACATATGGATATAATGGTTTACATAATGGGGCAGATTTACTTACCTGGCCCATTCGCGATCCAGCGGCGCGTTCTCTGTGGTGGATTCGGGTCTTCAGGCGATTCACTAAGGTAGTTCCTCCGACGTCCACCAGGTGGCGCTGCTGCGCTGAAGTTCCCCGAGGCCCGCCGGAATGCCCTGAAATTCACCGGCCTATTCCTGGTGAAGGTAAGCGCGAGTCCCGCGACACATTTCTTTTTTTAAATGCGGCGGTTTTTCCGAATCCATCGGGTTTTCGCTCGGCCACACCCCCGATTTCTGTCGCGTGCATGCCAGCGCCGATGCGCCAAAATCCGATCGCGTGCGCCAAAATTCCGGGGCAATATAGGGAAAATCGGCGCAAATCGGAAATATTCGGGTAACACGTCGGGAAAATGCGAATCGGGCCCTTAGTAAATGACCCCCATTATGCTCCATACACCCACAGCAGATCTGCCTGCATCCAGCTGGTGTTCTCCTGCTATTACATCCTGGAGCTATATATAGAAGTTTGGATATGAAGTTACAGTAATTGATGGTCCATATCTAGCAGACAGATTATACACATGCGGGGTGTCCCAGACTCTATACAGCACCTTCATGTAACATGCAGCAGCCCTAATCCTCTGATAAAATAACAGTTTTCACAGATGTCTTGTTACACTGGGTTAGATTGTAAGCTCATATGGCTAGGACTTATTGATATATGTGGGGAGGGGTCACTTTCTGCAGGACTGTGTCCTGGATCAGAGGAGCATTGAACTTTGGACATTTGTGGACATTGAAACATTTCCCCTATGCAAGCTTAGCACTTTATTTTACATCAAGGGTTAACTTGCATCAATCTATAGTGTTTTGTTACATACATTCTGTTTATTATCAGTGTATCTGTATAGACTAGTAGAAAGGGTTAATGAACATTGTGTTACTTTTCTGATTGTGTAACTCTCTCTCACAGACAAGTCAGTCATTTCCCATCTACAGCAGAAGTCTTTTTGCAGACTTGTTTACCAGACACGCAGACAGTGTGACCCTTAGAATGACAGGTGCTGTCTGGAAAGTTGTTTACACTTTAGAAACTTGCTGCCGTAGAATATTATGGGGACTCAATGTAAGTCTATGGGAAAATGCTTTGTCTTTGTGTTTGTGCAAAATGTAACCACTCCTCCAATGGTAGAAAGTATATAAGGAGAACAGACCCAGTCCCTAGTTTCTTGCAGGTAGGGAACAGGACTGCAGTTAGGGAACAGAGCTCGGAGGTGAAGACTGACGGTCTACCTGAGCAACCAGAAGAAGAAGCTGAGATGTAGATACTCTGCCATAGACCCTGAGCTCCTAAATTTTGATCAGGGTTCCAGCCTTCTGAGAAACAGAGGGACAGCTATCCCCGGCCCCTTGTTCTACCAGGGAGGAGATTGGAGAAGTCGCCCCTTTGATTTGTATCTTAATTTCTTTAGTATAGAAGGAAACTGTTCACTGCAGACTCTCTGGACTCATTTCCCATTAGGACAGTGATGGAGAACCTTTTAGAGACCGAGTGCCCAAACTACAACCAGAATCCACTTATTTACCATGAAATTCCAACATGGCATTTCAAGGAGTAACTTATTGCTACCTGTTCTTCAACATCATTCAGTTGTATTGGCTCTCCTGAGGCCACCAATACAGTTGAAAGAAGGTGGGCAAATTCAGTCTATCATTGTAGCTTCTCTCCAGGAAGAATGGTGGGTCCAGCAGGAGGACCTCCAAAGACAATGCAGTTCTGTCAACACCTTCTCACTTTTCCTGCAGTTCCAAACAGCCAATGAAATGTCACTTTAAAATAGTACTGAGAGCAGCATCTTTTAAATTGCTTGGGACTGCAGGAAGATTTGGTGGATTTGATCCTGTTTGGTGAAATTGGGGCAATGGCCTGAGTGCCCACAGAGAGGGCCCTGAGTGCCACCTCTGGCACCCGTGCCATAGGTTCGCCAGCACTGCATTAGGGTGACACCTCAATGGTGCCTGCTGGACCCAGCATAGCAATGGGGCCAACCCTAACCTTTGATGCTCAAAGTGCTACAGTTTGTATTGTAGCAATTTACTCATTGAGCATCAAAAAATGAGCACTGGGATCTTTAAATTCGTATGCTCATTAGCATAATTATAAAAGTAGATTTTAGAAGGAAGGAGGCCATGGGTCACATATATAAGAAGATTACCAGAGTCCACTCTGTCTAGATCTATGAGTAATGTCCCTGGTTTATCATGATGGATTTTGATGGAAGATTTCCTTTAAGTAAAAGTTTCTGGCCTGCCCCTTTAAGGCCTAATAGTTGATGTCAGTGGGCACAGAAGAGCCAGGACTGTCAGCTGGTCTAATAATAATTACCGTGAAGGTTTATTATCAGATGGCAGAGGTTTCTGTCTGGGCCAAGTTTTCTCTTCCATGTAGGAGAGTTTATATAACGTCCTGGTATCATGTCTCCGGATCTCTTTCATGGCGGGCCAGATCGTGTGTCTGTGTATTCCTCTGTGTTGTAGTCAGCGCTGAAGTGCATTAATCCATTGTCAGTGTTTCTGGGAAGGTTTATTTTTATATTTTGGAACATGTTTATTACTTTGATGTTACATGGGGGAACGTGTGTAACCAATAACAGCCTGTATGGATATAGCTCCAACATATGCCTCAGCGCTACACACCGGGGGCAGGCATGAAATGTACCAAGGGCAGATAATGGAAACATGAACATTGAAAGATGGGGAGACAACTCCAATAGGTCACAAAATTGGGGTCCTCCCTCTTTAGAACTTCTAACCAAGAGCATCCAACATGTAATACTATATTTCTCCGGTTGTGTAGCTCCATCTGGTCGGTTGTTGTGGATCCCCCAATGATCAGACACTTGTCCCCCATCCCATAGATTATTACGGCTTCCTCCATATAGGAGATTTCTATGTCCAGGTCAGGTTTTGTCTACATGGTAGTCAATGATGTGGTAGAGATCTCCTTGGATCAATGCACTTTGCTATCCAAAATGAGTTATTGAGAAGGTGCAGCATGAGAGAAGACCTGGAGATGGAAGTAAGGAGATATAATGAGCAAGGAAGAGAGTTGTAGGAAGTGCACCAATAGTTTGGCTGATTGAAGTAAGGAAAGTCATGGAAGAAGGTGCAGTACAGGAGAAGCCTTATATACATGAGAGCGTATACAGTGGTAAGGAGATATATAGATATCATGGGAGAAGTTAACAAAGTTCCAGCAAGTTGGGGAAACGTCTAGACTATGAGGGTCCTGAAGAGTAGAACAGAGTAGAAGTGTTATCTACTGCTGTTGTCTTCTAGAATTTTACATGATCCCCAGTATATTGTTGATTATGGTTCATTAGAATTGTCTGGGTTTTGGAAGCTTTTGAGAGCATTGGGACATCTAAGTTCTTTGAATAGAATATGGAATAGTTTCAGGAGGGCCACATGGGGTTGCGTTGCTGTGGATATAATACGGTGATGTGAGTTTAGTGGACAAGAGAGTAGTTGGACAAGGAACAATGGCTGTAGCATGGTGAGCTGTTTGGTACGGAAGAAGAGTAGAAGACCTGGGAGCTGTAACTGTAGCGTGGTGATCTGTTTGGTTTGGAAGAACAGAAGACCTGGGAGCTATGGCTGTAGCATGGTGATCTATTTGGTTTGGAAGAATAGGGATCTGTTTGGTTCAAAATGAGAGTAGAAGAACTGATAGCCTTAGCTGTATCTTGATTATTTGTTTGGATCAGAAGAAGAGTAGAAGGTCTGGGAGCCACGGCTGCACCTTGGTGACCTGTGTGGATCAGAAGAAGAGTAGAAGGTCCGGGAGCCACTGCTGCACCTTGGTGACCTGTGTGGATCAGAAGAAGAGTAGAAGGTCCGGGAGCCACGGCTGCACCTTGGTGACCTGTGTGGATCAGAAGAAGAGTAGAAGGTCCGGGAGCCACGGCTGCACCTTGGTGACCTGTGTGGATTAGAAGAAGAGTAGAAGGTCCGGGAGCCACGGCTGCACCTTGGTGACCTGTGTGAATTAGCAGAAGAGAAGAAGGTTTGGTTCAGAAGAATAGTAGGGGGTTCTGAGAACCATGATGGTAACATGATAGAATAAGTTAAGTTTATTAAATGCATTGGAGACCTATGACTCAGACTACGTACTGGTGATCTAAATATGTTTGGTTCTTTAGAATTGTCTAAGAGGTCTAGGAGCCATTCAGTAAATGCACTTTTGTTCACATGAACTTGATGAACATTAATGGCAGGATTAGACTGGCCCACCATAATACATAGTACCAGAACATCCACATAATAATGGGCTCCCAAGAATCAGCAGAAGTTGAAGATGACTGAGTCCATCTCTTGACACTAAGATCTACAGTATTTCTTATAGAATGATTCACAGTTATAATATATTATTAGATCCTATAGATGAGAATCTTAAATGGGGATTTTATGAATGCCGGAAGGGACCGCAAGATCAGCACCTCTTGTGGAACATAAGATGACAGTATAACACAGTTTAAAGGAGTAAGATATGATTACTGGAAGGACCCGATCAGGACATTTTGTTTTCTACAATTATACATAGGTTCCCATTCAAAAACTGTAAGCAGAGATCTTAAAAGCCACAAGGAATTGATACAAAATATACATATATGATTGCAATGCGAACATCCTTACTGGAGATGGAAAATCCCTTGAAGTTGGAACTTTGTCGACGTGTTAGAGTTGTCCACGGTTTGACTTATTGGAGATGTGTAAGGGTGAGAGACATCAGAGGTACTGACAAAAAATGACATGTTAAATATCAGGGACTTTTTGGTTGCAAATGTTTAAGGGGAAACATATGTTAAAGTGGATTGAATATGGTTTAAATGATGGGATCGGGGACAGCAAGTCTGAGCGCATCTAAACGGACCATAGGAGAATCATCCAATTTGCAGATGTGTGGAAATTGCTCCCATACGAAGCTCTGGGACCATCTTAAAAACCTTTCTTCTGATCTTTTAAGCTGAGATCTTCTATTAATAGAGCCCATGGGGTCAGGGTCGCAGGATATCCCTACTTAGGCGCTGAGATTTCTGCCTCAGCACAGGTGCAAAGGTTTTCTGTAGTGACAAAGATTAAGGCTTTGAAGTTTTTTTTTTTTTTTTAAAAGTTCACATAAAAGCGTGGAAACCACCAGATTAAGACCTAAGACTCAAATCCAGAATAGGTTGGTTAAAGGGGTATTCCGGTTATAAGCCATTGAGTCGGTAATAGTTATTAGTTGAGACCCTAGTCCCCGGGGATTCTACTGATGGCCTTAGGCCAATAGACCTTGACCAAGACCATGGCCATGACCAAGACCATGAGCAAGACCATGACATGACCATGAGCAAGACCATGACCAAGACCATCACCGAGACAATGCCCAAGACCATGACCAAGACCATCACCGAGACAATGCCCAAGACCATGACCAAGACCATCACCGAGACCAAAACCATGACCAAGACCAAGACCATGACCATGAATGAATTGAGCAGCAGTTAAGCATGTTACTCACCACTCCATTGAAAATCTATGCCTCTGATGGGACACCTTCCGATCCAGCACTTATCACCTATCCACATGGTTACTTATCACTGGAATATCTCTTTAAAGGGAGTCTACTAGCTCCTCGAGTGTTAGATTCCTCTGGTAGCAATCTATAGAAAAAGGCTATGTGATTTCAAACATACCTTGATTATTTCTCTCCATTATGCTTTCATGAGAACTTCTCATTAAATTCCATATGCTAATGAGGCAGTTAGTGCACCCTGGATGTGTCCTCAACACCTGAAGCGCTGCCATTCCTGCCTGGACTACTACTATATCCATGAGATAAGAAGGAGATTTGTCTTGTGAGATGACACTGGGAGAAGAAGTAAGTTATTTAGGTGCAAATAGCAGTGTTCTGGGTGCTTACCACACTTTACAGGTGCACCGACTGCCTCATTAGCATACAGATTAAAATGGGAATTTCTTGGAAATGGAATAATGGACAGAAATAATAAAGGTCCGATGAAAAACACAGAACTTGCTTCCCGCAAATCATAACACTTTGCGGAGGTGGTAAACTCCCTTTAATCTGACTGTACATTTTGTGCTATTTAAAGGGTCTTTCTGGATGATTCAACGACTGAAATGTACACGTATGTGACCTGCGTTATTGTATAAAAATTAGCCCTTTAGATGGAGAATGTCAGACTCCTCCTTCTAAAAGTAGAATCAGAAAGTTGAATCCGGATAATTCTTTAAATTTGGTAAACTTTTTGGCCCATTATGTATATAGTTGCATTTGTGGATGACCTATTGAAAAGATTGTAGCTTGGATTTTCCCAAATTTCTGAACATCAAAAAGTTGCTCTCCTATAGATTCGGGCACAGAACTGGCACCATCCTCTATGCCCCGTCTTATTTGTATCCATTTCTATAATATTTTGGCGTTACATTTTCTGTCCTGCTTCCTCATTTACGGTTTTATCGACTGGCTTTTTGTTGAATATTTTCTAGTATGTTTTCATATAATTTTGGTGCATTATTTAGGTTCTTATATTTACATGTTTTTTTAAATATTTTGCAGTGGTTGTATCGATAATATTTAGTGCATGGATTTTGGATTACTACTGCTTTTTATGTCTGTATTTGTATGTAACGGGCTTGTACTTTTGGATCATTTTTAACCAAAATTAAAAATTGGGCAGTTGATTGGTTTTCTACACTTTTTATTAGCTTTTGCACACAGTTTTATGTGACATTTGCACTTAAAAAAAAATAATTAACTTAAAGGAAATCTACCATCAAAATCCATCCTGATAAACCAGGGACATTACTCCGGGACTGTGGTAATCTTCTTATATTTGTTATAAATGGCCATAAGTGCTGTGGGGGCATTACAAGAACTTATCTTTGTTGTAGCTTCACAAGCTGTTACACTGTCTACTCCTCTGCTCCCTCAGTAGTACTCCTCTTTGCCTAATGTAATCTCACACAATGGGCGAGGGAAGTGCTCCTGCACAGTGTAACAACCTCTGAAGCTACAGCATGAAGGGGCTCTGGTAACACCCTCAGAGCCCTTCTGACTCATTAGCATAATTATAAAAATTGTTTTTAAAAGGAAGGGATAACACATATAAGAAGATTACCACAGTCACGGTGCCTGGATCTATGAGTAAGTGGTTTATCATGCCTAATTTTAATTGTAGATTTCCTTTAAATTATGTGATTTTGTATTTATATTTTTTGCATTTTGAATTGTATACTTTAGACTTTTTAAATGAACCATAGTTCTTCATCCACTTCTCCAATGAACACAGTGATATAGTTAAAGGGGAGGTCAAAGCTTTGAAAAGCATGGACGCGTGTTTTCCCCACAAATAGCACCAAACCTGTCTTAGGGGCCATTTTCGGTATTGCAGCTCAACCCCATTGAATTAAAATTTTTTAACCATGGCAACGTCTGAAGTCACAATTCAATGTGTATGCTGCGGCTAAAGACGTAATTTAAGATTTTACTCATGAATTTTATGACCTGCTGTAGAGCACTTAAAGGGGTTGTCTGACGGGATGCAATTTTTTTTTTAGAAAACAATAGAAGTATTTATTAGTTATTGGTGAGTAGTTTAGCATGAGGTTGAGTTACCCCTATTTATAGTATAGTATGATATTTTATAGCGCGGATATATGACACCACCCCCTTGGTACGACCTGTCGTCCATGATTAATGGTGGTACAGGATTGTATATGGATTACAAGACACTTATATGTGCCAAGGCAGGCGTTATAGGGTCTCGTAGTAGGAAGCTTCTAGTATTTCACTCTTTTTACATCCTTTATGTGTTTTATGTCGTGTTACAATGGGGCCGTAATTCAGCCACAAGTCATGTCCGTTGCGAATTAGCATGAAACGACGCGTCCTATGTGAATAGCGGTTAACGTTCTCTTTCCTGTGCAGACAACAGGCAGGCCAGAATAAACGGAACCAAGCAGACGCTGGAGTTCAAGTCGCAACAATGGTTTGGGGCAACTGTCCGCTCCCATAAGGAAAAAGTTGTGGTAAGTCGTGAGATTTAATGGAAACCTATACATGTCTGATGTGGGGGGGGGGGCTTAGATTTACTGTATTTACTATACGTTTATAGACAATGGGAAACAGATGCCAAAAATATTCCTCACCCAGATGTAGGCATAATAGAGGGTGATGTGTCCATCGCTATGGATCCGAATTGGAAGCTTTGATATATCAGGGACCAATGTTTAATTGCAGGAATTAGAAACTTAGAAGACATAGGGAGTAGATTTCGGGGTGCAAGTGGGACATAAGCACCCTGGTTCTGCCGTATGATGGGGTCAAAGGTTCCTCCGCTGTAAGGATAATAATAATTCTTCATTTATATAGCGCACACAGATTACACAGCGCTGTACAAAGCATGAAAAATCGGTCCCTGTCCCCAACGGGGCTCACATTCTAAACAGCCTACCGGTATGTTTTGGAGTGTGGGAGGAAACTGGAGGACCCGGAGGGAACCCACGCAAACACGGAGAGAACATACAAACTATTTGCAGATGTTGTCCTGGGTGGACTTGAATCCAGGACTCCAGCACTGCAAGGCAGAAGTGCTACTCACTCAGCCACAGTGCAGCCCTATGGATGACCACATGAAACAATGGAGGCTACAGATTTTTCATTGGGGTATCACAAAATCATTTCAAATCAGTGATGACCTATCTATAGCAGTGTTCCTCAACCACCGGGCTCCAAACCGGGCCTTGGAGCACCTGGCACCGGGCTGAACTCCAAGACCCCAACCAATCAGAATTAGCTCAGAAAATGGAACCAAAATGCCAGCTTTATTTTCCGTGTAGTGGTCAGTCTGGGTAACTACATCTCAGCTCCCATTCAAGGTATCAGTATCAATATGCTGGAGAATCCCTTTAAGGATTGAAGATCACATGACAAGTGAAGAAGGTAGTGAAATCTGCCTTAAGAGGCACTTTTGGGATATTCTGGTTCCCAGAATCAGAGAAATGTTTCTAAAAAACTGGGCCAGTGCTGTGCACGGGTCAGACCTATCCTTGTCAATTAAATTGATTTCCTTATGTAATCTGGCTGCTCGGGGGAGGGATTGATTGTAAACACGCCCCTGAGTTTCTTATTCTTCACTCCCATATTACTGTCTATTACTGTTTTATTAAGCTGACCTCCTCTACCAGATGCAACCCATGGACAGGAGTGGGGCTTTATATGCCAGGGACACATACTCATAGATCCAGACACCTTGACTGTGGGTTTTGTCTTCTTTATATCAATTTTATTTGTGTTCATGTTTTTTGTTATCCATGGCCTCCATGTTATCCATCTTTAACATTATTCTATTGAGCCAAAACGGCTCTGGGGAGTATTACCAGAACCCACCAGCCTGTAGATTCAGAGGCTGTTACACTGTCTCCCCAACACTGCTCCCACAGCAATCTCCCCTCCTTCTGCCTGATGTAATTTCACACAGTGGGAGGGAAGAAAGTGATCAGTGTAACAGCCTGTGAAGCTACAGCATGGTGTGGCAATGGTAATGCCCTTCTGGATCATTAGCATAATTTCAAAAGTTGATTTTAGAAGGTAGGACGAAATGGATAACAATTATAAGAAGATTACCACAGTCACAGGGCCTGGAGTAATCTATTTTGATGGAACATTCCCTTTAAGTATTTAATGATAAAACAAAAGACACAATTACAGAAACATAAATTTACAAGAAACGCTGAAGAAAGAAACAAATTATTTGTAGGTCTCGCTGGTCCAATAAACAATGCAAACCTCTTAAAGGTGGGATCAATACACTACACAGCATCAAGAAGATGATGATAGGGAATCCTCCGAAGACTCAATATAAAGGAAGATGGTGCGGCCAACAAACAGCTTCCACAGATAATACAATGTACATGAAGGTGCATATATACGTCAATACTTTTGGCCAGACTCCACATACACAATTATTTTTCATTCCAGCTTCTAATCAATGTATATTGAATTAAGGGTGAGCGCCTTACATCAATCAGTGAGAACGAGTCTCTTCTAATTAAAGCATTTATGAGATGCCACTTAGATGAGGGTGAGGCTGATTTTTCAACTACATGACGTTCATATATTATATCCAGAACAGATATTGACATCAGAGGGTTCACAAACTTTTAGGAAAATATTGTCTGACGTCGGATCTTGGGAGAGGAAATTGGTCCAAAGGTCATAAAAAATGAGGCCATCTGTCCTTGGTACAATATCAGACGCCATAATGGGGCCACCCCATCTTCTATATACATCACTATCTTAAAGGAAATCTACCATCAACATCCATCCTGATAAACCAGGGACATTACTCATAGATCCAGGCACCGGGACTGTGGTTATCTTATCATATGTGTGATTCATAGCTTCCTAATATGAACTTTTAAAATTATACCAATGAGCTAGAAGGTCTCTGAGAGGATTTACCAGAGCCCCTCTGTGTTGTAGGTTCAGAGGCTGTTACACAGTTTCTCCCTTCCTCTAGTCCCTCAGCACTCTCCCCTACCTCTGCCTGCTGTATAAAATGGGAGGGGAGAAATGCTTCTGCACTGTGTGACAGTTTGTGAATCTGCAGTATGGTGTCTTCAATGTTTACAGCTTCACAGGCTGTTACACTGTGCAGGACAATGCCCCCCCCCCTCTCACTGTGTCAGATTACAGTAGGCAGAGAAAGAGGTAAGTGCTAAGGGAGCTAAGGGGTAGGGTGAGATGTACTCCTACACAGTGTAACCCCTGTGAAGCTACAGCACAGAGGGGCAATGGTAGCACCCCCAGAGCTCTTCAGACGCATCATAATTTTAAAAGTTGATTTTAGAAGAAAGGAGGCCATGGATAACAAATATAAGAAGATTACCACAGTCCCGGTGCCTGGATCTATGAGTAATGTCCCTGGTTTATCAGGATGGATTTTGATGGTAGATTTTCTATAATGGGATGCCTCACAAGTTCCCCGTCTTCTGCAGCGTATCAGTCTGGCGCTGTGTATAATCTCCTGCTTTACAGGTAAATTGAGAGAGACACTAATGACAGTCTTAGGTAGAAATACCTTCAAAGCGGCTGTGATATTCTCAGATACGTCATAATGCAGCAAAGATCAAAACGCAGATTACCGCTAGACACAAGTGACGCCATCACAGGTGGACTTAGTAAAAATGACAAGATCTTATAAAAATTTCGCTTTTGATCTCCATTCCAGACAGAGAGAAATGTAATAGCAATTTCTATATATGGAATAAATTGATTTTCTTGTAATCTGGCTGCTCGGGGGAGGGATTACTTGTAAACACACCCCTGAGCTTCTTATTCTTCAGTTTAGTGATGTAACACTCGCATATTACCATCTATTACTGTTTTATTATCTACAATGTTTAACATATCAGGTGGGGCCAAAAGTTTCTTTCATGCAACTTATTCTTCAGAAGGGTGAGATAAAATAGTGACATGTAGGAAACACTATAGGGAACACATACTCTTAAAGGGGTTATCCAGATTCGCCATTGATAGGCCATTAAAGGGATATTACAGACATGTATCCCCTAAATTGAAATAAAGGATAAATGAGTGATCATGGGAATGTGAACCCACCCAATACCAGCAGATGGGTCACTGCAGGTCACCCTAAACTGCCTTATACTATTAAGGGCAGGATAGACTTGTCCTTTAAGCTTTTCTCAAAGTCCCATAGAAATTAATGGAGTCCAGTCCCAGTCTGTATACAGTAGCTTCGTTTCTGCTGATCACAGTATTCTTGGCTATTAGACCACATGCATTCAGACATTTATACCTATGAATAGGGGGTACATGCCTAGTGATATAATATCCCTTTAATATCAGATCAATGGGGTCCAGGACACTTAGGACCTCCACCAATCATCTGATTCCAAAAGCCTCCAGTGCCAAAATCAATACAGAGAATTGGAATGGAAGTTAATCTGCAGTAACACAGCTCGGCCACTATAAAGAAAACAAAGCAGTTTGTTTCTAGTTGATTCCAGTTGATTTCAGCTCTGGAGAAAGCCAAAAAATATCTGAGGGGATCCTGAATGCTGGAGCATCAATGATTTCATATTAATGATCATCAATATTAAGAAGCTGGAAACCCCCTTTAAATCACGTTACCTGGTACATGCAGACAGACTTTAGATTCTGCACACTGATAGTCCTGATTCTGTGTTACTCTTATTTGCATAGCACTGACATATATAGTAGAGATGATCAATGTCTTATTGTCTATCTAGGCTTGTGCCCCTTTATATCATTGGAGAAGCGTCAAAGAGACAAGCGAAAGAGACCCCGTGGGTACCTGCTACGTGGCGGTACAGAACTTCAGCACCTACGCCGAGTACTCGCCCTGCCGAAACCGTAAGTGCATTCATTACATACATTGTTAGGTGATACTAAAAGTGACCATACAGACAGTCCCAGGGTTCTCTAGGTTTGTTCTTAAGTTGAAACTGTATATTCTATAATTGTAACCCAAGCCAAAATTTTTTTTGTCTTTGTTTCAATTGGATTCTAAAAATGTTGGGTTGTCATAAGAACCGGGATTAACACTAAATCTTCATTACAGACACCTGTGATAACTGTTATAGCTGATTATTGTACCCTGGGACTAAAGTACAGTAAATTACCAACATCCAGAGGTCCGTTTTGTAACTAGGAGTCGTCTGTAAGTCGGGACCGCCTGTATTAGATATTAGCTCAAGAAAGCTAAGGTCAATCTTAAAGGGATTGTACAGTGAATAGGTAATGGGTAATATATGGTAACTTGCTACTCACCACCAACCTCTAAAACCATCTGCCCCGGTCTCCTGTCATCATTGACCACTTGTAAACACTCAGAAGAGGGAATCAGTCCACCCCAACCTCTAGATATGGAATTATACAGAGTACAGATCCAGAAGGCTGTGTCCACCATATAGTGGCCAACCAAGGGTACTGCAGCTTACCCCATTTAATATTGGACCTCTACCAATCTAACCACCTATCATGAGGATGGGTCATCGGGATAACAAATTGCCCCTTTAACTATATTTATGTACATGAAAAACCCCTTTAATTCTATTTATGTACAGAAGAAATTCTAAGCCAGGACTAGCGTTAAATTATACTAAAAAATGTAAATGTACAATTCCTGCAACTTATTTAATACTTGTAATTGCAAAGAAAGTTCACCGCTTCCTACAAATTGGGAATTTTCATAGAAAGTGAAGGGAAGTTACCAGCAGCTTTTCGCTTTTTCCTACGTTTTAGAAAAAAAAATAATCTATAAAAAGAATGACTATTGTGTCAAATCTACGGCAATTTTTTCCCCTTTCCTGAAGAAAAATCAACTTCATTGTTGGAAAAGGGAAACGTGATTTATTTGAAGTCTGAGTTTTCAGACTTTTTTCTAGATCTCGTATTATATGTCAGTGCCACAATTTAACTCTTGCTGTTGCTCAGTTTGGGAGCAGCTTTTAAATCTCAACACTTTTCTGTCATTTCTATTTTCCTGACACATTGACGCAAGTTTTGCCACATAATCAGAATGACAAATAGCAAACGCTCATTTGTTCTACTTACCATGTGCAAAATACATTAAAGAACATCTACCACCAGGATGAAGGATTGTAAACCAAGCACACTGACCTACTGGTGTGTGCACCCTCTTGCAGGATCTGTTCTTCATTTATCTTCTTGTTATCTTCTATCTCCCTGATTTTAAGAAAAAAAAAGCTTTAAAAATTAAGCAAATGAGCCTTAGGGGCCCCATTAACACCTCTGGAGCCTGGAGCCACATAGGCTCTCTAAAAACCAGCGAGATAGAAAATAAGAAGAAGATAAAAGAAGAGCAGATCCTGCAAGAGGGGGCAAACACCAGGATGTTGGTGTGCTTGGTTTACAGTCCTTCATCCTGGTGGTAGATTTCCTTTAAGGCCGTCAGCCACAATATAATATCACAATGCAAATCACCGCTAAAATCTGGTGCCAAAAAATCATCCAGCATCTAAAATAATAAATGCCCCGCCAATGTGTGGCCAATAACTATGTATCTGCTACTGTATGTACATATTGGAGGCTCCTTCATGATCACATTTGGTTTCACAGTTGATGCCCTAGGACAAAGTAATTAAAAAAATATAAAATATTAAAATATTTAATGCCATACTAATCCCCCACTACTCCAATTCTAATATCATAATGATCCCCCACTACTTCCATCCTAATACAATACTGATACCCACTACTACCATTCTATATTTTAAATCATGAATACTAAAACTCCCCTACTGTGCCCAATCCCCCTTCAACATCCCAAATTTGTGACATTACATCTGGTGGTGGCTCAGTCTCATTCGACTTAAAAGGGATTGAGCTGCAATTCTAAGCACAGCCACTATACAATATATGGCGCTGTGTTCAGTGAGCAGTAAAAAGACCCTGGTTCTTACTTGTAAGCTGCTGTATAGATTTACCTTTAACCTGAAATTTTAGCTTTAGCAGACTGTATTTTTTTTAAATTTTGCAGAAAATGCTGACCCAGCAGGACAAGGTTATTGTCAAGCAGGTTTCAGTTTGGACTTCTATAAGGTAATTACATTCTAGCAATAATTCCCCGGTTGTCGACAAAGCCCCTCCGAAGTCTCCAAAGTCTCTGGTTAAAACACGCCCACTAGAGCCGTTCTTTCCCGTCTCTCTGCTCATGCACTCACTCCTCCCCCCTCCCGCAATCTGCTGGAAATCTTGTGGCAGCAAACAGTCTGCGCTATGTGTTGCTAATATTTCTGGAAGAGAGCTGGAGAGCGAACAAGAGAAGGAGCAAAGAGGCGGGGGTAAAGGGCTCTTGTAGGCGTTCTTTAAACAGAGACCTCGGAGGTGCTTTGGCGACGCCCCCCAGAGCCCTTTGATATTAATTTGCATAAAATTGAAAGTTCTTTTTAGAAGTGTTCTACAAGAGCAAGGCTCCTAATAATACTAGGGAACAGTGATGATTAGACCCGCACCGCAATGTTTAGGTCTGTGCCAAATATTGCTTGATTTGGGTCCACCAACCCAGAATGCAACCAGAAATTTGCAAATGCGGTCGGACTTGGGCTAAGCCTTTTGTGTTAACTCTTTAAATGCTGTCGGTGCGTGCATGCCACCATTTCTTTAGCAAGTGTGCATCACCGTTTACTCTAGGATTGACACCCCCAAATGACGGGACGGGAACTGTCAATCTGCTGGAAAATGGAGGTTGTAGTGTTGCCATTTAAGGGTTAATTGGGGGTATTACTGATTGGGGGGAGCGTTCCGAACCCGAAGGGGTCCGATCAACCCACAAGTGATGTCATGGAGGGGGTGGTGCTAGCGCTTATCCTGGCACATGGATGGAGCTTTGTGTAATGTAAATATTTATAAAGTACAGATACAAAGTATCAGTTTTGTGAGTGACCTTGTGGCCGCGTGCACATTGTAGCGGTGAGGTTTATCTCTTGTGAAGGTCTCCTTACACACCAGCTGCTTGTGACACTGAAGGGTCTCAGCTGGGACGCGCTTCTCCTGGCTCGGCTCGGAAAATATTTAACTCAGCAGCAGGAGACGAGGACCATTACCAGCGGTTATCTGCCGCTTATTTATACGACATGTCAGCCGCAATGGATCGCTTCTCATTTTTCTTCATCTTGTGCAATATATTTTGGCTGCATCCATGAAACAAGGCTTTAATATTGATCCCGGATGACTCCGCTCTGTTGTTCTAGAAATTCTGCTTTTATTGCTTCGTTTTGCTGTATCAACAGATTAGAACATCTATGTAAATATTACATTAGGGGGGTTTCCAAAGAAGTAGGATTTCTAAGAATCTGGAGGGAACGACTAAGATATTGGGGCAGATTTTGTTTCCTGTCTCAGATTCAGTCTAAAGATGACCGTACATTGTAAATCGGTTGCACCTGTGTTTCCATATACATGCACACTCGGCTTGGCCAAGGGGTGCATGTGTCCTAAAAGGGGAGAAGTGCTAATGACAGTGTAGGTAGGTGCAGGATTGGTGGGAATGTGAAACCTGGCACCACCTACAATGATATGTTTTACACTAGGATCAAAAACATAGCGCCATCCTCACTGTAGTGGCCATCCCTGTCCACTGCAGGCTTAGCTCTCATAGAAATACATGAAAATGCATTTAAATATATTACTCTTATCTGTTTGTCTTCTGTCTAGAATGGAGACATCGCACTTGGAGGACCTGGAAGCTTTTACTGGCAAGGTAAGAGCACATCCATCATTTCCTCTAATATTTTCTGTAATTTACTGTATCAAAGTCAGACTATGTGATACATGTTTCAGATGATCATGAATCCCCATCTCTTTTTCCAAAAAAAGTTCCTATCCACCCCTCTACTACCAAACATCACCAACAGTGTACTGCTTGTGTTACCCTAGATCACCACTAGCAGTGCTCTCCTTATCCTCCTGCACTACCCTAGATCACCACTAGCAGTGCTCTCCTTATCCTTCTGCATTACCCTAGATCACCACTAGCAGCCCTCTCCTTACCCCCTGCATTACCCTAGATCACCACCAGCAGTGCTCTCCTTATTCTCCTGCATTACCCTAGATCACCACTAGCAGTGCTCTCCTTATTCTCCTGCATTACCCTAGATCACCACTAGTAGTGCTTTCCTTATCCTCCTGCATTACCCTAGATCACCACTAGCAGTGCTCTCCTTACCCCCTGCATTACCCTAGATCACCACCAGCAGTGCTCTCCTTATCCTCCTGCATTACCCTAGATCACCACTAGTAGTGCTCTCCTTATCCTCCTGCACTACCCTAGATCACCACTAGCAGTGCTCTCCTTATCCTTCTGCATTACCCTAGATCACCACTAGCAGCCCTCTCCTTACCCCCTGCATTACCCTAGATCACCACCAGCAGTGCTCTCCTTATTCTCCTGCATTACCCTAGATCACCACTAGCAGTGCTCTCCTTATTCTCCTGCATTACCCTAGATCACCACTAGTAGTGCTTTCCTTATCCTCCTGCATTACCCTAGATCACCACTAGCAGTGCTCTCCTTACCCCCTGCATTACCCTAGATCACCACCAGCAGTGCTCTCCTTATTCTCCTGCATTACCCTAGATCACCACTAGCAGTGCTCTCCTTATCCTCCTGCATTACCCTAGATCACCACTAGCAGTGCTCTCCTTATTCTCCTGCATTACCCTAGATCACCACTAGCAGTGTTCTCCTTGGCTTAGTGGTTAACATTACAGCCTTGCAGCGCTGAGGACCTGGGTTCAAGTCTCAGGGTCAACATCTGCAATGAGTTTGTATGTGCTCTTTGTGTTTTGTGGGTTTCCTATGGGTCCTCTGGTTTCCTCCCACACTCCAAAACATACTGGGAGGTTGATTAGATTGTGAGCCCCATTGGGGACAGGGACCGATTTGGCAAGCTCTGTACAGCGTAATCTATGTGCGATATATAAATAAATTATTATTATTATTCTCCTTAACCTCTGCATTACCCTAGATCACCACTAGTAGTGCTATTTTTACCCCCTACATTACCCTAGATCACCACTAGTAGTGCTCTTCTTACCCCTTTTGTTACCCTAGATCACCACTAGCAGTGCTCTCATTACCCCCTGCATTACCCTAGATCACCACTAGTAGTGCTCTTCTCACCCCCTGCATTACCCTAGATCACCACTAGCAGTGCTCTCCTTATTCCCTGCATTACCCTAGATCACCACTAGCAGTGCTCTTCTTACCCCCTGCATTACCCTAGATCACCACTAGCAGTGTTCTTCTTACCCCCTGCATTACCCTAGATCACTACTAGCAGTGCTCTCCTTACCCCCTGCATTACCCTAGATCACCACTAGCAGTGCTCTCCTTATTCCCTGCATTACCCTAGATCACCACTAGCAGCGCTCTCCTTATTCTCCTGCATTACCCTAGATCACCACTAGCAGTGCTCTCCTTACCCCCTGCATTACCCTAGATCACCACTAGCAGTGCTCTCCTTATTCCCTGCATTACCCTAGATCACCACTAGCAGTGCTCTCCTTATTCTCCTGCATTACCCTAGATCACCACTAGCAGTGCTCTCCTTATTCCCTGCATTACCCTAGATCACCACTAGCAGTGCTCTCCTTACCCCCTGCATTACCCTAGATCACCACTACCAGTGCTCTCCTTACCCCCTGCAGCACCCTAGATCACCACTAGCAGTGCTCTCCTTACCCCCTGCAGCACCCTAGATCACCACTAGCAGTGCTCTCCTTACCCCCTGCAGCACCCTAGATCACCACTAGCAGCGCTCTCCTTACCCCCTGCATTACCCTAGATCACCACTAGCAGTGCTCTCCTTATTCCCTGCATTACCCTAGATGACCACTAGCAGTGCTCTCCTTACCCCCTGCAGCACCCTAGATCACCACTAGCAGTGCTCTCCTTACCCCCTGCAGCACCCTAGATCACCACTAGCAGTGCTCTCATTACCCCCTGCATTACCCTAGATGACCACTAGCGGTGCTCTCCTTACCCCCTGCAGCACCCTAGATCACCACTAGCAGCGCTCTCCTTACCCCCTGCATTACCCTAGATGACCACTAGCGGTGCTCTCCTTACCCCCTGCAGCACCCTAGATCACCACTAGCAGCGCTCTCCTTACCCCCTGCATTACCCTAGATCACCACTAGCAGCGCTCTCATTACCCCCTGCATTACCCTAGATCACCACTAGCAGCGCTCTCCTTACCCCCTGCATTACCCTAGATCACCACTAGCAGCGCTCTCATTACCCCCTGCATTACCCTAGATCACCACTAGCTGTGCTCTCCTTACCCCCTGCAGCACCCAAGATCACCACCCATAATATTCTTCTAAACAATTCTGCCTCCTGTGTATTCCAGGGACAGTTTTCCGCTTGTATTACTGTTAGGATGCCGTTTTTAGCATTCCTGACGCGGTGATGTCATAGTTGGACATGGAATAACACATTATAGAGAATTCAAGTTTTCACACGGTTCTTGCCTAATCCAAGTATGTAAAAATCCATTTATCCTCACTCCATACCTATAGCCAGAGAGGAAGAATCGCTGAGTCCACTGTACAGCAAACACAGATTTATTACCTCCCGGCCTGTTTTATCTCTTCCACTTATAGTGATTTGTCATTGCTGGCCTGCAAGCTGAGTGCTCAGGGGGAAGCGCAGGCTACGATACACCAAGCCGGGACTATGTGCCCGGAGATGAATGACCATGTCCATGATAAAACAAGAGAGAGAGATGACTTGTATTTGCGCAAATTTTGCATTACACAATGATTTCTTCTCCTCTGGAATCCAAAATTTGGGTTGAAATTTGGTTTCCCTAGAGCAGTGCATCCTGGGAGATTAAGATATTAGCCTATCTCAATAAATACGGCGCCGTGCGCGCTTTGCCGTCTATGGGGGACGTATATATGGCGTATACATATGTCGGCCATATATACAACCCCCATACACCGTGTGAATGTAGCGTAACTCTTAGCTTCCCTTGTAGTTGCCACTTCCCTGATTCCGGAACAGTTGGAATTTTTTTCCTACTCCTCACCGTTCCTGAGCAAACATTTCAGTTAGTTCCATCACCGGATATGCTAATTAGGTTCTCCACTGCCAGGTGGGTGGTCCCGGGGTGGAGCAGACAGCCTGGCACCACCTACCTGCCAATATAAAGTGTAACTAATGCTGAAACTAATGGCACTGATTCTTTGGAAATGGTTGGGGAAAGAGAAATAATTCCAACTGTGCCGGAATCGGTAGAGCAAAAAATTGCCACTGGTGGATGTGGTGAAAGATCTTCTACATCGACCAACTATTTGGCAGGACCCTCTGAGGTCTCTAACTAAATTCTTTGTTCTTAAGGGAGATCATCCTCCACCAGTGGTAACTGGCAGTGACTTAGTCACCTCTCTCCACTGAAAACACTCGCACACTTGGATAGTTATGGGATCATGGAAGTAAGCTCGATATTGAAAAACTTGCGGAAGCTCAACTGCTGTGATTCCCACTACTATCTAATGGAGCATTGGCAATAGTGGATTATAATATAGGCAGTTTGGGAGGTAGAAGGGGGCCCAAGCCTTTTGGGGGCCCATGGCCACTTAAAGCACCCACCAAATTTTATACTCAGAAAGACCTTCACCCATGATATAACATGAAATTCCTCCAAAGGTTCTGAAACCACAGATGGAAAGCAGCAGAAGGGGCACCCCCTCCATTCTCCAAGAAGCTGATTATAGTTCCAGATGTAGGAAGGGATTCCAGACTTGTAGGGGCCATAATACTCATACAGTCAAGAGCCCATGGTGGTCTTAATCCGCCCTGAGCATTGGTCAAGCATGCACTCCGATCCATTCACAGTCTATCAGCTTCCTATATCCAGTGGGATCATTTTTTACCCCATCTATCTATATCAAATTGGGGACCAACTATGACGGTCCTCATTCTATAATCTCCAGCTCAATATGGGATTATAAATCTTACAATGTAACCTAGTAATAAACATTAACTAAATAAACAACCACCAAGAGTTAGATGGATAAAATAACTTGATCACCGTGGCCTTTATTTATTACCAAACTAAAATAGAACTTTGTAAAAACAAAGACCAAGACCTTTAACTCAAGTATAATAAAATTACGCTCAGCCATAAGAACAAGAAAATGATACTCATCGATTCACATTATGAAAAGCAATTTTGCCCAGGTACATAAACAAGACCATGATGAATATGAGAATTAAAAGCATAAGGGTGATGCCACACATGGTGTGGTTTGAACCTGTTTTTGGTCCGTTTTTATGCAGTCCGTCCAAAAACACATGTTGCATCCGTTTTTGACAGGTTTTTATCAATTATTTTAATTAAAATTGGTCAAAAACTGATGCGTTTTTTGGACAGACTGCTTAAAAACGGACCAAAAACGGGTTCAAAACGTCATGTGTGGCATCACCCTAAATGCGGAGGGAGAAAGGGCAAAGCAGGTCCAGACGATCAGGAGTATTTGAGAAAAATGGTCAGAGAATACATCATATTTATGTAAAAATAAAGATTATTAACAAAAATTCCTGACCGTGTGACCACAAATTCTGCCCAATGGCTCACTGTCACCTGTGGCTCGAGCCAAACTTCCCCCAATGACAGCCGACCACTGTCTAATAGCTGAACTCAATCAAAACCCTGGTTTACATATTTCCCACCTAAACTATACCAAGCGATGACTATAATCCCATGAGGATCACTCCTAAGGGTGAAGACACACGTGGCGTTTTTAGGCCGTTTTTGGGCCGTTTTTAGTTAGTGCGTTTTCATATCGTAAAAAAAGGCATGCGTCAAAAAACGCATCCGTTTTTTGAAAGCACATGCGTTTTTGTCCGTTTTTCAGAATCTGCGCAATTAAAAGCGGACAAAAACGCATGCGTTTTCAAAAAACGGATGTGGTTTTTAACGTTGTTACGATCTGAAAACGCACTAACTAAAAACGGACCAAAAACGGCCTAAAAATGCCACGTGTGTCTTCACCCTAAGAGTCCAAACATTATTTGGCTACTTATTGTACCAAGTGTTATTAAGGATAGGGGATAAAAATCTGATGGTTTAGGGTTCGACTTCTGGCACCCCCAGCAATCACAAAAATGGACTTCCATCAATCACGGTAATAATGGCCCCTATCTCACTAATTGATGGAGTAGCAGAAGAACCTATACTGAGTGTGTGTAGGAAATTGCTGAGCACAGCGCTGGGGTATCTCTGGCATTCTCAGTAACTGTCTATAGGAGTGCCATTCCCGTGATCGGTGAGAGGCCCAGCAGTTGGACCTCCACGATCATTCCTGTGGATAGGGGGATAACAATAATACTTGTACAACACCTTTCATTTCAGTGGATGTCATGCTCTACATTTTTATGTAAGCCACAACTTCCCCTAAAACAAAACTGAGCAAGACTTCAGACATCCCCTTTAAGTGCAGACCTGAAGTGCAGATGGGTTCCAGATGGAAACACAGAACATTTTAGCTTTTGCCTTGGATGTGTGAAGAGTAGAGCGGACAATGTAATCGCACTCTGTGTACGGCACGTGATCAGTTTGTAGATTTTCGGATGGAATGTGATGTAACTGCAGACCACAGAATGTATTTTTAGGATCTGAACCGTCGCCAGATCAACCCATTGCCAAGTTTAGGCACTAGAATAAAATCTGCTTTAATTACGTCCATCATTAACAATAGGATATTACTTCCACCTGTGGAGCACAATTATCCCCAATCCTTATGTTCTTCCTACACTGTACCTTCAGCCGTATCAATTGCCGGCTGCTTGGTTTTTCTCCGTTTTTTTTAGGTTTTTTTTCTCCATTCACACATTTCCGGTCATAAAAAGTAAGCAGATGTTTGGTTTAGACTTGGCCAGGTCAGATTTGTTAGTAAGCGGAATAGTCCGAGGTGTAGTTTAAAAGCCCCATGAATCACATGTATAAACCAGTACTTGCACAGCCCTATCAGTCCTAGTTAAAGTTTCTTTGGCTTGGTTATTGAGTTTATTAGAATCTAAGGGCGCATTCACACGTGGCAGTAATGCATGCATTTTCAAATGCATCAGAACAGCAGAGAAGAGGAGATTTCCCTGATTACGCAATGTTAATGCATGCATAGCTCATGTGTTTTGTAAACTAATTGTTAACAGCTATGTAATCAGCTGCTCCGATGCGTTTGAAAACGCATGCTTTACTGCCACGTGTAACCGCACCCTGAGGCCTTGTTCATACATTGGGGCAGATTTAATGACCCGGTCCATTCGCGATCCAGCGGCAGATTCTCCTACGCTGGTTCACTAAGGTAGTGCGCCCGATGTCCACCAGGTGTCGCTGCTGCGCTGAAGTCCGTCGGATTTCACTGGAGTTCACCAAGCTATCCTGGGTGCAGGTAAGTGCGTGTCAGGGCGCTGTCCCACGTTGCGTTTGCAAATGCAGACGCAGACCAAACCGCGCCCACCGGGGCGGTCCGCGGTCCGATCGCATCGGTGTTTTTCTATGGAAACGCCTGCACGGCTCGTTCCCGATCGCAGGCGTTTCCATAGAAACACCGATGCGATCGGACCGCGGACCGCCCCGGTGGGCGTGGTTTGGTCTGCGTTTGCAAACGCAACGTGGGACAGCGCCCTCAAGAGACACTTTTTTTTAAAATACTGCGGTTTTTCCAAATCTGTCGGGTTTTCGGACGGCCACGCCCTCCGATTTCCGTCACATGCACGCCGGCGCCGATGCGGCACAGTCTGATCACGTGCGCCCAAAACCCAGGGCAATTCGCCGCAAATCGGAAAAATTTGGGTAACTCAACGAAAATGTGCAATTCGGGCCCTTAGTAAATTACCCCCATTGCGCTTGAATTGCGTTTGGAAACGCAATTCAAGCGCATCAGGTAGGAGGCACTTTTAATTACAGAAGCTTGTAGATATAAATGCTTGCATTCCGGAACTTACAACCAGTTTACAAGGTTCTAACACATCTGGGATCGAGTTTCAAGTGCAGTTTGACTGCTGAGTGTGCAGGACGTGGACGTGGCAGATTTTTGAATACTTCATTTTTTTTAGTGTACCTTTAATATACAGTATGCTACACAATTCTGTCGAGTTGCTTTAATAAACTAAGCACTAGTGTTTGCGTTGGTTTCCTCTGGGACCTCCGGTTTCCTCCCACACTCCAAAACATACTGGTAGGTTGATTAGATTGTGAGCCCCATGGGGACAGGGACCAATGTGACAAGCTCTGTGCAGCGCTGCATAATCGGTGTGCGCTATATAAATAAAAGAATTATTATTATTATTATTATATTAGCACACCCCTTTTTTCAGTCTTGTCGGGCACAGTGCACACAGACAGACAGACAGAATAGATCTGGCCCAATGTATTAATAAGGCCTGAAGGACATTGGACAATAAAAAATGTTTATGAAATATGGTTATTTTATTAAAAGTTTCATGCAATAATTGTATTTGTATTTAGGGCAGGTCTTCAGCGCCAACATCGCCGAAATAATTAAAGGCTATTCCTTTCGGAACATCATAAGGGACCTCACTGGAGAGAAGAAGACCAAAGTGGGTGACTCGGCCTATGATGATAGCTACCGAGGTAAGACGTGGCGAGAGTCTCCATTGTGCCGTGATTACATATCATTATGACAATGTTCTTATTCTATCTGTAACAGTTCTGCTGCTACTAACAACACACACAGAGATGTATGTACAGATTTCCCAGCACAATACCTGGCTGCAGTACTATCTTCTCAATACTGCTCCAAGATTTACTTTAAAGGGGTCTAAATCAACAATGCATTTGCCATTTGTTTAAAGGGGTTTTGCAGTTTTTTCAGAAAAAGGAATAGGGGCCAGGGTAATGGTAAGGAAATATCCTTGCTCCATGTTCCAGCGCCACCTCTGCCGCCCTCCACCAAATCTCCTGGTTGGGCCAGCAGTGTCAGTGATTACTCAACCACCTGTGTTCAACCAGTGTCCCAGTAGGACTCGATGACTTTGGACAAGGGCCCCAATCACTTTGGACAATCGTCCTGATGACTTCAAACAAGGGTCCCAATGACTTTGGACAAGGGTCCTGATGACTTCAAACAAGAGCCTGATGACTTTGCACAAATGAGGTGGTAGCAGTAGGAACGATTACCCTTGCACCTGTCCCCAGTGGGGTCCAGAATCCATGGAAGACCCTTGCCCTGTCCCCAGTTGGGTCGAGAATTTGTGGAAGACCCTTGCCCTGTTCCCAGTGGGGGCCAGTATTTGTGGAAGACCCTTTCCCTGTCCCCAGTGGGGGCCAGTATTTGTGGAAGACCCTTTCCCTGTCCCCAGTGGGGTCGAGAATTTGTGTAAGACCCTTGCTCTATCCCCAGTGGGGTCTAAAATTTGTGGAAGACCCTTGCCCTGTCCCCAGTGGGGTCGTGAATTAATGGAAGACCCTTGCCGTGTCCCCAGTGGGGTCGTGAATTAATGGAAGACCCTTGCCGTGTCCCCAGTGGAGTTGTGAATTAATGGAAGACCCCTATGGTCTATAAGCTCCTATCACCAGGGGAACTAGCACTAATTTCCCCGGAAGTAGCTGATGTATGGGAGAAATTAATTTAAATGAATGGGGGGAAGGCATTTGGCTGAGCTGTGAACCTCCCTTTAACATCCATATGGGTTATAGGCATATGGACAAGAGTTCTTGTGTGAGACCTCCCAGCCTGTAATCTAATTTCCATCCCGTTTTATCACTCCCACTTTAGTATATGTAAATATGTGGATAATCCGCACTTGTAAAATCCTAGAATCTGTAGAAGTCATCCCAGCGGTTGCGGCTCGGCGGCGAATAAACAGGATGTCGCCCATTTAGATATCCCCCTCTATAAAGCGTTTGGTTCTGGTCTCTTTTATTTATATATGTGGAGATAGTTTCATTTCCTAGATAATCTCTCGCAGAGACGCAACCCAATGTTTATTAACATTGAAAATATACAAACCTTCGTTACATTTATTGAGAGGAAATTAATTCCTTTACCTCCCGGGGAGGAGACGGATCCTTTGGTGCCGGAGCGCTATCTTGTAGGCCACATTAGTAGTGAGGAATTCGGCTAAATGGCTTCTTATAAATAAATAAAAGGACAATCTTCCTTAATCTAATCCTGGTTTCTAATTGGCTCTGTGTTCTGGTCATCTAAATGAGGCGAACGATGGATAGAATGGAATAGAATGTTCCTGTTGCCAATTAGTAGGTCAAGTAGTTGTTACCTTTCCCCTTGTTTAGACACATCTTAAAGGAACACTCCAGTCAAAGCTAATCCATGGAATAATCCATGGTGCTGGGCCAGGTGGGAGGAGCAGGACTCATTGGGGCAAATTTACTTACCCGGTCCTGTTGCGATGCCCAATTCGGAATGTCCGATGAAGATGAAGTCCAGCGCGATGCACAGAGCTCGTGCACCGAGTTCCTGCATCCGTCGCTTCCCTCGCTGAGTTCACCTTCTTCTTCCCGGTGCATGTGAGTGCATGTCTTGCGTCACAATTCGAAGTGTTAAATCCCGCGTGTTGTCCGAATCCGTCGGGTTGTCCGACGGCCCGCCCCCCGATTTGTGTCGCTTGCAAGCTGGTGCCGATGCAGCAAAATCCCCTGTCAAATGTGCCGCAAAATGGAAATGCGCTCCGCGGTCCCATGGTAAATGAGCCTCATTGTCATTGTATTCCTAGAACCTGGAGTCCTGCTCCTCCCTCCAGGACCTGCACAAGGTAGAATTTAATGGATCTACTGTGACTGGAGTGCTCCTTTAAGATACTGTTGAGGAGCTCTGAAAAAATTTGGGGATAACTTGAGTGAAGAGGAAACTTAAGGAAGGACACATCTATAGGAACCAGATGTTCAGTTTAGAAGACACAATCTACTCATAGTGTAGGCCACTTCCACACATTATGAAGTCCTTAGGTCCACCTTCTTCTGTCCTGATTAGTTGCTTAGTCAGGAGCAGTGTTGCAGATTTTCCTTAAAAATTGGGCGCTGTTATTGAAGGTAACACACAGCAGACACCCACCACCCAGAATTTTTTATTTACTAAATCGTAGTCAGGAATAGTTAGCATAGAAGCGGTGACCTGTTCTCCTATCAGGTGACTCTGTTACTATGTATTTCTCTAAAATGATTGCTGATTTGTTATGTAAAACCGGCTGTAAGTCACAGACACGCCCCCTACAGTTCTCCGAATAGTGGGCGTGTCTGTGACAGGATCAGCAGCATTCAGAGACCTCACGGGAAGTCAATTAAAGGGGTTCTCCACTTTCAGCAAGTAACTGAGATTTGTGTACAACATGGGATCATTATAGAAGCAATCATGTATTATTCGGGCAATCAGCCCCAAATTCCTTCCTTTTATTGTTCAGTATAATTTCTGAATGAGGTAGGCGGCCATCTTGCCTCCTGGAGGACCACAGTGACAGCCCATATACTGTCGCTATAAACCCACCATTATATGCACTAAGGTAGAAAGGACTAGAATTCCTTATGTGTGATGTCTGGTGCATAGGTCTGTATAACATGAACGGCGGTTTGGTATGTGTTTACATGATCTTGCATGTCTAATCAGGATTTGTGGCTTCTCATTGGCTGTACAATGGTTCCGGTTGACGAAAAAACATCTCCGTGAGTAATTGTCTCCCAGTGTATAAATAGAGGATACGCTGCCTACTGTGTAACCCAAGGCTTTTCCTCCTTCTCATCTGGTAGCTGGAGCATAATGTGAGGCCTGTTGTGATGTGGCCGTCCATAATGTTCTGTAATAGAACTAATTGCAACCATTCACTTTACATAATGAGGAGATTATCCCGTTACTGTAATCTTCCTGTACAGCGGCAACTTCTTGAGAAGTTTCTAAGGAAGGATATTTATGACCATATATAGAGATGGGCAAGACTTTTAAGATGCGAGTCAGAATTTTTTGGACCCAGGCCCAAACGACTTTGCTCCAATTATCCTGGAAATTGGTATGAAACTCTCTCTAGTCCTCTAAAACACAGATCATTTTCTCGTTTCGTTAATTTCTAAAAAGTGTTTCTTAAAGAGGACCTGTCACACAGTAAAGTGAGCAGCTCCTAGCGCTACCCCATTATTAGCAGTGTTAAACTGCTTGATTTATCGGAACCCTCTGAAAGATGTAGCCCCGGAACGCTGTACCGAGCTGACAGCGGTCCAGCGTATTCATGAGGGGGCGGTCCAAGTCGATGCTTCTTCCCCGGACTGCCCCTCCCCTTCCTCGGACCGCCCCCTCATGAATATGCTGGACCAAAAATCAATTAAGAAGTATAACAAGCAATGGTGTAAATGGCTGGAGTGTCCGGGACTGGGAACAACAGAACTGGTCAGGAGATGGGAGAGATGGCGACTAGGGTAGACATCAGGGACGTGAGGAAAATAGGGGAGATGTGGAGAGGTAGGGGGTCCTGCATCTGGACATGGAGCCTATCAATCCAGATGAGAAGGGGAAGAGAGGGGAATGGACCGTGGGGGGAGGGGGGTGTTGGTTGGGTAGGGGTTTAAGTTAAGAAAATAACAATGTTCTATTTGTCAAGGTTTCCATTCATTTGGTATATGTATAAAGAAATGCAAGACAATACTTGTAAATATCTGCTTTAATAAAGTTTATCTGATTTTTTTTTTTTTAATGTAGTCTGCCAAGCATGTTATAAAAATGTATCGATGTGAAGATAATTTCCCATAAATGTAGTCATATGGTCCCTTTAAAACGCAATTGTCCTCCTTGGATACGACCACCCCCACACTCCAGCTGTGGCCAGACATGCTCTATTGAGACGCCCGACCACCTGGATTAAACATTCATTACCAAAGGACGGCTGTGGGACATGTAGTTAGTCCCAGACATTTCAAATGAGAACGCAATTAGTTTCTTTGTGCAATCACTCCAGCAGCGGTGGTCGTATCCAAGGGCAGCTGTCCTCCATTTCTAAGTCACCATATGGCTAAATTTTTGGTTAAATTATATTCATACAGGTAAATTTTGTTTTAAAAACAGCCAATATATGAAATTAATGTTTAGGGCAGATGAATTAAAATAAATGTGAATCTCCATTTGGTACTATCCTTGTGAGTACTATACATTGTGATAATTAGAACAGCCCAGAATTAGCAGATGTTTCAATGAACAAATTGCTAGTTTTAGAGATTCATCCACCCCCAAAAACATTTGATATAAATCTGTTCATCTTACTTTCCTCCTAGGCCTGGTACCAGCCGATTAGATTGTATTATTAATGCAATGGGCTGTCTCTAAGGGTTCTGAAGGCATCAGTGTCAGTGCCCATCACTTCTGCATCTCTCTACGTGGCGGACATAAAAATCAAATATTAAAACCACTTATCTTTTAAAGTGGAAATCTCCTCCAAGTCCTGTATTGTCTGTACTGTGTTATGACCCGGCGCCATCTATGACTGTATCATGAATCCTGTGACGTATATTTGCATAGTGAATTGATTGCACATTATTTCTTCTTCATTGTCTTTCTTAACAGGGTATTCAGTGACCGTAGGAGAATTTACAGGCGATTCAGAGCAAGGTAATGTACCAAGCCCAGACCACAGACCTGGGAGCATTAGGATTCTCGTAAGAGAAGTCATCTCCATAAAGCATCCATCATGGTCGGGGATACGTCTCTGGTTAACTATAAAAGCATTAAATATTAAAGGGTTAAGGGGGTTATTGGCAGGGGATGCAGAAGGTGGGATTCATTCCATAGTGATCTGATGGAGTCCACAGTGATACAAATGTGCAACCTTATAATGGCCAATCATAGGGAAAGCAATTGTGTATATAAAAGAGACATAAAGTAGGGGGTGATGTGGATTATGCAGCTTGAAACGTTCCTATGTAGTGAGTGAATGGAGAAAAAGGAACTCCTGGTCTGGATTTGGCAAAATTAGTGCTACAAAATATAATAAAATACAATAAATAAAATAAACCAAATAAAATAACAATAACATAAACCAAACAAAATAAAAATATAATATAATGCCTTGTTCTGTCAAGGATTTTTTACTTATTTATGACTTGTACTTCAAAAGGGGTGTGGCTCTGTGAAACGGGTGTGGCTCTGTGAAAAGGATGTGGCTCTGTAAATGGGGTGTGGCTCTGTGAAAATGATGTGGCTCTGTGAACGGGGTGTGGCTCTGGGAAAGGGATGTGGCTCTGTGAATGGGGTGTGGCTCTGTGAAAAGGATGTGGCTCTGTAAATGGGGTGTGGCTCTGTGAAAATGATGTGGCTCTGTGAACGGGGTGTGGCTCTGGGAAAGGGGTGTGGCTCTGGGAAAGGGATGTGGCTCTGTGAATGGGGTGTGGCCCTGTGAAAAGGATGTGACTCTGTGAATGGGGTGTGGCTCTGTGAAAAGGATGTGGCTCTGTGAATGGGGTGTGGCTCTGTGAAAATGATGTGGCTCTGTGAACGGGGTGTGGCTCTGTGAAAATGCTGTGGCTCTGTGAACGGGGTGTGGCTCTGTGAAAAGGATGTGGCTCTGTAAATGGGGTGTGGCTCTGTGAAAATGATGTGGCTCTGTGAACGGGGTGTGGCTCTGTGAAAATGCTGTGGCTCTGTGAACGGGGTGTGGCTCTGTGAAAGGGATGTGGCTCTGTGAAAGGGGGGTGGCTTTGAAGAAAGGGTGGGATCTATATTGTTACGGTTTGTTACAATTGCAATGCAATTGCACCGAAAATGATGCAAATTTCCACCACTTTTGGTGAGTTTTTCTAAGAACATATAGGAGGTGCAAAGATAGACCAGATAATAATGCCAGAATAATCATTTATATTGGGTTGCAAAACTATTCACACCCATGAACTATAATAATATTATAGATACAGCCACAACTAAACGTCACCTAATAGGTAAATAGAGAACTTACCATTTATACTCGAGTATAAGCCTAGTTTTTCAGCACAAATAAATGTGCTGAAACCCCAAACTCGGCTTATACTCGAGTGAAAAAAATATATAGGTTTTACCAGGTTTTGCGGTAAAATTAGGGACCTCGGCTTATACTTGGGTTGGCTTATACTCGAGTATATACGGTATGTATGTAATTTATTCTGTAGAACTTCAGCTGTTTTCTGAGGACTCAGAGGTTTGTTAGAGAACATTAGTGAACAAACAGCTTTGTAAAAAACCAAGGAACAAACAGGACAGCCCAGGGATAAGGGAAAGGGTATGGCTACAATTTCCTACATTGTGATTGGCTGGAGGAAATACCAATGAAGAAGAAGGAGGTCCTTTACATTCAGGTTTGGGGACGGTCTAAGATCATTTAGTGATCAGTGCGCCATTCATTTCCCGTATACCTTAAAGGGACAAAATTTTTCCAACAAAATGGGTCTTGTGTAAGGGAATGGGGCATCCTAATCCTATATGGTTTGATTTGGTTGGGGACAATTTGCTCTCGGCAAAAACATTTATTTTATTTACATTTCATCTATGCAAATTGATCCCGTTGGATTATATTTGTGGTCATCGGTTTCATCCAGTGACTACTTACAAAAAAAAGTGAATCTGGGGGAAAGTAAGGTCTTAGTTTTTAGTTTGTAGGATTCAGGCTTATGAGGTTTGTGAGGCAGAACATGTAGACCGAGGGGGGGCAGGAACTACCATAACAGGAACCAGCTGTAGGAGAACCTGTCTGTACGAGGGGGTCTTACTTAGTAGATGAAAGGCCCCACTGCTGCCACTTCCACCCTATAACAAGCTGTTCCTGATGGGAGATCACATTGATTGAGTGTGTTTTGGATATAGACTTCCTTTCGGGCAGCCGTCGTCAAGAGTTCGCTGCTTTGGGCTTGTCAGATCACAGAGTAATTCTGCACTATTCACGGGGGCATGGAGGGGCGTAAGGAAACCAGTAGGGTGTATATCAGCAGCAGTAGTTCCATCAGTCCATTGTTAGGGCCATGTGATTTCTTACGTGTCTCACAATTTTTAGGCTCAACTTAGGGATCAAAAGTTCGGAGCCACTTAAAGGGTTTTCTGACTTCAAAAACTAATTTTTTTTTATAAATTAGTGGAGAAATGTAGAGTTTTATCTTTGAAGACATTTATCCCCTATTCACAGGATTGGAGATAAATGTCTAATCTTGGGTTGGGGTGGAACTCCTGGGATACCTATGGATTGTCCCATATAAGCCATCATAGAAATCTTGTAGAATTCAATGGAGCGAAGGACACGTTGGGGGTCATTTACTAAGGGCCCGATTCGCGTTTTCCCGACGTGTTACCCGAATATTTCCAATTTGCGCCGATTTTCCCTGAATTGCCCCGGGATTTTGGCGCACACGTTCGGATTGTGGCTCATCGGAGCCGGCATGCACGTGACTGAAATCGGGGGGCGTGGCCGAGCGAAAACCCGACGGATTCGGGAAAACCGCCGCATTTTTAAAAAAAAGTGTTGCGGGGCTCGCGCTTACCTTCACCAGGAATAGGCCGGTGAATTTCAGGGCATTCCGGTGGGCCTTGGGGAACTTCAGTGCAGCAGCGCCACCTGAGGAACTACCCGAATCCACCGTCCATCCAGAGAACGCGCCGCTGGATCGCAAATGGGCCGGGTAAGTAAATCTGCCCCGTTGTGTTGATTAATATGGAATCTCTAGGAAGACTTAGAGGATAGTCAATCCCAAAAGACCACAAGGAAGCAGGGTTCCAACAGGGACCTTTAAAGGGGAACTTAGAAAGGAACTTGGAACACATCCAAAAGATAGGGAACAATGGTCATGGTGGTCTAACCACTTGGGATCTCCATTGATTACAAGGGGTTCCAAGCCGGCAAAGACTGGCCCAGAGGAATTTGCTAGACCAAGGCCCTAACACAATTATAGGCCCTGGAAGTACAGCAAATTGAAGGCTACTAGTGGTTCCTTTGTGGCCTCTAGAATCATTTTCTCTGGTGGGTCCGAGGAGGCCCAATGCAGTGCTGTCCTGAATGAAATATCATGGAGCATATACATCTGTGATCAGCTGCTACCTCATTCAAATAGAGGACCATTGTCAATGGTGGGGGGGGAGTCTCAGCAGGTCAAACAACTTTTTCGTGGAGGACATCCCCTTGTTGTAGGCAAAATCATAGTAGACAGAATAAAAGGAATTACTTGATGCTCCTCAAGACCTCCACCAAATATTTTAATCTGCTGGAAATATGCTGTTGGGACATGATTGCCAAAATACATTTATTATTTCTGTCGGAAAAATTCCCTTTTTAATCCTTATGCTAATGAAGCAGTTGGTATAGTCAGGGCATATCCTCAGCACCTAGAGCACTGCTATTCCTGCCTGGATCACTACCCTCACCATCAGAAAAGCAGGATTTGTCTTGAGAGAAACAGGGGTTGACACTAGAAGAAGAGGGAATCGACTCAAATGGGTTCACCAACTACCTCATTAGCATACGGATTACACTGGGGATATCTTGTTTACAGGTAATGGACAGAAATACTAAGATATGTTGGAACCCACAGTGAACTTCTCAACAACATACTACCATCACATTATAATGATTGGGGAGGTGGTAGCCGCTCACTAATGGGGCCCCTCTTAACCCTAGACATGTTTTTATCACTTCTGTCAGCCTCGTAATAATAATGGTTTATATTCAATGATTGCTCATATGAAAATGATTCAGTTTCTGTAGATAATTCCGGGATTTCTTCCCAATCATGCTTCCCAGCATCTGATGGTTTCCAGTAACGCTGAGCAGATACAGAAGTATATATATATATATATATATATATATATATATACTGTATATGTAGGCACACATGAACTATAAATGGAATATCCAGAAACGGGATCCCAGCAGAATGTAACCACAAAGTGTGATTATAACACAGCACTATTGCCAGTTAGTGGTGTAATGTATAGCGGTGATTAGAAGCAGAAACATGACTGTGTGGTTACCCATACGAAGAACCCAATACAGAATCTAATTCCAGCTCTTCCCATATTATAGGAAATAATTTAAAAAATAAATTTTACATTTTTATGTGAATAATTACTTGAACACTGAAAAACACGCTATGGGTTGATTTTTTTTTTTTTTTGCTCTCTGCAGATCTTTTTAGCTGTGCTGTATAGGCTGGGACAGAGTAGGCATCTCAGAGTGGTCTCAGAGGTCTCAGAGGCTAAAAAGTATCTGCTTTTTTTAATCAGACTTTTGATACGTCTCAGTGATAGGTTCAAAGTTTAGATCAGTGGAGATCAGTGGGAATCTATGATCAGTGGGGATCCGGGTGCTAGTCATTCAAATAAAGAGAATGACGTGTTCAGTTGGGCTCAGTGTCTCTTCAGTTTTATCTTGAGCGTGCACTTTGTGGATTTGATACATTTACCAGTATATACATTTTTTTAATGTGAATAATTATGTGAACACTGAAGAACAAGCAATGGGCTGACTTAGTTTCTGATCTAGTAAGATCTTTTTGGCTGCGCTGTATAGGCTGGGACAGAGTAAGTAGAGTCTCAGAGGCTAAAAAGTATCTGCTTTTTCATTAGATTTTTGATATGTCACAGTGATAGGTTCAAAGTTTTGATCAGTGGGGATCTGGAGGTTGGAGACTTCCTCTAAAAAAAGCAAATAAAGGGGCAGAAGTATTCACTTGGGCAAAGTGTCTATTTCGTTTTTTTTTGGTAAGACAAGCGTGCAGTTTGTGGACTTGATGTATATACCAGGAAAATCAGTTTTGGGGCCCACCACTGTACAGTTACATGCAATAAATACCTACAAATTGCTAAAGCATAGCTGACACAAGCTTCATTTAGTAGTAGCCGTCTAGTTCTTTGCCATTGACTGTCAGTAACCCGCTGACAGGCTGTAGTCTTGAATTTAGGAATACATGCCTGTAGAGCAGTAGGCCTCAGACAGCAGCAAGTTGCTTCAAAGTGATTGGGTCCTCTTAACATGAATGAGAAGGTGGAGCTAGGGAAGAATAGGTAGTAGTGGATTATAATATAGGCGGTCGGACGGTTTGGGTGGTATCACGGGACCCAAGCCTTCTAGGGGGGCCCATGGCCACCCAAACCACCCACCAAATTTTGTACTGAGAAGGACCTTCACTAATGAAATCCTCATACATCTGTTCCTGCTCTCAATAGACACGTACACAAGAGCCATTTCTGGACCTTTGAAGGTCCTCCAAAGGTCCTGAAATTGCAGATTGAAATCACTCAGGAGGGACACATCCTCCATTCCCCAAGATTCCAGACTTGTACAGTCTATAATATTCATACAGCCCAGGGTCCATAGCAGTCTTAATCTGCCCCTGAAAATAGGTACTGACTGGCTGGACACTGCATCTATATATAATCTCAGTCAGTCAATCTACAGCATAGAAAAACACATCAGGGAGTTTGTTACATAATCTACATAGATTATATGGATTTAATTACTTTATCCCTTTTATTTCATTTTGTTGACAGAGTTGGTGGCAGGAATCCCGAGGGGTGAACAGAATTTTGGATATGTATGTATCACTGGTTCAATTCTTACTGTTTATGTTTTATCTATGTACATAGGCATTAAATTACCTCCAGGCCCATTAAAGGGAGTCTACTACTTCCAACAAGAGCATGTTGTATAGAAATTCAATGTGTTTTCAAAGCTGCATTTAGTATTTCTGTACATTATGCCATTTCCAAGGTATTCCTAGTTTATTCCATATGCTAATTAGGCAGTTGGTGCACCCAGGGTGTACACTCAGCACCCAGAGCACTACTATTCCTGTATGGACTATTTCCCTCACCATCAGATAAGCAGGAGATTTATCTTGTGAGAAGCATGGGGCAATACTGGAAGAAGTGGGAAGGGATTTAGGTAGGAAAAGCAGTGCACCAAGTGCAGAGGGTCCACTCGGGTACACCAATTGCCTCATTAGCATAGGGAATAAACTGGGAATCTATTGGAAACGGCATAATGTACAGAAATAATAAGGCCATGTTAGAAATCACTGCAACATTTTACCTGCAGATTATATCACTAAATATAACTTGTTAATAATAAAAATTATAACAGCTTTTCAAGTATAAATACATAAAATTACAATAGGAATGTGTCAGGTTGAACATGAGGTCTGATTGGCTGGAGAAGCTGAGCAGATATATAGTTTTGTTCTAAACGATTCAGTATAATTTGTGTTTTTTAATTGAAATCCCTGCTTTTTCTTTACTCAGGAGTCCAGTAGGCAGTCTTAGTTATCAACAACTATCTATATATACAAGAAGGAGGTCAATCACTACATAGCACCACCCACTGGACTCTTACGTGTAGAAAGAGCAGGTAATGAGTGTCTAATTGCTGGGCATACCACCAATTACTAGTGAATAGTGATGAGCGGACCCGGACTGCAATGTTCAGGTTTGTACCAAACTTTGCGGGTTCAGGTCTGTAGAACACGAGCCAGGACTCCAGTAAGTAGTCCAGGTCCGGTTCCCCCCCCCCCCCAATGGTAACACCGCGATCAGTGCTGGCTACCAGTTCAAGCCAGAACTAATGAGCCAACATCTCTTGCAGGTCACCATCATCGACTCTACAGACATGATGTACATTCACAATTTCACAGGTGATCAGGTAATTTTATGCATCGTAAGCAGGGAGTGATTGTATATATTACTGGATACATTTTTGTTATTTAGTTTGCGTATTCACACCTTCACTGCCAAGAACAAGTTCACCCCCTCACATATGTGGTGATGAATTTTCTTTCTAACCCCCAGGGTTGCTGAGATATTAGTCCTATCTGACCATTGTATTCCTCTATACTGTCAGAGAGGAGGTACTGGAGCAGAGGAGGGGTGTGTTATGTTAAAGGGGTACTTCCATTTTGGCAAATTAATGTTATTGTTAATATGATGAAAAATTATACAATAAATATATATATACATATTTCCAATATACTTTCTGTAGCAATTCCTCTCAGTTTTCTGGATCTCTGCTTGCTGTCATTCTATAGGAAGCTTTTCTGTTTACTTCCAGTGGATAGAAATCTGTCCATGGTCACACAGGTGCACGGCTCGTTATATCACACAGCTCTTGTTACCCTCTATGATACTAACGAGCCCTGCACCTGTGTGACCATGGTCAGATTTCAGTCCACTGGAAGTAAACATAGAAGCTTTCTATAGAATGACAGCAAGCAGAGATCTAGAAAACTGTGAGCAATTGATACAGAAAGTATATTGGAAAATTGCATAACTTTCCATAATTCAAACAATAACATTTATTTGCTGAAACGGGAATAACCCTTTAATCTCAGTGTCAGAGAATATTATCATAACACATGCCTCCTCCTCTGCTCCAGCACCTCCTCTCTGACAGTGAAGAGGATAATCATGATCACATACTGGAACTGATATATCAGCAACTGTGGGGGCTAGTAAGAAAATTGAAAGTGCCCCTAAATCTGTGAAGGAGCACTTAATCTTTAAAATTATACCAGGATCAAAGCTTTGGGTTAAGTATTTGTGGTTCAGCAAGAAAAGTTTGATCTTTCTTCCTGATTGAATGAAAGTGATGAATAGAAGAAAGATCACAGCCTTTTTATGTCATCTATCTCCCTGTACAGGATGGAGTATATAGGGTATACAGTAGCTTCTCCTCTCATTACTCTATATCTGTCTTATGTACCCTGTGTAGCCCCCAAGTAACCAGAACTTTTCTTCATGTAATCATCACTCATTGTCCGGCCTCCAACGACCTCAGAGGGGACAAGGGGCACAGGAACTTTTCTTTATGTCATAGAGTCCTCTGGGGAAGCTCCTAAAATATAACAGTCAGGTTTTGTGTCTGGATGTCAAAAATGATGGCATTTTCTTGGCAGTGAAGGGGTTAATGTCAGGCTCTACCACTTTCAAGAAGAATGTGTCATTCCCTAAATAGGAATTTGTTAATGTTATTTTTGGAAGCATGAACCATTCCCATCCCTCAAAGCATCCGTGTTGCACAGCGGGTATCCCCACATAATTCAGAGCCAGGGGGCCAAATAATAGACGTATATTAAAATAATATTAATCAATTATTTTTACCCATAAATCACCTTGGAATTTCATATGTTATGGTTCAGGACCTGTGGGGCTTTTAGTCTTCTAAGACAATTATTGAGGATGTAACGATCCCTTGACCATTACATAAGGAGTACGAGATCCATAATGCGGGTGCCCATTGCTTACTATATCATAGAAGCCCCATAGGGTGACCCATTATGGACCCATAAAGATTCTGTCATATGGAGACCGGACACTCAATCTATGTAGAAGAGCTTTGTGATGCTATAAAGGAGGTCGACACTAAATAAATTAGTAAAACTAATATTTTTCTTATCCATAATGAAGATGGGCAGTACAGATAAACTTGTATATTATATTATATAAACTCCGATATTGTATAAGGACTTCCCCGTATACAACATAAATCTAATGTGTATGTGAATCTCTGCATCCAACATAAATATATAACATATAACCCATAAAAGTAGAAAGAAAAATATTGAATAGGTTGAATATTGGTAGCATCCTTTGCCCATATTTAAGGGAAACTGTCAGCAGTAGTTTTCCCCCCATTAAACTACCTCAGGTAGGGAAGAAATTAAATTAACTTTCTTTAATCCCCTTGTTTCTGTGAAATCTCAACCCTTTACCCATAATAAATCTCTTCCAAAGTCATGTGAAAATGAGCAGAGAAGAGACATATTTTGCCTGAGATGAGTTACTTTTAGAGGCTGCAGAGGAAGTGTCACTTCAAACACCCCTATCCTCAGTTCTATAGGACCTAGAAACATGCTCCTGGTGCCATATTAAAGATTAGGTGGATCTCATCTTTCAGGCTTGTGAGCTACAGAAACAGACCCCTGATGCGTGCTGAAAGACGCATCTTTATCTTTAATATCATCAGAAGCATGGTCTCCTCCTGCAGCCTCTAAACTTCATTCATCTCAGGCACCATTCACACAAATGGCGGCCGTGAGCCACAAAAACCGCAGCTTGCTCATGGCCTCCATAGTTATTACCCCAAGTGGCCGCGCTGCAAATCCTGTCCAGATCCGCAGCACGACCACTAAGTTTCCTACGGAAAAGGGAGGGGTGAGGAGTGATGACCTCCCCCCCCCCCCCTCCCATCTCCACCGGCCATGTGCTATGGACGTGTGAATGGAGCCTTAGGCAAAGACTCTTCCCTGCTCATTTGCATTTGTTTTTGGAGTAGATTTTTCTTTATAGGTAAATGGGTGAGATGTGACATAAAAGTGGGAATTCTAGGACGGACATTTAATGAGGTGGCTGGGAGTTTAATGGGGTAAAATCTTATGACAGGTTCCCTTTCAACCTATCAGTGCTTCCTTATGTCAATAAAGATGCATTAATATCCGTGGGGGGCACCCTGCCCGTGTTTACGGTAAGTCTCCGGCTTTGTCCTGTGTTAACAATGGGTTAAGGTTCAACTGACTGTTTAAATAATTCCGCGGAATATTGAGTATTTACAGATTCCATTTCCATTGAGCCGCAGTTTGATGTCGATACGTTCAGGGCTGTACATGGAGGCTCCCGCTATTGTTAAAAACCTCTCTCTTTCCAGATGGCTTCGTACTTCGGATATACAGTCGCCGTGTCAGATGTAAACAATGACGGGTATGTTAACACTATCCCCCCAGTGTTTGGGCCGCTCTTAATTACCGCCATATAGAGATGTGTTTTTATTCCTTGTTACCACTTTGCTGCCTCGTATTTAAAGGCGACGCATGGAGGATCAATGTCTGACGTTACCGTAAGAGTAAATATAGCACCTACTGCTTATGAGTTCATGCCTTGCCTTGTCGTCTGCTCAATGTCATGTGTGTGTGGATGGGGGGCTGCTGTCAGGAGAGGAGGAAACAAAATAGTATAAAAATTACAAAAAAAATATCGAAAATATATACTGAAAAATTGGACGACAAATTAACAGTATAACTGTGTTCTGTTCAAATTGAATCCATTGGGAACTGACAACAGGCACCCACAATGAGTGGCACCCTGACATCTCTGACTCAACGTTCTCATTCAGGTTCGGGTGCCGCACCTCTGGCCAATCAGAGCCAAGGCTAGTTGCTTGGGGGCGTCAATTTGCTGATACCGATCCGGCAATATGTCCGGATCACATGGCCAGACCCAAATGCAAACGTTGGGTCTGGTCATTTATATTCCCCACTCAAGTGATATCACATACGTTGGTTTCATGGCTTTGTTGCGGGTACCATTCAATGTATGGCGCTCTGCTTGGTGAATGTTTACACTGCAGTCTCTTTAAAAGGGACCTATCACCACCTCACACATGTGCAGAGGAACATACCAGTCACACTTGGAATTCTCTTTCTAGCCCCCATGGTTGCTGAGATATCAGTCCCAGTATCTCACCATTATAATCCTCACTACTCTCAAAGAAGAGGTGCTAGGAGTGGGGTGTGTTATGCTAATCTTCTCTGACAAATAGAAGATTATCATAACACAAGCCCCCTTCTCTCCTGGTCCAGCTCCTCCTCTTTGACAATGGAGTGGATTATAATGGTCAGATGCTGGGACTGATATCTCCACAACCATTGGGGTTAAAAAGAAAATTCAAAGAGCTGATTCTCTGTAGAGGCCCCCACAGCATGTATGTATGTATGTATGTATGTATGTATGTTCATTTCCATGTGTGAGGTGGTGAAAGGTTCTGTTCAAAGGGAACCTTTGGATTTACGACCACAAACCGGCAGCAACCTGCTATCAAGAACAATGACTAGATCAATAATAGACAATAATGTCCATCTAAATTTTATAAGCAGAATAATATTTGCTGCATGGAAATCACGAGTAAGGAGTCATGGGGGCGGACAATAGTCACAATGGGATCTCCCTTCCTGACTTAATTGAAGTCCCGAAGTCCAGATACATCATTACAGAACTGAGTGACATCTGATGGAGGTAACTTATGTTGATAGACTTTTTCTATGGGACATTATTCTGCCCAGGAAGGGTCAAACCAATGTGACTCTTCCCCCGCCCCCATGACTCCTTCTGTCATTTATATGCAACTTTCAAAATTGAGCTTTCCAGGCATAATACATGTCACTAACAATCCACCCTAAATTTACAGATAGTACATTTGATGCCAGGCCAAAAACAAACCCATAAATGAATACAGATTTTTCCATACCCCAGCCCCAAACCACTAAATAAGCCTTCAAAATACATATGGAACCCCAATGGACTGTATGTATTTGTATCTACTGATGTTTTGGCTACTATGAATATCTATGTATATGTATTCTGTATTTTACATTTTTTTGCTTGAATAAATGAAAAACTTTATTAAAAAAAAAAAAAAAAAAACATGTGGAACCCCAAAAAACACAACCCTCTGAACCTTAAATTTAAACTAAAAATAACACATCCCTTTAAGAATCAATTTTCTCTTCTTCACCATAGAAGATGTCACTTTTAGTGGTAATTCTTTCTGTAAAAAATGACACCCTGAAATATTCCACCCGCTGACTGTCTGTATGTGTACATATCTGTGTGTGTACAGGTGTTTAGCATATTATATGGCCGCATACAATGCTCTATAATCAGTCATCAATCATAATTATATACTGTCCCGGACAATATAAACATTTATACACCGCATATGTTCATGTCATGTAGTATACACATTACAGCTCATAATTGATATTTTTATGAGCCTAGAATTCCAACGTATGTTCTGGCCTCGTGAAGTCGCGGAGGTTAATGTCCTATATATTTACATACATGGCTCTCGATGCGTCATCTGGATGGACATGTGGAGCATATGGCACACGTTTTGCCCTCAGGAACTACTGACCTCACTAATGTTCTGCGTGGTCAATATTTATGATGCGTAAACGATACTTACGAGTCAGTAATTTTAGTAAATTGGTACTTGGAACCATTAACCCCGTATCACCGACACTAGTTTTCAGCTCAATGACCAGACTCGATTTTTCAAATCTGACATGTCTCACGATAATTGGTTATAACTTCGGAACGCTTTAACATATCCTGGTGATTTTGAGAATGTTTTCTCGTGACACATTGTACTTCATGTTAGTTATAAAATTTAAGTGATAAGTTTTGCGTTTCGTTCTGAAAAAAAGTGAAAATTTGGCAAAAGTTTGTAAAAATTCTTCATTTTCCAAGTTTGAAATGTTCTGGTTTCCAGACAGGAAGTAAAACTACCCAAAAAGTTTGATAATTAACATTTACAGAATATCTGCTTTATGTTGGGATGATATTTTATGCTTCCAGTCATTTTTCTAGGATGTTATGAGGTGCAGAACTTTAGGTGCGATTTTTCTTATTTTCATGAAAATTGCCATAACTCACATTTTGAGGGACAACTCAGCTTCCAAGTGACTTTGAGAGGCCTAAATAATAGTAAAACCCCATAAATTACCCCACTATAGAAACTTCACCCCTCAACATATGTAAAACAACTTCTATTAAGTCCATTAACCCTTTAAGTGTTTCACATGGGTTAAATAATATGGACCTGCGATTTAGAAACTATGGAATTTTTTTGGAAATACATTCATTTAGGCCAAAACTGACATTTTCAGAATAAATTAAATGATGAAACGCACTGCAACGCTTGATGCCCAATTCCTCCCGAGTGTACTGATACCCCATATGTGGTGGTAAACTGCTGTATGGGCGCACGGCCGAGCATAGAATGAATGGAGGCGCCGTCCACAGCAGATTTGTATTGTCACATTGTACGACCTATAAATTTTTATTTTTTTTGGTAATGCGATCATATGAGGGCTTATTTTTTATGGGATGAGATACAATGTATAAATAATTTATTTTGGGAGTCTAAAGCTTATTCATGAGATTTTATTAACTATTTCAAGGGGGACACAAACAAAATCAGCAATTTTTATTTTGGATTGTGAGCATTCCCCCCCCCCCCCCGCTCACCGTAACGTAAAAATAATATTTTATCTTTATTCTCTGGTTCACTACGATTGCGGTGATACCTCATTTATATAGTTTTTTCTTATTTTGCTCAATTTTCCTGAGCAAAACCAATATTGGAGAAAATCGCATTGTTTTTACTATTGACAACTTTTCAGGGCCATAACTTCTGTATTTTTCTGTTGTCAGATCTGGTTGAGGGCTTATTTTTTGCGAAAACAGTTGTTCTTTTCAGTCGTATCATATTAGGTACCGTAACTTTTTTTGATCACTTTTTAGAACATTTTTTGTGATGGTGTTTGATGAAAAATTGTATATTATGGGAAGTTTTTCGAGTTTTTTTTTTACGTAGTTCACCGAGCGGGTTCAATATTGATTTAGATATATTGTACAGATTAATACGGACGCGGTGATACCTCATTTATATAGTTTTTCTTATTTTGCTCAATTTTCCTGAGCAAAACCAATATTGGAGAAAATCGCATTGTTTTTACTATTGACAACTTTTCAGGGCCATAACTTCTGTATTTTTCTGTTGTAAGATCTGGTTGAGGGCTTATTTTTTGCGAAAACAGTTGTTCTTTTCAGTCGTATCATATTAGGTACCGTAACTTTTTTTGATCACTTTTTAGAACATTTTTTGTGATGGTGTTTGATGAAAAATTGTATATTATGGGAAGTTTTTCGAGTTTTTTTTTTACGTAGTTCACCGAGCGGGTTCAATATTGATTTAGATTTATTGTACAGATTAATACGGACGCGGTGATACCAAATATGTACGTGTTTTGTGTTTTATATACTTTATTTGCATTGTATGTGTTACTGGGGAGATTATGGGACTTTTATTTTATTTATTTATTTAATTATATTATAAAAAGATTTAATTTTTTTTTTTTTACTTTTTTACATTTTCTACTTCTTGGCTTGAATAAGCGATCATCCGATCGCTTATTCAAGCCTTTACACTGCAATACACTTGTATTGCAGTGTATAGTGGAAGTAACTGAGCATGCTGTGCATGCTCAGTTACTTACAGCCGGGTCCTGCCAGGAAGGCAGGACCCGGTGAGAAGAGGAGCCGACAGCCCCGGGTCACTCGTCGGAACCCGGGGCAGCGGCAGGAGGGATCGGATCCCCCGGTAAGCACACCGGGGGGGTCCGATCCACGGGGGACACACTTGCAAGGGGTTAAACACCCGGGATCGGAGTTTTTCCGATCCCGGGTGTTAGTGCCGGGTCTGGGCTGTGATATCACAGCCCGACACCGGCACCAGCGACACCCGGTGTCCCGAAAACTTCTTCTGATGCGCCGCCGTAGAAAGGCGTCGCATCAGAAGAAGTACCCTTAATGACCGCCGTAAAAACCCGATAGGGCGGTCATTAAGGGGTTAAGCGTCGCAAAAATTGTACCACTGCTAACGAGGTTTACAGGATAATAGCCTGGGATAAGGATGCGCCGTATGTACTAATACAGGCCCCTGGAGAAAGCATCGGGGGAAGCAATGAAATGATAGTAAATAAGGATCTGATACATGGAACTAGGCCACCAGGATCAAATGTGCTTGGTGGTCAAAAATATAAGGGGCTCAGTGGTTAGCACTACAGCCTAGCTGCATGGTGGCTCAGTGGTTAGCACTACAGCCTAGCTGCACGGTGGCTCAGTGGTTAGCATTACAGCCTAGCTGCACGGTGGCTCAGTGGTTAGCATTACAGCCTAGCTGCATGGTGGCTCAGTGGTAAGCACTACAGCCTAGCTGCACGGTGGCTCAGTGGTTAGCATTACAGCCTAGCTACATGGTGGCTCAGTGGTTAGCACTACAGCCTTGCTGCACGGTAGCTCAGTGGTTAGCATTACAGCCTAGCTGCATGGTGGCTCAGTGGTTAGCACTATAGCCTAGCTGCACGGTGGCTCAGTGGTTAGCATTACAGCCTAGCTGCATGGTGGGTCAGTGGATAGCACTACAGCCTAGCTGCATGGTGGCTCAGTGGTTAGCACTACAGCCTAGCTGCACGGTGGCTCAGTGGTTTGCATTACAGCCTTGCAGCGTTGGTGTCCTGGGTTCAAGTCAAACCCAGTCGTGGAATACCCAACCTGTTATCAAGAACATAAATATTGACCACGAAGAACATTATTGAGGTCAGTAGTTCCTGAAGGCAAAATGTGTGCAATTATTTTGCCATATGCTACACATGTCCATCCGGATGATACATCGAGAGCCATGTATGTAAATATATCTAAATATATAGGACACTAACCTCCCACAACATCTGCAAAGAGTATTCTCTCCATGTTTGTGCGGGTTTCCTCCGGGTCCTCCGGTTTCCTCCCACACTCCAAAACATATAGGTAGGTTTTTTGGATTGTGAGGGACTGATTTGGCTTTGTGCAGCGCTGTGTAATCTGTGTGCGCTATATAAATAAAGAATTATTATTACAACAGCAAGGGGTATTTTTAATCTTTCATGCTCTCAGATATGGTGCATAACTAATACTCATGTATCACTTTGTATTACTAACTGATTGAACATTGCAACAATTTATCTACCATACGTCCTGTAGAGATTTAAAGGATAAAAGACTAGGATAAGGATGTTTTGTATGTACTATAGAGGCAGTGTATACAGGTCCCTGGAGGATTAGTGGCCTTACCAGGGTAGACCTTGTCCTCCTTTCATTGAATGGTGAGAGTCAGCACTGGGACGGGCTCTGCAATGTTAGTAAACAGGGATCAGATGAATGGACCTAGGCCACCAGGACCAAATGTGCTTGGTGGTTAAACGTTTACTGGTGTCAATATGTGCCTGCAAGTAGTGGTGTAACTAGAAGCTGATGGGCCCCAGCGCAAAGTCTGTGCCAGGCCCTGACTATAATGTATGGTTTATAGTAATAGTTTTCTCATATGGGACCATAAGGGCTCCCTAAACCTCTTGGGCCCAGTTGCGATCGCTACCTCTGCACCCCCTCAGGTTACGCCCCTGCTTGCAAGTCACATTTCTATCTTTGATGTTCTCAGATCAGGATGCATAACCAATATTATTAATTATTATTACTAATTTTACCAACAGAGCAAAATGTATCTGTTCTCTATAGAGGTTTACAGGAGAGTAGTGTAGTATATCAAACTATGTTTTATGACACCAACACATACAGGTCCCCATAGGATGAGAGTCCATTAAACGTTGGCCTTTCGACCATTCAATGGGATGATGAGACAAGTGCTGCAATGTTGGTAAACAATGATCTGCAGATTGCCACTAGGCCACCAGGATCAAATGCCGTTTCTAGTTAGGAAGTGGCAATGTAAATCTGCACCTGCTAGGAGTTACTGTACATTTTTAATGTATTTTTGCCAAGAGGATTGTCCTCTTCATGAGATCTAAAATCCTTTCCACTAGCAAAATTATTCCTGACTAATTGTCCTTTCCTTGTGCAGTTTAGATGACGTCCTAGTGGGGGCGCCCTTGTACATGGACCGTGAATTCGAGAGTAATCCAAAAGAAGTCGGCCAAGTTTACCTGTACTTACAGGAGAGTCCTCTCACGTTTAAAGATGCCCAGTTACTGAAAGGGAGCGAGGTGTTTGGCAGATTTGGCAGCGCTATTGCACACTTAGGGGATCTAAATCAAGATGGATACAACGGTGAGTCTTTGTAATGATATAATATAACTTTTAGGTGAAATTTTAATTTTGTCTATTTTAGAACTGTGTTGGCTTCATGTTGTCTTTCATTCTGGGCTTTAGAGCCCAGTGGGCAGACCTACTATCTCTCTATGCACGTGATGTCATTTACGGAGTAGGACTGCCCACTGGACTCTTAACGGACATCTACCATCAGGATTATGGATTATAATCCAAGTACACTTACATGCTGATGTGTGGCCCCTTTGTCAGGATCTGCTCTTCCTCAAGCATTTCATTTTATGCCTTTGTTTTTATGAAAAAAAAGGCTTCAAAATTAGCCTAAGGGGGCTCCACACTTAATGGAGCCTGGAGCCCCTTAGGTTCATTTGCATAGTTTTTAAAGCATATTTTCTTAAAAATCGGGGGCATGAGAAATTAAAAAAGAACAGATCCTGATAAAGGGGCCACACACCAGCATGTAAGTGTATTTGGTTTATAATCCATGATCCTGATGGTAGATTTCCTTTAACAGAACAGAAATGTTAAGCAGTCACCATAAAAATGTATTTTTATCTGCTTTTTCTAGACTGTACTGTAATGTCATGGGGCGGTCCTATCAGTGAGTGACCACCCACCAGGTGTCAGTGTGCAGATGTCTAGGACCGCCCACTTTTAATAGGACCACCCACTTGTAATAGGACCACCCACTTGACTTTTTAGCCTAGAAAGTAGAGAAATATACTGTAAATGTATAAAATACACACATGGCCATTGAACCGATCACCTTAACACTGGCTGATCTAGAATATTTTTTAGTATCTGAATCCTTTATGATTCGCATTACCCTAACTGAGGGAAGGGGGGTGAGTGAGGGTGTGAAACATTTCTACAAGATTAACCAAGCGAGATAGGAGCTTTGCATTTTTAAAAAGAATCTGTGCTTTAGAGGACTTCATTGGTTATATTATTATAATATTCCAAATTCCAGGACAATTGTAGCAACATCAGTTTGCACTGATATGACTCAAATTCCGAAAGAAATTCATCAAAGCAATATATATATATATATATCTGATATAGTAATATATTATATATACAGTATATACCCTGTCCCACAAAAAACAAGTCATATAGATGTAATTTGAAAAATGATGGCTCTACTAGCGTAGGGTTGAAAGAAAAATTGCTTTGACCGGAAGGACAAAATAGGTCATAATGTTAAGGGGTTAAGCGCAGCATATCCGGTTGCGATCTAGCTCTGTACAGTAGTGGAGTCTATTTATATTCTGCAGATGTCAGCATTAGCATCTTTCTATGAGCAGCCTCTGTTTTGCTCTGCGCCTCCTCACTCTGCTCCACCCCGTGTTCCTGGTGTCTGGGCTTCACAGCTTTCCACACTTCAGTCCATAGAGATTCCCTTTATGAGGATAACCCCTCAATTAACCCCCATTTCTCTTGTGAAACTCGGCTGCGAGCTCCTAATGTGTTCCACATTTACGGCGCGGCTCGTCTAATTACTGCTCCATGTTCAGGGATGCAGAGAATTATTCCAAGGGTCCCGAGAGGGGAGGAATTCCTGCTCCAATGATTTTATTTGCCAAAATTATAAATAACTAATACTGTATTATTATATAGACCTTCCCTAAAACCAGGGTTGGGGGGGGGGGGCCGTCTATAAATTAAGGGGAATAAGTGTTAATGGGGCAACATTGAGGCTAGTGATAATAATACTTACTTATAGCTGCTGGCCATAGGCAATGATGTCATTGTGCCGGCACATGCTGGAGGATAGAGGGAAGATCCTTCATAAGGATCAAGACTAAAGGGACCTGTGGTCTACAAGAGTAAATGGGGCAGGAGGAAGCTGATGGCTAAATATACAAAACAATACAGATAGCTTTTGCTTGAAAATTGTGATGTTATATCCATAGAAAGGTAAATAGACAATAGATAGATAATGAATAGATGGAATAAATAATCATGAGGTGGATGGATAGAGCTGTGTAGGATGAAATAAAACCTATTTTTCGTTTTTTTTTCATTTTTAGAGGGCTGCCTTATTGATTGATTTATTGTACTTTTAGAAAAAGAAGGATTAGGCGAGCACCCGCTTTTCGCTTGTTTTAGACTGTGCTGCTGTGTTGTCATTGTTTAGTTAGATGTTAATAGATATGAGACGGTAGACAAACAGATAGATATGATAGATATGAGATAGATAGATAGATATGAGATGGATGGATGGATAGATAGGAGATAGATAGATATGAGATGGATGGATATGAGATAGATAGATAGATAGATAGATAGATAGATAGATAGATAGATAGATAGATAGATAGATAGATAGGAGATAGATATGAGATAGATAGATAGATAGATAGATATGAGATAGATAGATAGATAGATAGATAGATAGATAGATAGATAGACAGATATGAGATAGATATGAGATAGATAGATAGATAGATAGATATGAGGTAGATAGATAGATATGAGATAGATAGATATGAGATGGATAGATAGATGATAGATAGATAGATAGATAGATAGATAGATATGAGATAGATAGATATGAGATAGATAGATAGATAGATATGAGATAGATAGATATGAGATAGATAGATAGATAGATAGATAGATAGATAGATAGATAGATAGATAGATAGATAGATAGATATGAGATAGATAGATAGATATGAGATAGATACACAGGAGATAGATATTAGATAGATAGATAGGAGATAGATAGATAGATATTGATCTCGGTAAATATATTTTACATACATTTCTTTTGCCTTCATTTTCCAGATGTAGCGATCGGATCGCCATTCGCTGGGGAAGACAAAAAGGGAAAAGTGTTTATCTATAATGGAAATAAAAACGGGTTAAATGAGAAACCTTCTCAAGTGCTGGACGGCTCCTGGGCCTCGGAGTCACAGCCGCCAGGATTTGGCTTCACCTTGCGAGGAGATTCAGACATAGACAAGAACGATTATCCAGGTATGTGAGTGTTTATTTGTGTGGATCCTACTGAGGCCGGTAATTCCAGCCCGGCATTGTCTGCTAAGATCATCTACAGAGAACTGGTCAGGGATTGTCCAGCGTGGCTCGTCATGGAGATGATCAGGGAGCCAGGATAAAGAGATGCGGGGGAGTATTATAAGATGAATATGATCCAGAGAAAGAGTCATATTCCATCCCCACTGCCTCTCCTAGATATTATAGGTATATAAACTTCTTCATAAGAGATGGAGCACCCACATGATTGGTCAATCATATGTAATCGCTACTTGTGACATCCCTAGTCAATGGCTCTCAAAAATGTTTGTGCTGATACTGGATTTCAATATTCCTGACCTTGGTCTTGTTACATGATTACATCATTAATGGAATTATATTGAGTCCTTGCATCAAATCTTACTTGTTCTGACCCTATAAAAAGCACCTAACCCTACAGGAAGGTGCCTGAGCATTAGGGTCCTGTTCAGTTGATGGCTTTCAAAAATATTTGTGCTGATACTGGATTTCAATATTTCTGACCTTGGCCTCGTTGTATGACTCCATCTTTGACCTGTAATTCCATTAAATTGATGCCTGGCGTCACCCTTGCTTGACCTAACCCTATAAAAGGCACTTAACCCTACTGGAAGGTGCCTGAGCATTAAGATCCTATTGAGTTGGTGGTTTACCAAAGTCTGTCTACTGATGCTGGATTTCAATATTCCTGACCTTGGCCTTGTTGTATGATTCTATCTTTGACTTTCAATTCCATTATATTGAGGCACCTTGCCCTACTGGAAGGTGCCTGAGCATTAAGAGCCTATTCAGTTGATGGTTTTTGAAAGTGTTTGTGCTGATACTGTATTTAAATATTCCAGACTTTGGCCTTGTTGTATGACTCCATCTTTGACTCCATATTGATTTCTTGCTTCAACCCTTGCATGGCCTAACGCTATAAAGGCACTTAGCCCTACAGGAAGGTGCCTGAGCATTAAGAGCCTATTCAGTTGATGGGTTTTCTAACGTGTGCCTACTGATGCTGGATTTCAATATTCCTGACCTTGGCCTTGTTGCAATATTTCCATCTTTGACCTGTGATTCCATTATATTAATTTCTGGCATCAAACCCTGACCCTATAAATGTCACTTTGCCCTACAGGAAGGTGCCTGAGCAATAAGATCCTATTCGGTTGATGGCTTTGGAAACTGTTTGTGCTGATGCTGGTTTTCAATATACCTGATCCTCACCTTGTTGCTGACTCCATCTTTGACCTGCAGTTCCATTATATGGATTCCTGGTGTCAACCTTAGCTTTGCCCTGACCCTTGTAGCTGCCATCCACACATTTGTACCTGTATTCTGCTTTAACCTTGCTGACTTTGACCTCTGCCTTCTCTTAGCTATTCCTTGCCAAACTCCAAAGTGCTTCTCACCAACATCCTATGGCACCAGTATTAGGACTACTTCAAGTGGTAGCAACCTCATGATCTTGCTGTAGCAAAGACAGATACCAGTATGGTCTTTAAAGGTGACTAGGGTCACTAAGATACAACCCTTTGAATTAGCCCCAAATCAAAATAGTCGGGTGGGACCACAGCCATAGACAATAGTGTCTGTTTCCACTCTGTCGTCCTTGTCATGTGGTAAGTGTGGCTGGTTACACTTATCAGAGATCTATCTTCTCAACACGTGATTCCAAGCAATGGCAGTTCCTATTGAATGACAGCAAGCAGAGATCTTGAAAACTATGAAAAAAAAGTACAAAAAATATACTAAAACACTAAAAACCAAAATATCACTTTGACATGACATTGGAACATTCCTAAATTCTGTAACACAGTGAATGACCCCTAAGAGGTTCCTATAAGGGGAGAGTCTGGTGACAATGACCAATCACACGTTCAAATCTTTTCTCTGTTGGATTATTTTCTTCCCGAGTTTTCCCAATTTTTCCACGACTCATCAGATAGAAGTGGAATGGGATTCTGTTAATGTCTTTACCATGGATTTGTGGTGAAACCTGATCAGGAAATATGAAATCTGTTCCCATCTGTAGCTATAGTCTCTTATGCTGGATGTTCAAACCCCAAAAGTGATCACTTCCTCCAATGTATCATATCATGTCATATGGGCAGAGAATGAGCTTTATTTGTTCTAGTAGTCGCTGTAGATCTGGCTGAAGGCTGCTTTATTACATACTATGCCTTCTTAACGGGTTTGTCAGGAACTTATTTTTTCTTTAACAGTGTCCTCTGGTTGTTTCGTGACATCATCTAGAATGCTCACTGGTGGACACCTGGTGGTCAGTCACTTATCCCCTATGCTGTGTATATTGGAGGGTAATTGTCCATAGTGCCAGACCGCCACATATCTTTGAAAACCATAAACTATCCCTATATTGTTCCTCTCCATGTCTGTAAAGTTCCACAGTCTGTTTGTATAGTTGACTCACCATCTATGCATATGACCCCATGTGAGTCTGATCCTCGTCTATCCTTTGAGTCCGGCATATTCATGTTCTTCCAGTTCAGCCACATCTCCAACTTCCAGATCAAGGGACTTGCTTTCTCTTCAGCTAGTTGGCTCAGATACCTCATTTCCCCCTCCCTCAGGAACGAGAGAGACGCTGACTGTGTGACTCACTGAATTCCTGACGGAGGGGGAATGCAGGAGCTGATTCCTCTTCAGCGAGTCACACACAGCCTGCATTTCTCTCATTCCTGAGGGAGAGGGGAATGAGGTTGCTGAGCCTAGTACTCGGCTGAAGAAAAAGGACCTGTCCTTTGTCAATCAGGAAGCTGGAAGAACATGAATATGCAGGACTCAGCTCAAAGGAAAGAGGATGATTGGACTCACATGGGCTCATTTTCAATGAAGGTGAGTCAACTACTGTATACAAATGGAATATTGAACTTTACAGGCATTGGGAGGAACAATATAGGGATAGTTGTATTGCTAATACCACTTTTGGGGTTACATAGGGAGGAGCAAATATCTAATGACGTTTTCTATTTAACATGCTAATGATTGTTGCTCCTCGAATACTTTAGACCTTCTATATTGGCCAATCTACAACACAAGCACCTATTTAGAAATTAGGCCAATTTACACACAAAAATAAAGTGACAGCGTCTTTATTGAAAATATACAATACAGATATATATTAAAATACAAAATAAAACGCGCGTTGGGGATCATTCGGTCCGTGGGACACTTGGGACATACTAAACACTAGGGGTAAGCAATGCTCTCTCTGCCTTTTTGAACGTATCTTGGCTTAATATGTATATATAGACCTACTCCTCCTCTTAATATGCACTAGCACTTTGACTGGCCTGTTGAGACACTGTGGCAATTTATCATTTGCATTGTGCACTTTATGATATGAAGTGATAGGGATATGCACTAGCACCTTGACTGGCCTGTTGAGACATTGTGGCGATCCATTATTTGCACTGTGCACTTTATGATATTTAGTGATCTTTCTGCCCCCCCCATTGATGTGCCCATGGTTATTTGATTTACCCATTGTGATGAATTTCCATCTTCACCCTCATTCCGATACCTGCATTCATTTCTCTTCCCCCGTTTTATTTTGTATTTTAATATATATCTGTATTGTATATTTTCAATAAAGACGCTGTCACTTTATTTTTGTGTGTAAATTGGCCTAATTTCTAAATAGGTGCTATAGTTGTATTGCTGTATAATAGCAATTCTCATAGATATGTTTAGTCAGTGTGGGCTAGTTTTAATGAGTTATCCAGGCAAAACAGATGCTTATCTGGAGGACTACCCCGCAGATCCGGCGCTCATCTATTACATCAAGCAATACTACACATGGCTATTGTAGCCCGTCAGTGTCCTCTGCAGTAGTCCGCTTGTCATTACAACACCACTTCCCTGCAAATATTTTATTGTTTGCATTAAAGATTTCTTTAAGGTTCTTTCTTTTGACTCTTTCCATTGGCAATCAGGTATAATATGAATGTATTCCCAGCACCCCCTGCTGATTCATTGTCCTTACACAGCTTTAGTAAACTTTCTGAAGAGTGTAGTCAAAAGTAGGGACAGGATGGCACTCAAGGTCAGTAGGCGGCTGGCAAAGTTGTATATTTTCAAGGTAGTCCATTTTTTTAAAAAATATACATTGTATCTCTATATAGAATCTACATGAGTGTAGATGTACATACAGGACATGTAGCGTTTCCCTGCCATACCTGCAGCTGGCTGATAGTATATACAAGGCTGCAATCTGATCCTGCATATCACATGGATCATTTAGCGAGGTATATTTAAAAAGCTATATACACTCCGATCCTAAGTGGACGGCATTAATCATGACATCCACCTGGATTGTTCTCTTCATTTTTCCTACTGAGTATAATATTGGTTGAAGAGGCCTTCAAGAGAAATTTGCACCCTTAAAGGGAACCTGTCATCAGATGTTACCCCATTAAACTACCAGCCCCCACAGGTACGGTATGAAGTGTCCTTTCTAGATTTTCTTCTTTTATGTGAAACCTTACACATTTACCTATAAAAATCTCCATGCAAATGAGCAGAGAAGAGTCAAGTTTAGAGTCTGCAAAGGGTGTCAATTCAGATGCCCCTGTCTTCAGTTCTATAGCACCTAGACACTTGCTTTTTGTTTCTGATTGAAGATGAGAACTGTGTGATTCTGGAATAGAGATACAGACCTGATGTGTTCTGAAAGATTAGATTCTTATCTTTAACATGACACCAAAGGCATGGTTCCAGGTGCTAGAGAACAGAAGATAGGGGCAATGGAAGGGACGTTCCCCCTGAAGCATCTACAAGTGACTCATCTCAGGCAAAATATCACTCTTCTCTGCTCATTTGCATATGACTTTGGAAGAAATGTATCCACAGGTAAACCAGTGAGATTTCACATAAAAGAGGGAATTCTGTCAAGGACATTTCATACCCTACCTGGGGGGGGGGGGGCTGGTTGTTAAATAGGTAAAATCTGATGACAGTCTCCATTTTAAAAAAAGAGTCATCTTTAAATCCCTCACCTCCATTGCTTACCTACACTCATCTACCCACGAAACAAATAGCTTTGATGTGTCCTTTTACTCAGTTATCATGTTATTGCAGCCTACCTATGCTCCTCCCAATAGTTCCTTTATATTTAGTTAGATAGGGGCCCCCTCCAGCCTATGAAAGTGACTCATCTTGGGCAAAAAGTGACTGTTTTCAGCTCATTTTCATATGACTTTGGAGGTGATTTTTTTTTTTTATAACGGGCAAGTATTAACATAAAAGAGACCATTCCAGAAAGGATATTTTATGCCCTTCTAGGTTGTGCTGGTAGTTTAGCTGGGTGTAAGAAAGTTTTGGGGACTGCCTATCTATTTAGCCTCCTCTTTGCTTATCTTGTGCTGCTGCAGTCAGACCTCCGTGATCCCACATTATTAGTCATTGTCCTCACATAATCAGCAGGAATTACTGTCCCATAGAGGACAAAACATTAACCTATGAAGTGACCTATATCGCTACGTCATCAAATACATACTTCTGCGGCTTCAGCGTTGTCTTATTTTTACTTCTAGATCTGATTGTTGGAGCGTTTGGGGCCGGGAAAGTGTCGGTTTACAGGTAAGACAAGAGCCCCTTCCAGATATGTAGAAATTAATGGGTCAGACTTTTTTAATTTGCTGTGTGATGTTTCATGTGCATGTGGCTATTTTAGGATACAGGTAGTCCCCGGGTTACATACAAGATAGGTTCCATAGTTTTGTTCTTAAGTTGAATTTGTATGTAAGTCGAAACTGTATGTTTTATAATTGTAGCTCAAGACAAAAATTTTTTGTTGCCCCAGTGACAATTGGAATTTCAAAATTTTTTGCTGTAATGAGACCAAGGATTATCAATAAAGCTTCATTACAGACACCTTACAGCTGATCATTGCAGTCTGGGACTAAAGTAACATCCGGAGAGAGGTGTGTTAATCCCGATAAATGGATTAACTGCTTGGTTGTTGGGGTTCACAGTATTCAGCCCCCATTGATCAGCATGTTATCCTTGATCCAATGGACATTAACTATTTGAACAACCCCTTTAACTTGTGAAAATCCCATGATGCACTGCACTGTTAATATTCCGGTCACCAGAATGCAGAATGCATCATGGGATGTTTAAAAAGTTAAACGGGTTGTTCTAAAAGTAGAATTCTAAATGCAGCTTTGAATGTGAATGGAGTAGGAGATACAGACAGTCCCCGGGTTACATACAAGATAGGTGCCGTAGGTTTGTTCTTAAGTTGAATTTGTATGTAAGTCGAAACTGTATATTTTATAATGGTAGATCCAGACAATAATATTTTTTGCCCCAGTGACAATTGGAGTTTCAAAACTTTTTGCTGTAATTGGACCAAGGATTATCAATAAAGCTTCATTACAGACACCTTACAGCTGATCATTGCAGCCTGGGACTATAGTAACATCCAGAGACTTCACCAGAGGTCACAGGGGGCAGAGGGGTCCGTCTGTAACTGGGGGTCGTCTGTAAATCGGGTGTCCTTAAGTAGGGGACCACCTGTATTTTTAGGGGAGCGGGTAAAAGTGGTAAATTCTGTTATATTTGTCTATTAGTAATAGTTCTACCAAATCCCTGAGATTTTCAGCGCTGGGTTTTGTTTGCAGGGCCAGACCTGTAGTCACAGTGGACGCTGAACTTCTACTAAATCCCACGATCCTTAATCCGGAGAACAGGACCTGCGTGATTTCCATCTCGGACACAGTGGAGATGCTGGTGACTTGGTGAGTCTTCAAATTGCCATTGGATGCCTAAATAAAATTGAGTTTTGGAATAATACCGCCATATACTATCTACTTATAGGTCTTAAAAAGTAATGAACTTGTTTATCTATATATTTCCCACCTCCTTCTAATGTACCCACCATATATGATACTGATAGTATGTTGATGGGGAAATTAAAGAGTGGAATATTCAGATCTCAATCCCCATAGATGTGTGCCACATGTAAGAGCCCTTCCAGGACCTTTGAAGGTCCAAAGGTGCTTAAAGAGAACCTGCCATCAGAAACTGGCCTAATAAACCACTACCAGTATGTTGCCAAGCAGTTGAACACCTTCTAGATGATGGTCCAGTGCGGTGGCTTCATCCAGAAAATGAACCTTGAAGTAACATGTAAATTGTTTGTATAAAGTCAAGGAGGCGGAGAGTTTAACACTGAAGTCAAGCTCCTCCTGCATCTGAACACCACCTCCTCAGCATGTGCCAGACTTCAGGAGATCTGGCCATCAAATACAGTTAAAGAGGTCATTCTGAGGTGGGGAGAGCTTGACTTCAGTGTTAAATTCTCCTCCTCCTTGAGTTAATAAAACCAATTTACATCTCACTTCAAAGTTGATTCTCTGGATGATGCCCCCACACCAGGCCAGCTGCTTGACAACATACTGGTAGTGGTTTATCAAACCAATTTCTGATGACAGGTTCCCTTTAAACTGCAGAACCAAAAGGCAACTCAAAGGACACCCCTTCCTTTCCTATAAAGCTTGGTTCTGGTACCATATGTAGTTTAAAAACTTTTTCCAAATTTTACTTTTAGATAGCTCCCCCTTCCTTCCCAGCTTTTGTCCTCGGTTATATGAAAAATTAGGTAACTCCCTCTATGGACCCACACATATATATATATATATATTTAAATACATTCACGTCATGTAGTCCTCCTACCAGATGATGGCAGCATTGTGGTTACAAAACAACATAGGACGTGCTAAAAATGATCATTCCTACCAACCGCTCCGGATAAGCGGGACATTAATGGATGGCGGGGTCTGTCTCACTGCCACGGAAAGGGGGGTGGTCATTGTAAGAGGGGATTGGTTATATGGAGGCAATACACAGAGGGGGCCACAGGAAGAGGGTATTATACTTTATGGGGTCCACTATGAAGCATATTATACATTGCTGGTCAAAAGGGGGTATTACATTAAATGGGGGGGGGGGGCAAGGGGCGTGACTTAGTGCATTAAAAGTTTTTTTCATGCCCAAACTTTTATCCCTCTTTAGGGAAATATATGTATCAGGTAAAAATGCACATCCCTTTAATAGAATTGGACTTTTACAATAAGAATTGGTACCATATTGGCTGCCCGTATCACCTACCAAATTATCTGAGCCTCTACAGCTCAGTCTAAGACCATAAACTCCAGGATAATACATAACGCCAATCCGTTTTTTTGCTACAAGATCTCAGCGATGGTCCCCGGTGATAGCCGCCCTTTGTTATGGCTTCTCTTTATGTTGTTTTATGTTCTGCTGTAGTTGTTGTAACCTTGTATTCTGCATCTGAAAGCGATTAGTAGGTTAAATCCAACAGGCACATAATTCCTGCCTCCCGCGGGATCCATCTTTTTGTATTCCTGAGCCAGCTGTGCAGCCTGTTTAGGAGGACTGCTGATGGATCTGTCCGTGGAAGGGAAATTACGGAATGTATGTAAGACAACCTGAAGGAGGTCCGAATCACCGGGGCTCTATATCTATCCCTCATGGAAGCTGACAGCTACATGACATTCCAGGATTGATGCATCAGCTTAATAATCGCTCGGCTTATTTCCATAGTTCCCCCACATTAAATGGGAATCAGGACATTCATACACCTCATTAATGGACGCCTGCCAGGCGCAGGTCCGCATGGAAACCACGGAAAGATAAACACATACATTAAGATGTCTAAAACTTTACAAAAAGAAGCACTAGATAAATAATCCAGGCATCAAACTAAGTTTTTTTCAGGATTTCGGTTCACTTCCCAAAATTGGAAAACTAAAGTTTTTACAAACTTTAAAAAAAAAAAACTTTTTCAGGCCATTATTTAATTTCTAGAGGAGATAAAGGAAATGTACTGTTTGATTTCATGCATTATGAACCAAACATACCTTGAGAATGCTGTAGCTACACTGATGCAGGCACATATCTTGTTTAAAGGGGTTATCCCAGATTAGCAATAAATTAGTGGAAGGCTGGGACGTATTTTATTTTTTTTAAATGAACGTGTTCTCACCTCCTCTGTCGCTGCTGATGTCCCGCATTGTGGTCCGTCTGATGCATACAAAGTGGTGGACAGTAGAAAGTCATGAATACACAGACAGACAGATTTACTTACCTGGTCCAGTCGCGATCCCGCGGCGCGTTGTCCGACGTGGATTCGGGTCTGCCGGGATTCACTAAGATTGTGCGCCCGATATCCTGCATGTGTCACTTCCCCGCTGAGGTCCGCTGGAATTCACCTTCTTATTCCTGGTGCATGTAAGTGCTTGATCTTGCGACACAATTTCGTTTTTAAAATTCCATGGTTTTTCCGAATCCGTTGTGTTGTCTGACGGCCACGCCCCCTGATTTCTGTCGCGTGAAAGTAGGCGCCGATGCGCCACAATCCTATAGTGGATGTCTACAGAAGAGAAATCTGGAAACTTCTGATACTGTAGATCCTAGGGCAGGAGGTGGGGGAGGCTTCTCACACAAGTCTAGTAATTAGACAGAACTACATAGGAGACAAGTCTATAATAACCCCCCCCCCCCCCCCTATACTGTAATAAGCAACAGATGGGGGCCTTTATAGTAAATGCCTGTGGAGCCAGACAGCAATGTGTGAATTGCTGCGGACTTGAAGAACAATTCATTTTCAGAGGAATGTGCTTTATTTATGTTCATTGTACGGCAAGTGCTTGTATTGTATGTATTTAGTAGATTATCACATTATATGGATGTAGTGATGTCTAGAAAGAGTTAATGAGAATTACACATTTTTTTGGTATAAATGACAAGAATGACTAAGACGTAAGACTTAGATAATGTCATTTGGTAGATAAATAGATATGAGATAGATAGATGGATAAAAGATAGATAGATAGATATGAGATAGATATGAGATAGATATGAGATATATAGATAGATAGGAGATAGATAGATAGATATGAGATACATAGATAGATATGAGATAGATAGATAGATAGATAGATAGATGGATAAAAGATAGATAGATAGATATGAGATAGATATGAGATAGATATGAGATATATAGATAGATAGGAGATAGATAGATAGATAGATAGATAGATATGAGATAGATATGAGAGAGATAGATAGATAGATAGATAGATAGATATGAGATAGATATGAGATAGATAGATAGATAGATAGATAGATAGATAGATAGATAGATATGAGATAGATATGATATAGTTAAGTAGGTGTAAGTTATTGACCAATGATGTTTCTGCCATGTACACTGGAGTGTGATTAGAGAGGTGCTACCACCTGACCAGGAGGATAAACCCCTGGGCAGGGAGGAGCACAGAGTCTGGTTCCAGTCCCAGCTGGTCTTGTCTTGGCACATGGACAGAGTGAAGAGAGAGAGAGACAGTGTCAGTCCACCATCAGGGCTGACCCTTATCCTAATCCCAGGACCAGAGTCAGGAGACTCAGAGCTGCAGCTTCCACAACTGGACATAGCTCCATAGCAGCCTTCTTCTACTACCGGGCTGGTGCATTATTCCTGAGGACCACTCTCCATGACCACTCCAGTCATCCGAATCTGCTGTGAGAACGTTTAGGCCCGTTGCCTGCTGTTGTTCAATAAAGAACCGTGAGTTATTTTACACAACGTTGCCTCCGTCTGATCCCTGGATACGGATGTCACCACCACGGGCTCCCCCATCCATCACCCAGGGACATTTACTACAGGCACTCAGGGTTGCCCCAGAGAGAACCAGTACATCAGCCTCTCCCTCCATATTTCTTGCACACACCACCTGCTGTAGACCTGCCAGGCTGTAGGACAGCCCTCCGGTCCCCATACCAAGCACCGTGACATCAGTGTGCCCTAGGCCGCACTAGCCAGCTACTCCAGTATTCTAGGCCCGGCTGTCTCCAGGCCCCAAGAAAAGGCTAGGCCCCGGTGGGGATGTTGCAGATAGATACAAATACAGATAATCCAAGCAGCACAGAAATATAAAAATAAAAAATGTGTGCACGCTAACCAGGGCCGGGCTTCAGGTCCTCCAAAAATAGTATATAGAAATGTAATAACAGCACTCCAGACATAGAATTGTGCAAAAAGATAAGTGGATTTTTTCCATGTTCAAAGCGATGTTTCGGCTCAAGGTGTGGGCCTTCCTCAAGCTCACACCTTGAGCCGAAACGTCGCTTTGAACATGGAATAAATCCACTTATCTTTTTGCACAATTCTACGTCTGGAGTGCTGTTATTACATTTCTATGTACTAGAAAGATAGAACAGATTTATAGTACGAGGATAATGGTTAGGATGAGGGGGTAAATGTGTCTGGTGACAATATGGGATGTAGCGTTTGGCTGTTCCCTACTTTCCATATGGGATATAACCCACACATTCCTGATCCCCCTGGAGATGTAATCTGCCATCATTACTCCTCACATTCTTGTCCTGGAGTGTGGATGGGGGGGGGGGGGTCCAGATGTCGGCTCTGGTCCGTCCTGTGATTAGAGCCTCCTATAGTCCTGGTAATGGAGCATGGAGCAGAGGTAATTACACCCACCATAGTTGTGACTTACTCCACTGACTGTGATGCGGCTCTTCCCGGGTGGAGCGTGGAATTTCCTCTTCTCATTTCCCTCCCTGCATCTGACTCATCTCAAGTGGAACATAATGGGGCTCATTTACTTACCTGGTCCTGTTGCGATCCCGCGTTGCGTTGTCCGTTGAGGATTCGGGTTCTGCCGTGAATCACTAAGATCGTGCGCCCGATATCCAGCAGGTGTTGCCGCCGGAGTTCACCTCCTTCTTCCTGGTGCATGTGAGCGCTGATCTTGCGACACAAAACGGTTTCTAAATTCCGCGGTTTTTCTGAATCCGCCGGGTTGTCCGACGGCCACGCCCCCCGATATCTGTCGCGTGAAAGCCGGCGCAAAAATGTGCCAAAATCCATTTGCGTGCGCCAAAATCTCAGGACAATGTGGCGCAAAACAGAAATATTCGGGAAACCTGTCAAAAGTGCGGCGTTCGGACCCTTAGTAAATGAGCCCATATGATAAAAACTGAAGGGCTTGGGGATTAGGAGGACCTTGTTGTCATAATGCAAGATCATATTCTGTACAACTAAAGGAGTTTTTAGTGGGGTTACAATACCGGGAATATATTGGAAAGATAGACCCCCAGTATCAGATTGCTGGGGGTCCGACACCCAGTGCCCCCTCAGATGCGGATAATAGAACAGGAAGCAGATGGCGCCGCTCTTTATGTAGTGGTTAGACCAGGTTTCTGCAGATCATTTCCTATTCATTTGGATAGAATCTAGGCTGCTGTGACTCATTTCGGCCACCACTCATAGATTGGCGCTGTGTTTGTTTGTCACCCATGTTAAATATCTAGAATGAAGAGATTTCCTTTAACATGAAATATTGTTTGTAAAGAGATTATTAATGGTTTTATATATATTTTTTACAGCCTCACTGTGACGGTGTGTATGGATGTATCCGGACAAGGAATTCCACGTCATGTAGGTCAGTAACATCCCACGCTTCACATATATCACAATATCATTAACTATGTATTTGTCCTATGGGACTTTAATCAAGCCAGAAGAGGACTGCCCAGCATGACTCTTCTCCGCCCACATGACTCCTTACAGCTCCTTTGAATACAGTGTTAATTCTGTATTTCTCTATCACGCTGAATCCCCAGATTATAGAAGTCCTTGATCACAGCTTGGAGACAGCTTTTAAGCCTAAATTCTCATGAGAGATTTCCTTTAAATCTGATGAAATGGGTAAAATAATTCTTCTTCATTAGCGTTTATTTCATATCTTTGGCCATCCTTTCGTTTTAGGTATACAGCTCCAACACAGAATTGTAGTTATAGAACCGACTACTTGCATAGAGTTTAAAGGAAATCTCCCACCAGGATGAAAGATAGTAAACCAGGCACGCTGTCATATTGGTGTGTGTTCTCTATAGCAGGATCCACTCTTGTTTATGCTTCTAATGCCCTGATTTTTTTTTTAAAGGCTTTTTAAAATTATGCAAATGAGTCAGAGGGGTTACGGGCTCCTTAGGTGTTAATTAAATTTCAAATGAAATCATTTTTAATAATTTTTTTTTTCCCAAAAAAAATTCTAAAAATGTTCACAAGTAATCCTTCAATCTAAGCCACGGCTGGGTTTATTTACACAGTTCTATGTATGGAAATGTCTATGTACACTGTAACGCCCCATGAACGGTGACCTGTGAGGGTCAGTAACTCATGTGTCCCACTGTAACAACAAACAGCAGCGTCAGGAAGATCCGCTTTCCCTTGTGTGTACATTGGCTCTTATTACTCAATTTTATCTATGAAGATCTCCAGTTTATTCTCCAAACCAAAAAGAGGAAAATATTTGCTTTAAAGACAAAATAATGGGGCAGATTTACTTACCCGGCCCATTCGCGATCCAGCGGCGCCTTCTCTGCACAGGATTCGGGTCCGGTTGGGATTTAAGAAGGTAGTTCCTCCGCCGTCCACCAGGTGGCGCTGCTGCGCCGAAAATAATCTTAACGCCCCGGAATGCACCATCCCATAGCAGGTGAAGGCGAGCGCTTCCCAAGCGACACATTTCGGTTTTTAAATGCGGCGGTTTTTCCGAATACGTCGGGTTTTCGTTCGGCCACGCCCCCCCATTTCTGTCGCGCGCATGCCGGCCCCGATGCGCCACAATCCGATCGCGTGCGCCAAAAACCCGGGGCAATTCATGTACAAGCGGCGCAAATCGGAAATATTCGGGTAACACGTCGGGAAAACGCGAATCGGGCCGTTAGTAAATGACCCCCATTATGTAGATTTTTTTTTTTTTTGTTAAATCCTACTCCATACACCACCAAAACTTTGCTCATTGTAATGTTTTTCTATATCATTTATAGTTATAGCATAAAAGGAGTTGGGGGTCCATCTGCTGTGACCACTATCGGTTTGAACCTGCCCTGTAGAGATTATAAAGGACCTCCAGCCCTAAAATCAACATAGTTATGGTGCCAAATGTAGGCAGTAAATGTCCAAACATGTAAAAAAAAAAATAGATTTTTATGCATCACAGGGCTTAATCTTAATCTACCCATGTAGTCAGTGGCCCATGACCACTTCAGCCACCCTTCAAGTTTAAAGAGGACATTTAACCACTTCACACAAGATCAGGTGCTCAAGCAGAGTGGGGTGTGTTAACATGTGTGAAGTTGGCCCCCCCACCTTGGTTAAATCGAACAAAATTGGTGTCAAACGTTTGTGCTGGTTTGTGCAGCAAAAAATTTCGTTTGTGCCGCTATAGTTTTTAAGAGTTTAATGAAAGTTTCCAGAGGTCAACCAGCCCCCCCCCCCCCACATTGCCCAAACCAAACAAAGCTGGTGCAAATCAATTCTGCTATGTTTGTGCTGCTCAAATTTTTGTTTGTGCTGCTTTTGTTTTGAATATATGAACAAAAAAATAAAGGTCAATAGTTCAAGCAGCCCCCCCACATTAACCGATTCTAACAAAACCGGTGTCAAACGTTAGTGCTACATTTGTGCTGGTTTGGGCAGCAAAAATTTTCGTTTGTGCCGCTATCATTTTTAATATATTCATACTTTTTTTGAGAGGTCAGCAGAGTTCATTTCTTCCAAAGTACAATGTGTTTGATCCCTGTGGTGATTAAACCAGGGAAGTGTCACTAGGTTTGTTTTTTACCAGTTCATCCTAAACATCTTAACCTATGTAAACACCTGAACATACCTTAAAAATGATAGCGGCACAAATGAAAATTTTGGCTGCACAAACATAGCACTAACGTTTGACACCAGTTTTGTTTGATTCAGTTAATGTGGGGGGGCTAGTTGAACTTTTGACCTTCAATTTTTTGTTCATTTATTCAAAACAAAAGCAGCACAAACAAAAATTTGAGCAGCACAAACCAGCACAAACGTAGCAGAATTGTTCGGCACCAGTTTGGTTTGGTTTAGGCAATGTGGGGGGCTGGTTGACCTCTGATGACCTCTGGAAACTTCCATTAATATCTTAAAAACGATAGCAGCACAAACGAAAATTTCTGCTGCACAAACAAGCACAAACGTTTGAAACCAATTTTGTTTGATTTGAACAAGGTGGGGGGGGGGGCAACTTCACTCAGGTGGTGTGTTATGCAGATCTTCTCTGTTGCTGAGACACACTGAGAATATTATCATAACTCCTCTGCTCCAGCTCCTCTCTGACAGTGGAGTGGATGATAATGGTCAGATACTGGGACTTATATCTAAGCAACTGTGGGGTCTAGAAAGAAAATGTAAACTAACCCCAAATCTGTGTAGCAGATCCCACAGAAGGGTATGTTCATCACCACATGTGTGAGGTGGTGAAAGTTCCCCTTTGTTATCCCTACAGGACAGTATTAAAGAGAAATCCAGTTACATGTGTGCCGACTCATAACACATGTTTATTTAAAAACGCTATCAGGACCTTTGAATGTCCACTAAAGGTCCACAAACATCATTAAAAGCCAAAGGGACCAACCCCTAATTTTTAAGAAGCTTGGTTCTAATACCGAATGTAAACAGTAAGTGTTAAACCATGTCAAACTTTTGGGGGTATTTAATTATTATGCAGCCTGAGGCCCATGGCATTCTTAATCCTACCCCTCCCCCCCCCGATAAATGGATTAACTGCTTGGTTGTTGGGGTTCACAGTATTCAGCCCCCATTGATCAGCATGTTATCCTTGATCCAATGGACATTAACTATTCGAACAACCCCTTTAACTTGTGGAAATCCCATGATGCACTGCACTGTTAATATTCCGGTCACCAGAATGCAGAATGCATCATGGGTTGTTTAAAAAGTTAAACGGGTTGTCCTAAAAGTAGAATTCTAAATGCAGCTTTGAATGTGAATGGAGTAGGAGATACAGACAGTCCCCGGGTTACATACAAGATAGGTGCCGTAGGTTTGTTCTTAAGTTGAATTTGTATGTAAGTCGAAACTGTATCTTTTATAATGGTAGATCCAGACAATAATATTTTTTGCCCCAGTGACAATTGGAGTTTCAAAACTTTTTGCTGTAATTGGACCAAGGATTATCAATAAATCTTCATTACAGACACCTTACAGCTGATCACTGCAGTCTGGGACTATAGTAACATCCAGAGACTTCACCAGAGGTCACAGTGGGCAGAGGGGTCGGTCTTTAACTAGGGGTCGTCTGTAAGTCGGGTGTCCTTAAGTAGGGGACCGTCTGTATAACACTTTAAATTAAAGGGATATGTGCCTATAATATATAATGACTGTACCATTTTTCCTTGTAGCCATGGAAGTGGACCTGGAGCTGGACTGGTTAAAGCAGAAGGGAGCAGTGAAGAGAACCCTCCTCCGTGACTACGGCACCGCACACCACACGTTCAGTATGATCCTGGGGAAGGACAGCGGAAAACAGTGCCAGGACTTTGTTGTTTATCTTAGAGTAAGTTCTGGACACGGGACATGATACGGTGCTGATATTTAAGATGAAAAATTTTAATTTTATGATTTAAAGGGGTTGTCCAGGAATTAGAAAAAAAAATGTCTGCCTTCCAACAGCATCACATGTTTGTGGCCACATCTGGTATTGCAGCTCACTTGGAATTGCAACATGTTCACCACTTGATCCTGGACTTATTTTGACCCTCAAGACTCCATTGATTAAGCCCCACGTGGCAATATTTGGAAATTTAACCAAATATATTTGATTTTTTTTTGTTTTCCCACAGGAAGAGTCAGAATTTCGTGATAAGCTCACTCCCATCACCGTCAACCTGAATTACAGTTTGGATGAATCCGCCTTCTTGGGCGACCAGGATCTAAAACCGATATTAAATCTCTACAAAGAAGCGAGACTACAGCAGCAGGTAGGTTCTCCACACTACAGTATGTCCTCACCGTCATACGGAAGCTTCAAAATGCTAGTGCAAGGGGCAACATCTGCATGGAGTTTGTAATCTCTCCAGAACATGGGTCCATGAGCTCAGCTCTGCTACATCTGTGTTATTGTCCAAAATGTACTAATCTCATGTGTAATCACTACTTCACAAACATTGCCCAAATCTGAAATCTGTCACGTCCTGTGTCATATCTATTTGATGTATCAAAAACAAGAAAATGTTTGGACAAGTTGTGATTTTGTTTCAAGGACTGCCAAAATAATCAGAGGAAGAGATGTCAGTGATAAGAAAAGATGGACACTTATAATAGGAAACAAAACCCACAGCGCACTGAGAATTGTTATTCAGAAAGGTTTATAAGAGGGATTTCCCTATTCCCACCATGGACAATGTGGATAGAGAATCTAATTGCCTGGAATCCAACTGCTCGGACCCACAACGATCCTGGGGATGGGGGCTGGCAAGTGCTGCGTGTACCCCCTATGAGGGCAGTGTGTAGTCCACTTCTGTGCTACTTCTGGACATCTATCTTCTGGCTCAAAACATGTGCCCTAGTACTTCATTCATATGAGGTCCTCTGGGGCACATGGGGGTCTCCAGCCCAGAGGTTAGACATGTTTCCCATTTCATGCAGAAAACCACTTAAAAGGACATTCTGTTGCTAAGAAGAGACAATCACATCCGGTGTAGACAAAACTCTGTGAGCTAAACAGCCTGGATTCTGGACTGATACATTGTACCAAACCTGTGAGTCCTGCTCCCTACTGAGAAATACCCAACATAAGGAGTCCTATTATCAGCTAAAAAGTGGAAACAATGCTCTCAGAGATAAACACATCACAAATTTTATATTTTTCTACAAAGTATCAGTCTGGAGTCACAGCTTTTTAGCTTACCGAGCATTGTCTAGACGAGCCTCCAGACTGATACATTGGGGCACATTTACTTACTAATGCCCTGAGCCGTGATTCACGAAGATCATGCGCCCGATATCCTGCATGTGTTGCTTCCCCGCACTGGTCCGACAGAGTTCACCTTCTTCTTCCCGGTGCATGTAAGTGCATTGTCTAGCAACAAAATTTGAAAGTTAAATCGCACGCTCAGTCCGAATCAGTCAGATCGTCTGACGGCCCGGCCCCCAACTTGTTCCGCATGGAAACCAACGCAACTGAGCCCCAAAAACCGATCGTGTGAGACACAATCCCAGCGCAGACCCTGTTAAATACCCGTCAAAGCCTTACAATCCCCAAAAATGTCGGAAAATCCGACGAAAGTGCGCACACGGACCCTTAGAAATTAAGCCCCATTGTATCAAATATTCAGGGAGGTCAGCACACCTGCTGTTGATGTGTCTAGCTCACAGAGCACTGTCTTTATACTTTTGTCTCCACTTCTCAGCTAATGGGGCACATTTACTAAGGGTCCGTTGGACGCATTTCCGTCGGGTTTCCCAAATTTTTCCGTTTTGCACAGAATTGCCCCGAGTTTTTGGCGCACGCAATTGGATTGTGGCGCATCGGCCTTCGGCTTTTATGCGACACAAATTTGGGGGCGTGGCCGTCGGACAACCCGACTGATTCAGACAAACCGCGGAATTTAAAAATCAAATTGTGTTGCAAGATCAGCACTGACATGCACCGGGAAGAAGAAGGTGAACTCCGACGGACCTCGGCGGGGAAACGACACATGCAGGAAATTGGACGCACGATCTTAGTGAATCGCGGCAGCTCCGAATCCTCGTCGGACATTCCGGAACGGCGGCGTCAACTAGACGGGTAAGTAAATGTGCCCCCAATATGTTCAGGTTTGGTACAATGTATCAGTCTGGAGTCCAGGCTGTGTAACTCACAGAGCATTGTCCAGACTGGATACAATTGTCTCCACTCGTCAGATGAAAGCAGGACTCCCAGTGTGCAGAATTACTGCATCAGAATGTAACCAGTTCTCTGTTCTCCTCTCATTCACTGACAACAAGCAGTTCTTTTGCCAGTTATACAGCAGTGAAAAATAGAAGCACAAAGTTTATTGGAAAGTTGTTGAATTTCCCATTTATACACGGATTAAGATTTATTTACAAAACAAAAAAGAAACATCCAAGAAATCAAACCTTCTTCCAAGAAGTAATGGCTTGTGTCTTCCCCTGTCTTAGGCTCACATTCTTGTGGACTGCGGAGATGACAATATGTGCATTCCTGACCTGAAGCTCTCAGCCAAATCGTAAGTCTGAGTAAATATACAAGGCTTGATTGATTTCTAATAGAACACATGCGCCCAGGACCCCCCCACCCCCAGCAAAGCCTATTACAGACCCCAACGTGCCGTGTTTGTTTTACATGATGATTATAGCGCCCCCAGCTAATCGGGGACAGATTTTCCTGATTTGACTTTACTTTCTGTAAAACAATGCAGATGGACACAATGGAGAGGGACAAAAAGCTAAGAATTAACAATACAAGAAAATAGATAGGGTGTAACATTTAATCTTAAAGGGATAATACCTTTAATGCATATAGAATATGATAAACTTTCCTTGCCCTTTCATCCCAGAGCCTGAATCCCTATACTGGGTTGTGCAGCTCCCATCCCCGCTGTTGTCAGATGACATCCAGCCAATCACTGACCCCCACATTGTGCTCTATACCAACTTCATTGCCTTCAATGAAGTGCTGGAGCTTGATAATCCTATTAATACAACTAATCTTACAACTGTGGCTTCCTGTTCTGTAGAGATCACTTTTCATCTGTCAATCACATTATCATCCTTGGCATAGTCTATACATAATATAATCCAGAAATCCTGCTGTTTTTACAATCTTAGAACTGTGGCTGCCTGTTTTGTAGGGATCAGTTTTTATCGGTCATCACATTAATTTCCTTGGCATAGGCAAGTCTCTATCCATAGTATGGTCCAGAAATCCTCCTATTTCTGCAATCTTACAACTGTGGCTTCCTGTTCTGCAGAGATCACTTTTCATCGGTCATCACATTATTATCCTTGACATAGGCAAGTCTATATGCATAGTATAGTCCAGAAATCCTCCTATTTCTGCAATATTGGGGCCTTCTGTTCTGCAGAGATCACTTTTTCTTAGACATCACACTATTATCCTTGACATGGTCAAGTACATAATGTAATCCAGAAATCCTTTCTACAATCTTACAATTATGGCTTCCTGTTCTGTAGAGATCACTTTTCATCAGCCGTCGCAATTGTGGCTTCCTGTTCAGTAGAGATCACTTTTCATCAGCCATCGCATTATCCTTCTTTGCATGATTATAATAACAAGTTACACCTACGTATAGATAACACAGGATCACAACACTTACTTAGGTGATGTCGGTGCTCACTCTCCCTTGCCCTACCCTGCCCTATGACCTCTACACAGGTCACAGAGCATGCCCACAACTCTCTCTCATTAGAAGCCAATGCCTCCAGTCTAAAGGTTTGTGCTGTAAAGACTTTCTATAATTATATAAAACTGTTGTGTTATCATTTGGTTTTAATTCCCTTTAAGTCAGCAGATTCCTTAAAGGGGAAGGAGCCTTTAAACCCTTGATTGCACACAATCACACTCTGGCTCCATAAAGATTGAACATAATTTTGCTCTGTGCATGGTTAATTAGAGATTCTAATTACCAGTGAATATAATAATTGATTTGCATGTATTCTCTATACTATCATTGGCTTACCCACCCCCCACCCCCCTCCCGCACACGCTAGACGCACAGTCTCCTGTGTAGTGGCTACATGTTTGCAATCATGCAGTTTCCTGATTGAGATAAACATTAGAATACAAAGGGATGCGACTATTTAGAGGGTCCGACTAAAGAGCCTTTAAGTTATTATTAAGCTGCTGTCCCCTATAATCCGCCCAAGGAGAACTAAAGTAAACACCAGTAATTGGCCTCTTGTTCTGTACAGGAAATAATTAAGGTTACTGACAATGTAGCCATTACTGTACCAAGGACTATAACGCTCGCAACATTGTAGAATACTGAATAAACCACAGTGTAATAATCAAGAGCAGGTATTGGTCCTGGAAAGCTGTGTGATCATTTCTATGTGTTACTAGCTGCAAGACTGTGAAATATGGATTTATATTCCAGGATTGTAGCTTTCCATACTGGAGGTGTGTGCTTACACTGCTGTGCTCTGTGTTCTCTGCAATGCGCTACTCCACATTCCCTGAGCTATAATAAGTCATATGGCGGCACGGTGGCTGAGTGAGTAGCACATCTGCCTTGCAGCACTGGGGTCCTGGGTTCGAATCCCACCCAGGTCAACATCTGCAAAGAGTTTGTATGTTCTCTCCGTGTTTGCGTGGGTTTCCTCCGGGTACTCCGGTTTCCTCCCACACCTCAAAACATACTGTTAGGTTGTTTAGATTGTGAGCCCCATGGGGACAGGGACCAATTTGACATGCCTGTGCAGCGCTGCGTAATCTGTGTGCGCTATATAAATAAAGAATTATTATTATTATTATTATTATTAAGTCAGTGATAACAACCCTGTAGACCAGTGATGGCTAACCTATGGCACTGGTGCCAGAGGTGGCACTCAGAGCCCTTTCTGTGGGCACTCAGGCCATCACCAGAGATGACTCCAGGTATCTTCCTGAAGTCCCAGGCAGCCCAGGACTTGCTGTGCACAGAGCTATTTTAAAGTGACAGCTCTACCTGGGACTATTTTCTGCTTTATTGGTGTCCTCAGGGGCTGGTATCAATGAAAGCTGTGACAGAGAAGGGAGTATAAATCACAAATTACATTTCTGTGTTGGCACTTTGCGATAAATAAGAGGGTCTTTGTTGTAGTTTGGGCACTCGGTCTCTAAAAGGTTTGCCATCACTGCTGTAGACTATAGCAAAAAGAATCAATGATAACATCCAACGTAGAATAAAGAGTTCAATGATAACATCCCTGGTGGACTCGCATCACACTCGCAACGCATGTTGCCCGGATCGCACGGCCCGAACGCTGCACACCGGGAGCGATCTCAGCATGTCAGTTCAGTCCCTGTTCACAGCGTTCGGGCCGTGCGATCCGGGCAGCATGCGTTGCGAGTGTGATGCGAGTTCAGCGCATCACACTCGCAAGTGTAGAAGGGGCCTTAAGCAGTAAAGGAGTTAGTGATAACATCCCTGGTGGCCCAGAGCAATAAAGGAGTCATTGATACCATCCCTGTTTGACTAAAGCAGTAAAGGAGTTAGTGATAACCTCCCTGGTGGACTAAAGCAGTAAAGGAGTTAGTGATAACATCCCTGGTGGACTAGAGCAGTAAAGGAGTCAGTGATAACATCCCTGGTTAACAGGGGTAATCAAAGAGTCAATCATCAAAACCACTGACAGACTGTAATGATTACAGTAATTAGTCAGTAATAATATCCTGGTCTAGGACAGTAAAGGATTCAATTATAACATCATTGGTAGACTAGAACAATTATGAGTCTCCAATAACAGCCCTGCTGGACTATGTCAGTAAAAGAGTTAATGATAACATCCTAGATGGGCTAGAGCAGTATAAGGGTTAATGATAACATCCCTGGTGGACTAGGGCAGTAAAAGAGTTAATGATAACATCCAAGGTGGACTAGGGCAGTATAAGGGTTAATGATAACATCCCTGGTGGACTAGGGCAGTATAAGGGTTAATGGTAACATCCCAAGTGGACAAGGGCAGTATAAGGGTTAATGATAACATCCCTGGTGGACTAGGGCAGTAAAAGAGTTAATGATAACATCCCTGGTGGACTAGGGCAGTAAAAGAGTTAATGATAACATCCCAAGTGGACTAGGGCAGTATAAGGGTTAATGATAACATCCCTGGTGGACTAGGGCAGTAAAAGAGTTAATGATAACATCCAAGGTGGACTAGGGCAGTATAAGTGTTAATGATAACATCCCTGGTGGACTAGGGCAGTAAAAGAGTTAATGATAACATCCCATGTGGACTAGGGCAGTATAAGGGTTAATGATAACATCCCAGGTGGACTAGGGCAGTAAAAGAGTTAATGATAACATCCAAGGTGGACTAGGGCAGTATAAGGGTTAATGATAACATCCCTGGTGGACTAGGGCAGTATAAGGGTTAATGGTAACATCCCAAGTGGACTAGGGCAGTATAAGGGTTAATGATAACATCCCTGGTGGACTAGGGCAGTAAAAGAGTTAATGATAACATCCCATGTGGACTAGGGCAGTATAAGGGTTAATGATAACATCCCTGGTGGACTAGGGCAGTAAAAGAGTTAATGATAACATCCCATGTGGACTAGGGCAGTATAAGGGTTAATGATAACATCCCTGGTGGACTAGGGCAGTAAAAGAGTTAATGATAACATCCAAGGTGGACTAGGGCAGTATAAGGGTTAATGATAACATCCCTGGTGGACTAGGGCAGTATAAGGGTTAATGGTAACATCCCAAGTGGACTAGGGCAGTATAAGGGTTAATGATAACATCCCTGGTGGACTAGGGCAGTAAAAGAGTTAATGATAACATCCCATGTGGACTAGGGCAGTATAAGGGTTAATGATAACATCCCTGGTGGACTAGGGCAGTAAAAGAGTTAATGATAACATCCCAAGTGGACTAGGGCAGTATAAGGGTTAATGATAACATCCCTGGTGGACTAGGGCAGTAAAAGAGTTAATGATAACATCCCATGTGGACTAGGGCAGTATAAGGGTTAATGATAACATCCCTGGTGGACTAGGGCAGTAAAAGAGTTAATGATAACATCCAAGGTGGACTAGGGCAGTATAAGGGTTAATGATAACATCCCTGGTGGACTAGGGCAGTAAAAGAGTTAATGATAACATCCCATGTGGACTAGGGCAGTATAAGGGTTAATGATAACATCCATGTTGGACTAGGGCAGTAAAAGAGTTAATGATAACATCCAAGGTGGACTAGGGCAGTATAAGGGTTAATGATAACATCCCTGGTGGACTAAGGCAGTATAAGGGTTAATGGTAACATCCCAAGTGGACTAGGGCAGTATAAGGGTTAATGATAACATCCCTGGTGGACTAGGGCAGTAAAAGAGTTAATGATAACATCCCTGGTGGACTAGGGCAGTAAAAGAGTTAATGATAACATCCCAAGTGGACTAGGGCAGTATAAGGGTTAATGATAACATCCCTGGTGGACTAGGGCAGTAAAAGAGTTAATGATAACATCCCATGTGGACTAGGGCAGTATAAGGGTTAATGATAACATCCCTGGTGGACTAGGGCAGTAAAAGAGTTAATGATAACATCCCAAGTGGACTAGGGCAGTATAAGGGTTAATGATAACATCCCTGGTGGACTGGAGCAGTATAAGGGTTAATGATAACATCCTATGTGGAGTAGGGCAGTATAAGGGTTAATGATAACATCCCTGGTGGACTAGGGAAGTAAAAGAGTTAATGATAACATCCCTGGTGGTCTAGGGCAGTAAAAGGGTTAATGATAAAATCCCTAGTAAAGTAGTATAAGGGTCACTGACAACATCCCTGGTGGTCTAGGGCAGTATAAGGGTTAATGATAACATCCCTGGTGGACTAGAGTAATATAAGGGTCACTGATAACATCCCTGGTGGACTAGAGTAATATAAGGGTCACTGACAACATCCCTGGTGGTCTAGGGCAGTATAAGAGTTAATGATAACATCCCTAGTGGACTAGAGTAGTATAAGGGTCACTGATAACATCCCTGGTGGACTAGGGCATAATAAAGTCATTTATAGCATCTGTGGTTGTTTTGGGCTGTGAGAAACATAAAGGGGTGTTCTTTTCTTGGACTTTTAGTGCTGTATCCTAATGCTATACGTCCTTTATGTGTGTAAAAGTCAGATCCATGCCATAAAACTGATTACTTATATGCTGAGTCTCCGGCACGGTGATACATACAATTATGGCTTAACTTTAGATCAAACCCAGGACTCCCAGGGCCATCAGACCCCCTCGTGCCCCCCACGCCACCCCTCAGTCTTTGGGGAATTTGTATAATGGTTACCAGTGTCAGAGACAAGGAGATGTGATGGGAGATGTTCTGCTTTCTTGTCCCTTCTCCTGATGTGTCCATGTGCTGCAGTGGTAGGAAGCCCCCACATCCCTGCAGGGTCCGGTCTATAGAACTTCAAAGCGTCCCCCTCCGGACCCCCAGAACATTCCTGGCACGGATGTGATCCTGCCTGGAAATGAAGCCATGTGGATTCCCATAGCCTCCGCTATACTGCTCCGCTCCATCCACTGCACTACCACATACGGTCTTGGAAATTAACATATGGAATATTTTTTTTCTTGCAACTATTTTCTTTGAAGTGATCTTTAAGATGTCCATGTGTCCCAAAATATAGGCATGGCAGACATTTATGGGATATTCAAGCTGGCTGAGCTTTTTTCCCACAAAGCCTGAATCTACAAGTCACATGACTGTACCTCTATAGGTTCCTACTGTACCGTTACACCCCTCTGATTTGTTATGGATGTTGTATTACAGAACTATTTTCTGGAACTAGTGTATTAAGGAAGGAATAATTCCACTATACCGTATTATTTTGATAAATAATCAAAAGTAGGGGTAGCTCAGTATATGGTGAGTAACTGAGGCTATAGAGAAATATGCAGCTGCCGGGGTTATACAGTTCTCCTTTTGTTCCATTTACACTACATTCAGAGAAGACATCACTGGATATAACTAGAGCAAAATTACTTTGCGCTGTGTACATCTGCTATGTGTGCAATATTATAAAGGTGTCTCCCATATGCTGTATCTAAGCTGACATTATATAACCATCTACCTTACATAGAGCCGAGTTGCTGTATCTAAGCTGCCATTATTTGAACATCTACCTTACATAGAGATGAGCAACTGTACCTAAGCTTCCATTATATAGGCATCAACTTTACATAGAGCTTAGCTGCTGTATCTAAGCTGTCATTTTATAGCGATCCACCTTACATAGAGCTGTTTTGTGGTATCTAAGCTTCCATCATATACACATCCACCTTACATAGAGCTGCGCTGCTGCATCTAAGCTTCCATTATATAGGCATCCACCTTACATAGAGTTGAGCTGCTGTATCTAAGCTACCATTATATAGGCATCCACCTTACATAGAGCTTAGCTGCTGTATCTAAGCTTCCATTATATAGGCATCCATCTTACATAGAGCTGAGCTGCTGTATCTAAGCTACCATTATATAGGCACCCACCTTACATAGAGCTAAGCTGCTGTATCTAAGCTTCCATTATATAGCCATCCACCTTATATAGAGCTGAGCTGCTGCATCTAAGCTACCATTATATAGGCATCCACCTTACATAGAGCTGAGCTGCTGTATCTAAGCTACCATTATATAGGCATCCACCTTACATAGAGCTGAGCTGCTGTATCTAAGCTACCATTATATAGGCATCCACCTTACATAGAGCTGAGCTGCTGTATCTAAGCTACCATTATATAGGCATCCACCTTACATAGAGCTGAGCTGCTGTATCTAAGCTACCATTATATAGGCATCCACCTTACATAGAGCTGAGCTGCTGTATCTAAGCTACCATTATATAGGCATCCACCTTACATAGAGCTGAGCTGCTGTATCTAAGCTACCATTATATAGGCATCCACCTTATATAGAGCTGAGCTGCTGTATCTAAGCTACCATTATAAAGGCATCCACCTTATATAGAGCTGAGCTGCTGTATCTAAGCTGCCTTGATAGAAAAGATGTATTGCCAAGGTATATCTATATCATTTTTGACATGGGGGGGTGCAAATGAGTCATGAGAGCTGCTGAAGGGTATAAAAATTTACTCGATGACCCCAAGCTAAACTTTCCCTGGAGTTTTTAGTTACATCCCTGTGTGTGACCATCAAATAGGAGATATAAAACCACAATTGTCTTGAGGGGCATCCAGTGTACAGGTATAAATATACAGTATATATAGGTGTATATAGGGTATGGGACAACCCCTTTTAGGATGTTATTGAGGAATGTAAGGAGCCTCGTATCTGGGTAATGTTTTATTTGGAACACCTTAGGGGCAGAGACTATGCTTATAAGAAGGGACCTCTTAATAAATAACTTTTTTCGTACTTTTCACGTATAGGGATAAGAAGGAGCTTATTTTGGGGGAGGAGAACCACGTCCTCTTCATCATCAACGCGAGGAATGATGGCGAAGGCGCCTACGAGGCTGAGCTCCAGGTCAACATCCCGGCAGAGGCCGACTACGTGGGCATAGAGCGCAATATGGAGGTAATTGCACTAATACGCGGACCATGTGACCCGCGACAGATTAAAATACTCATTGAAGACATCTGGCAGCGAAGAAACATCAAGATAACGCTCGTCGTCAGCTATATCCTGTCACTGGGAAAACATAGGATATCATAGTTTACCGAGAGGATATTTTTGGGGTGTGTCAGATGAGGCGGCGAAGATTTATCTGTTGTTTTATCCTGTTTTCGTTCTGTGGAGAGAAGAAGCAAAAACAAAAAATCACGCATTTGTTGTGGGTGTTTAATTTCTAAACAGCGCCCCCACTGGTAATATAAAGAATTAATTTTTATCCCCAAGTATAATTACTATGCCCTTTCTACAAGGGGTAAGAATCTGACGGGTTTTGTGCCCCCTTCTTGATGGAGTGAGAGGTAGAACATGTGTCCCAAAACTCTATTTGATGTCTACAAGAGTATCCGAAACAGCATTGTGATCAGATATCTCCAGGAAAGGGGCCACAATATGCGAGGGGGAGAAGGAGAGACGCCACAATATGAAGGGGAAAGAGGAGAGGGACCACAATGTGAATGGGGAAGAGGAGAGGGACCACAATGTGAATGGGGAAGAGGAGAGGGGCCACAATGTGAAGGGGGAAGAGGAGAGGGGCCACAATGTGAACGGGGGAGAGGAGAGGGGCCACAATGTGAAGGGGAAAAAGGAGATGGGCTACAATGTGAGGAAGAGAGGGGCCAAAATGCGAGGAAAGGAGGGCCACAATATGCGAGGGAGAGAAGGAGAGAGGTCATAATGTGAAGGGGGAAGAGCAGATGGACCACAATGTGCATAGGGGAGGAGGAGATGTCCATAATATAAAGGGAGGAGGAGAGAGGCCATACTGTGAGGGGAAGGAGAGGGGCCATAATATGGGGGGAGGAGGAGATGGACCACAATGTGAGGAGAGCAGGTAGAAGTACAGAAAGATTATAAGTAGGGGAGTAAAAAAAATGGATGACCAAAAGTAAAGAGGGCATTACACGTGAGGGGTATTACAAGTGGGGGGCCCCAGAAAGGGGGATACATTTTAGTGGGGGTATTATATGTTACTGAGTTATATTGTGTATATTATATGGGTCCATAGGGAGATGGTCACAAGAAGGGGGGGTTTATACTATGTTGAAAAGCATTAAGGTGGATCTGTGCTAGGGCGTAGGGTCAGGGGTGGGGCAATGGGAGTGGCTTAGGGCAGAAATGTCTTTTGTTTGAAGTGCCCCGTGTTCTCCTGGTTGGTGGGGTCCCAGTGGCTTGTTTCCATGCCCATCAGATAGTTATTCATCATCCATAAAGTATACACCAGAATGTTAGCACAAAATGTTGAATTTACAGTCGCACATCTGGGTGCCAGGCCACACCCATTGTTATATGCCACGCCCTTTTCCAAAAAAATTCATAAAGGTAAATGAGATATGTTTCAGATTCATCTAATTTAAAGCAGGGGCCTATATAGTTCAGAAGCCTGAGGCTGCATTACTGATTTTTGGTATTGCCATGGAGACCTTGTGTCACTAAACCAGTGTCTCCCCATAAAAACACCCAGTAGCTGATGCTCTCTGAGTCTGGATCCTCAATTGATGCTCACAAGGTTTTCATGGCAACGCTGAGTGTAAAAATTGAAAGCAGACATGTTTTTGTAGAGTCTGTCAGTACTGCGGCCTCAGGCTTCGGGCCTAATTGTAAACAATCTAAACTCACCAATGATAAACTTATTAACATCTCTTTCTAATTGCCTTCCTGATCTTCATCTACTAAACATTTTTCCTTTAGGGTCTCCGACAGCTGAATTGTGAATACAAAATGGAGAATGAGTCCCGAATGGTCGTGTGTGACCTGGGAAATCCTATGGTTGCTGGGACTAATGTAAGTCACTTCATAGTGGATGCGGGTGGGTGCTAGATTATCTGACCTAGTTCTCATTTGTGAAGACCTATGGGTCTCTCGCCTTATTGTCACCTGAAAAAGCAGCATTGAAGTGATCAGTAAAACATAAGACTTATCAGTGCAGTGTCGGACAGGCCCACCAGAGAATCGTAGGATCCAGGCTCTAAACCAATAGTAGACACCAAATATCAAGCAGAAGACAATCCATATTGTAACTGGGAGAGGATGGAGTGTGGGCCTCCAGAATATTTCTCAGATGGGTCCAAGGAACCCCAGTCTGACACTGAGTGTAGGGCTATGTTTACACAGCATTTATATGGATTGGAATTAAAGGTGGTCTTCCTCCTCAAATTTAGATCAGGCTATGCTTAACCAGTGAGTTTATCTAGGTTACCAAGAAGTAGCAGAGGGATAGAAGGGTTTATAACAACGCACCTGACTACACAAGGTTGGTTTGTTGTCTGTTTCCATGGAAATGTATAGGACTGCATTAGCTCTACCGACACCATATAGAATATTTTTAATAAAGTTTTTTTTTTAAATATTAGCTTCAGTTTCTGTGTCAGATGCGCTGAAAAGGTTTTAAAAAGATTGTGAGGGTGAACATAAAAAAGTACGTGCACAACAAGGCGTTGATGATGAGTGTGACTGCACAGCACGGCCGGAGATGCCACTTACCTTATAAAAATCCTGACCTTACAGGTCTCTGGTCTGTTTTAGCTCTCGCTTGGTCTACGATTCATGGTCCAGAGGTTACAAAGTGCCGACAGCATCAAATTCGATCTTTTTGTGAAAAGGTAAGTTGAATAATTGTTGGGGTGGGTGCCAGGAGTCAGCTCCAAACTTATTAGGCCATTGTCACTAATAACATTGTGAACAACTCCTTTAAAGGGAACCTTTCAGCAGTTCTGAGCATGAAAACCTGTAGACAGATATTGGCTATGAAGATCTGTGTAATCAAACCTGTGAAAAATGTAATTATATTCTAGGATTGTAACTTCTGCAAGTGCATGCGTGGCGTGTCCTCACACTGCTGTGCTCTTAGTTTTTTACATTGAGCTGCTCCACAGCCCCTCCTTGTGAGAACTAAGAGCACAGCAGTGTGAGGACACACCCTTTCATATAAAATCCTGAAAAAGGAATCCGTTTTCACCGTCCTGCTGCTACTAACACACAAATAAAAATAACTAAACATCTCTCCAGGACCAATACCTATCATTTTCTTCAGCCCTACCGTACATGGTCAATGCTGCTATCATATTCCCTTTATATCTGGTATTAATAGGGCGATTATTAAATGTTCTGCTTTGAACATAGAGCTGCTCCACCGTCCCATCCCTGTTGTCGTATTCAACCATAAACCTTCAACTGCTTATACCTGGATCAGAGGGGAGGAGTCAGTGAGGCAATTTATTGCAGAGAACTAAGAGCACAGCAGTGTGAGGACACATCCTTTCACATAAAATCCTGAAAAAGGAATCCAATCTCACTGTCCTGCAGCTACTTACATACAAAATAATAATTACACATCTCTCCAGGACCAATACCTATCATTAATATCCAACATGTAGTACTAACATACTGTTAGGATCAGTGGATCCTCTGGACCACCGCGGGGGATGTAACTAGCCAACACCCGGAACCGGAGCCTAGCGGCACCTGGTATTCACCAGAGCCCGCCGCAAAGCGGGTTGGACTTGCTGCGGCAGGATACCACTAGGTCGTTCCCAGGTGTGACTAGCCCACGGTGGCAGCCGAGGTCGAGGTACCTTAGCGGATGACAATCTCGTAGACAGGTCCAGGCACAGGGTCAGGGCAGGCGGCAGAGATGCAACGTCAGGTCCAAGTCCGGGGTCAGCAACAGGAGGTCCAGGCAGGTGGGAGCGGGAACACAGGCACACGGAACACAGCAACACGGAGGAACTCAGGTAACACAGGAGCGGGAACACACAGGAATACACGGGAACACAGGAATACACGGGAACGCAGGAATACACAGGAACGCAGGAATAATCGCTAGTAAGCTTTCTCTAAGGCTATGAGGCACAAAGATCCGGCAAGGGTAACAGGAAGAGGCAGGCTTATGAAGAATTGGGCAATATGGCCAGCGCCAATTAATGGCGCGCTGGCCCTTTAAATTTGGAGAAGGTGCCGCGCGCGCGCCCTAGCAGTCGGGGACGCGCGCGCACAGCGGAGGGGAGCGAGCCAGGAGCCGGGACGGGTGAGATGCGCTGGCGGCGCGCTGGCGGCGCGCTGGCGGGGGCAGGGCGGCACGGGTGAGCCCGCGACCCGCGATGTGGGTCGCGGGACCACCCGTGACAGTACCCCCCCCCTTCGGCCTCCCCCTCCTCCTAGGCTGGAGGAACCTCTGCAGAAGACTACGATCCAATATGTTGTCCTCTGGCTCCCACGACCTTTCTTCAGGCCCGAACCCCCTCCAGTCAACCAAGAAGAACCGCTTCCCCCTCACCGTCTTCATGTCCAAGATCTCTTTTACCTCATATGTGTTGGTAGAGTCCGCCACTGGAGTAGGAGGAGGATCTTGCTGGGAGAAGCGATTCAAGATGACAGGCTTGAGCAGGGAGACATGAAAGGAGTTCGGGATGCGCATGGTGGGAGGAAGGCGCAGCTTATAAGCCACAGGGTTAATACGCTTCAGCACCTCAAATGGACCCAGATAGCGAGGGCCAAGCTTGTAGCTGGGAATCTTCAACCGGACATATTTTGAAGACAGCCACACTTTATCCCCTGGAGAGAAGATGGGAGGAGACCTGCGTTTTTTATCGGCCTGAGTCTTGGTGCGGGCAGAGGCCTGAAGCAGGGACTGACGAGTCTGCTCCCAAATAGCTTTAAGGTCCGTTACCAACTCTTCCACAGCAGGAACATCAGCAGACACGGAGAGAGGTAGGGGTGGACGTGGATGTCTTCCATATAGAACAAAGAAGGGTGATGCACCAGCAGACTCCGAATCCAGGGAGTTATAAGAGAACTCTGCCCAAGGTAGCAAAGTGGACCAGTTATCCTGACGGGCAGAGACAAAGTGACGCAGGTAACAGCCCAAAGTCTGGTTAACTCTTTCAACCTGTCCATTAGATTGAGGATGGTACGCAGAAGAGAAGTCCAGTTTTATCTGCAGTTGATTACACAGGGCTCGCCAGAAGCGGGAGACAAACTGGACCCCTCGGTCCGAGACGATGTGCAACGGAAGTCCATGTAGGCGAAAGATGTGGGTGAAGAACTGGCTGGCAAGGTGTGGAGCAGACGGCAGGCCTGGCAGAGGAACAAAATGAGACATTTTGGAAAAGCGGTCGGTTACCACCCAGATAACGGTATTGCCAGATGATGGTGGCAGATCTGTAATAAAGTCCATAGCCACGTGAGACCACGGGCAGGCAGGCACGGGTAACGGCAACAGAAGACCAGCTGGTTTTTGTCGTGAGGGCTTATTACGAGCACAAGAGGTACAGGACCGCACAAAATCCCGAACGTCCTTGACCAAATCAGGCCACCAATAGAATCGGGAAATTAGGGCCACAGAGCGCTGCACCCCAGGGTGCCCAGCCACACGAGAGGAATGTCCCCAGGTCAGAATCCTCTTTCGAAGACCAGGTCGCACATAAGTCTTGCCGGGAGGTAATTGCCGGAGGTCCACCGGCGCTGCCAGCACAAGTCTCTCAGGAGGAACGATGTATCTCGGGGCACAGTCCTCCCCCATAACATCCGAAGCACGGGACAAGGCGTCAGCCTTGATGTTTTTCTCGGCAGGGCGAAAATGGATTTGGAAGTCAAAACGGGAAAAGAAGAGAGACCACCGGGCTTGACGCGGGTTCAACCGCTGAGCCGACTGTAGGTATTGGAGGTTCTTGTGGTCAGTGTAGATGCTGACTGGAAATCTGGCTCCCTCCAACAGATGACGCCACTCCTCCAAGGCCAGCTTGATGGCCAGAAGCTCACGATCTCCAATAGAATAATTCCTCTCTGCAGGGGAGAAAATTTTGGAGAAGAAGCCGCAAGATAGAGTACGGCCCCTAGGCCCCTTCTGAGTAAGGACCGCTCCAGCTCCTACGGAGGAGGCATCAACCTCCACAAAAAATGGCTTCTCGGTATCTGGTCTGGTAAGGACAGATGCAGAAGAAAAAGCAGACTTTAGTCTCGTGAAGGCCTGGTCAGCCGCTGGGGGCCAGGCACGAGAATTGACACCTTTCTTCGTTAGCGCCACCATAGGAGCTACCAGAGTCGAGAAGTGAGGAATGAATTGTCTATAATAATTTGCGAAGCCCAGGAATCTTTGAATAGCCCGTAGTCCCACTGGGCGTGGCCACTGAAGAACCGCAGATAACTTATCAGGATCCATTTGCAAGCCTTTATCGGAAATAATGTAGCCGAGGAATGGAAGGCTTTTTTGATGAAACAGGCACTTCTCCAGTTTGGCGTAGAGATGGTTGGCCCTGAGGCGGCTGAGCACTTGCCGTACATGGGAATGGTGGGACTCGAGGTCAGCAGAATACACAAGGATGTCATCCAGGTAAACCACAACACAGCGGTACAATAAGTCCCTGAAGATATCGTTGACAAACTCTTGGAAAACGGCTGGCGCATTACAGAGTCCGAAAGGCATAACTAAATATTCAAAATGCCCATCACGGGTGTTAAAGGCGGTCTTCCACTCGTCGCCCCTCCTGATGCGGATAAGATTGTAGGCCCCACGAAGATCCAGCTTGGTAAAGACTCTCGCACCCCGTAGGCGATCAAACAGCTCCGTGATCAGCGGCAGAGGATAGCGATTCTTAACGGTGACTTTGTTAAGACCGCGATAGTCAATACAGGGGCGGAGAGAGCCATCTTTCTTGGTGACAAAAAAGAAGCCGGCGCCTGCCGGAGAGGAGGATTTACGGATGAAGCCTCTTTGTAGATTCTCCTGGACATACTCGGACATGGCGGCTGTTTCAGGTACCGAGAGCGGGTACACCCGACCCCGAGGAGGAGAAGATCCAGGCAGCAGGTCGATGGGGCAATCGTAGGGACGATGTGGAGGAAGGGTCTCAGCTTGTTTCTTGGAGAACACATCCGCGAAGTCCTGGTATGGAGCGGGAAGCCCCCCCAAAGGCTTAGGAGACAAGGTAGAAGTCCCGACAGGGAGCGGATGTAGAACCTTCATACAGTGTGATGAACAATCCGGACCCCAGCGGAGAATCTCCCCAGAAGACCAGTCCAGAACAGGGGCATGATGTCCAAGGCCAGCTTGATGGCCAGAAGCTCACGATCTCCAATAGAATAATTCCTCTCTGCAGGGGAGAAAATTTTGGAGAAGAAGCCGCAAGATAGAGTACGGCCCCTAGGCCCCTTCTGAGTAAGGACCGCTCCAGCTCCTACGGAGGAGGCATCAACCTCCACAAAAAATGGCTTCTCGGTATCTGGTCTGGTAAGGACAGATGCAGAAGAAAAAGCAGACTTTAGTCTCGTGAAGGCCTGGTCAGCCGCTGGGGGCCAGGCACGAGAATTGACACCTTTCTTCGTTAGCGCCACCATAGGAGCTACCAGAGTCGAGAAGTGAGGAATGAATTGTCTATAATAATTTGCGAAGCCCAGGAATCTTTGAATAGCCCGTAGTCCCACTGGGCGTGGCCACTGAAGAACCGCAGATAACTTATCAGGATCCATTTGCAAGCCTTTATCGGAAATAATGTAGCCGAGGAATGGAAGGCTTTTTTGATGAAACAGGCACTTCTCCAGTTTGGCGTAGAGATGGTTGGCCCTGAGGCGGCTGAGCACTTGCCGTACATGGGAATGGTGGGACTCGAGGTCAGCAGAATACACAAGGATGTCATCCAGGTAAACCACAACACAGCGGTACAATAAGTCCCTGAAGATATCGTTGACAAACTCTTGGAAAACGGCTGGCGCATTACAGAGTCCGAAAGGCATAACTAAATATTCAAAATGCCCATCACGGGTGTTAAAGGCGGTCTTCCACTCGTCGCCCCTCCTGATGCGGATAAGATTGTAGGCCCCACGAAGATCCAGCTTGGTAAAGACTCTCGCACCCCGTAGGCGATCAAACAGCTCCGTGATCAGCGGCAGAGGATAGCGATTCTTAACGGTGACTTTGTTAAGACCGCGATAGTCAATACAGGGGCGGAGAGAGCCATCTTTCTTGGTGACAAAAAAGAAGCCGGCGCCTGCCGGAGAGGAGGATTTACGGATGAAGCCTCTTTGTAGATTCTCCTGGACATACTCGGACATGGCGGCTGTTTCAGGTACCGAGAGCGGGTACACCCGACCCCGAGGAGGAGAAGATCCAGGCAGCAGGTCGATGGGGCAATCGTAGGGACGATGTGGAGGAAGGGTCTCAGCTTGTTTCTTGGAGAACACATCCGCGAAGTCCTGGTATGGAGCGGGAAGCCCCCCCAAAGGCTTAGGAGACAAGGTAGAAGTCCCGACAGGGAGCGGATGTAGAACCTTCATACAGTGTGATGAACAATCCGGACCCCAGCGGAGAATCTCCCCAGAAGACCAGTCCAGAACAGGGGCATGATGTCCAAGGCCAGCTTGATGGCCAGAAGCTCACGATCTCCAATAGAATAATTCCTCTCTGCAGGGGAGAAAATTTTGGAGAAGAAGCCGCAAGATAGAGTACGGCCCCTAGGCCCCTTCTGAGTAAGGACCGCTCCAGCTCCTACGGAGGAGGCATCAACCTCCACAAAAAATGGCTTCTCGGTATCTGGTCTGGTAAGGACAGATGCAGAAGAAAAAGCAGACTTTAGTCTCGTGAAGGCCTGGTCAGCCGCTGGGGGCCAGGCACGAGAATTGACACCTTTCTTCGTTAGCGCCACCATAGGAGCTACCAGAGTCGAGAAGTGAGGAATGAATTGTCTATAATAATTTGCGAAGCCCAGGAATCTTTGAATAGCCCGTAGTCCCACTGGGCGTGGCCACTGAAGAACCGCAGATAACTTATCAGGATCCATTTGCAAGCCTTTATCGGAAATAATGTAGCCGAGGAATGGAAGGCTTTTTTGATGAAACAGGCACTTCTCCAGTTTGGCGTAGAGATGGTTGGCCCTGAGGCGGCTGAGCACTTGCCGTACATGGGAATGGTGGGACTCGAGGTCAGCAGAATACACAAGGATGTCATCCAGGTAAACCACAACACAGCGGTACAATAAGTCCCTGAAGATATCGTTGACAAACTCTTGGAAAACGGCTGGCGCATTACAGAGTCCGAAAGGCATAACTAAATATTCAAAATGCCCATCACGGGTGTTAAAGGCGGTCTTCCACTCGTCGCCCCTCCTGATGCGGATAAGATTGTAGGCCCCACGAAGATCCAGCTTGGTAAAGACTCTCGCACCCCGTAGGCGATCAAACAGCTCCGTGATCAGCGGCAGAGGATAGCGATTCTTAACGGTGACTTTGTTAAGACCGCGATAGTCAATACAGGGGCGGAGAGAGCCATCTTTCTTGGTGACAAAAAAGAAGCCGGCGCCTGCCGGAGAGGAGGATTTACGGATGAAGCCTCTTTGTAGATTCTCCTGGACATACTCGGACATGGCGGCTGTTTCAGGTACCGAGAGCGGGTACACCCGACCCCGAGGAGGAGAAGATCCAGGCAGCAGGTCAAAGGGGCAATCGTAGGGACGATGTGGAGGAAGGGTCTCAGCTTGTTTCTTGGAGAACACATCCGCGAAGTCCTGGTATGGAGCGGGAAGCCCCCCCAAAGGCTTAGGAGACAAGGTAGAAGTCCCGACAGGGAGCGGATGTAGAACCTTCATACAGTGTGATGAACAATCCGGACCCCAGCGGAGAATCTCCCCAGAAGACCAGTCCAGAACAGGGGCATGATGTTGCAACCAGGGGAGGCCCAGCAGGAGAGTGGAAGTGCACTGGGGCAGCACAAAAAAGGACAGTCTTTCTCTATGTAATGCTCCAACTTGCAGGAGCAGGGGTTCTGTGCGAAACCGGATGGGCACGGAGAGAATTTGGCCACTGACCGAGGCAATGGACAATGGCTTCCTGAGACGAACCACCGGGAAGTGATGCTGGGAGACCAGGGCAGCATCCATAAAGTTCGCTGTAGAGCCCGAATCCAGGAAGGCGGAAACTTGGATCTGGGTGCCAGAGCCAACGCTGAGGAGTACGGGGAGAGTCAAGCGTGGAGAAGCTTTATTCTCACCTAGGGACGCTTCTCCTGAGAAGCCTAGGTGCTGGCGTTTCCCGGACGTTGGGGGCGGACAGGACAAGCCCCGACGAAGTGCTCTGGGCTGGCACAATACATGCACAGGTTCTCCTGACGTCGCCTGGAACGCTCTTGTAGAGAAAGCCGGACTCGGTCCACCTGCATAGGTTCATCAGCAGAAGATTCAGCCGGGGGCTGAAGCGGCTTTTGGAATACAGGTGCCAGGCGAGGAAGACGTCTAACACGGCCTTGGGGGTACTCGGAGCGTAGTTCCTCAGCGCGCTCCTTAAACCGCACATCAATTCGAGTGGCCAGGGTGATCAGACCACTCAGAGTTGACGGCAGGTCCCGTGCTGCCAGCGCGTCCTTGACCTGCGCAGAAAGTCCTTTCTTGAAGGTAGCAATGAGGGCCGCATCGTTCCAGGCAAGTTCAGAAGCCAGGGTGCGGAACTGAACTGCGTACTCTCCCACAGATGAGTTACCCTGGCGCAGGTTCAATAATGCAGACTCCGCAGAGGAGGCTCGGGCCGGTTCCTCGAAGACTGACCGGAACTCTGCCAGAAATTCCGAGAGGGTAGCGACAACCGAGTCATCCCTGTCCCAAAGAGGAGTAGCCCAGGCCAGGGCCTTCCCAGAAAGGAGGCTGAGGACAAATGCCACCTTGGACCGCTCTGTGGAAAATTGCGACGGCATAAGTTCTATGTGCAGGGAGCACTGGGTGATGAAGCCCCTGCACATCTTGGGATCCCCGTCATACTTGCCGGGCAAAGAGAGACGTAGCCTGGGTTCAGCAGCAGGGAGATAAGCCGGGGTAGCAGGAGTCGCAGCGGCCACCTCAGGAGACTGTTGCTGATGCTGGGTAGCTAGCAGCTGTTGCAGCATGGCGGTGACTTGCTCCAGTTGATTCCGTTGTGCAGCAATCTGCCGGGACTGGTGGATCACGATGGTGGCGAGATCAGGCTGACTGGGAGAAGGAGCCTCGGCGGGATCCATGGCCGGATCTTACTGTTAGGATCAGTGGATCCTCTGGACCACCGTGGGGGATGTAACTAGCCAACACCCGGAACCGGAGCCTAGCGGCACCTGGTATTCACCAGAGCCCGCCGCAAAGCGGGTTGGACTTGCTGCGGCAGGATACCACTAGGTCGTTCCCAGGTGTGACTAGCCCACGGTGGCAGCCGAGGTCGAGGTACCTTAGCGGATGACAATCTCGTAGACAGGTCCAGGCACAGGGTCAGGGCAGGCGGCAGAGATGCAACGTCAGGTCCAAGTCCGGGGTCAGCAACAGGAGGTCCAGGCAGGTGGGAGCGGGAACACAGGCACACGGAACACAGCAACACGGAGGAACTCAGGTAACACAGGAGCGGGAACACACAGGAATACACGGGAACACAGGAATACACGGGAACGCAGGAATACACAGGAACGCAGGAATAATCGCTAGTAAGCTTTCTCTAAGGCTATGAGGCACAAAGATCCGGCAAGGGTAACAGGAAGAGGCAGGCTTATGAAGAATTGGGCAATATGGCCAGCGCCAATTAATGGCGCGCTGGCCCTTTAAATTTGGAGAAGGTGCCGCGCGCGCGCCCTAGCAGTCGGGGACACGCGCGCACAGCGGAGGGGAGCGAGCCAGGAGCCGGGACGGGTGAGATGCGCTGGCGGCGCGGGGGCAGGGCGGCACGGGTGAGCCCGCGACCCGCGATGTGGGTCGCGGGACCACCCGTGACACATACATGGTCAATTCCTTTAAATCTGCTATTAGTAGTGGGATTATCAAATATTCTGTACTCCCAATATTTCATAAAAATTCTCAATGAAAAATGCCTACCAAAATTTCACCGTCTCCTCATCTTCTTTTGCAATTGGATTATGGATTTTGAGATTTTTCATATTATCCTGCAGATTATCAGATTATTTTTTTGTGACTGCTTGTACATTGGTAACCATAGGAGCCTAATAAGACTTGCACTGTAGATACAAGTCATGGGGGACATTTTTGTATATTTTTTTGTTTTGACATTCCGAGTATTGTTAAGATCTTTGACCTTTGACACCGAATTGTCTGAAGCGGATAAAACCATCGCAAAAGTTTGAGAAATATCCAGATAACTCCCTGCCCAAAATCTAGGAGCGGAGCAAAAGGGAAGGAAGTGGTGACAAGGGAGGATTATTATCCCAACACGCCGACCTTCAGGCGATCCGTCATACAATCGGCCATGTTTTTCCAGCAAGTAGCCGCCATTAATCTTTCCAGGAAACGTGGCTGTTATTAATGAGGGCGACATTATGTGGAGGTGCCTTGATGGTGACGGTGGGGTCAATAGATCTCTACTATGTGGTCACTGGGGTGACTGTCACTAATGGAAGATTTATTAGGGTGATCAGAGGACACCACTCCTACCAGTGTCAGAGGTGAAGAGGGAAAGTAGCAGAGGTTATACATCCTCTTAAAATCTATTAGCATTTCCCTTAATGATGCCTGTTAATCTGACATTTGATAATCCAGAACATAAAGATCGATTTTCAGTAAAAAAAAAAATCCTGGAAAACACTGGCAGACGTAAAGGACATCACCGCGGCCAATTGAGCCCACTGATTGGCCACAGCAGGTCCCATGATCATTGTCAGTTCCGACCCAGTCTCATCTTCCGATACAGTCAATTCCTAAAGATTCCAGAAGAGAAAAAAATTCCAAAATTTTGCACATAAAATCTGCACATTCCAGGATTTCTCAGGATGATGCTATAGCTTGCTACACATACAGGGGTGTAACTAAGAGAGGCAGGGTCCCACAGCATTCTGAATGGCGCCCCCCTTCCCCCTTAAAAAAATATACTTATTTCTATACTCACACATGCGAGTTACAATCCCACATTTATACACTCATATGCTCACATATAGAGCATATACACACACATACAGTGTTATATACAAACGTACAGCATATATACACACTTGCAGTATATACACATCACAGATACAGCATATATACATCACAAATATGTTATATACATATTCTGCATACATGTTATGCTTTTATGTGCAGCATAATATTTATATAATGGTGCACATTCTCCACTTTTTAGTGTGTCAGGTCGGAATGGGGCCCCCTGACACTGCGGACCCCATAGCAGCTGCTACCACTGTACACGTGGCTGCTAAAAAAATACACAATCCTCAGCTGAAATCAGACAGAAATTTAATACATGCAGATTCACCACGGTTTTTTAAGACATATTTATTTCAGGTATGTAGAGGTAGGACCTGCACCTATCTGTAGAATGAAGGTCCATTGACCTCCTTATCACCAGAGTGATGTACAGACTGACCACATACTCTTCTTTCAAGTCAGTAGCCAAGAGCCACGGGACTCTGTTAGCGGTTTTAGCCACGTAAAGCAGCAGAGCAGTGTTAGGTATTGTCCCTGGAGAGATGTGTAATTGTATGTGTTGTTAGTAGCAGCAGGACTGTTAAATATGGATCTCTTCCAGGAGTGTTGTCGTGTTCTGATCACACTAATGCACTGGTGTGTGAGATCTCATCACTGAGCACAGCACAGTCCCTAACTGCTGTAGAGTCTGAAAGGAAGACTGCAACAGCAGTTACTCAGAGCAGATCACACTAATGCACTGGTGCGTGATATCTCATCACTAAGCACAGCACAGCCCCTCCCCCCTGAGTAACTGCTGTAGAATCTGAAAGGAAGACTGCAACAGCAGTTACTCAGAGCAGAGTGCGTGGGTGAGACAGAGGTCACTCCATTGTCAGATTTTTATGACATATACTATGCATGAATGTCATGAATACCTGAAATGGGAACATCCACCTGCAGCTCATCTAAATTTACATACAAAGCATTTCGGCAACATATTATACAAACTAATTTTGTAATTTTGTAGCAGATATTCCGTAAGGGCCCTGAAATACAGGGAAATACATTGTGTAAGGGCCCTGAATAATTCTTTATATCACCCAGCATATAATCTAGAATATAATACTGTGATTTTATATGATAACTGCTGGATTATCAGAGATTAAGGAATAATGCTGTGATATCAGGATTATGTGTATCTCTCTCTCTCTCATAGCAGAGATTTTCCGTGTCCATCCTTCTCCTGTCCACAGCGTTCTTCTAAACCGCGATTACAGATTTATTTTAGTAAAACACAAGCCGCAGGAAAATGTCAGCGGAGCTGTAGCGATTTCTACAATGTGATGGAAATTATAAGAGAGCTGGATTACACTGACACGGGGGGGGGGGGGGGTGGGCAGTGGGGGGGAGCGATCGGCTCCATGTAGTGAGATGTAGTGAGATGATCTGCAGCGATTCAATGAGGGATTGATTATCTCGCAGCGAGCGATTTGCATGTGTTTATTTAACGATTACTAATTTATTTACATGAAAGGAAACTAAAACTTTTATTTTTGGCCTCCTCTCGGGAATGTCTCAATCTTGTGGTTTTTCTCTGTATATGAATGCAAGATTATCAATCGCTCAGAGGGGAAAATACAGAAACTATAGTGAGGCCTGGATCTATAGGGGTCAGAATTAGCATAAGATTTGTTGTGGATTATGTCAGATCAGCAACAAAATTTATAAGGGAGGAAAGAGGGACAAAAACTTGAAGCAAATTAATCCATTGTGGTATTATGCCTCCATTTGTGGTCCAAGCACACAGTATCATGCCCCCTTCCTGTGACACAACTAAATAGTATAATGCCCCTCCCTGTGGCCATACCACATAGTATAAGGCCCCTTTCCCATGGCTCAACCACATAGTATAATGCTTCCTTCCTATTGTACACCCACATAGTATAATGTCCACTTTATCACATAATATAATTCCCCTGCTTGTGTCCTAACCACATAGTATAATACCCCTTCCCATGACCCACCTACATTGTATAATGCTCCCTTCTTATGGCTCAGCCACATAGTGTAATTCCCCCTTCTATTGGCCCCACCATGTAGTATAATGCCTCCATCTAGTGGCCCCACCATGTAGTATAATGTCCCCTTCTAGTGGCCAACCACATTGTATAATGTCCCCTTCTAGTGGCCAACCACATAGTATAATGCCTCCTTCTAGTGGCCAACCACATTGTATAATGCCTCCTTCTAGTGGCCAACCACATAGTATAATGCCCCTTTCTAGTGGCCAACCACATTGTATAATGCCCCCTTCTAGTGGCCAACCACATAGTATAATGCCCCCTTCTAGTGGCCAACCACATTGTATAATGCCTCCTTCTAGTGGCCAACCACATAGTATAATGTCCCCTTCTAGTGGCCAACCACATTGTATAATGCCCCCTTCCAGTGGCCAACCACAAAGTGTAATGCCTCCTTCTAGTGGCCCCACCATTTAGTATAATGCCTCCTTCTAGTGGCCAACCACATAGTATAATGTCTCCTTCTAGTGGCCAACCACATAGTATAATGTCCCCTTCTAGTGGCCCCACCATGTAGTATAATGCCTCCTTCTAGTGGCCAACCACATAGTATAATGTCTCCTTCTAGTGGCCAACCACATAGTATAATGTCCCCTTCTAGTGGCCCCACCATGTAGTATAATGCCTCCTTCTAGTGGCCAACCACATAGTATAATGTCTCCTTCTAGTGGCCAACCACATAGTATAATGTCCCCTTCTAGTGGCCAACCACATAGTATAATGCCCCCTTCTAGTAGCCCCACCATTTAGTATAATGCCGCCTTCTAGTGGCCAACCACATAGTATAATGCCCCCTTCTAGTAGCCCCACCATTTAGTATAATGCCGCCTTCTAGTGGCCAACCACATAGTATAATGCCCCCTTCTAGTAGCCCCACCATTTAGTATAATGCCGCCTTCTAGTGGCCAACCACATAGTATAATGCCCCCTTCTAGTAGCCCCACCATTTAGTATAATGCCGCCTTCTAGTGGCCAACCACATAGTATAATGCCGCCTTCTAGTTGCCAACCACATAGTGTAATTCCCTTTTTTGTAAACTTAATTCATCATGGTCCCACCGAGTCTGGGATGTATGTTTAGCCTCCATTATGCATTATGGATTACATCATTGTAACACACAATCATCAGTACAAAGGGACAGTGACATGACAACATACATCCACCTGATGGAGGGAAATGTAGTTCCGGGAACGACCACACTGTTCTTCCTCTTTTTGTAGGTTATTAGGGATCATTTATGATCATGAAGTGTCATCAATATTCATATAAATTCCCAAGAGAAGCAATTTCTTTTTTCAACCCTAATTTTTCCCTTTGTTTTCCAGTTCCAACAAAGACAATCCCAATAGTAACTTTGTCAGTCTTGAAATTTTCATCACGGCTGTGGCCCGGGTGGAGATCAGAGGGTGAGTATTTGTATGTGTTTGACTCTTAATAACTAAATAAGTTGTCAAGCTCCATCTCCGCAACTATTTGGTACCAAAAATGAGAAATGCAGCGACTTTTCAAATCGTCTTAATCAAAGAAAACACATTTGTTTCTGTCTATAGATCCTTCTATCTCCTTGGTAACAGACTACAAACAAACAGTCTTCGTAGTCACACGGCCATCAATATGTCCAATACATCCTGGTAACCTACCAAATCTATGTTAGCTACATGGAAGGTGCAGATGGACAGGAGACTGATGATAAGCTTAGACTGCAGAAGTTTTTGTAGTCTGTTACTATGGGGACACATGGCTCTGCATGGAAGCTGCAGACACAAAGCAATTTTATTGATTTAATAATACTATTTTCAAAGTTGTACGTTTTGTAGACATTCCCTTTAAACCATGAAGAAGAGGGGTAATAGGAAGCTCATTACATCTCTGTATTTATCCATTTTATAACTATCCAAAACGTAACAAGATTTCATAAAAAGTCCAATAAAGGAGCAAATCCTTAAAAACTGAAGTTAACAAGGTTTCCTTTTAATGATCCTATATTTAGTGGTATCAGGGGAATTGCAGTCTCCGTCCTGTTTGATAGCATATCCAGGCTGTCGGGATATGCTGCGTCTGCTTTTTTTCGCTTCTCTATGCGCAGCCAGAGCCTTGGACTTCGCTGACCCCCAGGAACGTGTAGTAAATCCAGAAAGCATGCGCTGACATCACTTACTGTAAAATGAAACAGCTTCTTTGTTCTCCGGAGGAAGATAAAACTGGAGACTTCTTCAAGTAGAAAGAGGCAAAATGAATGCACCCAAAAAGAATACAATACTCAGCTACAAAGCGTCATATTACAGCTCCAACAGCTTCATAACATGCTCTGTACAACATGGATCCACCGCGAGCTGAGAAAATCTTCAGTCCCAATCACATAATGTATTAGAAAGAGATCACAGATAAAGGGAATGAATTTAGGAACTTCTTTTAAATATCATCTCAATATTTTCATCACATATGATGTCACAGCTTATCTCCTCCCCCTCCCTGTACAATGTCCTCTATATAGATAACACTGACCCATCATTACATCACTACTGACAATAGATGATGTCACAGCTTATCTCCTCCCCCTCCTTGTAACATTAAGACCTCCATATAGATAACACTGACCCATCATTACATCACTACTGACAATAGATGATGTCACAGCTTATCTCCTCCCCCTCCCTGTACAATGACCTCTATATAGATAACACTGACCCATCATTACATCACTAATGACAATAGATGATGTCACAGCTTATCTCCTCCCCTCCCTGTACAATGACCTCTATATAGATAACACTGACCCATCATTACATCACTACTGACAATAGATGATGTCACAGCTTATCTCCTCCTCCCTGTACAATGACCCCTATATAGATAACACTGACCCATCATTACATCACTACTGACAATAGATGATGTCACAGCTTATCTCCTCCCCCTCCCTGTACAATGACCTCTATATAGATTACACTGACCCATCATTACATCACTACTGACAATAGATGATGTCACAGCTTATCTCCTCCCCCCTCCCTGTACAATGATCTCTATATAGATAACACTGACCCATCATTACATCACTACTGACAATAGAGGAGGTCACAGCTTATCTCCTCCCCTCCCTGTACAATGACCTCTATATAGATAGCACTGACCCATCATTACATCACTACTGACAATAGATGATGTCACAGCTTATCTCCTCCCCCTCCCTGTACAATGACCTCTATATAGATAACACTGACCCATCATTACATCACTACTGACAATAGATGATGTCACAGCTTATCTCCTCCCCCTCCCTGTACAATGACCTCTATATAGATAACACTGACCCATCATTACATCACTACCAACAATAGATGATGTCACAGCTTATCTCCTCCCCTCCCTGTACAATGACCTCTATATAGATAGCACTGACCCATCATTACATCACTACTGACAATAGATGATGTCACAGCTTATCTCCTCCCCCTCCCTGTACCTCTATATAGATAACCCTGACCCGTCATTACATCACTACTGACAATAGATGATGTCACAGCTTATCTCCTCCTCCTCCTCCCTGTACAATGACCTCTATATAGATAACCCTGACCCGTCATTACATCACTACTGACAATAGATGATGTCACAGCTTATCTCCTCCCCCTCCCTGTACAATGACCTCTATATAGATAACACTGACCCATCATTACATCACTACTGACAATAGATGATGTCACAGCTTATCTCCTCCCCCTCCCTGTACAATGACCTCTATATAGATAACACTGACCAATCACTACATCACTACTGACAATAGATGATGTCACAGCTTATCTCCTCCCCCTCCCTGTACAATGACCTCTATATAGATAACACTGACCCATCATTACATCACTACTGACAATAGATGATGTCATGGCTTATCTCCTCCCCTCCCTGTACAATGACCTCTATATAGATATCACTGACCCATCATTACATCACTACTGACAATAGATGATGTCACAGCTTATCTCCTCCCCCTCCCTGTACAATGTCCTCTACATAGATAACACTGACCCATCATTACATCACTACTGACAATAGATGATGTCACAGCTTATCTCCTCCCCCCTCCCTGTACAATGACCTCTATATAGATAACACTGACCCATCATTACATCACTACTGACAATAGATGATGTCACAGCTTATCTCCTCCCCCTCCCTGTACAATGACCTCTATATAGATAACACTGACCCATCATTACATCACTACTGACAATAGATGATGTCACAGCTTATCCCCCCCCTCCCTGTACAATGACCTCTATATAGATAACACTGACCCATCATTACATCACTACTGACAATAGATGATGTCACAGCTTATCTCCTCCCCCTCCCTGTACAATGACCTCTATATAGATAACACTGACCCATCATTACATCACTACTGACAATAGATGATGTCACAGCTTATCTCCTCCCCCTCCCTGTACAATGACCTCTATATAGATAACACTGACCCATCATTACATCACTACTGACAATAGATGATGTCACAGCTTATCTCCTCCCCCTCCCTGTACAATGACCTCTATATAGATAACCCTGACCCGTCATTACATCACTACTGACAATAGATGATGTCACAGCTTATCTCCTCCCCCTCCCCGTACAATGACCTCTATATAGATAACACTGACCCATCATTACATCACTACTGACAATAGATGATGTCACAGCTTATCTCCTCCCCCTCCCTGTACAATGACCTCTATATAGATAACACTGACCAATCACTACATCACTACTGACAATAGATGATGTCACAGCTTATCTCCTCCCCCTCCCTGTACAATGACCTCTATATAGATAACACTGACCCATCATTACATCACTACTGACAATAGATGATGTCATGGCTTATCTCCTCCCCTCCCTGTACAATGACCTCTATATAGATATCACTGACCCATCATTACATCACTACTGACAATAGATGATGTCACAGCTTATCTCCTCCCCCTCCCTGTACAAAGTCCTCTACATAGATAACACTGACCCATCATTACATCACTACTGACAATAGATGATGTCACAGCTTATCTCCTCCCCCCTCCCTGTACAATGACCTCTATATAGATAACACTGACCCATCATTACATCACTACTGACAATAGATGATGTCACAGCTTATCTCCTCCCCCTCCCTGTACAATGACCTCTATATAGATAACACTGACCCATCATTACATCACTACTGACAATAGATGATGTCACAGCTTATCCCCCCCCTCCCTGTACAATGACCTCTATATAGATAATACTGACCCATCATTACATCACTACTGACAATAGATGATGTCACAGCTTATCTCCTCCCCCTCCCTGTACAATGACCTCTATATAGATAACACTGACCCATCATTACATCACTACTGACAATAGATGATGTCACAGCGCAGGCCTAGAACACTCTTCACAGAACTCAAAAATGAACATTGTTGACACATTCCCTTTAAGAGCATAAGCCATGATACCATCCTCCTAATGATTACTACTACTGTATTTCCGTATTATAACCTCCTTCCTTCTTGTGTCCTTTCCGGCAGTGTTTATCCGCCTGGGTTCTGGTCCTCTGGTTAGTGTACTAGTATCCACCAGGAAATCGCAGGAGGAAATAAGTGATTAGGGATAACCAGTTACAGTTGTGTAAACGTCGGGATAAAGGGGGTTTCTCAAGATTTTTTCAAATGGACAGCAATTTTGTTAATGGAATCCTTGAAGTTCGCGTCCATCTTTGATTTCTGACATAGTTCTCCCAATTTATCTTGTATCTGGGAAATCTTTCCGATGTCAGTGATTACAATAAATGGTTATCTGTCTTTTGTCTGGATGAGACAGGATGTACCTCTAGATAGGATGTGATTTTTTTTTGTGTTTTTTTATTTAATCATGGGATCAGTCACCATGAAGTCTTCCACGTTTTGTACTGAGAACAAATAAATCTGAAGCCGTTATATGCAGGAATTCAGTTTTAAATGCAAGAAACTTAATGGGGTTTTACTGGAATTCTGAAAAACATTGTAAAGGCCAGGGCAGGTCACTGGTTACTGCATCACTCCAGTACTTTGGATATGGGCTGAACACTTACCGTGTTTCACCGAAAGTAAGACAGTGGGGCACATTTACTTACCCGGCCCATTCGCGATCCAGCGGCGCGTTCTCTGCACAGGATTCGGGTCCGGCTGGGATTTAAGATGGTAGTTCCTCCGCCGTCCACCAGGTGGCGCTGCAGCGCCGAAAATAATCTTAACGCCCCGGAATGCACCATCCCATAGAAGGTGAAGGTGAGCGCTCCCCAAGCGACACATTTTCGGTTTTTAAATGCGGCGGTTTTTCCGAATTTCCGATTTCTGTCGCGCGCATGCCGTCCCCGATGCGCCACAATCCGATCGCGTGCGCCAAAAACCTGGGGCAATTCATGTACAAGCGGCGCAAATCGGAAATATTCGGGTAACACGTCAGGAAAACGCGAATCGGGCCCTTAGTAAATGACCCCCAGTGTCTCACATTCTTTTTACCCTCAAAAGTCCCACTATGTCTTACTTTCGGGGGATGTCTTATATTGGAAAAAACAGTATCCCACACAGCCTTCCATAGGGTTGCAGCCCCATATAGTATCCCACACAGTCTCCCATAGGGTTACAGCCCCATACAGTATCCCACACAGTCTCCCATAGGGTTACAGCCCCATACAGTATCCCACACAGTCTCCCATAGGGTTACAGCCCCATACAGTATCCCACACAGTCTCCCATAGGGTTACAGCCCCATACAGTATCCCACACAGTCTCCCATAGGGTTACAGCCCCATACAGTATCCCACACAGTCTCCCATAGGGTTACAGCCCCATACAGTATCCCACACATCTCCCATAGGGTTACAGCCCCATACAGTATCCCACACAGTCTCCCATAGGGTTACAGCCCCATACAGTATCCCACACAGTCTCCCATAGGGTTACAGCCCCATACAGTATCCCACACAGTCTCCCATAGGGTTACAGCCCCATACAGTATCCCACACAGTCTCCCATAGGGTTACAGCCCCATACAGTATCCCACACAGTCTCCCATAGGGTTACAGCCCCATACAGTATCCCACACAGTCTCCCATAGGGTTACAGCCCCATACAGTATCCCACACAGTCTCCCATAGGGTTACAGCCCCATACAGTATCCCACACAGTCTCCCATAGGGTTACAGCCCCATACAGTATCCCACACACTGTCTCCCACACACTCCCATAGGGTTACAGTAGCTGGTACCGTAATGGCGATCGGATCAATTCCTCTGCGGTGCTGGGTAGAGGTGTGGCTGCTTCTTCCTCATGAAGGAGCCGCTGGTCCAATCAGAGGCTGGACATGAGGGCACGGAGGCTGCGTGTTTCTGTATGCCCCGGCCCCGCAATCTCCAGCCTCCGTCGGCATCAAGCTCCCGCCCACCCTTTGGCCGGCTCCAACCCGCCCCCCACATACAGTACCTCCACTTTCCACCCCTCCGCTCCCAGATCCTGCATCGAGATCGAGCCCCCGCCGGCCGACTCCCGCCAGCAGCCACCAATCCCCCCCTCCGCTCCGGTTCCCCCCCCTGCCTCTGTATGTTGTCCATGGTCCTGAAAAAGGTACAATTTACTACGTCTAACTTTCGGGGTACGTCTTACATTAGACGGCCCCCCTTACACCCCGCTACGTCTTACTTTCGGGGGTGTCTTACTATCGGGGAAACACGGTAGTTGGAACGGGACCCACTTTGGAACATGATTCGCCTACTCAGACCTGTGAAAGTGATATTCATCGCAGGAAGTGATTTCCTTTAGTCAGAGGAAGTGACATCCTGTAGTCAGAGGAAGTGATCTCCCATGGTCAGAGGAAGTGATGTCCCATGGTCAGATGAATTGATTTCCTGTGGTAATAAGAAGTAATTTCCTGTGGTAATAGGAAGTGACTTCTTGTGGTCATAAGAATTGACATCCTGTGGTCAGAGGAAGTGACATCCTGTGGTCAGAGGAAGTGACATCCTGTGGTCAGAGGAAGTAATTTCCTGTGGTAATAGGAAGTGACGTCCTGTGGTCAGTGGAACTGGCATCCTGTGGTCAGAGGAAGTGACATCCTGTGGTCAGAGGAAGTGACATCCTGTGGTCAGAGGAAGTGACATCCTGTGGTCAGAGGAAGTGACATCCTGTGGTCAGAGGAAGTAATTTCCTGTGGTTAGTGGAAGTGACATCCTGTGGTCAGAGTAAGTGACATCCTGTGGTCAGAGCAAGTGACATCCTGTGGTCAGAGTAAGTGACATCCTGTGGTTTGAGGAGACACCTCATTGACCGAAACCTGTGACCTCAGTAGTACCAGAGCACTGTGGGAATCAGATGGAGGAGCAATTAAGTATACTTTAATTTTTTTGCCACTGTCCCCACTACATTTTCAAAAATTCCTGAAAAAACCCTATTTAAAGAGGACCTGTCAATTAAATTGTATCTGTTCCAGACTGATTTTATTTTTTTCCATTATTATTATCTTTTCAGCGTTTCACATCCTCCTCAAGTTGTCCTGCCGATTCCTAACTGGCAACCCAAGGAAAAACCAACCGAAGAAGTGGAAATCGGTCCTTTAGTTCAACACATATATGAGGTATTGAGCAGTAGTGAACTTAGGGGGAATTTACATTTGTAACCAATGTTTACGGCTTCAAGGCATTTAATATAATCTCCCACCATTTCGTGTACGCAGCTCCTATGCAGATCTATGTGTCTGAACTGTCCCAATTTGTAAACAAACCCAATTTGTCTGAATTTTATGTGACAATTCCATCAGATTTTTGTCCTAGCCATTAAAGGGATGTATGTAGCTTATGCTTTACTCTTCATACAACTGGGCGTTCCCTTACAGGTCATAGATGATTGGAAGAGTGGGAACTAATCCTGACTTTTACAAACCAAAAATTTTTTATGTGAGCAGTTGTGTGTAATCCTGCTCTCGCTGCCTCCAATTTTTACCAAATTTTCATTCAAGAGAATAGAGTCTTACATGGATACAAGATCAGACTACACAAAGGTTTGTAGTCTGTGACCTGGGAGACACATTGTTGGGCATAGGAACTGTAAACACTAAACGACTGGCTCTATCATTAAGACGTTAAGTTATATTTTTTCACCTTTGATACATTAGAGCTTTAACAAACATGATTGTGGAGTGGGCGTGCCCCTAAATCTAAGACACAGTTATTGAAAGTTAGAAAAAGAAATTGAATTGCAATGTATTGTATCTGTTGAATTTTGCAGCTTCACAATATAGGACCAAGCGCGGTTGGCGAAACACACGTCAATGTGGACTGGCCTGTACAGGACAAAGATCGGTTCCTCCTTTATATATTTCACATTGAGACAGAGGGGCCCATACAGTGCCGCCCAAATAGCGCACTCAACACTTTAAATATAAAGGTAGGTCATATTAATTCTGCACAACGCTATAAAACCAACGAGACAACCTGATCATCCAGCGATCGCTTTGATCTGATCCATGGAAGCAGCTTCTGGCCACATAATTTTGCTGCAGCGGCCACTACAGGGGAAATGTGGTATTACAAGATGCATATTAAAATGAATGGCAGATTGTGTAAGACATGGCCTAGCTGTTCCTCTTGAGTTATTTTCATTATAAATAATAAAGGGATTCTGAGGTGCTGATGAGGAAGGGGGTGTTATTTCGAAATATCAAGACTGTCGGTATATAGTATATCTGGAAATTATTTAAAACTAGTCCGGAAAATGTATGAACATTCCCTTTAATCTTTAAGCTTTTTTCAGTAATTGGTTTCTCCATATACCCCCTGGTATATAATCCCCCCCTCCATGTAATCCAAGTCGCTCACTGATTGGCTATAGAGTGCTAAAAAAGTTTTTACACTAATTTCTCTATTTAAATTGTCGCATCTTCCTTGATATATAATAACTTTCCCACATTGCAGGGTTATCCCCGCAGCAGACATCCTACTAGATATATGGCTTTGCCACCAGTGGGATTTATGAGATAATATCCTTCCCCGTTCGGCCCCATATGGGCTGCACATGTGGGGGGTTTCTGTCTAATCCTCTCTTTTTTTGCAGCTGTTAGTTAATTTCCCTGGTACTTTTCATCTTTTATAGAAGTCACACTAATTGATGGAACGCTCCTGCCTTCCAGGACATGAGAGCGGGGTGTTTATAGGGTACAGCGCAGACTTACTAACAAATAGTAAGGAAGAGAATTGCTCATACAAGAAAAATTTACGTTTTTAATTTAAGTTTTAAGAAATTAAGGAGTTTAAGTTCTCCATTTCTCATACAAGTAACATTGTACTTTACATTGATGTGTAGGGCAGAACAGTCACTCACTGACGGGAATATGATTGTGGGCAGAGGATTGACTTAAAGGGGAATTCCATTTACAACAAGTTTTAATCTGATCAGCAGGACGGGAATCTGGTCTATCACCCATATGAACCGAGCAGAAGGTCGAGCATTCATACTGCCACTCCATGATTAAACTTACTGGGACCCCCATGATTTATCCTGTGGATAGGGGATACAATTAAAGTAATACTACTTTAAAGGCCAACTACCGCCAGGATGAAGGATTGTAAACCAAGCACACTGACATCCTGGTGTTTGCCCCTTCTGGCAGGATCTGCTCTTCTTTAAGCTTCTTATGTCCTGGTTTTTTTTTTTAAGACCATAAAAGTTATGTAAATGATCCTGAGGGGCTCCGGGCTCCATAGGTGTTAATGGAGCCTGGAGCCCCTAAGACTAATTTCCATAATCTTCAAGGTTTTTTTTTTTAAATCAGGGAATAAGAAGCTTAAAGAAGAGCAGATCCTGCCAAGGGGGGCTCACATCAGTATTTCAGTGTGCTTGGTTTACAATCGTTCATCCTGGTGGTAGATGTCGTTTAAAGGTGACTTGTCACCAAGGTTTTAGCCAGCTAAACTGCAAGTCCCCTCAGGTCCGGTATGAAATGTTCTTCCTAGAATTCCCTCTTTTATGTAGAATCTCACCTGTTTTAACTATAAAAAAATTTTTTGCCCCAAAGTCAGATAAATATGACTGTTCTCATCCCATTTTCAAATGACATGAGTCAAGTTCACTTCTGAACCTATCTTGTGTTCTATAGCACCTAGCCTTTGTGTCATATTTAAAGATAAGGATTTCATGTTTCAGGTCATCATGCTTATGACTTTGTGAGCTACAGAACCAGAGATACGGGCAGTTAAAGACATAGCTGCAGATAAAAATCTAATTCCCGCCTATAACTGCCTGTTCAATTCTGTAGCACACAGACCAGTAAGCCTGGGATGAGATACTTATCTTTAATATGACACCAGCAGCATGTTTCTAGGGGCTATAGAACACAAGATAGGGGCTTCTGAAGTGACACTACTCCTGAAACCACTAAACATGACTCATCTCATGTGAAAATGAGGTGAGAAGAGTCATATTTGCCTGACTTTGGAGGAGATTTTTAGTAGATACATGGGTGAGATATCACATAAAAGAGAAAATTCTAGAAAGAAAATTTCACACCCTACCTGCGGGAGCTAATAGAAGACGTTAGAAGGCGCTGCACCCATTTATCAGTAACAATCCGTATAGTAATGTCTGCAATCTTTCATCTATAGCCGAGCGAGCCGGAGGACACTCCAGAATTAGCTGCTTTCCTACGTAATTCCAGTGTCTCCCATGCAGTGAGTCGGAGAGATGTCGCCGTGGCTGAGGCCCTGAGACATAACCCCATCCAAACTAAACTACTGGTAAGAATATATAGTTTTAAGAAATAAAAAACAGAGAAGGATCTTCTTATTAGCATCTTGACCATGTTAATGTGCCAGTAGAAGGACATAGTGTCCTATCTGCAGGCAGGATATTATAGATCAGGAGTAGCTGAGCAGATTGTACATAGTGTCCTATCTGCAGGCAGGATATTATAGATCAGGAGTAGCTGAGCAGATTGTACATAGTGTCCTATCTGCAGGCAGCATGTTATAGAGCAGGAGGAACTGAGCAGATTGTACTTAGTGTCCTATCTGCAGGTAGCATGTTATACAGCAGGATGAGCTAAGCAGATTGTACATAGTGTCCTATCTGCAGGCAGCATGTTATACAGCAGGATGAGATAAGCAGATTGTACATAGTGTCCTATCTGCAGGCAGGATATTATAGATCAGGAGTAGCTGAGCAGATTGTACATAGTGTCCTATCTGCAGACAGCATGTTATAGAGCAGGGGGAGCTGAGCGGATTGTACATAGTGTCCTATCTGCAGGCAGCCTGTTATAGAGCATGAGGAGCTGAACAGATTGTACAATGTGTCCTATCTGCAGGCAGCATGTTATAGAGCAGGAGGAGCTGAGCATATTGTACACAGTGTCCTGTCTGCAGGCAGCATGTTATAGAGCAGGAGGAGCTGAGTAGGTTTGTACATAGTGTCCTATGTGCAGGCAGCATGTCATAGAGCAGGAAGAGCTGATCAGATTGTACATAGTGTCCTATCTGCAGGCAGCATGTTATAGAGCAGAGGGGGTGAGCAGATTGTACATAGTGTCCTATCTGCCGGCAGCATGTTATAGAGCAGGAGGAGCTGAGCAGATTGTACAAAGTATCTTGGAAGTAACAGTATTTGACAATTTGCCAACCTGTGCCCAAAGATTCTAGTGATGTATAATTCGTCTATGGGCATCTTCAGGAATAAGTATTGCAGCGTTTCGATCTGTTGCTTGTGCTACATTTTTTTTTGTACCATTAATTAGAACCACATTTGATTATTTGCTCCAGGTCGTTGGCTTGTTTTCTCGTCTGGAAAGATGTTTTGTTACGATTTTTATGTGATTGCTGTTGGAAGATTTTGTAATTACTTGTTGGCTCGGCCCCTAAATCTGTTGTAGATAACGAGAAGAATTCTGTAACATGCAAAAACAGAACAGAAGTAACGTTCTTGTATGGACATTAAACTTCCTTTAAAGGCAATTGCGATGTTGAATATAGCTTTTGATCTGCATGTTATAGAGCAGTAGGGGCAGGCAGCATGTTATAGAGCAGGAGGAGCTGAGCAGATTGTACATAGTGTCCTATCTTCAGGCAGTATGTTATAGAGCAGGAGGAGCTGAGCAGATTGTATATAGTGTCCTATCTTCAGGCAGCATGTTATAGAGCAGGAGGAGCTGAGCAGATTGTACATAGTGTCCTATCTTCCGGCAGTATGTTATAGAGCAGGAGGAGCTGAGCAGATTGTACATAGTGTCCTATCTTCAGGCAGTATGCTATAGAGCAGGAGGAGCTGAGCAGATTGTATATAGTGTCCTATCTGCAGGCAGTATGTTATAGAGCAGGAGGAGCTGAACAGATTGTACATAGTGTCCTATCTGCAGGCAGCATGTTATAGAGCAGGAGGAGCTGAGCAGATTGTACATAGTGTCCTATCTGCAGGCAGCATGTTATAAAGCAGCAGTAGCTCAGCAGATTGTACATAGTGTCTTATCTGCAGGCAGCATGTTATAAAGCAGCAGTAGCTCAGCAGATTGTACATAATGTCCTAGACCAGTGATGGCTAACCTATGTCACTGGTGCCAGAGGTGGCACTCACAGCCCTTTCTGTGGGCACTCAGGCCATCACCAGAGATGACTCCATGTGTCCTCCTGCAGTCCCAGACAGCCCAGGACTTGCTGTGCACAGAGCTATTTTAAGTGACAGCGCTACCTGGGACTATTTTCTGCCATATTGGTGTCCTCAGGTGCTGATATCAATGAAAACTGTGACAGAGAAGAGTATAAATCACAAATTACATTTCTGTGTTGGCACTTTGCGATAAATAAGCGGGTCTTTGTTGTAGTTTGGGCACTCGGCCTCTAAAAGGTTAGCCATCACTGTCCTAGACAAATACACCACACATATGGTAGTTTAGCTGTAAATTCTTATTATCAAGGCATATTTTCATGTTTTTTTCTATTTTTCTTATTACAGAATTGCACCAATGTGCAATGTTTAACAATTTCCTGTACAGTGAAGCAATTACGAGGCGCAGAACGAGCAGTGATAAAGATACGATCGCGGTTATGGGCGGAAACCTTCCTCCAGGTAACTAATAGTTAATAATAATATTATACAGTAATGACAACCCCTTCATAGGGCTGCAGTTTTTCCAAAATGTTTATCAGTCCTATAATTTAAGGCGCTTGTTATACAGCAGGAGGAGCTGAGCAGATTGTGCATAGTGTCCTATCTGCAGGCAACATGTTATAGAGCAGGAGGAGCTGAGCAGATTGTACATAGTGCCCTATCTGCAGGAAGCATGTTATAGAGCCATAGGAGCTGAGCAGAATATAAATAGTGTCCTATCTGCAGGCAGCAGGTTATAGAGCAGGAGGAGCTGAACAGATTATAAATAGTGTAATATCTGCAGGCAGCATGTTATAGAGCAGTAGGATCTGAGAAGATTGTACATAGTGTCCTATCTGCAGGGAGCATGTTGTAGAGCAGTAGGATCTGAGCAGATTGTACATAGTGTCCTATCTACAGGCAGCATGTTATAGAGCAGTAGGATCTGAGCAGATTGTACATAGTGTCCTATCTGCAGGGAGCATGTTATAGAGCAGTAGGATCTGAGCAGATTGTACATAGTGTCCTATCTGCAGGGAGCATGTTGTAGAGCAGTAGGATCTGAGCAGATTGTACATAGTGTCCTATCTACAGGCAGCATGTTATAGAGCAGTAGGATCTGAGCAGATTGTACATAGTGTCCTATCTGCAGGGAGCATGTTATAGAGCAGTAGGATCTGAGCAAATTGTACATAGTGTCCTATCTGCAGGGAGCATGTTGTAGAGCAGTAGGATCTGAGCAGATTGTACATAGTGTCCTATCTGCAGGCAGCATGTTATAGAGCAGGAGGAGCTGAGCAGATTGTACATAGTGTCCTATCTACAGGCAGCATGTTAAAGATCAGAATGCGCTGATCAGATTGTACGAAGTGTCCTATCTGCAGGGAGCATGTTAAAGAGCAGGAGGAGTTGAGTAGATTGTACATAGTGTCCTATCTGCAGGGAGCATGTCATAGAGCAGGAGGAGCTGAGCAGATTGTACATAGTGTCCTATCTGCAGGCAGCATGTTATAGAGCAGGAGGAGCTGAGGAGATTGTACATAGTGTAATATCTGCAGGCAGCATGTTATAGAGCAGGAGGAGCTGAGCAGATTGTACATAGTGTCCTATCTGCAACATTTACAGCTTAACACATATAATTATACTATATGGATACAGATGTGACATCTCAGGATATCATGACCCCAGAAGAAAGATAAGGAAGGACACATCTGTATATCACGTCTCTTATGGCTTTGCACTGGTTACACGTACAATAATATACACTGGGTGTCTCCTATTCTTATTATAGACACTGGGAGGGTTATTTTCGGAGCAGCGATTAGTACAATGACATAATGACTGTTTGCGTTGTCCGGCGGCCAGGAGCGGAGGCTTCTGGAGAAATATCAAAGTGAAGAATATTCAGAAGATGATTGATCTTTGTGTTACAAATGAGATCAGATCTAGCAGTAAGCACTTACTATACTGTGTAGTATATGTATTATACAGAATAGCGGCTCCAGATTTTCCATCTGGTGCTATAAGAACTTTCTAGTGGAGACTGAACATAAACCAGATTTTTGGCTGTTTCCAGCACTTGTTTTAATGTCTGATGGATACAATTTACTTCCAGATCGGTTCTGAGAAGACTGACGCCCATATAGAAAGGGGTTTTGGGCCACTTTTACTTTAGCTCAGCTGAAGTCAGTGGTTGATCCCTTGCATAGGGTTTTGTAGACCGTACAGTGGTGTGCCCATATATACAAGATGGGAGTAGTAGTACTGTGCTGTGCCCATATATACAAGATGGGAGTAGTAGTACAATGCTGTGCCCATATATACACGATAGGAGTAGTAGTACTGTGCTGTGCCCATATATACAGGATAGGAGTAGTAGTACTGTGCTGTGCCCATATATACAGGATCGGAGTAGTAGTACTGTGCTGTGCCCATATATACAAGATGGGAGTAGTAGTACTGTGCTGTGCCCATATATACAAGATGGGAGTAGTAGTACTGTGCTGTGCCCATATATACAAGATGGGAGTAGTAGTACAATGCTGTGCCCATATATACACGATAGGAGTAGTAGTACTGTGCTGTGCCCATATATACAGGATAGGAGTAGTAGTACTGTGCTGTGCCCATATATACAAGATGGGAGTAGTAGTACTGTGCTGTGCCCATATATACAAGATGGGAGTAGTAGTACTGTGCTGTGTCCATATATACAGGATAGGAGTAGTAGTACTGTGCTGTGCCCATATATACAGGATAGGAGTAGTAGTACTGTGCTGTGCCCATATATACAAGATGGGAGTAGTAGTACTGTGCTGTGCCCATATATACAAGATGGGAGTAGTAGTACAATGCTGTGCCCATATATACAGGATAGGAGTAGTAGTACTGTGCTGTGCCCATATATACAAGATAGGAGTAGTAGTACTGTGCTGTGCCCATATATACAGGATAGAAGTAGTAGTAATGTGCTGTGCCCATATATACAGGATAGGAGTAGTAGTACTGTGCAGTGCCCATATATACAGGATAGAAGTAGTAGTAATGTGCTGTGCCCATATATACAGGATAGGAGTAGTAGTACTGTGCTGTGTCCATATATACAGGATAGGAGTAGTAGTCCTGTGCTGTGCACATATATACAGGATAGGAGTAGTAGTACTGCGCTGTGCCTATATATACAGGATAGGAGTAGTAGTACTGTGCAGTGCCCATATATACAGGATAGGAGTAGTAGTACTGTGCTGTGCCTATATATACAGGATAGGAGTAGTAGTACTGTGCAGTGCCCATATATACAGGATAGGAGTAGTAGTACTGTGCAGTGCCCATATATACAGGATAGGAGTAGTAGTACTGTGCTGTGCCTATATATACAGGATAGGAGTAGTAGTACTGTGCAGTGCCCATATATACAGGATAGGAGTAGTAGTACTGTGCAGTGCCCATATATACAGGATAGGAGAAGGCAGACCATCACAAAACACATACGCAGACGGTTATTGCCACTTACCCAACTCTATATACAGTAGTTATAGTAGTGACTGTGGGTCCCAATTTGTCATATACAATTATCTGCAGAACCCGGATCTCATATTTCCCCTCTCAGGATTCTGCAGCCATTATACTCTATCACAGGCCGCCCGATTCATCTCCTACCTATGATAACATATTGTTTTAGTATCTGACACCTCTCGCTCCATTGTACGACTGTATAAAATCACAACAACCAAAAAAAACTACAATTTTGAGATAAAAACAGCTCCTTGTCCCTCCAGGGACTTCTATATATAGAAAGGAATAGTAGAGACAAAACAAAGGAAGAAAAGCATTAAAATATGTGCGTGTGATACAAGGTCTGCAAGGAATTATTTCAGGAAGAGAAGCCATAAATTATTCTATTCTGCTCCAGGTTTTCTTTAATTGGAAGTCAATGTTGTGCACAATGTCAGGGAGACTTCAGAAATGTTTCCTCCCGGAGAGGATGAAATGCAAATCTTTGAGTTGTGTTCACATCTGGCATTCGGCCAGATATCTATTACATTACTAGAAGCTGGCTCGTCTGTGGACGTCTGCTTTATGCTCCAGGCTCTGGGGGATTCGGGAGGTGCTATACAAAGCTTACCTGGGTCTGGGATTTCCATTTGGAGAGATATAGTATAGACGTCGTTGATGTTGAAGCCATCAGTATGGAGAACTCTGATTTGTTCCATCATCAGTTGGTTCTTCTTGAAGGAAGAATAAACATTCAAAGTTGACTTGAGAAGAAGAACCTCAACAAGAAGATCACAACCACCATAAAACATACCCACTCAGTAGGGAGTCCGCCTTGGTTGGGTTAGACCACATGGACTTTATGATCTTACCAGAGCATTGAGTAAAATGACAGTGGGTAATATATCTTCTAGGGAATCGCAGACCACAACATCTCTAACACATAAGACATGTTGTTGAATTGTGTCAGAAGCCAACGATGATATACTGCAGATGGTATAATTACTATCTCTATGGGTTGTCACCCTGTACATCATTGGTGGGCCTACTAAAATGCCCCAAAACATGGCTAGGGAAATTACCCGAAACCAAAGACACCCATCTGTAATTGGTGGTTACGGCAATCTTGCTTTGAGTCAGCAAGGTTTGTGGTCTGGTTGGAGTAGACAAGATAGCTATGATGCCTTGGATGGTGAAGTAGTATCTGGTTCTCCATGTAGGTAATCCTGCTGGGGAACCAGTACAACCCATGATCTGTATTCAGGGGCGTAACTACAGCGGTAGCAGCCATAGCAGCCGCTATGGGGCCCGCAGTGTCAGAGGGCCCCGTCATCTGAACTGACACAATAAAGAATGGAGGATGTGCACCATTATATCTATATTGTACTGCACATGTCTAGCATAATATGTATATAACATACTGTGATGTATACATGCAGTATCTGTGATGTGTATATGGTGTCTGTATATGTGAGTTTGTTGCATATGGCACTGTATGTATGTGTATATGCACATGAGTGTATTTATATGTGATTGTAACTCGCATGTGTGAGTATACAAATATGTATATTTTTTAAGTGGGAAGGGGGGCCCCATGCAGTAGCCTGCTAGGGGGCCCTGTCTCTCCTAGTTACGCCACTGTCTGTATTAAAATGTTTTTTTTAGTCTAATTTTACTCCGCAACGTTGAGAAGAAGGATTAGGAGCAACACGACTGTCTATAGATCTACAGATCTACAGGTCTCTGGTTTGGTTGGTTATCATAGATTTTTTTGAAGGCTTTTTATTGGTTCATTTAGTGACTTAAGGTCTTGTACCAAATAAATGACGCTCAACAGACTGTTTCTTCTATCTTGAGGGGAATCTAATTTGCATAATTTTGTTGTCTATAAGACCTCCCAGTCACATCTCGATCTCCGTTCCGATTACTGCCAAACACGTCTCTTTATAAACCATGTCTCTTTGGCCAATGTGGTCAATATCGCTTTAAGTAAAGTATAATTATGTTTCTGTTGCAGAGGAACAATGAATATTACTCGCTTACAGCCTGGGTGTCGTTTGAAGTAAAGAAGATGCCATATAGTGTTCAACCTGCAAAGCTGCCTGCAGCGAGTATAGCAGTAAGTACATAAGGCCGGTCTCTCACTATATATTGAGGTGGTAGATTCTTGTGAGTGTTGCTAAAGGTGTGACAGTGCAAAGGTTCCATGGTATTCTACAAACACCTCAAGCTATTCCATAATTTCAAGAAGGGTCCACATACTGAAGGTCAAGGACTAGTAGCCGTCCATCCGTGCTTTGGTGTCTACATGCAATAGCCAAGCATAGTAGATGTGCATCATATGAATTTACTAGTTTCAGTAGGCCCAATGACCATCTAATAAGTATGGTTTTGTTTGGAGAATCTTTTTAAGACCTCCTCAGTTGTTGGTGGCTGGAGAATCTTCTCAAGACATCCTCAGATTTTGGGGAAAAGAAAAGGTTGGCAAGTAGGTTTTCACAATATTATAAGGTGTGTTTTTTTATTGTTGAAATGTCAAAAGAGATGTCAGAAATGATTCGGTTCTCGAACCCTTTGAGATCACACCTGCCAGGGACAGATGAGGAGTAATGGTATTTGGCTATCCAAGTACTGGATCCAGGTTTACACAGCCTTCCTGTCACAGGTGGTCCCATATCGCGGGTCGCGGGCTCACCCATGCCCCTATGCGCCCGCCAGCGCATCGACCGCGCATCTTACCCGTCCCAGCTCCTGTCTCGGTCCCGTCCGCTGTGCACATCCACGCCTCCTAGGGCGCTGGCGCGCCGGCTTCTCTTAATTTAAAGGGCCAGCGCTGGTCATTTCCACATATCCATATAAGCCTTCCTCTTTCTGCAAACCCTGCCGGATCTTTGTGCCTATGGCATTGTGAAAGCTTCCCTGCAACATTTCTGAGTATTCCTGCGTTCCTGTGTGTTCCTTCTCCTGAGTCCTGTGTTCCTGCGTTCCTGTGTTACCAGAGTTCCTCCGTGTTCCTGTGTCCTGTGTGTCTGTCCTCCCATTCCCATCTGCCTGGACCTCCCGTTGCTGACCCTGGATTTGGACTTCACCTTGCATCTCTGCTGCCTGCCCTGACCCTGTGCCTGAACCTGACCACGAGACTTTGTCCTGCTAAGGTACCTCGACTTTGGCTGCCACCGCGGGCTAGTCGCACCTGTGGAACGACCTGGTGGCACCCTGCCGCAGCAAGTTCATCCCGCTTTGCGGCGGGCTCTGGTGATGACCAGGTGCCACTTAGACTCCGGTCCCAGGTGTTGGCTAGTACCATCTCCCGCGGGGGTCGCGATGATCCACGCATCCCCAATCCTGACACTTCCAATCATCCAAGCTATCTTCCCATGAAGATAAAACCACGTAGAATCTGGAGAGCCTCAAGAACAACAGGAAGGATAGGTACTAAGTACTGTAGCCCCACCATATTTATAGCTGCAGAACAAGTTGTTCAACAAACTGAGATCCCCGTGCAGTGCAAGGTCTATCTAAGCTGAGCATCGGTAGAGTTATAGGGATCCAGCTCTAAAATGTGGCTATTTTACACCACCTTTACCACATCCAACTCATCTCAACCATTTATAAACATACTAGACGATATCCACCCCTGCTTAAACCCCAACAATTCCATGGACAACTCCTTAAGAGGTTTCTCTCATCTGTCAATGAACACAAATTTGTTCCATTTCTTGCTAACATTTCCCATTCTCCACCACAACACAGGGACAATTCATTGGTGGTAAATGTACATTTCGTGTCTACTCCGTGCATATAATGAGCCCCGTAACTCACTGTATATTTGATGTTCCCTAATAACACTTTGTCGCTCTCATAAATCGCTATAAACACAGACACTGAATGAGAGACTGGAGGATTTTAATAAGGGAAGTAATGATTCGCGATGCAATTGCTGGAAAACATTCTAAAGAAAACATAAAGACGGCGCTCGGGGCAATTAATATTATTGACATGTGTTTACAGTGTTGTGTATTTACGCTGCTATGTGACCCGGGCTGCGTGCGCTTCTGATTGAGAGGGGGGAAAAAAAGAGCAAAATCATTGAAATTCGGGGAGGGGGATCTGTGACATTTGGCATGTGCAGAATTTAAACACTAAAACAAATACTATCTAAATGTTGCCTTTAATACAGAGCTGAGTAGTAGCCTGAAGGTATTTACAGATGTGTTTTGCATCCATGCAAGGCTGAACCGCGGGGAGGGAGGCCGAAGAGTTAAACCACACCAAAATTTTGTATATAGGAATAAATCTTCATGGTTCAGTAGAATCAAGAAGAAGGGGCCATGGAGCGAGGTATGGATCCGACCAATCAAGGAGATCGCTCCTCCTTCACTATGTCGATCTGAGGACAGAATCCAAATATTATTGGACTGATCTATTCGGTCAACTCTAGCAGCTTCAATCCCTTCAAATAACATCGTTAAGTTAAGATGGTTAGTCATTGCAGAAAAGGAAAGGGAATCCTTCCTCCATCTAGCAGCAATCTGTATCTTCCTTGCCATTGCTAAAAGTGGAATAAAACAGTGAGGCTATTAACTCCAGAAGAAGAACAGAATGTGCAGTTCTGTAGCGGTGGCCCCAGCGCTGTGCTGGGTCCACCAGGCACCGTTGAGGTGTCACCACGTGCTGCTCTCTGGAAGGGATGGTAAGGCGCGGTGCACCCCAATGGAAAATAAGTCCAGAGAGTCCGGGTCTACAGGGAACAGTTTCCTTCTTTACTGAAGAAGTTCAGGTGCAAAACAATACCAGCAAATCACAGGGCGACTTTTATAATGTCCTCCCTGGCAGAAGAAGGGTTAAACACTGAGGAGAGGTTTGTACCCTGGTCAAAGGCTTGTAGCCCAGGGTCTATGGCACAGTATCCCAGTCTCAGCTTCTTCTTCTGGTTGTTCAGATAGACTTAACTGCAAGACACTAGGGGGGACTGTTCTCTTTATATACCTTCTATTTTGGCACAATGACAAAGCATTCTCCCATAGACTTACATTGGTGGCCTATAATATTCTATGGCAGCAAGTTTCTAAAGTGTAAACAATTTTCCAGACAGCATCTGTCATTCTAAGGGTCAGGATGTCCGCTTTTGTGGTAAACAAGTCTGTTTTTCTTTCTTCAAAACAATGGGGCACATTTACTTAGCAGTCCGCAATGTTCAACTGGAATGCACTGTGCCGCGATTCACTAAGATTGTGCGCCCGATATCCTGCATGTGTCGCTTCCCCGCTCAGGTCCCCGGAGTTCACCTCCTTCTTCCTGGTGCATGTAAGTGCTTGGGCTTGCGACACAATTTTATAGTTAAATCCCGCGCTCAGTCCGAATCAGTCGGATCGTCCGATGGCACGTCCCCCAATTTCTGTTGCATGAAAGTCGGCACAACGCTGTCGCGTGCACCAAAATCCCCTTCTAAACACCTGTCCTCACAGCGCAAATCCCCAAAACGTCAGAATATCTGACTAAAGTGTGATCCGCGGACCCTTAGTAAATAAGCCCCAATGGGGCAGATTTATTTACCCGGTCCGTTCGCGATCCAGCGGCGCGTTCTCTGCGCTGGATTAGGGTCCGGCCGGGATTCATCAAGGTAGTTCCTCCACCGTCCATAAGGTGGCGCTGCTGCGCTAAAAAGCATCTGAACGCGCTGGAGTTCATCGGGCCGGACCGAGTGAAGGTAAGCGCGTCCCAAGCGACACATTTCTTTTTTTAAATGCGGCGGTTTTTCCGAATCCGTCGGGTTTTCGCTCGGCCACGCCCCCCGATTTCCGTCGCGTGCATGCCAGCGCCGATGCGCCACAATCCGATCGCGTGCGCCAAAATCCCGGGGCAATACAGGGGAAATCGGCGCAAATTGGAAATATTCGGGTAACACATCGGGAAAACGCGAATCGGGCCCTTAGTAAATGACCCACAATGTCTTTTATAGCTGTGGAAAATTATACTGGCTTCTCTTTAGTTAGAGACACAATCAGAAATATCTCTCAATGTTTATCTGTATAGACCTGTAGAAAGGGTTGTTGTAGTAATAATCAACAGAAAGTATATATAAAAAAACACTATAGATTAATGCAAGTTAACCATTGATGTAAAAAAAAGTAAGAAGCTGCTGACTAATATAGGGGAAATATTCAAATGTCCACAAATGTCCAAAGCTCAATGCTCTCTCTGATCCAGGGCACTGCTAATGGCAAAAAGAGATGTGTCTATTCTAAGCAGAATCTATTAGTTTTCCAAACAGCAGACCAAAGTTCAGAGACTATAGGTCAGTCGGGGCAAACCTATGGCAGGGCTGACAGAGTTGGAACTCAGAGATCTCTCTGCAGGCACCGGGCTGTCACCCTACAACAGTCGGAACAGTCCAAAGCAGAGAAACATTTTAACATCTGACTATGAATGGCATGACCTACCACCGACCTTGAGGTCCGACATAATCTGATACGTGTAGAATTTTGGGGCCACCTTGTTCGTGGCTGTTACTACAATACGAGGGCAGATACTTTGCTTTGTGTGACTATAAAGATTAATGGTTCAGAAATTCTGAGCAGCTCAGTGTCAGAGGAAGCAGCGATTTCCTTCTAAGGAAGGGCAGAGACGTTGTGGCGTCCAGGGATAGGTGTCCTGCACTTACCATTCATCCTCACTTCCACATTATTTGACACTTTGGATGTTTTCTTTAAGCCTTGGTGGAGTCTTAGAAGTTCATGGTATGAAGACCGGGCCATCCACCTGCCTCCTGGCCCGATGCTCCGATAACATTACCATATGCGGAGCACATGACCCTGACCATCTGTGAAGCACATTTCCGCGTAGATGACAGATGCTTCTGCTGAGACTAATAACCTGATATTTGACCAGTATGATGACGTAGTGATGGTTCATACTATCAAACTGAATCAATGGAAAGATCCGGAAAAAATCCTGTACCTCTATTTCACTACTGACCTCTGTAAAAGTTTAATCAGTTGAGCTCTGACCCCTGGGGCCTTAAAGGGGATGTTATGGATCAAATTATTATTTTTTTTTACTCATGGCCCCAGGAGGGGGGAAATAAAGGAGGTTCCTCCCTGTCACCGGTGGTATACCAACACAGGATCTGCAATGACACCATGTCTATGACAGGCTGAACTGGTTGAATACTGTCTATACAACGTCATCGCCGAACCTTTGTACACCAACACAGGCCAGGGAAATGTTTATGTTCAAAATTGGTTAAAAAACAAAATTCACTTCCCTAATCTCCATTCCACAACACCATTAACAACACCCCATGGCCCCTTAAGAGGTTCTGCTCAGCCGATCTCTGGCTTAGGCTTGACCAGTGATTGGCTGAGCTGCCACTTCCTGTGAGGGACATGGATGTAGGAAGCATCGGAATGGCAGCTATAGGGGATCAGCGATGGGAGCATTCCTTCTTTTTTTCAGCCGATCCTTTTGCTTTGTTCCTTATTGGGTAAAATATTGGGGCAGATTTACTTACCCGGCCCATTCGCGATCCAGCTGCACGTTCTCTGCCCTGGATTCGGAGCCAGACGGGAATTATTAAGGTATGCGCTGAAGAGCATCGGAACGCACTGGAATACACCGAGCCGGGCTGAGTGAAGGTAAGTGCAATTTTCGCGACCCATTTTTTTAAAAAAATGGGGCGTTTTTTGCCGAATCCGTCGGGTTTTTGTTTGGCCACGCCCCCCGATTTCCGTCGCGTGCATGCCAGCGCCGATGCGCCACAATCCGATCGCGTGCGCCAAAATCCCAGGGCAATTCAGGGCAAATTGGCGCAAACCGGAAATATTCGGGTAACACGTCGGGAAAACGCGAATCGGGCCCTTAGTAAATGATCCCCATTGCCTCCAAATGTGACAATATTAATTGCACCTGTCAGCAGGAATGTAATTTTTAACTGGTGACAGGTTCCTATAGCCAATGCTATCCTGATTTTAAAAATGCCTTTTCCAGGGTCTCACCACGCACTGCTGGCAGGGAGCCAGGTAATGTGAAATAAACTATTCTAAAGCGCTGTAATGATTCCAAATTCTGACAAAGGCATTTTTAAAAATCAACATAGAATAGACTGTTGGAACCTGTCACCATGTAAAAATAACATTCCTGGTGACCTAAAGATTGATTATTGATCCATCAACGATCACTTAACAATTTTCATTTATTGCCAACAAATAGCAAACATCCCAATTTGCCTGTCCAGCCAATCACTGGTTGAGACGAGTTATTGAATGGATTGGGTAGTCTCTAGAATTGAGAGATTATTTAGGGATAGTTACTGTTTGTTCATGTATCCCTGCCCGGAAACTTGTTTAGGTCCTACAATGCCCGGCTCACAAAATCCACCCCACTACTGCATCTTCTTGCTCTTCCAGGATCCACATGAGCAGGATTAAACTTGGACGCTATGATGATATTCAAATTCTTGGGTTTATGGTAATAAGAAGCTCCTTCCCTATAGGATTCCCTATAAGGTGTGTTTATATAAGGACACAGTAGTAGAAAAACAATGAGGCATCTCTGTCTATTACACGAGCCAAAAAAATCAAACCTCACCTCAAAGTTTGCAGGAAACCTTTCCGAGTCCTGACATCTCTCCTTATAGCGGTAATGTAAATGTATTTTTTACGTTGCGGCGCTGTAAAATGTATATTTAACCTTTCAGCCATCAGATATGAAAGATTTATGGTTTCCTAGAGAGCGGATCATGGGCTTAAGAGTTCTTGTTCTGCTCCCATAAAGGAAGTCGTCCTCCATTTATCACCGGCCTATAAGTATGTGTTCATGTTTGGGGTTTTTAAGCGTCTTCCAAAATCCAGATAACAGATCTGACCAGGAAAGTACTTTCCCGAATCCCGTCCTATCAGATTGTTCCTGAAACCTTCCACCCTCCAATTTTCCTGTTCACGTTAAGCAAAGTGGATTGAGCGATAAGGAATGTATGGACCCAGATGACTTATGTATTTTCTGTTTATTTGTGCTTTTTTTTGTTTTCCAGATAAAGACATCAGTGATTTGGGCGACTCCAAACGTTACATTCTCCATTCCTTTATGGGTCATCATCCTGGCGATTCTACTGGGGCTGCTGGTTTTAGCCATACTTACAGTAGTCATGTGGAAGGTGAGATTGAAAGTCTACCTAATATGTCATCAAACTTTGCATAAATCAGTAATACAGTAATAGTCTTTCGCTCTCCTGGGGCTCCTGACTACTGTCATGTGACTGCTACACACGGAAACTAATGCTGTAGCAGGCTCGCAGCAGTGGTCGGGATAGGAGCGCCAGTCTCTGTAAACATACAACAATAGTGAAGAGGGGTGATGCTGGAGAACGGGTGTACCGTTGTTTATTATTTCATAGCAATCCCTCCTCCAGCATACCGTATATACTCGAGTATAAGCCGACCCAAGTATAAGCCGAGGCCCCTATTTTAACCACAAAAACCTATATTTTTTTAACTCGAGTATAAGCCGAGTTTGGGGTTTCAGCACATTTTTTTGGTGCTGAAAAATGAGGCTTATACTCGAGTATATATGGTATGTACATTTTCTTTTTAACATCCGGGACAAATCCATTAGGTCAATTAGTCATTTATTATTATTTTTTTTATTTTTATTTTTTTAATGTAGATTTTAGATATAAAAATAAAATAACAGTCTCCCATGAGGCAACAATATACAGGCTGATACAATCAATCAAAATGATAAACAATAGATTTCCAAAGTACGGGCGGTCCCCTACTTAAGAACACCCAAATTACAGACGACTCCTAGTTACAAACGGACCCCTGGATATTGTTAAATTACTGTACTTTAACCTTAGGCTACAATAATCAGCTGTAACAGTTATCACAGGTGTCTGCAATGAAGCTTTATTGATAATTCTGGTTCTTATGACAACCCAACATTTTTAAAATCCAATTGTCACAGAGACCAAAAAAGTTCTGGCTGGGATTACAATGATAAAATATACAGTTCCGACTTACATACAAATTCAACTTATGAACGAACCTACAGAATTTTGTACGTACCCGGGGACTGCCTGTATACGGTACATATATTTTTGGGTGTATTCTTTCCATCTTACCGACCCCTCTCCTCTTTCCTCTCTTCAACCAGAAAGATGATGTGTGGCTGACATGGAGCCGCCAGACTTGATCGCTTTGTTCAAATCAGAAGTTTTTGCCCTCAAAAAACAGCAAAGCCCAAAAACTATTAAACATTAGGAGTGAAAGATACTATTTGTATCCAGACTGGATTAAGGTGGCTTTGTACAAGGCTCCATGATGGACACTTGGACGCTTTATGGTTGGGGGGGGGGGGGTCTTCCTGGCTAAAGGCTCCATACAAACAATGAAATCTCCAGACTACTATAAAGTCGCCGGACCGCTCGTCCAAACTGAAACCGTAACCGTAGAGATGGTGCCTCGTTGCACTTGGTAATAAATCCGGGATTTTTTGTACTAGAAATAACAGCACTGGGCAGGTTACAGGCATTAGGGGATTCAAGAAAAAACATATTTCTCTAGGAATGTTCCTCCTTTAATGAATTTACAACATTATCGGAGCATAACAATGCGGACAGCGCTCAGCCAGGACTCCGGAGCTAAAACCTGCTACATCCATCAGCTTCGGGGGGGGGGGGATGGAGTTGGATGTTTTTGTATTATTGTAAAAACAGGTAGTCAGGAAATGTGCGTTTTTTTTAGTTGTATGTTGAACTTCTCGAAATTGTTGATTTTTGTTTTTATAATATAAACGTAAGGAATCTTTTTTTTTAATTTTTTATTATTTAAACTTTAATTTATATATTTTTGTGCAAATTTTTCCCCCATAAAATATGGTAACAAAAGAGTTTTTATTTAGAGCTTAGCTGCAGTTCTCTCTATATGAAGCCGTCTACTTCTGATTCCCAGAAGAGGTGATCGACGAATACTCAGGGCGTTTTACCCCACTGATCAAATACATATAATCAGGCTCGGACTGGCCCACAGGTGGACAAGTGGATCCACCGGTGGGCCCCTGAGCTAGCTGAACGCCCAGGCCCTGCATAAGTGGTGCTGGACAAGGTATCCTCTCTGTAATTTATATATATATATATATATAGCATAGAGCATCTCATCTATCCTATGTATTTATATGATTATATTAATAGATTATGTAACAAACTGATAGTTGTGGTGGACCCCAAGATCAGATTTTACTGGTGGGCCCAAGGTATCCCAGTCCAACACTGCATATTGGGGCAGATTTACTTACCCGGTCCATTCGCGATCCAGCGGCGCGTTCTCTGCGGTGGATTCGGGTCTTCCGGCGATTCACTAAGGTAGTTCCTCCGACGTCCACCAGGTGTCGCTGCTGTGCTGAAGTTCATCGGATTGCACTGATCTTCACCAAGCCGGGCGAGTGCAGGTAAGCTCGTGTCCAGCGACCCTTTTTTTTTTTAATGCGACGGTTTTTCTGAATCCGTCGGCTTTTCGTACGGCCACGCCCCCCAATTTCAGTCTCGTGCATGCCGGCACCAATGTGCCACAATCCGATCGCGTGTGCCGAAATCCCCAGGCAATACAGGGAAAATCATCGCAAAACGGAAATATTCGGTTAACCCGTCGCAAAAAAACGTGAATCAGGTCTTTAGTAAATTACCCCCATTAGGTATAATGAGGGAAGGTTATCGGTAGTGTTGAGTGGACCAGAAACCGCAATGTTTGGGTCTTTGCCAAACATTGTGGGTTCAGGTCCCCAAACTTGGACTTCATCCAGTAATTTGGCGTTTGGGATGACCTCTTATCTATACACCCGTGATCGTTAATGGCAACGATCCTGGGTGTTAACTCTTGAAATGCTGTTGGCACATGCACGACCGATCATTGCGATGGCTATGCAGATTTTACCGAACCAAACTTTCAGGTTCGGGTTTGGCTGAACCTGAAAGAACCCAAAGCTGAATAGATCTGTTCATCCCTAGTCATCAATGAAAGTTTTTATTGTCAATAATCTATGGTAGACTATTCTTTTACTCATGACTTATAGAGAGAATGGGAAAGCAGGGGTATTTGATCACAATAAGACATATGCTATAAGTATCTCATATGTAGACACATGAAACTCTTATAGGCCTAATCATAACCATCTCTTCACATCTGCTCATGTACAGTCATTGCTAAATTTTCTGGATTGCCAAATTTGACTCCATGCTCTACCAATAGTCTTTGTGCCTTAGAAATGGCATAATCCATAGTTGTTAGTATCCGGAATACCTCCTTAATGAGGAATTAACATATCGCAGTACATTTACGACCCTCAAAACAACAGTATATCTTGACTGTAATACAGTAGAGTACATAGGCACGAAACACCGGTATAAGAAGTACAACATACTCCATACAATGGGCACATTGTATGGCTGACCATTGTCAGCCATAAACTTTGGCAAGGTCTCAGTTGGACGCTCATTCGGCCAACAAATTTCCCTTCGAACACATGTGCTTTCAGCTTGGCTAAGCATGCATGTTCTCCGAATTCTGCTAAAACTCCTCCTATGGTGGCTTATCACTCCGTTGAATTCAACTTCCCAATTCTTCTTTCCTCCAACAACTTTTGTCAGACGAGAGTTCGGAGGCCTTGTGCGCATTAGATGGTTTGATGGTTAAGAAGAAATTGGTGGCTTTGGCCTACATCTAACCGGCTGATGTCTCATGTTGCAGCATAAATCCTTATGCCAATCCTTGTGCTAACATTCGTTTCTCTATTTCTTAAGTGTGGATTCTTCGATCGGGCGAGGCCACCACAAGAAGATGTAACCGACGACACAGAAAAATTAACAAATAAGACATCTGAAGCATGAAAAAAACCTCACGTACTGTAGTACTGCCATGCGGAGGGCCAAAGATTGAATGTACCTGCATTGCCACTATGCTGCATCTGAGTTGCGCTGTATCAACCACTCGAGGAACATTTGTCGAAGATAAAAAAAAATACTCCTTCAACATCACAGATGAAGTTTTTACTTGAATCTTTGCTGGTTACATGCAGATACACTCCAGAGACTTGTGATGGCCTTTATTACTGTACCAGGATGTTGACCAAATTTAGAACCACTACTGTTCTGCAAAGGACCTGGGAACATGCCGACGATGGAACAGAACTCCGTTGGATCACTGGGAAGTCAGATTTTTGGAATATGTTTTTGAAACTGGGTTAAGATTCTTTGGAAGGAAGCACAACCTCCTTTTTCTTCTTCTCGAGGCTTCCAAAATGTAACTAAGATCTGTATATAATATTTTATACATTTGTACAAAATGTCAAAGGCTTTTGTGGATAGCAAATATGTTCTTCTTAATGAATGCCAATGTATGGATGACACCTACCCAGTACGGAAGCATTGTATGGAACTGGAGACATCAGACCTCATCGAAGTCTTCAGTCTGGGTCAAGATTTGGGTTGAGTAGGTGACAGAATGGAACTTTTTTGTGTTCTTCTCCGAATGTCTGATACCTGAGATCACTTTATATAGCACTCACTTTATTTATATCATTTGTTACACTGTTACACTATAACGATACCGTATTAAGCAGTGCCTTCATGTGTGTCACACGGGATAATTAGTCGTAGACCATGAGACATGACCTACATGGCTGGATATTATATCCTTTTGCACTCAAAAATGAAGATGACACACACAAAGACTGAATGAGCCTAAGGGTTGTTTGAGTCCTCCAAACAATGGGGCAGATTTACTTACCCGGTCCATTCGCGATCCACCGGCGCGTTCTCTGCAGTGGATTCGGGTCCGTCCGGGATTCATTAAAGCGCTGAAAAGCATCGGAACGTGCTCAAGTTCACCGGCCTATTCCTAGTGAAGGTAAGTGCAAGCTCCGCGACACTTTTTTTGTTTTCAATGCAGCGTTTTTTCCGAATCCGTCGGGTTTTCGTTCGGCCACGCCCCCCCATTTCCGTTGCGTGCATGCCAGCGCCGATGCGCCACAATCCGATCGCGTGCGCCAAAATCCCGGGGCAATACAGGGGAAATCGGTGCAAATCGGAAATATTCGGGTAACACGTCTGGAAAACGCGAATCGGGCCCTTAGTAAATGACCCCCAATGTCTTCTGCTGTTGCTCTGATAGCCTTTGAATGGAAGCCAACATTTAGAGTATTGGTGCCCCTCTCTAATACTGGTTTCCAGAGAACTAACACAACTTCCAATTTGGTTATCTCTTAAGTTTTTTTTATTATTATTAGAAGATATACATATATACACCAACATGCTTCTTCTTGGGTCTGGAGTTCAGGGTCTTCTAGACTTGCCACAACTAGAGAACCAAAGCATGGTGACCACCACGTTGTTCAGATGATGGCACCTTCCTATCCTTCGGGAGTCCAGAGGATCCCACACATGATTTTGGTTATCTAGGTTTATTTAAAGGGGTTATCCGGGTTTTAAAAATTTCTTATGGCCGGGCTGGGGAGGGCTATTTAAACCTAATAAACATGTACTCACCTCCTCCGGTGCTGCCGATGTCCCGCGCCGCGGCCGGTCTTCTCCGTGCGCCGGTCTCATTACAAGGGCGCACAGGGAGCTTCCGGACGGCCGGAAGCTCCTATCCGACACCATCTCCCAGTGCTTACAACGCTGAGAGATAGGGACGGATGGGAGGAGCCGTCCACATCGCGGACCGGAAGCTCCCTGTGCGCGGCTTCCGTGCCCCTGTAAACAAACAGGGGCACGGATCGAAGGGACGGCGGCGCGGGACGGCGGCAGTGCCGGAGGAGGTAAGTACAGGTTTATTATGTTTAAATAGCCCTCCCCAGCCCGGCCATAAGTAATTTTTAAAACCTGGATAACCCCTTTAAAGGGAGTGCAGAGTTGAAGGAGTGAGTCCTTCATCTAGGAGGGGCCAAAGGTTCTCCTCTGCCATGTAACAGGACACCAGCATTTTAAATGGAACATAGTAGGAGGAGGAACATGTTAAGAGATAGTTATAATGGTGATTGTGATGGTCTATCCCTTTAGTTAGGAGGTTCTTCTTCTTGTGACACTCAGATGACCATACATTATGGATTTCAGGTGGCTGTTTTTGGAACAATTTCTAATTCATGTTTGGTTTGTGAAGGTTGAAAGTTTTTTTTTTAAGAACGATACCTTCATCAAAATGATGGCTTCCATTGATGGGGTGGAGATCCGTCATGTGGCAAGAACGACTTTTGGACCAACAATATTTGACCTTGGCCGAATCAATCCATCATGGTGGATCAACTGACCCTGGGTGTCTTCTGTCATCCTTGTAAGAGCCATAAAAAAAGGCCAAACTTGTTCAACCATCTCAAATCCCAAACGTATGGCTAGTTTGAGGGCCACACTTTAGAATTCAGCAAAATGTACTTATCTGTGCAATATGTAATGACCCTATGATATGTTTACACTGGCATTTGGTGCATCTCTTATATACATGTTGTAGATTCCTTGGTAGTGAGATATACATTGAATATGGAATAACCATAGGGAGTTCAGAGGGAGCACCTAGTTACACCAGGACCTTGAAGCCGTGGTAGATGCCTCCTCTGATACCCAATACTGTTGCTCTGTCTCTCTACATCCCCATGGTCGTATTCTAGAAATTTCCATTCCTCACGTGAACATAATCTTATTTTCAGATCTGCTTTTTTTGGGACCTGTTTTTTTGGAATACACAAATCCCCTGAATGTATTTTCCACGCTCGCTCCTTCTGGCGTTAGGTCCATACAAGGAGTTCATGTCACGGAGGAGATTTTCCTTCCGTCCCTCCCAGTATTGTTTTTCCATGAAACCAACCGATGCTTGTACAAATACCATGACCCTGGGAGGACGGACGTATCACTATGCAATGTGCCCAGGACAATAAAAGGGGAAATGCATCAGGACTGTGTGTCACTTATTTCATCAAGAGGCAAATGCAGGACTTAGTAGGGGACTTACAGGCACATTGGTGCCTACAGCAGAGACAGCACGAGGGTCCCCCACTATTAGCACTAATTATAGGTTGTCACAGTACAGAGATGTCACAGTACAGGGATAATACACACAGTGATGTCACAGTACAGGGATAATATACACAGTGATGTCACAGTACAGGGATAATACACACAGTGATGTCACAGTACAGGGATAATACACACAGTGATGTCACAGTACAGGGATAATATACACAGTGATGTCACAGTACAGGTGTAATACACACAGTGATGTCACAGTACAGGGATAATACACACAGTGATGTCACAGTACAGGGATAATACACACAGTGATGTCACAGTACAGGGATACTACACACAGTGATTTCACAGTACAGGGATAATACACACAGTGATGTCACAGTACAGGGATAATACACACAGTGATGTCACAGTACAGAGATAATACACAGTGATGTCACAGTACAGGGAAAATACACACAGTGATGTCACAGTACAGGGATAATACACACAGTGATGTCACAGTACAGGGATAATATACACAGTGATGTCACAGTACAGGGATAATACACACAGTGATGTCACAGTACAGGGATAATACACACAGTGATGTCACAGTACTGGGATAGTACACACAGTGATGTCACAGTACAGGGATACTACACACAGTGATGTCACACTACAGAGATAATACACACAGTGATGTCACAGTACAGAGATAATACACACAGTGATGTCACAGTACAGGGATACTACACACAGTGATGTCACAGTACAGAGATAATACACACAGTGATGTCACAGTACAGGGATAATACACACAGTGATGTCACACAGTGCAGGGACAATACACACAGTGATGTCACACAGTGCAGGGACAATACACACAGTGATGTCACAGTACAGGGATAATACACACAGTGATGTCACAGTACAGGGATAATACACGCAGTGATGTCACAGTACAGGGATAATACACACAGCGATGTCACAGTACAGGGATAATACACACAGTGATGTCACAGTACAGGGATAATACACCCAGTGATGTCACAGTACAGGGACAATACACACAGTGATGTCACAGTACAGGGACAATACACACAGTGATGTCACAGTACAGGGATAATACACACAGTGATGTCACAGTACAGGGATAATACACCCAGTGATGTCACAGTACAGGGACAATACACACAGTGATGTCACAGTACAGGGACAATACACACAGTGATGTCACAGTACACGGATAATACACACAGGGATGTCACAGTACAGGAATAATACACACAGTGATGTCACAGTACAGGAATAATACACACAGTGATGTCACAGTACAGAGATAATACACACAGTGATGTCACAGTACAGGGATAATACACACAGTGATGTCACAGTACAGGGATAATACACACAGTGATGTCACAGTACAGAGATAATACACACAGTGATGTCACAGTACAGGGATAATACACACAGTGATGTCACAGTACAGGGGATAATACACACAGTGATGTCACAGTACAGGAATAATACACGCAGTGATGTCACAGTATAGGGATAATACACACAGTGATGTCACAGTACAGGGATAATACACACAGTGATGTCACAGTACAGAGATAATACACGCAGTGATGTCACAGTATCAATGGCAGTACATGAATTATACTAACAATCATGCCAGATGTCTTACCACAAAGTTAATGTACATTATATCAGAGCAGGAAACGGTACAGTGAAGGGTTAATTGATGCAAATGGCTAAAGCTTAGTAGCCAATTATAGGAGGGAATGTATTCCCTATTCTGGTGCCTGTATCTATTAAGAGGCTCAGGCCCCTTCTCCCTGCACAGTGTAACAGCCTGTAAAGCTACAGCACGGAGGGGCTTTGAGTCATTAGCATAATTATAAAAGTTGATTTTAGAAGGAAGGAGGAGGCCATGGATAGCAACTATAAGAAGATTCCCACAGTCCCGGTGCCTGGATCTATGAGTAATGTCCCTGGTTTATCAGGATGGATTGTGATGGTAGATTTCCATTAAATATCAAGGTGAGTCATGTAAGTGGAGAGGTAAGTACTTTCCTCTGATAAGTTTCTTTTATTTCCTCATTTTATGGATTTCTAGAACGTTTCTTGAACAAATGTCTGACTATTTAACCTTTGATGATGGAAAATCAGGGACGTCTGTGCATTGTACACAGCGTAGGCCGGATCTTCTCATATTTTGACCCTGGAATTGTTACTCTCTATGTGAGTTCCCGTATCTCATCACATTCTCCATCTGAGCCGGTGAAACACCAGATGTGACGGTGTAACGTTCCTACACGTGGTGGTTTCCTGTGTCCTCCCTAACCTCCTCACTACGGTAACATCCACTCACCGTCCCGGATTGTCCTTTCATCCTGCCCTAATACACGGCTCATGGTCAGGACTCGCTGTCATTTGCCATTCACTTCTCACCATGGATCTGATTTGTATTCTGTTAGGAGGTAACTTTTAATAGCCTTATAGTAAATATTATCTCTGGGGGGCCCCCGGGGGCCCGCTTAGGAGAACATAAACATTTGAGGGAGATGAAAAGGATGGGATGTCCCGCGGTGTCCGGCCTTGTATTGCTTATACTTGTGACTTCATGCTGGAGGCCTCGCTGTTGACTTTATGAAGCGTTGGCCAAATATTTTCATTGGTATTTATGCTTTTTGGATATTATCCATGTTACAGATGTACATTGAGTTCTGCGCCCCCCACCCCCTCCCCAAAATCCATCATTTGGCACAGCAGGGGGGGACTTCATGTTATATTCGCTTCCTACAAGCATCATCTTGAATACAGCAGCGGAGGGATCATTATTACTCCATGGAAATCTCTGCCCGTATTACAATGAGCCTAAAGGTCACTATGGAAATGATGAAATGGCGTCGTCCTCCTGCTGCTCACAATATATATCGCTGACAACACATTTCTGCGTGTAAACCGATTGCTCCGGGTGGTCGGAGGGAGAAATGTTACTCTTGGGTTATTTCCCAAATTGTTGTAAAGTGATATGTGACCTAAATATGAGGTTATTGTATGTTGTGCGCCATGTCATTTATTATAGATTATGGATTGGGTCTCCACAAGAAGCTGGTAAAAAGAAAAAGAGAGAAAGAAACCCAAAGAGAGAAAGAACAAAGGAAAGAAAGAAAAAAAGCGAAAGAGATAAAGAGACGAAACAAAGGTAGAAAGAAGAGAGAGAAAGAAAGAAGAGAGAAAGAAAGAAAGAAAGAAAAAGGGAGCGAGGAGAGAAGGACTGAAGGAAAGAGAGAACAAAAAAAGAGAGAACAAAAAAAGAGAGAGATGAATGAATGAAAAGGAAGGAAAGAGAAAGAAAAAAAAAAGAGAGAACAACATTGAGAAAGAGAGAGAAAAAGATGAAAGAAAGAAACAATTAAAGAAAAAAAAAGAAAGAAAAAGGGAGAGGGATGGAAAGAGATCGAAAAAAAAGGAAAGAAATAAAGAAAGGGAGAGAAGGAAAGAATAAGAAATAAAAAGAAAAAGGAAGAGAGAAGGACTGAAGGAAAAAGAGCAAAATAGAGAATGAAAGAGTGTGTGAGAGAGATAAAGATAAGAGGAAGGAGAGAAAGAACAATATAGAGAAAGAAAGAGAGAGAAAAAGATGAAAGAACGAAAGAAAGAGGGAAAGAAAGAAACAATGAATGAAAGAAATAAAGACAGAAAAAAAGGAGAGAGAAATAGAGAAAAAGAAAGAAATAGAAAAGAAAAGAATGGGAGGAGATAGAGATAGATGGGAAGATATGAGATAGATACATAGAGAGATCAAAGATTTCATAGAAACCAACAGAACATTTTATTAATGATAAATCTCATGTTTTACCTATGAGGCCAAATAATGTGATGAACCATTAAATGGAGATAAGGAGGGGACATCAGGATGTTTGATGTGATATTTCTGATGTCACTCACCTGCTTGGGGCAAGCATCCATTTAAGTGCACGTGTTTCTTCCTAAAAAATTGTGTGATCCCAGTCAGATTTCTCCAGCATTGGGTTTGTTAAAGTTGAAGACCTCTAGAACATGATTATTATCAGCACCAGGCCCAACAGAAACTAGAAGACAGGTCAGCACCAGGCCCAACAGAAACTAGCAGACAGGTCAGCACCAGGCCCAACAGAAACTAGCAGACAGGTCAGCACCAGGCCCAACAGAAACTAGCAGACAGGTCGGCACCAGGCCCAACAGAGACTAGCAGACAGGTCAGCACCAGGCCCAACAGAAACTAGCAGACAGGTCAGCACCAGGCCCAACAGAAACTAGCAGACAGGTCAGCACTAGGTCCAACAGAAACTAGCAGACAGGTCAGCACAAGGCCCAACAGAAACTAGCAGACAGGTCAGCACCAGGCCCAACAGAAACTAGCAGACAGGTCAGCACCAGGCCCAACAGAAACTAGCAGACAGGTCAGCACCAGGCCCAACAGAAACCAGCAGACAGGTCAGCACCAGGCCCAACAGAAACTAGCAGACAGGTCAGCACCAGGCCCAACAGAAACTAGCAGACAGGTCAGCACCAGGCCCAACAGAAACTAGCAGACAGGTCAGCACCAGGCCCAACAGAAACTAGCAGACAGGTCAGCACCAGGCCCAACAGAAACTAGCAGACAGGTCAGCACCAGGCCCAACAGAAACCAGCAGACAGGTCAGCACCAGGCCCAACAGAAACTAGCAGACAGGTCAGCACCAGGCCCAACAGAAACTAGCAGACAGGTCAGCACCAGGCCCAACAGAAACTAGCAGACAGGTCAGCACTAGGTCCAACAGAAACTAGCAGACAGGTCAGCACCAGGCCCAACAGAAACTAGCAGACAGGTCAGCACCAGGCCCAACAGAAACTAGCAGACAGGTCAGCACCAGGCCCAACAGAAACTAGCAGACAGGTCAGCACCAGGCCCAACAGAAACTAGCAGACAGGTCAGCACCAGGCCCAACAGAAACTAGCAGACAGGTCAGCACCAGGCCCAACAGAAACTAGCAGACAGGTCAGCACAAGGCCCAACAGAAACTAGCAGACAGGTCAGCACAAGGCCCAACAGAAACTAGCAGACAGGTCAGCACCAGGCCCAACAGAAACTAGCAGACAGGTCAGCACCAGGCCCAACAGAGACTAGCAGACAGGTCAGCACCAGGCCCAACAGAAACTAGCAGACAGGTAAGCACCAGGCCCAACAGAAACTAGCAGACAGGTCAGCACCAGGCCCAACAGAAACTAGCAGACAGGTCAGCACCAGGCCCAACAGAAACTAGCAGACAGGTCAGCACCAGGCCCAACAGAAACTAGCAGACAGGTCAGCACCAGGCCCAACAGAAACTAGCAGACAGGTAAGCACCAGGCCCAACAGAAACTAGCAGACAGGTCAGCACCAGGCCCAACAGAAACTAGCAGACAGGTCAGCACCAGGCCCAACAGAAACTAGCAGACAGGTCAGCACCAGGCCCAACAGAAACTAGCAGACAGGTCAGCACAAGGCCCAACAGAAACTAGCAGACAGGTTCCTGAGGCAACATGTAGTATGTGATGATGCCCAGAAGAAAAGCAGTAAGTGAATACAGTGGCCTAGTTTGGGATCTGTGTTTATTTTGTTTCTTTTTTAGTGTGATTTGGGGCTAATTAATTTGGAGCTTAGACCAATTTATTCCATGTTGTTGGACAAGGTTAAGATCTGTCTGAGTTCTCCGGGAAAGTTTTCCATATTCTTTTGGTTTTTAAGAAACATTGGACCATACATGGTTGCCTTTCATTAACACAATATGCAAATTTGGGTGAAATGCTGCTTTTTGGGAACAGACAATAAGATGGAAAAGTAAAGGACAGACACAGTCAGTGATCCCTAAAGCTAGGTCCACCCAGTTGTTCCTACCTATTTGTCGTGCCTACTTAGACAGTAAGTGACAACTGGTCAACGTTCCCTTCCTGCACCAACATGAAAAAAACTGAGAAAACAGCTGATTTGATTGCACAAATACAGGTCAAAACCAAGAGGACAATGCAGTACAGAAGCAAGAGACAAACGGATGGTCAGAGGACAAGTAAGGGTCAGAAAATCAAAGTATATGTAAGTCCGGAAAATGCTACCAAGCTCCATAGAAGACTTATAGTAAGCCCTGGGAAGTGGACAGAAAATCCTCCAATGAGTCCTAAGAGTAATTGGACCAGTCCCTTGTCCTGAATGGAAAAAGCATCTGTCCATCACAGCTAGCTTAACCGTCTGCAGCCCTAAAGAAAGTTTATAGGAGACAGACGGATGTGGTTGAAATTTATTAAGACAGCAGGGAGTGAAATAAGGTTGTAAACGAAGTACAAAATCACAGTCGAATCTTTACAGGCAGTGGATGGGCACAGATGTTACAGTAGGACACAATAATTTTAGATAAATAAAGCTTGCCCCTTCCCCATCTCCCATAGTAGGGAATGACCACCTCATCTGTATAACAGAGCAAATACTATTGTTTCCATTATGTACTCATTACAGAGCCGGAGTGCTGCCATAATGGAACCTATTGGCAATGGCGCCCCCCATTCAGGAGCAGTTGAGCTAGAGACATTGCAGAATACTGGTACATACAGTGTTAAATTTTTATCCATAGGTTAACAGTTCCCCTATTAGGATGAGTAAAGCGCAGTGTTACACACACATCCCGGAGGTCACAGAATTCACAGAAAGAAGCGATAAAATATGTATATCCTGCCTATGGGGCAATTTTCGGGGCTTTTTCTTTGTTTGTTTAACTTTGCGCACAAAACAATAATTTCCCATTTTATTTGGGAAAGAGAAATAGAAATAGTCCTGGGACAATAAGGTTACATCTGGAGGAAGTGGGATATTACGGCTGCAGGAGACAGCTGGATCTGATGAAGCCGCGGCTTTTCTTCTGGGTGATATGTGACGGAGCTGTCAGGCTATTATTACACTACTGGATACATACTACTGTACATACATGATGTATAGGCTCTTCACTTTTTGTGTTCCATACATTGAGGCACGTGTCTTTCAGGGCTAACCTCTTTACATAATAATATAAGAAAATATAGTCAATGGGGGAGACTTATCAGAAGTGTCAGAGGTACAACTGTTCTAGTTGCCCATGGAGACCAATCAGAACTCAGCTTTTATTTTCCCACAGGTGTTTATGAAACTACAGTTCTGATTGGTTGCCATGGCCAACTAGAACAGTTCTACTTCTGATACACTTCTGATACATCTCCCCCATAGACTTTATTTTCTGGGTCGGACTGGGCCACCAGAGAATCAGGGAATCCTCCGATGGGCCCCATGAGTAAAAATTATATTTCCCAGATCTACCTAAAAAAATAAACTATTTTGAAAGGTATTAAGGTCTATTTCTTAGGGGATGATGGAGGGACTATGGTGGACTTTAGGAACATTGAACATAGCGAATAATCAGAGAAGAAGGCCTCCCCTTTTTTAGGAGCTTCCAGGACATCCAGGACTATTTTGCTGAACAATTTCTGCACCTCCCCATTTCAGCATCTGATATGGTTGGGTACAGCCCTCTCCATACCGGGCAGGTGTCTGCTGTATTATAATATAGGCTCCCTTGCCTGTCAAACAACCGTCCCCACGATACCTGGAGGTGTAATAGGACATCAGTATATTCACAATACCTTACAATACTGTACGTATTGTAAGAGAGATCAGACCGCCTAGTGATCAAACACCAAAAGAAGAAAAAAACAAACAAAAAAAGCTAACAAAAGATATAAAAAAAATTTATTCTCCCACTGCTTACCGTAGAACACACAAAAAAGTCATGAACACATTAGAATTCTCCACATATTCTTAAGTAAGTATAACTTTTCCTGCAGTTTACATATTGAAAAAGAAAAAAAAATGGAACCATTCTGATGACAGTCCCTTTAATATAGGACTCCATGTGCCACCATATGGGCTCTCCGTGTCTCCTACTGTCTAATAGCAGATGTGTCACATCTCATAATCATCATCAGATCCATAACCTGCTCCCTCAGGAGATGTCACCACCCCAAAAATGAATCACTGATTCATAGTAAAGATACTAAGTTGATCCATATGACTCCATGAGATGGATGTGACCTTGGCTAAAGGTCGTCCGTCCCAAACCTCATCTGATGTCCCAAGTGAAAACGTTACAAAATCAAGAGTGTGTGGTAGAAAGATGATTTTCCTAATTGAATTTAGTCGTACAAACAAGCGGCTCGTTCACTTTGACTGATTTCTTTGCAATAATTATTGTTTTCTAATGTTAGAGATTGTTCCCAAGACGAGTTCCCAAGAGACGACAATTAGATGTATCGTCTGATCCCGTCCTGCTAAAGTGTAATGACTCGGCGTTCACCAGTCACACAAAGTTCACCCTGTCCGGAAGACACAACTTAATGGGGCACATCTACTTACCCGTCCGGAGGAGTCCACGAAAGTGCATTGTCCGACCATAATGCACTGTGCCGCCCGATATCCTGCATGTATCGCTTCCCCGCTCAGGTCCCCGGAGTTCACCTCCTTCTTCCCGGTGCATGTAAGTGCATTGTCTTGCGACACAGTTTGAAAGTTAAATCCCGTGCTCAGTCCGAATCAGTCGGCTCGTCCAACAGCACGCCCCCTGATTTCTGTGGCATGAAAACAGTTCAGCTGCACCACAATCCGACGAAAGTGCGGCCGAAGATCCATAGTAAATAGGCCCCAATGGGTCACATTTGTTTATAGTGAGGCAGTGTGTACTATGTGAAGTTTGCCTCACTATCGTGCAGAGAGCGCCCGATTCATGAAGAGTGGCGCTGGGTCTACATGAATCTGGCACACCCTACGGGCACCCAACACGTGTTGGTTGAGTGCACCAGCTTTTTTCTGAAGCACTTAGTGTAACGGACGTGCGCCACAATTATTTCTGATATAAATCTGCATGGGAACGGCACTTTCTTTGCACAGTATTTTGGTGCGGCGTACACGGTACAGCCACGACTGCATTCTAAAAGTTCTGTTTATTCATCTTGTTTTAGTTTTTAACTATATGAATTTATAAACGAAATTTTATAATTACTGTTTTAAATTATATAGAAATTATGGGGCACATCTACTTATCCGTCCAGAGGAGTTCACAGAAAGTCCATTGTCCGTGTATAAAGATCGTGCGCCCGATATCCTGCATCTGTAGCTTCCCCGCTCAGGTCCGCCGGAGTTCACCTTCTTCTTCCTGGTGCATGTGAGTGCATTGTCTTGCAACACAATTTGAAAGTGAAATCCCCCCGATTTCTGACGCATGATAGCCAGCGCAGCCGTGCCACAATCCGATCGTGTGTGACACAATCCCCAGTTAAATACCTGTCACAGCCGTGCAAAACCCGAAAACGTTGGAAAGTCCGACAAAAGTGCGATCCGCAACCCTTAGTAAATAAGCCCCTATGTTTTTAACATTATATTCATTTTCAAAAGAATATATATAGAAATATTTTTTTCCATTAACATTAGGAGAAGAATAAAAAGCACTTTTATGCAGTGATGCCGCGTCTTTAATAAGTCTCGATCAATGACTTAAGGGAGCTGGAGACAGTCAGAGATGTTGTCAGTGGAGAAGCCAAGGTCAGCACAGGTGGGGTTTGAATGGAATTGCAATTGGGGAAAAAGTCTAGACAGGATACTACGAACTAGATACCTATTACTCAGGCACCTTCCCATGTGGGGTGGAGCATATCTACATCATCCTTACAGCTGTGAGTTACCAGCAGCATACCTGCCAACCGTCCTGGATCCAGCGGGACAGTCCCAGGGTGCGCTTCTAGGGGCACAATAAGAGGAGGAGCTGCGGTGGGCACAATAAAAGGAGGAGCTGCTGTAGGGCAAAATAAGAGGGGTCTTTAATATGAAGGGGGCCTGGTAGCATAATATCAGAGGGCAGTGGCGTAACTTGAAGCTTCAGGGACCCAGTGCAAAATGCATGCCAGGCCCCCAATTATAATGTATTGTTTATAGTACTAGTCTTATCATATAGTAAAAATACACCATGTGGGCCCCCTAGGCATCATAGGCCCAGGTTGCGACCGCACCCTCTGCACACCTTCAAGTTATAGAGGCCACAGTGTGACAGGGAGTTGGGGAGACAGAATGTGAGGAAAAGATGGAGGCCACTGAAGGGAAAATTATAGTGTGGATGTAGGGTAAGGGGTGGAGCAAAAAAATTTTGTGGAGCACATAGAGTGCTGTATCTTTTGTGATACGAAAGTTGGGACGTGTGCCGCAGGCAGAGGTATGTGCACCAGTCGCCAGTATATTTCATGTCGTAGTTTCCATTATTGCAGCCTCTTGACTCCCATGTCTGTCCTCCGATGGTAGGTATCGGGACGGGAAGTTGGAATTCATCTCGCATTGGCTCCCACCATTTATTAGACATACACTTTCAGTTGAACTGATCATACTTGTAGGGAGAGTTCGCTGTGGGTCAAGCAATCATCAGCTGTCTAATTTGTATGAGGGTCCTAATACTGCCCTGAGGGCAATTACACAATTACATAATTACCTCCTTCCCTCGCCGTGATATAGTCTGCCCCTGCCACCTCATGGTAGGTAAGAGATGTAGAGAATCCATTCCAGATCCCTCAGCCCTGGAGAAGCCTACACCACACATCATCCATATGATAACATCACCGGAGACACCATAGATGGGGCGCTGGCTTGTGTAACATGTGTTTGCTGGAGGTAATTACAGTATCTGGAGACAGCAATCCTTTCATGTTCTCAGAAGATTAATACCAGAGTATTGATTATAATAAGTCGCCCGAACATCCCGGCTATTAAATCACATTCCCAATGTCACTGATACATTTCCCAAATCCCAGTAACATCTGTACTGTAAAAGAATAATGGTCTGAAAATGGAGCCCATTTCTATTGAACATCTTATCTACATCATCAGTTACAGACAAAGTGCAATTACTGAGTCTTTCATCTGTAACCGAAAAGAGGCCATAAAGGGTCTTCCAGGACTAAAATATTGATGGACCGTCGTAAGGTCTAATGGCTTAGCTCACTCTGCACTCCCTACAAATTAGAGTCATGACCAAGTGACCTTGACCAAGACCCTGGGGCTCATTTACTTACCCGTCGCAATCCCCAACGTGCGTTGTCTGCCGCAATTGCTGCAAGATCATGCGTCCAATTTCCTGCATGTGTCGCTTCAAGCTGAGATCTGCCGGAGTTCACCTTCTTCTTCCCGGTGTATGTGAGTGCTGATCTTGCAACACAAATTCCTTTTTATATTCCGCGGTTTGCTCGAATCCACCGGGTTGTCCAATGCCACCGCCCCTTGATTTGTGTCGCATGCAGGCCGGCGTCGATGCGACACAATCCGATCACGTGCACCAAAACCCCTTTTAAATGCGGCGCAAATCGGAAATAGTCGGGAAACCCGATGAAAATGCAGTCCGCGGACCCTTAGTAAATGAGCCCCCATGTGTTGTGGCCTTCTCTTTGTTGACATGGGTTCATCTACCTACAGACTGTGGACCACCTTGCCTAAATAGTCATGACAGATCCATATATACAATGATGAGCCTGCACTAATAGCCGGGGTGATATTAGTTGACCATACTTTGACAGACCAGAAATACTCCAATTCAAGAAAATCCTTCTAAAATAAAGGTCCATGTAAGGTTAAATACTTCGACAACCCCTGGGGGCACTGTCTGGGTGCTGCCTTGGTTTTAACTCTTTAATCCATGAAGGGGTGTCTATGGACTTTGCTTCAGAAAACCCAATTTAGTGGTGGGTGACCTAGATTGTTTGTGAGACACAGATGCGTAGGACTGATGGAACAGGTGGAGAGGCAGTCAGTGAAAGGCTGAGGTCAGAACAGGAGGAGTTTTATTAATATATTATAACAGGCAGTACATGGGTTCCAATAGGGTGAAACTTGCAGAAGAATGGAAATAGGAAGATGAACAAACCTATATCAACCCTTGCTAGAAGACTAGGAACCATATTGCTCAGGCACCTTCTCATAGGGTAAGGTGCATTAAGGGAAATCAGGATCACTGATGCTAGACCATTTACTAGTCATTTACTTGATCGTCTCTTCTTCAGGGCTCTAACAAACCCTGCAGCGGACACCAGAAGAAGATATGGACATGTAACTAAGAGTGGTCTACCATCAGTAGAGATAAGCGCCGCATGACCCAGACTCCTCCTGGCCAATCATAGCCATGGCTAGTTGCTATGGGCATCAATTTGCTGTATGGGCTGTTCAGCCTGGGAATCTGGTAATTTGTCTGGTTCACGCGGCCGTACAGGAACGGCAAATCCGCTCATCTCTAACCATCACCAAATTACCTTTTATCAACTGGAAGTGCCCAATTTAGTTGCAGTGCATGAGTGCCCTGATAGCTAAATTGTTAGTAGCATGCAATTCAGTCAAACCAAAGTAACCCAAGTTAAGGCACCTTCAACCTATCCTTGCAAAGTCTTCTATCAATAGGACCCGGCCATTGCTATGCAGCACGGATTTGGTGGGAAGAGGCAGTCATTGGCTTACACACAGGCTTTACACATTTCCATGTGTGGTCCAAGGCTCTCACCATGTATAACACATCCAATGACTTGGCAGCAGCTGCCTGGCATTGGTTACCAATGTTAATTTTTTCCATTAACCGATGTGACAAGCCATTTTTCTTATCTATTTTACCATTCAATAGTGAAATTTGTTGCCTTCTCCTGAAGAGTCATTGGTATTAGCCTGTAAGAGGACACTGTTATCATAAGCTTCGTAATCTTCTGTTTTATTTTCTTATTTGCATAAAGGGAAAGCAAACAGAGCGCCGGGCCTTGCTCCTCTTGGAGTCTCCTGCACCAGGCCTTTGTTCTTCTCGGATCGTATCTCCGTCCCAAGTTGAGTCTCAGATAATTTCCTACAATATCCTTTGCTTGTTTATTGTTAAAGCTCCAAAGCAAACACTGGTGGGTGACCGTGAATGGCCCGGGACTTGGAGCCTAGAAGAAGATTGTTGTCTTAAGACTAAGGGGGGCTCCAGGCACATTGGCTGCACGCCAAAACTTATTTAGATATTGAGGCCACAGTCCTGTCCATACTAACGGCGATTTACAAGAGCAACACTGCACTAATGCCAAGGTGATCGCTCCTCACCAGGGGAACCGAGCCCTCGAAGTCACCTCAACTTTCCCAGACTTTACAAAGACAAACCCACGATGGCTCTCAGGGTTTTGTGTTATGTTTGTAGTGATTGTGTCTGACTATTCTTTTGATTGTGTTTATTTAATCTTTCCTGTGTCTGAAAAAGTTGATCTGGTGGCAAAAATTTCAATCATACTGTGACTTAAAGTAATTGCTTTGGCCACCCGCAGGAGGTTGAGGTGGTAGGTTCAGGTTTCAAAGATTGAAATCCATGGCTTGTGTAGGAAGGAATAATTAAAGAGGCTTCTAATAGGATTCTTGGGCTGACATAGCTGCAAACAATAGATAATGTTTTCACATAGAGTAGGATTTAGTGTCTCTTAAGTGGTCAACCTTAGACTCTGCGCAGCTGGATATGGAATTCCACTTTCTGGACCTGTAGGAACTCTGCATGCTACTATATTGTACCTCAAGTGGACCAAAGGTCTTCTGGTGGTGGAATATGGACGGACATATCATATGGGCAATGTATGAGGCTCCCTGAATGCCTGGGAGATGACTGCCACCTCAAAAACATCTTCTTATAGTCTGATAGATGGTGTAGAACAGTGTTCCCCAACCACCGGTCCGCGGCCCAAGACCGGGCCTTGGAACACCTGGTACTGGGCTGCACCTGACCTCTGTAAAACAAAAAAAAACCCCCACCAAATAATGCACTGCTCTATTGACGACAAGCGTCATAACATCATGCTATTAGTGAAGGGAAGGAAGAGAAGACTGTTGCAGGGGAATGAGGAAGGTAAGTATTTTTGTTTTTGACAGAATTCGGCTGGGAAAGGGGACATTGGAAGCATATGGTGAGGGAAGCAAAGGAAAGGAGACATGGAGGGAAGACATAATGCAGTAAAGGGGACATGGGAGGCGAGCATGCTACAGGAAAAAGGACAATACAAGTTGGGGTGCTTCTTCAGGAAATGGAACGATGTAAGCTAAGCACACAGGGAATTGTGGTGGAGCATTCAAATATACATTTTTAGCTATGAAACTATGACACCAGACCGCAACCCCCCACCGAACTGGTCCCTGGAGAAAATGTATGTTTACAGCTGGTCCCTGGGCAGAAAAAGGTTGGGGATCACTGGTGTAGAAGACCAAAACTAAGCATAGAAACCTTTGTTTTTTGGTAGAGCGCCATGTTATATGAATTGGGCATCCCTATTCTCTCCAACATTTGGTAAGGACAAGGACTGGGCAGTCTAATTTCAAGATATGCAATCCTTTCGGTAAAACGGTTAACGCCCCCCCTTTGGAATCGGCACCATTTGTCAGGTTGTTGCACCTTGTCTCCTGCCTTGCCACCAACCTCTGCATCCAGATCGTAAAATTATAGACTTGATAGACTCTTCTTTGGGAGTGGTCGAAATGCAAACTTCATCCAAGTTCTAGAAACTGGTATTAGACAACATTTTGGTAGACCAAAACAGGCTCTTTTTGGGGCAGATTTACTTACCCGGTCCTGTCGCGATCCAGCGGCGCGTTCTGTGTGGAGGATTCGGGTCTTACGCCGATTCACTAAGGTAGTTCCCCCGATGTCCACTAGGTGTCACTGCTGCGCTGAAGTTCGTCAGAGTGCACTGAAGTTCATCAAGCCAGGCCGGGTGCAGGTAAGCGCGTGTCAAGCGACACTTTTTTTCTTTTAAATGCGGCGTTTTTTCCGAATCCGTCGGGTTTTCGTACGGCCACGCCCCCCCATTTCTGTCGCGCGCACGCCGGCGCCGATGCTCCACAATCCAATCGCGTGCGCAATTCAGGGAAAATCGGCGCAAAATGGAAACATTCGGGTAATGCGACGGAAAAACGCAATTCGTGCCCTTAGTAAATCACCCCCTTTATCTTTCCGTTCTAGAGTGACCATAAACCGACAACCACCAGTTGGCCATCAGGACTACTGGAAGTGTTATTTTGGTAATAACTTGAGAGCCGTAGGTTGGAGAACCCTAGTCCAGACAGATACAATTGTAGCAATTGGCTCTGGTAGGAGACAAGATTGTTTCTATACAGTGACAGCAAGCAGAAATCATGAAAATAGTGAGAAATGAAAACACAAAACTAGGGTTATAGAGTCAACACGAATAAATCTCTTCTAGAACTGTGAATTTCTCGTTAAAGTGTGATAGATTAGACTTCTCCCTTGAATAAATCCAGATGTCCAGGGTATACATCTCCATGTTCCTGTACGGAGATGACAGCTGTAATTCCCGTGCAGCGGTGCAATGACCCACTCTCTAGGCCGTCTTATCACTGTCGCCCATACATTCATCACCATGACATCATCTTAGAAACTGTAACTCCCATAACATTCTCACCGTCGCAAAATTCTCTGGAAGTTGTCTTAAGATCCTTAAGATTACGGTGACAGAGACCAGTTTCTTGGCAATGACAGAAGGAAGTTACTTTGGGAATATTTGCTTGATGTTTTGATGACTGTACAAAATGTATGGAAAGATGTAAAGAAAGTATGGAAGAAAAACCTCAGACACAAAAAAATTTAAACTCTGGATTAAAGGGATTTTTTAGTCTGGGGGTTGCTTTTACAACTGATGAACAATATAGGACATCAAATCTAGGGAGGTCCGGCCCGATATTCAGCAACTCCATCACTTCTTAAAGTTAATCGGATGCAATACCAAAGGAATTTAGAACCAGAAGGCTCCACTCTTAGTACAGGTGGTCCCCTACTTAAGAACACCCGACTTACAGATGACCCCTAGTTACAAATTGGATGTTGGTAATTTACTATACTTTAGCCTTAGTCTACAATAATCAGCTGTAACAGTTATCACAGGCGTCTGTAATGAAGCTTTATTGTTACTCCTGGTTCTGATGACAACCCAACATTTTTAAAATCCAACTGTGACATAGACCAAAAAATTCTGGCTGGGGTTACAGTTCCGACTTACATACAAATTCAACTTAAGAACAAACCTACAGAACCTCTCCTGTACGTAACCCGGGTACTGCCTGTAAAACAACAGTGTAAGGCTATTACAGCAAGTTAATGGGAACCTCTGACAATGCCTCTATAGAGTTTATGGAGCCTTCAGCTTCTAGATCTGTGCACAAAATGGCTTTGGTGGCCAAGGTTACCTGGAATATCTGATTGGAGTGGATTCCAAATGTCATTATAACCGAAAAAACATCCACTGTCAAGAAAAACTGAACCTGGTGATTTTTCTGGGACTGACCAACCATCTGATGTGTATAGGGGACCTCCTGACTCTCTTCTGACAGATGATATTGGGGTAAAGAAGATTTCAACATGTCTGATCTTTTTGGGTTAAGAGGTCATGGAAAGGCGGAATTATAAGGGATAGATATTGGCTGTAAGTAAAGTTGGGTTCGAAATTCAACGGCCAGTTTATTTCTGGGCCACTGTCACACACGGGGGTGTGGGAGAGTCTCTTGGGGCAAGATCTGTGGACTCCCTGGACCACTGGGGGGGATGATGGTACTTGCCGCAACCTGGGACCAGAATCTAAGTGGCCCCTGGACTTCGCCACCAGGTCGTTCCATGGGTGCGACTAGGCCCGCGATGGCAGCCAAGGTAGGAAAGAAGGAAACCGGACACAGGGAAGGCAGGGCCTTGGGAAGGCAGGACCTCAGACGGCAGGACCTTAGGATGGCAGGACCTCGGGATGGCAGGACCTCGGGAAGGCAGGACCTCGGGAAGGCAGGACCTTTGGATAGGTTTCAGATTGGTCAGGGGTTGACTGATCCACACTGTTCATCAGTCATTGGTCTGATACATTATAGTAATGTTTAGCATTATTGTGGTATGATGGTTATATGTAGTCCGACATACAAAACATGGGAGAGAACATCCAGTATTTATAGACATAGACATATAGACATAGTCAGCATTTACCAGACATAACTAATGGATCCTAATTCCTGGCCTTCTTGGAGGTCACCCACTTTTTTTAGGCCTTGTGCCAAATTGACTATTAGTGACACACCTCCTGCCCTTTATTACGGTAAAACTTGGCGGATTTGTGATTGATGAGTCTGGGGGATCTTGGTGGCACCTCTGTGAGATGTGGACCGGTGGCTGTTTCCAATAGAAGAAGTCTCGCTGGAGTTTATAATATAATAGACTCCTCCAGAAAAGTTTCCTTAATGATGGGGACAGAGATTTATGAGGGTTGACAACAGTGCAGCTGGGAAATGTCAACCACAAAATTCTAGCGAAGGAAGTGGAAGAAAAGGAAGCATGAGGAGCACAATGAGCTGCATGGAAGATGATACGAAGATATTGCTGGAGGAAGGGAGAAGAAGGTACGAGTGATAGAGAGTTGGCAATAGTGACCACCACAATAGAAAATAATAACCATTGCTCCCATAATAAATTGAACCTTCAGGTTTTAAAGATCTTAATGTATTATGGGAGCAATTTATATAATTATTCATCATTGGGTGGTGCATATAGTCATAGTGCCTTTACAGTAGACAATGTAGTCACAGTACCACCACAGTAGATGACAGTAACAGTGCCCCCAAAATAGACAATAGTCACAGTGCCTTTCTCACTGTAGACAATAAAGTAACAATATCCCCACAGTAGACAATATACTCACAAGACCATCACAGTGGATAACATAGTCACAGTGCCCTCAAAGTAGACAATAGTCACAGTGCCCCCAAAGTAGACAATAGTCACAGTGCCCCCAAAGTAGACAATAGTCACAGTGCCTGCCCCAAAGTAGACAATAAAGTTACAGTGATATTACATAATTCAATATAGTCACAGTGCCCTCAAAGTAAAAAATAGTCACAGTGCCTTTCCCACGGTAGACAATAAAGTAACAATATCCCCACAGTAAACAATATAGTTACAGTGATATTACATTATCCAATATAGTCATAGTGCCCCCAAAGTAGAAAATAGTCACAGTGCCTGCAACAGTAGACAATAAAGTAACCGTGTCCCCACAGTTGACAATAAAGTTACAGTGATATTACATTATTTAATATAGTCAGAGTGCCCCCAAAGTAGACAATAGTCACAGTACCTTTCTCACAGTAGACAATAAAGTAACAATATCCCCACAGTAGACAATATAGTCACAAGACCATCACAGTGGATAACATAGTCACAGTGCCCCCAAAGTAGACAATAGTCACAGTGCCTGCCCCAAAGTAGACAATAAAGTTACAGTGATATTACATAATTCAATATAGTCACAGTGCCCTCAAAGTAAAAAATAGTCACAGTGCCTTTCCCACGGTAGACAATAAAGTAACAATATCCCCACAGTAAACAATATAGTTACAGTGATATTACATTATCCAATATAGTCATAGTGCCCCCAAAGTAGATAATAGTCACAGTGCCTGCAACAGTAGACAATAAAGTAACCATGTCCCCACAGTAGACAATAAAGTTACAGTGATATTACATTATTTAATATAGTCAGAGTGCCCCCAAAGTAGACAATAGTCACAGTACCTTTCTCACAGTAGACAATAAAGTAACAATATCCCCACAGTAGACAATATAGTCACAAGACCATCACAGTAGATAACATAGTCACAGTGCCCCCAAAGTAGACAATAGTCACAGTGCCTGCCCCACAGTAGACAATAAAGTTACAGTGATATTATATTATTCGATATAGTCACAGTGCCCTCAAAGTAAAAAATAATCACAGTGCCTTTCCCACGGTAGACAATAAAGTAACAATATGCATTACCAATGAAGATATATAGGACCACAGTATACTCTAACAAGTAATACTCATAACCACTTCAAATTAGAATGTATAATGCAGACTTTATTAATCAATATGGCCATCAAAAAAGACATTAAAAACATAGAATAAAATCCACAGGAACAAGAGTGTGGCGATGGTCAACAGTATCTAAATACATAACAAGCATAACCAAATGCACATAAATAAATGAGAACACAGTATACTCAATTTTGGTTGTAATCCAGCACATTACACACCCGGGTGTTGCATAGTACCAAAATTGCCAGCCTATAGGTAAAGACCACTGCCACAGGGGTGCACTCAAAATAAAGTAACAATATCCCCACAGTAAACAATATAGTTACTGTGATATTACATTATCCAATATAGTCATAGTGCCCCCAAAGTAGACAATAGTCACCGTGCTTGTACCACAGTAGATAATAAAGTAACCGTGTCCCCACAGTAGACAATATAGTCACAGTGATATTACATTAGCCAATATAGTCAAGGTGCCTGCCCCACAGTAGCCAAGCCACAGTGTTCCACAGAAGCCAAAGTCATAGAGTTTTTAGCAGTGGCCAAGCCACAGGCTGCCATGCTCTGTCTTACACCATGGGCAACTAAGAATATTCTGACTTTTAGACAGCTTGGTAAATCTGCCCCAGTGAGGGAGCCTGGAGGAAACAGAAGTGAATATACCTTTACTTCTGATAAAACCTCATTGTTTTAAAATAATCCCCACCGTTTACTACCCTGTCCATGAAACTGGTTTATCTGATTGTTGTGCTGCTTGAATTTTCTTTTTGTAGATAGATAAATATAATACAACATGAAATCATGTCAGGTCAACAAACATGAAAGGGAACCTACCACCACAACTCTACCTATAAAAGTAGAACGGGTGGGAGTAGAACGCCGGCTTCTCCGATGAGGACGCACAGCTACGAGGAGCTGCGCACTGAATATGTCAGGGTAGGAGGAGAAAAGAGGCTACTGGGGTGCGGAGTAGCAGCGACTACTCCACGCCCCAATAGCCGCTGTACAAAATTTACATATTAGGGCAATAAAGATTTTAAAAAGATAGTGGGGACGTGAGGATTAGCTCTAAAAAGGGCTATCCTCACATCCCATACATGCACCTACCACCCGTTCTACCTTTATAGGTAGAATCATGGTGGTAGGTTCCCTTTAAGTGGTTGTGAAGTAATGTGTTATGTGTTTTAGATTTTTGAGATTGCTGGGAATTATTACATTTTTGAGATTGCTGTGAGTGAATTATTACGTTGTTAGGAGTCAGGAGGGACATGGTACCAGGGGTCACTTGTACAGCTGGGTCCTCGATTTATTGCTATTGCCTTGAAAAATCATCACATAAGAAAACAGCATAAAATATGAGATGAAAGATGAAAACATTATAGAAAAATATAGTGCATAAAAACACATAAATTAAAAGATAAAATGAGCTTCTGGGAGGGGCAGATGCAGGTTTTCAACAGATTTTATTACATTTATGTAGAGATGCCCTCATATAATATTATTATAATGTCTGAAGACAATTTGCTATAGTTTTTCGATAAAGCCAAAATGATTGATATTAAGTAGAAGTTAGTAGTTTCTGCTCAAAGAGAACCTGTTAGTAGAAGCCAGAAATTGAGGTATAAGGTCTCAACCCTGACAATATCTGTAACTATAGTCTATGTGTAACAGCAATTACTTTGGCACAGACGCAGGGGTGCACCATCCATGAGGCAAGTTGAGTCTCTTGCTTCAGGCAGCACCAACTGCAGAAAGAAAGCTTTAGGGGTTCAGTAACCTGATGTATTACTTCTGGATGAGAGGGAGGGGGCGCTGTTCTATACAGCTTGCTTACGGCAGCAGAAAGTTTAGGTTCATCCCTGCACATGCCAACCTCACCTTGTCAACAGCTACTGACCGGATCTGACTGGAGAGATCTTGCATGAGTGATCAGTTACTCTATTTATAAAGGGGTAAAGAGGATCCTCCTTCCCAGTGGTCAGACTCTTACTGATCCACACGTTATCCTTTTCCCCCTTCCCAGTAGTCAGACTCTTACTGATCCACATGTTATCCTTTTCCCCCTTCCCAGTGGTCAGACTCACACTGATCCGCACGTTATCCTTTTCCCCCTTCCCAGTGGTCAGACTCACACTGATCCGCACGTTATCCTTTTCCCCTTTCCCAGTAGTCAGATTCTTACTGATCTGCACCTTATCCTTTTTCCCCTTCCCAGTGGTCAGACTCTTACTGATCCGTTGGTTATCCTTTTCCCCCTTCCTAGTGGTCAGACTCTTACTGATCCACACGTTATCCTTTTCCATCTTCCCAGTGGTCAAACTTTTACTGATCCGCACATTAGTATTTTCCCCCTCCCCAGAGGTCAGATTCTTACGGATCTGCACGTTATCATTTTCCCCCTTCCCAGTGGTCAGACCCTTACTGATCATCTAGTTATCCTTTTCCCCCTTCCCAGTGGTCAGACCCTTACTGATCATCTAGTTATCCTTTTCCCCCTTCCCAGTGGTCAGACTTTTAACGATTCGCAAGTTACCCTTTTCCTGTGAATAAGGGACAAAGTGATGTCATCAAGACATCCCTTTAAGATTGCCTGTTGATCTCTTGATTCAGTCTCCAACTTTCTTCCTGAATTAACTATACCATTTGCTGTCTCTGCTTACCAGAGGATAATTATTTTGGAGAAATGGCAAACCCTGTTTTGGGATTATATACTTCAGAATGGAAAGATTGGGCATGCAGAAAACCAACATGTCTAATCCTTTCAATTCTGGAGTATCGGATGTTGAGGACAAGCTAGGAATACAGATGGATTATTCATGAAGTTTATTGTTTTTTGGGGGGAAATTGTAAAACTGGAAATTTGGAAAACTGTAAGGAGGTTGGAGATAAAGGAGAAGTTGGTCCTCTGGATGTTGTAGATGTCCTTCACTTAGAATGACCAAACTGATTGTAGACTTAGGATCAGTTTTCTCAAACACCATTGCCCCCAGGACTGTCTGAGCTGGATGTTTTTTTAGTTTTTATTGGAAACATAATAACAAATATAAATTGTGTCTCCCCTGTCACATGGCGGGCGTTACGTAGTGACATACAATGGTCTACTGTTCCAGTAGGATAAACACATCTCGGAAGGTCTTCGTTCCTGAGTGCAGGAGGCTTCACTTTCTCACACTAACTTCTAAGGGAGATAAGATCGGTCATATTATTTCGGTAGGATTGGATTTCATAAGCTCAGATTGTATTTTCCAGCTTCTAATTTCCTGCCTGATGAGGCGAGTAATGTTGGAGGCATGATCATGGCACAGGAACAAAGATGGGAACCCAGCAAAGTGATTGGATCACAAGTTCCCATCATGTCTTCTGCTAACAGCCTGGAGCCTTGACAATTTCACCAAGTCGGCTCTTCTGTCCCTGATGGGCATCCGAATGGCGACTCATAGATGATGCGAAACATGAACCAAAGATTGACTATAACCAGGAAGCTTCATTTAGCAGGAAAAACAGAATTCGGTAATCTTACATAATGATAAATTACGAAGGAGGTCAACACTGTTATGTCTTCATAGGTTTTCACTGTGCATAGAGGGTTAGGTAACAGGAATGTTGACCCTAGTATTCAGCACATGGAAGCAGCTGGGTATTATTTTAACAGCATCATATCTGCAGGCAGGATGTTATGGAGCAGGAGGAGCTGAGCAGATTGTACATAGTGTCCTATCTGCAGGCAGCATGTTATAGAGCAGGAGGAGTTGTGGAGGTTGTATATACTGTTCTATCTGCAGGCAGCATGTTATGGAGCAGGAGGAGCAGAGCAGATTGTATATAGTGTCCTCTCTGTAGGCAGCATGTTATAGAGCAGGAGGAGGTGAGCAGATTGTACATAGTGTCCTACCTGGGGTAATATGTTATACATATGTTAGAGCGTGAGGAGCTGAACAGATTCTGACTGATTCAGACCGAGCGCCGTATTTAACTCTGAAATTGTGTCGCAAGCCCTATGTTAAAGATGCACCACAAAAAAGATGGTGAACTCTGTCGGACCTGAGCAGGGAAGTGACAAATTCATGATTTCAGGCGCAAGATCTTAGTGAATAGCCGCAGGCAGAATTATAGAGGGACAATGCACTTTCCGTGAACTCAAGTGGCATAGTAAGTGTATGGGGGTCATTTACTAAGGGCCCACATCGCAATTTTTCGCCGGGTTTCCCGAATATTACCGGTTTGCGCCGTTTTTCCCTGAATTGCCCCAGGTTTTTGGAGCACGTAGCCGGATTGTGGCACATCGGCGCTGGCATGCATGCGACGGAAGTCGGGGGCGTGGCCGTCGGAAAACCCGACGGATTCGGAAGAACCGCGGAATTTAAAAAAATAAAAGTGTCGCTTGACACGCGCTTACCTGCACCCAGGATAGGACAGTGAACTCCAGCGAACTCCTGGGGACTTCGGCGCAGCAGCGACACCTAGTGGTCATCGGGCGCAATACCTTAGTGAATCACCGGAAGACATAGTTCAATCATACAATTGTAGTCTTATTGTAAATTCATGTTCCGCTTACAAGCCTCATTAGGGCCCTGAAAACAATACATTATAAAACATGACACATGACCGGCTCAGCTCTGCTACATCTGTGCCTGATCCTACTTTTCTTATATTTATAGACACAGCTTAATGGCTGGACAGCTCCTCTGAGTATCCCGCATCAAAGCGTAGCCACAATTCTATTCTTCCTTTCTCCAGGTGTTCCTTTAAGTTTTCCAAGTATAATGTTAGGGAAATAAAAGTCGTAACGTTACGGAGTCGCTCGCCAGCTGGAAGGGAATCGCTGTAGGAAGTGGAGGAGACCAGGAAGATTTTGTAAAGCGTTTTAGTTGATGTTGTCAGTGTCATCCCCAGTCAGTACAGCTCCGCACATATATCATCTGCATAGTGTATGTTAGTATTATTTTGTTACTATATGTTGTATTTGTCGGTTACTGTGTGGTGGTATCATTTGCTTTCTGCATTTTTTCTATGTTTTGGTGACTCTATGTTAGTTTTATTAAGTATCGACAGTCCAAGATCCATAATATGTTTTTATAAAACTCAAAAACACTGAAAATCAGACATTTGCAGCACTGCTCGCTTTACTACACTTCATATCTCATTGTTGATAATCATTGGTAGAAAGATGTCCACAGATTACCACAGTACAAGTCAAATATTTAGGAATATTTGTCTGATTTGTCTAGGAAAATCTGATAGTGATGACAGAGGAGAGACAAACACAACAAAACATGGCAGACAGGCTTGTAGATGAAGCACATGAGTAATGGCTGTGCGTTATGTGTGGGGGAGGCAGAGATAACAGCGGCTGAGGGGGGTTCCTTGCACTTTAATGGGTCACTTAGGCACAAAATAAGCCAATAATTGAGACCATAAGGCGCACTCATTGCCTGCTAGGCCCGAGTGTTTACGTTGTCATGGAGTGTTACTGATGCATTCTGGGAGATTATACACTGTATGGGAATGGAAGGCTTTGCTGGCACCATCTTAACTAATTCAAGATGTTCCTGTCTCTTCCAGTGTCTTATAGGGAATCTTCATTACACAGCAATTTACTATCCTCAGTAAACCTCAGACAAATACTTCTTTAGACACAACTGAGATGGCATCTTACAGTCTTAAAAGTAATATATAATGAATAATGGTTGCCTGCAGATAGGACACTATATACAATTTGCTCAGCTCTTCCTGCTGTATAACATATTACCCCAGGTAGGACACTATGTACAATCTGCTCACCTCCTCCTGCTCTATAACATGCTGCCTGCAGATAGGACACTATGTACAATCTGCTCAGCTCCTCCTGCTCTATAACATGCTGCCTGCAGATAGGACACTATGTACAATCTGCTCAGCTCCTACTGCTTTATAACATGCTGCTTGCAGATAGGACACTATGTACAATCTGCTCGGCTCCTCCTGCTCTATAACATGCTGCCTGCAGATAGAACACTATGTACAATCTGCTCGGCTCCTCCTCCTTTATAACATGCTGCCTGCAAACAGGACACTATATACAATCTGATCAGCTCCCCCTGCTCTATAATATTCTTCCTGCAGATGAGACATTATGCACAATCTTCAAGCTACTTTATTAAGATCTGAAGGGGTGGGTAACCTGATACACCCATTGGGCATCTCATGGCATTGCTGCTGCTGTATACTAGTCACAGCCAAGCGAGCAGTCACCCTGCTGGTTCACTACAGAAAGGATGGAGTCCAGTGTTTTGCATAGCTCATATTAATGGCCCAAAATATAGATAGACAATGGATAATGGCCCAGACTTATTATTGACCATGCGCCAGTATTCTGTCGTAGTTTGCACGTGTATTTATGAAGCATTTGCACCAAAAGTGTGCACCTAAAGGGGTGTTCTGGAGCGCTTTCGCATCCGTCACCACATTTATAATTGTGGCCCATTGCATGTGCATTATAAAAAACTGGTGCACTTAGTTTATGCGTGTTTGGCATATGCAGGGTGTGCCAGATTAATGGAGATTAATGTGCGCCAGTTTTCAATAATCTGACGCACTCTACACGTTATTCAATGTTGTATTTAATTTAAGTTAATAGTAAATCTGGGTCAATGGGGCAAATTTACTTACCTGGTCCTGTCACGATCCCCAATTCAGATGGTCCGTCGAAGATGAAGTTTCACGTAGCTCGTGCACCCGAGTTCCTGCATCCGTCGCTTCCCCACCGAGGTCCGCCGGAGTTCACCTTCTTCTTCCCGATGCTTGTAAGTGCGTGTCTTGCGTCACAATTCTAAATGTTAAATCCTGCGCGTAGTCCGAATCCGTCGGGTTGTTCAACGGCCCGCCCCCCGTTTTGTGTCGCATGCAAGCCGGCGCCGATGCGCCGAAGTCCGATCGCGTGCACCAAAATCCTGTTAAATGCGGCGCAGAGTGGAAACTGTCGGGAAGCCCGACGAAAATGTGGTCCGCAGACCCTTAGTAAATGAGCCCCAATATGTTGGAGCAGGAAAGCAGTATAGAAATGTAGTAAAAAGTTGATTCAAAAATTTTTGTATCAAATAATTCTAATTATTGCTTTTCCTCCTATAGCGTGAATCAATAGGTGAGAGAAGCACATGTATAGGTTCAGAGGCCAAAAAAAAACTCATGGTACTTGCAAGACAGTTTTTTTCTATTTAAAGTAAAGTTTTTCCATGTTCTATATATCCACATAACATATACACATCCTGTACTGCCCTCTAGTGTCCAGTTTGGGATATTGAACATATTTTTCAGTTTTCATTGAAGTTATTGACATGTTAAACTAAAAATACGGAAGCGACTTTCTCCCAAAGGAATTTAGGATCACACGTGCTAAAACCCAAAGTTCAGATTGTGTGGGGAGAAGAGGTGTAAGGGGGCAGACAGGTCCAGAGGCAGAATAAGACCTCCATGGGATGCTGGGCTGTAGGAATATTATAGCCCCTACAAGTCTGGAATCACTTCCTACATCTGCTACCGGAATCAGCTTCTTGAGGAATGGAGGCTCCTGCTTTCTATCTTCAGTTTCAGGACCTTTAAAGGTCCTGAAATGGGTCTTGTGTGCATGTGTATTGAGAGCAGGAACAGATGTACAAGCATTTAATGGGTGAAGGCCTTTCCAAAAATAGAATTTGGTGGGTGGTTTGGGTGACCATGGGCCCCCAAGAAGGCTTGGGCCCCGGGCTACCGCCCAAAACGCCTGTGTTATGGTCCACTACTGTTCAGGTCTGTGTCTCTAGTAGGTGCATCTGCAGAATCTCCTCTCCACCTACAAAAGTGACATTTTACTACTGAGTAAAAGCCCAATGCTCTTCTAGTGTAGGGGCATCACATACACTTACAAGAAAAGTTGGCATTAGATTAAATATCCACTAGCTCCACCCAGTGTGGGGACCACAACATGGTTTTGACTGCTAAAGAGACCCATATATGGGTCTGATGTGGCCCTTTCTCTCAAGCCACTGAAAGTGACTCAACTCAGGCAAAAAATGGCTACTCTCTGCTCATTTACATATGAATTTGGAGGTGATTTTGGTGATAACTAAATAAGCTTAAAGACATGTGACTCAAAGGTCCTGCAGGGGCCAGATTTAGAGGCATGAAAAAGTATTCACACCCCTTGTATGTTTCCTCATTTTTAAGTGTTAAAGTAGCAACCTTAGGTCCCATGCACACAACTGTATGGGGGAGCCATTTTTCGGCTGTACAATTCTTATTATAACTACAGCTCTTTTGTGAAGTCCTCTGAGGTTTATTAGAGAACTTTAGTGAACAAACAGCATTCAAAAACCTCGCACCAGTCGGCTCTGGGATAAAGTTGATAAAGTTGGCCTGTAGGTGGCACTATGGTTCCGTTACACTACTAGCACCTACTAGATGAGTCAAAAAGTCCTTTTCACTTCTGAACCAAAGATAAATAGACATATCTCATACCCCAGCGTGGACCAGCTTTTAGGCTATGTCTGGAACATGGCCGCCATCTTAAAAGCCGCCATATTGGATCAAGGGAAAATTTTTCCAATGGGAATGAGTTCATGTAACAGATCAAAGACCAATACTGGGGCAGATTTACTTACCCGGTCCATGCGCGACCCAGCAGCGCGTTCTCTGCGGTAGATTCGGCTCTTCCGGCGATTCACTAAGGCAGTTCCTCTGACGTCCACCAGGTGTCGCTTCCTCGCTGAAGTCCGGCGGTTTTTCCGAAGCGGCCACGCCCCCCAATTTCCGTCGCGTGCATGCCGGCGCCGATGCGCCACAATTCAAGGAAAATCGTCGCAAAACGGAAAAATTCGGGTAACCCGCCGTAAAAACGCGATTCGGGCCCTTAGTAAATGACCCCCATTGTCTCAGAAATTGGTTCCCGTAATAAGATTTACAATATCTTTTGCGGTTCAGTTCAGGGTATTAACACAGAGATTCTCTATAGATTCTTATGCGGTTTCATGACGATCGGATCCAGCACCTTCAGCACTGTGTTCAGCATTAGGGACAACAAGTCACATAGCTGTGCATCACAGGGAACCTTCCTGGTTGTTGTTGCAATTTCTAGTAAGATCACATTTAATCTACAATACAGGCGGCCCCCTACTTAAGGACACCCAACTTACAGACAACCCCTAGTTACAGACAATCCCCTCTGCCCCTTGTGACCTCTGGTGAAGTCTCTGGATGTTACTATAGCCCCAGGCTGCAATGATCAGCTGTAAGGTGTCTGTAATGAAGCTTTATTGATTATCCTTGGTCCCATTACAGCAAAAAATATTGAAATTTTTGGTATGGAGCTACAATTATAAAATATACAGTTTTGACTTACATACAAATTCAACTTAAGAACAAACCTATGGAACTTATCTTGTATGTAACCCGGGAACTGCCTGTACATATTGCAAATCTCATTGACACAACCTCCTTCCCATTGGGAAAACTTGCCCTTGATCCGATGTGGCGGCTTTCAAGATAACGACCAATGTTCTAAAAGATAGGCCCCTCCCCCATTACTGGGGTGGTTCGCATATATCATTTACCCTTTTGTTTTCCACATAAAAGAGCATCCTGGGGCCTGTATACAAAGGACATAAACACTAATGTAAAACAAAAAACAGTATAAAAACAAGACATAAAAACAGAAAACTTATCACAGATTGCGATGACATAAAAACCATGTAATAAACCTGACCAGGCGTAGAAATTTGTAGGATTTCGGAACTATCTATCAAATCAGAAAGTTCATGTATAAACACTGTGTTTTCCTTCCACAATTTATTCAACGCGAGGAGTAAATATGCCAGGGACCTGTCTGCACTATAAATCCACATCAGAGGGGCACCAGGGGTCCGGTTTATTGTTTCTTCATAGCAAACTACAACATCTTCTGAGGAACGTCCTCCTGACATGAGATGTCATCACGTGTGTATGGGCCACCCTGAAGGTAAGGCAGAGAAAACGCCAAGTTAGGAAGGTTCAGAGACGAGAGGAGGATACATTTCTAGAGTGGAAAATACTACAAGATAAAACTGAATTATGACTGATGTTATTCCTAGTATAGAGCCTGAGGGTTTACCTCCCAAAGTTACAGGAACGCAAGAGGGACATAATGTAATGTACTGTAAATGTAGTGACTGTCCATGACCAGGTCCAGATGAATCAAAAGATACTCATCTAACAGTCTACTGCTGGACTCCCTCTTAAAAAGGAAATCTACCATTTGTTTTTATGCATTTTGAAGCAAACATATCTTGAGAATGGTGTAGCTACACTGATGCAGAAACATATCTTGTTTAATCCCTGATCCGAGTGGTTTTGCTGAAAAAACAATTGGGTGCCTTACATAAACACATTACACAGAGCTTCCTGACCTGTCCAGACAGGACTAATTAACCTCAGCTGGATGACTCATACACAGCAGCTGGGGGATGGTGCAGCGATTGATTACTACTGCCTGTCAGGGACAACACAGGGATGACTATTCTCGGCTTATGCTGGACAGGACATGGCTGGAGCAGTGCATAATTAGGGTGAGAGGAGAAGTGCCGGGGCAGCCACAGGAGAGACAGAGCCTCATTATCATAATTTTATAATTGTTTTTTCAGCAAAACCACTCAATCCAGGTATTAAACAAGATATGTTTCTGCATCAGTGTACCTGCAGCATTCTGAAGGTATGTTTGGTTCACAAAAAAGTAAATGGTAGATTTCCTTTAAAGTTGCCACCAGTGTAGGTGGTGGGGGCCTCAGTTTCAATACCATTTACAACCACTATACAATACATGGCGCTGTGATTGTACAGGGGAGAAGAGACCACTGAGCTCCTTTATACACTGTGGAGTCTTCAATCAGCTGATCGGTGCAAGTGTTGGGTGTTAGACCCACATCGATTTGATGCCGATATAAGTAATGCATAAAGGGTACAAGGATCAATGGTACGCTCCAACTCTTTATACTATATAACGGCTTCATTCCTGAATATGCTGCCATGATTTGATAGGGTCATGTTGCTGGTATGCTCCCAATCCCCAGGATGCCTCTACAAGAGGTTTGTGTAACTGCTGACATGAAGAAGAATGACAGGTATCATATACGTGAAATCAAATGAATAAGCCACAAGAATTGGTGTAAGAAATTGCTTATTATTACTATATTTATTTAGATTTGATAAGATCCAATGTTTTTACAACCCCTGGCTCATAGAGAGTCCTCCAGCAGCACCCAATAAAATGACCATAGCAAGTCACATGTTACTATATTGACTATTGAGGGGGCCAGGTTATTATATTGAATACTGTGGGACCCATTATACTATATTGGCTTTGGGGTGGGGCACCATTCCTATATTGGCTACTGAGAGCAGAACAGTATCGAGTTTGCGTTACAAAGTTGCTAAAATTGCTAAAAAGACGAGTATTGGCTGGAAGAAGATGACATTGCGGCCCATGAAAGGAAGAAGAAGAAAAGGAGAAATTCTCTAATCAAAAGTGTCATCTGTGACCAGATTTACAGTAATTGCTGGTATTACCCATGAGCTCACAGTCCTGCGGCGCCCCCCCCCCCCCCCTGTGCTGCGACTCCCTGTTATGAGGACGATACACATGGTCCGATAGACAGGGTTATACTGCACCAGAATTATTATCCAACATCACTGTGATACATTATAAAACCCCTGCTTCTATGTAGTAATCTTTGTTCTGGTAACGTCGCTATATAACAATCTTTAAACCAAACATACTGGTGAAACGTGTGTTGGAACGCTCGCTAGGGTCTAGCTGTAGGTCAGGGATAGTACTTTTCAGGGGCAGCAGAACGTGATCCGATTTAGTTGTGCTGCGATTGTATATGCAGCTTTACAGCAGAGCTAGAGAAACAGCTGATCCCCGGGCAGCAGAGTCACCTGATCGAGTCATATGTTCTCCTGTGTCCCGCAGCAGCGGGAACTGCAGCGTGTAATAGCAGGAGAGTAGTGTCCATCCACTCTGTCTGACTGTATTACACCAGCATTTTCTACACTATATACAATTTGAATTATATGGAATCAAGTATGTGTGGATACACAGTGTGAATGCAGATGCTGCCCATTTATGTACATGGATCAATTCACTAGATGCATGTTTGGATAAGAGGGGATATTATCATTACTATCTCTAAAGGGGACTCCCCTCTCCATCCTCAGTCCCTGGGCGATTAAAGTCACACACCTACAGTATAGTACCCAATTTAGTTTTTAGATATTTTTCAGCAACACAAAAGAACTTGATAGTGTTCATTTTAACTGACATCTAATAAAAGTGATATTTTATATACTCACCTCTTTCCCATCTACTCTCCCCTCTCTCGTGGTAATAATAACCTGTAAGTAGCGCTTACTAGTTATTTCTTTTCTTTGGTATCTGTTCTTAGTAAATGTGGGCCAGTGTGTGGGAATGGCGGGGACATTCTCCCAACTGCACAGGACAGCACCGAAAAAAACCAGGACTATCCTGCCAAATCTGGATGTCTGTGTATACAGATCATAGATAACAATGAACCAATGAGTAGATAGCTGAGGAGACATATATAATCTGTTCCCTGCTAACAGGTGCCATTGTTAAGAAAGGATTATTGCTGAGAGTTGCACCTCTGTCGCTCTGCCACCTCCTTCAGAGCTCTATGCATGTGCAGTAGCTCATGCACTCATTCAATACCAGCAGGTATAACGATAACAAGGCGTTAAGACGGAGCTCTGCGCATGCGCAGTAGGAGCCGGCAGAGTGACAGAAGCAAAATTAGGAAGTGCACGTTGGAGGGGCAGCAGAGATTTTTGGGGCACGGAGTAGCCTTTGCTCCCGCTGCCCGGTGAGGCTACTCCATGCCCCAGTAGCCTCTGGCCCAATTTAATATATCAGTCATATAACGTGTATATCAGGTTACTAAGTATTATAGGATTAGAGAAAGGCAGTTTAGGGCTTAGGATGTAAGTAGGAACCTACCATCAGATCTACATTAATAGGTAGATTCCTGATTGTTTCCTTTAAGTATAGAAAAACAGAGGCAGTAATGATTTACTTGCATAACAATCTATTGATTTACAGTATACACGCCTGTGAGTTGTTTTCTCTATTACTGGATATTTATATACAGGCAGTCCCCGGGTTACGTACAAGACAGGTTCTGTAGGTTTGTTCTTAAGTAGAATCTGTATGTAAGTCAGAACCGTATACTTTATTATTGTAACCCCAGCCAAAATTTTTCTGGTCTCTGTGACAATAGGATTTTGAAAATGTTGGGTTGTCATAAGAATCAGGATTAACACTAAAGCTTCATTACAGACACCTGTGATAACTGTTACAGCTGATCATTGTAGCCTAGAACTAAAGTACAATAAATTACCAACATCCAGAGGTCCGTCTGTAACTAGGGGTCGTCTGTAAGTCGGGTGTATGGGACCGCCTGTAGTAATATATTTTTATATACTCCTTGTGGGATAAAAACATTTCCCAATAATGGTAAGAGGAGTATTTTTACTCCTGCAGAAAAATAGTGCGAACTCTACATTTTTTTATGTCATCAATTTAAAATGATCATTTAGTTCGTTTTAGCGCTTGTGGAGTTTGGAAATTTACCATCAACTGAACCCATCAAAAACAGGAGGTTCAGCTCATACACAACACGTGTAACATGAATAGTCAGAGGCAATACCTAAAATTCACCACTAGATGGCAGCGCTCATTTCAACCACCTTCCTACCTGCCGAAACATGCACATTCTCAGGACATACAAAGGATCTGTAGGCCCTATAGTAAAAGTGTTTTCCTCCATCCCTGGATATAAGGGGCCAATCCCCGAAGAACTACCCCCCCCTCATGCTATTACCTCTCCCCCACCAAAATAATGCACTAATAGGGACATTGATCATTGTGTGTCTCAGGTTCGCCTTTATTTGCACCTGGTTTGTTCCTTTTCTTGTCTAGTAATTTCTTTGTTGTTATATTTCCTTATTAAATGCATTTTGGATTGTCGCACGGCTGATTCATTTGCAGCTGATTTGTCTCAAATCATTCCCCTACAAAGTCTATCTCATTTGGGACCAATAATGAAGCGTGATTGAAAAAAGAACATTCAGGGCTTCATTTTTGCAAATAAAAAAGTAACTGCTTGTACAATGTCCGGACGACATTTAGTTGTAAGTGCAGAGACTAAAAGTTTAAAAAAAATATATAAAATTTCTTGCTCAAATGAGTCTCTCAACCTTTTCTATTATAATGTATAGGAAAATGGAGCGTGCACATTAAGGGAGATGCCACACATGGCGTTTTTGGTTTGTTTTTGAGCATGCACTTTCAGTCCTTTTAAAAATGTATGCTTTTTAAAAATGGACATTGGTTTTTGCCCGGTTTTGTCTGTTTTTCCCAATTATCTTAATAGATAAACAGGTTGTAAGCAGCCAAACGCATGGTAAACGGTCAAAAACTGGCAAAAACGGATGCGTTTTCAAACGGACTGAAAACGCATGCTTAAAAACGGACCAAAAACGCCATGTGTGCCATCACCCTCTGATTGAGATTAATCCCACTCAGAAATATAGAACATCTATCTATATATATATATATATATATATATATAGAATATATCATAAAGAACATGATGAAGTCATTATTTGAAGCCACTTTAATGGTAAAATGAGGACATTTTACATTTTAAAACTGCGCTGCAGAATTTTTTTCGTGTTGCATTCAGTCTTTGGGAAGCAAAGACCTTTTTATCCAGTAATAAAAAGCGTGTGCAGAGTTTTTGCAACTTTTTTTGCGACTTCTAAAGCGCAAAATAATGGTAGATGCCATGAAAACATCTGCAGAACAGCCACTCACTATGTCAGATAAGGCGCGGACACCCCAAACCACTAAGTGCCGGAGTTCCGCTTGCCAAAAAAGTCACAAAGTAGAAAGTAATCTACTAACTGCGCCAAAAAAATTGCACAAAAAATGTCAATGCGCAATGTCCCCCTATGTATTCAGTTATCTGGGCCACGTACAAGTCCAGATCTATCCATCAGACTCCTTGTAACCTTACTAGAGATGAGCGAGCACTAAAATGCTCGGGTGCTCGTTATTCGAGACGAACTTTTCCAGATGCTCGAGTGCTCGTCTCGAATAACGAGCCCCATTGAAGTCAATGGGAGACCCGAGCATTTTTCAAAGGGACCATGGTTCGGGAATAAAATGTGTTAATTAACTGAAAAAGAATGTCTTCTGATAAGTTAGCAGATGTATGCAAACATCTGCAATCTATTCTTCACTGTTCCGCGCGTATATTATCTCCCGACAAGTTAACAGATGTGAAGAACAGTGAAGAATAGAATAAAAACAGTGAACACAGGATGATTTAAGTGAAAAACGCAGTGAAGAATAGATTACAGATGTTCTGCACATCTGCTTACTTGTCGGAAGATACGCTGTCCCGGGATCCGCTCCTCTTCTTCCACTGAAGTCTCCCCCGTGCTGCCCGATGTCTGTCTCCCCCGTGCTGCCTGATGTCTGTCTCCCCCGTGCTGCCCGATGTCTGTCTCCCCCGTGCTGCCCGATGTCTGTCTCCCCCGTGCTGCCCGATGTCTGTCTCCCCCGGGCAAATGTCTGTGTCCCCCGTGCTGCCCGATGTCTGTCTCCCCCGTGCTGCCCGATGTCTGTCTCCCCCGTGCTGCCCGATGTCTGTGTCCCCCGTGCTGCCCGATGTCTGTGTCCCCCGGGCAAATGTCTGTGTCCCCCGTGCTGCCCGATGTCTGTGTCCCCCGTGCTGCCCGATGTCTGTGTCCCCCGTCAAATGTCTGTGTCCCCCGTGCTGCCCGATGTCTGTCTCCCCCGTGGTGCTGCCCGATGTCTGTCTCCCTGCTGCTTGATGTCTCTCTGCTGCTTGATGTCTCCCGCGCATATCTTCCGACAGGTAAGCTGATGTGCCGAACATCTGTAATCTATTCTTCACTGTGTTCTTCACTGTGTTTTTAACTTAAATGATCCTGTGTTCACTGTGTTCACTGTTTTTATTCTATTCTTCATTGTTCTTCACTGTGTTTTTTTAATTAAATGCTCGATCTCGAGCAGGGGAAATACTCGTCCGAGCAACGAGCCGTTTCGAGTACCTTAATACTCGAACGAGCATCAAGCTCGGACGAGTATACTCGCTCATCTCTAAACCTTACAAATCCGGAGCTTATTTTTAATGTACCGGGCACGGCCGCGGATTTACTTAATGCAGATGTTTTATTCATGTCTTTGGTAGAGACTTCATTATTAATATTCTCTCTCTCTGATAAACATAGATCCTGATGCAAGGTGATGGGGCCCCATTCAATTGGGAAGTTTATTGCTTTTTTTGTTTGGTTTTTATTTTTGAGCTTGATGACCTTTATCCAAACATTTAAAGGGAAAGTCTGCTTTAATCAAACAAATTCAAACAAACTCCTTTAAGACCCCCATTCTTTTTTTTCCATGACTGTTTAGGGTAGAGATAGTAGAGGGTACTGTTACTCCTTGAGGAAACTACCATCCATAATTTTATGCAATGCTCTCTGGGAAAAGGTTATGCAAATTAGGACTTCCCTAGTCCAGGAAGTGCGCCTATTTTGCCCCTTATGCCACCTCCAAACCAAGTGGGCATGAGGGGGCATGAACAGGGCATATCCAGCGGTAGAGTGGGCTATCATGGGGCGTTCCTGCCATGCGTCTAAGCACTACTCATAACTCTTGCCCGAAACTGGTGCAGGCTAGGGTGCAATCGTACACCAGGCCGGACCTGGAGTAGAACTGTCCAGCGGGGCTACCCTTGTGGGATTTATCAGGTGCTGAAGCCTCTTATAGATCTGGCAGGTGCTGGGGAGTGCGCTAAACATCAGATAGTGGCGTACCATGAGCTGACGTATGATAAATCCCCCCATGACTAGAAGAAGTTGGTCTCCGCCCATGACTAGATGAAGTTGGTCTCCGCCCATGAATAGATGAAGTTGGTCTCCACCCATGAATAGATGAAGTTGGTCTCCACCCATGAATAGATGAAGTTGGTCTCCGCCCATGACTAGATGAAGTTGGACCCCACCCCTATGACTAGTTAAGGTAAATTTGCATATTGTAATCTAAGGTTGTAAAAGCTTATAAGGAGCCATAGGAAAGGTCACTACTTGATGCCGCTCATGTTTGGGGTCAATATCGGGTGGGTATGACCCTGGTAACTCTACATGGAAGACGTGAGACTCTCTCCTGACTCGCTGGCTGGTTCCTCCTGCCCTCTACCCCACGCCGCCTGTCATCTGCTTTCCCGGTATCAGCGGCGCAGCTGCCCCTTATTTATTTATTAACATTTGTGTCTTTTATTCTTAGTCTGTGGAGAGTGCGGGAAGTTGGGTCTCTGCTCCGACTCCCCGCGGGGTTAATGTTAATGCACTGCAGGAGATGTTATGTATGAATGTTTTATTATTGTATTAACCCCTTCCTTCCCGAGAAAACCTCAGCCGGTGACATCATGCTGAGCAGGCAGAGTGCACCGTCGAGATGGAAATAAATATTAGGATTAATTATTCATGGGGGTGGGAGAGGAGAGGGAACAATGGATGTGGCATTACCTGGCCTCATGGCACGTGTGGGATACGGAGCAATGCAATGGCTGAAAGCTGAAGAAATCCTCCTCTGAAGGTCATTGCAGCATTGAGTTCGATAAAAACGTTTTTGTTGTCGACTTTAAGTTTATTATTACACGACAAAACAGAGGCATCAATGACTTCTGCACTATTGTTAGGGCTCCCTACAATATGGAACCGTAATTATAGCTACAAGGACCTGTTACCAAGTACAAAATGCTGAATGGTGTCATAGCCGCTGCCCCCCTGATCAATTTGGTGTTTGTTTTATTAAAATCCATCTATCTGTTCAAAAGATATGGCCTCCGGAAGTTTATAGATGAATTATCTCATAGTAGCCAAGGGGGCAGTCACCTTTATTTTCATATAGAACATAGAGACACGCCCACGCAGAAAATAGAAAAGTTACAACCCCCTTGGCTAATATGACCTACAGGAGGCCATATCTTACGAACGGAGGGACCAATTTTAATGAAACAAACAGCAGGTTGATCAGGGAACTTCAACAATCATATCATTTATCCCTCATTTTCTACGTAAGGGCAGGTTCCCCTTAAACTAGCACCACAGCCTTGCAGTGCTGGAGTCCTGGGTTCAAGTCCCATCCTGGTCAATATCTGTAAAGAGTTTGTATGTTCTCTCCGTGTTTGCGTGGGTTTCCTCCGGGTCCGCCGGTTTCCTCCCACACTCCAAAGCATACTGGTAGGCTGATTAGATTGTGAGCCCCATTGGGGACAGGGACCGATTTGGCAATCTCTGTGCAGCGCTGCGTAATCTGTGTGCGCTATATAAATAAAGGAATTATTAGCTATTCAAAGGATTGGTCATCTATATCAGATTAGTGGGGGTCTAACATCCGGGACCCCCATTATGATTCTTATAGATTCCAGACTGGAATAAACACATGTAATATAGTCAGAAGTGGCTTGGTGCAGAAGCTCAGCGGATAAAAATGGGGGGAAAGAAGTGATGGTTTATGTTGGATTTCACAGACAGGACTTTTGACAAGTGTGGACATACGACAAAGGGTTAACCCTGCCCACGATCCTCGTTACTATAGGAAGACAGTCAAATCATTCTCCTTAGTGACATTTCCTTAATTGTCTTAGAAAACAAGACATCTACCATAGGAATGTTTGCATCAATACACATCATTAGAGGAGTCATTAAAAATACATTACTCATCATGTTGGATCAGTCGCCTCAGTGCTACAGCAGGGGGCGACACTAAACAGTAGGAAAAATGAGCCACTAGACGCACAAATGGAGTTCAATCTCCAACATTTGGGAAAATTTGTCCTCGTCACTTCAGGTATATCAGGGGTGTAAATGTATGATGTCACATGTGTAACACATTATCAGCCTTCTATCATCCGGAACACCTGGACCTCCCATGGTTCTACCGATCTCAGATCATCAGGGCTCAGGGGCTCTTCTGCCCGAAGTGCCCCCATGGCTCTTGTCATCAGTGTGTAAACCGTTGTAAAGCTGAATGGCTGTAAAAAAAAAAGGGTCAATGGGGCACATTAACTTACCTGGTCCGGGGGAGTTCCCGAAAGTGCATTGTCCGTGTATAATACACTGTGCCGCGATTCACTAAGATCGTGCGCCCGATATCCTGCATGTGTCGCTTCCCCGCTCAGGTCCGCCGGAGTTCACCTTCTTGTTCCTGGTGCATGTAAGTGCATGGCTTGCAACACAATTTTAAAGTTAAATCCCACGCTCAGTCCAAATCATTCGGAACGTCTGACAGCCCCCCCCCCCCCATTTCTGTCGACACGGCTGCGCCAAAATATGATCGCATGTGCCAAAATCCCCTTCTAAATACCTGTCCCAGCGGCGCAATCCCCAAAAACAGCAGAAAAGTGCGGCCGTGGAATCCTTAGTAAATACGCTCCAATGTGTTAGTCGTGCATTTTTGTAGTCACGGGGGCTGGGAGATGCTTAGGTTGGGAACGAAATGCAGAAACACCCAGCACCCACACAGATCAGTTTTCCTCAGCAGCTTAAGCACAGAGAATGGAGCAGGAAGCAGATTGCGCTATGCCAATTATGAATATGATTTAAGCTGCAGTGACGTGGTTCAGCCACTACACAGAGAATGGTGTTGTCTGCTTCCTGTTCTATACTCTCTGTATAGCAAATGCTGAGGATATCCGATCTGTGGGAGTATCTCCACCACTGGACCTCCATCAGGAGTGTAATTTCTTACATGACCTATCTTCATGGCCTCTCATCTAGCCAAACCTTTTCCCTACACTCAACTGATGAGATGTAATGACATCAAAGCAGCTCCCTGACCTCAGACCATCAGTGGACCCACCTCGTAGACCTGATCCCCTCTGTAGCTTCTGGTCCTTATGGGTGTTTAAAGGGTTTTCCATGGATAATGTATCGACGACCTATCATTACGCCGACTATCAATGGTGGATTGATGGGGCGGTAAGGACCCCCAGGGTCCTCACAACTTAACAATGGTCCTTTCCTTGTACACCCGGCCACAGAAGCTCCTCCACAATGTAACTCAGTCCTACAAGTCGTCTGGAAATACAAGTGGAGGCTACAACTCTTCAATCTGATGATCGTCTGGCGTCCACCAGGTCAGACTCCATCTCTCATCATCTCTTCTAATGAACGGCCAATCATCTACTTGTTTATGACTTTGTTGCAGGGAGTTTGGATTCTCTTTTATTGGACCAGAACATAGGAGCTTCCATGTGAAGTTTTTGCATACATTTAAATATAGGGGTCAGGTGGACCATGGTTACTATTTTCTCTTAAAGTTTTAGGACCAATTTTGATATCCTCCATCCCTTATGTGGCATAAACTGACAAGAGTGCTGTGATGAGGTTGGCATTTTTCTGGAACTACCCCGTGGTGCTGGGATTGTTACTGAGAATGCAGATTTCATGAGAGATCCATGGTCCATGTCAAATCTGTGCCATTGTAACAAAGCAAGGGAAAGCTACATTCTGTATCATTTCCTCACTGTTTCCTAGATCTCTGCTTGCTGTCATTCTATCATTGTTTACTTCCTGTGGATAAATACCCTGTCCATGGTCATGTGATGTCACACAGGTACAGGGCTCGATATATACCTGGACATATGATGTCAAACAGGTGCACGGCTCGTTATATCCCTGGTCATGTGATGTCACACAGGTGCACAGCTCATTATATCCCTGGTCATGTGATGTCACACAGGTGCACAGCTCATTATATCCCTGGTCATGTGATGTCACACAGGTGCACAGCTCATTATATCCCTGGTCATGTGATGTCACAGAGGTGCATGGCTCCTTCTATCCCTGGTCATGTGATGTCACACAGGTGCATGGCTCCTTATATCCCTGGTCATGTGATGTCACACAGGTGCACGGCTTGTTATTTCCCTGATCATGTGATGTCACACAGGTACACGGCCCGTTATATCCCTTGTCATGTGATGTTACAAAGGTGCACGACCTGCTATATTCCTGGTCATATGATGTTACACAGGTGCATGACCTGCTATATCCCTGGTCATGTGATCTCACACAGGTGCACGGCTCATTATATCCCTGATTATGTTATGTCACACAGGTGCACGGCTCCTTATATCCCTGATCATGTGATGTCACACCGGTGCACGGCTCATTATATCCCTGATTATGTGATGTCACACAGGTGCACGGCTCCTTATATATCATGTGATGTCACACAGGTGCACAGCTCATTATATCCCTGGTCATGTGATGTAACACAGGTGCACAGCTCGTTATATCCCTGGTCATGTGATGTCACACAGGTGTACGGGTCCTTATATATCATGTGATGTCACACAGTTGCTCCTCATCAATTGCCCCATTATAATCTATGGTGTCTATGGTGGGAGAGATAAAAACAGAGATGTGACCCCTGACCTCTGCTGTGTATCAGATATTTTGTTTTGTTCAGACCAAATGTAAAATTAATGAATCAATTAAGATTAACGATGAACATCACACAAGCGACTTTAATCCGGATACAGTTGAGGCGCAGCAGAGGTGGATCTTTAATCTGTGACAGTCCCTGCGGGGGGCTCATTCACTACTAGACGTCTCCTCCTCCTGCGTCTCCTCTACTCATCTCCCACAATAACTACATTCACTACTGTATCCACCTTCTCACTATCCGAGGAGAACCTGCAACTGCAACTCATAGGGGGTCATTTACTAAGGGCCCGATTCGCGTTTTCCCGACGTGTTACCCGAATATTTCCGTTTTGCGTCGATTTCCCCTGAATTGCCCCGGGATTTTGGCGCACTCGATCGGAATCTGGCGAATCGGCGCCGGCATGCACGCGACGGAAATCGGGGGGCGTGACCGAACGATAACCCGACGGATTCGGAGAAACCGCCGCATTTAAAAAAAAAAAGTGTCACGGGACATGCGCTTACCTTCACTCAGCCCGGCTCGGTGTATTCCAGTGCGCTCCGAATGCTCTTCAGAGCAGCAGCGCCACCTGGTGGACGTCGGAGGAACTACCTTAGTGAATCGCCGGAAGACCCGAATCCAGCGCAGAGAGCGCGCCGCTGGATCGCGAATGGACCGGGTAAGTAAATCTGCCCCATAGTCATCGCTTACAATTATATCACAGAAAAAACTTTCCAGGAGGAAGACGAATTGTGTATAAAGGTGCAGGAAAAAAATTAATATTTGATATAATATAAAACAATATAAAATGTATAAATATATATGAATAATAAAAAAAAATATTTATATTATAATTTGTAATAATAATTTATATTATTAATATATAATAATATAATACATAATAATATCATATAATAATATATATAAATAATAATAGTATATAAAAATAACAATATAAAATCTATGAATATCTATATATATATATTTATAGACATTTAATATAAAAACAAAAATTATATTCAAAATCCTTCTGCTGTGGTTAAAGTGATCTTTTCCCCCTCTCATTATTCCATCCATGTGATCCACAGGAAATAACAATTGTAAATCTTCCATTGTAGCTTTATGATATGACGTTCCTCTGTTATTCCTCCAAGCAATCTGCGCCTGATTTCATGATTGGCCGTTACCAATAAGGTCGCTGTCATTGCACAGCCTGACACTAACCAATCAGAGCTGCCAATCAACCGGTAGCACCCATTTGTCAACTTGTTCAAACATTACCAGGAGTAATAACAGAGGATCCGTACATCAAATCCTCAGAAAAGATCCTGAGAATACAATTATTTACTAAAACTCCATCTCAGGAAAGATGTCATTGTAGATAATATAATTAGAATATTTCCTATAACTCTGTCCTGTGGTGTCTCTCTGTTATCCCTCTTAGAAATCTATGAATAAATTGACAACTGGGTGTTACCAATTGGGGGGGGGCAAGTGTCCTAAGATCACAATGGGGCAGATTTACTTACCCGGTACATTCGCGATCCAGCGGCGCGTTCTCCGATGCTGATTTGTGTCTTCCTGCGATTCACTAAGGTAGTGCGTCCAATGTCCACCAGGTGTCGCTGCTGCGCTGAAGTCTGTCGGAGTTCCCTGGAGTTCACCAAGCCAGGCCGGGTGCAGGTAAGTGCGCGACACTTTTTAAAAAAAAATACGGCGGTTTTTCCGAATCCGTCGGGTTTTCTGATGGCCACACCCCTGATTTCCGTAGCGTGCATGCCGACGCCGATGCGCAACAATCTGATCGCATGCGCTAAAAACCCGGGGCAATTCAGGGAAAATCGCCGCAAAATGGTAATATTCGGGTAACCCGACGGAAAAACGCGATTCGGGCCCTTAGTAAATGACCCCCATTGTGTCACCCGTATCCTGAACAGGTAACACCCACTATAGTCATGCATTTCCAGGAGGAATAACAGAGGAACCACAAAAAAACCATTTGTGACATGTGTGTGACATTCTTTTTTCGGGAACATGGTTGATTTTGTGGATCTGTAATGTAATATTTGAGAATTTGCAGGTGTGACAGTGGGAGAAGAGGGAGCTGTCCACATTAAAAAAACAAACCGCATCGCACCGGATCCAAGCAAATTGTGTCCACCACATGCAGCGGCGCAGTGTACATCAGGACTGTTCTAGAACATGTTCCATGGACAAACCTTTTAAACAATGAGCTGCAGTTAGCGATAAGACCAGCAGGTGGCGCTGCAGTGCACTTCATTGTCTATGTCACAAACCCTCAATGTATAAGGTAGAATTCAGTCACTTTGTACGTAATTTTGCTTTTTTTTTTTCTTTCTATCTTTATTGAAATCTCAAAATTTTTCTTCTCTTCCTTTGGGTCATGTAATATACTTACATACATGTTCTGTCTATCTCAGGCACTAGGCTTCCTAGATGATGGATCTACCTACACTGTATCGCATAGGCCCTCCACTTCCTATCACAGATACTTCTGACGATTAGACAGGTTCCCTTCACACAGTTAGAAAGTTAAAGGTGATAATTCAGCCTCCCTGACTGTATACTTTTCATAGATTTATTTAGGGATTATCACCCCACCCTCCCAGCAGATAAAGATGATCCAGTATTTGGCTGCCCATGTGATGATGTGCTGTGGCATCAGGTGATTGATAATGTTGTTGCTGGGAAAGTAGCTTTGTTCTCCCTCCTTAGGGCTTATAAATTCTTAGATAAGGAAATCTACCATTGAAACCATCATGATAAACCAGGGGCACTTATAGATTCAGGGACCATGACTGAGGTCTTCTTCTTATATTTGTTATTCATGGCCACCTTCCTTCTAAAATCAACTTTTAAAATTATGCTAATGAGCCAGAAAGGTTCTGCAGGAATTACTGTAGATTCAAAGGCTGTTACACTGTGCCCCCTCCCCTCCTGCTCCCTCTACACGTCCCCCTCACTTTGCCTGATGTAATCTCACTCAGTGGGAGGGAGAATTGCTTCTGTACAGTGTAACCGCCTTTGAAGCTGCATGGAGGGGTTCTAGTAACACCCCCAGGAGCACTTTCGGCTCATTAGTATAATTGTAAAAGTTGATTTTAGAAGGAAGGAGGCCATGGATAATAAATATAAGGAGATTCCCACAGTCCCGGTGCCTGGATCTATGAGTAATGTCCCTGGTTTATCAGGATGGATTGTGATGGTTAATTTCCTTTAACACTGAGGGCAGTTGTAATAGTACAGCGCAGCTGCACCAAAACCGATCGCGTGTGACAAAATCCCAGCGCAAACCCCTTTTAAATGCAGGCAGTCCACGGGTTACGTACAAGATAGGGTCCGGAGGTTTGTTCTTAAGTTGAATTTGTATGTAAGTCGAAACTGTATATTTTACAATTGTTGATCCAGACAAAAAAAAATTTGGCCCCAGTGACAATTGGAGTTTAAACATTTTTTGCTGTAATGGGACCAAGGATTATGAATAAAGCTTCATTACAGACACATTACAGCTGATCATTGCAGTCTGGGACTATAATAACATCCAGAGACTTCACCAGAGGTCACAGGGGGCAGAGGGGTCTGTCTGTAACTATGGGTTGTCTGTAAGTCGGATGTCCTTAAGTAGGGGACCGCATGTACCTCCAAGCCGTTTGCTACTTTGTAAAGTTGTATTCATTCATTAATAAAGATTTTAAAACCAGGAAACTGCTACACGGTGAACTCCAGCGAACTGCTTGGAAAAGGGGCAAAAAAATTGTGTGAATACCCCAATGTGCCCAAAAAATCACTAATATACAACCAAAAAAAAATCAAACTAAGATTCATGTGTCCCGTCAGCTCCTCTCACTAAAAAATTACCCCTTCCCCCGCTACATACACCACAGTTCTAGGTGTCAGAACCCGGCGATACAGGGATTTATTTTTCCGAAAGATTTACTAGAGGTATTAAAAAGTAACAAAAACAGTGTAAAGGTTAGTATCTAAGTGATTGCACTGACCCTATATAATAAAGGGGAGGAGTCAATATAATAAAGGGGAGTGGTCTTTATAAAGGGGAGGAGTCAATATAATAAGCAGAGAACTCGATATAATAAAGGGGAGGGCCCTATATAATAAAGGGGAGAACTCCATATAATAAAGGGTAGGACTCAACATAATAAAGGGGAGGATCCTATATGACAAAGAGGAAGTCCCTATATAATAAACGGGAGGACCCTGTATAATAAAGGGGAGAACTCCATATAATAAAGGGTAGGATCCTATATGACAAAGGGGAGGACTGGATATAATAAAGGGGAGGACCCTGCATAATAATGGGGAGGACCCTATATAATAAAGGGGAGGGCCCTATATAATAAACGGGAGGACCCTGTATAATTATGGGGAGGGCCCTATATAATAAACGGGAGGATCCTATATAATAAAGGGGAGGGCCCTATATAATAAACGGGAGGATCCTATATAATAAAGGGGAGGACCCTATAAAATAAAGGGGAGGATTCTATATAATAAAGGGGAGGATCCTATAAAATAAAGGGGAGGATCCTATAAAATAAAGGGGAGGTCCCTATATAATAAAGGGGAGGATCCTATAAAATAAAGGGGAGGTCCCTATATAATAAAGATGTGGTCCCTATATAATAAAGGGGAGGATCCTATATAATAAAGGGGAGGATCCTATATAATAAAGGGTAGGATCCTATAAAATAAAGAGGAGGTCCCTATATAATAAAGGGGAGGTGTCATGTGGAGTGCGCAGGGAAAATCGTAAATACCAAAAGAGTTGGAACATGTGGCACATGTTGTACATTGCATGGGACAGCACATGGAGACACTGGGGAGTATAATTACAAGTCCTCCCCCGGTTCTGTGAATGGAGTATAATATGAAGGTTCCGTTCTCTGTACAGTGCGTGCAGTTAGCGGCGGCGGCGGCAGGTGGCGCCCGCGCTCCCGCCAGTGTCCGGCGGCTGAGGAGTTAATGCTGCTGCTGCTGGGGGGACAAGAGCGATTGTCGGGCGGGAGGAGGAGACGAGGGATGAGGGCGCCGAGCACAATACACCCCGAGCAGCAGCACAATAACATGGAGGCTGGCGCCTGATGCGGCTGCGGGCACCGAGGACATGAGCGGCCGGGACCTGGCGGCGCTGCTGTGCCGGCTCCTGCTGCTGCTCCTGGGCTGCGGCGCCTGGACCGCGCGCGGCAAGAACCAGAACCAGCACAATGCGGCCGCGGCTCAAGGTCGGTGCCTCCCCCTGCACGGGGCCGGAGGGGTTAATACTGCGCCCCGATACCTGTGTGTGTAACCCCTTCCCACCCTTCATGTGCCGGGCCGGGGCTCTGTGACATCTGTCTCTAGGGGGTGGGGGGACACAATGTGATGGGGGCGCTTAACCCTTTCATTGTTGCATCCAATGTTATGTATCCTATTGCAGGGCAGGGAGGAATATCCATCTATATATCTATATCTCCTATCTATGTATCTTATATGTAGCTATATATCATCTATCTGTATCTCATATCTATATGTCTCCTATGTATTATCTGTCTTCTATATGTCTCAGGCCTATGTATATCACATATATCTATAGATCTATACCATGTTTATCTATCACCTTGTATCTGTCTTGTTTGTATTTATATTTCTATCTATCTATCTATCTCCTATCTATCTATCTTTCTTTCTATCTATATCTATCTATCTCATATTTATATATCTATGTGGGTGAATGGAACCCATGTTTTTACAAGGTAATTTTGACTATAATTATAATTCTATCCAGGAAGTATTGAATAGTCTTCTATATATCTGTTGTATCTCACTCAAATCTATCTATATCTATCAATCTATTAACTATCTATCTTTCTTATCTTTCAACTTCAATCTCCTATCATCTTGTGTCTATCTACTATATCTATCTATAATCTTGTATCTACAGTATCTCATATCTATTATCTATCATATTCTTTCTATCTCATATCTATCTATCTCTCATGTCTGACTACAGTATCTATCTATCTATCTATCTATCTTTACATCTTTCTATCTGCCGCAGTTTCCTTGTGTTAAACCCCCTTAGATATTCCTGATGTTTTCTGCTCCCACCTTGAATTTAACCCTTTCTTTTCCCCGATGTTGCGCATAAGCCCAACCTGATACAATGTTAAACCTTCTCCTAAATGTTGTGAAATTCTATCGTTCCTTGTTTATTATTTGGGCATTAATCCCATTAGCAGGGAGCTGGGGAGGTTTTTCTCTCCTCGATGCTGTTTCCTTCCATTGTTCTAATGTCATTCGCTCAGGAAACTTTGGCGCTTTTCACTTCTGTTTGTGCTGCTGGGACAGATGGAAATCTGAGCCGCTGCTGCTGCTGCTCCCCCTTATAAGTCGTAAAATGAAAACAGTTTTTCAGATGCCCCCTGATCCCTCACCCTCGACCTCCCCCCTCACTTTTCATTTTCTCTATCAACAAAGAGGAGGGGGGGGTTAGAACTTGATTTTGGAACAGTCACATTGTGTTGAGAATATGGCGGAATAGTCTAGGAGTGTATATATATATATATATATATGTCCTATACAATCCCTGTCTGTTGCGTGACCCCCCATCTTCTGTTCTAGGTGTATTAATATTTTGTCTTAAAGTGAATTTATTAGCAGTGGGGACTATACAAAACTACAGCCAATTCTATTTATTGCTCCTTCGCAGTGTCCTCACACTGCTGTGCTCTGTGCAGCCAGTGTTGGTTATTGTCCCAGCAGATCTGTGTAATCAAACCTCTGTGTATGATGCTGGTAGCAGCAGGACTGTTGAGTATGGATTTATACTTCTCCAAGTGCACCGGGGGTGTGTCCTCACACTGCTGTTCTCTTGGCTCTCTGTTGGTGATCTGCTCACTTCTCTTTCCCTTTGCTTTGATTAAAGGGAACCTGTCACCAGGGACCTCATTTTCACTAAAGACAGGTTGCAAAAGCTTATTATAACTGCACTGCAAATATGCCCCTCTGCTTTCTCTAAGCATTTGCATTAAAATATTATAACTTGATTTGCATCCTGACAGAATCCTCTGTGTAGTCCCAGGTTTTGGGCTTTGGTTTGGATGCATTTCAAAAAAACAACATGTGACTTGTCGGTGCTGCTCACTCCTCAGCTCCCAGCCCCCACCTTTGTGCTCCTGTACAGCTCCTCCCTCCCCCACTGATGTCATCTCACCAGGCTGTGACCTCTGTGAATGGGCAGGAGGGAGGAGCTGTTCAGGAGCACAAAGATGGGGGCTGAGAGTTGAGCAGTCTGCAGCACAGACAAGTCACATCTTACTTTTTGAAATGCATCCAAACCAAAGCCCAACCCCTGGGACTACACACAGGATTCTGTCAGGATGGAAGGTAAGTTATAACACACAATTAAATTGTAATGCAAATACTTAGAGAAAGCAGAAAGGCAGATTTGCAATACAGCTGTAATGGGCTTCTGTAACCCATCTTTAGTGAAAGGGAGGTCCCTGGTGCCAGGTTCCCTTTAAAATCTGTAGCACGTTCCTGACTGAATACTACAGCGGAGTGGAAAAGCAGCTCAGTGCTGAGAGAAAAACGTCACTTCTGCCACTAACACACACATAAAGGTATGATTACACATCTCCACGGCCACTACCTAACACTGGCTGCACAGAGAACAGCAGTGTGAGGACACCCCCCCAGTGCACTTGGAGAAGCTACAATCCTAGAAGGTAAATGTATTTTACATAGTCCTTCTGCTACTAATAACATACATAAGGTATGATTACACAGATCTCCAGGGACAACAGCTAATACTAGTTGCAGGGAGCACAGAAGCTGTGTGAGGACCCCTTTGCACTTGCAGAAAATACAATCCTGGTTTATGCTTCCATCTTTCACAGTCCTGCTTCTACTAACAACATACACAGATATACAGGGCCAACATTTAATACTGGTTGCAGGGAGATCAGCAGTGTGAGGAGACACACCCACTGCACTTGGAGAAGCTACAATCCTGGAATATACATCTACATGTCAGTCCTGATGCCACTAACAGCATACACAAAGATGAATACACCGATCTCCGGGGCCAACACTTTACTTTTACATGATCAGAATTAAAGGGGCGGTGTTGGACCAAAAATATAAATTACCTGGCTGTCCATTGTATTGTAGCCATGCCAACTCCACTCCTATGTAAGTGAGCCTGCAGTAACCCTAAATCACCACTACCTAATGCATGGAGTTGTCTACTTCCATCTGACACTATCCAATCTGTTATTAAAGGGACGCACCCCTTTGACCTCTCTTGCTATCCCCCCTTCCCTCATCATAGTTGTGCTCTCCTACCTCCTGTGTATTGTTATCCGCTATGGAAGACATAAAGTATAGTCACCATATGATGTCCTCCTGTTACCCTCAGTCTTGTCCTTTAATTCGCTCACAGGCCCCTTTATTTTCCCCTTTAAGTGCTCCCCAGGCCTGGCCTGGCTCCAGCCCTCTCCTGGGCATTAGATATGACTTTTTATGATCTCATTATATAGAATGTTCTAGAAGCTTAACAGTTCCATTAGATTGTTACATCCACAATATTCCGCCCCCCCCCCCCCCCCCCATACATTCGGATATAGATGTAGTATCTGGCGGTGATAACTTCTGTCAGGGTCTTATTGAAGCTGGAGAGATTCATGTCGGGTTATGAGAGGTTAATTCTGTTACCTCAGACGGGAGAAGGGGCTTTTAGGATGATGATGGGGGCGGTTGTCTATATGGTGCAGATGGGATACGCATTTGGCGTCCGTCCGTTCCTGCTGATGGCTTTGTCTGTGTTCTATATACTGCACCGATGCGTTGTCTATGGAGCTGGAGAAGTTTTTACTATTTTACATTTTATATGTATATTTATGATATTCGCAAAATTACCCCAAAAATTGTTCAAAAACACTTGGGAATAAAGAAATGGCGTCCTGTAGGCACAGTATATCTCCAAAAAGGGGATTGCACAGCATAGGAATTTTTTTGGCAGATGTGATAAACTCCGCCCTCTCCCCCTTGTTTTACGAATTTTGATTAATAGGTTAATCCTGTGATAAAACTGGAACTTGGGTCAGCGTGTCCTCCTATCACTTATAGGGGTGACTGTCCTATACCATGGCTCACTGCATCATCTCTCCAACAGGGGTCAGTGTGTCTTCCTATCACTCCTATGGGTGGCAGACTGTCCTATGCCATGGCCACACACATGATTACCCTATCAGGGACAGTATGTCCTCCTATCATTGCTAGGGGTGAATGACTGTCCTATACCATGGCTCCCCAAATCATCACACCAGCAGGGGGCAGTGTGTCCTATCACTCCTACCGGTGACTGTCCTATGCCATGGCTCCCCACATAATTACTCTATCAGGGGCAGTGTGTCCTCCTATCACTACTAGGGGTGAATGACTGTCTTATACCATGGCTTCACACACCACAACACCAGCAGGAGGCAGTGTGTCATATCACTACTACGGTGACTATCCTATACCATGGCTCCCCACATCACACTATCAGGGGCAGGGTGTCCTATCACTGCCAGGGGTGACTGTCCTATACGATGGCTCCCCACATCACACCAGCAGGGGACAGTGTGTCCTCCTATCACTGTAGGGGTGACTGATATATGTCATAATGTGTTCCCCCTGAATGTTTGGTTATCCTTGCATGTGACTCTAATTAGGTGAGAGCTTTACTCCTCTAGGCTACATCCCGCTCCGCTTACATCCTCTACACTATGGGTGTGATTGGCCACTAATGAGGGCGGCCATATATCTCAGTCCTGCCGCGGCGACCCGATCCCTGTTCTTGGATTCTCTGCTGACGGGTCGGATTCATGTTGATTTGATTCATAAATCTTAGTGTAGTGAATAAATGTGTAGGTAATGCTACATGGAGACAATACTCATCGATTTACCATCGGAGACCTTTCTACCAATGGGAGTTGAATTGCCCTTTGTTCAGTATTTTGTCAGTCTCTGAATACTTACTTTATCCAAGACGTAGATATTGATCACTTTTCCTTGGGATAGGTCATCAATATCAGGTTGGTGGGGGCCCGACATCATGTACACCCACGATCAGCTGCTCTGGTAGCTGGATAGGACCCGCGGCTCGGTGTCAGAACCCCTTACATTTCATATCATTGACCGAAGTCCTAGAAAATCCCTTTAAACTAGCATAGGCTAACCTGTCTCTTGTCTTCCCATAATGCTCCAAGAAACCTGGGAATGCTGGAACACTTGCAGCTGTATGTAGGCAAATCGGATTCGTCCCCCAGCTGATTTGCATAGTTTTTAAGATCAGTTTTTGTACACAATGATTTGGAAAGAGTTTTTGGGTTTTAAATCGTTCTTAAAACGGCTTCATTTAATGGTCAGGTCTCTGGTCTATTTGGCCTTAAGGTTTTGGCTAAATCCAAGTGTCCATATAGATTTAGAAGTCTTGAGAACTGGGTTCCTCAATACTCTTAGCTGGATGCTATCTGCATTGTTGGGTTTAAATGGCCTCCAGTGAAGGACCTGATCCTCCTTTGGTTATGTATCACCAGTAACATATAACTGAGTAGAGTTCTGACCATTAGTGGTGACCTTTCTGGTGCCTAGTCCACTCAGTGGAGTAAATGTGGCCATACACTAGGTTGTCCAATGATGGGTGGCCAATGATCCAGAAGACTCCGAGCATGGCGAACATGTTTTTGGTGGCGATTGGTGGTAACCCAATGATGATTGAGGGCTTTTTCAGGTTTCCTAGTCTTTGGCCATATGATCATGATCGAAAGAGATGTCTTCATCATGAGCTTGAGAATTGATGACCCTGGTGGAGATGTCCGTGTCGTGATTCATGAACTTCCTAAACCAAAAAAATAAGGCTCCAGCAACAACACTTTAGGTCTTTTTGACTTCTAGTTCCAGAGACCCGTCTCCCGGCCTGGTTTATGGCTTCTTCTAGTCGTTGGAGGCTCTATAGCTTCGGATGTCTCTGGTGGGTGTTGTGGTTACCATAGCGAGTGTGCCATAAAACATCCCGTAGAAAGGAACATTGTGTTGGTCTCTATAATTGTGGTTCCCTTTCTTACGTAGATGCTTCCTCATTCTAGATGTTATTTGCTTAGTTGTATGGGAATTCTTGGTGCACAACGTGGTACGTGACCTTCAGGAGACCTCTGACATCAGGACTACGTAGATGGATCTAGAAGTTTTAGGGCCGGTTGTAATAAACCCTTTTTCCTGATGAGATGAGTCTCGGATCGCACATGGCCGGCAGATTCCAGGGAACACGATGGAAGGTCCTTCCGTCCTACATGTCATATAATGACTCAGTAATGTGATGTTTTGCCGGGCGCTATTTATGAGTCGACAGAATCTCCTCTAAAATAACGTGAATCATCTCTCGAGGCCTCGGCTGCATTTGGGTGGAAAATTATCGAGTGTTTTGTAGGAAGGAACTTAATGGATTTCGAAGACCTACAGGACTGGATTCCAGGATGAGATTGCAATAATAAAACTTACATTTATGTTTTTATCTGACTCCATGTTGTCAACGTCGGGAAGCCCGGACACAATAATGGAGACTTTTTCAGCTTCTTATGCTTGGAGGAATTTGGCAAAGTGCCACTCTATTTTGTATATAAGTGATAATCATCTGACCGACGGGGATCCAACTGTTTGGCACACCACTAACTCTGGAAATGGACCCCAACCGATGGAGGACCCTTTCTTATTAAAGGGAACTTGTCAGCAGAAATTGACCTAATCAACCACTACAAATATGTTGTCAAGTAGCTGGACACCTTCCAGATCATGTGTCTTTCATGCACCTTTATGGTGGCATCATCCAGACGATCAACTTTAAGGTGAGATATAAATTGGTTGTATGAAGTCAAGGAGGCGGAGATTTTAACACTGAAGTCAAGCTCTCTCTTCCTCAGGAAGCCCCTTCACTGTAATTGATGGTCCAACATCAATAAACAACCCTAACCTGATCTCAATCTGATGTCAATCACAGAGGAGGAGGAGTTCAGAGCTCCCCACCTTGACTTCAGTGTTGAACTCTCCACCTCCTTGACTTTATACAACCAATTTACATCTCACTTCAAAGTTTATTTTCTGAATGATGCCACCACCCTGGAACATAAAAGAAACAAAAGCTAGAAGGTGTCACTGTGTCAATACACTGGCAGTGGTTTGTTATGCCAATTGCAGATGACAGGTTCCCTTTCATTTATGGAGTGGCATGTCGAGCATGAATCCTACCGCTCTACTCATTCTTGGGTAGTGTCAGATATTTCGGAACAAAGCGCTTTGATAGAGAGGGTGCCGGTAGGATACCTGAGAGTGCTGGCAACTTCTGACTCTCCACTGACCATTGTATGGAGGGTTGGACCCATGCTAGACCTGCTGCTGCAAAGTAGGAAGTGCGCCCCCCCCCCCATTTTTCTGATTGATGGGGGTCCTTCTGCTCCAGGTTTAGTGACAATCTTAAAATATATATCCATTTTTCACAGTCCTGCTGCTACTAACACAAACACACACAAAGGTATAATTACACATCTCTCCAGGGACAGTCCCTCACGCCGCCTGCACTCTGCTGACACATCTCTTTAAGTGGATTTTTTTGCAACAAAAAGCCCCGATTCATGGAGTAAACCTTTATCCTTGATTCTCATTCAAAATTACTATTTGGCCTACAAAAACTCTGTCCTCTTCCTTTTTCGGTGATGTGGTTACTTCTGCAGTCACTATACTTTTTGTTAGTGGTCATTGGTGTTTATCGGTGTGTTTATAGTTTTATTGATGTGACAAGATCTGCAGTTTTCCACCCAGTGCTTAGTACTAAATACACCATACAGTGAGATGGACAGCATTATGGTAAGGACGATGGACCCCCCCGTTCTGGTGATTCCATCACCGAGACCCCACCGATCAGTAAGTAACTTCCTATACTGTGGATAGGGGTTAAATTGTAGGTGGCTGGAGAACCCCTTTAACGGGGTTTGCCCATGAAAAAAAGTTCTTATCTTTTAATCCCCTATAGATGTTTACATGATAAAGCAAATTTTTAGCCCCCTTACCTTAAAATTTTACTTAGTTTTATTGCTTTTTTTTAGTTCCTATCACCAGTGCTGTGAGATGCTGTGTGCTGACAATGTGCTTAGATTATCAGGGTACAGGGTTCATCTACACTTTTATTTAGCTTCTGAACATTCACTAGTATCTGACACCTAGAAAAAGAGAGGAGACAGATCAGAGATGAGAATCATGAGATGGGAATAACACACAGTGACACACTCAGCTCTGTTATTTCCCCTATAACACACAGTCAGCTCTGGCTCCCTCTCCTGTTTTAAAGATCACATCTGTAGTTTGTACAGTAAGTCTCTACACATTGCTTGCCAGCAGGAAGTGCTTGTGTCTGAGCTGGTTTTGTAAAGCAGGGGGGAGGGGATGGATTCAGAGCACTGCAGCGAGCGGACAGGAGAAGCTATTCATGACCATTGTCATAAGGTTTACGGTCGTATCCTTTGTAACCGAATTGGACTGATAGACCGGTTGTGAAATGCTATATTTTTGTTGATAACCATGAATTAGAGAGTGTGTTATTTTGCTATCCTGAGTATATTTAAGAATCTTGTATTGGTGTGAATACACCTTTAAGTGAATTATTTTTCAAGATAAGGATTGGAAGAGACACTAAGTGCCTTTTAACCCTTAATATACTCTTAAAGCTGTGCCACTACCTCCTCATTCCACCAGTAGCTGTTAATTTATTGTTATTATTCCTTTCCTTGCTGCGGTCATCTTGGCAACATATTCTTCCTTCCATACATTGTCTTTTCTAGACTACGCACCACCGTGTCTGTGCGCTTTATGGTTACAGAAACAAAAGGATGAAAACATATTTTGTAATTTTATTACAGCCTGTAGGAAGAGATTACATTTCATTGCATCTTTCTAGACAGGCTTCTATACGGGTTTAGTGTTATTATTCTGCTTTATCTAGGCCTCCAGCATCGCAGATGTTCCCTGGCCTCTGCTAACTCTTCCCCAGTCTACACAGTAAAGCTGACAGTGTAGGGGAATGTCGGCTGGTTGGGAGTTTTTATAGACTGTGTGACAACAGATATTTTTAATAATATAAGTAACTTCCTTCCATACATTGTAGATTCCGTATATTGTATTCTAGACTATGCTTTGCAGTGTGTGTGCACTTTATGGCTGATGATATTAAAGGACATCAACAAATTTGATATATTATTACAATCTGTAGGAAGAGATTGCATTTTTATGGCATCTTTAGATACTTCTATTATGTTTTAGTGGTTGTTATAAACCTAATCTAGGCCCTGCAGCATTACTAAGGGTCCCCCGGCCTCCCTCTGCTGACTCTGTCCCAGTCTACACAGTAAAGCTGACAGTTGAGCTGCACAGAGCAGGGGTTGCCGGCTTGTTGTGAGTTTCCGTAGACAACATATATTTTTAATAATGTAAGTAAAACCTTAATTAACTAATGTATTAATTGGTATATGTAGTAAATATAATGAAATCTCTAATTTCCCTTGTACACGTCAGGATGTATCATTGTCCCATGCGCCGTAGTGTTGATTTTAGTCGGTTTACTGCAGCGTGTTGTCTGCAGGATTCCTGCGACGTTGAGTAATGGCTTTGGAGTAGCAGAGGGAATTCAGATCAGTGGAGATAGTCTGCAGTGCCGATCCCGCGAGCGCGTCTATATTATTGCGTCGTCTTACTCGTAACCTTTGTGTCTGCTGGAGAACTGAGCGGAGCTGTGAACACGGCTTGTCACACCTCTCCTTATTGTACTTAAAGGGGTTGTTATACTACGCCAACACCTTTTCTGTTTCACGCCGGTCCAGCGATCAGCTTGAGGTGCCTCCGGTTATTATCTGTCATTGCAGACAGAAGGCCGCAGCGGGCCTAAGTCTCCTCCTGTAGGGGAATGAATTTCCAGGCCATGGATGAACCGGCTGACAGTCTCGTTTTATTACTGATATATCCCCTTTACCCTTTTTTTCAGTTTTTATTTTTGGCGGCCATCTTTCCTGTCTCTACTAACAGCGTTTAGTGGTCTGCTTTACTGCATCATCATCACAACCGTAGCAAGTTACTGATTGTTGTAGTTGATATTGATGACCTATGAACAGGAGTGGCACCATACAGGGTATGTAATACCAATATCAAGATGGTGGTATTTCATTTTAAAACAAACCTGTCATCAGGAATGTTATTTTTTTAGCTGGTGACAGGTTCCAATAGGCTATGCTGTGCTGAATTTAAAAATGCCTTTGTCAGCATTCTGAGTCATTTCAGTCCTTTTATAAAAGCTTATTTCGCATTACCTGACTCCCTGCCAGCAGCATGTGGTGAGTCCCTGGGGAAGGGGGCAGCTGCAGCCAGTGTGTCTGTCACTTCCTGTCATGTGCATTTAACAAGAGAGGAAGTAGGATGCATGAGGAGACTGAGACGCAGGCACACACAGGTGGCAGCAGCCCCCCCCCCCTCCCATCTTGGACCTCACCACACACTGCTGGCAGGGAGCCAGGTAATGTGAATTAAACTTGTATAAAGGACTGAAATGATTCAGAATGTTGACAAAAGAATTTTTAAAATCGGCCTAGCTTAGGAACCCATCGCCAGCTAAAAATTACATTCCTGGCGTCGGGTTTGCTATAAAGGCAACCTGTCGTTAAATTTACACCCCACCCCCCAAATAAATGTATTTTTAAAAAACTGCTATCAGAAATCCGTACAATCATCCTTGAATTGCTGAGTGCAGCATATTCATAAGTCTCCACCACAGCGCCGCCTACAGCACGAGGGACGGGAGAATAAGGGAGTGGATTTCCCACACAGGCAACCTCTTCCTCATTCCCTTCTCCCTCAGGAATTCTCTTCAGTCTGTGCCTCTCTCATTCCTGAGGAAGGGGGGAATGAGGGAGCAGAGCAAATTAAAAACATGACCCTTGTGAGCTACGGATTTATATATATATATATATATATATATATATATATATAATAAAAAGCATGGGATACAGTATAAAGACTTCTATGGGAACCTCTCATTAGGTTTAATGGTGAAAACCTGAAGACAGGTTCCCTTTTAAGGATTATGTGATATAACGCTGTGAGTAAATAATTATTGGATGACCTCTATGGATAATTGACTAACTTTCTGGAATGGGTGATGTAAGGATAGTAGATGGATGACCTATGGCCAGTGAGCACTGCGGACCTTTTACTTAGTATGGGGAAATATATATAATACCCTCTTACAAAAAAAAAAGTTGGGAAGTTTGTGTGTCTGGTCTATTAATAGACATATTTTCCGTGTTATGTGCTTTCTGGCCGCTTATGTTGTTTTCTGCGATAACCTTAGGACATACTGCTAATTTTAGGTTTTATTTTAGATTGTTTGTTTTCCTATATTTTCTTTGCAGTTAAAAAAAAAAAATTCTCCTTTTATGGGCAAGGTGCAGAACTACCCAGTCTCATTCGACATCGTCATCATTACCGTTTTGCCGTACAATTTACAACCTTGCCATAGAAATTTGACCTTTGTGCAGACTCCGCCCACCTTGCAACCGATTTTCACGGGATGATCTTTTAAAAACTGGATAAGTACCAGGCACAATACGTGTACAGAGCCAGTATGTATAGGAAATAAAGCTGTGTGATAATGCCTACTTGTCTGGGGGGTGGGGGTTGTGTCCTCTCACCTTTTTGAATAAGCTTTTTTTTTTTTTTTTTTTTTTTTTATTCGTCCATGAACTCTTACAATTTTATAGTTCATGCAAAATCTAATGGGACATGCCAGAATTTGTTTTCCATTCCATAACGCCCTAAAATATAGCAATGTACGGAGATAAGGAATAAAGAAACCTCACAATGGGAGCTTTGTTTATGGCAGAATCCATTATACGTCTTGAGGCCTAAAAACTAAAATCTCTGGTCTTGTAAATGACTATAATCCTTTTTAACCACTTTTTTACCACCTGTGGTTTGGTAATCTGATTTCTTTTCCTAAGAGTTGGTTATTGGATTTTTTTTATTACTTGCCATATGGGAATTTGCCAGCCTCCGCTCTATAATGGCATTAGGCCTCCGTAGCATTGAGATAAAGCTCATCATGTTAATGAGCTGAAGCATTATTTGTTAATTATTTACGCCGCCATCAGCATATTTTGCATAGCGAAGATGCCTTCAAACTCGCCTGTCTTCTTGACGGTCGATTCTGAGTAGGAGACGCTAAACCATCTGGCTAATGAAACTGTCTGGACAATCCTCGCACTCCCCAAGCCATTTATGCCGGATTACAGCTGATTATATTACATCAATTTATCAAAGTTGCCAATGGAGCGGCTTGTATCACGGAGTACATGGAGCGAATTCACTCATGGCCATTTTTACGGCCTTTGCTAAAGTTGGAATTTTTCCACAGTTTGGTCCAGGTTGGGATATAAGATTGGTATGTGGATATATCGCTTTACCTGGACGATCCATGGGTAGAAGCATATAATAATAATAATAATAATTCTTTATTTATATAGCGCACACAGATTACGCAGCGCTGCACAAAGCATGACAAATGGGGCTCACAATCTAAACAACCTAACTATGTTTTGGAGTGTGGGAGGAAACCGGAGGACCTGGAGGAAACCCACGCAAACACATACAAACTCTTTACAGATGTTGACCTGGGTGGGATTCGAACCCAGGACCTCCTACTCTTATGTAGCTTCCAGTAGGCTCTTGGCAAAACGGTAAACCTCCCGCAGTCTTGGAGAAGCAACTGAATCTCCTGAGCCACACAGAATGCTCCTCCTCCATGCCTCGAACTTCAAGATACTTAAGAAGTTTTGGTCCTTTTAAATTGCAAGCACATAAGGGCCGTGCCATAAATATACAGCGCTGCTTCTCAGGGCTCCGATAAAAGGATCTACCCAACCTTAAAATTCTTTGTCACGTCTTTATCCCCAACCAGTTTGCCAATCGTAGTTAAGGCTTTGGTATAATATTTGATCAAATTGGAGCTACGTAGGGCCTGATGGTAATATCTTGTTTGCATGTTGGGTTGTATTATGGTCATGTGAACAATTGGTGAAATACATTCAGCTTATAGGGCTTTTCCAGTTATTTCACAAGATCCTTGATAATCCAAGAAGATGGACTTCCTCCTATTACACTTCCTCCTATTACACTTCCTCCTATTACACTTCCTCCTATTACACTTCCTCCTATTACAAAGTTATCCCTGTTGTGTTACTTGGTGCATGTGAAAGGGTTGACCATTAGTGCAGGTTTGTAAAGCCATAATTGACCTGATGATGGGTACACCTGATGAGCAGATTATCTGCCAGTGTAAATGGTCATTTATAGAAGATCTTTCAACACCACCACTTTTACACTTTTCACCCTTCACCACGTTTCTCCCTTCCAGTGGTGTTGGAACTTTTTCTCAAGTTGTTCTTGATAGGTTGGGGATAATTTTTGCACTCCGTATGCTAATTGGGCTCTCTATTGTCAAATGGGCAGTGCCAGCTTCCTGCCCCCACCCACCTAACAATACACAAACTATTATGAAAGTGGTGGTGAACCTAAAACCAAAGCTCTTGGTGCTAATTTTTTTTTTAAAGAAAATTGGGGGCTCAAAAAAAAAAAGTTATCCAACTTCATCAAAGTTGGAGAAGCAGGAGCATTTGGGTCATGGCTGGTCCAGATGGTCTAAGGTCCCTTTTGTGTGCCCTTTTCCATGAGCTGATGAGATGGGCAATAGTGATGTAGAGTCCTCTAATATGTGGAGCCAGAATGAAGAAACTCTGACTCTGTCCTATTTGGACATGTGGAGGTCACAGTCGTAATGAATGACTTGCCCTAGTGGATTTCTTCATCCTCGATGAAGGGGTCATAAGGTCTTGCATGATTAGATTATTTTGTTCATGGTACCAAGGTCACGTGTGACTTTTTGTTTTCTGGTGGGGCTGTGGTGATCCCCGATTATGTTGCCTCTTGATGCCCTCTAAGGGTTTTGTTAGAACAGTAGCCATTGTTCCTCCACTAACAATGTGTTTTTTTGAGGTTGCATATTTAACGTTAAGTATGTAGTCCGCTAGAAGACCAGCGTTGCCTTGAGTTGTTTCATGTTAATGGCTGAGGTTGAAGGAGCATGACCTTGAGTAGAGATCGCCATCATCCTCTCCTTTGGGAACTCTTTCGAAGATGATGTCTGTAAGTGTCGCTAAAGTGAAGTCACTTTTGAGTGTTTTATATTCTAGAAGAACTAGAGGGTCAGCTTGTCTTTCAGGATACACTTCCTCGACTGTGATGGAGAAGGCCTGGATGTCTCGCGCACGTTGACTAATGGTTTATTATTTAGAAAGTGGACAGGAACGATCTGTCATCTTTTCAATGGCTGGAAGTTAATTTATTTTCATTTTATAATTGAGAACAAAGCTTCTTTTGTTTCTGTACGACACCAGTGTAGCGGCTCAGGACAATGAACGTTTGGCCTCCTCAACCCCACGGCAAGCCTTGTCCTTTATCTTCACTCTAATTAAATCTGTTTCTCGTTTTTTTGGACATTAGCCAAATGGCAGACCCATTCCATTGTGATGTGTCTGGGGATAAAAAGCCAGTCTCAACAACCACTATGTAGTTTCCTATGGAGGAGCTTGTAGGTTCACATTGTTAAATATAACCTTTCAGAACTTATTACAAGCGGACCCCTACTTAAGGACACCCAACTTACAGACGACTCATGACCCCTCTGCCCCCTGTGACCTCTGGTGAAGTCTCTGGATGTTACTATAGTCCCAGACTGCAATGATCGGCTGTAAGGTGTCTGTAATGAAGCTTTATTCATAATCCTTGGTCCCATTACAGCTAAAATTTTTAAACTCCAATTGTCACTGGGACAAAAGGAAAAAAATTTGTCTACAACTTCAATGAGAAAATATACAGTTTCAACTTACATACAAATTCAACATAAGAACAAACCTCCGGACCCTATCTTGTACGTAACCCGGGGACTGCCTGTATATGATATAACATACAATTATGTTTCCTTACATCCCTTCCCTTGGATGGATGAACTTGATGGACATACTGTATGTATTTTTTTTTAACTGTGTAACTATGTCCCCAGATACATCCACCAACAATCGGGGCAATGCCGATTGGAATTTTGAACAGAATTTCAAATTTGATTCCAACAAACTTCAAAAATTTTAAAAGATTTTCTATACTACTATGCTGAGTTTTCATGGAAATTGATGGAGATTTTCAACAGATTTTTCATCTCTCAGTGGAAGAATTTTTAAAGTTCTGAAAAATACAACTCAAAATTGGGAGGAGAATTGGTAGTGAATGGCCTTGTATTAATGTGCTGATTCAGCAGGGATTTTCAATCAGATTTTCCCTGTGGAGACCTTATGTACTCAAAGCGGTTGTACCAAAAATTATTGTCCCGTGGATGGGGGATAACCATCTGATCCTGAAGATGGGGTCACTTCAATATAATTTGCAAGAACAAAGATCTATTCCATTCAAATTTTTGGATTGGCATCTTGCGCACAAGCCATGTTACACTATGTACTGCTACATGAGAGTTAAAAATTTCAAAACACCGAACAATGTGCCGGAGATGACCGAGCACTATTCTCGGAAGTGGGACTCCCCTTGTTATTGACATGAGCTGTTCTCCATTTTGATTTGTGAGGGTACCAGCGATTAGACCCCCACCAAACCTAATCCTAAGGATTACAATAATTATTTTGACAATGTCTTTAAACAAAATCTACCATCAAAATCCATCCGGATAAACCAGGGACATTACTCATAGATCCAGGCACCGTGACTGTAGTAATCTTATATTTGTTATCCATGGCCTCCTTCCTTCTAATATCAACTTTTAAAATTGTGCTTATATGTCTGAATGGCTTTGGGGGCCTTACCAGAGCCCTTCAGTGCTGTAGTCTCACAGGCTGTTACGATGAGCAGAACATGATTCTCTCCTCCCTCTGCCTGTTTAATCTAGCAGCGGCAGGAATTGCAGGGGCAGGGATAACACCCCCCCCCAGCTTTTCAAGCTCATTAGCATAATTGTAACCATTGATTTTAGAAGGAAGGAGGCCATGTCTAACAAATAGAAGATCACCACAGTCCCGGTGCCTGGATCTATGAGTAATGTCCCTGGTTTGTCATGATGGATTTTCATGGTAGATTTCCTTTTAAAGGGAGCCTGTCAGTAGAAATTGGCTTAACCCCTAGGCGCACCAGGACGTTATAGTACGTCCCCGGGGCTAGATGCTTAGCGCACGGGGACGTTCTATAACGTCCTGCTTCTGGCACCGGCTCACGAACGGAGCCGGTACCAGAAGCAGCGGCTGTCAGCTGTCTAGTACAGCTGACAGCCTGCGCTAACACCCGCGATCGGAGCCGGCTCCGATCGCGGGTGTTAACCCCTTACACGCCGCGGTCAAACATGACCGCGGCGTGTAAGGGTGTTAGCGCTGTGGATCGGATCCCCCCGATCCTCCGATCCTCTTCCGGGCAGCTCCGAGGACTGGCATGTGCCCCGGAGCTGCCCGGTCTCCATGGCAGCCAGACCCCTTCCGGGTCTGGCTGTAAACTGTGTGAGCATGCGCAAGCTTGCTCAGACAGTTTACACTGCTCTACAATAAAATAGTATTGTAGAGCAGTGTATTGAACTTAAACCAGTGATCAGAGCATCACTGGTTTAAGTTCAAGTATGTATAAGTAAAAATATGCAAAAACAGTTAACACTACACATTATAATAAATAAAAAATAAATACATAAAAATATAAGCCCCTAAAATGTCACTTTCCCATAAAAAAACTTAATAAAGTATAAAAAACATTAAAAACACAAAAAAACCCCGCATATTTGGTATTGCCGCGTCCGTAACAATCTGCATAATAAAACAGAATTGTTACTGGACCCGCACGGTAAACGCCGGAGGAAAAAAACGCAAAAAACATTCCGAAAAAAGATAATTTTTAATTAATACCCTATAAAAAATGCTCTAAAAAGTGATTTAAAAATGTTATGCACTCCAAAATAAGCCCACTAAAAAGAACAACTGTTCTCGCAAAAAATAAGCCCCTAACAAGATTTATCTGCCAAAAAATAAAAAAGTTATGCATATAAAAAGATGGTGATGCTAAAATGAATAAGATTTTCTCCAAATTAGTTTTTATTCAGTACAATTGAATAAAATACACAAAACCCCCACATATTTGGTATCCCTGCGTCCGTAACAATCTGTATAATAAAACAGAATCGTTATTAGATCCGCAAAGTGAACCCCGTAAAAAACAACCTAAAAAAACTCTCTCTGATAAAGATGATTTTTTATTAATGCCCTTTAAAAATGCTCTAAAAAAGTGATTTTAAAAAGTTACGCAATCTAAAATAAGACCACTAAAAAGAGCTATCATTCTTGCAAAAAATAAGCCCTTAAACAGATTTTTGAGGTGAAAAATAAAAAAGTTATGCATATGAAAGACGGTGATGCTAAAATTAACAACAATTTTGCCAAATTACTTTTTATTCAGTAAAAATGGGAAAAAATAAAAAAATATATATAAATGAAGTATTTTCATAAACGTGGCGACCCAAAGAATAAAAATAATATACTATTTTCATGGTATGGTTAACGTCCAAAAAAAAAACACATAAAAGTTTTCCTAAAAATTGATGATTTTCATTTCCTCCACCAACAAAGAGTTAATTAAATCTCGCCAATTAGCTATAGATGCCCCAAAATTATGTATTAGAAAAGTGCATCTCATGTGGCAAAAGAAATAAGCCCCTATAGGTGCACAATAAAAAAAAGAAAAAAATTATAGCCTGTACAATGTGACATAGCAAATCTGATTTGAATGGCGCCTCCTTCCCTTCTATGCCCGGCCGTGCGCCCATACAGCAGGTCACCACCACACATGGGGTATCGGTGTACTCGGGAGAAATTGCGTATCAAACTTTGTGGAGCCTTTTTTCATTTTATCCATTACAAATGTTTAATTTTCCACCCAAAATGAGTGTATTGTGAAAAAATATTACAATTTGCAGACTCCACCTCCATTTTGTTTTAACCCCTATAAAACACGTAAAGGGTTAACAAACTTCTTAAAAGTGGTTTTTCATACGTTGAGTGGTGTAGTTTCCACAATGGGGTAATTTACGAGTCTCGCTATTATTTAGGCCTCTCAGTGTCAATTAGAAACTGTGCAGGTCCATCTAAATACAGGTTTTGGCGATTTTACAAAAAATGTGAAAAATGGCACCCAAATTCTGAGCTTCATAACATTCTAGTAAAATATGTGGAATCTGAAAAAACCATGCCAACATAAAGCAGACATTTGGGAAATGTAAGTTATGAATTTATTTGGGTGCTATGACTTTCTGAATCAAAAGTAGAGAATTTAGAACGTTGAAAATAAAGAATTTTTCAAAATTTTTGCCAAATTTTGTTTTTTTTCATAACTAAACGCAAAAGATTTCATCCAAATTTTTAAACTAATTTGAAGTACAATGTGTCACGAGAAAACAATCTCAAAATCCCCTGGATATCTCATAGCGTTCCCACGCTATAACCACTTATAGTGACACAGACCAGATTTGAAAAATGGGGCCGCGTCCTTTAGGCCAAAAGATGCTGTGTCCCCTAGGGGTTAATAAACCACTACCGGTCTGTTATCAAACAGCCAAAAACCTTCTAGTTTATTTTATTTCATTTCATTAGCTTTGATGTTTGATGTAAAACTTTGTATAAAGTCAAGGAGGTGGAACGTTTAGCACTGAAGTCAAGCTCTCCCTGCCTCAAGAAATTGCCTCTGCTGTGATTTTATATCATGCAACAGGCTTATGGAGAGCTGGTAAGGGATGTCCCTGCATGTCATACTGTCAATTACACTGCAGGCAATTCTCTGAAGAGAAGAGAGCATGACTCTTATTCTAAACTCTCCGCCTCTGTGACTTTATAAAACCAATTTAGATCTCATTTCACAGTTCATTTTCTGGATGCTGCCACAATGTTGACCCATGAAGGAAACATGATCTGGAAGGTGTTAATCTGCCTGACAACATACTCGTAGTCAGTCAGTTTCTGCTGATAGGTTCCCTTTTTAAGTATAGTTTGAACTTGTACATGTTTAGAGCCATAAAAGATTGAGACCAAGGGGAAAGAGAGTCATGGTAAGGGATATGAGCTGCAGTAGACTATACAATCTCTCTATCATATATATATATTTTAATTATAATTTTATATAATTTTTTTTTGTGTTTTTAGGGGTTTTTTTTTGTAATTTTTAGTATTTATTAGAAAAAAATGTTGCCATAATTATGTAATGGATTATAGCTGCAGTATCCAGATAGATCATCTGGCACACCGTAATGGAAACTGCGGTCCGTATAGTTGGAGAGCGCGGCTTGGATGCCGTTTCTTGCCTGAGATCACTGATTGTAGATGACACGTACGTGAAATATCTGGACGGGAATGTTATTTTCCTAGCGTCTCCGGCAGCTGGTTTCAGTCATATACAGTAACTTTAATTGCTTTGAAAACCAAACTTTTCTCCTTCTGTTGATAAACTCTGCTTTATGAGGTATCATCTGACAGGCCTCATGGCTGCCATACTGCTCTATGATATGGAGCTGCTGGGACCACGTGGGCTGCAGTACCACGCTCTGTCTTGTGCTGTATGTACAGAGCATAGCCCTCTATATGCTGGCCAGTGATGTACATAAGATTCCAGGCATACGGAGGAACAGTCAAGCCTCCAGTGCCCTATTACCGCACCTAACAAACTGAGCTGCCTATCCTTCCCATGTACAAACCCTTAAAGGGGTATTCTCATCTGGACATTTAAATTTGGTTTAATTCCTCTGCCATAAACATATATATTTTTTTCAATTGCATGTTATTAAAAAAAAATTACCTGTCTAAGGATAATTTACCATTAATGTAGTCATGTTGTCTCTTAAACTAGGTTGCTGTCCTTGGATATAACCACCTCTGCTGCAGTCATTGCACAAAGAGAGTTTTTGCATATGAAATGGCCGGTAGTTACTGTCATCCTGTGGTAATGGATGCTGAATCCAGGTGGTGTGGCAGGGCTCAATAACACATGTCTGGCCACCACTGCCAGGGTGCAGGGTGGTTGTATCCAAGGACAGTAATCTCATTTTTAAGGGATCATATGACTACATTTATGGAAAATAATCTTCACTCAAGTGTCACTATTTCCCATAGCAACCAGTCAAAAAGGTGTTGCTTTGGACAGTTTGTTATCCTGTTCTGTAAAGTAATATCTAGCCACCGGAGATTTGGGGCCAGAGGCTAATGGGTAAGTATACGGCATGGCAAATGAAAAGCTGAAAACGCCAATTTAATTGTGTCCAGGGCGGAGTTTTTGTTGTTATTCTAAGTTAAAACACTTTAATTGGAATCCTAAACAAACAGCGTGAATAATTTTGTGGGTTTTTTACCAGTGGAGGGAGTGCATCATTGTAAAGCACTACGGGTACACCACCGGCGATTCTGCTGCAGCAAAACTTTAGTCGCAACCAGGGCCGCCGATAGGGCAGTACAACTGGTACTGCCCTATGGGGCCCGGACTCTAAGACACTAGGGGGGGGGGGGGCCCGGCCGGTGGGCCGCAGACTGTGCGGTCTGTGCTGCACAACACCCGCGATCGGTGCTAGCACCGATCGCGGGTGCTTTCACGGAGATCGCCGCCGGCAATGCTGCCGGAGGCTCCAAAAAGATGGCGCCGCATGGGCGCCGCCATCTTGCCGTGGATCGCCGCTCCCCGATGACGTCACGGGGAGCGGTGATCCGTTGCCATGACAGCTTCGGGTCTCACGAAGGCCCGAAGCAGTCTCGTTTTAACCCATTCATTACAATGTGCTATCAGCACATTGTAATGAATGAGGAGTAAAATCCCCATATACTGCCATATTGCAGTATGGCAGCATATGGTAGGATCGATCAGACAACTTAGGGTTAAAGTACCCTAGGGAGTCTGAAAAATAGTAAAAGTAAAAGTTAAAAAAAGTTTAAAAAAAAAAAATTATAATAAAAAAACCACGTGATCGTACCGACCCAAAGAATAAATTAGACATGTCATTTGTGGCACACAGTGAAAGCTGTAAAATCCAAGCCCACATGAAAGTGTTGCAAATGTGTTTTTTCACCATTTTCACTGCATTTGTAATTTTTTTCCCGCTTCCCAGTACGCGCCATGGAATATTGAATACCGTCACTGCAAAGTGCAATTTGTTACACAGAAAATAAGCCATAACACAGCTCTTTATGTGGAAAAATAAAAAAGTTATAGATTTTTGAAGGTGGGGAGTGAAAAATGGAAGTGAAAAAACTAAAAAAGGCCAAGTCGTGAAGGGGTTAAGTGCGCAGTGCGCTGCGTACAGTTCTTTCATGCTTACCCTGCCGCCAGCGTCGCGTCGGTCTCTGCGCGCTTCCTCCTGGGCTGGCTGTGTGATCCCGCGAGATCCAGTGCTGGGTCACAGGTCTCGCGGGATCACACACTGTCTGCAGGAGAAGAAGGCGCGCGCAAGAGAACGAGAAGAAGACCGGAGCAGCCTTTTCCTTTTTGTAAATATATTTTGTGGCTGGGGCCAGAAGAGTGTGCCTTGTCGTAGCAACAGGCCTCAAACCCTGTTTGTGAAAGGTCACTGCGGGGGGCAGGAGGCTTGTTCGGTTTTGGGGTGTGTTGGGGCCCAGACACTTTTGCTGTATGGGGCCCCGAATTTCCTGATGGCTGCCCTGGTCGCAACCCATTGAAACATCGTTCAGAATTTATTAATATCTGTGCCCCACTGTATGTGTGAACGCAACATTAGATGTAAATAATCCAAAAAAGCAATTAAAAAAAAAAGGCACATGTAGACTGATCCCCTCTTCTCCCCTGACCTCAACCAACTCGAAGAAAGAAAGTGACCGGCTGTTTTGCAGTGTTTTAATAAAAGTGCTAAGAGATCTACTATAAAATATAAAACTATAAAAAAATATCCTGTTTGTCTAGCTTAAAATCGAGGAAAAATCTAGCTCCGTACGTTTTAACATGATCTCCTAATAACTGGAGTAATGTATATGTTGTGCTTGCTCCAGGGTTGCCATGACAGCATCAACAAACTAGGTTGTCCGTTCCTAAAGCTAAGCTGCACAGCAATACTGAACAAAGGAGCCTTGGGAAATTTTATGTAAGCTAAAAAAAAAAAAAAATTATAGACTTCCGGTATATATTACTGTATCCTCTATAAAGGGAAACCTAAAGGAATGAGGACATCATGTAAAAGTTTTTAAAAATTAAAAAACAAAAATTGAAAGTTTTTTTTTTTTATAGGTAGTAATTCAGACCATACCAATATTTTGTTTGGAAAGCAAATCTGGATGGAAGGGGTAACGCAGTCGGGTGTACAGGCACTTATGCTAAGTGTGCAGTATAAGCTTTCCTAAAGGAGAGGGAAAAAATGGCCACCTTCTTCTCGTTTTTTTTTTACATTGTGGTTTGCCAAAAGCAGCAATTCTAGGAACGTTTAGTTATAAAAACTACTTCTGAAATTACAACAAAACCACATGTGAACGGGACCTAAATTTGGAGGAAACTAAGTGCGTGTGGACTATTATCCAGGATTATATATTATTATTTTTTTTCTTTAATTTTTTTAAATTTTATTTATTTTTTTTACCAAAAAACTATCTTTGTGTGTGTTTTTCATTTTCCAGATACGTATCAAATATTGCATATTGTATAATTCTTTGAAAAATGTAATGAATGTGGATAAACAATGAACCACTGGTCCCTCGCTGGATGAGCTTGCATGTTCTCGGGGAAGGTAGAGAGCCCTATTGACCTGCTCATTGATGTGTTCATAACCTATAGGATTTCAGAGCTGGGGGGGGGGGGGCACGGAGAGGCGGCATCTGATGAATCCCCAGTGACACAGTTCAGTCCCTGCTCTTGTCTGAATCCTCCTAGTGAGGCCTAGAATGGAGATCCGCCGGCACAATGTGCCTCGAGGCTTTGTCCTTTGTCACGGACAGGCAGGATCTTTTGACGTTTGAAATCTCATTATAAAATGAAAGGGATTTATTTTGGAAAACAGCAAATTTTGCAATAAGGTACAGGGAATTTAAAGTTGCTGTCTAAAATAAAAAAAAATAAAAAAGCTGTTCAGTTTGTGTGTGGTATTACAGCTCAGCGCCATTTATTGTGGTGGAGTTGCAATACCACACATAATCTTTGAACAGGTGTTGCCCCTGTTTTTTTGGGGAGGGGGCGGGTAAAACACGGTTTCTCAGCTTCTTCAGTTTTTGATTATCCATCACCAACACTAGAGGGAGCCATCTGTGCAAAGACCCGTGTGCAACTGTAGACACAAGTTCATCTGGGGAGGAAAATTAAAGGATAGTTACTTTCCTTCCTTCTGCCCTGTTTTTTCGGGGGATACATGATTTGCTATCACCAATGAGTGGCCTTCTCCGACCACTGTATGTTACTTTGTTGACCATGGGTGGTCACCACTTTTGATTTCCCCAGATCTCAGGAAGCCTTTTGTTGGCTTAGGCTACATTCACACTGCCGTATGGGGGACGTATATACGGCCGATATACGTCCCCCATAGACGGCAATGGGCGCACGGCGCCCTACAGGAGCGGTACGGTGCAGCACACGTGCGGCACCGTACCGCTCCGTACCCCGGAAAAAGATAGGACATGTCCTATCTTTGTCCGTAGTACGGCGCCGTGCGCCATAACTTCCTATGGAGTGGGGCGGGGGTGAGCTGCGCTCATCTCCTCCTCCTCTTCCCGTACACTGCCGTTGCCCGCTACGGTACGGGCGGGCAAAGGCATTGTGAATATAGCCTTAAGCTGAACTTCCAGCTGGGCCCATATGCTGAAAAAAGTTGGAACCACCCCCCCCCCCCCTCCCCTCCAAGGCCAAACCATTAGTAGAGATTATTTTCATATATTACTGTCAAATGGGAGGAGCCAGACTGATAGTAGAAAGGCTAATTACTTAATTTGGGTACTAAAAATCTGGTGAAGTTGATGAAAATGTCCATTGTAAAGTGTTCTCAGCTTCATACAAAATTCTATAGACTGGCAACTGCAGTAAGCCCAGAAAGCCACTACATTACAGATGGCGCTGTCTGCTTCAGGCTCTGTCTGGTGTCTCATCTCATCAGTCGCCTGGTAATGACTTGCACTACACCTAAAACAGAATAGGATATTAGTATTACTAGAGTATTTTTATTATAACACTTAAATTATTCCCAATAGTGAGGAATAAGTAGATTATTTTATAAAAAAAAATTCATAAACTCCCAATTTTTCCTTTAAACCACGACCATTCTTTTCCATGGAGTGTTACATCAGAAACTGCAAATCTGAAAAATATTCAGTCTGTCACTTGGAGGAAGTTGTGATCGGATCTAGATAACCACATTGTGTGCTTGATGTTGGTTTTACCCTCCCTGTGGAATCTCCTTGGTGAAGACTTGGCACGCCTCGCCATCCGTTCAAAGCGCGCTGGGATATTGTTAGCCGAGTGTTTACCTCCTGTGTTTATTTTAGGTAAGTTAATGCTATCCTTTCGGAATAAGTTTTTGTTTCCGAAGTAATGTGGTTTCCCGATCTGTAGACGTCTGTCGAGGATTAGTCGCCGCGTTTTATGAGTGACACTTCTTATTTACGGCTGTATATTACAGGAGGACGTCTCCCTCAGGGATGTATAATTGTAAGAATATGTAACTACGTCAGTGCGTGACCTAGTCCGATGTGTTCTGAGGCTTCAATCTACCTTAAAACGTATGTGTTTTAAAGGAAATCTACACCAGGATGAAGGATTGTAAACCAAGCACACTGACATACTGGTGTGTGCCCCCTCTGGCAGGATCTGCTCTTCTTGTAGTTTCGTATGCCTTTGTCTTTAAGAAAAAGAGGTTTTAAAAATTATGCATGTGAGCCTTCGGGGCTCCAAGCTCCATTGACATCTATAGAGTCTGGAGCCCCTGAGGCTCACGTGCATAATTTATGGAACCTTTTTCTTGTAAAAATACGGTCCCAAGAAGCTAAAAGAAAAGTAGAACCTACCAGAGGGGGCACTCACCAGTATGTCAGTGTGGTTGTTTTACAATTCTTTATTCTGGTGGTAGATTTCCGTTAACCTTTTTTGGGGCTACAGATGTCTTATCTGTCAAACTGTGGAGAAATTTTATTAATATATATATTCCCTGGTTGTAACGTCTGCAGGCTTTTTCTCACTGCTGTGCACTTAGCTCTCTGTTTTGCATCTTCAGCCCCACCCCTCTGCTCTGAGTGAAAGGTGTAGCCGGTTTCTGTTTGTATACTTCAGCCTTCACTCAGGGCCGGATATAGAGAAAGTTGGGTCCTGGGCAAAACTAAAAGTGGGGACCCAAAATAAAACTATTTTATGAAGAGTCACATTCAGAGGCTCCTTTTATCCCTGCAGAATAATAACACTTTGTAGTTACAGAGTAGTAAGGGAAGGCAATGTGTAATATGGGGCTGCAGGAGAATTCTATAGGAGATACATATGATGGGGAGTTGAATGATAGAAGATAAATATGAAAGATTATATAGATTGATAGATGAAGAAGTAATGTAGATTATTTATAGATGATAGAAGATGGATATGAGAGATGGATACATACAGTAGAAGAGGGAAAGAAGATTGATAGAAGATGTATAGATAAATGGTCAGACAGATTATATAACTATAATCATCTATATAATAGATATATAGACGGAAGATACATGATAAGCATCTACACCTGGGCTTTCAACCAAAGAGTATTAATAGAGCAATGCATCCTCTGCCCACATAAGCCCACATGCATGGGGCCCCTTTAGGACAAAGGGCCCTAGGCAAATACCCAGTTTGCCGCCCCCTAACACTGGCCCTGCCTTTGCTCAGAGCAGAGAAGTTGTGCTCTGAAGGAGCTCAGTGCAGAGCTTGCACCAGAATTCTGGTAGATTTTCATTAAAAAAAAAATGTCTTGCACCACATTTTTCAAGGCCTATGTGACCAAAAAACTTTGTTGTGTCAAGAGGAAACCTATTTAAAAGGGCATTCCAATAACGACAAATTAGTCGCTTTCCATCGAATCGGGGATAACTTGCTGATCTGTCGATGATTAATCATTCACAGTTTGATATCGAAAACAGTGGTCTCAAACCGATGGAAATGCCGTTCCGAGGAGCAGGTGGTGACCAGGCCGCAACGAACCCCTGTTCTCATGATACAGAGGTGTGATCATAAGCATCTCTACATCCCTATTACATTTTAATTTTATTCACATGTAAGGTTCTACGTGCTAGAAGTCCTCTCCTCTGTGGTAAAGCGCCGTCTTCCCATTGGATTTCTAGGCCGAAGCCATTGTTATAGTACAGTATTGGCGTTCTGATCCCGTACACTTATTTACTTGTTTTGTTTTTTTTTTCCATTGAGCACAGTCAGAATAAGAGGTGAGAGTCCGATACGTCACTGAAGTGCAGTCGTTCATGGCGAAATGTCACCAGGCCTCTTGAATGGATGACACCACTCAGAGCGGAGAGCAGGTGTCTGTCATTATCCACAAAGAATGGAGGCCGGGGGCTTCCTGTCGCAGGGATTGCGCTCCCTGTGAGAAAGTGCTTTCTCCTCTCCCTGGAGATGTCTGATAAACAGCTGTGTCCTATATACACAATAGGCGACTGGCGGACCTAATGAACTGCGCACCGCCTGCTATTGTGGAGGTGTGTAGTGCTGGCAACATGGCTGACTAAAAATGGCCGACCTTGATGTCTAGTTATGATTTCCATAATGAATGTTCTCAGTTCCCCCTAGATGGGATCTCTTTGCCCCGATATGACTATAAAATAAAATAGATGCCCTATAGATTCCTAAACTTTAATCCTGTCCACACAGGATTATGCAGAGGCTATAACCCTAGGTTCGTTGAGCACCCATCTCCCCTAATCTCCCGCCTTAAATTTATATTACAGGTTTAGCCCACACCTTTTAGCCTTTGTATTTCCTGAAATAATGCCACTATAAGGATGTTGTTTTAGGGACATGCTTTATCCATAGTTTCAAAGGTAACCAGAGGCCCCTCTTCGCTGTAGATTCACAGGCTGTTACACTGTCTCTCCCTCCTGCCCTGCTCCCTCTTCCTGATTTAATCTCTCACAGTGGGAGAGGGGTGTACTCCTGAAAATCAATGAGAAAAGTGCTTGGTATGCTGTTCTCTATACCGTGACCTCATACACATGATATTATACACGGATATTATGAAATCCGTATCGTTGTTGGAGAACAATGGAGGCATTGAGCACCTGGATGGTTGTGTAGAGTCGCACAAACCCCTCGGTGACGTCATTAGGATAGTGGTGACATGGTGGTACAGCACACCTGTTCTCTACCGTTGTATTGCTGATCTACTTTGTAACGTATGAATGGTAAAAGGGAGGGGAAAAATCCCCCAAATAAAAAACAAAAACTTTTCTGAAACATTTTAAGTGGTAACACATGCAAAAACAGCTGGCTGCGAATCTAAACCAGCTGACTGTGACATGGCTGCCGACTGCGCTGCGGCCAGAACTCTGTATGTGTGGGATTTACTGCAACTCTTCCCACGTGAATAGGATGTAGCATCTAAGTAATGGAGATCCCTGCACCGCTCGTTGTAGGGGTGTCATTACTGTGCAAAGGAAAATCGGGATGCACTGGGTTCTGATCTGCAGGCAGCATGTAATAGAGCAGGAGGAGCTGAGCAGATTATACATAGTACTCTATAACATGCTGCATGCAGATTATACATGGTGTCCTATCTGCAGGCAGCATGTTATAGAGCAGGCGGACATGAAAATATTGTACATGGTGCCCTATATGCAGGCAGCATGTTACAGAGCAGGAGGAGCTGTGCAGGTTGTACATGGTGTCCTCTCTGCAGGCAGCATGTTATAGAGCAGGAAGAGCTGTGCAGATTGTACATGGTGTCCTCTCTGCAGGCAGCATGTTATAGAACAGGAGGAGCTGAGCAGATTGTACATGGTGTCCTCTCTGCAGGCAGCATGTTATAGAGCAGGAAGAGCTGTGCAGATTGTACATGGTGTTCTAAATGCAGGCAGCATGTTATAGAGCAGGAAGAGCTGGAAATATTGTACAAGGTGTCCTATATTGAGACCTCTTGTTACATTTTGCTACTAGGTTGTTTTCTCTCTGTCTGCATGCAGTGTAGGTTTTGGTCTGTCACCCTATAGACTACAATGGTGTTTCTACTCCGGCGCCACATATTTCAGCAGCGACTGACCTGTTAACTAGCTGACGTCACTCTTGTCTAACAGTTGCAGGGGGGAAATTCTTGTAGTTGATAACATTGTAGATTGTGTAAATGAGAATAGGACCAGGATTGTTTCCTGCTGCCGAAACCTGCTCCGGAGGGTGACAGCTGCCGGATTCATAGGAATCTCATGATGAGGGATTCGGCATCAATCAATGTTTCTGGGTGACTTGTGTAAGAAGTTCATGCTCTCTATATACAGGTTTAAACTGGCCTACAGGGGAGATGGTGAACTCCCTGATGGGCCCCTGAGCCAGAGAGGGCCCCAAACCTGTCGCCAGTATAAAAAATCCAGAACCAGCCCACACATATAATAACCCGGATAATTTATTTACACGGACTCTTCTCAAGTCAATGCAAACCTATAAAACACAGGATAGAGAATAATATACTGATTGGAACGGATCCGACATATGAGATTCCGCCTGTCATTCCAGATGGGGTCCCACTTTCCCTAATGAATGGGGCAATAAGCTAAACCTGTGCAATGGCGCTACAATAACGCTATATAGGAACTGCTAGAAACAGAAGCGCTGTAATTTTTTTCGTGATACTCCCATTGACAGTGTACCACTCCATTCATTAGGGGGGGGGATGCAACCAGTGTTATTGTGACTCGTGGGGACCCATCAAGTTGAACGCCATATTATCCCCCAAGTGATTAACTACTTCAACAAGCTACTCGTTATATAGCGTATACGTGCATCAGGCTATTAAGATGACATCTAGGTGCAAAGAAAGGACGATCAGGGTTCCAATATGAGAAACTTTCAAATAGACAAGGGGTAGACAGCAGGCTACTGACAGGACCCCTATAAAAGAAACTAGGACTGGATGGCAGGCTACTGGTGGGTTCCCTATAACAAAATCTGTTAAAGACGAGGGTAGACAACCTGCTACTGACAGGACCCATCGCAACTGAGACAACAGGTAGACGGCAGGCTACTGACAGGCCTTTCGTAACACAGATGAGGGCTAACATCCAGCTACTGACAGGACCCCCTTAACAGAAACGAGGGCTAGGCAGCAAGCTACAGACATGACCGCTATAAGAAACCATCAGAGACTGGTTAGAAAAATTAGTATCCCCCAGTTTTTGAAAAACTTGGTCATCTGCTTTTTTTCCAGAAACTGTTCTCACCTCTCCATGGATCTGGTAGTTACTCAGTTCCATTCCTGCAGTTCATAAACTTGTCATCTAGCCAAGATATTGACCACAGGTGGAAATGGGTCATCTTGATAATCAATCATACCAGAGTCCAATAGGAAAGTTGTGGTAATCCCGGGCAATGAAATCCAGCATATGGTATAACAGTAAGTTGCATTTACTAAGGGCCCAAATCACGGTTTTACGGCGGTTTACCCGAATATTTCCGATTTGCGCCGATTTTACCTGAATTTCCCCGGGTTTTTGGCGCACGCGATCGGATTGTGGCGCATCGGCACCGGCGTGCACGCGGCTTAAATCGGGGGGCGTGGCTGAACGAAAACCCGACGGATTCGGAGAAACCACAGCATAAAAAAAAAAAAAAAGTGTCGCTGGACACGCGCTTACCTGCACCCAGCAATTGATCGAGGAACTGCCTTAGTGAATCGCCAGAAGACCCGAATCCACTGCAGAGAACGCGCCGCTGGATCGCGAATGGACCGGGTAAGTAAATCTGCCCCAATATGATCCTATAAAGCTCAGTGTGGACGTTGTGGTCTACAACAGCCGTTTCATGTTCCTAATCACATTGTAGTCAGAGAGACTTTATTCTGCAAACACTATTGACTAGGTCAAGCATTGAGGGCTCACAATGTGATAAACAAGGTCACCGTGAGGGAAGTAACGTCCAGATCTTGATCCGGGTGTTTTGAAGCTCGGCTTGTTTTCCTTCACCGCTTGCCCCTGTTTTGAGGACTAAAATTATCATTACTAGACCTAATCCCCATGAGATCCCTTAATGACCCTCTTCTTTGAGAAGAAACTGAAGATCCTACAGTTTACGTTGCACTTTATCCATTTGGCAGGTTCAACCTCTCTCCCCCATGAGAACACAGCGCAGTGATTCAGACTTAGTCAGTCTTGTAAGCAAAACTCTCGTTGACCTTTTTCCCTCGCTCATCAATTTTCCATTATTTGAAAAGTTTGGATAAGATTTGCCAAAGTTATTTAAAGTTTTTAATGCTGAAGATTGAGGGAGTTACTCCCATTGTAAATTGTAGTATAATTGTGCCCTAGTGTTCGCATCTGGTGGTGATTTGTTATTCCTAAATATTCTCCTGGCTGTTGTCCTCAATCTGGGTTTATGGAGGTATCTGTAGCTCGAAGAATAAGTGGCCTTCAAGTAAGAACTTTAGGTCTGATTAAGTTTTGATGATTTACTTGATTTTATTTTATCTTTTAGTTGTTTGGGGTGTTTTTTCAGCAATTTTCCGGTCACATAAATTTTTTTGCTGCCGAGTCGTTCCTGAAGCATTTTCATACGAAACTTTATCTTCAGGATCTACTTTTCGGGTTTTTTTTTCTCACTGTAAACATTTTGTGACATCAATGTGAAGTTCATGACCTGAAGATGAAAATAGTAGCGTGCTCCAGTCGTGGGAGATTTAAGTTGTTTGATGCTAAGTGGGAAGAAGTGGAACTTTTTGAAGTAGGAAATGGGGGGGTGGATTCGTTTGCAGGGGTATGCTCACTTATGTGTCATCTGCTTTCTCGGTGGGGGAATTTTTTGAGCTTGCGTTCATCTGGAGCACAAGAAACTCAGTTTTTGAAAATTCTTGGCCGCCTTTGTGATTCAAGCAACTAGAAGATATTCGTTGCATCAAGCTGCCCCCCTGGCATGACCAAGCAGCCAATGGACAATTTATTTTGATGTGTCTATGGCAGAAAATGAATTTTTATTTGGAGCTACGTAACTTTTCATTTGGGTTCGGGATCGGTTTACCCAATCACTGAACAGTTGCTGTTGTGCAAAGTTTTTAGGGCCTATTCAGCTTCCTCTCCTGACCTAACCCAATCATGTCTTGACATATGATGATAATTCTTTATTTATATAGTGCACACAGATTACACAGCGCTGCACAAAGCACAACAAATTGGTCCCTGTCCCCATCGATCTCACAATCTAAACAACCTACCAGTATGTTTTTGGAGTGTGGGAGGAAACCGGAGGACCCGAAGGAAACCCACGCAAACACGGAGAGAACCTACAAAATCTTTGCAGATGTTGACCTGGGTGGGACTGGAGCCCACTCCCACTACCCACTCCGCCACCGTGCTGCCCTATGATTATGCAAGTGCTTGACTTAACCACGGGCTTGTGAGGGTACGGGGCGCTGTCAATTCAGATGAGGTCAAACAAACCAGGGACAGCAAAATTCCCCAATATGGCCATATCAATGGACCCGATCTTAAAACTGCTGGGGACTGGTGAACAAGAGACAATGCTTCCCAATAGGGCTTGGAGAGATGATCTTTGACTACCATGGATATCTTCATTTATAAACCTTTTTTTTTTTTTTTTGCCGAATTTACACCTTCCCAATTTTAGAGGGATCTTATTTGCATGGGTCATATCATTTTCCGGTCTCCATTCGCATTTTATGATGTATATTTTCCATCTTATATCCCGTCGTTTTCATGGAGTACATTTCTCATAGATGACCACAATCTGGGACGTAAGTGATGGAATCTGGCTGTCCGGCAGGGAGTGGAAAGTATGTAAAATTTCAGCCTCTTCTCTAGGGAATTCGGCAGGATACACCCTTACGGCCGATAGTGAATTCATGTCGGAGTTATTCCGCTGCTGTCAGGGCCGTTACGGCCCATCCCGATCCCCAGCATGGAGGAGATCTTTCAGCAGCTTTAATTCTGTCTGTTGAGATGAAGACCCTGTGATGGATATTCCTTTCTATTAACAGCTGGAATGAACAACGTCTTTACTTTGCAATACTGGATCACTTGGCGTTTTACTTTGCAAAATAAATTTTGGGAATTTATTGGCAATGAATCATCAGTATTTGACATATAAGTAGGCTTACAGAAGCATGACATGCCTTGCTTTCCATAGTGTTTTTTTCTTTGTGGGCTTTGTCGTATGACCTGGGGCAGGGTGAGAAGAGTCATCTCGTTATCATGAGTGGTTGGGAAAGTTATGAGGGCATTCCTGTCTTGGCGTAGATGGGAATGAGTGGTTTAAAGTGTCTTGGTTCTTACAGGATATCTCAGAAAAGGGAATAAAAGCTACGGAAACAATGTCTTACAGTTTCTATAACTCGTATTCACTTATATGGAAATGCCATGGTACAACCTACTAAGCGGTTTCCTTAAAGGAAATCTACCACCAGGATGAAGGATTGTAAAGCAAGTACACTGACATACTGGTGTCTGCTCTCTTTGGCAGGATCTGCTGTTTTTTAGCTCATTATGCCCTAGTTTTATTAAAAAAAAATGCTTTAAAACTATGTAAATGAGCTTGAGGGGCTCTGGGCTCAATTGACAGCTATGGACACTGGAGCCCCTCAGACTTATTTGCATAATTCAAAAGCCTTTTGTTCTTAAAGGAAACCTACCACCACGGATTAAGGTAGATCGGGTGGTTGGTTTCTCTATTGTATGTAAGGAAAGCCCTTTTAAGGGCTAATCGTCACATCCCCTGTGTCCCCTGACATCTTTGTCTGCGAAGCTGGGTTCTGCACATGGGCAGTAGCTCCGGGTTCAGAGCTGATACTGCACAGCTGGCGGCCTGCGTTCTGCGCATGCGCATAACCCAGCTTCGCGGAACGCAAGAGGCTACTGGGGTAGACGGAACGCAAGAGGCTACTGGGGCGTGGAGTAGCTGTGCCATGTAGCCTCAGCTACTCCACGCCCCAGTAGCCTCTCTTTAAAATTTGCATATTACCACAATTAAAGTTTTAAAAAGCTACAGGGGTCTTGAGGATTAGCCCTTAATAGGGCTATCCTCAAACAATAGAGGCACCTACCACCCGATCTACCTTAATAGGTAGATCAGCGGTGGTAGGTTTCCTTTAAAAACAAGGGCATAATAAGCTAAAAGAAAGCAGTCCTGCCCGAGGGGACACACACCAGCATGTAAGTGTGCCTGGTTAACAATCCATGATCCTGATTTCCTTTAACCCCCTAGCCGTCACATAGCTGTATATATTACTTTTAAATGGGGGTCCAATATATCTCTTTACAGGCCCTAAAAAAATTATTAAAATTTGCCCTAACCTAGTAACCCAGTAATATCATTGTGGGCCATATGACCATTTTCTGTGTATGAGAGCAAACATGTGGATTTTCTACGCCCCTTGTTTTTTGTTCCCACGGGACATAAGTTACTGCCAATTTTTTAGGACTAACACTAATTTGGCCTGCTGTTTAAGCAAATCTTTTTTACTTTTTGAATGAAATTTTTGTTTTCATCTCAGCATTTTCAATGATTGTTTGTTTTTGTTTGTTACTTTTTAATCGTTTTATTTTTTAAAAATTTCTTAAATTGGCCTAATATATGATATTTTTTCTTTTGGAAGACTCGTAAAGGAAGCGAGTTTAATTATACACATCGGGAAACATTTGTTTAAAAAATTAGAAAGCAAATAAATAAGACTGGAATTGCAAAAACTAACAATGGAAATTTGTATCTGTGCAGCGGAGATTTCTGGATCGGACTGTGAGCTCTTTCCTGCTTTGTGCAGAGAGCGGGACATCTGTATTAAATTGAAGACATCTGTTTACTGTGTGTTTGGCAGGATCACTCTTCATCCCTTCTTTCTGGTGCAGTCCGAATGTGTGTAGCAAGTTGTTATTGTATTTCTGTTTCTTAGAGAATCGGCCATGATCTCTGGAAAAATAGATTTTGGCATTTGTCACATGGTCTCGGGTATAGGGCAGAACAGATGTTTATTCTAGATGTATTCTAGACGAAGATATTCTTAATATATTTTTAGAAAAATGTATACGTTTTTTGAGTAGAAAAAGTTTGGATTGCTCGTAAAGGTTTTAGTTTAGGCAAAAGACTTCTACAGAAAGTTCCATTCCACGGATATGTAACAAAGAGGTTGTCCCCAACATTTAATGTTATCCTCCACCCATAGGAAAGAGAAAACGTTCTCAAGATTGATGGGGATCCCAGTGACTTGACCCAATGATCAACAAGTTCCCCAAATTATTAGTGTGTCAAGTTGAACACGTGTCCTGCCGTTCAATTCCACCAATGGCTCCACTTAATCGAGGAAGGACAGCTTCCGGTCTTGAGAACAGTGGAGATCCTAGGCCTCAACCTTCTCTATTTGGCCTTTCTTGGGATAAGGGTTATTATCATGATAAAGGACCAATGATCTGTCCTGCTATGTCCAAAAATTTTGTCTACTGTATTATAGTTTTACAGCCCCTTACCACAGAAGACCAAAGTCCATCTTTTCGGTAAGACTGTCCAACTTTATTATTCCTATATGAACAACTCATATCTGTGGAGGTAAAGATCCTCGGATGCCGACTTGCCGATGCTCGGATGCCGATGCTCGGATGCCGGGATGCCGATGCTCGGATGCCGACATGCCCTCATACTCCCCTGTCCAAACTCAGACCACACTTAGTATTTATGGTGATTAATGTGGGAGGAGTATCTGTGGACCTAGCCTTTCATTTGACCACTATTTATAATGGCCACCCAACTTTGTCTGAGGAGTTTTGTCCCCTGTGTACATCAGGCCAACATCTAGTGAAGGCTTTTCTGCCAGCCTATCTATAGATGACTTCCAGTTCCTAACCCCAGATTATTTTGCCCTTGACCTGTTGAGCCTCTGCTTTCTGGTTTTGGAAAGCATTTGTTGTACAAGATTATGCGGTTAAACTTGACCAGTTTCTTGTGTGAAGCTCATTCAGCTCGTGTTAGACTCTCCCGGGTGACACTGACATCTCTGTATTCCCTGTGAAGAGTTATGTAAAGACCCTTCACTGAGCCCTTGGCTTCATGGGTTTCGGAAGCTCATACCAGCCTACTCCTTTTGTGATGAATTCAATGCATGCTTGACTTCAGTAGACTACAGTGGGATATTGCTCACAGGCTGTAAACTGCTGGGGACTTCTTGCCCACACATTGCTACTCTGTGGTGCAATAGTAATTAATTTCCTTAAAGGGATTTTCTTTAATTAGAATAGGGATGACCCATCCTTTTGGCCAGGTCATCATTACTTGATTGCTGAAGATCTGATACTTTGGGCCACCACTCATCAGCTTATTGAAAGGGCTTCATTTTTCGGTTGAGCATTGTGGTCTCTTCATTCAAACACACTGCCTCACGTTGCATAGTGGCAGTTCTTGGTATTGCAAGCCTTGTGATTGACTGGATGTGAAATCACTGACTTGGAAAGCAAAAACAGCTCCTAATGCAGAGCTGACATGACCGATATGTGTCAGACGTGTTGGGTGTCTGGGTTAATTGAAGACCTATCCTAAAAATGGGGTGTCAGTATTTTTGCTCTGGGAGTTTTCAGGATCTCAGTATTCATTCCCCAACCTTGAGTGAAGTCTTAGGTTTAACAATGACGCCTTCAAAGAGTCCTGGGTGTTTATAACAATGTCTGTACAATGTGCCCACTACTTTTTCCAGAAACGGTCTCATAACATAAGGCGGGGGCCACCACCCAGCAATACCCTCCTCCCCATCTTTAATTCCATGACACAAAACCGTGCCCATAAAATGCTTTTTTGCTACTCTGTGTTTCCGGCTATGTAAGTGGGCATGTCCTATTGGTAGTACCATGTGAGTTAGAGTAAGACCGTGGGCACGGCATGACGGATGGTATCATGATGTAACTCTACTATTTAAGATAAAAGCCTTGAGATGACTTAACCAGGATTTCCCCTCACTGCTGCGTGTCACTCAACATCGGTGATGGTCACACCGTGCCATCTGTGAGCCCCTCCTGGAGGATTCCTCCCAGTCTTTAGTGCTGTGGGACATTCCTGTGCTGAGCCCTAAGACATAACACAGGGCTGGAGACTCTCTAGTTCTCTGCTCGGACCTCATCCTGGTGAGTGGATCCTTCTCGGAAGGTATCTATATATCTATAACTTATTCACATGGTGGCTCTTAAAGGACACCCTTCTGTGTTTGCTTGCAACATTGGTAGCGTTGTTGTATGTAGACTAGGGGTTGGGCACTGTCTCTTTTCGAGGCTTGTCCTCATTTATGGTTTGTCTCTTTGAGGCTCATCCCTTCTCAGAGTCTTTTTGAGGCCGGTTCTCTGTTGCTGACTCTCTTAGCAAGGCCCATACTCTGTTGTGGACTCGAGTTGCAGAGGTGGCCACCTTAGTTGTGCACATTTGAGCCTGTATGGATAGAGATGTGGTCCCTATGACTGGTGGGTAGAGATGAGCGACCTAGAACGTTAGGTTGGACATCCTCTCTTCGGCAGCTGAACCTTACCCTGTCCACCTGGACAATTCACAGTCATTTGTAATTACTAGAGGTGTAAAACTCAGCCCATCAAGCAACACATCCGTCCGGTGGTGCTGCCCAACAGTGGACACCAAACGTTCAGGTCCGCTCATCTCTACTGGTGGATACTCCATCTTGTGCCAGAGCTGTATTCTTCTCTAAAAGCTATGCTGTTCAGGGCCCCCTTTACATCACGTCACCCCTTCTTTTCCATAGAACATTATTTGGTTGTATCAAGTAGCCGGAAACTCTTGGATAAGGAGCCTGACAAGATCCATTTGGGTCTACTCTCTTCTCCATAATACCTGCGGTGAATCATCGGTGTAAAAGTTGGTTAATAGCCAAGTTTTTGGTTTGTCTGGGTCTTGCTTCCATGACTCTAATGTATGTTTTTGGGATTTTTTTTTTTTTATGGCGGGAATACGCAGCTTTATGAAGCTATAGTTATGGAACTTGTCTTATGTAGATGTCCCTGTTTAGGGATGTTGTGGGTTTCTAGTGTGGATTGAACGATTTCCATAGACATACAGACCCCTCCCCCCACACGTCACCACAACATGTATTTCATAAAAAAAAAATTTTTAATATTTTCAATCCACCATTTTCCCGGGATGTTTTCACGTTCTCATAAGGCGTGAGCTGGAATGTCTCCTTGTGGCTGTTAATTTAATGTATTCCCACATTAGCATTTGGCATTTAGCTCTGAATACATAATGTCAATTTGCAAGTCTAAAACTGTAGACTTCATATTCTCTATTAGCAACTTGAAAGAATTATGGTATGTTCACCGGCGGAGGGCTCCTTTATATATAAATTGCATGACAATTACTGGTGTTTAGTTTAAAAAATGGTTACATTCTATCAGTTTCATGCATAGGTAAAACCTATAGTGCAATGTAAACCTCCTAGAACATGAATAGAATGCTAGAGCAGCAGTGAAGACTGACACACAAGTAGATTATGAAGAGGATACATTGTTTAATGTTTTGGAGGTTCTCTGTACTCGTGTATTGCACATGATGGTGGCCAGGAAGTGGACATTTTACAGTAATGACCTGTTAAAGGGACCCTCCGTGGAGACTGTCAGATCGTGGGTGAGATATTTCCTTGTGTGAAACAGCTGTGACCAAAGATGTGGGTTTTTTTTGTTGTTTTTTGAAGGGGGAGTCTCTTCTTGTAGGTTTGTCCAGCTGGTTTGTCTCCTCGTCGGGGACTGATACCCTTAAATCTTATAAGAAATTCTTATTTCTTGGGTAATTGTTTGGGTGTGCTGAGACCAAATAGAACAACGTTTGAAATATATAAGAAAGTTACATTTTCCAAATTTTCTAGGGTGCAAGAATCCTACTGTTAACTTGGAGCAAACAAATTGTTAAAGGGATTGTCCAGCAAGCAGGTTTATCAGGTTTATATTTTTCACAGAAAAAGATCAAAATGGGTGAAAACAGAAAAAAACTAAATTGTATTTTGCTCAACGATCTCTGGCTACTTCCTGTTTCCTGTGGCCCAACAGGAAATGTTACCTTAGCCAATCATTGGCCATATTGGGGACTTGTCTTAGTGGCTGAGTGGCCGGGAGGGAACAATATTTGGGGACTAATGGGAGAATCACTCAATTGGTAACAAGTCCTAATGAGTAACTGTCTCTTAAAATTCAGTAAATGTTCATATATACATTTTTAAAAACGTATCTACTTTTTTTTTTTGTTCTGTTTGCAGAGGTGACATTGAAGGTCCAGGTTAGTGACGTCAGTACGCACCAGCCTATCAGTAATGCCGTCATAGAGATATTTGCCAACCAAGTCTCTGCAGCTACTGGGAGCACCGGATCCGATGGGACGGCGTTGATCAAGCTCCAGTACAAATTAGGAAGTCAACTGATTGTCACAGCCACCAAACACGCCTATGTGCCAAACTCTGCACCCTGGAGACCGGTCCGATTACCAGGTAGGGTAGAATATATACAGCCCGGTTATGGTTAGTGTGTTTTGTTTTTTTTTTGTTTTTTATCATAATTTTACTCCTTTCCTCCTTCCAGTGTTTTCCTCGCTGAGCCTCGGTTTGCTCCCTGAGCGATCGGCTACACTTATGGTCTACGACGATGTCGTACAGATAGTCTCAGGATTTCAAGGTGGGTAAAAGTGTTTAAAAAAAATTTAAGGATCACATGGGTTTTTTAGTTTACGGATGAGTCCTGTGATTGGTGCTTTGCTGACCTGTTCTTTCACACAAAACAAATGGATAACAACTGGAGTCGAACAATGGGTGAAGGACCTGCATGGGAACTAAATTTTTAAGTGGAGGGTTTTTATTTACCAAAACATATTGGTGCATTCAAGCTGCAATGTTTTTGAATTGGTCAAAGTATGGTCATGGGCGTCTCTTTTTGGCACAGACATCTGGCGAATGTGTTGCCTTTTGGCGCTTCTGTTGAGATTTTATTTACCTTCAAGCCGACAACTAAAAGTGCAGCAAATGCCAAGTGGCAGCAAGTAGCACCTGTTTCTTTTTTGTTAATTTTTGTAAACTTTTAAAGGAAACCTTTCCCCGGAAGGAATTTAATAGCTGAGGACATGTTCCAACAAACACTGTACTAGAGATTTGATAATTGCTTTGATTAATTGTCCCAATAAAGTATAATATAGTTTACCTGGCTCTCCTGCTAGGAACCTCAAGACCCGGGGGTGAGCTTCCGGCTCCATGCGCATGACAGAAAGAAGGAGCGGACTACACAGGCTCAAGATTTTTTGCTGTGGTCAGCTCGATTAGCCAGAGTGAGGAGGAAGTGGGAGGGAGTGGGATGAATGAAGAGGTGGAACGTTTACTCGAGGTGAGGTGGACTCAGGGCTTTGAACCAGATGCCCCCGGGACTCGCTTGAAATTGCTGGGAGGGAGCCAGGTAAACTTTATTATACATAATTTTTATGGGGGTAGTCTTGATGGAACACACAGGGGCACATTTACTAAGGGTCCATGCACCGGGAAGAAGATGGTGAACTCCAGCGGACCTCAGCGGGGAAGCGATTGGAATGCAGCAAATTGGACGCACGCTGGTAGTGAATCGCGGCAGCTCAGAACCCAGGTCGGACTACGCTCAGGGGATCAGGACGGGTGAGTAAATGTGCCCCATAGTGTTTAGATGCAAATTCAAAGATTGAGTCGACCTAAAGTTACCATTCGGGTTCGACTGAGACACCTTGCCATATTGGCAGCCGGACAGCCAATCCATCAACTTGACAGCCCTAGCTACCAGCCATGGCTATGATTGGCCAGGGTTTTGGCACCAGTTTTTTTTTTTTCCTCTTGAAAACCCAAATACAACCCTGCATGAAATTCCTACTGGCCTACAGAGGCACAATTAGAAATTCATACAAAACTGAGCCCTAATACAGTTTCATTAGTGATTTCTGGCACACTGTGACGAGTTTACCTCCAAAACAGCTTGAAGACGGCAATGAATCGGCATAATGAGGAGCCGCAGCATTACAGATGCCCAAGCCCTGCCCCCCGGGGGGCTCTCCTCTCATGTAAGCCTTTTTTTATTTTTGGTTGGAACATCAGTAGGTCTCAAAGAACATTGTATATTTAATAAATCCGCAGGAGATGCTTGCAATGTAAATGTCGGAAACCGGATTCTGCTTCACAAACAAACATTTTGTGGGAGGCAGGTCCTGAAAAGAAGAATCTTATCTTACATCAAAGTTAATTTGTGAAATTGGATCAGGAATATTTTACATTTTGGAAAAGTTTGGATTGATTACTATTATACCCTAGTTCTCCCGTAGGGGGACTATGCAGGGTATACACAGTCTATATACACAGTCTATGCCTCCCCTGGTAAACCCTATGGGGGCAAGGCTGACCAAAATAAAGGATGTGTACTTGCCCCCTTTCCCGCTTTGCAGTATTCTGCTGGTCTTCAGCTAAGCCCCAAGAGGGAGTGAAGTCTTTGAGTCCTTAAAGGAAACCTACCACTTCTGATGGTAGGTATGAGATGTAAACACCGGGCACCAGCTCAGGGTGAGCTGGTGCCGGAGCTTACCTTAGCGAGTGTTTTAAACCGCTATATCGCGGTTTAAACACATTTTGATTTACCTCTCCGAGGTAGCTTCGGCGCTGCGCGCAGCCATGCGCGCGTGACGCTTCCGGCACTCCGTATGGAGGCGCGCACGGCCGCACGCAGCGCCGAAGCTACCTCGGAGAGGTAAATCAAAATGTGTTTAAACCGCGATATAGCGGTTTAAAACACTCGCTAAGGTAAGCTCCGGCACCAGCTCACCCTGTTTACATCTCATACCTACCATCAGAAGTGGTAGGTTTCCTTTAAGGCCACTAATTGGCCAGAGCTGGTTCTCATACTCCTAACACTTCTGGGCGAGGAGTCCATGCTGGAGACCAGGAAAGTACTATGATCTTGAAACCAGGATTAGTAGCAGGGTAGGTATCTTTTTTATTTTTTTTTATTTTTTTTCACCCCTTCCCTGGCCCAAGGGGTTTACCTGGAAAGCCCCTTTTATGTTTGGATGTATGCTGATAAAATCTATGTATAGTACCTCCATAAGGTAGCACATAAGAGTTTTATTTTTTCAGTTAGAAACCGTGCAAATTTTGCAAAAAATATTTTTAGAAATTTGAAATTTTGGCAGTTGACTTCACCGAAGAGTCGTTTTGTTGATATGAAGCTACTATGTTTCTCTTGAAGATCCCTCCTCCTGTTAATGGTTATTATCCCAGTGGTTGAACCTCCAGTGATCAGACATTTTATCTAGCCTGTGGATAGAGGCGGTGCTGGACTGGGTTTCCTTATGCCCACCAGACAAAATCTGGGAGCCCACTCTTCATTATGCCCCAGGAAATATACTCTAGCAGCCTTCAAATTGTGTTGTTTTCTGATGGACCTCTGGGGTTGAGCCAGGGCCCACCGGAGGATCCTCTGGTACTCTGGTGGGCCAGTCCGACGCTAGATAGAGAAGTGTCCTGTAAATGGGAATACCCTTTAACTCTACCAGTTGGACATGTTTGTCTAACGAAAGTCTAAAGGTTGACCTATATGTTTGGTAGCAATTTGTGTTGTGTGACGCACGGCCCTGGCACTTGTTCCCACTTATTTGGGGAGGTATAATTTAACCTCTGATGCTATCCTACCTTGAAATGCTCCTCAAAACGCCCTGGTCTGCTTATTTTTATCTGAAAAAAAAAAACCACAACCACTTCAAAAATGGTGGAAAACCAAGTTGGATTTTGCTTATCTCCTTTGTAGTTAATATTATTCCAGAATTGAATTTTCCCTTTAAATAATGGATGCCATGGATTTTCCCAGCGGGGAGTGGACACGCCTGTGCTGGATTGTCATTGTGCTTCCTGATGGGATTCCCATATGTCCATTTATGAAGCTTTTGAGGACTTGGCTGGGGCCTTCTCTAAGCCTTTTGGCTGCTGTACATTTGGACGCTCTTCCCAAAATGTTATTCTGAGGTCAGGGCAGAAAAAAAACTTTGCTTTTTTTTACTACGTGTAACCTTCTGCCAGCCTTTTGGTAGTTAAAAAAAAAAAAAAAAATAGAAATAAGAAACATTTCTGGTTCTTCCTCGGGGAACATCATGGGTCTGCTGGAAACACAACCTCTCTTTGTGAGAAGCGTGCCGTGCATGGCGCGTTGGAAATTGCTGACTTGATGCCTCATGTGACACGGGTTCAACTTACAAGATTGTCATGTGATTGTTGTATTATATAGTGTGTTTTTTGTGTTCCATAATGTATTTTTTTTTCTTTTTTTTACTAATTTTGTTTAATTTTGAATCCTGGTGGTTTGTTCTCCATTAACATCTCGAGATACATTGAGGATTCCGCCGACTGCCGACATTCTTTTAGTTTGGCATGATAATGTTGTTTTTCTTTAACTATGTCCTGGATTGTCATGCTTCTCCTCTGGTTACCCTCCAGTTTTATGGACCTTCATTCTTGTGTCACTGTGTAATACATCATCTCACTGCTTAGTCTAACGGGAACCAGGGTAACATATTGGTAGGGATTCTTTCTAATAACAGCCCCTTTAATGAAGACTTGTCTGTCCTCTTTGATATAATTCCATAAATCTTTAAAGTGAAGCTCTGGGAAAACCAATTATTTTCCTCACTATCTACATTGCGCATGATGCACATGAAGAGCATCACATGGGCAGCTAGGATTGTACCATTTCTACCTGCTGAGAGGAGGGTGTTGTAATCCTTTCCACTGTTTTCTCCGGTAAAATCCAAGATTTTTTTCCATAATGAGTGACTTATCAGTAGCTGTGATAGGACACTCTGCCCCCCCCCCCCCCTGTATAGAGGCCATATGATACATTCTAGGCAGTTGTATGTGTGATATGGGGGGCGGTGCTCCCCTTGTGTAGAGGCCGTATGATGTAGTCCAGGCCCTTGCATCTGTGAGATTTGGACAGTGCTCCCCTTGTGTAGAGGCCGTATGATACAGACCAGGCAGTTGCATCTGTGAGATTTGGACAGTGCTCCCCTTGTGTAGAGACCGTATCATGTAGTCCAGACCCTTGCATCTGTGAGATGGGGGCAGTGCTCCCCTTGTGTAGAGGCCTATGATGTAGTCCAGGCAGTTGCATCTGTGAGATGGAGGCAGTGCTCCCCCTGTGTAGAGGCCATATGATACAGTCCAGGCAGTTGCATCTGTGAGATGGGGGCAGTGCTCCCCTTGTGTAGAGACCGTATCATGTAGTCCAGACCCTTGCATCTGTGAGATGGGGGAAGTGCTCCCCTCGTGTAGAGGCCTATGATGTAGTCCAGGCCCTTGCGTCTGTGAGATGGAGGCAGTGCTCCCCTTGTGTAGAGGCCGTATGATACAGTCCAGGCAGTTGTATGTGTGATATGGGGGCAGTGCTCCCCTTGTGTAGAGGCCATATGGTACATTCCAGACAGTTGCATCAACAGAGAGTGAGACTGGATACACAAATACATGAAATTCTAAGCAGGTTACAATGAAATCAAATGGCGAAGAGGAGTCCCACTAGATGAAAAGGTAATAATTAGTGATATATACATAGGAGGGGGCTAGGTATCTAATAAAAATGGAGTGTGGGGATCGCCCCAGTGTCTCTAAGTCATCCAGACAGAACTAACATATTAAGCGATTGCTATATGAGCGATTACCAAGTACATTTCACAAAATCTTGGACGCCTCATACATATTGTATATATAGTCCTCGTCATACGGCGACTTGTTAATTCAATAATCGGACGCCATGAGAAATGTTTCCATGTTCGCATCTTCCAAAACTCACAACTTTAATGAAGCCGTGTGTGTGTGTGTGTGTACGCGCTACTACCGCCAGAAGTCGGCTAATCAAGACCTGCGCCAATTTCCTGGGAAGCTTGTGGCTGTTTGACCTAGAAGGCATCGTATAGTGTTTTATAGTAATGAGAACCACATGTAAAGTACACGGTGCATGGAAATGGACGGTGCCCGACGCCCATCGGGGGCTTTTTTTTTTTTTGTCAGATTTTATAATAAAAGCACATGGCGCGGCTGTAGCATTGAAGGGTGTTAGAAGGTATTTGGAGGAGTCTGGGAAAGCTGCCGGCTACTTGACGCTGATGTGTTTTGCAGACTAAGAGTCTGTCCCAGATACACATTGTATTGCAGCGTTTAATTGCCCGGGCAATGTTATTGCTGTGGTTAGTGCACAGCTTTATGCGGCTGCTGCGGCACTGCTTGGACAATAGGGTTTTTGTGGGAATTTTTTTTTTTTGTTTTTGTACCCTTCCAGCAAATTGGAGTCGACTGAAAACCTGACGTGAGGAGAATGAGGTCATTTTATTGGCCTTTTTTGGCGTTTTTTTTTTTTTTTGTCTTGGGGGTTTATGGTTAGAAATAAGTGGTTTGTGGCTTTTTACTGTCTTCCGTATGTATCAGAACTGGAGCAATACTGACCTATGAGAAACAAACCTACGGTAATTCATCCAGAAAATTTTGTCCGTTCCCCCCGCCCCAAAAAAAAAAATTACATTTTGATTTTTAAAATGTCATCTTGCACCCCCATATTGATATTTGCTGAAGGCAGACACCAGTCCCATTGCGCCTTCATGCAGTTTTGAACCAAAGTGCTTACTTGGCTGCGTAACTAAACTTTGTTGCCTTCAGTGTTCTACCAACCTAAAAGCAGAATCCTCAAGGTAGGTTTCCTACCAGAAGTAGATGTGATGGTAGATTCCTCCTGCTGCCTCTGCCCTAATCTGTAATGTAATAATCCTGGAACCTAATTTATTACTAAAATAAAGTTTTTTTTATATGTAAATTAACTGCAGAGGCTACTGGGGCAGGGAGTAGCCTTGGCTCCCAGAGCCCACCTAGGCTAGTACACGCCCCAGTAGCCCCAGAGCCCCTCTGTGCTGTAGCTTCATTGGCTATTACTTTCTCCCGCCACCCCTACCTCTGTCTGCTGTAATCTCACACAGTGGGAGAGGGACGTGCTCCTGCACAGTGCAACAGTCAGTGAAGGCTCCTTATTTTAGAAGTTGTAGAAGGAAGGAGGCCATGGATAACAAAATGTGTAATCCCCTATTCTGTGTAAATCACTTGACCCTTGGCACAGAAGCATCTTGTGCGAGGTCACAATTATCCGGATAATGTGTATATTTTCCATTTGAAGAACCGATTCCTTTTTTGATAGTTTGAAAATGTCTGAATTTTTTTTTTAAATTCTGCATTTAAACAAAATGCTGATTTAAAAAATTTAAGGTTTTTGTTATTAAAAGAAGAGTAACTTAAAGCTGCTTGGCCCAAAAGTAAAATCCATATCAGGCAGTGGTCTCCTCATATGGGATATGACATAGAATATTCATTACTTGTGTTTGTGAAAATGTCAAAGTGGGTTTTTTACCTAAACTTTATTGTTTTAGAAAAATCTGATTACTAATTCTGACAGGAAGGAGAAGTGTCACAAATCGGCAGCTGCTTTTTCCACCTAATGGCTACATCCTTTATACCTGGGGCTGTCAGGCAGAACATCCACAGGAACTTGTCTTTAGATTTACACACGTGGAATTGTGGTTTTTGATCTTCAGCTTTTTTTTTTTTTTCTTTTTAAATTTTTAGGTTTTTACTTTGCTTTTTAATCAGATCGAATTAAGATGGCAAAATAAACCCCATTCTGTAAAGAAAGCTCAATTAAATACCGTAAATCGGATTTAATAAAGCAAAATAAATCAGTGCAAAATTATTTAAAAATCTGATTAATTGAGCATTTTCTTTTATTGAATGTTATTCAGATTTTTATTTGTTTTGCTCTATTAATCAGATTATGATGATTTAGCTCTTATTGATTTTGCTGTATTGATCATATTTACTCTTCTGTATTAATTAGATTTTTATTGATTTTGCTGTATTAATCAGATGTTTGTTTTTTTTTTTTTGTTTCAATAATTATTTTCTTTTTTTTTTTATTGCCCATTTCATTAATTAATTTATTTTTTAATATTTTTTTTTTTTTACGTTGACCACATTAGCCAACAATATTTTAAAGGATATCTACCACCAGGATAACTTCCTATGCCCTTGTTATTAAGAAAAATGGGCTTTAAAATGTATGCAAATGAGCCTGAGGGGCTCCAGACTCCATTAATATCTATGGAGCCTGGGGCCCTCTCAGGCTCATTTGCATAATTTTTAAAGCCTTTTTTTTTTTTTTTTTTCTTTAAACAAGGGCATAAGAAGTTAAAAGAAGAGCAGATCCTTTTAGAGGGGGCATGTAAGTGTGCTTGGTTTACAACCCTTCCTCCTGGTGGTAGATGTCCTGTAAGCTTTTGTTCTCATGCAGAAAACCTACACAACTTTCCACATTTCACACGACTCTTCTTGTGTTTGTGGTTCATCCAGGGTCACGTCTCCAGCCTCGAGTGCACTTTCCAAGAAGTGCCCTGGAACTCCCGGGAAATGCTACCTACAAAGATCTCAATGCGTTTCTGACGGCCGCCAGCACTTCCTTAGAAGTGGAGAGCTTTCCTTACTTACAAGGCACCGATGGAAACTCATCAGGTAGGTGGACCTCGAACCCTTCACCTATACGGTCATAATAATATCATAATAAACTGTGTTTCAGTGAAAATGATAATGGGACATGGTCTGCACCATTGCATCTCAAAAGTAAGAATTATTAACCATTTCCTGGAGGCACCGGGCTCGTAAGTCCCCATGACAACACTTCCTGTCTCTGCTTTGGCCTTGATCATCCTAGTCCTAGCCAAGTTTAATAGGCTTAAATACTTCAAGATGTGGTGTAAACCTACACAGTGTACGGTAAAGGGCAAGAAGTTTTGTCATGGGGACACTGGAAACCTTGATTTGGAAGCATAGATTCTAAAAAATGATTTTTCAGCCATATTGTCCCTGGAGATCTGTTTAATCATACTTTTTATGTGCGATAGTAGCAGCAGGACTGTGAAACTTTGATATCTATTGCAGAATTGTAGCTTTTACAAATACGTCGGAGGTGGTGTGTCCTCACACTGCTGCGCTCTTATCCCTCTGCTCTGTGTTAAGCGGAGAATACTGCAGTGTCCACTCATGGAGCGGAGAGGCTGTGGAGCAGCTTAGTGAAAAGAGCACAGCAGTGTGAGGACACTTGGGGAATCTAGAATCCTGGAATATAAATCCATTTTTCACAGTCCTGCTGCTACTAAAAACACACACGACACAGGTATGATTACACATCTCTCCAGGTACAATTTATAACACTGGCTGCAGAGTTCACAGCAGTGTGAGGATGCTGTGGAGGCTGTGCAGCAGCAATAAATAGGTGTGTGAGGGCGCACACCTAGTACACTACGAGAAGCCGCAATATAAAATCAGAAATCATAGTCCTGCTGCTACTAACAACACACACAAAAGTATGGTTACACAGGTCTCTAGGGAAATACCTAATACTGGCTGCCGAGCACACAGCAGTGAGAGGATACAGTGGAGGCTGTGGAGCAGAAATTAATAGAGCTAATAGCACAGCAGTGTGAGGACAAACCCCTAGTACTCTAGGAGAAGCCACAATAAGGGAATATAAATCCATTCATCACAGTTGTTGCTACTAATGGCACACAGAAAGATATTGTACTGTGCCTGGAAATCTATGTAATAATAACACTGGCTGCAGAGCACACAGCAGTGTGAGCAGCTTAATAAATAGAGATCAGAGCACAGCAGTGTGAGTATACTTACCTAGTACAAAAATCTGGGAATATAAATCCATATAGATCACTCTATGGTTACACAGATCTCCAGGCACAGTACATAACTGGCTGCAGAGCACACAGCAGTGTGAGGATGTTGTGGAATGGCTTAAAGAGAACCTGTCACCAGGGACCTCATTCTCACTAAAGACGGGTTGCAGAAGCCCTACACACCTGCAGTGCACATCTGTCTTTTTGCCTTTTCTAAGTATTTGCATTACAATATAATTGTGTGTTATAACTTAATTTGCTCCCTGACAAAATCCTGGGGTAGTCCCAGGGGCTGGGCTTTGGTTTGGATGCATTGGTGTGGCTTGTCTGTGTTATCCACTCCTCAGAGCTTGGCCCCCACCTTTGTGCTCCTGTACAGCTCCACCTCCTGCTTCTTCTCAGGGGTCACAGCCTGGTCAACCTGACATCAGTGGGGGAGGGACAAGCTGTACAGGAGCACAAAGATGGAGGCAGCCTGCAGCTCAGACAAGTCACATGTTGTTTTTTGAAATGCATCCAAACCAAAGCCCAACCCCTGTGACTACCCCAGGATTTTGTCAGGGTGCAAGGTGAGTTATAACACACAATTATATTGTAATGCACATGCTTAGAAAAGGCAGAGAGACAGATGTGCACTGCAGGTGTCATGGGCTTTTACAATCTGTCTTTAGTGAAAAATGAGGTCCTTGGTGACAGGTTCCCTTTAATGAATAGAGCTAAGAGCACAGCAGTGTGAGTATACTCCCCTGGTACAAAAAGAAACAAAAATCTGGGAATATAAATCCATATAGATCTTTAGTCTTGCTGCTACTAACACTGTATGGTTACACTGTTTTCCAGGGCCAATACATATCATATGTTTAAGTGACTTTTCAGTCCAAGTGGAAGTTTTATTGCGTTTTTACAAGCAGGGAGACTGATTCGTGGAAATTACTCCAAAAAATTGAATGTTTGGCAGTAGTTTTGCGCCAGGCCAAGAATAGCGAGGGCATGTTTAGTAGTGAGTCAGTGAGTAAGGAAGCTGATGTGTCCAATCCTGCCTCTGAGCAGGACTTGGCAGGACCAGTGAGCGAAATGTTCTGGGTAACACGCTGCATGAGCACAGGTTTCCCGCTTTCTACCTCTGATCCCAACCAGCGTCTGCCAGGATGGGTGTTACTACATGGAGCCGTCACCAAACACTTCTTGTCGTATTTATTACTATGCATTCCCATAAATATGGGCAGCACGGTGGCTGAGTGGTTAGCACTACAGTCTTGCAGCGCTGGGGTCCTGGGTTCAAGTCCCAGGGTCAACATCTGCAAAGAGTTTGTATGTTCTCTCCGTGTTTGTGTGGGTTTCCTCCTGGTCCTCCGGTTTCCTCCCACACTCCAAAACATACTGGTAGGGTGATTAGATTGTGAGCCCCATGGGAACAGAGACTGATTTGGCAAACTCTGTGCAGCTCTGCATAATCTGTAGGCTTTATATAAATAAAGTATTATTATTAACGATCCGCTGTGTGTCTGTCTCGCAGGGAACAGCAGCCGCTTTGACCTCACCCCCGTCACCGCCGTCAGTATCCATCTATTTGGCAGCGATAAAGCCGACATTTTGGTTAAAGGCCCGATCTATGTGACTGTCCCTCTGCCGATTCATAGCAACCTCCAACACAATGCGCATGTGCCCGCCTGGAGATTTGACCAATACCATGGTAAGTCTATTACTATTTATTGGGGGCTTCAGGTTTTCTATGCCGACGGTTTTAAAGGGGTTGTCCCAAGTCCTACCTTCAGGATAGGGGAACTGCTGGGGGTCGGCACAGAGAGCATACATCTGTGGAGGTGTCAGTTGTCAGCAGTTGGACCAATTGTTATCCCCCTGTCCTGTGGAATGAAACTATGAACAAATCTTTTAAGGGGACGTCCACTTCAAATCTCCATTTACATCTAGAGTCGAGATAAATACAGTAAAAACTGAGTTATAAACGACTTTTTTTTTTTGGTGTCTTAAAGGGAACCTGTCATCAGCAATTGACCTAATGACCCATTACCAGAATATTGTCTAGCAGTGTAACACCTTCTAGTTTTTGTTTCTTTTCATGTCTCTGTGTGGAAGCATCATCCAGAAAATCTACTTTGAAGTGAGCTGTAAATTGGTTGTATAAAGTCAAGGAGGCGGAGAGTTTAACACTGAAGTCAGGGAGGTGTGGAGCTCTGAACGCCTCCTCCTCTGTGACTGACGTCATGGATCGGACTTCAGCAGATCTGGTTAGTGATGTCTCTGGATGCAGGTCCAGCAGTTACAGGAAGAGAGAGCTTGACTTCAGTGTTATAATCTCCACCTCCTCGACTTTATACAACCAGTTTACATTTCACTTCAATGTAGATTTTCTCGATGATTCCACGATATGGAAGGTGTTTGGCTGCTTGGCAACATAACGGTAGTGATTTATTAGGTCAATGTATGATGAAAGGTTCCCTTTAAATGGCAAATTTCCTTAGAGCAGGAGGAGCTGAGCAGATTGTACATAGTGTCCTATCTGCAGGCAGGATGTTATGGAGCAGGAGGAGCTGAGCAGATTGTACATAGTGTCCTATCTGCTGCTCTATAACATGCCGCCTGCAGAGGAGGTACAACGTTGTTGTTGATGTAGGTTAATGATCATGCTAAGACAGATCTAGTTTCTACCAGTTTTAGACGATGCAAAGTTTGGACAACCCGAAAATATGACTGATGTCTGCCAACCAAAGACAGCAGAGGCATCGCCAGAATGACCTGGAATGAAGTGCGAAACGAAACACCAGCCAATTGTAGGCTGAATTGACCTTCATCCTAGCTTTGTGTATATATATATATATATATATATATATATATATATATATACCACAAGAGGTTAAGTTTGGAAGTCCCTACCACAGCCAAAACTTATCTTCCTGTCTTGTAGAGGTGACCCTTGGCTAGTACCGTAGCTGGATTTGGGCCACAACCTTCTGCTAAGGAGTTCTTATAGAGACGTCCCCATCTACAAGGAAATGGATACGTTGCTTCGTGCTGCTGCCTCCGTAACGAGATCGGGAAATGTGTTTTGCTGACTCCACAAGGAGACGATGACCTGGTCACCGCGCTCACATGTGATTTATCCTGTCGTCTTGCCAATCTCGATAGACCTTAGACTTTTATTGTCTAGGCAAAAAGAGTATAGTGACGCCAAGGTAGACCTATAAATCCAGGAAGTGCAGTATACGCTGTGTAGGGTCTATATTGAGGGCATAATACACGTCGTGTTGTGTATGGCCACCAATAGACGGAGATTAGAAGATGAATGGAGGTGACAGGTATGGACCCACGAAGGCCCCACGTTCGTGGGTTTATAGATACACAAGGGATGAAAAGAGTTAGTATATGGTGTGTGGACCCTGTCAGGTGGATTATCTCCTGAAGGTCAAATGGTCTCCATATGAAGACTACTAGTAGGAGTCCTGGTGCTCGTATGGTGGGGCTACAGCTTTTGAAATGGTAGAGATTTTGGTAACCTTCTTTTTGGGTAGACCCCTCAGAAGATCAATGATTAAGGCGTTGGTATCAAGGGGTCTGTCCACGTTCTCTGGACGTGTATGGTAACATATCCACTTGGTGACCACCTCTCCTTTTGTGATGGGGCTCAGGATCAATTCTTCTAGAGTTGGATGAGGCTTCCGGTGGTAGAACACGTGTCTTTCACATGTATAGGACACGACAAGGTGGAAATAATGGGGCAGATTTACTTACCTGGCCCATTCGCGATCCAGCGGCGCGTTCTCTGCGCTGGATTCGGGTCCGGCCGGGATTTATGATGGCAGTTCCTCCGCCATCCACCAGGTGGCGCTGCTGCGCTGAAGTCCGCTGGAATGCCTGGAAATACACCGGCCTATCCTGGATGAAGGTGAGTGAAATTTTCGTGACACAATTTTTTTTTTAAATGCAGCGGTTTTTCCGAATCCGTCGGGTTTTCGCTCGGCCACGCCCCCCGATTTCCGTCCCACGCATCCCGGCGCCGATGCGCCACAATCCGATTGAGTGCGCCAAAATCCCGGGGCAATTCAGGTATAATCTGCGCAAATCGGAAATATTCGGGTAACACGTCAGGAAAACGTGAATCGGGCCCTTAGTAAATGACCCCCAATGTGTTTTGAAGAAACTTTTTAATATATTTTAAGATAATGGTCTGTATGAAGTGATATTGGAAGGGTCTGCCATTACTGTCAACAATTGGGATGTCCTCCATACTGGATGCTACTTTAAGCTTTTGCTTGACAGGATCAGTAGAGATCAGAACCCCCCACGATCACAATATCATGACTAATCATACAAGGCAGGAAAACTGGAATTTGATGACTGATAGATCGTTGTCCAACAATATTGACCCGTGTCGGCGTTTATTTACTAGGGCGGCCACTGATGAGCGGTAATCTCTGAGCCTAGTCAGTTACAAAAAGGGGAAAGTAAAGATGTTGTGGGTGAACTGCTTACAGGAAAGTAATGTGTCAGCTTTATGGGCGATCTGGGAGTCATTTCCTACTTTTTTTTTTTTTTTTTTACAAGAGCATCTTGTAGTTGTAGACGGCCCCGAGCTTTGTTGTAGGTCTGCAGCTGGGCCACATTCTTCTGCCTTTACACATTTCTATAGTCTACCTTATTACAACCATGTAAATATACATACATATTCACATACATACTCGCATACATACATACTCGCATGCATACATACTCGCATGCATACATACTCACTCGCATGCATACATACATACTCACTCGCATGCATACATACATACATACTCACTCGCATGCATACATACATACATACATACTCACTCGCATGCATACATACATACATACTCACTCGCATGCATACATACATACATACTCACTCGCATGCATACATACATACTCACTCGCATGCATACATACATACATACATACTCACTCGCATGCATGCATACATACATACATACTCACTCGCATGCATGCATACATACATACATACTCGCATGCATGCATACATACATACATACTCACTCGCATGCATGCATACATACATACATACTCACTCGCATGCATACATACATACATACTCACTCGCATGCATACATACATACATACATACTCACTCGCATGCATACATACATACATACATACTCACTCGCATGCATACATACATACATACATACTCACTCGCATGCATACATACATACATACTCACTCGCATGCATACATACATACTCACTCGCATGCATACTCGCATGCATACATACTCACTCGCATGCATACATACTCACTCACTCACTCGCATGCATACATGCCTGCATACTCGCCTGCATATTCGCATGCATATTGGCATACATACTCGCATACATACATACTCACTCACTCGCATGCATACATACATTCATACTCACTCACTCGCATGCATACATACATTCATACTCACTCACTCGCATGCATACATACATTCATACTCACTCACTCGCATGCATACATACATACATACTCACTCGCATGCATACATACATACATACTCACTCGCATGCATACATACATACATACTCACTCGCATGCATACATACATACATACTCACTCGCATACATACATACATACTCACTCGCATGCATACATACATACATACTCACTCGCATGCATACATACATACATACTCACTCGCATGCATACATACATACATACATACATACTCACTCGCATGCATACTCGCATGCATACATACTCACTCGCATGCATACATACTCACTCACTCGCATGCATACATGCCTGCATACTCGCCTGCATATTCGCATGCATATTGGCATACATACTCGCATGCATACTCGCATACATACTCGCATACATACATACTCACTCACTCGCATGCATACATACATTCATACTCACTCACTCGCATGCATACATACATTCATACTCACTCGCATGCATACATACTCACTCGCATGCATACATACTCACTCACTCACTCGCATGCATACTCACTCGCATGCATACTCACTCGCATGCATACTCACTCACTCACTCGCATGCATACTCACTCACTCGCATGCATACTCACTCACTCGCATGCATACTCACTCACTCGCATGCATACTCACTCACTCACTCGCATGCATACTCACTCACTCACTCGCATGCATACTCACTCACTCACTCGCATGCATACTCACTCACTCGCATGCATACTCACTCACTCGCATGCATACTCACTCACTCGCATGCATACATACTCACTCGCATGCATACATACTCACTCGCATGCATACATACTCACTCACTCGCATGCATACTCGCATGCATACTCGCATGCATACTCGCATGCATACTCGCATGCATACTCGCATACATACTCGCATACATACTCGCATACATACATACACACTCACTCGCATGCATACATACACACTCACTCGCATGCATACATACACACTCACTCGCATGCATACATACACACTCACTCGCATGCATACATACACACTCACTCGCATGCATACATACACACTCACTCGCATGCATACATACACACTCACTCGCATGCATACATACACACTCACTCGCATGCATACATACACACTCACTCGCATGCATACATACACACTCACTCGCATGCATACATACACACTCACTCGCATGCATACATACATACTCACTCGCATGCATACATACATACTCACTCGCATGCATACATACATACTCACTCGCATGCATACATACATACTCACTCGCATGCATACTCGCATACATTCATACTCACTCGCATGCATACATACTCACTCGCATGCATGCATACTCACTCGCATGCATACTCACTCGCATGCATACTCACTCACTCACTCGCATGCATACTCACTCACTCGCATGCATACTCACTCACTCGCATGCATACTCACTCACTCGCATGCATACTCACTCACTCACTCGCATGCATACTCACTCACTCACTCGCATGCATACTCACTCACTCACTCGCATGCATACTCACTCACTCACTCGCATGCATACATACATACTCACTCGCATGCATACATACATACTCACTCGCATGCATACATACATACTCACTCGCATGCATACATACATACTCACTCGCATGCATACATACATACTCACTCGCATGCATACATACATACTCACTCGCATGCATACATACATACTCACTCGCATGCATACATACATACTCACTCGCATGCATACATACATACTCACTCGCATGCATACTCGCATACATACATTCATACTCACTCGCATGCATACATACTCACTCACATACATTCATACTCACTCGCATGCATACATACTCACTCACTCGCATGCATACATACTCACTCACTCGCATGCATACATACTCACTCACTCGCATGCATACATACTCACTCGCATGCATGCATACATACTCTCACTCGCATGCATACATACTCACTCGCATGCATGCATACATACTCTCACTCGCATGCATACATACTCTCACTCGCATGCATACTCACTCACTCGCATGCATACTCACTCACTCACTCGCATGCATACTCACTCACTCACTCGCATGCATACTCACTCACTCACTCGCATGCATACTCACTCACTCGCATGCATACTCACTCACTCACTCGCATGCATACTCACTCACTCGCATGCTCACTCACTCACTCGCATGCATACTCACTCACTCGCATGCATACTCACTCGCATGCATACATACATACTCACTCGCATGCATACATACATACATACTCACTCGCATGCATACATACATACATACTCGCATGCATACATACTCACTCGCATGCATACATACTCACTCGCATGCATACATACTCACTCGCATGCATACTCACTTGCATGCATGCATACTCACTCGCATGCATACTCACTCGCATGCATACATACTCACTCGCATGCATACATACTCACTCACTCGCATGCATACTCACTCACTCACTCGCATGCATACTCACTCACTCACTCGCATGCATACTCACTCACTCACTCGCATGCATACTCACTCACTCGCATGCATACTCACTCACTCGCATGCATACATACTCACTCGCATGCATACTCACTCACTCGCATGCATACTCACTCACTCGCATGCATACTCACTCACTCGCATGCATACTCACTCACTCGCATGCATACTCACTCGCATGCATACTCACTCGCATGCATACTCACTCACTCGCATGCATACTCACTCACTCGCATGCATACATACTCACTCGCATGCATGCATACTCACTCGCATGCATGCATACTCACTCACTCGCATGCATACTCACTCACTCGCATGCATACATACTCACTCGCATGCATACATACTCACTCACTCGCATGCATACATACTCACTCGCATGCATACTCACTCGCATGCATACATACTCACTCACTCAATCACTCACTCACTCGCATACATACATACTCGCACACTCGCATGCATACTCGCATGCATACTCGCCTGCATACTCGCCTGCATATTGGCATACATACTCGCATGCATACTCGCATACATACTCGCATACATTCATACTCACTCACTCGCATGCATACATACATTCATACTCACTCACTCGCATGCATACATACATTCATACTCACTCACTCGCATGCATACATACATTCATACTCACTCACTCGCATGCATACATACTCACTCGCATGCATACATACTCGCACACTCGCATGCATACTCGCATGCATACTCGCATGCATACTGGCATGCATACTCGCATACATACTCGCATACGTACTCGCATACGTACTCGCATACATACATACTCACTCACTCGCATGCATACATACTCACTCACTCGCATACATACTCGCATACATACATACTCACTCACTCGCATGCATACATACTCACTCACTCGCATGCATACTCGCATACATAAATACATCTCGTCCCCAGTGCCCAGGAGGCTTCAAGGATACCAGACTAGACCTCCAGTAGTTCTGGAAGAGTCGGCAGATCTTTCTAACTTGTAATATGTAACATCAGAACGTTCTGAAAAATCTGTTCTTCACCCTTTCTGGGTCCTTGTCTGCTGCGGGGCCAATCTGCTTTGGGTCCTGATGCTAGTAGTATGTGCCAGGACCCAGAGAAGAAGAGTGGCACACATGCCATTTCTAGAACATGGTGTATGATACATGGAGTAGAAGAGGAATTGAGGTGAGAATTTAATTTTGGGGGGGGGGGCTCCATTATTACTTTTTTTATCTACATTAGGGTCTGTGTTTTTATGTTTATTCTACGTTATTTACACTGAGGAGCTACATTGGTTATTGCTCTGTGGTTTGTGGTTGCTCTGTGGTCTGTAATTTTTTTGGGCATCAATTCTTCTTGGTCTAATTTGGGGTCTTCATTATGTTATTAATGTGCATTTGGTTATTTTTTTTTTCTGCTCTGGGGTCTCTGTTCTTGTGATCTGCGGTTTTATATTTGTCTGGTCTGCATTCAACATTATAATTGTCTAATTTTGGGTGTACATTAATAACTGTCTGGTCTTAGATTTACATTGTTATTTATGGGACCCTTGGGACAAAAAAAGTTGTGCACCCCTGATAAACATAACGCAGATATGTAGGTTGGGGGGACATCTAGGACACCCTGTAACACACCCCGGTGGATATACCATAACTATATGAGATGTGAATCCAATATGGCTGTGTATTTATAGAAACCTTGTCATCCTTCTAGATGAGCTGCAGTATCACAAACCGCCTATAGATGAGAGTGGCGCTGTTTCTATGAGGAAGCAGCCATGTTTTTCTGATCAAACATTCATATCCAGCTCTTAATTGGATTTCCTTCAAGATCTGTTTAGCTCCGTAATACTTGGATTTCTAAAGATGATTAAGAGACATTAAATCAGATTCTGCAAACGCCTCGGAATAATCTGCAGATTAACATATAGGATGGAATAATGAGAGCAGCTGGGATATGCGAACCTGGAGTAAAGCGGATCTGTCGGCAATCATTACCTCAGAGCGCTGATAATTGTGTATGTTCCCCGTAAAATTCTGGATATTTTTCTATATTGTATTGTTCCTCTGTAATTCCGCCTACAAATTTATGAATACATTGACAAATGGGTGTGGTTTTAGTATTGGTGCAATCCTAAACAGTCAAAAAAAGAACGTTCTCAAAGGGTTAAAAGTCATTCAGAGACGTTTCTCTTCCCCCCACCACACTACAAAATTTGTTTCCAGAGAGGATTTTACTATTTTGGAGACGGCGGCGGAGGAAGTTGTATGGTTTGGGAATACACGGAAAGTCATTCTTGTTGCTTGGCAACTTTAAAAATAACTGTCTAAAAGTGAACGGATTCCAAGAATTCGTGGTTTAAAAAAAAAAAAAAAAAATGTAATTTATAAAAATAATGTAAATGTGTGTAAAAACTCCATAATAAATAAAAAAAATTGTATGCATAACAATGTAAAGGAGTTCTACCAACTTTGATTGTTATCTGGTGGCTAGGGGATACTAATCTGATTGGTGCATATACTGGGACCCCTAAGATCATAAGAATGGTCTCCTGTCCCCCGGTGCCATAGAGAATGAGCGCGGTCACATCCTATATTTGTCATTTCAATCAGTTGGGGGCACCTTAGAGTAAAAAATGTAACTATTTCATTTTTAAAAAATTCTTATAAAGTGTTAAAAAAAAACAAACCAGAAAACTCCCAGTTGAATGTAGTTTGTTACCATTTCAGGATGGGATTGTGAGGTTTTTAGCAGTTACAAAACTTTTTTCGTCTCCTATGGTTTAGTTGTTTTTTTTTTTTTTTTTTTTTTTTTTAGGGTTTTTTTGTATTTTCTTTACTTGTGGCGTTTTCTGGTTGAATGAGGTTTTATTTTTCCCCCCTTGAAAAACTTATCTGTAGTGGTTTTGTGATAATTGCAGTTTCTCTTCCACGTGTGTGAATTGGTTTGTAGTTGGAGCGCTCCATCAATTCAATATTCCCCGTATTTAAGGAATCTTCTGCATTCAGCGGATTTTTCCCTCTGCTGTCAGACCTCGTCTTGCCAATATGCTAATCCTGTGCGTTGCCTTAATTCCCACCCCCTCATCTCATTAAATCGGGGAACAGATGTCACATTTGCTGCTATGTAAGCTGCAGGTTTGTTCAGGGCTCTGCAATTTTTCTTCTTCAAAGACCTCCTATGTATAAGATGGACCCTGCTCACAGCAGCACGACCCCCCACCCCCTCCCCCGTCAGTAATTTCCGGCAATTTCCACTATTGATCAAAAGTTGTGACATGGGGATTATGGAATAGTCCGCTTTAGGAAGCTCAGCATTCTCTGATTTAGGTGCAGTACCAAACTCCACCACCGTACTATGTGGGGCAGTGTGCCAGCATGGAGTTGAACAGACTGCATCACTTGTGTAATCGTCTCTTCTTTTGCCAACTCTACACAAATTTAAAAAACTGGGGGAGGTTTCTTCCAAAACAGCGCCACCTCTGTCCGCAGGTTGTTTTGAGTCATTGCAGTTTAGCCCTATACAATTGTGAAGATCTGAGCTGCAACATTATACACTACCTGAGGTTAGGAGGTGGTCATGTTGTCCTAATTTTATTTTATTTTTAATTTTTTTAAGTGTTATTCCACTTTCCACACCGCCCCCTAGTGGAGTAAGATAGCAACCATTTTTGGGAACTTTGAGAAATCAGGTGTGCATCAGCTCACCCGGCCAACCGTGACCACTCTACCCACAATGACGACAAGAGGACTGAGTGACGTAAATTGCTAAATATTTAGATTCCTAACCCTATTTTGATGGTTATTAGTATATTTTTAGTATATTACATTACACTTGTGTTAAAGGCGGTCTGTCAGGACCAAAATCTCTCTACAACCAATCGTTGTGCTGTGTGGGGATCTTTCATAGGAGCAGAAATATACCTTTGTGGCCACAAACCCATGAAGCTTCATATGGATAATCCACTTTTTATGGATATGCAAATCAGCCTTCAAGTGCATTGGGGGCGGGTACAACGTGTCTGACTTGCCTACAGACAGCTGCAAGTGCTCCGGTTCACCTCTGGAATTATAGCCATCATTTTGACCGCTAACATTGCCTGTGTTGCTGCGGTCTGTAGCCAAAAATGGCAAATCTGTCTCTCCTCTGTTGCACTTGCAGACTAATTTGCATATTTATATAAAGATGATTATCTCTGTTTTGCTTCATCTGTTTCTGGCCACCAAGGTGTCTTTCTGCTCCTATGAGAGGCCCCTATTCAACGCTACCGTTAGTTTGGGAGGCGTTTTGTACCCGGCATAATCCCTTTAAGGGGTAAATATTTAATCTGCTCGGATGACTTTTGCTGATTCGTGTTTTATATTGAGTCATTGGCTGAGTTTTTAGTGTTAAGCATTTTGCACAGAATAAAATATCAATTCCAATTAAATATTAAACACACAAAACTCTGTGCGGTGCAAAGATTTGTTTGCACTACAAAGTCGTCTGCCGGCGCGAGATCTTCTGAAAACGCAAGCAAAGTGAACATCTGGCGCACGGCTCACAGTGTAAGAGATGCGGATATCTCCCGTCTGTTTTCTTTCGCTTCGGCTTGCAGGTGATTTTGTAAATTCTTGTCACATCTGACACATGACTGGATATTAGCATGACAATAGCGGGGTGTCAGCTGGTACCCGGGGAACACTAAAAGGAACAGTTGTCATGTCAAATAAGGGAACGTTTAACATGTTAAGGATGATTAAATATTAACAATTACCTAGGACTCCTTACAAGCTGATCTGCTGCTTGATGGCCTAACAAAATATTAAGGATTGTAGGTGAAAGCTCTAAAAATTTGTTATAACCTTTTTACTGGTGAACTTGAAGGGACTCATTGAACCAGAAGCCCTCCCAGGCTGGGTAGGAAATGTCCTTTCTAGAATTCCCTCTTTTATGTTTAATGTCACCCATTTACCTAGAAAAAAATCTACTCCAAAGGCCTTTGCAAATGAGCAGAGAAAAATACAAATGGTGGAGGTCTAGTTTTAACAATAAGTGATGTTTATTTGTAATAACTGATAGGAGAAGTTAGTGGAAACAAATACAGTTGTAGCGTACAAGCTAGCGGTCAAAGGACCTGAGGAGCACACCGGCAGCTGTGCCTGTCGAGGGGGATGCGGGAGCATCGGCCGTGTTGTCAGCAGAGGTGGATACGGTGCTCCGTGGTGGATCTGCGTAGATGCTTCAAGAGTGGGTATATCACGGGCTGGACAGGAGGAGCCAAGTGTGGTGTCGGTGTCCAGGCGGTAATGTGTACTCAGTGGTGTATGTACGCAGTATATAAGGGGGAAGGGGGGGGGGGTTGCACTCGTGGATGGCAGAGTGCGAGGGGTCCCTAGTAGGCCCTAATAGGGGCTGAGTGGGAGCCCTAGAAGTCCCTGGTTGGTCCTAAATTCGGGGCGGCGGCCCTAGATGGCCGTCGTCCCGACTGGAACCTGCCCCTGTCCTCGGCCGAGTAACCCTAGTTACGGCGGGGAGGGAAAAGGGGATGTGTGCAGGTTAGGACAAAAGCTGTGGGGATCACAGTAATATGTTGCAGGTAAGAGACAAGTTCAAAGGTAGAATAGTAGGGTGAAGAGGAAAATTCAAATATGAGTTTAAGGTACGAATCCCTTAATGTGGTATATGCTCCACCGACACACAGTGTCCCAGCGCTCACGCAGACAGCATCACTATACTGTCGCCTCCACTGCCAGTGCACCTACCTCTGGAGAACCTCCTTGACCTATACCTAGATCCCAGACTCGCCTCCGGTGCACCCCAACCCAATCCCTCTAGGCATGTTGCTAACTTCCACACCACAAGGGTCTTATTTCCCCTGATGAGCCTATATTCCATAGGTGAAACATGGCATGTAGGGAAGAATGACCTCACCAATGCATGGTGTAACTTGTCGCACGACTCGCACCACGCACAGTCATATACCACATTAAGGGATTCGTACCTTAAACTCATATTTGAATTTTCCTCTTCACCCTACTATTCTACCTTTGAACTTGTCTCTTACCTGCAACATATTACTGTGATCCCCACAGCTTTTGTCCTAACCTGCACACATCCCCTTTTCCCTCCCCGCCGTAACTAGGGTTACTCGGCCGAGGACAGGGGCAGGTTCCAGTCGGGACGACGGCCATCTAGGGCCGCCGCCCCGAATTTAGGACCAACCAGGGACTTCTAGGGCTCCCACTCAGCCCCTATTAGGGCCTACTAGGGACCCCTCGCACTCTGCCATCCACGAGTGCAACCCCCCCCCCTTCCCCCTTATATACTGCGTACATACACCACTGAGTACACATTACCGCCTGGACACCGACACCACACTTGGCTCCTCCTGTCCAGCCCGTGATATACCCACTCTTGAAGCATCTACGCAGATCCACCACGGAGCACCGTATCCACCTCTGCTGACAACACGGCCGATGCTCCCGCATCCCCCTCGACAGGCACAGCTGCCGGTGTGCTCCTCAGGTCCTTTGACCGCTAGCTTGTACGCTACAACTGTATTTGTTTCCACTAACTTCTCCTATCAGTTATTACAAATAAACATCACTTATTGTTAAAACTAGACCTCCACCATTTGTATTTTTCTCTAAGCTTTATAAGGTGGACGGGGTTGGGCACCCACGTTACCCACCCATTGTACTTTTCTTCCTTTGCAAATGAGCAGAAACGAGTCATCTTTTGCCTGAGACGAGACAAGTTTGGAGGCTGCAGGTGGGAGGTCACTTCAGCTATTTTCTGTTCTATAGCACCTAGAAACCTGCTGCTTGTGTCATATTAAAGATAATAATCTCATCTTTCAGGTCTCCTGTACAGAACCAGAGATACAGGCAGTTATAGATAAGATCCAGTTCCTGTCCATTTCTTTAACTCATATTTCCATTTGTCTTTAACTGCCTGCATCTGCAGTTTTGTAGCCCAAAGAACCACACCAAGAGCATGTTTCTAGGTACTAAAGGACTGAAGATGGGGGCATCTAAAGTGACACAACCCCCAGCCTCTAAACTTGACTCCTCTCGGGCAAAATGTGACTCTTCTCTGCTCATTTTTATAGCTGTAGCAGAAGCTACACTGTCTGCAGGGAGCACAGCAATGGGAGGATACACACCAGAAGCTACACTGTCTGCAGGGAGCACAGGGTACAGCAGTGTGAGGACATACCCAAAGAAGCTACAATCCTTTAATTTGGATCCCTATTTCACAGTCCTGCTGCTACTTACACACCCGCACACACACACACAGGTATGATTACACATCTCTCCATGGCCAATGCCCAAGACCGTCTGCAGGGATCACCGCAGTGGGAGGATACACCCCAGAAGCTACAATCCTGGAATATAAATCCATATATCACAGTCCTGCTGCTACTTACACACCCGCACACACACACACAGGTATGATTACACATCTCTCCATGGCCAATGCCCAAGACCGTCTGCAGGGATCACCGCAGTGGGAGGATACACCCCAGAAGCTACAATCCTGGAATATAAATCCATATATCACAGTCCTGCTGCTACTTACACACCCGCACACACACACACAGGTATGATTACACATCTCTCCATGGCCAATGCCCAACACGCAGTGGGAGGATACACCCCAGAAGCTACAATCCTGGAATATAAATCCATATATCACAGTCCTGCTGCTACTAACATACTCTAAGATATGATTACACAGATCTCCAGGGACCATGCCTAACACATGGTCAGGTCAGAATTGCTGAAATTTTTCCATTTTATTAGTTTTCCTTTTACAACAGATGTAGATGAGGGAAAGGTTCTGGAGCAGGTGTGAAAACAAGAGCAGCGGATGGAGGTGCCTTCTGCCACGGGGCCTCCATGACTGCTCTGTGCTCCATTGTCTGGGCCGGTCGTGTCATCTGTGCGGCCACTGAGCCGCGTCTGAGACGTAACCTCTCCACAACGCACAAGTAGGTTAAGAGGCAGTGACCAGAACAGAGATGTGACTGTAAATGGAGTGGATGAAGCCTCTGGTGAAAGGCCGGTCAGGGACAACAGGCTGGGGCCCCCATGCTGGGGGTGGGGGGGGCCCTCCAAGGTCAAGTATGAAATATCCTTTCTAGAATCCCCTCTTTTATGTGATATCCTACCTGTTTACCCAGAAAACAAATCTACTCCAAAGTCACATGCAAATGAACAGAGACGAGTCATCTTTTTCCTGAGACAAGTCAAGTTTAGAGGCTGGGGGTGGGGGGCTAGGTACACCCAGGCCATGGTGCTTGAGGGACCCCATTGTTTTAGAATTATGTCTCTTCTGAGGAGTGAACCAAGACATCAGTCTATGCGCGGAAAGTTTTATATGTCGGTTTTGTCCCATCCTGGGAAAGCTGGGTGACAACATGGAAACATCAGTAGAACAGGTTCTATTCATAATGTCGTCTACAGCGGCCTACCTCTCCGATCTGATCCGGTCACAGACGTCACTGTCTATTGTTTTCCACATTTGCATTGTAAATAACGTAAGCGGGGGCGTCAGACACTGCGAACATCAACGGTAAACATGAAGTTTTACATGTGAAAGAAAACGTAACATTTTTTTTATTTATTTTGTAAATTGCGCATTTTACTCATTCACGGTAAATGTTTTTGGGTGAACAGCTCCACCTAGTGGTCACTATCGGTAGTTGATGTTTTTGCTGTGTGTGTGTATGGCAGGGATGTATTTTTGTTGTGGTTTTTTTCTTCATAGAATAACTACAAGCTCTTCAGTACATAAGACGCACATGTGGCAGCTTCTTAAAGGGATGATCCTTGTTGTTGTTAATTTTCGATACATTTTGTTTACCGACAGGAACGTGGGTAAAGAGCAGCATCGGAATCATCCAGCAGGAAGGGCACCAATTGACGTGGACGTACATCGCCCCGCAGATGGGATACTGGGTCGCCGCCATGTCTCCTTCAAACCCAGGTGAGAAAATGGAAGGTAAAAACCATCCTTAAAGGGGTTGTCCACTTTCAGCAAATAACTGATATTGCTTGTGTAATGAAAAATTTTCCAGTATACTTTTCCAATAAAATTGTATCAATGATTTGCTGAAAGTGGACAACCCCTTTAATTGTCCTCCACTATTTTACTTAAAGGAATACTACCATCAAAATCCATCCTGATAAACCAGGGACTCTTAGATAAGGGGTACGGAGGGTCTCCGTTATGAGGAAGATTAAAACAACTAGATTTATTAAGTCTGGAAAAGAGACGACTACGAGGGGACATGATTAATGTATATAAATATATGAATGGTCCATACAAACAATATGGTGGAAAGTTGTTCCAGATTAAATCAAATCAAAAGACGAGGCGGCACTGTCTCCGTCTGGAGGTGCCAAACCTTGTAGAGGCGCACACCCCTAACACCTGGTTGTCAATTGTGTCGGATATTTCCAGGAAACGTAAATACACTACAGATTTGTGAATTGATCCCTTGGCACCAACTTAGTGGGTTTTTTTGTTTTTTTTTTCAGATCCCGTGGTTACACCCGATATCACCAGTTACCACACGTTATTCCTCCTGGCAATATTGGGAGGGATTGTGTTCATCCTCCTGGTTCTCTTCTGTCTCCTGCTGTATTACTGTAGGTAAGTGCCTCTACTAGATACTACTAGGGTTGTACATGTACATTGTATGGGATTTCTGTGTATGTGTAGGGGACGTCAGGCCCTGTACTTGCAATCAGATGGAGTGTGACACCTCTACGTCACCTAATTCTGTCTTATTCTGCAGCAGTTGCTCCTGCTCCTGCAGTTGCTCCTGCACCATAGACTCCAATGACCCTAGAAATGAACCCAAAAACGTGGATCCATTGATCACTAATCGAATAAAGCTGCCTGTCTACAACGCGTCTTCACGCTCCATTCATTAGCAAAAGAGCATCGGAAATTAAATTCCCCTCTCCTCCAGCAGTCTCAGAGACCGCGAATAGAAGTATGGTAGATCCCTGAGCGCTGTGCACAGCAATTTTCACCATTTCCATCGTATTGGAGCGTCAGGACACTTTGCTCTACATGGCACTCCATCATCTAGTGGGAAGGAGGACCCTTCCCCCTCCTCTCAGGGTTGGTAGCAGATAGACCCCCCCCTGTCAGGGTTTGTTTCATGTTTAGACATTACGGGGATAATGAGGTGATCGCTGTGGGTCCGCCTGTTGGGACCTCCATTGATGGTGAGAATCGGGCCCCAGCGGTCTGGAGAACTGTAATTCCGCTCCACTGATGGGTGGAGTGGCTATGACCAAGCGAATGGAGTGCCCAAAATAGATGAACGAGTTCCCCTTTCTACAGATCGTGGGGGTCCCTGCTGGCCCACACCGATCACCTCGTTAAAAAACATCAATTATCTCTGGCTGTGTGTGACACTAAAATTCAGTTTTTTGGCATCACAATTCGGCTCACAGCTTTGACAAAAATCTTGACATTCTGGAACCTTTTTCGGTCCGCCCCCACATGTTTAGAAAGGGACTTTGAAGTCTTGGACACTTCCCTCCTGCGCACACACCTGCATTATGTCAAAATATCTGACACTGAGTTTGTCTATTGTCATTTTTCCACAGTCCTAAAACTGTGTTTTTTTGGTTTACTTAGGAGGAAATGTTTGAAGCCGCGTCATCACCGGAAGCTGCAGCTCACATCTGCTTTGGATTCTTCCAAGAAAGATCAAGCCACATCAATGTCTCACATCAACTTAATTAGCCCCGTCCACATGGAGATGATGTCCTCTAGTGGAGAGGTGGATATGCACACTCCCATGCTTAAGCCTTCATATAATACCTCACGGGACTTCAGCTCGAGAGAAGAGCTGCTCTCTCAAGATGAGAAGAGCCGATTGTCCTTGGATAACCTGACCCCGAGTGGGACTTTGAGACATGTGTACAATAAATCATTGGATCAGTTTATATTGAAGTCCAGAAAATCGGCAGACATCTCAGACGGCTTTGTGTCTCCCATGAAAGACGAGTACCGCCGGAGTTACAACTCTGTCATCTGTCAACCATTGTTTGAAAACAAAGATCCATCTGCAAACCACATCGCGGCAGGAAGCAAGTCAAACCTTCAGGAACAAAGTCACCCCGTGCCTTCTGCTCCTGAACAAGAGCAGGTCATAGACCGACGGCCTAATGAATGTATGATGTCTAGGTCTGTCGACCACCTTGAAAGACCGACCTCTTTCCCCCGTCCAGGTCAACTTATATGTTACAACTCAGTCGATCAGGTAAACGATGGAGTTTACCGGAATGTTTTACCCACGTTGGTTATTCCTGCTCACTACATGAAGCTACCAGGAGAACATCTCATCGTGTCTGCCGAACAACCCTACGAACTAGAACGCCTTCAAGCCGAGCTTCACGCTCAACATCCGCAGCAGGTACAGGCCTCCCAACTTAACGCCCAAGCTATGTCGCAGCAACATCTACAAGATGGCGAAAGCATGGAATGGAGCGGACAAAACACTGTGATGTCTGAGTCGGTTTCGATTCCGGCTTCGTTGAACGACGCAACCATCGCTCAGATCAATGGGGAAATGCAACTGCTGACCGAGAAAGCGTTGATGGAGCTCGGTGGAGGAAGACCCATGCCCCATCCCCGCGCTTGGTTTGTGTCTTTAGATGGCCGGTCGAACGCTCATGTAAGACATTCATACATTGATCTCCAAAGAGCAGGGAAGAACGGGAGTAACGACGCCAGCTTAGACTCTGGCGTTGACATGAACGAACCAAAATCTGGTCGGAAAGGAAGAAGTGAAAAATTTTCAAAGTTTCAACATCATCTATCTTCTCAGCACCCAACCTTACAGGAGCACCAGCAACATGAACAGAAGGTGTCAGACGGCATGGCTTACACACAGCTGGTTTATCTCGAGGATATGGACCAAAGCGGTAGCGAATGTGGGTCGGTGGTGTGTAGCCCTGAGGATAGTAGACCTTTCACTGAGGCACCAGCAAAAAAGAGCTGTGGCCAACTACCCAGCCTTCAGGAAGAGCCTATAAAACGGACTGCAGACTCCTCACCCGTGCCATTAAACAGCCCTGAACACGAGTACTCCAGTCACGACGACGGCTCCGACGACCAAGGAGAGAATAAAAAAAGCCCTTGGCAGAAACGGGAGGAGCGCCCCCTTCTGGCCTTCAACATGAAATGAGTTCCTGGGTTTACGAAATGGAGTAGTTAATTGCCAAATATTTTTAATTTTTTTTTCTTTTGGGAATGCTTACTTTTGTAGGGGGATGGGGGGTCTCTTTGTGAAATCGGACCCGATCTTCGACTAGGCTCACAGAAGGTTTTTTTTTTTTTTCTCGAGGAAATGGATTTTGTGGAAACTTTAGTGAAGAAGTGAGTAGAAGTTAAGTGTAGCACTTCCCCAGCCTTTCTTTTTGTACCGAACTATTAAGAAGTTGACTGTTTCTCGCTAGGTCCTGACCACTAATCTCCCCGTGACGGGAGCGCGTGATGACAAATTGTAGTTTTTTTGAAAAAAACCAATAGTATCACAAAGTTCACTGTATATCTGCAGTCTACAGAGTCGATGTAGACATTACCGGGGAGAAAAACAAGGCTATGCATTGCTGCTTTTACACCGACTGATGTTTTTTGCCTAAACGCCGCTTTTTATTTTAATTTTTTTTTTTAATGAGGCTGTAAAATGATATGGATATATGATATTCATTTTTTTTTACTTTTGTTTGTTTTTAATTTTTAACCTGCTTTTACCTTCTTTTGTAAATGTATTTCTACACAAAAGCTGTGAGCCTGATCTCTCTTTGGTATTAAAAAAAATAATAATAAAAAGCTCTTTTTTTTTTTTTCTACGCAAAACTTGAAAAAGTGCATTGTCCGATTTGTTTCCATAGAATTCGATCCCTATTCTCCAAGTGCCTTTTTTTAAGAAGCTTCCCAAATGTTTAATTCATCCGACTCCATTAGATGATTTTAATTTTTTTTTTCTGATTTATTTAATTTTTTTTTACTTGCATGCACAAGCTTTCACCTCCGCCCCCTTTCCCTCTTCCAATATCAGTATGATGTATGCTCTGTGTACCGTAGAGATCAACGTAGCTGAAAACTAGCAGACATCTAGACCCCCCCCCCCCCACCTAGCGTCACACGCATATTTATGTAAATATGGTTTCTGCTCATTTTGAGAGTTGATTCTACTGCCCCCTGTTGACTTGGAGGGCAGAGAATGTATGACTTTACTCTAACATTCGGAATTGCTGGAATGACTTTTCTGTGCATTCTCTTAAATGCTTGGTTATACAAGAATTATTAAAATAAAACCTTTGAAAACGAATTGTCAGTGACTTATTTTTTATTTTTTTTTCGAACCCGTGTTTAAAATATGGGGTGGGGGTAGTAGTTTGATCCTTGATTTCCGCATGATTTTCATTCATCTGATCTGAACTCTGCATGTCAGTTCAGTTGAGGTAAGAAGGATTCGGGCCATTAACTCTACCTGACACCATGTGAAGATGTCATTAAAGGGAAAAGATCACCAATTTTTACACCACCAAACTAACAATCCTTAGGCCTGGTATAAAATATCCTTTCTAGAATTTCCTCTTTTATGGTAAAACGACATTGCTTCCCTATAAAAAACAAAAAAAAACTCCCCTAAAGTCATGCAAATCAACAGAGAAGAGTCACTTTTCGTCTGCCAGTTGTCAGTTTTAGAGGCTGCAAGGGTAGCGTTGCTTCAAGCGTCCATATCTAGGGCTTTTAGCTAGTATACTGCTTATGGGGCAGATTTATTACATCCCATCGCTGCGTGCCTTCAGTATAATGAACCCCAGCCCCTCTTACTGATGTATCTGGCCCTTAGCTGCTCTGCCATACAATTCTGCTCTAGGCCCTGTCTGGTGTAGGATTGTGCTATTGCCGGTGACCGTTCAGCCCTCCACTCGCCATTGAGGGGGCATAAAGGGGAAAATAATCGCAAGGAATTTCTATTATTTTAGGGCTTGCACTCCAGAAAATGAATAAATAATAATGTCCCCCGTAGGTGCGAATTCAAGCTGCTGATAAAGATCCAATTCCAGTCTTTAATTTCCTGTTTCTTTGATTCTGTAGCACACAGAACCACTATCCACTATGATTTTTGAGATTCCTGTTCTTGGATTGATACCAGAACCATGATTCTAGCTATTTTAGATCCCAAGATAGAAGCTTCTGAAGTGATGCTCTACTCGAGCCTCTATTCGGGCAAAAAGTGTCTCTTCTCAACTCATTTGCATATGACTTTATTGATTATGTTCTTTCTAAGGTTGATGAGTGATATGAAACCTAAAAGGGAAATCTAGAAAGGATTTTCCATACTGCGTGACTGTTCTGTTGAAAATGCTGGTGACAGGTTCCCTTCAAAGTGTTGCCATCACTGTAATTTTTTAGTGAATCACTGGTGCATACGAAAAGTCATCTACCACCAGGATGAAGGATTGTAAACCAAGCACACTGCCATACTGGTGTGTGCACCCCTCTGTCAGGATCTACTCCACTTTTAGCTTCTTATGGAAAAAAGGCTTTAAATATAATGCAAATGAGCCTCAGACTCATTTGTATATTTTTTAAAAAGCCTTTTATTGCAAAAACATGGACATAAGATGCTGAAAGAAGAGCGGATCCTCTCAGAGGGATCACACACCGGTATGTCAGTGTGCTTGGTTTACAATCCTTCATCCTGGTGGTAGATATCCTTTAAAGAGGTTTCCAGGCAGCGGTCTATGTGTTATATAGATCAGATCGGTATCAGATCAGTATCTGTATATCAGGAGACTGTACAGTGGCCATTTCGGGGTACTGCAGCTCCGCAGTTGAATAGGGGCATAACTTATTTTCTCTTGTATGGTTAATATACATGTGTGGCCACTATATTGGCTACTTTTCCACATGTTGTTTGTAATGTGTGAGGGGAAGGATATTGGGTAATTTTACCGATATACATCTAGTAATAGTTCTGCTCCACTTTCCTGATATGTAAAGTTAAACCCCCTGTTATTTTTACCTCATCAATTAGACATTCCTGTCCATAAAATGGCCGCAGATGGAGGGTCATGTGATCTCTGTCCATGAGGAATCACCCTGACAGGACCTTTTATCTTATAATCATGAATATGAAATGGTCCTGGCATGACGATTGTTCATGGACAGTCATAGATCACATGACCCTCCATCTGCGGCCATTTTATGGTCAGGAATGTCTGATTGGTGAAGTAAAAGACAGCAGGCTTCACTTTCCGCTCCAATTTTTTTTTTTGGATGCCCCTAACACACACATTACAGAAAAAAAACATGAGGTAAAGCGGCCTAAAAGACTCGCCGCCTCTTCTGGATCTACTGGTCCTCATTATTTGGAAACCTCTGAGAAGTTCCTGCGGGCGCATTTACAGGATGCGTCGCATTGTGCGTTGCGTTTTTTGACGCATTCCTCTGGCTTTAGCCTTGATTTCATGCTAAGGTTATATTGCGTTTCCACTGTATCTGCTAAAACACAATGTAACCTCAGCATGTGATCAAGGCTGAAGCCAGTGGAATGCGTCAAAAACGGGGCGCACAACGCAACGCATCGTGTGAATGCGCTCTCCCGAGTCGGTATGTATCATGTTCTCATGGCGGCCTGGATTTATGTGTTCCTATTGTTGTACCTTTTTCTCATTATACATGACTTTTGAGTAACTTTTCATTCACATATGCATGTGTCATCCTGCATCGGCGGTGTTCCCATAGTAACTACCTATCTGACGCCACATACGATTATGGTTGTCAGGCTTTGTTTACACATAAATATACATTGCAGCTATGTGTGACTCAGCCTGCAGTGGCTCCACATTACTGCAATCTACTGAATATACTATGTCATACACCCGACATCTGCAGATTGAGGATGTAGCTGTACGGCCTATTGCGTACAAGCGAGTTTGATGCGTTCAATATGGGTCAAACGTACGCATCGTGTGCTTGCTGGAAGGTCCGGCCCGAACGCTCTGCCTCCGGACCAGAGCTCAACATGTTAGTTCAGTGTTCGGGATGGACATCCCAGCAAGCCACGATAAGAGTTTGACGCGAATTGGGTGCATCAAACTCGCTCGTGGGCAATAGGCCTAAAATTTGGAACCAGCAGTTATTGGACAATTAAAGTGGACCTCTCCTGACATGGGGGTTTCCATATGCTTGTATTCCCAATAAAATAACAATTCTCAATGTTGAGTTGTTCCTTTGTTACAGGTATTCTGGGATAAATTGACAAATGGGTGTTACCAGGTGTCTCCTTAGCCTCTACTCGCTCTAATACCTCTGCCATGCACTCCCTCAAGACATCACAGTCATCCAATTCATGTCCATACAATGAGGAGCAGCAGGGGTTTAACTTTAGGGGGTGCAGAGGTTGCGGTTGCACCAGGGCCCAAGAGGTTTAGGGGGCCCTTATGGTGTCACTTTCCCATATGAGAAGACTATTACTATAAACCATACATTATAGTCGTGGGCCTGGCACAGACTTTGCACTGGGGCCCATCAGCTTCTAGTTACACCACTGATTAGCTGTGTATTTGTCTGGTAACGTCGCTGACCAAAGTCAGTCCATTTCATTTTCTGGACCCCAGTGTAGTTGACCCTCTAACAGCTGCAGCCTGCAACTCGGCACCAGACAAAACAATATAACCAAAAGCAGATTTTTTTTAAAGGAGTTGGCCACTGTACCTCATGTTTTTGTAATGTGTCTGTAACTATGGGGTAATTTACCACTATACATCTATTAAAAGTTCTGCCCCACTTGAGGTAAAAGACGGGAGGCTTCACTTTACATATAAAGACTACAAATAGATGCTTATTGGTAAATTACCTCATATCCTGCTCCCCACACTTACAAATACAAAAAAGGTGGTAAAGTGGCCAACCCCTTTAAGCCTGGCAGAATGCTCCCACATCTCCAAAGCTCTGGATCTTTTTACGCTGGTTAGATATGTTTTCTGGGATATGAGCAGCATTTAAAAATGTCACAAAGAGGGGGGGGGGGCATGGATAGTCTGGGATGATCTTTATAGGATTGCACTATACAAGCTTTGTGTAAAAGTCTTTAGTATAGTAGCCAATGTGAACCGTCCTCTCGGAGACGCGTCATTTTTTAATCTCCTCTTTCTTCTGGTTGGTTTATAACAGGACTTTGGTAAAATAGAAATTAATTTCCACTCCGGCTAATTACTACAAAAATAGGAGAAGTCTTCAGAAGTAGAAGACATTTCTATAAGCTTCCCCCCCCCCTTCTGACAAGGGAACCTGAGACGGCAAATTTCTAGGTCACATCATTTAGGTCAAGTGGATTTGAAAGAAGATAGCGGAGGCCTGAGGTATAAAACTGAGCGCAGACAATTTGGATGATGTATGAAGACTAATTTGTATGTGGAGGGGGGTGGGGGTGGTATTTAGGGCGACATTGTCCATAGCAAACAACCATGTCATAGCCTTTGGCTTCACCTGCAGGATTTGATTTTTGTTTTTAGTTGCCCCCTGAGCTGCTGGGAGGAGACGTAGCTGCTGTGACTTCTCACCCCTTTCCTCTCTATAGAATTCTCTCAAATCTAGTTTATTATTTTTAAGGGGGCTCTGCTGGGCATTTTATTACTGAGTGGGGACTCTGCTGGGCATTTTATTACTGAGTGGGGGCTCTGCTGGGCATTTTATTACTGAGTGGGGGCTCTGCTGGGCATTTTATTACTGAGTGGGGGCTCTGCTGGGCATTTTATTACTGAATGGGGGCTCTGCTGGGCATTTTATTACTGAGTGGGGGCTCTGCTGGGCATTTTATTACTGAGTGGGGGCTCTGCTGGGCATTTTATTACTGAGTGGGGACTCTGCTGGGCATTTTATTACTGAGTGGGGGCTTTGCTGGGCATTTTATTACTGAGTGGGGGCTCTGCTGGGCATTTTATTACTGAGGGGGGACTCTGCTGGGCATTTTATTACTGAGTGTGGACTCTGCTGGGCATTTTATTAAATTGTCATAGGGTCCATCAGATGAGTTTTTGTTGTCCCTAACAGGGCCTGCCTGGAGGGTGAGCGCTCACAGCAAATCACCCTTATGACACCCCATGATGATCTTTGCATTTGATATCCTCATGAATTGATGTTTTTGTCTGCATCCTGCCTTATATGACCCCCTGAAGAATCCAGCATAAGGAAGAAATGGGTCAGGGCGGTGGTGTGAATTTAGAGATCAGTATGGGGTACAGCCCTTGTTAGGGCTGGAGTCAATCCAAGGGATATCAGGGATAGTTGTAAATGGGCTAGTGACTAGCACGGTGGCTCAGTGGTTAGCATTATACCCTTGTAGCGCTTGGTTCTTGGGTTCAAGTCCCATCCAGGTCAACATGTGCAAAGATTTTGTATTTTCTCTCTGTGTTTGCGTGGGTTTCCTCCGGGTCCTCCGGTTTCCTCGCACACTCCAAAACATACTGGTAGGATGATTAGATTGTGAGTCCCATTGGGGACAGGGACTGATTTGGCAAACTCTGTGCAGCGCTGCGTAATCTGTGTGCGCTATATAAATACAGGAATTATTATTATTAATGATGGGCCCAGTGGAATGAGCATAGGACACCGTAGTGATGTATTCATTGACTACCCACCCTATTGGACACTGGACCTTCAGGAATAGTAAGACGCATGTTTTTCAGATCCTCGTGTAGGTTTTTTTATACATTTCAATACTAGGTTTCCCAGGAATAGGACCTACTGCCATTTTTGGTAGGTTTGCAAATATAAGACAGCGGGAAGTGACATGGTGGGCACTGCCATACCTGGTGGATGTGCTCTGTGCCCGCCGCATCTGCAAGAAATCTGCTGCTGCTGGGGCATCCCCTGAAAATAAGACCTAGTGCCTCTTTAGGAGCAAAAATTAATATATGACACTGTCTCATTTTCGGGGAAACGGGGTATGTGTGTGGATTCCTGGTGGCTACTGGGATATTGTTTATTGATATTAAACATTGTTTGCATTAGGAGATGAATGGTCCATTGCTGATTTATTGGCTTGTGGCCTGGTTACCTACTCTTTTAATGCATATTGAATAAATAGGTGTAAGTTTTAAATAAATATATCTGTTTTACAAATTTAACTTCCCCACTTACTTGCTTTATGGTGTTTTGATCAAGAGTAAGGACTAGGGTACGTGTAGAGACCCACCCGAGTGGACGATTTTTGTCCATTTTTGGCTTGTTTTTTTATTATCTTATTGAATTGCAGCGGCAGCATTTCCCATCCTAGGCTTATACTCAAGTCAATAAGTAAATAATCCCATGTTTCACGTTTTAGAACAATATTGGGGTCACCCTCTCCCCATGAAACCTCTTTTCCTGCAGCCTTACTCACTTTTGAACCTTCTTCTTGCTTTGCGTCTCAGCTCTACTGTTCCTCAGGGGCGGGGACACTTAACGGAAGCTCCTCCCTCCTTAAGGAGCTTCCCCCATGGGGAAGAGATGCTGGGTTGCTCGCCTAATACATGCTGGTCTCATATTACCTCTGATCTCATCACCTCTGAATATAAAGTGACTTAGTTTGTCCTACCTGTGAGGGTGGCAGTGTCTTATCAGCACCTAAAATCTATCCACGTTATCCATACTGCACATGTTGTAGCATTGTACCCCCTTGCCCCTGGCATGTGCCCACAAGCTGCCATGTGCCAGGCTGATTAATAACAGTATCTCACCCTCTCAGGGATGTTTAGGTGATGGAATTGACTTATTATATCACACATGTCTGGGTACAGTGCGGTTTTTGTGCCGCTCCCCCTGACCACTGTGCCCAGGGCCGCCCTCCCCCTCCCTCTACCAGACAGACGCTGATGACAGCAGTGCGCAGGGCGGGCGCCCTCTGGTGGCTGCAGTGCGGTGTTACAGGCTAGCGCGGAGGAGCAGGAGGCAAGGCGTGCGCTGCGCTGCCTCGCCTGGCCGCCAGGTGTCGCTGTGCGGGATGCATCGCGCCCCGCTGCTGCTCAGTCCTCTCTGTGTGTCTGTGTCGTGATGGCGGAGGACAGTGAGTCGGCGGCCAGCCAGCAGAGCCTGGAGCTGGACGACCAGGACACCTGCGGCATAGACGGCGACAACGAGGACGAGGCCGAGCATGCCAAGGGGTGAGGAGCGGGCGGGCACAGGGAGGACAGGGGCATGTGCCCAGCTCTGCCCGGGAGCAGGGGCCTCCAGAGCTGCCAGCATGTCCGGCCCCAGCACAGGCTCACATGGTGCTGCCCCCTCCTGAGCTGTATCTACCCCCTCCTCTGCTGCATCTACCCCATGCCCCACCTCCTGAGCTGCATCTACCCCCATGCCCCCGTCCTCTGCTGCATCTACCCTCATGCCCCCTCCTCTGCTGCATCTACCCCCATGCCCCCCTCCTCTGCTGCATCTACCCCCATGCCCCCCTCCTCTGCTGCATCTACCCCATGCCCCATCTCCTGAGCTGCATCTACCCCCGTGCCCCCCTCCTCTGCTGCATCTACCCCCATATACACCTCCTCTGCTGCATCTGCCCCCTCCTCTGCTGCATCTGCCCTCGTGCCCACCTCCTGCGCTGCATCTGCCCTCATGCCCACCTCCTGCGCTGCATCTGCCCTTGTGCCCACCTCCTGCGCTGCATCTGCCCTCGTGCCCACCTCCTGCGCTGCATCTGCCCTCGTGCCCACCTCCTGCGCTGCATCTGCCCTCGTGCCCACCTCCTGCGCTGCATCTGCCCTCGTGCCCACCTCCTGCGCTGCATCTGCCCTCGTGCCCACCTCCTGCGCTACACCTGCCCTCGTGCCCACCTCCTGCGCTACACCTGCCCTCGTGCCCCCCTCCTGCGCTGCACCTGCCCTCGTGCCCACCTCCTGCGCTGCATCTGCCCTCGTGCCCCCCTCTTCTGCTGCATCTGCCCTCGTGCCCACCTCCTGCGCTGCATCTGCCCTCGTGCCCACCTCCTGCACTGCATCTGCCCTCGTGCCCACCTACTGCGCTGCATCTGCCCTCGTGCCCCCCTCCTGCGCTGCATCTGCCCTCGTGCCCACCTCCTGCGCTGCATCTGCCCTCGTGCCCACCTCCTGCGCTGCATCTGCCCTCGTGCCCCCCTCTTCTGCTGCATCTGCCCTCGTGCCCCCCTCTTCTGCTGCATCTGCCCTCGTGCCCACCTCCTGCGCTGCATCTGCCCTCGTGCCCACCTACTGCGCTGCATCTGCCCTCGTGCCCCCCTCCTGCGCTGCATCTGCCCTCGTGCCCCCCTCCTGCGCTGCATCTGCCCTCGTGCCCCCCTCCTGCGCTGCATCTGCCCTCGTGCCCCCCTCCTGCGCTGCATCTGCCCTCGTGCCCACCTCCTGCGCTGCATCTGCCCTCGTGCCCCCCTCCTGCGCTGCATCTGCCCTCGTGCCCACTTCCTGCGTGTGTAATTTTCCTCTATGCCCATCCCTAGCATGTGGTTACCACCTGTTGTGCCCTTATGCCAACCCATGCCAACACCTTGATACTTGATGCACCCACCTACTGTCCAAATGCATTTCTCCGCTGCCAAGTCATTGTGCATATTCTCTGCCTTGGTGCCCACCTATTATGCATGTGCCCCCATTCTTCCTATTGTCACCCTTGGCCTGCCCTGGTGCCCACTTATTGCACACCTGACCTGATGACCACCTGAATGTGCTGCTGCATTGTACCCTCCTTGCTGCGGTGCCCACAGCCTGGGGTCTCTATAGGCTTGGATGATGAGGGCACCCTGTAGCGGGGGCACTGCCATCCTCCGCCCCGGGCCACGCTCTCACAGACGGCACAGGCCGTGACTTTCCATCTCTCTGCCACCTGCTCTTTGCTCTCATTTATTTCCAGGAAATCTCTTGCTGAGCCGAGGTCACCCCTGTCCAGACAGCAGCCCCCTCCCCCCAAAAATATGGGCACCTCTGCGGGTCCCTGGGTGCTTTACCCTTTAGCTAGAGAACAGTCCTGTGAACTGTTGTATCTCCCCAACTGATGTAAATAGCATCCTGTGTCTGCTGGGAGTTGTAGTCCTACAACCACATTGTATTATTTTCTGATAACTTTAAAGGGAACCCGTCACCACTATTTTCACAAATACAGCTAGTGACAGGTTCCTATAGAGCTCTAATAACTATTTGACACCCTGCTTGTAGCTAAAAATTATGCCCCTGAGATTCCCATATATTCAACTTTATAGTTTTATCTGGTAACTAAGCATGGCTACATGTAGTCCAGGTGGGCGTGGCCTCCTCGGGCTGAATCCAGCAGCTCCTCCCCATCCCTATCTCTGTATGCTGCTATAATGTCATGTGACCAGGGTGACATCATCGCAGGTCCTATAGCTTTTGTAGCATTAGAAGCTGTACACTAAGCATATATGTCATGAAATCACAGCATATTTTATCACATGAAATCACAGCAGCCTGCATGGAGAGGAGTAGAAGTCCATGGAGGCTGCTGTGATGGTTTTATGTGGTCAGATATGTACATGGGGTATAGTTTTCATATTAAGTAGCTCAAGGACCTTTGATGATGTCACCCTGGTCACATGACATTAGGCCACGCCCCCGTGGACTAGCTCCAAAGCTGCATAGATACCAGGCAAGATTATAACTCTGATTTTATGGGGATCTGAGGGGAACAATTTTTAGCTAAAAGCAGGGTGTCAGATAGTTATTAGAGCTCTATGGGAACCTGCCACTACCTGTATTTGTGAAAATAGTGGTGACGGGTTCCCTTTAAGGGCTCATTCAGACGGCGTATCCGAAAAATTGGACTTGTGATATCCGTATTATTAACGTCCGCGAGGAAACAGAACAGTTTCTCATCTATTTTCTGCTCTGCCCGTTTGTTGCCTGGCATACAGGTTGAGTTACATCCTGTATTACACTCCAGAACTGCACTCACTATTCTGCTGCTGGTGCAGTCACTGTGTACATACATGACATTACTTATCCTGTACTGATCCTGAGTAACATCCTGTATTATACCCCAGAGCTGCACTCACTATCTGCTGCTGGTGCAGTCACTGTGTACATACATGACATTACTTATCCTGTACTGATCCTGAGTTACATCCTGTATTATACTCCAGAACTGCACTCACTATTCTGCTGCTGGTGCAGTCACTGTGTACATACATGACATTACTTATCCTGTACTGATCCTGAGTAACATCCTGTATTATACCCCAGAGCTGCACTCACTATCTGCTGCTGGTGCAGTCACTGTGTACATACATGACATTACTTATCCTGTACTGATCCTGAGTTACATCCTGTATTATACCCCAGAGCTGCACTCACTATTCTGCTGCTGGTGCAGTCACTGTGTACATACATGACATTACTTATCCTGCACTGATCCAGAGTTACATCCTGTATTATACCCCAGAGCTGCACTCACTATTCTGCTGCTGGTGCAGTCACTGTGTACATACATGACATTACTTATCCTGCACTGATCCAGAGTTACATCCTGTATTATACCCCAGAGCTGCACTCACTATTCTGCTGCTGGTGCTGTCACTGTGTACATACATGACATTACTTATCCTGCACTGATCCAGAGTTACATCCTGTATTATACCCCAGAGCTGCACTCACTATTCTGCTGCTGGTGCAGTCACTGTGTACATACATGACATTACTTATCCTGTACTGATCCTGAGTTATATCCTGTATTATACCCCAGAGCTGCACTCACTATTCTGCTGCTGGTGCAGTCACTGTGTACATACATGACATTACTTATCCTGTACTGATCCTGAGTTACATCCTGTATTATACTCCTGAGCTGCACTCACTATTCTGCTGCTGGTGCAGTCACTGTGTACATACATGCCATTACTTATCCTGCACTGATCCTGAGTTAAATCCTGTATTATACCCAGAGCTGCACTCACTATTCTGCTGCTGGTGCAGTCACTGTGTACATACATGACATTACTTATCCTGTACTGATCCTGAGTTACATCCTGTATTATACCCCAGAGCTGCACTCACTATTCTGCTGCTGGTGCAGTCACTGTGTACATACATGACATTACTTATCCTGCACTGATCCAGAGTTACATCCTGTATTATACCCCAGAGCTGCACTCACTATTCTGCTGCTGGTGCAGTCACTGTGTACATACATGACATTACTTATCCTGCACTGATCCAGAGTTACATCCTGTATTATACCCCAGAGCTGCACTCACTATTCTGCTGCTGGTGCAGTCACTGTGTGCATACATGACATTACTTATTCTGTACTGATCCTGAGTTACATCTTGTATTATACTCCAGAGCTGCACTCACTATTCTACTGCTGGTGCAGTCACTGTGTACATACATGACATTACTTATCCTGTACTGATCCTGAGTTACATCCTGTATTATACCCCAGAGCTGCACTCACTATTCTACTGCTGGTGCAGTCACTGTGTACATACATGACATTACTTATCCTGTACTGATCCTGAGTTATATCCTGTATTATACCCCAGAGCTGCACTCACTATTCTGCTGCTGGTGCAGTCACTGTGTACATACATGACATTACTTATCCTGTACTGATCCTGAGTTACATCCTGTATTATACTCCTGAGCTGCACTCACTATTCTGCTGCTGGTGCAGTCACTGTGTACATACATGCCATTACTTATCCTGTACTGATCCTGAGTTACATCCTGTATTATACCCAGAGCTGCACTCACTATTCTGCTGCTGGTGCAGTCACTGTGTACATACATGACATTACTTATCCTGTACTGATCCTGAGTTACATCCTGTATTATACCCCAGAGCTGCACTCACTATTCTGCTGCTGGTGCAGTCACTGTGTACATACATGACATTACTTATCCTGTACTGATCCTGAGTTACATCCTGTATTATACTCCTGAGCTGCACTCACTATTCTGCTGCTGGTGCAGTCACTGTGTACATACATGACATTACTTATCCTGTACTGATCCTGAGTTACATCCTGTATTATACTCCTGAGCTGCACTCACTATTCTGCTGCTGGTGCAGTCACTGTGTACATACATGACATTACTTATCCTGTACTGATCCTGAGTTACATCCTGTATTATACTCCAGAGCTGTACTTACTATTCTGCTGCTGGTGCAGTCACTGTGTACATACATGACATTACTTATCCTGTACTGATCCTGAGTTACATCCTGTATTATACCCAGATCTGCACTCACTATTCTGCTGCTGGTGCAGTCACTGTGTACATACATGACATTACTTATCCTGTACTAATCCTGAGTTACATCCTGTATTATACTCCAGAGCTGCACTCACTATTCTGCTGCTGGTGCAGTCACTGTGTACATACATGACATTACTTATCCTGTACTGATCCTGAGTTACATCCTGTATTATACTCCAGAGCTGCACCCACTATTCTGCTGCTGGTGCAGTCACTGTGTACATACATGACATTACTTATCCTGTACTGATCCTGAGTTACATCCTGTATTATACCCCAGAGCTGCACTCACTATTCTGCTGCTGGTGCAGTCACTGTGTACATACATGACATTACTTATCCTGTACTGATCCTGTGTTACATCCTGTATTATACCCCAGAGCTGCACTCACTATTCTGCTGCTGGTGCAGTCACTGTGTACATACATGACATTACTTATCCTGCACTGATCCAGAGTTACATCCTGTATTATACTCCAGAGCTGCACTCACTATTCTGCTGCTGGTGCTGTCACTGTGTACATACATGACATTACTTATCCTGTACTGATCCTGAGTTACATCCTGTATTATACTCCTGAGCTGCACTCACTATTCTGCTGCTGGTGCAGTCACTGTGTACATACATGCCATTACTTATCCTGTACTGATCCTGAGTTACATCCTGTATTATACCCAGAGCTGCACTCACTATTCTGCTGCTGGTGCAGTCACTGTGTACATACATGACATTACTTATCCTGTACTGATCCTGAGTTACATCCTGTATTATACCCCAGAGCTGCACTCACTATTCTGCTGCTGGTGCAGTCACTGTGTACATACATGACATTACTTATCCTGCACTGATCCTGAGTTATATCCTGTATTATACCCCAGAGCTGCACTCACTATTCTGCTGCTGGTGCAGTCACTGTGTACATACATGACATTACTTATCCTGTACTGATCCTGAGTTACATCCTGTATTATACCCCAGAGCTGCACTCACTATTCTGCTGCTGGTGCAGTCACTGTGTACATACATGACATTACTTATCCTGTACTGATCCTGAGTTATATCCTGTATTATACCCCAGAGCTGCACTCACTATTCTGCTGCTGGTGCAGTCACTGTGTACATACATGACATTACTTATCCTGTACTGATCCTGAGTTACATCCTGTATTATACTCCTGAGCTGCACTCACTATTCTGCTGCTGGTGCAGTCACTGTGTACATACATGCCATTACTTATCCTGTACTGATCCTGAGTTACATCCTGTATTATACCCAGAGCTGCACTCACTATTCTGCTGCTGGTGCAGTCACTGTGTACATACATGACATTACTTATCCTGTACTGATCCTGAGTTACATCCTGTATTATACCCCAGAGCTGCACTCACTATTCTGCTGCTGGTGCAGTCACTGTGTACATACATGACATTACTTATCCTGTACTGATCCTGAGTTACATCCTGTATTATACTCCTGAGCTGCACTCACTATTCTGCTGCTGGTGCAGTCACTGTGTACATACATGACATTACTTATCCTGTACTGATCCTGAGTTACATCCTGTATTATACTCCTGAGCTGCACTCACTATTCTGCTGGTGCAGTCACTGTGTACATACATGACATTACTTATCCTGTACTGATCCTGAGTTACATCCTGTATTATATTCCAGAGCTGTACTTACTATTCTGCTGCTGGTGCAGTCACTGTGTACATACATGACATTACTTATCCTGTACTGATCCTGAGTTACATCCTGTATTATACCCAGATCTGCACTCACTATTCTGCTGCTGGTGCAGTCACTGTGTACATACATGACATTACTTATCCTGTACTGATCCTGAGTTACATCCTGTATTATACTCCAGAGCTGCACTCACTATTCTGCTGCTGGTGCAGTCACTGTGTACATACATGACATTACTTATCCTGTACTGATCCTGAGTTACATCCTGTATTATACTCCAGAGCTGCACCCACTATTCTGCTGCTGGTGCAGTCACTGTGTACATACATGACATTACTTATCCTGTACTGATCCTGAGTTACATCCTGTATTATACCCCAGAGCTGCACTCACTATTCTGCTGCTGGTGCAGTCACTGTGTACATACATGACATTACTTATCCTGTACTGATCCTGAGTTACATCCTGTATTATACTCCAGAGCTGCACTCACTATTCTGCTGGTGGTGCAGTCACTGTGTACATACATGACATTACTTATGCTGTACTGATCCTGAGTTACATCCTGTATTATACCCCAGAGCTGCACTCACTATTCTGCTGCTGGTGCAGTCACTGTGTACATACATGACATTACTTATCCTGCACTGATCCAGAGTTACATCCTGTATTATACCCCAGAGCTGCACTCACTATTCTGCTGCTGGTGCAGTCACTGTGTGCATACATGACATTACTTATTCTGTACTGATCCTGAGTTACATCTTGTATTATACTCCAGAGCTGCACTCACTATTCTACTGCTGGTGCAGTCACTGTGTACATACATGACATTACTTATCCTGTACTGATCCTGAGTTACATCCTGTATTATACCCCAGAGCTGCACTCACTATTCTACTGCTGGTGCAGTCACTGTGTACATACATGACATTACTTATCCTGTACTGATCCTGAGTTATATCCTGTATTATACCCCAGAGCTGCACTCACTATTCTGCTGCTGGTGCAGTCACTGTGTACATACATGACATTACTTATCCTGCACTGATCCTGAGTTATATCCTGTATTATACCCCAGAGCTGCACTCACTATTCTGCTGCTGGTGCAGTCACTGTGTACATACATGACATTACTTATCCTGTACTAATCCTGAGTTACATCCTGTATTATACTCCAGAGCTGCACTCACTATTCTGCTGCTGGTGCAGTCACTGTGTACATACATGACATTACTTATCCTGTACTGATCCTGAGTTACATCCTGTATTATACTCCAGAGCTGCACCCACTATTCTGCTGCTGGTGCAGTCACTGTGTACATACATGACATTACTTATCCTGTACTGATCCTGAGTTACATCCTGTATTATACCCCAGAGCTGCACTCACTATTCTGCTGCTGGTGCAGTCACTGTGTACATACATGACATTACTTATCCTGTACTGATCCTGTGTTACATCCTGTATTATACCCCAGAGCTGCACTCACTATTCTGCTGCTGGTGCAGTCACTGTGTACATACATGACATTACTTATCCTGCACTGATCCAGAGTTACATCCTGTATTATACTCCAGAGCTGCACTCACTATTCTGCTGCTGGTGCTGTCACTGTGTACATACATGACATTACTTATCCTGTACTGATCCTGAGTTACATCCTGTATTATACTCCTGAGCTGCACTCACTATTCTGCTGCTGGTGCAGTCACTGTGTACATACATGCCATTACTTATCCTGTACTGATCCTGAGTTACATCCTGTATTATACCCAGAGCTGCACTCACTATTCTGCTGCTGGTGCAGTCACTGTGTACATACATGACATTACTTATCCTGTACTGATCCTGAGTTACATCCTGTATTATACCCCAGAGCTGCACTCACTATTCTGCTGCTGGTGCAGTCACTGTGTACATACATGACATTACTTATCCTGCACTGATCCTGAGTTATATCCTGTATTATACCCCAGAGCTGCACTCACTATTCTGCTGCTGGTGCAGTCACTGTGTACATACATGACATTACTTATCCTGTACTGATCCTGAGTTACATCCTGTATTATACCCCAGAGCTGCACTCACTATTCTGCTGCTGGTGCAGTCACTGTGTACATACATGACATTACTTATCCTGTACTGATCCTGAGTTACATCCTGTATTATACTCCAGAGCTGCACTCACTATTCTGCTGCTGGTGCAGTCACTGTGTACATACATGACATTACTTATGCTGTACTGATCCTGAGTTACATCCTGTATTATACTCCAGAGCTGCACTCACTATTCTGCTGCTGGTGCAGTCACTGTGTACATACATGACATTACTTATCCTGTACTGATCCTGAGTTACATCCTGTATTATACTCCTGAGCTGCACTCACTATTCTGCTGCTGGTGCAGTCACTGTGTACATACATGACATTACTTATCCTGTACTGATCCTGAGTTATATCCTGTATTATACCCCAGAGCTGCACTCACTATTCTGCTGCTGGTGCAGTCACTGTGTACATACATGACATTACTTATCCTGTACTGATCCTGAGTTACATCCTGTATTATACTCCTGAGCTGCACTCACTATTCTGCTGCTGGTGCAGTCACTGTGTACATACATGACATTACTTATCCTGTACTGATCCTGAGTTACATCCTGTATTATACCCCAGAGCTGCACTCACTATTCTGCTGCTGGTGCAGTCACTGTGTACATACATGACATTACTTATCCTGTACTGATCCTGAGTTACATCCTGTATTATACTCCAGAGCTGCACTCACTATTCTGCTGGTGCAGTCACTGTGTACATACATGACATTACTTATCCTGTACTGATCCTGAGTTACATCCTGTATTATACTCTAGAGATGCACTCACTATTCTGCTGGTGCAGTCACTGTGTACATACATGACATTACTTATCCTGTATTGATCCTGAGTTACATCCTGTATTATACTCCAGAGCTGCACTCACTATTCTGCTGCTGGTGCAGTCACTGTGTACGTACATGACATTACTTATCCTGTACTGATCCTGAGTTACATCCTGTATTATACTTCAGAGCTGCACTCACTATTCTGCTGCTGGTGCAGTCACTGTATACATACATGACATTACTTATCCTGTACTGATCCTGAGTTACACCCTGTATTATACTCCAGAGCTGCACTCACTATTCTGCTGCTGGTGCAGTCACTGTGTACATACATGACATTACTTATCCTGTACTGATCCTGAGTTACATCCTGTATTACACTCCAGAGCTGCACTCACTATTCTGCTGCTGGTGCAGTCACTGTGTACATACATGTCATTACTTATCCTGTACTGATCCTGAGTTACATCCTGTATTATACCCCAGAGCTGCACTCACTATTCTGCTGCTGGTGCAGTCACTGTGTACATACATGACATTACTTATCCTGTACTGATCCTGAGTTACATCCTGTGTTATACTCCAGAGCTGCACTCACTATTCTGCTGCTGGTGCAGTCACTGTGTACATACATGACATTACTTATCCTGTACTGATCCTGAGTTACATCCTGTATTATACTCCAGAGCTGCACTCACTATTCTGCTGGTGGTGCAGTCACTGTGTACATACATGACATTACTTATCCTGTACTGATCCTGAGTTACATCCTGTAGATCTTTTATTTTATATAAAAGTAAAAAACATAACAATACAAACAAAACATAATATACACTATATACAAATTCTTACCTGCTGGTCCAGCCCCATTCATACCTAGCAAAAATAATAACTTACAATACACCAAAATGAATAAACACCAAATACCACAACCCCCACCCAACCGATTATTACATCCTAAACCAAACCAATAACAAACACAAGCCACACCCACAAATAAACATAAATGACCATAAATATACATAAATATACATAAACCCACCCCACACCCTCTAATAACAAACCACCCCACACCCATTTTTTTTTTTTTTTTTTTTAAATATATATAATAACAAACACAGAATACACACAACACTACACTAAACTAAATCCCTCGCCCGCACCCTCCCCTTCCCCCCAGACACTGGTCTAACGTCCAAAGTTTGCGTTAAGTAGTCCAGACCAGTGCCCAGGGTTATAGAGTCCAAGGTCAGTTCATAAGTCCACCACTATCACCCCCCTCCCAACCTAACACTATGTCCCAAACCCAACTATATACAATATATACAGTAATTACAACATAACATAAAGAAAACAGAATACAAATAAAGTCTAAACAACATCAATCAAAACCACATAAAGCCCAGGTTCGGCGCCTGCAAGCCCTACATCACTACATGCTCAGATACAAAACAAAAATCTACTGTGCAGCATCAGCCCAACACCAGGAGAGGAGATGACAGACTAAGGGACACTAAAGGAGAACCCCCTCCAAAGGAGAGAGGCCCTCCCCGTGCCCAGCCTTTCATACTCCAGAGAGCGCACCTTCACCAGGTCACCCAGAATGTTCCTAACCACCTCATCCACCGGGAGGATTTTACGCTGCGTCGAAACTAAGCACCGTGCGTTCCACGTGTGGTACCTGACCACTAGGCTAACTAGAAATAACGTGCAGCGGTCCCGGCCACCCAGGCCTCTGAATGCTCCATAGGCCCACTCCGCATAGGAGAGACCGGCCAACCCGGGCCAATGGATGGAAGCGCCCACCCGGTTGTACACCTCTGTGTTAAAGGGGCACTGAAGCAGGAAGTGGTCCATGCTCTCCAGCAGGCCACCGCACTCCTCCCGGGGACAACCCCTTTCCTCAGAGCTCCTACACTTCAGATTGTCCCTCACACACAGCTTTCCATGGAAGCAGCGCCAAGTCACGTCCCAAAACTTCAAGGGGATCCTGATGGAATTCAATAAACTCAAACCCACCCTCAGATCCCGACTTGGGCAATCCCTGAGGGCCAGAGGCTTCTGGAAATGGGTCAACAGAACCCTTTTGTCAAGGATTTTCCTCGACATGGTCCTGATCTCCCACATTCCCAGACCCCACCGGCGAATCACCTTCAGAACCGGGGTAGCGTAAGCCGGAAGATGCCCATGCGGTGTACGGAGATCCTTCACTTGCCCTCCTGTCTTCCATTCCTGGAAGAAAGGCCGAAACCATCCCCTGCAGGAGTATACCCACGGAGGAGCCCTCTCTTTCCAGAGGTTTGCGATATTGATCTTAAGAAAGGTATTCACTAGGAACACCACAGGGTTGACCATACACAACCCTCCTTGTCTCCTCGTGCGGTAAGTAACCTCCCTCTTGATTAGGTTCAGCCTATTCCCCCATAACAGCTGGAAGAACAGACTGTACACCCGAGTCCAGAGGGGTTCTGGCAACATGCACACACTGCCCAGATATATCAGCAGCGGGAGCAGGTAAGTTTTGATCAGATTAACCCTTTCTCTGAGGGTCAAAGACCAACCCTTCCACTGGTCCACCTTCTGAGCGGCGATCTTAAGCCTGCCGTCCCAGTTTTGCATGGGGTAATCCCCCTGGCCGAATTCGATGCCGAGAACTTTGGCGGAGTCCTGGGGCCCTGGAAGAGTGTCCGGAAGATCAAAGCCTGGATCCCCCTCTCCCAGCCAGAGACTCTCACACTTATCCCGGTTGATCTTGGACCCAGAAACCTCTGAGTAGCGGTCAACCTCTGACATCACCCATTGCGCCTCCCCTCCCGAGGACACGAAAACGGTGACATCATCAGCATACGCTACCACCCTTAGAGTGGCTTCCGGTGCTGCCCGATCCATCCCGACTCCCACCAACGGCCCACGATCAACCCTCCTAAGGAATGGGTCAATCGCGAACACGTATAAAAGTGGGCTCAGAGGACAACCCTGGCGAACACCAGACCCGACCTCAAAAGAGCGGCCAATCCAACCGTTCACAAGCGGGAAACTCTCTGCCCCTGCGTACAAAACTTTCAGCCAATTGACAAACTCCCCAGGCAGGCCATACCTCAGAAGGACAGACCAGAGGTACTCGTGGTTAACCCGATCAAACGCTTTTGCCTGATCCAAGGACAGCAAGTACCCCTTCCAGTTACCAGCCCTGCCCTGCTCCACTGCCTCCCGAACACAAAGCACAGCACTAAATGTACTGCGGCCTGGAACAGAGCAATGCTGGGTCCCCGAAAGGAGCCGGGGCGCAAACTGCACCAGCCGATTAAACAGCACCTTTGCCAAAACCTTTCTGTCCGCATTGAGAAGCGCTATGGGACGCCAGTTCTCAATACGAGATCGGTCCTTACCCTTTGACAGGATGATCAGGGCTGACCTCCTCATTGACTTCGGCAGAGCGCCCGAGGAAAGACACTCATTGAATACCTCAGTCAAGAGAGGAACCAAGGCGTCCTTAAAGGTCTTATAAAACTCAGATGTTAAGCCATCCGGGCCTGGCGATTTCTTGAGGGCGAGCCCTTCAATCGCCCGGCTGACTTCCTCTTCCCTGATCATCTCTGTCAAAACATCAAGAGAGGGGTCTACTCCTGGCTCAGGGACAGTTTCAGCCAGGAAACCCGACATCACATCCCGATCTAGATCCTTCCTGCCCAAGAGGTGCGAGTAGAAGGATCTGATGACCTCCAGAATCCCTGATCTGGACCTTTTCAGGGATCCCGTACTGTCAACCAGTCCCGTGGCAACTTTACCATTCACTGACATCTTGCAGTTTCTGTAAGGGTCGGGCGAGCGGTATTTCCCGTAATCCCTCTCAAAAACCAAAGATGCGTGTCTATCGTACTGACACCTCTTCAGCAAGGATTTCACTCTGGAGATGTCCTCACGACTACCTCCAGTCGAGACGAGATGCTCGAGTTTCCTCCTCAGGCCCTGATACAGGCGGTACCTGTCCAGGCTCCTGAGGCTCGAGAGCTGGCGGAAGAATCTCGCCACCCTTTTCTTGAGCATCTCCCACCACTCTGACTTACTGCTACAAAGGCCCAGCAATGGTACCTGGCTCTGAAGAAAGTCCTCAAAGGATTGTCTTATCTCTGCTTCTTCCAGGAGAGACGAATTGAGCTTCCAGTAGCCTCTTCCCATCCGGGGGGTCTCTGTAACATTCAGAGAAAACAAAATTAAACAGTGGTCGGAGAACTCCACCTCAACAACGGACACTGCTGAAGAGATGGCTTCCTCCTTTAAATAAAACCTGTCTATTCTAGACCTGCAGCTACCCCTATAATAGGTGAACCCCGCGTGGCCTGGGGTGTGCCGGATGTGGACATCCACCAGGCGAGCCTCACTAGCTATGCTATTAAGAGCGACGCTATCATAAGTCAGCTTGTCTCTGGAACCTCCCCTATCCTGGGACCTCGTGACAGCATTGAAGTCCCCTCCAAAGACCACCTGCCGACTTGTAAAAAGGTAGGGCTTGATCCTCATAAAGAGACACTTCCTGTCCCACTTGGACTGGGGACCATAGATGTTAATTAGACGAAGTTCTTGTCCCTTCATGAGGACATCCAGGATCAGGCACCTCCCCATTTCTAACTCAATAACTCGTCGGCATTCTACCGGTGCGGTAAAAAGTACCGCCACTCCGCTATACGGCTCGGCCGCAAGAGACCAATAGGAAGGCCCGTGTCTCCATTCCCTCTTAGCTTTAAACACGGCCGCCAAATCTGGCAGCCTGGTCTCCTGCAAAAATAAAATGTCGGCTTCAACACGGCCGAGAAAATCAAAGGCCGCAAATCTAGCCGCATCAGACTTAATGCTGGCGACATTAATGGACGCCAGTGTCAACGGAGTGGGTGCCGCCATCATGAGTGATTGAGTTAGACAGCTTTCTTTTTACCCATCTTACCACCACCCTCGGGAAATGAACACCCCCTTTTTAGACATATTGTGGTGTCCATCTCCCGCACCTCTGATGCTTCAGGGGCAGATCCAGGACCTGCCCCCTCATCCTCGTCTCCAGACTCTGGGCCAGTCTCCCCTCCTGAGGACCCTGACTCCCCAGGGGGAGACTCGGCACCTCCTGCAGGCTCCGCCACCTCTGGCCCTTCACCCTCAGCCCCTCCATCGGCAGGAGGCGCTCCATCCAGGGCCAGGAATCGATTTGAAAGTTCGACCAGCGGGGGGTCGGTTGCACCTTCCTTGGGTACCTTAGTCAGGGAGGGAGAAGATCTTACACCTCCCTTCTTTTTACCCTTTTTCTTCTTTTTGGCGCCATGCTTACGCTTTTCCTCTAGCCACGCCCTATTATCCTCGTCCATACTCTCATAATGGGAGGAGTCTGAGGACGTGGCACCCTCCTCTCTCTCGATCCTCCTGACCTCCTCATCCAGTACATCCTCCCCTGGGGCCTCAGCGACAGGTGTGGTCTCTAGGAGAGCGCCAGAGGTTGTCCCAGCAGCCCGAGACTCCCCCCGCTCTCTCTCCTGTTGACGCTTCTCTAGACGCCTTAGCTGGGCAGGCGTCTTTTTCCTGTCTTTCTTCCCTGGCCCCTCCATTCCTCCACCTCTGCTAGTCCCCTCCCCAGCAGATTCAGCCTCATGGCTTTCATCCGCTGAGGCTGAGCCCGCATTAGCGAAGGAAAGAGGACAACGACTGTACGGGTGACCGAGATCACCACACAGGTTACACCTAATCTGCCCTGTACAGGATGCAGCGAGATGGCCGACACCCCCACACAACGCACACTTCTGCACGGTGCAGTTTGCGCTGAAATGTGTGGGGTCACCGCACCTGTGACACAGCTTAGGCTGCCCCCGGTAGAAGATCAGGATCCGATCCCTCCCCAGGAAGGCTGTTGAAGGGATGTGGGCGACTGAGTTACCTGAACGCCTCAACTTCACCATGAAGGTCCAGGCCCCTGACCAGATACCATACTCGTCACGATTTTTCTCGGGTACTCCCAGTACCTCTCCATAACGATTCATCCAGGTCATGATGTCAAAGCAAGATAGTGATTCGTTACGGGTAAGAACGGTCACTTTCTTGAGTTCGCTCTGGCGGGACACTGCTTGCACAGCAAAGTCCCGCCACTCGGGCTCGTTGTATCTCAGCTCATAGTTGGACCAGAAGAGCTCAAGCCCCTCCGGCCGAACAAAGCTGACATCAAACTCAGATGTACCATAGGGATGGATCAAGGCAAAGATGTCAGCCGCCTTGAAGTCCATCTTCAGCAGCAGCTCAACTACCCGTGCCCGAGGGGGACACACATCACTGCCACGCCACCGAAGACGGACCACATTCCTACGGTTAGCACCCGGCCCGGTTGTCGGGAGCGACCATGATGTCTCCCTGCCTCTTTGCTCTCGGAAGGCAGACAGGCCGTGCCTCTCTATCCAAAACGACAAATCAACCTCCTGCCCCGCTACATTGATCGTCCTTTCTCCCTTCTGTAAGGCCTGCAGGAGGCGCCGTTGCAAAAAGCCGTCCCCAGAGCCCAGAGACGAGGATGATGGAACCCTACGTCCCCCAGCAGCGACACTGGCATAGCTCTTAATAGGGGCCGCCACTGGGGGAGCAACCGGACCAACCCCTGCACCCACCACATTAACACTACCCACCTGCATGTTACACTCAGCCGTGCCACTCACACCACCAGTCACTCCATCACTCACCCCCAAAGCTGGAAAAGATTCTCCACCACTCACACCATTCACATTATCCACCACAACATTACTGACTCCACTCACACTGGCTGGACCAGCAACAACATTAGCAGACAAGACCACCTCCGCATCTTCAGGCACAAGGGACGGGGGTCCCCCCACAGCGCATCGCCCAGAGGGGACCCCAACTTGTGTCACACTTGTGCCCTCCACATCATCGGTAGCAGATGTTATTTTACTTTTCTTAGAGGAAGGTAGGAGTCGCCGCTGATCTTTGGCTGGTATGTGGCACCGCTGATCCCCACCTTCCTCAGCACTCCTCTGCAGACTGTCTCCAACACCAACACAAAATAGGACTTTAGGCTTGGGAGGTCCGGAGCCCTCAGCCTCAGCGACCCCTCCACGCTGCCGCCGCCCCATAACCAAGTGATCAGCGGCAACAGCATGAAGAGGCGCCGAGGCACCGGAAGCTGCCACCAGTGCCGGGCTGTCCCCCCCTCCCACTGGGGGACGCACCACAGCACCGGATTTCGATGGTATCGCCACTGCCGAGCCGCCCTTACTGTCCGGCCTCGCGGCCGATGCCTCCCCTGCTCCCCCACTGTTACCACAAACAGAGACGGAGCCCATCGCCACATCAGATGTCACACCTGTAATCTCCCCGCTCCCTGGCACTGAGTCCACTGCAGGACCCGTGCTGGGCTGGGTAACGGGGCTCGCACAGTGAGCTGACCCTGCGGCCGACTCGGGTTTTACGGGGAGGGGGCTGTAGACTAGACTCACCACTTCCACGGATTTGGTCTTCTTCTTTCGTGGTTTGCTGCCCCCCGGTGCATCCTCCGGCAGATCGTCTCCAAAAGTAAAGTCCTGGAGGTGCACAGGGGACTCGAGCCGTCGGATCTCCTCCATCAGCGCCCCTCCCTGGTGGCTGTCACTATCCTCACCCGGGCCGGCAGAACCGCAGCCAGATGACATAGCCGCTTGTCCTGCAGGGGGCCCACTGCACGGTACCGAACTTTCCTCCTCCATCTGACTCTCAGGCTGAAGCCCCATCAGCCGCCTCTGCTTTTCCTCCTCCATCTCCCGGAATCTCTCATCATTAAGGATCTTTTCTTTAAACGGCCCGCTCCTCTCCAGCAGGTAAGCCTTCCTCTCCTCCAAGGCCTGGATGTTAGTCTGGAGCCTGGAAATCTCTGCCAGAATCTGCTCCTTCTTCCTCTTTGGGGCAGAGCTTGCCCTGGCATGGGCGCACCTGAGCTCTTCCCGCAGTCTCCTCACCGTCTTGCTGGCTTCTTCGTACTCAGAGAGGTGGCCCAGAGCCCGGGAGGCATAGCTGGAAATAGACTCCCGGGTCCTCAGCATTCCCCAGCCCTCTTCACTGAGGTCAGCCTCACCTCTCTGAGCACTCAGCTTTCCTGCGGTATCCAGCTTTTCCGAAGTACCCAGCTTTCCCGAGGTATCCAGCTTTCCTGAGGTATCCATCTTTTCTGAGGTCTTGCTGCTTTTTGAAGCCTTAGCTGGCCTGGGGGTACTTGGAGCAGCATTGCTGCTGTTCCTTGCAGATCTTCTCACCCCCAAGGCTTCCGCAGCGCTGGCCGGTTCCTGGCTACCCCTGCCTCCCGCCGGCCTAGACCGGGAAGCAGGAGCCTGGGACTTGCTGCCCTGGCTCATGCCTGAAAACCCACTCCCTCCCTGGGAGAGGAGAGAGCAGGCCCCAGGTGGAGGTGGTTTTCCCTGGAGCTCAGGAGCAGCAGCAGCACACAGCCTCTCACAGCAACAGACAGCTAACGAGGTAACGAGCAACACCAGAGATGCACTCACTATCTGCTGCTGGTGCAGTCACTGTGTACATACATGACATTACTTATCCTGTACTGATCCTGAGTTACATCCTGTATTATACCCCAGAGCTGCACTCACTATTCTGCTGGTGGTGCAGTCACTGTGTACATACATGACATTACTTATCCTGTACTGATCCTGAGTTACATCCTGTATTATACTCCAGAGCTGCACTCACTATTCTGCTGGTGGTGCAGTCACTGTGTACATACATGACATTACTTATCCTGTACTGATCCTGAGTTACATCCTGTATTATACTCCAGAGCTGCACTCACTATTCTGCTGGTGGTTTATCTTGTTCCATTTTATAGATGAGTTTTTCTTACATCAGATTACTCCACAATTTAAACAGTGCAGAAAGATATTCAGGGATATTTTGGCTCTGAAGTTTGCAGAAATGTGTATTTTGTGATATAATATACACTCACCGGCCACTTTATTAGGTACACCATGTTAGTATCGGGTTGGACCCCCTTTTGCCTTCAGAACTGCCTCAATTCTTCGTGGCATAGATACAACAAGGTGCTGGAAGCTCCTCAGAGATTTTGGTCCATATTGACATGATGGCATCACACAGTTGCCGCAGATTTGTCGGCTGCACATCCATGATGCGAATCTCCCGTTCCACCACATCCCAAAGATGCTCTATTGGATTGGGATCTGGTGACTGTGGAGGCCATTTGAGTCCAGTGACCTCATTGTCATGTTCAAGAAACCAGTCTGAGATGATTCCAGCTTTATGACATGGCGCATTATCCTGCTGAAAGTAACCATCAGATGTTACAGGGTACATTGTGCTCATAAAGGGATGGACATGGTCAGCAACAATACTCAGGTAGGCTGTGGCGTTGTACCAAGGGGCCCAAAGAGTGCCAAGAAAATATTCCCCACACCATGACACCACCACCACCAGCCTGACCTGCTGATACAAGGCAGGATGGATCCATGCTTTCATGTTGTTGACGCCAAATTCTGACCCTACCATCCGAATGTCGCAGCAGAAATCGAGACTCATCAGACCAGGCAACGTTTTTCCAATCTTCTACTGTCCAATTTCGATGAGCTTGTGCAAATTGTAGCCTCAGTTTCCTGTTCTTAGCTGAAAGGAGTGGCACCCGGTGTGGTCTTCTGCTGCTGTAGCCCATCTGCCTCAAAGTTCGACGTACTGTGCGTTCAGAGATGCTCTTCTGCCTACCTTGGTTGTAACGGGTGGCGATTTGAGTCACTGTTGCCTTTCTATCAGCTCGAACCAGTCTGCCCATTCTCCTCTGACCTCTGGCATCAACAAGGCATTTCCGCCCACAGAACTGCCGCTCACTGGATGTTTTTTCTTTTTCGGACCATTCTCTGTAAACCCTAGAGATGGTTGTGCGTGAAAATCCCAGTAGATCAGCAGTTTCTGAAATACTCAGACCAGCCCTTCTGGCACCAACAACCATGCCACGTTCAAAGGCCACAAATCACCTTTCTTCCCCATACTGATGCTCGGTTTGAACTGCAGGAGATTGTCTTGACCATGTCTACATGCCTAAATGCACTGAGTTGCCGCCATGTGATTGGCTGATTAGAAATTAAGTGTTAACGAGCAGTTGGACAGGTGTACCTAATAAAGTGGCCGGTGAGTGTATATTGACGGTTATTAACCTGTGCAGTGCTGCCTGTCTGGTTGGGCTATGCTTTCTCTGCACCCCCTGTTATCTCCTCTATACGGGGGTCTTGCTGCAGTCCCCGGATGTGTCATTATGAGTTGTGGTCAGGGCGGTGATGTGTGGGCTGGAGCACATGCTGCACTTCTGTCACAGCTCGGCCTGGCACGCCGCAGCCTGGATTACAGCTCCGCCGGGGAGAGGGGGGCTGGGTGTCTGCATTGTATAGGGAGCACTCGTGGTCCTGATGTAGAGGCCTCCGTGCAACAACTGATTCACCTGAAGCAACACTTCAGCAGTGAGATATACAGTCGGCTCTGGAGGCCTCCTGTGATGTATAAGAGCCCCCCTAATATTTCATCTATCAGACCCCAACTCCAGTAAGGGGCTAAGGAGCGAAGCCTCTGCCAACCTGTTGTGTCACACCTGTAGCACCGACATTAGCTGCAGTACCAGGTGTATATGGGGAGAGAACTGCTTGTAGAGCCCAGAGGCATGGAGACAGAGCTGCCTGTATTAATGCAAGACTTGAACAGAAGGAAATCCCTTGTTAAGCTCTGAGACCTGAGGAGGAGAGAACCGCCTGTAGAGCTCAGATAGATGAGGAGAGAACCGCCTGTAGAGCTCAGATAGATGAGGAGAGAACCGCCTGTAGAGCTCAGATGAGGAGAGAACCGCCTGTAGAGCTCAGATAGATGAGGAGAGAACTGCTTGTAGAGCTCAGATAGATGAGGAGAGAACCCCCTGTAGAGCTCTGAGGCCTGTGGAGGTGAGAACCCCCTGTAGAGCTCAGATTGATGAGGAGACAACTGCCTGTAGAGCTCAGATAGATGAGGAGAGAACCGCCTGTCGAGCTCTGAGACCTGAGGAGGAAAGAACCTCCTTTAGAGCTCAGATACTTGAGAAGGGGAGAACTGCCTATTGAGACCTGAGTAGCAGAGGACCCCGGTTAAACCAATTGAGACAATAGTAATTTTACATCAAGCAGTTAATAAAGGGAAGTGCAAATTTTTTTTGTCTTCGCAGAAAAAACGATCGACTATGACGGACATTCCCGGAACCCCCACACCGGACTGACTGATACACCATAACCCCCACACCGGACTGACTGACACCCCATAACCCCCACACCAGTTTTTTGCATGGCACTACAGAACCCCCACACCGGACTATGACTGGCACTGCAGAACCCCCACACCGGACTGACTGACACCCCAGACCCTGCCAGACCAGACTATGATGGACACCCCGGTCCCCCCCTTCCCCAAACCAGACTATGACAGAAGCTCCGGAACCCCCCCCCCCCTTCCAAACCAGACTATGACAAACGCCCCAGACCTCCTCCCCCAGACCAGACTATGACGGACGCCCTGGACCCCCTCCCCCAGACTATGACGGACGCCCCGGACCCCCTCCCCCAGACTATGACGGACGCCCCGGACCCCCTCCCCCAGACTATGACGGACGCCCCGGACCCCCTCCCCCAGACTATGACGGACGCCCCGGACCCCCTCCCCCAGACTATGACGGACGCCCCGGACCCCCTCCCCCAGACTATGACGGACGCCCCGGACCCCCTCCCCCAGACTATGACGGACGCCCCGGACCCCCTCCCCCAGACTATGACGGACGCCCCGGACCCCCTCTCCCAGACTATGACGGACGCCCCGGACCCCCTCTCCCAGACTATGACGGACGCCCTGGACCCCTCCCCCAGACCAGACTATGACGGACGCCCAAGAACAGACTAACAGGTGTACAGGCGTTAATGCTACCTCTGCTTCAGAATAAGGCAAACAAAATGTTAAAGGTTCTGAACACCTTTTTGAAATATAAGGTAACTCCATACACATTCCATCTGGAGATTATTTCCCTTAATATTCTGTGAGCCGGAGCCTTAGGGACGTGATATTCGGACGCCTCTTCCACCAGCTCTTGAGTGTTTTGCTGTTTGCTAAATCCTCTCTGAGCGCGGACTGTTGGGATGTGGATTATGTCGACTCCTCGGAGTCAATTAGTAAACCATCAAGTGCTCTCAGCTGGCATATGTCACCCACAACAATGTGCCCATTATGCGTAGCCTCGCGCCGCGCACAGCCTCCGGCCATTACCACTGCGCTCCGGATAGATCTGTTTGTACCAATGCGGTTTTGTGGTTACAATTATTACCTTCTTACAGGAGGAATGAGCTTTGCCATTGATTTCAGTAGTAACCATGTAGTACCTAATTATACCTGTGGGGGCAGTGTAGTGCACAGGTTCCTCCTGAGTTCTGATCTGATCGATCGACTTCCAGTATTGAGACGCCCTACTCTTCTCCCTAGGTGGGTCTTGTATTGCAGATCACTACTCTCACTTTGGGCCATGGTGCAGTACTAGACATAAACTGTGGAACTGAGTGGCGCTGTTTTGTAAGGGGGGGGGGGGGTTGTAGATAATACATAGTATCAGTCACACATAGATTATAACTAATTGATCGGTGTATAATTTGGATCATATGGTCGACAACCCTTACCAGTGACATTTGCTGCACTGGTAACTGCAGCGCGTTGCATCTTCCCTAGGGCCCAACATGCATGACGCGAGTTGAGCCTTTTGCCTCAGGCAGCAAGTTTTGGTGGATAGCAAAGCAGGTTCACATGCAATGTCAGGACGGTTGTAATGATGGGTGCATGGAGAGCAGTGTGTGCTGTCTGATCTATATCAGATTCAACAGGACAGCCAGCTAGGTGAAGGAGTTACACATGCACCGCAACAGTAAAACCGTAAGAAATAGTAAGTAGAAACTATTGATAAATCTGCTCAATTTTGCATTTGGGAAGCAACGATGCTGAGTTTTTGGTATGTTAGTAGCGTCTTGGTAGTATTTGGTGTAGTTTTAGCCGTACCGATCCTTTTTGATCACGTCCATCATCACAGTGGGATCTTGTAATGAAGTGTAAGGCCTAAAACTGGTACAATATTCGCCCCTCTTGCTGCAGAGATTATTCTCCTTGCACTCGTACTAAGGACATATCACTTTAGCAGACGGGAACGTCACTTCATTAGCGCGTTCTGTCCCTGAGCTTTTTTTTTTAATGTCTTTCGTTGCGGCACAGTTTTATCTTTCCTGCACAGTTTCCAGGGTGATGTTGGATGCTACTTGGAAATACCCCATGTTCGTTTCTTCTCCTAGAGACTAAAGGAGCGGAGTTATTTGTGTAACTACGTACAAGGCAGACACCAACCGTTTCTAAAACTAACCAGCAGAACTATGAGCGCAGCTCTGGAGTACATTATACAATGTATCTTATACATTGTATCATGTAAGATTTTTTTTGCAAGAGTCTGCTTATGTTGGCCCGTCAGAAGGTATGTTATGGATGTCAAAGTGTTGGGTCATGGCTGGGGAAAAACCCAAACATGACCACTCCATGTTATGTTTTATCTTAAAGGAAATTTACCACCAGGATGAAGGATGAAGGTTTATAAACCAAGAGCACTTGCATACTGGCGTGTGCCCCCTCTGGCAGGAGCCGCTCTTAGCTTTTAATATCCACGATTTTCCTTAAAAAAAAAACTTTCAAAATTATGCAAATTAGCTTCAGGGTCTCCATCTATGGAGCCTGGAGCCCCTGAGGCTCATTTGCATACTTTTTAAAGCCTTGTTTTGTATAAACCAGGGCATAAGAAGCTAAAAGAAGAGCAGATCCTGCCAGAGGGAGCCCACACCAGCAGTTAAGTTTGCTTGGTTTACTATCCTTCATCCTGGTGGTAGATTTTTTTTAATCACGGAACCTGGAATGATCAAGCTCTCAGAATCATTTGTATCGTGTGTATGGGGTCCAAATTCAATTGATTGATTTTGATGATATTACGTTATAAACACATTTTCATTGTGCTCTTTCTGAAACAGAAGTCCATCCGGGGATCTAGGAGCTAAGAAGAAGAAGAAGAAACAAAAGCGGAAAAAGGAAAAACCAAATTCCGGGGGCACCAAGTCAGATTCTGCATCGGATTCTCAAGAAATAAGGACACAGCAGCCGTCAAAGGTAAAGTGGCTTTGGTGTTTAGTCCAAAAGCAAAAGTCATGGGAAGAGGTCACCCGACTGCAACCACTGCAGGAACCTATTCACACTACCCCTGTTTTATCTCCATCTCTGTTTCTCCTCCGGACATGGTTTGCCTGCAAGTCCCAGAATGCATCTGACACGGGTCACTGTGGTTTCTGATCTAGGGAGGGAGAATGAGCAGCTTGTTCTATTCTGTCTTCCTGTAGTTGAACTGACCTCCTAAATAAATACATTTAGCATATAAAAAATTAGGCGAAATTTGGGAATTTCCCTGTAACATTTTGTAGCCAGGAGTCGTTTGGTTGTATGTGACCAAAAAAACATCACATGTTGAATATTCATATACGTTTTTTTTTTTTTTTTAGTTAATGTCGTCCTCTTTCCTCAACCAAAAACGTAGTAAGTTTTGGGTTCAGCAACTGGTATCTGTTTCTCCCAAAATAAGATCTCCCTTCCCCCCCAAAAATAAGCCCTAGTCACAAACTGCTATAACTTCTGAACTGTGGCATTTAGAAACACAGTTGTGGTGTCATTTTAAAGAGGTGAATCTCCCTTTTAATAACACAAGAATTAGAGCGTGCCACAGAACTGGGGAATTCACTGTAAGAATAATAGTCAGTAGTGATGTTGGGTCTCTAGGTGCCACGGATCAGAAGATATGGCTGTAAGAGGCAGAGTGAAGGATGGAGCTGCAGGGAAGAGGGAGCTGAACGATACAATGTGATACAAGCGGCAACATAGACAGGAGGAACTTGTATAAGGAAAGGGCTGGTGCTAGACATGAGAAATTGGGGCCAGTGGTTCAACAAACAAGTCATAAAGGAATTTAGGGAGAGGGTTTGGAGAGTTTTTTTTTTGTTCATGAATAAATGGGCTGAAAATAAGCCCTAACCAATATTTCGGAGCAAAACATAGTATAAAACCCTGACCCAGGATAGAGGATAACAAGAGGGCCTGACTGCTGGGACCTCCATCGTTCATGAGAACGTGACCCCCAGAAATCTGTAAGGGGGGACCTGTTCTCAGTAATGGGTGCAGGGGGGGGAATCCACATTTTTGGACTATAAAACGTTGCACACTTCCTTCCATTTCAATAGCAATAGTTTTTGCTGCAGTGTCTCACACCCTTTGCTGAGATCAAATGTGAAAAGATGCTTTTTTGTATTGTCAGGACCTGCTTTGTAGCATGTAACTGCGCCCCTGATACTGCCCCCCACCTTCCTGCAATTGTTGCTGAGTGAGGCGAGAGTCTCAACTTGAATCACCCTTGAAAGGACAAGTGTCCTGCTGCTCCATTCACTTGGAAATTGCCCAGCACAGCGCTCTGCTATCTCTACTAATCCCACAGACTGTGAACGGGCACCACTCATTTGTGAGAGGGATTTCTAGGGGTCCCAGCAGTTGGACCCTCACAATCGGCTTGTACTACAATCCCTGCACAGAGGTCATAGAGACCCTCACATCCCCGGCAGTCATATTAGGTTTTGCCTCTTAGTCTTTGTATGGTCGGTGTATGATGTATGCGATGAGAGAGGTGTAATGGCCCCCCGTGGCTATAATGTAGTATATTTACACTCCCGCTACACCCACTCCCCGCGCCGACTGTGACAATAATGGTCTAGTGTGTGAATACGTGGTGTAAAGAAAAAAAAGAACACCTTGTAATTAGATTTCCCGTGCGCGCCGCTCGCTGCTGATAGACGGAAACGCGTTGTGTACCTTTTGCTCTGAATAATTTATTTCCATTGGTTCCTCGCGGCAGCTGCGTTACACTGGGTCACCAGGGACAAGTTAAGTAAACAATTTATTTGTATAGAGAACACTGGGCCGCCCTGTGCCGCGCTCCCTCCAGCACAGCTTACATTCAGGCTTTATTACCAGGGTGTATTATTATAGGGTATTGATGTTTCATACAGTAGATACATTTTTGTTTGTGCGCCCCCCAACCTTCCCCCCTCCCCCGGCTTCATACAACAACACTGAGAACGAAAAAACTCTTAAAAGGAAACTTACTGTGAAAATCCGTCATGATAAACCAGCGACACTTACTCATAGATCCAGATATTTGTTATCCATGGCCTCCTTCTTTCTAAAACACAGTTTAAAAAAAATTTCCAAAGGGCCAAAAGGACTCTGGGGGGTGTTTTCAGAGCCCATCCGTGCTATAGCTTCACAGGCTGTTACACTGTGCATGGAAATTTCCTCTGCTGCAGTAAGGTTACAACAAACGGAGGGAGGGGTAAGTGCTGAGGGAGCAGAGGTAAAGAGGAGACAGTGTAACAACCTGTGAAGCTGCAGCACGGAGGGACCCCCCTTTACAAAACCCTTTTGACTCATTAGCATAATTTTAAAGAGTGATTTTAGAGGGATGATAACAAGATCGCCACAGTCACGTTACCTGGATCTATGAGGTTGTATCCCTGGTTTATCATGCTTGACCTCTGTGACCTCACTTCCTGCTTTGCAGCTATTGGCTGAAGTTTCAGCGCACAGACTTCCTGTTTTACCCGCCCCCTTTGTGTGCACACGGCGAATAAGAGCCATTTGTACTCAGAGCTGTGTGGGTTTTTGTTGTTGGTAGCAGCAGGACTGTGATATATGGATTCATGTTCCAGGATTGTCGCTTCTATGAGTGCGCTGGGGGTGTGTCCTCACACTGCTGTGCTCTCTAATTGGAGCCCTCACATAGGAACCCTCCAGTCAAAGCCGATCCATGAGTTATACCTTGTGCAGGGCCTGAAGGGAGAAGCAGGACTCTAGTTTTTGGAATTCCAGGCCCCGCACCATGTATTATTCAATGGATTAGCTCTGATACCAAGCACAGAGCCGTAGATTGTATAGTGGTTGTGTTTGGTATTGCAGCTCATTCCTATAGACCTGAATGGGACTAAGCTTTGCATATGCCACAGGCCTGAGAAGCAGAAGCTGCCATGTTTAGAGCATTTCTACTGCTTTGAACCTGCTCCTTGACCTATCCAAGAATATTTTATTCCTTTATTACCTGCCTAGAGGTAACTGGGGGTGCAGTATGGTGTGTATATATATATATATATATATATATATATATATGTATATATCGTCGTGGTAAATTTTGAGGATGCATGAAGAGCAAAATATTCAGGAGTAGCCTTCATTCACACCTCCCTTAGCCCTGGGTGCAAACAGCTCGTGATCCTGCTCATTATGTCACATGGTGACCACATGGACCTCCTCTTGTGGTGACCCCACGGACCGCCTCCTCTCGTGGTGACCCCACGGACCGCCTCCTCTCGTGGTGACCCCACGGACCGCCTCCTCTCGTGGTGACCCCACGGACCGCCTCCTCTCGTGGTGACCCCACGGACCGCCTCCTCTCGTGGTGACCCCACGGACCGCCTCCTCTCGTGGTGACCCCACGGACCGCCTCCTCTCGTGGTGACCCCACGGACCGCCTCCTCTCGTGGTGACCCCACGGACCGCCTCCTCTCGTGGTGACCCCACGGACCGCCTCCTCTCGTGGTGACCCCACGGACCGCCTCCTCTCGTGGTGACCCCACGGACCGCCTCCTCTCGTGGTGACCCCACGGACCGCCTCCTCTCGTGGTGACCCCACGGACCGCCTCCTCTCGTGGTGACCCCACGGACCGCCTCCTCTCGTGGTGACCCCCACGGACCGCCTCCTCTCGTGGTGACCCCACGGACCGCCTCCTCTCGTGGTGACCCCACGGACCGCCTCCTCTCGTGGTGACCCACTGCACCCAACACAGGGAAGAGTCCTCCAACGTCAGCAGTGATGGGGTTCCCCAGTCCTGGAATCTTGATCGAGATCTAGACACAAAGATCAGTTACTAACTCTGGCAGTAAAGTGAGACTTGCTGCTGTGCTAGGCTGCACGCTGACAGGAAGAGGCATGGCTGTGACGGGAAGTGCTGATGACGGTAGAGCAAAAGACCATAACAAGTAGTGTTATACATAAAATAAAAAATATTAAGAAAACCATCTGCCCTGTAACTTACTTAGCGTCAATTACTGACAATGAGGATGGTTTCTGCTACAGACGTCTGGTGTCATCTATGAGGAGTAATTGTTTTTTTTTCTGTTTTTCAAGATGGCACAGGACAGGATTAAAGAAGAGGAAGATATCATGGTAAGTGTTATTTATGATCAATATTATTTTTGACAGACCGCTCTGCATAAACACTTTCCTCTATTACCTGTCTAAAGGTGTGGACAGTTCCCTTGCAAGGTATAAGGTATTAACCCTGAAGACATGTGTAACCATACCTTTGTGTGTGTTGGTAGAAGTAACATACTGCAAAAAATGCTGTTCAGGATCGAGCATGTCCTCACACTGCTGTGCTCTTGGTTCTCTGCATTGAGCTTCTCTTCTGCCTCCCCCTTTGCCTGAGTGAAACTTGTAGTAAAATACAGGAGTCACTCAGATTAAAGGGTAGGGCTGTGGGCTGCTAGGGAACAGCAGTGTGAGCATTCTACAGCCCTGGAATATAAATACATATTTCACAGTCCTGCTGCTACTAACAACACTAATAAAGTTATGGTTACACAGATCTTAAAGGGAACCCCTTTTTTGCAACAACCCCCCCCCCCCCCGTCCTCATAGAGCATTGCAGATACACTGCTAAACATTTTTTGTATGAAAAATCGGTATTACAGAACAAAAGATATCTTATATATTACCTTTCAATTACATGTACTGTGTGACTAGTCTAGTCGCCCCCTGGGCGGAGCTGAAGAGGAGTAGTTTCCCCCCACCCTTGGAAATCCGCTCCTCCATGTGTGAGATTTTCAAAAGAATACTCCCGCTCCTCACCCGCCCTCCTCCTTTATTCTTTCGGCCCCTGGCTCGCCCCCTGAACATGTCATCTACCCAGATCCCGTCCGCTGTCCTGAATTCTCGCTGACCACCAGGCATTCTCGCGCCTGCCCAGTCCGCATGTCTCGTACTGTGCGTACGGACATGCGCAGATGAGGCGGTGCTGGCCGCAAGATCCCCGCATCTGTCTGCGCATGCGCCACACTACGCTGCTGGCTCAACTTGGCTATGTTGACAATGAGGCGCCGGGAGCTACGCAAACTACGTAGCCAACCCGAGCCGACAGCGTAGTGTGGTGCATGCGCAGACAGATGCAGGGACCTTGCGGCCAGCACCGCCTCATCTGCGCATGTTGACATGCTGACCACGCAGGCGCGAGAATTCAGGACAGCGGGCGGGATCTGGGTAGGTGACATGTGCAGGGGGTGAGCCAGGGGCCGAAAGAATAAAGGAGGAGGGTGGGTGAGGGGCGGGAGTATACTTTTGAAAATCTCACACATGGAGGAGCGGATTTCCAAGGGTGGGGGGAAACTACTCCACTTCAGCTCCGCCCAAGGGGTGACTAGACTAGTCACACAGTACATGTAATTGAAAGGTAATATATAACTTATCTTTTGTTCTGTAATACCAATTTTTCATACAAAAAATGTTTAGCAGTGTATGTGCAATGCTCTATGGGGACTTGCAAAAAAGGGGTCTCCTGGTGACAGGTTCCCTTTAAGGGCGCAAGGTAGCTAGAGCACCACCTGGGCCTCATTACACCTCTGACCTAGTGTGTTGTGTCCATGCATCCTGCTGATTTTACCCTAAATACTGTTGTCTCTGTAGAACCCTGCTATTCCAATGCAAAAGCTCCAGGATATTCAAAGAGCCATGGAGCTGCTTTCCGCCTGCCAGGGACCGGCGAAGAACCTTGATGAGGCAAGCAAACGTAAATACCAGTTTTGGGATACACAGCCAGTACCGAAACTTAGTAAGTTTGCAGTAGGGGGACTCCCTGTTGCGTGTTGTTTCATGTTAAACATTCACATGTGATCTTAAAGGGTCGCTCTACAGTGAGAGGGATGGGCTGTGATAGTTAATCTGGGGATAAACATTCCCATTCTACGATATAAAATAGTTTTTTTGCCTGCTTCATTCTGTTAAAAATTTAAACAGCGAAGAGTTATGGTATTTCTTGCATAGTGTAGCGCCACCTGGTGGTCACATTTCATAGCAGTGTGCACGTCCACCTAATGAGCATAGTAATGGTGGACACACATGCTCAGTTATTCTCCTCGCAACAAGGTTTCTTTTTATAGTGGGTCAGCCAATCAAGGTGGCTTATTGTCCTGTTTGTCCCGGCAATACTATAGGTCATCTGTAAGTGGGCAGTGATTCATTCTTATGTATCCCAAATTTTCCTAGTAGCAATAGATCTTTCTCGTTGATGTACATCTATGGGTGGGTTGTCCTTCAGTAACTGTAATACCATCTGTTTTTGTTAGCATTGGAGCGGAAGGGACAGATCAGAGAGAGTTTAACTGTAGGGTCTGACTACATAGGGATGATTTGTAGTCTGTTACCAAGGAAACACAGTATGTATATAAGATATAGTGGAATTGATATCCTGTTGGACAGACATCTCTTTGACAAGAACACGTGCCATTTACATTGTCTGAGCATCTCCCAGTTTTTGTGAATACGTCTAATAACGCGCCCCCCCCCCCCTTTTCTCATCGTAGACGAAATTATAACTTGTCACGGTCCCATCGAGCCTGACAAGGACAACATACGCCAAGAGCCATATTCACTGCCTCAGGGTTTCATGTGGGACACGTTGGACCTGAGCAACGCTGAGGTGGTAAGTCACCGAAAAGCTTTGGTGCTTCATTATTGGATAAAATTCTGTCCAGGGGGCGGAGTTCGGTCTACCACCATCTGGTGAAATGTTAAAGGGATTGTCGCAACTCCTCATTGTAGCTGTACGTCTCATTGTAATATTTGTATCACTCGTCTCTTGTCTTCTATCCACCAGCTGAAAGAACTTTACACCTTGCTGAATGAGAATTATGTGGAAGATGATGATAATATGTTCCGATTTGACTATTCCCCAGAGTTTTTACAATGGTGAGTACCCAGGGAGTTAGTCCTGACACTGCTGTGCTCTGAGCACTCCGCTGTGGGGAATCCTTGTCAGGAAGTGTTAATGGGAACCTGTCAATTAAACTAACCCACACAACGATCTCTATATTGTCCCAATGCCTGTAAAGTTCCATAGTCAGTTCGTAAAGTTTACTCACCATTTATTTCTATCTCAGTCGCTTCTCCAGTTTTCTGATATACAAGGGGCCTACTTTCTCTTCAGCCAAGTCAACTCTGCTCCGCTACATCATTCATGCAGAAAAACGTTACCTTTGTTTGTGTGTGACTTAAAGAGAGGTGAATAAGAGAGCTGAGTGACATTGGCTGTGTGTGTGACTTGCTGAAGAGAATTCCTGAGGGAGGGGTGAACGAGAGGGGCGAGAGACGCTGGCTGTGTGACTCACTGAAGAGAATTCCTCCGGAAGCGGGTGAATGAGAGGGTTGAGAGAGATGCTGGCTGTGTGTGACTCACTGAAGAGAATTCCTGAGGGGTGAACGAAAAGGTTGAGAGAGACGCTGGTCTTGTGGACTCACTGTAGAGAAACCCTGAGGGAGGGGTGAATGAAAAGGTTGAGAGAGACTCTGGCTGTGTGTGACTAGCTGAAGAGAATTCTTGAGGGAGGGGTGAATGAGAGGGTAGAGAGAGACGCTGGCTGTGTGTGACTAGCTGAAGAGAATTCCTGAGGGAGGGGTAAACAAGAGGGTGGAGAGAGAAACGTTGGCTGTGTGTGACTGGTTGAAATGAAATCGGCTTCCTTATGATTCTTCCAAGATGATGATTCATCCTCAAGAATGATAAAGATGTTGGCTGCGTTTGTGTGTTACTTGCTGAAGACAATTCGGGAGGGAGGGAGTTGAGAGAGAAGCTGACTGTGTGTGACTGGCTGAAGAGAAATCGGCTCACTCATTCATCCCTCCCCCATGAATTCTCTTCAGCGAGTCATACAGCCAGCTCACTCTCATTCCTTAGGGTGAGGGGGGATGAGCTGGAGGTTCGGCTGTGCATGAAGAACATTAATATGCCGGACTCGGTTCAAAGGAAAGACGATAATCAGACTCACATGGGGTCGTATACATTGATGTGAGACAACTGTACAACTGACTGTGGAATTTTACAGGCCTGGGGAGGAACAACATATGGATAGTTGTGCTGCTGTATAATAGCAGTTTAGTTACTGTGGGTTAGTTTAAATGACGGGTTCCCGTTAAGTTTTCCTGCAGTTCCCCCAGTGGATGAAGTGAGTATTACATGGTAGTTATTCACATGACCTGTGTGATGCAGGATAGGTCCTCCGAAGTGAGAGAGTTTTATTACCACTCTATTCTCTGGCCATAAGATCTATCTAAACAAAACAAGATCTTTAAAGGGGTTTTCCAGGATGATGACATAACCTAATTGATGCCTGGACTCTTGGAAATCCCCTTTAAGAGTCTTGTCTGTGGTGATGTTGCTGGATGACTGATGAGGTACCTGGTGGGTCTCTTGCAGGGCGCTGCGTCCTCCGGGCTGGCTGTCGCAGTGGCACTGTGGTGTCAGAGTGTCTTCCAATAAGAAATTAGTCGGCTTTATAAGCGCGGTGCCGGCGAATATCCGTATTTATGACAAGTAAGTAAACGCCATTGCCTATCTGTCCATGATGTGACATCCCGCCAGGATAGTATGCAGATCCTGGGCTCTAAACAATGGGTGATAGAACGGTTACTTGCTCATTTCTCATGCCGCCCCTTTAAGAGGCACCCTAGTCTATGCTCATGTCTCAGGAGGAGCAGCGCTATACACCAGGATCGCTCTGTCTGTTTCTTTCAGTGTAAAGAAGATGGTAGAAATCAATTTTCTTTGTGTCCATAAAAAGCTGCGATCAAAGCGTGTGGCACCCGTCCTCATCCGAGAGATCACCCGGAGAGTGAACCTGGAGGGGATTTTTCAAGCCGTTTACACAGCAGGGGTCGTCCTACCAAAACCAGTGTCTACCTGCAGGTACAGTATGTAATGTCCATGTATGTATGTACTGGTATAGTGAGTGCAGCTCTGGAGTATAATACAGGATGTAACTCAGGATCAGTACAGGATAAGTAATGTCATGTATGTACACAGTGACTGTACCAGCAGAATAGTGAGTGCAGCTCTGCAGTATAATACAGGATGTAACTCAGGATCAGTACAGGATAAGTAATGTCATGCATGTACACAGTGACTGCACCAGCAGCAGAATAGTGAGTGCAGCTCTGGGGTATAATACAGGATGTAATTCAGGATCAGTACAGGATAAGTAATGTCATGTATGTACACAGTGACTGCACCAGCAGCAGAATAGTGAGTGCAGCTCTGGAGTATAATACAGGATGTAACTCAGGATCAGTACAGGATAAGTAATGTCATGTATGTACACAGTGACTGTACCAGCAGAATAGTGAGTGCAGCTCTGCAGTATAATACAGGATGTAACTCAGGATCAGTACAGGATAAGTAATGTCATGCATGTACACAGTGACTGCACCAGCAGCAGAATAGTGAGTGCAGCTCTGGGGTATAATACAGGATGTAATTCAGGATCAGTACAGGATAAGTAATGTCATGTATGTACACAGTGACTGCACCAGCAGCAGAATAGTGAGTGCAGTTCTGGAGTATAATACAGGATGTAACTCAGGATCAGTACAGGATAAGTAATGTCATGTATGTACACAGTGACCGCACCAGCAGCAGAATAGTGAGTGCAGCTCTGGAGTGTAATACAGGATGTAACTCAGGATCAGTACAGGATAAGTAATGTCATGTATGTACACAGTGACTGCACCAGCAGCAGAATAGTGAGTGCAGCTCTGGAGTATAATACAGGATGTAACTCAGGATCAGTACAGGATAAGTAATGTCATGTATGTACACAGTGAGTGCAGCTCTGGGGTATAATACAGGATGTAACTCAGGATCAGTACAGGATAAATAATGTCACGTTCCTCCCTGTTCCGCTAGAAATGACATGTAGCAGTTGTATTTCGGCCGCTCCTGTGTGTCAGTGAGTTGCTGGCTCGGTGCTTCTCCTGTAAAGCCAAAAGCTCATACGAAAAACTCATTAAGGAAATAGAATTCCTTAATCCCTCAGGGACGGCTCTGCAAATATTATGTGTAGCTGGTGGAGAGCAGCGTGTAAGGAGCGAGCGTCTTTCTGTGTGCTGACTGTTTGCACATTGATGGGAACGTGTCACAGGGAGCAGCGGTGACATCAGGGTCTGTATATGGCAGGAGATCATCAGCAAGTTGCCGGATCTCATTGTCTCTGCGTTGTGAGCGCTGGGCGGCTCCTTTGTTGTATTCAGGACCAGTTACTGTAATGCAATAACCAGAGATCAGAAGCTTAACTATCAACACATAAAGCATGTAAAGGGAAACTGTCAGCAGAACCGCAGTGTTAGGTATTATCCCAGGAGAGATGTACCTACAATAAAGAGGGACAAATATAATATTCTTATCAGAGGTTTACATAACAAGATAATCGTACGCTGTACAAAAGCAGATGTGTATGTAAAGGGAGATTTCTAACCATTCAGAGAAGTTGTTAGTAGCAGCAGGACTTTGAAAAATTTATATAATTCCGGATTGTAGCTTCTCCAAGTTCACTGCGAGCATGTCCTCACACTGCTGTGTCCTGCACTTTTTGCAGACAGTTTTGGATAATGTCCCTGGAAAGATGTCTCATGATAACTCTATGTATGTATGTTAGTAGCAGCAGTACTGTGAAAAATGGATTCATATTTCAGGATTGCCCCTTTTCCAAGTGCACTGGGGGTGTGTCCTCACACTGCTGTGCTCTGTGATCTCTGCAGCCAGTTTTGTATATGGTCCCTGGAGATCTTTGTGCACCATATATTCACACAGTCAGCAGAACTGTGGAATATGCATTAATATTCCAGGATTGTAGCTGTGTCCTTACACTGCTGTGCTCTGTACATTACACTTGTCTTTGTTCCTGGCCACTGTTTGACTCGCTGCAGTAGTCTTCAATTACTACAGCAGTTACACAGTGGAAAGAGGAGGGGCTATGGAGTAGCTTTGTGCAGAGAGCTAAGAGCACAGCAGTGTGAGGACACTCATAGAATACAATCTGGGAATATAAATGCACTTTTCACAGTCATTCTGCTACTAAGGAGACAATGGGGTCAGGGGAATAAGGTGTGAGCACTAAAGGATCGAGCATGTTGAAGCCCAGCATGGCCAATCCTTCTTTACACTAAGTCAGGGTAAAGTCAGGACGACACCATGGAGCCCTGCATAATCCCGTCTCTGGAGTCACCTCATTATTTGGCCACATCGCTGTCCCCGCTCCTCAGCCTTTTGTTTTTTTTAACCATTCGCCTTTTGTGCGTCTCGAGAATAAGCGTCGGCCCTTGGCTCCTTCCACCGGTGCAGAGGGAGCAGGATCTGGCCGCAAAGACGCTTCTAAAAGTAGATTTCAGACAAGAAGGAAAACTTTGTATGCGGAAGCCGTCCCCGGGATACAAAGAACGTTTTCACCGAGGATTCGGAGTGAGAAGATGGGGGGGTTTAACTACTTCACCGCTGGTATACGGGAGCATAACCCCATGTCCTTCCCCTACAGGTACTGGCATCGCTCCTTGAACCCTAGGAAACTGGTGGAGGTGAAGTTCTCGCACCTCAGCCGACACATGACCTTACAGAGGACGATCAAACTGTACAGACTCCCAGATGTGAGTAGCCACAGATATTAGGGGGGGTGTATCAGGACAGGGGGATAAGATGCAGCACTGGGGGTCTTAAAGGGGTTTCCCAATCCCAGGCATCTTGAGACCCAACAGAGGCCTCAGCGTAGAACCGACTAATAACCCTAAACCTTCTCATTCATAAGGCCACGAAGACCCCCGGACTAAGACCTATGGAGAAGAAGGACATCCCCCTGCTCCAGCAGTTACTGAATAGCTATCTGAGCCAGTTTCACCTCGCCCCGGTCCTGGATGAGGAGGAGGTCTCACATTGGTTTTTCCCTCAGGAAAACATCATTGATACCTTCGTGGTAGAGGTAAGTCTCTAATAGGACCACAACTGAAAGCTCCTGGTTTGTAGAACTGGATTATTCCTTCCTTCACCTATCCACAAATACAGGGGTGTAACGTATACCCCTTAAAACTGAGATAGATATACAAGGGACCCCAGTTCTCCTGATTATTGAGCTGCCCTCCACCCAATAACTGTCGATGTTGTAAAGTTGCACCAACCCCTTTAAGATGTTTTCCCCAATCATTAAAGGGAACCTGTCACCAGGAGAGCCATTTTTAGCGCTCCCCCGGTCCCCACAGAGCATAGTACATACACTGCCAAAGTGTTTTTGTATTAAAAATTGGTTTTACAGAAAAAAAGATATGTTATATTGTACCTTTCATTAGCATCTGCTGTGTGACTAGGCAGTTGCCAATTGGGAGGGGCTGGAAAGGAGCAGTTTCCCCCCCACCCTTGGGAAACATGTGACCTTTTCAAATATATGAATAACTCCCCACACTCGGGATTGGCTGTAGAGGAGCAGGGGGCGTCGCTAAGCCCAGTGATGGGTGTTTTCATATATTTGAAAAGGTCACATGGAGTAGCTGTTCCTTTCCAGTCCCTCCTTTTTGGCAACTGCCTAGTCACACAGCAGATGCTAATGAAAGGTACAATATAACATATCTTTTTTTCTGTAAAACTAATTTTTAATACAAAAACACTTTGGCAGTGTATGTACTATGCTCTGTGGGGACTGGGGGAGTGCTAAAAATGGGTCTCCTGGTGACAGGTTCCCTTTAACTCCTGCAGCTAAATGGAGAGAGCTGAGGTCACCTTCCCTTGCACTGGATGTAGTGGTGACCTTACCAGGAGGACTTTAGGTCAGGAGACCCTCTGCCAGGTGACAGGTGTTAGTGCAACCTCAAGCATGATAAACCAGGGACATTACTCATAGATCCAGGCTCCAGGACTGTGGTATCTCCTTATATGTGTTATCCATGGCCTCCTGCCTTCTAAAAATCTACTTTTACAAACAGTTCATTGCACTGTGCAGTAGCACTTCCCCCTCCCACTGTGTGAGATTACATCAGACAGACATGGGGGGGAAGGGAGACATTGTAACAGCCAGTGAAGCTACAGCACAGAGGAGCTCTGGTAACACCCCAGAGCACTTCTGACTCATTAACTTATATGAATATGCTAATATTAGAAGGAAAGAGGACATGGATAACAAATATAAGAAGATTACTACAGTCCCGGTGCCTGGATCTATGAGTAATGTCCCTGGGGATTGTGATGGTAGATTTCCTTTATACCCTATGGAATCTTTTTTTCTCGGCAGAGTTCTAGCGGTGCATTGACGGACTTCTTCAGTTTTTACACGTTACCCTCCACGGTCATGCATCACCCCGTGCATAAAACTCTCAAAGCCGCGTATTCCTTCTACAACGTCCACACGGAGACGCCTCTGCTGGACCTCATGAACGATGCACTGATTATTGCCAAATTAGTAAGTGGGGACTTCCTTCCAAATCCTAACACCCCTTTATGCGACCAGACAATCATTAATTTCTGTTCTTCTTCCCGTCTTCCGGCAGAAAGGATTTGATGTGTTCAATGCGCTCGATCTGATGGAAAACAAAACTTTTTTGGAAAAGCTAAAGTTCGGCATAGGAGATGGTAATTTGCAGTATTACTTGTTTAACTGGAGATGCCCGGCTATGGACTCTGAAAAGGTGAGTGCGCACCTACCTGGCATGGGAGCATCACAGGGAGCTGGGAGATTTCTCATGTTATCTTTACACTGTATCTGTAGAACGTCTTAACTTCCCAAGAAGACAAAGAAATCAACATAAAGGGAGTGTAACTGGGTTAAGGAACCCAAAAATTATGGATTACTTTCCAAGAAGCCTTGTTTAGTCTTCCCCCTTTTTCTCACTGACCTATAATAGAAGAATAGAGTTAGAGGAAGGATTTGACTAAGGGCATTTTTGAGGTCTGTATGCTATATTTTATTGTCTTGCGGATGGCATACTGACCCATGGATTCCTATGGGTCTGTTCACACTCTGAATGAGCCCTTAGTTTACTGGATTGTGTTACTTGGAGGGCTGAAAGTAATGAGGTGTATCCTCACACTGTTGTAGCCTCTCCCCTCTGCTTACTAGGCTAGTGATTGGACAGCAGTCCCTCAGAGGGGGAGGGGCCATCCAGATTAATGCTGAGAGCTAAGTGCACAGCAGTGTGAGGGACACACCCACGTGACACTACAGTAACCCTATCTGTAGTTTTGCATGGTGAAATAACACGTTTCACTGCTCCCAATCCAATGACTAAGCCAAGTCTTTTCCACAATTCCTATTTGTCGTTTTTTCAGTCAGTGTAACTTAATTTTTGGGTTCCTTCACCCTGCAGACAGTGAAATGTTACAAAGTATGGCGCCACCCGATGCCCAAAGTAAATAGCAATGCGCAAGTCCACCTAATAATCTCCCTACTAGTTGGATGCACATGGTCAGTAAACTGCAGGTCAGCCAATAAAAATAGCTTTTTGCAGTCTCTGGGGTACATGGTAGTATATCTGAGATGGAGAGAGAAATATCTGGACTGCACATCCACACCTGATACAATGATCTCTTGTCGCTAGGCTACATTTACAAAACATACGTGAAGTTCTTGGTTACATTTTTATCAAATTGCATAAGCCCGGTAAGCACTTCATGGTGACCCCGTTTTAGTGGATCTTTAGGTCATTGGGTGCGGCATCACATGGCGTCCAACGTTACTGCAACACAGCACCAGCAGGGACCAAGACCCAGCAGCACTTTCACCGCACCAATACTGGAGGACTAAGACCCCATGGCTGTGGGCCCTGGGTCCCCACCGGAACCGCACCAAGAGAACAGGTCTTCAAAAGTTCACAATTCCATGTTGTCTCAGAAATGGGCTGAGTCCAAGTAGGTGGCACCATGGTGCGGTTCCGGTGGGAACCAGGGCCCACAGCCATGGGGTCGTGCAGTCTCCCTCAAATAAAAACATATGGGGCGGAGTACTCGTGCCAGGAAAAATATATATGAAGGGACAGAGTTCAAACTATACCAAAATATAGTGCGGTGGTGCATGGCTTCTCCTGTGTCTGTGGTCCTGTTCTGGTGGAGACCCAGGGTCTCCCTCCTCTGGCAGCTCATAACTTCTCTCGGCTGCCAGAGGGGGAAGGAACTTGATTCTGGTCAGAGCCTACTCCATGAAAAAGAAGAATGTTCTGCAAATGATTTCGTCTTTTTTTTCAGGTTGGTCTGGTGCTGCAGTAAAATCCGCCACAGTAAAAACCGCCTCAAGTCATTCGACAAACGGGTCGGCAGCCGCTCTTCAGGACAGACAAGCACAAAGTGAACGCCGGTGCTGGAGCAGAGAGGTGGAGTGAAGGAGAGGAAGTAGCGAGCACCACACGGACATTACACTGCGTCGTCGTCCTTTCTTCCCGACGCACGGACTTTATTTACAGGAATAAAAACCGAAACGAAAAACAAATCCAAGCCCCCCCCCCCCCCCCCCCACAGAGCGAAAAGCCAACCCAAAGCACATTCCTTCAAGTTTGGAAAAGGCAGAACTTTTCAAGGACCGGACCAGCTCACGCGGTCTCCACGTCACCGTCATTTTTTTAATATATACGGATGGAACTGCTGATTGCATGTAAAATAAAACTTTTTGGATTTGGCAGCGGAGCATCCTAGCGACAAGGGCCAAAAATAAGTGACTGTACCGCGGATCGCTGGCCAGTGTCGCCCCCGGGTGCCTGTAATATTAGTCCTCCCCGTTTTTTTTTGCTTTAAAGCTTATTTGTGTCATAAAAAAACGGAAAATGAGCCGTCACTGGGGGAAGGGGGATCGGTCAGTCTGAGGACAACATCGCAGCGTCTCCAAATCTTGTCATTTGTAATGAATAGATGGACGGGTGGGCTAGTGTTCTGTTTATAGTAAATACAATAAGAACAGTCATGGTGTGTGCGCCGCGTCACCTTCGTGTTCTTCTCCCCTCTGCAGGAGTAATACGCCCCTTTATAATCTGTATGGGAATGGGGCAGTTTTGTACCACTGAGCCTTAACAGATGGGTTTAGGGCTACAAACATATATTAAAGGGGTCAGGGAACAGTTTAAGTCTTAACTCTGCTGCTACAGCTCCTCCTATTCAGCAGAGCTCAGACATGTAAACACAGAAGCACGGAGAGTCTGCAGACGGTACAAAAGTAAGTAGCAGGATTGCTGAATCACTTGATGAACATTCAGGGATTATTCACAAGGCAGTAAAGGCACATGGGTAACTTATGTAATAGAGTGGCCGACCTCTTTAACCCTTTGCCGTAACACAGAGAAAACTGTTGGAAAGCTGCCGTGGTCCACATGATCCGAGCCTATGCGTGAGGTGAAAGGGCCTGCCAAGCCCCTTATTTTGATCTGATGATTGTGTATACTGTAGGGTCCTTCAATAAATGACGGCCAGGAAGTTTTATCATGTGGACACATGTACAGTTCTCCTGGTTTCAGGATACTGATTGCCCGACTTTATGTATCTAGAAGATGATCCCCTCTTCTACTTTACAATGGTGGTTCCTCATCCAGACAAGTATTTAAAGGAAACCTACCATTTGATGTGCTGCATTATGAAGCAGACATGCCTTGGGAATGCTGTAGCTACACTGATGCAGGATCATATCTTGGGTTATCCCTGAGCTGAGTGGTTTTGCTGAAAAAAATAATCATAACATTCAGGACCCTGGGAAAGCTGGGTCAGGCTGGCTGCCATATATAAACACACTACACCTCCTGGACTAATCAACCTGAGCTGGATGACTCATACACAGCAGCTGGGAGATGGTGCAGCGATTGATTACTTCTGCCTGACAGGCACAACACAGTGATTATATCATTCTCTGGAGCAGTGCATAATTAGGGTAAGAGGAGAAGCACCTAGCCTCAGCACTGGAGCAACTGAGCCTCATTATCATAATTTTATAATAGTTTTTTTCAGCAAAACCACTCAGCTCAGAGATTAAACAAGATATGTTTCTGCATCAGTGTAGCTACAGCATTCTCAAGGTATGTTTGGTTCATAATGCATCAAATCAAATTGTAGGTTTCCTTTAAAAATTCAGTGAATTGTTTCTACAAGACGCAACTTGAGCACAAAACTTAAAGGGGTTGTCTGAATTACTTCCTTTTTTTGTATTATATACAAATACAAGCCACAGACATAATATGTGTATGTCCCCTGGCCCTCCAGTGTGGCGCCTCCTGCAGGATCCTGACATATTATCACTGCAGCCTATTTATAGATGACAAATCACCGGCCAAAGCACAACAGGGAGTGTGAGATAGCAGGTGATACAGAGCCGGATCGCAAGGACGAAATGAGGCTAGTACATTTTAAAAGAAAACTACCTACAAGATGAATCTTGATAAACCAGGGGCACTTACTCAGATCCCGCGCTGGTTCCTCTTATGGCGATGCGGCTCGTGATCCTGGTGTGTACTGTGCCGGCTCACTTGCCACAATGTCCAGGGTGGGCAGTGAAACATTTATGTGCTCTACCAGTGCACACACTGTGACGTGGCAGTGTCGCCGCCTGGTGGTGTCATAGTGTATGCGCAGGCAGAACACATAAATTGCCTCTGCCCACACTTCTGTGAACCCAAATAGGAGATCCGGGTAGAAGAGGACCCGAGGTGAGTGCCGGAGGGTAAGTATACACATTTATTTTATTGCGGGGCCACGGCTGGACATTTTATTACAGAGCAGCGACTGAATTTCCCACCTTCGGCTTATACGCCAGTCAAATTACGGTAAAATTATGACAACCCCTTTAAAGGACCTCTACCACCATGATGAACGACTATATGAAAATGAGCATTAGGGGCTCCAGGCTCCATTAACACCTATGCAGCCTGGAGCCCCTCAGGCTCATGTGCATACAGCCTTTCATCTTGGTGGTAGATGCCCTTTAATTTGGAGAAAATTGCACAGGCTACGATGTATTATTGTTATATGGTAGTTTTTGGGGAGAAACCAAACATTCTTTTTCGTCATCCTATGAGTGGCCGACGTTTACTATCTGTACGGATTTACTATCTTGAAGGATTGTAGCATCTACCCAGCAGTAATTCTGCAGGCACCAGGAATCACACTGGGTTGTTCCTGATTGGATGTGTTTCATTGGAAACTCAGATGAGATTGGGCCGAGCCCCATCCCTAGGCGTTTGCATTTGATAAGTTTGCGCCTTGAGGGTGCGTTCACACATGGCTTCAAAGGAAACCTACCATTTGATTTGATGCATTATGAAGCAAACATACCTTGAGAATGCTGTAGCTACACTGATGCAGGCACATATCTTGTTAATCCCTGAGCAGAGTGGTTTTGCTGATAAAACAATTATAAAATTATGATAATGAGGCCCTGTCACCCCTCTGCCTGGCTCAGGCTTCTCCTCTCACATAAATTATGCACTGCACCAAAGGATGATGTAATCATTATGTTGTCCCTGACAAGTAAAAGTAATCAATTGCTGCACCATCCCCCCAGCTGCTGTGTATGAGTCATCCAGCTCAGGTTGATTAGTTCTCCGTGCACAGTTCCAGCTTTCCCAAGGTCCTGAATTTTATAATTTTTTTTTTTTTTCAACAAAACCCCTCAGCTCAGTGATTAAACAAGATATGTTTCTGCATCAGTGTATCTACAGCAATCTTAAGGTATGTTAGGTTCATAACGCATGAAATCAAATGGTAGGTTTCCTTTAACGCATACATTTTGAAACGCATCACAATAACTGAGGAGATCTGCACCCTTATATGTCACCCATATTGCACTTAGTTTGTCCCATAGGCTGCAGGAATCGGGACTTCCTGTGTATGGCTGGCTTCAGGTGGATGGAGGAGGCCACAGAAATCCCCAATTCCTGCTGCCCGAGGGCACATGATCTACAGGCAAACCTTATTTAGGCAAGTATAACATGGGCTGTAAGTGGCAGCACCATGCAGAAGCAGCGGCACCCTGAAGCAACGGGGACGTCACCAGCTGCAGCTCCTTTTCCTCTGCTGGCAACAATGTCCTATCACTGACACTCCCATTGATCAGCAAGTTATCCTTTGGATAAAGCCTAGCTTGCCATGACCAGACAACCCCCTTAAGGGGGTATTCTTGTCTCAGCATTCACATTTAATTTAACTAATCTGCCATACATGTACATTTTTTCAATTAGAGGTTATTAAAAAAAAAAGTTAGCTGTGAGAAGATAATTTCTCATAAATGGAGTCATATGGTGCCTTAGAAACAAGACTGTGTCCTAGGATACGACCACCTCTGCTGGAGGGATTGTGCAAAGAAACAAAAAGTTTTTGTATATGAAATGTCCGGGAGTTACTCCAGGTCTCACATCCGTCCTGTGGTAATGACGCTGAAGCCAAGCGGTCAGGTAGGACTCAATACCACATGTCTGGCCACCAAAATGTGAGGTGGTCGTATCAGATGAAGTTATCTCGTTTCTAAGGGACAACATGGCAACATTTGAGAAATTATTTTTTTTTAATAACATCCAATTGAAAAAATGTTTACATATGTCAAATGTATTAAATGTTTATGCCCAGATGGGAATATCCCCTTAAGGGGGTTGTCTGGTCATAGCAAGTTGGGGCCTATCCTGTGGCTAAAGCCTAACTTGCTGATCAATGGGAGTGTCAGTGATGCGACATATCTCTCCCCCCCCCCCCCAAGATCACGAGAACATTAGTCCATCATCCTAATTGCACCCTAGATGAGCGAAGTAGCCTGTTGCACATGCGTCGTCTGCTCCGTTCATCTCTATGGATCTGATGGAGTTAAACGGAGCAGCCGGCACATGCACACTTCGCTCATCTAGGGTGCAATTAGGATGACAGACTCCCGTTCTCGTGATCAATGAAGGTCCCATCACAGACACTCCCACTGACCAGCAAGTTAGGCTTTGCTATGACTGACGAATCCCTTTAAATCACAATTCATTAAATTACATTCAAGAAAAATGGAATCTTCAAAACGGAAGTCAAAACGCAAACGTGTAGAAGCCCTTTGTCTGACAAACGTCCCATTCAGAAACCATCCAAGACCTCGCAACGTTTATCAAGTGAATGTGGCAGATTATACAAAAACAAAAAATTTTTTTCACCTCTTTTTCAAAAATTTGCTTTAAAATAAATGAAAATAAATAAATATGAAGTCACTTTGTTTTTTGCTTTAGCACTTTTTTCTGCGCTTTCTTTTCTTTCTTCTTCTTCTTCTTTGCTGGGTTCGGAACGATCTTCTTGACTTTGAGGTTGTGTAGCTTTATATCTACCGGGACGGCGGTGGACAGTTTACGTTTTTTGGCAGAGGGGGGATTCCCGGGTTCGGCCTCTTCCGGTTCATCTTCCTCTACTGAAACGATGAACTTTTTTGGGGTGGCGCCTTCTATGGGGAGCCAAGGCACATGGAGCGGTGGCACAAGCGGGAGGATGGCCTTCACTTGCTCGTGGAATAAGTCTGCGGATTTTCGGAGGCCTAGCGCCAACACGGATTTTAGGCCGAGGGTGGGGGCGATGTTCTCGCTGAGCCGGGGCAGCTGCAGGGCGGGGACCTCCCGGCTGTAGCTCAGCTCCATGATGTGCTTGGTGATCATCTCCGGCTTGGCCGATTTGCACACTATGACCAGAAAGAGATCGTTCTTCTCCAGAGCGCGGGTCACCTCATTAATCCCTACGGCCAACTGTTTCCGAAGATCCGTATTGGTCCACCCAGTTTCTGGCACCGCCTTTTTTGGAGTCTCTGTGTCGGAACCTTTGTCGTCTTTATCAGAATTATTGTTGTTTCCTTCGGAATCTTGTGGTTTTTTACGCTTTTTTCGGCCCTTTCCTGCTGTTGGGTGCGTCTCGATCTTCTTCAGTCCAAATTCCTCAAGCATTTTCAATAAAGTCTTCAGGATGAATTGCATGTCCTCTCCGACCACGGGGGTCCAGATCTTCACGTACGGGCTGTTCAAAGAGGTCTTAGACCGAGCTTTAATTTTACTTATCGACATTTTGCCCAACTTGGGAGCCATGATGGAAACACACAGGGAGGTTCTTCTGAGAAAACAAAAAACCCAAAAAAATTATCAAAATGGACCGTACTCCACACAAGGATTGTGGTTCTGTGAGCTACAGAACTGGCAGTTAAAGTTGACCAGTCAGGGGAATTTGGGCCACTAAACCACTCACAGGTCATTATGGACCGGTGATTTTGCGTCCAAAATCGCCCTTTAACTAGTCCCTCTGTGGCCGCTATTAAAACCGCTAATACCCATCTCGGTGCTCTCTGTAGCCGGCATACTGCAACCCGCCTGCACTGTGCATGCGCCACAGGTACAAGATGTACAGCTCCGGCTTCACTGCACAAGAGATTCGTCCAGTAAGGTGCATTGGACCCATCTATATGCAAGCATAAAGGGTTTTTGTTTTAGTTTTTTTTTAATAGTGAGCACAGAGGGATTAGCTAAAGGGCTATTTGGGACACCTGTGGGTGGTTTAGTGTCCCAAATCATCCTGGTGGGTCCTCTTTAAATACTTAGCATGGAAATGTGAGCTGCAGATAAAGATCCATCCCCCCCCCCCCTTTTTTTTAAACTGCCTTTATCTCCAATGTGATCTGAAAGATGAGATTCTTATCTTTAACATGACACCACAATCATGTTTCTAGGTGCAATAAAATTAAAGATAGGGGCGTCGAAAGTGACACCACCCCTGCAGCCCCTAAACTTTGCTCATCTCAGGTAATATGACTCTTCTCTGCATATTTTTACATTACTTTGGGCAAGATTTTTTTTTAATATATAAAAAAAAAAAAAGGTAAACGGATGAGATTTCACATAAAAGCGGGAATGATACAAAGGACATTTCATACACGATGGAACTAGTAGGGACCAGGTAAAATATGGTGACAGGTTCCCGTTAAGAGGTCACAGGTTGCTCTCCTATTAGACCAGCACTAGATACGCATGGACCTGTAGTAGTTCGGGTTCGGCCACGTGATCCGGCCATATTGCCGAATTAGCAGCCAACGACAAACTAACCAGGGGGGTTACTAGCAGGGGGGGGGGGGGGGGGGGCGCTGACCCGGAACTAAAACTACAGGTCCACTCATCTCTAACGAGGACAAAGATGACATCATGAGATGCGTTCTGAATGACATCATGCTGGGACTCCAAGCTTACAGGAATTCCTAAATCCAGGAATTTATTGTCAATGTCACTTTCAAGTCACAAGGTAACAACAACCCCCTGTATGACCTATGACCTGGGCATCTGCTATAACTCTAGCCTGAGGCGGGATAACTAGGCACAAGCTGGTGCCCACTCCTAGCACTATGCACTCACACGGCACTGATTAATATACCCGCCCCTTCACAAGATAGAGTCGTGTGAACAGCGTCTTATACACAGTCTCACCTGGTGTAACTCACGTGCGTCTCCTTCCGGACATGCACGTTGAACAATCAGCCAATCACAAGGCGGCGTCTGTCCTGCGTTCCGAGGCTTGGAAACCCTCTTTTTGGAACGCACAACCGTAAGTCGCATCTGATTGGACAGTTTTCAACCGGTTCGGCCTCTTATATCCGCAGGGATTCTGGGAGTTGTAGTTTTGTCCCCTCTACAGTATTCATCACTACAGCTCCCATCATTGCTTCGGATGAGAGTTGTCTGAGCTTAACCTCTCTGTTATGTTATACCTACAATGAGCGGGGTTCGGAAAATGTTAATGTATATTTATACGGCACGTCGTGCGTCATGGCGTCACTTTATGAAGAATCCCAAAGTGTGAAATTTTCTGGTATTTTTATAATTTTTTTTTGCTAAGAACTAACAACAGGACATGGGATGACGGAAATTTGTAATTGTTTCCTTTATTTGATGCCACGGGAGGTCTGCAGCACTTCCCCCTGCACCAGAACAGTGATATCTCTGCACCCTCTACCCCCCCCCCCCCCCCCCATGGGTGCCCTCACCCTAAAATACCAGTATCCTGCTTCCAATGTATAAATATCTCAGAAGTTTTGGGTGCAGTATAATGCTTACTAGACAGGGGGCACTGTCCGCGCAGAAAACTTCACTTAGAGTAAAAATATAAAATCTGATTGAGGTTTTTCCATCAGCCCCGTTTTCCACATCAATACCCAGGGCTATTTTTTATTTTTATTTCATCAATTCCTTCCACAAGCTCTGACTTTTTTTTTTTTTTTCAGTCACTATAACCGTACGGGGTCTTGTTTTTTTAGGGACGGAATGTAGTTTTTGGTAACGCAATTTTGTGTTTGTTAGATCCTACTGGAGAGCTTTTTTAACCCTTTCTGTGCAGGATATTTAAAAAAAACACATACGTTAACATCGCGTTTATGATGCGTTTTGTAAACGGAAGTGTTAACAGTGATGTAATTAGGCAAATCACCTCTCCTCAGCTGTTGTATATGCGTTTCAAACGCAATGAAAACGCAACATGTGAACGCGCCCTCAGGTGCATTTTCATTGCGCTTTTCAAAGCGGTTGCATTTTTGAAAACGCATGCGTTTCTGGTCTGTGTTGAGATTACATGCACAAACAGCAGGGAGAAGAAGATGACTACGTTTTTATAAATTCCAAGAGACACAGCGGACTGTAAGGGCACGTTCACACGTTGCGTTTTGGTTGCGTTTTCATTGCGTTTGAAACGCATATACAACAGCTGATGAGGGGTAATTTGCCTAATTACATTACCGTTTACGTTTGTAAACGCAATGTTAACACACGCGTTAACAAAACGCATGCGTTAACGCTTTATTAACGCATGCGTTAACATCGCATTTACGATGCGTTTTGTAAACGGAAACGTTAACAGTGATGTAATTAGGCAAATCACCTCTCCTCAGCTGTTGTATATGCGTTTCAAACGCAATGAAAACGCAGGTCAAAACGCAACGTGTGAACGCGCCCTAACTAACACACATCAAGCATTGCGTTTTTAAAAACGCAAAGAAAAATTTAAAAAAATGCATGCGTTTTCAATTCATTCGAAGTCGCAAAAAAACCATCACGTGTGTCACCAGCTTTTAAAAAGGCATCAGAAACGCACGTGGGAGGCGGTTCGGTCAAAACGCACATGCTTTTTGGACAAACCCCCTCTCACCTGCGTTTTCGATGCGATTAAAAACACCATGTCGGAATCTGCCCTCAATAACACAAGAATTTTTCTTTCTTTATACACACTTGGGGTTTAAAAAGAGGCTTTTTTTCGCGATTAATATAATTTTTTTGCGATTTTTCCTTTAATATTTCCAATTTTTTTCTTTCTTTTTGTATAGAAAAAAAATACTATTATAGTTTTGTAGCCTGGATTGGTACAGGCATGGAGGCACAAAATGTGTATTATTTTCCTTTTATTTATATTTTTAAAGGGACGGGCAATTTTTTGGTGTTTTCTTCACTGCGTTTTTTAAATCCTTGAAAAATGCATTATATTTGCTTATTGGCTTTTTCAATGTGGTAGGTCAAAGTGTGTTAACTAAGCGTTTTCTCCCCTGCGGTTTTTTATTTGGCTGGGTTTTTGAGCTGCGTTTTAATTGTGCTGTTCAAAGCGGTTGCATTTTCGAAAACGCATGCGTTTGTGGTCTGCTTTTTGAAACGCATGATTACATGCACAAACAGCAGGGAGAAGATCTGTGTGTTTACAAATTACAAGTGACACAGCTACACGCAATTACCACACATCAAGCACTGCGTTTTTAAAAACGCAAACATACATTCTAAAAACGCATCCGTTTTTAAAGCATTTGAAATCGCAACAGAAACATTGCATTTACGATGCGTTTTGTAAACAGAAATGTTAACAGTGATGTAATTAGGCAAATCACCTCTCCTCAGCTGTTGTAATGCGTTTCAAACGCTATTAAAACTCAGTTCAAAACGCAATGTGTGAACACGCCCTTGATAAGCCGATTGCATGCGTTTCTCTGGAAACGCATGTGCGTTCGGGCCGAGGACCGCCCCCTGTGCACTAACGCCGCGTTATGAACGGACGCCTAGCGGTACGTGTGACCGCGGCCTTTGAGTTGCGTTTACAGAGCGCTGAAATGTGATGTTAAAACAATGTAAATATTTTGTTACTTCGTTGCTAACGCTTTGTAAACAAGCTTTTTTTCTACAATGCATTTACAGTGCGTTAACAAGCGCTGCGTGTGAACAAGGGCTTTAAACCATTCACAAACAAAATGACGCTGCACAAATAAGAATTCCCTATTGTCTCATTCCCCGCAGCCAGAACAGGTGACACATTACAATGGACATCACATGTGTCCCCAGGTTCTGTAATGCGGAGACCTCTCTGCAGTGACAAGCAGTTTCTGGCAGTGAATGGGTTACACCTGCAGCCGCCCCTGCATGCAGCTACAATGGATGATGTCAGGGCACAAGACATGGGGAACCAATCAGGGGTTCTGGAGCCTGGAGGAGCGCTGACCCATATAAGAGACACAGCTGAGCTGCAGATTATTGTAAGAGGTTCTGCTGAGCTGACGCCTGCATCCACCATGTCTCCCCAGGTACTGCCCCTCCTGCCCGCTGCTGCCTCTGGCATGGTCTTATTGCATGGGCTATTTTGCCATTGAAGGGGTTCTTAAATATTTAATGCGTCATTATGCGTAAATTGGTCGCTAGATCAGTTGACAATGCTGTTCCTTTAAGGAGTTAACACCTTCAGCTCTGCTACATCTGATTACACGCCGCTTCATTGTTACCGACATAATGGGATTATGTTTATGATGTTTATGTCTAATGCTTTCTATAAATTTAGTTGGTTTGTCCTATTTTAAGGGGATACAAAAATTATGGGGATATTTTAAAGAATTTAGGTTTAACCCCGGCAGCAATGTGCACCATAATGATGGCTGTAATGTCGCTTCTATGTATCTTGCGGTGTTGGGCTTATTCTCTAGTGTTTTGGAAGGGGTGTGCGGGGTCACGTTTGCATGTAATTTGGATGAGCTTTTCCCTATTCCTGCTGCCGGTGTCCTGATTTATAGTGTTTGGCTTTATGCAAACCCACATCTACCAGGAGTTCTAGTTCTGATCCATATTGGCTATAACTGATCTTCCTACTTGTGCAATAGCGACGTAACATAGTGGAAGACCTTGCTGATGGTCACAAAAGGAACCAGGTCCGTCTGTCTTGATGGGCAGTGCCTGGTCCTATAATGGGAAGGGACTGCTATGACTGTGGCTATGGTCCTCTCTAGGTACGTCGCTGCTTCTAAGGATGTGGATAGTATAATTAAGGGAAATCTACCATCGTAATAAACCAGGGACATTACCACAGTCAGTGCCTGGATCTATGAGTAATCTTATTTGTTATCCATGCATTCCTTCCAAAATCAACTTTTCAAATGATGCTAATGAGCCGGAAGGACACCTGGGGTGTTACCAGATCCCCTTCATACTGTAGATTCATAGGCTGTTACATGGTGCAGGAGCACTCTCCCACCTTGTGGTGAAGTGAGATTACATCAGGCGGGGGAGGCAGTGTGAGACGCTGGTAACTCGCCCTGGGCCCTCCAGGCTCATTGGCATATGGTCATTTAAAAATTTTGTTTTTTGGGAGGAGGCCATGGATAACGAATATCACCACCGCCACGGTGCCTGGATCTAGGAGTAAGTGCCCTTGGTTTATCATGATGGTTTGTGGTGTTGTGGCGGAGAGGCACATGTAGTGTTTTATTGTTGCATTGGCTATTTTGTGACCTTTTTCATTGCCTACTTCCTTTTACAATCTTCCTACGTCTGCTAGAACAGGACTTTCCAGGTGCTCAAGTCAGATCTGACTTCAGACTCTTAACAAAGCTGCAAATTTGGGCTTCAGATCTGCTCCTGTTCCCTTCTAGCGTAGGAAATGTTTTGGAAGTAGCTGCAACTTTTCAAGTCAAATGCACTGCAGACCTGAACCCCTCATATCCAGACGTATCCTACAGCCTGGACCTCTGATACATCTGACCTGCACCAGGTTTGGTGTCTTAGTTGCACGAGGCCCCATCACACCTACCACCAATTGTCTTGTCTTTTATTGATGAAGATGAAATCAGATTGGATATGTTGTTTAGTCCACAGGGGTGAATTTAAGTTGATTGGAACCAGGGGCAGATTAAGACCACCTTGGGCCCTGGGCTGTAGGAATATTATTGCTCCTACAAGTCTGGAATCACTTGTTACATCTGGTACTAGAATCAGCTTCTTGGGGAATGGAGGATGTGTCCCTTCTGATGATTTCAATCAGCGGTTTCAGGACCTTCAGAGGTCCTGAAATGGCTCTTGTGTACATGTTTATTGTGAGCAGATGTACAAGGATTTCATGGGGTTTGGGTGGCCTTGGGGGGCCCCAGGCTACCACCTATATTATAATCCACTACTGATTGGAACTGTACAGTTCTCACCTTTTTACTTTTTTGACAGGATGCCTTGTGATCCTGGTGGCCCATTATGGTCCAGTCTAGTCTCCAGCACCAGCAAAGTAGTGACTGACTATTCCTGGTTCTGAGCTCTGCTGTGTATCTGCTCTTCTAGGTCAGGGGTGGTGATATGAACAAACTATATGGTAAATTTAATAATCTGATCTACAATTTGGGCTACAGTGAGGGCCCAAAAAAATGCACTTCATTAAGCCACGCCTTCTTGGCAAAGTGTGTCCTAATCCAATGTGATGCATATGGTGGCAGTTTTTGGGGTGTCTATTGAATAATCTGCCTGGTAAATCTTTGTTGGAGGAAAGCAGAGTCTTGAGCCCATTATTCTTGCACCATGAATATTAAAAGGAATCTGTCAGCAGAAATGTACCTTCTAAACCAGTTGGTTGTAAAGCATGTTAACAGCTTTCAGATGGTGCTTCTGTCATGACCCAGCATAATTCCATCCATAAAATCAACTATGAAGTGAAATATACATTGGTTGGACAAAGTCACAGGGGAGAGGATATTTGGTGCTTAAGTCAAGCTCTCTTCTCCTTAGAACCTCCCTTCCTGGTGATGGCACTGTACCTTTGGTCATCTCCAAAAGGGCTCTCAAAGTCTGGTAAACAACGTCGAGGCTCTGAGGCAAAGAGAGCTTGACTTCAGTTCTACGCTCTCCACCTCTGCATCCAATGAGATCTCACTTCATAGTTGACTTTAAGTTGTACCACCACGCTGCTCCATGCAGATAACATGATTAAAAGGGTGTGAAGCGGCTTCACAAATTACTGGTAGTGGTTCCTTGGGTTGAATTCTGATGACAGGTTCCCTTTTAAGGTTTTTGTTGCCTTCCCTATGTGAAATGGCAGAAGATTTGCCGTAAGTCTTGTTATCCCTTCATTATCTAGATATGTTGGGTTAGATATAAAATGCATGACTATAGAGGTGCAGAGCAGGAGGCCATGTTAGCGGAGGCTGAGCCTCTCCCGGAGATGAATGGCTTCATTAATGGATTCAGTTTCCACAATCCGCAGTAACGGAACAGGGACACATTGTCACCACATTGTATGGGCTTCTGGAAGTGTCCCATGACTGGGTGAGAACCTGTGACAATAATCCTACAAGTGACCCATTGTTCTCGTGATGGAACAAGTTTCAGTTGGGGGATCGTGGTCATGTACAAGTCCCTACAAAGAGATGGCAGAGCAGAATTCCTGTATATTACAGCAAATATGGCAACGTTCTTAAGTGCTGGTATTTGTAATATAAATGCCTAAATTATCCCCCTTGTTTGGCGTTCTGTAGAAAGGACATTTTGCACCAAAGGGATTGTGCTGTAGTAATCTCATTGTGCGGAAAGCGTGAGGAGTGCCACGTTAATGAGAATGGGGACCCAGGAGCGCCGCCATGTGGATGGAGCAGTAATACACATGTGACTAGTTCTCCATTCACTTTGTGGGTGCAGTAGTCCCATAGGTGACACTTGAATACATGTTCGTTGGGGGGGGGGGGGGGGGGAAACGAGATCTTCATCTATCCTATAGGTAGCAGACAAAATCCTATTGGAGAACATGCTAATAGTGTTGCGACGTGCTGCATTTGCTCATTTAATTTAATTAAAAAACCCTTCGTGTCTCTCCCATGGGTACGACCTGTCGGTGCACTTGAGCCCCTTCTATTCCAAAAGACCACTGCCCCGTGCCACTGCCCTCCTTCTGATTCTAATTTAGCTGGAGGGGAAGAAGCCAGACTAAAGGAAGAGGGCCCCCATGAAATGCCTTTTTGGGGATGAGGTGATGCCAAATCCACTTCCGGATGCATTTTGCACTTGTTGCATCATGGAATCAATTGTTGCAAATCTGTTTCTCACGTTTTGATGATTTTTGCAGGCAGACTTTGACAAGGCGGCAGAAGATGTAAAGAAACTGAAAACCAAACCAACCGATGATGAGCTGAAGGAGCTCTATGGCCTCTACAAGCAGAGCACAGTGGGAGACATTAATATAGGTAGAAGCTTAAAATCGATAAACCCTGAGCTCCTCAAGCTCACGTGTATAATTTTTAAAGCTTTTTTTTTTTTTTTTGCCAAAAAAGGGGCACAGATTCCAGGGCCCCATAGCAGCTGCTACCTTGTAGTTGCGCCCCTGGGCCCAACTTTGTCTAAGGCCACGGTCACACGTACCACTAGGCGTCTGTCATAAGGCGATGCTAGAGCACAGGGGGAGGTCCTCGGCCCAAACGCACATGCGTTTCCAGGGAGTTTCTCTGGAAACGCATGTGCGTTTGGGCCGAGGACCGCCCCCTGTGAACTAGCGGCACGTGTGACCGCAGCCTAAAACTGGCCCTGGTCACACCTGCAACTACCAATCCATTCACTTCTATGGGGGTGCAGTTGTACCCCGCAATCGGACACTTTCCCCTATCTATTGAGAAGCACAACTTCATAGAAGGGGAAACTTAGAAAAATTATTTTTCCAGAATTTCGGGCAACAAAATGAGGGAATCCAGTAGAATGTAATGTGCAGGTGCCTCATGATAACATTATGGAAGTTAATAGATTAGATCTCCAAATACATTCATTGTTATTGGCACAAACATGATTACGTGTACAGTCTCTGACTTATGATGGGAGGTCAGATTTCATTTTGTAGGATTATAGACTTTCCCCTGTGATGGCTGAGCTGTCGGTGCCACCAGGGGATTATCAAGAGGCTGTGAACTAAAAGAAAATGGCCAAAATGCAATTCCTAAAACAGGATTATGAGGGGAGCGAAGATTTCTCCGAGCGGCCATCATGTACAGCTGTCACATCTAGTAGATTATAAGGATGTTTATTGGAGGAGTAAGAGGAGAGGCAAGATACGGGGGCAACTGGAGCCAAAAAGTAAAGGCCTTGGAGAGAAATAAAACTTGCAGTAATGAGACCCCCACAGATCACGAGAACAGGGGTCTGAGGTACCTCCAGACCTCTCGTCGCTCCCTGAGATGAGCAGACGGTGATGCACGTCCAGTCTGCTCCATTCATGTCTATGGAGATGACGGAGATTGCTGAGGGTGCCGCTGAGACCCCCACAATCCACTGGATAGGGCCTAACTTGATTGCTGGGGAAATGAAGATCTAGGTACAAAGTCTTTGGGGAGAGGGGGGGTTGCGCTCGGTAGCAAAAAATGTCTATATATGGGTGATCGCGCTACACTAAAATGCATCCCTTTCTTAAAATTTTTGTAGACTGTCCTGGAATGCTGGATCTTAAGGGCAAAGCCAAATGGGAAGCGTGGAATTCAAAGAAAGGTAGGACATGGAATTTTGAAAACTTTGGTAACTTTTTCTGCCTTTAATTGGTGCACAAAATTCTCCGAACCAGCCCAGCAGATCACGTCTCCCGCTTTTATTTTTAAGGTTTGTCCAAGGACGACGCCATGAGTGCCTACGTGTCTAAAGCCAATGAGCTGATCGAGAAATACGGTCTGTGATGTAACGTCCTGGATGCAGCAGAGAGACTAACCCGTGTGGAGAGCTCAGACCCCACTAATAACACTATTTACCAGAGTTTCTTGTGATGCTTCAGGTATATAACTTAGGCTGTCAGGGCACAGGGACCTGTTTTCTACACTCGTACTGTTTTCTATGCCTTGCTCTTCCTTATTAAACCATTTTACACAAGAAAGGTTGTGGTCTTGACTCTTCAATCGTTTGGTATGTGCTGACTCTATATACACGAGACCCTCGTTATGCAGGGCTACACATCTCATTAACATCCCTATCTGCAGGCTGACCCTCACAATTAATAAATTGGGCTCCTATCCTGTATAGTCCCAAATTGGCAGTCCCTATTAGCTGCCCCGTTTAGGCAACGTTTGCCATCAGTATGTCTTGTTTCCTTTTCTGCTGAAGGAGTCCTAAAATGATGATTGCAAGTTGTCTACCTCCTAACAGAAAACCCTTTAAGGCCATATTCACACGAACGTATGGGGGATGTATATACGGCCGATATACCGCCCCCCCCCCCCCACACACACACACACACATCGCTATGGACTTGCAGCGCCCAACGGGAACGGTACGTGCGGCTCCGTACCCCGTAGAAAGATAGGACATGCCCTATCTCTCGCCGGAATATGGCGTCGTGCGCCATATATTCCTATGGAGAGGGGCGGGGGTGAGCGGCTCAACCCACCTCTCCCCCCGACACTGCCGTGTGCCCACCGTACTACGGTACGGCAGGCAACGGCAGTGTGCATGTAGCCTAAGCCGGTATATTAGTGCCTTCTGGATGCAATGGTTGCTGTGTGGTTGTAGCCTCTACCCTGGCATCACCAGCTGTGTTTACAGTCTTATTATAGGTTCTTGCACTGCGTCTCCTCACCGTTTCTTGGATACGTTCCTTGAAAGCCGATAAATATAATTAGAATATTCCCCGGAGACTAAGACTATCCAGGGAAATGTATGAATTAAGTAAGAAAATTTCCACTTGCATCAGATTGTGTTAAGATAGATGTCCTACTTAAGGACAACCCCTAGTTACAGACGGACCCCTCTGCCCCCTGTGACCTCTGGTGTAGTCTCTGGATGTTACTATAGTCCCAGGCTGCAATGATCAGCTGTAAGGTGTCTGTAATGAAGCTTTATTGATAATCGTTGGTCCCATCAAAGCAAAAAAAAACTTGTTTTAAACTCCCTTTTATTAGTTCGCAAACTGCTTGGGAAGCATCATGAATAAAAGTTTTTTTTTTTTTTACAACAGACAAGGCCCTTTTTGATGTGGGCCCGACGTGCAACAATACAAATCGTAACATATTGTAAATGGGCATATAAAAAAAATATAGGGGGAAGGAAATCTGTGTACTTGAGTCTTCAAGGGGTTGTTCTAAGGCAGTGATGTTGAACCTTCTAGAGACTGAGTGGCCAAAATACAACCAACACCGACTTATTTATTCCAAAGTTCCAACATGGCTATGTAGCAGTAACTTATTGCTCTATTACTGCTGTCAATCATATCGATGGCCTGAGGACACCAATACAGTAGAAATAAGGTGAAGAAATTTGGATTATCATTGTAGTTTCCCTCCAGGATCCCCTCAACAGGAATTGTGGGGCCCAAAGCAGGAGATCCAAGGATAATCCAAATCTGTCCATATCTTCTCACTCCTCCTGCAGTCCCAGGCACTGTTAAGGTAAACCTAGCTGATCAAATCCTGTCATTTTAAGATGGCGCTGGCATTGTGGATTGTACCCAAAACATCGAAGCTAAAGGAATGTGGGCGTGATGTGAACATGCGACAGCAGGGAAACTCTCCAATCAAGATCTGGGAACCTGATTTATTATGATTAGTATTCTCCTTCTGCCTTTTTTCTATATAGACTTGTGAAACCAAATAAAGCTTGCGCAGTGCTGATTTTTACCCAGGGTGATGGCATTAGCCAGACTTGCATCAGCTGCGGTCTGATACATTTTCTTGCGACCATGCTTAAATGCATTTAAAACTGATTAGAAACATAGCAAACGCACACTGAAAGAGGATATCTTAAATCCTACCCTAACAGTACTCCTTCCTGAATAGAGTGATGGTCTTGCTGTTGCTGCATACATCTACACTACCTTTGGCCATCCCATATAGAAGAATGGAGCAGCAGCAGAACTCTAAATGTGGCTCCGTTCAGAAGACGCAAGTTTTTGTGATAAGGGGGAGTCCCGGTGGCCAGACCACCCCAATGGGCTAGCACTTGCAATTCATGACCTATTCTTCGGGAAAGTAAAATGTTGTCGTAGTCAGGAAACCCAAAATGGCGGTGTATGCCATAAACGAGCATTAAAAATAGTCAACTTCTGCTGCTTCTAAATATTTTGTTATATGGGTCACTAGTGACTTCTCATTATTTGGGTCCTTCAAGTAGAAATGTCCCCCAGGAAGCATATGGATGTTGAAGTCTCCGCTTGTGAGCTCCTTCCAAGCTGTAGAGAAAGACACAAGTAACGCACTCAATGGGGGAGATTTATCAGAAGTGTCAGAGCAGAACTGTTCTAGTTATTCATGGCAACCAATCAGAGCTCAGCTTTCATTTTCCTACAGCTGTTTATAAATTTTGAGCTAAGTTGTGATTGGTTCCCATGGGCAACAAGAACATTTTTACCTCAGACACTGATATCTTACCCAATATTATTGGCATTTTATCTACAAGGTCCCTCCTTATCCATGTCTAGTTCTATATGTTCTCTTGTTGAAAGGTTCACCATATACTAACTTGTTTACATGCACATCAGGGGCGTAACCTGAGGGGGTGCAGAGGTTGCTATCGCAACTGGGCCCAAGATTCTTAGGGGGCCCATAAGGTGACACTTTCCCACAAGACTATTACTATAAACCATACATTATAGTCGGGGCCTGGCACAGACTTTACACTGGGGCCCATCCGCTTCTAGTTACACCCCTGATGCGCATGGTAAATAGATTAGCCTGTAAGTCTGTAGCCATGGTGACACGTAGCTCTGTACAGGAGCTGTATACATAACCCTTTGAATGATATATTTACAAGCTGGAATTATAAAAAAGATGGACCCAGTTGTGTACAATAGTCAACCACGAATGTAAACCTACCATGTAAGTCATGAGGAATATCTTCTGTCCCATCAAAACAGGTCAATCCACATGAAAGAGGAGGGGATGCCGGCTTATCATAGCTGCACAATACAAAACATATACAAAGAAGTCCTCTACACGACAAATTAAAGGGGTTGTGCCACACTTAACCACAGCTTAAAAAAAATTATCTGTCCTAGAAGTTCCTTTGAATACAATGGAGGGTGGGTCTAGCACAAGCCCCCGCAATCTACTAGTGGTCTCACTTTCTCCAGACTAGATGTAGTACATAGTCTGAAAACACCTTTTCAATCACCTCCCTCTGCAATGAATGGAGGGACACCTGATATAGGAATGTGACTACATGTGGTGTAGTCTGTTACCATGGAGACATACAGGTCTGCATTACTGCAGTACAATTTGCAAAGTGGCCATTTCTTAAAAATTGAGAAAAAGGAATGAATGTCACGATTATAAGAAAATCCTAAGAGGAAACTACTACTTACACATAATTCTCAACAACTCGTAGATCTGCTTTCAGTGATGGAAGGAAGAGCTGCACGGCTTCCTTGTTCTCCAGGATTTCTGCAGGCGTTCCTCCGGTTGTGGACATCCACTTCAGAAATTCTTCGTCGCTCAACTCTGATCGTTTTGTAGATGTGGAACGAGATTTGGACTGTAAAAAGAGTAACTGTAAAAGTTTTTTTCCCCCCATAAATCAATAGCTCTCGGGATGTAAAACAACTTTGCCTATTACCTTTGTTACCTACAGTACAGACCAAAAGTTTCTTTTCACCTCATTCAAATTTTTTTCATGGCTATAAAAATTGTAGATTCAGTAGATGTGTAGATTCAGTCAGACCGAAAAATTGGGAAAATTTGAAAGTGTCCTCAAGTGCAATTGTAAAAACCATCAAGCGCTACAAAGAAACTGGAAGCAAGGAAGACCAAGAGTCACCTATGCTGAGGAAGATAAGAGTCACCTCTGCTGCGGAGGATAAGTTCATCCGAGTCACCTCTGCTGCGGAGGATAAGTTCATCCGAGTCACCAGTCTCAGAAATCGCAGGGTAACAGCAGCTCAGATTAGAGAGCAGGTCACTACCGCACAGAGTCCTTGCAGCAGCCTTCATGGTAACAAAGCTGCTAGGAAACCACAGCTAAGGACCGACAACAAGCACAAGAGACACAAGGAATGGACATTAGACCAGAGGAAATCTGTGCTTTGGTCTGATGAGTCCAAATTTGAGATCTCTGGTTTCAACCACCGGGTCTTTGTGTGACACAGAAAAGGTGAATGAATGGACTTTACATGACTGGTTCCCACCGTGAAGCGTGGTGGAGGAGGTGTGATGGTGTTGGGGGGCTTTGCTGGCGACACCGTTTGGGATTTACACTGAACCAGCATGAATACCACAGCCTCTTGCCGCAGCTGATATTCCATCAGGTTTGTGTTTAGTTTGACCATCATTTATTTTTCAACAAGACAATGACCCCAGGCTGTGTAAGGGCTATGTGTCCAAGAAGGAGAGTGATTGGGGGCTAGGCAAGATGACTTTGTCTCCACAGGCACCAGACTTGAACCCAATCAAGATAGTTTGGGGCGAGTTGGACAGCAGAGTAAAGACAAAAGGCCCAACAAGTGCTAAGTATCTCTGGGAACTCCTTCAAGACTGTTGGAAGACCATTTCAGGCGACTACCTCTTGAAGCTCATCAAAAGAAGCCAAAAGTGTGTAAAACAGTAATCAAAGCAAAAGGTGGCTACTTTGAAGAACCTAGAATATAATTCCACAAGTGTGAATTCACAGTTTTGTAGTTTGGATGTACAATTTTTATAGTCATGAAAATACAAAAAAAAAACTCTTTGAATGAGAAGGCGTGTCCAAACTTTTGGTCTGTATTGTTTGTACGAGTATATTTGTATATACTGTATATGTGATGTATATATGCTGTATTTGTGTGTGTATATGTGGTGTGTATATAAGGTGTGTTAATGTGTGTGTTTGTATATATGCTTCATATATATAGTATTTGTAATAATATGATGTATATATACTGTACATTTATACACTCATACACATATATGTATGTACTCAATGTGAGGCAGGCTTCACAGTAGCTGATGACCATATGGGAGAATTAGGTGGCAGGAAGTTGAGAGATTCCTATTCATTTACCCTGCCATATGTCATATTGTATAATGTGCAGCACTATGTGTACATAATGGTGCACATCTTCAATTCTTTTGTGTTTCAGGTCGAATGCTGGGCCCCCTGACACTGTGGGTCCTATAGCAGCTGCTATGTCTACTATCCCTTTTGTTACGCCCCTGATTGTTTTTTGTCCCAATAGGATCCTGTGAGTATTGAGTTGTCAATTTTGAGACAAACCTTTTTGTCGAAGGGACATTAAAGGAAATCTACCACTCGATACTCAACTGTTCTCCTCTTCATCTTAATACCCTGTCACGCCAGAATCATTTAGAAAACAGACTTGTAAAAAGCAGGCCACAGCACGGCGACGCCTATGTCCGGTGACCCGGGCTGCTAATTATGCACTCCCCCGCACCAGCCTCTCTCATGTTGGAGAGGAAGGTGACATCATGCAGGAGGCGTGAATAATTTACAGCCCGTAGTGCCAGACATCGCGACCCAGCCTGCTTTTTGTAAGTCTTTTTTTAGGTGATCCCGGCGTGTCAAGATTAAAGAAGACAAACGCAGGGATCAAGATCAAAAGGAGCAGAGGTGAGTACTTGTAGTGGTTTTTTTTTACTTTTATCGAGTGGTCGATTTCCTTCGTGAGCCCCATCTGAATTTTTATTTTCGTGACTCGTGGGAACCTTGCAGACTCACATGAGGGGCAGATGCTCCAGACACAAACATATGCACGGGCTCCAGGCCATATTTCTCCTTCAGCCTCAATGCAGTAGCAAAACTGGTGAGAGACCCGAAGCTGCAAAGTAAAGGAAACAAGACAAAAAACTCAGATTTTCAGGACCTGCGATTATTCTCTGCCAACAATGGGCGCATGGAGGAATGGCACAATGAATCCTTCCAGACTCCATAGACAATGGCACAATGCGGCTTTATAGACAGACACTTCATAAGACCATGTGCGCCGACGCGAGGTCTGAACTGCTAACACTGTCCTGTAATATTGTCCTTATCCGTTGATCCTCTAGCCTTGTGGGTGTGTCTCTGCACACTATAGCACTGTCCAATCAGTATGAGCAGTAAAAGGCTGTGTATGGCCACACCCCATTGATGAGAGAAATAGTCACACCCAGTTGTCAATTTATATGTAGTTTTCTAGGAGACATAATAGAGTATGGACACACTGTCCTATCAGTGAAAACTGTAGAAGACTGATTACGGTCACACCCCTTTGATGAGAGGAATGGTAACACCCAGTTGACAATTTTGTTTTGGAGAAATAACATAGGAAGGGCACAGCAATCTAAAATAGATGATTGATAATCACTTTTGAGGAGGAATACAAATAAGTCTTAGTAGAAAAGGTGGGAGACCCGCTTTAAGTTTAAAGCCCCTTCGACAGAAATATTTACCTGTGGCCAAAAAATGAAAAACTTTTCTCTTGCAGCTGCGGTAACAATACGGCAGTAATTTCATCCACTATTTGGTCCATACTTTGGGCAAACGGTTCCGAAAACCGGGACTCTCTTCCCGGGAGCCTGATGGAGCAGACTGGAAAAATACAAAAGTCAATGGTATAAAGTGTGAAGAAAAAAGTAGAATTGCTCTCACCCGCTTTTCAGGATTCTTCCTAAGGAGATTTCGGTCCCAGCGACTCGGATCCCACGTGACCAGCGTGTAGGGCAATAGTAGTACGAAAAGAATGATCCAGCGCTTTGTGTTTGGGAAACAAATGCTCCAGGCGTTTTATTTCAAGATGCAAGGAAGGGTATAGACATCACATAAACCCCGGCACTGTGTCCAAGAGGTGGACTACACTGTCCAGCCTACGCGTTTCGAGCGCATACACACGCTCTTTGTCAAGGCTAACACATATCTGAGAAGGAGCGCCATTAAATTGAAAACTAGAGAGGACGTCAGAGGGAGGGGGCCGGAAGGTCCACCTTAATCCATGACGTCAGATTTGTTTGGGAACGCCCTTGTCAGGTATGTTGTTAAGTATAATAAAAACATGTTTAATTTTATTTATAAAATAACCCTTGAATCGGCTTTTTCTAAAAACAACATGATATATAGAATATTATACATGATATGTAGTCATCAACAGTAAATGGTTAAATGCGGACGGACACAATCAAAACAAAGAGCACCGAACAGGTGCTGTATATATAATTGCTGTATTCTTGTTTTATGTGTCTTTATGGAAAAGAAAGCAAGTCAGGTTAGCGTATATTATTTGATACCAGCCTTTCTATTTCTACCTTATAAAACAGATATTTGTATAATTTTGTGGTAGTGAGCCACCGAATATAGTAAAACCTTAATTTTTTAGTGTTTGAATTTTTATTGTAACCTGGAGATTACGGCCTCGTAGTAAATGGCTGTAGGTGACTGAATAGAGTACATAGTATAAAGATAAGAATTTAGGATACCTACAATCGCAGTATTCCGTCTGGATAGGCTATGTTTAGCAATAACGGATGGAATATAGGAGTCTATACAGACTGGTGCGGACACAGGGAAATTGGACAGGGAGCAGACAGTTCACTATAGGTAAATGAGCTTCTAACTCGATATTCAGGGGTTAGGTTAGTAATGGAACATAAATTCTTGCTTATAATTCATTCCCTTAGGAAATCTGGTTTCCAGTTGTAGTATCCAGAAAGCTTCTTTGTCGAACAATTGTTTACTTCGGTCTCCCCCCCTGATGTTAACATTAATGCGATCAATGGCATAGGCTTTGAATCCTGTAAGATTTCCCTGATGTTGTTCCATAAAGTGTCTAGAGGCTCCTGAAATGGTTTTTTTAGTGATACTGTTTGATTCAACTCGTCTTATGTCTCCTAAGTGCTCTAGTATCCTTTTCTTAAATTTGCGGGTAGTCGCTCCTACATACTTGAGGTTGCATAAAGCACACTCAATAATGTAGACGACATGGTCGCTGTTACAATTTAAATATGTTTTGATATCATAAAATTGAGAATTCGTTGTGTTTGTAAATTGTTTTTTTACTTCGACTATACTGCAAGTTTTGCATCTTAGTGCTCCACAGTGGTAAAATCCCTTGTGTGTGAGCCATGTATTTCTAATCTTGTTATTGGACCTGAAGCTAGGTGAAATTAGATTGCCAATAGTGACCGCCTTTTTGGAGACTATGTTACAACCATTTTTTAAGATTTGTGCCAAGGTTTCATCCTGATACAAGATAGGTAAGTGTTTGAGGACTAGATGTTTAATGTCTGCAAATTGCTTGCTATACGGTAATGTGAGATATAAGTTAGTATGTTGTTGGGAATTATTTTTTGTTTTTTCTAGAAGTAACTGACTTCTTGGTTTTGCATCAACTATCTTGCTGGCTCGATTGAGGACACTGTGTGTGTAACCCCTTTTGTGTAATCTCCTTTTAATGTCTTCAGATTCCTTTCTATAGTCTTGCTCACGGCTACAGTTCCTTTTTGCCCTTGTCAATTCTCCTACTGGTATTGCCTTCATGGTGTGAATAGGGTGTAAGCTGCGGGCATGTAAGATGGTATTTCCAGAAACTTTCTTTCTGAAGGTGGTAGTTTTGATAAAGCCTTCCTCGGTGTTTAGATTTAAATCTAAGAATGTCATGTGACTCCTGCTAGTGGAAAACGTAAAAGTGAGATTACATTCATTTTTGTTTATGTATTCCACAAATTTGGGTACGGCAGATACATCGGCGCGCCATATTAATAGCAAATCGTCTATGTACCTGCCGTACCAGAGGATTTCGTCAATAAAGGGGTTGCTGTCACTGTATAGATCGTGTTCCTCCCACCATGACATGGTGAGATTGGCTATAGATGGAGAAAATTTAGCCCCCATTGATACCCCTCTGACCTGAAGGTAAAACATTTGTTCAAAAAGAAAAAAGTTATGTGTCTTAAGGAACCATAATGTTTCGTTTATGAAATGTTTCAGGTTCTCACTATATGTACTGTATTTGTTTAAATGATGGTTCAAAGCCATCATAGCAACTTGATGGGGTATAGAGGTATATAGTGAGACTGCGTCGCAGCTTACCCAAGTATATTCATCAGACCATGTCATATTTTGAAGGATTCTAAGGACATCTCCCGTGTCTTTTAAATAACCTGGTGTTCTCACAACTAAAGGTTGGAGATATGAATCAAGCCACTCGCACAGGGGTTCATTCAGGGAACCAATACCCGAAATAATGGGGCGCATAGGTGGTGGATATTCCCCTTTGTGTGCCTTGGGTAATGTATACATTATTGGTGTAGTTGGATTATTAACCAATAGATGTTCCTTTTGTTTTTCATTAATGACCCCTAAAGTGAAGCCTTCGTGTATTAGTGTAGAAATTTTTTTACTGAAGACTTCTGTGGGGTTATTGGTTAATTTGCGATATGTAGAAACATCAGATAACATATTTTTAACTTGTTGCACATAATCTTTAGTATTCATCACCACAACAGTACCACCCTTATCCGCCATTCGTATAGTTAATGCTTGATCGTTTTTTAGGTCGTTCAGGCCACTTCTCATCTTGTGATTCCTATTATTGTTGTGATTAATTTTGCAGGTACTCGATAGTATTTTGAGTTCTCGCTCAATAACTTCTTGGAAAGTGTCCATAGCTTTCACTCTGGATTGAATGGGATAAAACTCTGCGTTTTTGATTCTGTCCATAGATGGTGGAGAGACAACGGCAGTTGTCTGAACTGTGTCCAGGCTTTGTAAAGCAATGAGTGTTCGTTGTTCATTAAATGTAAGGGATTTATACAAATTGGTATTGCACTGTGAGTTGCTTTGTTCTCTTATGTCCTCTACATCTCTGGAGTTAAAAAAATGTCGTCTGACAGTAAGGTTTCTTACAAATTTGTTGATATGCTTTAGAGTAGAAAACATGTCAAAATTAGATGTGGGGGCAAAATTTAGCCCAAGAGAAAGAACTGCTATTTGGTCAGCAGATAGTGTTTTATCCGAAAGATTGAGAACATTAACTCCCTCCGTCTCTTCAGATGCTGTAATTATTTGTTTGTTGTCTGCTGGCTCCGTAGATTGCGGTCTATTTCCGTTACTTTCCATTTCGTTACTGATATCAGCTAGTTTCTTGTTTTCTTCGGAGACAATAAGTTTCATCAAATCTAGTGAACAGGCAGATAAAATGTTGTTCCATTGGGACACAAAATCCGTGGAGTAGATGTAGGTTGGGATTTTACGTATCCTCAGTCCTCGAGGAATCATATTTTTAGAGATGTAATTGCTGAGGGTAGTTGAATCCCACCATATACGACATTCTTGGACTGCTAAGTTTTCTAGATGTGTTATTTTGCATTTTATATCAGAGTCTTGCGTATTGTCCGCATTGCCAAAAACTGAAGCCACTCTCTCTCTTCTTTTGTCATATGTCGATGATGCCATAGTATTTGCTAGCGTTTAGAGAGGGAGAGAGTGGGAAAAAACTTTTTTGGACAGAGGCTAGATAGTGCGGTTTTTTTTGTGTCGTGATGTCAAAAAGAAAAACCCTTTTCACAAGAATGTAATTTGCGGGGAGCATATGACCTTTATCTAGAACACACAGTGGTCCGAACACGAAAGTCAATGGTATAAAGTGTGAAGAAAAAAGTAGAATTGCTCTCACCCGCAAGAAAAATACAAGCCACAAGTTCATCCTATAGAAGGTTCTACCAGGGGATCACAGACAGATCTTAAAGTGTTGCTACAGGAATTGGTGAGACTCTGGAGGAAACCCAAAAAGTCTTGGAGACTAGGTGGTAATGTTATCATATCTCTCTGCTCTGGGTAATAAAAGGGGATCTGAAGTGGTGAATCTGAGTATGTGATATCCATATGCCCTTTTAAAAGGGCGTCTACCACCTCCTCCAAACTTTATAATCTACTGGCAGTATTTTGAAGAGAAATTCACTATAATTTTATATCATATCTTTACTATTTCTGACCAATATTCAATTTCTGAGAAACTCCCAATTTAATCCATATGCTAATTAAGCAGTTGGTGCACCTGAAACATGTCCCCTACAACCAAAGTGCTGCTATTCCCACCTAAATCACTTCCCACTTCTTGGATTAATATGGGAATTTCTCAGAAACATCAGAAGTAATAAACATGTTGGAAATCAAAGTGTATATCTAGAACATGCCACCTGCAGATTATAACGCTTAAGGAGGATGTAGACTCCCCGGAAACACAAGATGGGATCACTGTGGTGAAAATGCACAGGGTAAAGGGCTGTTTTGCAGGGAAAACTCTACGCTTTCCATTCTAAAATAATTGTCTTTTAAATAATAATTCATAATAATAATTCCTTTATTTATATAGCGCACACAGATTACGCAGCGCTGCACAGAGCTTGTCACATCAGTCCCTGTCCCCATGGGGCTCACAATCTAATCAACCTACCAGTATGTTTTGGAGTGTGGGAGGAAACCGGAGGACTCGAAGGAAACCCAAATATGCAAATATGTGGAAAAAATACAAAGGTTTCTGGGAAACATTTTGTCACTAAAATGTGAGAGATAAGAAGGGAAGGGGTGACGGTGCATAGTGATGGGAGAAGTGTGGCGCTGCAGAGCGTCGCTCTAAGTGAACCTCCTAATTTACATAAATCTTTTATTTTTTTTTAGAAAACTATGTTATGATTGCCTATGAGGGGCTCTTCATGGATGGGCCACGGTTTAGATGAGCAGTAGGGTATATTGATAGAATCCTGTTAATGATCTGCCATTCGGGGTTCCAGGAAAGCTGAATGAGCCTTGTTAAGGCTGGACTGGTTATATTAGTGTTAGAAGTATTATGGCAGGAGAGGATTTTAGGGGTAAATGGTCCCTAGAGGGTCTCCAGGAATGAGAAGTTCTGGCTTGGTGACAGTGAATGGAGTGGGTGTCAGGTGTTCTGAGCCCTCGGGGGCCCTGATCTGGATACACTGGATACTTTTACCTGTTGCCATTAGCTACAAATAGCATAACCACAGAGGGCGGCATTGTGTCCAGCAGCAGGATATATTGTGGATGCCTTTCTCTGGGAAACAGAGGATTTCTTCTCTGCCGGAGAAGTCTGTGATGTGACCAGCACATCAATGCTGAGCCCCCGGTGCCAAGTCCGCCGCTTGCCTTTGTTCCCTTATGCTAATGTTGGGCTCCCGGAGCCCGGGCCATTCTGTTCTGTAACCAGCGGACTCTATGAATAGTTTCCACAGCTTCTACCCCCTCTAACACATTCTGGGGTCAATTGCTGGTTTCGGATAGTGATACAGAGTAACAATGACCTCATCTCGGATCCTGTCCCCCCAGTCCGTTATGTTTCCTACTAATTATTCCAACTAACTTTACTGCATTATTCAATGTTCCACCAGCCATTGGCCACGACTTATCCTTCCTGTGTAAAGTAAATGGAGCTGTAATACCACATCCAGACTGTGGACAGTGGTGGTGCTGTTTCTGGAGGAAAACAACCATGCTTTTCTCATTCAGAAGAACCCATTAACCCCTTATGGGCCTTATATTCTATATTATGTACCAGGAACCTGAAATTTACCCAAAAATGCAATTTTCTTGAGAACTCTGCATTAACAGCATTCACTGTGAAAATCTTAATTTCGTCCTAATCGAAAGCCAATTACACTTTGGAGAACGGACCTGAGTGAAGGATGAGCTAAAGCTTTCATTGCTACCATTTTGGACTGTAAGATCTATTGACTTTTAATTAAAATTTTTGTGAAAGGTGAAAATGGTATTGATTTGGATATTTAGATGTTATGTTCTGTTAGGGGCTGGCTGCCACAAATCATTTTTATTTTTTCGATAGATCAGGAATTTTGGGACTCGGTGATATCTAATATATTTATGTTTGTTTAATTATTTCAGTTCTAGAGAACTCTTTTAGGCCCCCTAGGGTATTTGAACCCTACGGAGCCTGATTGCTCATACAATATGCTGAAATAGAAGTGTACTGCACTATATAGAGGTTGGACTTGATGAGTTGGTGTCTTTTTCTAAATTTATTGACTATGATACTACTCATCTGTTGCATTCAGCTTGCTCAATGATAGGCCTGGTAGTACGACTTCCAACTGTAATAATAGCCGATCTCAAAAGTTATATCAGGATTACTTTTCTCAGTCACCAATAACATAGGATCGGTGATCAGCACCAGATCCTTGGCAGTCCGACACCAGGCGGCACCAACAATAACATATGGATATCTTGGTTTTTCTGTGAACTTTGGATCCACAGGCCCCTGATATCAGGTACATCTTCCCACCCAGCCAAGAACCACCACTATACAATATACAAGCACCACGCCTGACCATGGCTTGTGTCAGTCTTGCAGCTCAGATGTATAGAGACGAATGGAGCTTTATTACAGTACCAAGCACTACCCATGCCCAGGAGAGGAAAACATTTTGGAAGAAATTAACCATGTTTTTCAACCTCCGGACAACCCCTTTAAGGAGGCTGCATCGCTCATTTAAACACTGTGGTCTCTTCAATATATCGATTTGTTACCAACCACTTATAATAAGGAAAGGTGATCAATAAAAACAATCCTGTTTAACCTTTGAAGTTGCTTCTTAAAGGAGTTGTCCTCTGATATATATTGGCAAATGCCCCTTGTCAGAGCAAAGACCTGAGACTTCCACGACTCTGAAATTAGGAGCCGGAGCAGGTTACATGCACTCTATTTGGCCCCTTGACGAGCTCTGCTCCGTACTTCAGCTCAGCGCTATTCACAGGACAGGACTGTGCGGCACCAGGCCATGTGATAGCAGTATGTGATATTACTGGCATGTGGTGTGCATTGTAGTAGGTATAGGTGATCAGTACTTTAACATTGGACAACTGGACCAGGGTTTTAAGCCTATTCTGATCTTTACATGTGTTTATATGTACAGCGCCATCTGTTGGTTATTATTGCAAGTTCAGTTATTATTTATTGGTTTATATTCTGAAAATAGAATTAAATATGGTTTATAATGCAAACTGACCATAATTCATTATGAGTGCAGCTCTGGAGTATAATACAGGATGTAACTCAGGATCAGTACAGGATAAGTAATGTCATGTATGTACACAGTGACTGCACCAGCAGCAGAATAGTGAGTGCAGCTCTGGAGTATAATACAGGATGTAACTCAGGATCAGTACAGGATAAGTGATGTCATGTATGTACACAGTGACTGCACCAGCTGCAGAATAGTGAGTGCAGCTCTGGAGTGTAATACAGGATGTAACTCAGGATCAGTACATGATAAGTAATGTCATGTATGTACACAGTGACTGCACCAGCTGCAGAATAGTGAGTGCAGCTCTGGGGTATAATACAGGATGTAACTCAGGATCAGTACAGGATAAGTAATGTCATGTATGTACACAGTGACTGCACCAGCTGCAGAATAGTGAGTGCAGCTCTGGGGTATAATACAGGATGTAACTCAGGATCAGTACAGGATAAGTAATGCCATGTATGTACACAGTGACTGCACCAGCAGCAGAATAGTGAGTGCAGCTCTGGGGTATAATACAGGATGTAACTCAGGATCAGTACAGGATAAGTAATGTCATGTATGTACACAATGACTGCACCAGCAGCAGAATAGTGAGTGCAGCTCTGGAGTATAAAACAGGGTGTAACTCAGGATCAGTACAGGATAAGTAATGTCATGTATGTACACAGTGACTGCAGCAGCAGCAGAATAGTGAGTGCAGCTCTGGAGTATAATACAGGATGTAACTCAGGATCAGTACAGGATAAGTAACGTCATGTATATACACAGTGACTGCACCAGCAGAATAGTGAGTGCAGCTCTGGGGTTTAATACATGATGTAACTCAGGATCACTACAGGATAAATAAAGTCATGTATGTACACAGTGACTGCACCAGCAGCAGAATAGTGAGTGCAGCTCTTGGGTATAATACAGGATGTAACTCAGGATCAGTACAGGATAAGTAAAGTCATGTATGTACACAGTGACTGCACCAGCAGCAGAATAGTGAGTGCAGCCCTGGAGTATAATACAGGATGTAACTCAGAATCAGTACAGGATAAGTATTGTCATGTATGTACACAGTGACTGCACCAGCAGCAGAATAGTGAGTGCAGCTCTGGAGTATAATACAGGATGTAACTCAGGATCAGTACAGGATAAGTATTGTCATGTATGTACACAGTGACTGCACCAGCAGCAGAATAGTGAGTGCAGCCCTGGAGTATAATACAGGATGTAACTCAGGATCAGTACAGGATAAGTATTGTCATGTATGTACACAGTGACTGCACCAGCAGCAGAATAGTGAGTGCAGCTCTGGAGTATAATACAGGATGTAACTCAGGATCAGTACAGGATAAGTAATGTCATGTATGTACACAGTGACTGCCCCAGCAGCAGAATAGTGAGTGCAGCTCTGGAGTATGATACAGGATGTAACTTAGTAACTCTATGTGTAAAATTCTGTTCAATGCTTGAGCAATGTGGAAACACAAACCTTCAATGGATTCATCCAACAAGCGTCCCCACTGTGCATAAAACAGCGATCCTCCTCCAGCCCAGGGGAAACATATCAATCGGGTTACGGCATTTGGACGTTTATAGAAGCAGGTTAGCAACTTATCCATCCTTAAAATAAACAAATGAATAGAGAATTGTTGTTACAAGTGGTCCCCGACTTAAGAGCACCAGACTTACAGACGACCCCTAGTTACATACACACCTTTGGATTTTGGTAATTACATGTACGTTGGACTTTGGGATACAATAATCAGCTGTAACAGTTATCACAGGTGTCTGTAATGAAGCTTTATTGTTAATCCTGATTCTTATGACAACCCAACATTTATAAAATCCAATTGTCACAGAGACCAAAAAAATTCTGGCTGGGGTTACAATGATAAAATATACAGTTCCGACTTACATACAATTTCAACTTAAGAACAAACCTACAGAACCTATCTTGTACGTAACCCGAGGACTGTCTGTAATAATGAAAATAAAAAACTAAAACTGTTGTGTGAGGGGCACAGGCAGCCACCTCTTTTAGCTCTAAACTGCTCCAAAGTCAACACCGCCTGATTATAGGCTGTATAGGCCGCTATTAGAATACAACAGCAGAGGGGAGGGAAGCTTAATGCAGAGAGCTATAGCACAGCAGTGTGAGGACACACCCCCAGTGCACTTGGAGATGTAACAATCCTGGAATATTATCCGTAATTCACAGGCCCGCAGCTACTAACAGCATACACAAGGTATGATTACACATCTCTCCAGGGACAACACCTAACACTGCCTGCACAGAGCACAGCAGTGTCAGAGAACGCCCCTTTGTGCACTTAGAGAAGCTACAATCCTGGAATATAAATCCGTATTTGATAGTTCTGCTTCTACTAACAACATGCACAAGTTATAATTCCCCAGATATCCAAGGTAAATAAATAAGCACTAGGGAGCGCAGAGCACAGCAGTGTGAGGACATGTCTTCACTTGAAGTAGCTACAATCTAGAATAAAAATCCATACTTATACTTCCTTCATGATCAAACTGTGGACTCCTTTCAAAGAGAGCTCTCGGCTACGTATGTTCCACAATAGTTTTATCTAGTTACAGACAATCATACGCGGAACAACACAACTTTCTGTCTACGACGTTGCACTTTGTCGCTGTGCAGGCTCCAATTTAAAGCTACATTGCACTTTGACCCCTACAAATTATCTGTATGTCACTGGAAGTGAAACGCGTCAGATTTTCAGAAATATGCAGATTACACAACACACACTTATATACAGAGATAAACAATAGTACAGCACAGCCACCACCTGCTCAGGGACTCCATACACCGGGTGTACAATGCTCTGTGTGCCTGCACCCACGCACCACATGCTCCACTGCAGCCTCTTCTACGTTAAGGGCAAACGGGTGTATTGATTTCCCAGGACTTTGCCCTCTTCAAAAATGGCCGAGGGTGTGCTTACCTGTGATTGGCTGCCGGCACTGTTTACATCACATGCCATCCAATCATAGAACGTAATCACGCTCAATGGGCGGGTTTTCTCTTGACAGGTTCTATCTTGTTTATCCAATCAGTGCACAGTGCGGAAGTTTGTCCCGTACAGCGAGCCGTAGTGTTGAGTAATTGGACATCATCCAGGGCAGAGGTGATCAGTGTGTACGGAGGGAGATCGCACGGAGGCTGCGACACAGGTAACGCCGGTAACGGAGGGGGCGGCGCCTGTGCGGAAGGTTTATGTTTATCTATATCTGTGTTCTGTAGCGCTTTACGGACTTTCTGTCGTAATGGACTTAAAGGGCAACTCCATGCACTGCGGATCTGAGCATCATTCACATAGGATGCACTCCTCAGCAGGGATGCATTCATTTTAATTTTGCAAAATGACAAGATTTCTATGCATGTTAGTGAGACAGCCTGGGGTGAAGCTGGGAGCCCTCCCCTAGTGTACAACCAAAAACCCTCGCTATAATGAACTGCAAAAAGTATATTTATTTATTAATAAGTACAATAGAAAATTTACATATATATAAGAGACTAGCGGTGGCCCAGATCTTAATAGGCCAAGGGAACCGACCTCTCCCTGAGATACCCTGAAGCTGATATGCAGAGTCATCCAAGTTATAACATAACACGAGTATATAGATGTAGTATATTACAATGTCACATAGAATGGTGATATGAAAGAAGAAAAAACATATCGACCTCTATATAACAGAAATACAAATTCACAGGTAATGTGTAATACATAGCGCCAGGCTGAGCCTCGCCAATACTACCCAAAACAACCGAGCTGGAAGGGGGCACAGCAAATCCTAGTGTGCATGAGAGTAGCACATACCCGCAGGAACTGAACCCTGCAACAGATACATCAGACAACGTATAAGCCGCATTCAGAGGTCACTGAGGGTTACATGCAAAGGGTAAAATGCAGCCTGACCCTAGTATGTGAGAGGCTGCAGAGCGTCCCCTATGAATTTTTAATTTTGTTATATCGGGGGTCAATATGTTTTTGCTTTTTTCATATCTTTATTCTATGTGACATTGTAATGTACTGCATTCTTTCCCTTAATGTTATAAATGAGCTGATTAAGACCACCATGGGTCCTGAGCTGTATGACTATTATTGCCCCTACAAGTCTGGGATCATTTCCTACATCTGGTACTAGAATCAGCTTCTTGGGGAATGGAGGATGCGTCCCTTCTACTGCTTTCAATCTGTGGTTTCAGGACCTTCAAAGGTCCTGAAATGGCTCTTGTGTACATGTGTATTGAGAGCAGTAAAAGGATTTCATGGGTGAAGGTCCTTCTTGGCATAACATTTGGTTGGTGGTTTGGGTGGCCATGTGCCCCCTAGAGGGCTTGGGCCCTGAGCTACCACCCAAACCGCCTATATTATAATCAACTAGTGCTTGTGTCTGGTATTAGAGACTCTTACAAAAACCTCTGGAAGTTCTTGACCCGCATCACAGATGGCACAGCCCCTCTATACTCATCACAGACTTCTTGGGGAATGGAGGATGTGTCCCTTCTGCTGCTTTCCATCTGGATTTCAGGATTTCATGGAAACAAGGATTTCATGGGCGAAGGTCCTTCTCACTATCAAATTTGGTGGTGGTTTGGGTGGAGAAGGGAGCACAACCTGCGCTGTCTGGCCACTTGCGGCTTGTCAAGCTGTGAGTTGTGGACCACACTGATGGAAGCAGATCATTGGTGCAGGAGGACGGGCAGTGGTGAGTGCAGCTGAGAAGTCCTCACTGCTCCTGGGTCCTCTCCGGTTGCTCCACTCTGTCCTGATGCTGGATTTATAAACCTGTTTCAGGACTCAGGGCAAAGCAGCCCCAGGAGAGGACCTGGAAGTGGTAAGTTATTGTCAGCTGTACTCTGCTGCTGGGAATTTTTTTTTGCTACTGGGGGTCTCCAGTACTCTTATTATCTGCTCCAGGCTTCTCCAGTACTATTTGTATGTGCTCTGGGGGTCTCCAGTATTATTGTCTGTTCTGAATGCAGTATTAGGTTTTTGGGGTGGTGTTTATTTCTATAGTGTGGTATTTATCATTTCTGGGGTGGCATTTTGTACTGTACTGTGGTTACTGGTCTAGCCTTTTAAAGGACATATACCACCAGGATGAAAGGCTGTATGCAAATGAGCCTGAGGGGCTACAGACTGCATTAACACCTATGAATCCTGGAGCCCCTCAGACTCATTTGCATACAGTCCTTCATCCTGGTGGTAGATGTCCTTTAAAGTAGAGAGCACTTGGACCGTTAAATGTTGCTCAACCCTGGCCTAAATTAGGAACAGAACAGACATTTAAAGGAAATTTAGTAATTTTTCTGATTATAATTTATTTTATAAATGGAGTATTGTCGAGTCTGGGACGGTCCATTTAGTCACAAGAATTACTCCACAGCCCTGGTGCTCATAAATCCCTGAACCTGAAGGAGATTTTAAAGGTTTTTAGGGTTCCTGACTCCTTTCTATGTCATGAGTAGGGACTGGCTCGGGTACCTTGTTGTGTATTCGGACCAGTTGTTCTCAGGGGACGCTCTGCAGTCTCTCACATATCAGGGTCAGGTTTCATTGCCCTTTGCCTGTTACCCTCAGAGATATCTGGATGCGGCTCCTCGCTGTGCAGGATATACGTTCTCTGATGTATCTGGGGCAGAGTTCAGTTCTCGTCGGGATAGATTTAAGCTGTAAATGTTTTATAACGCGTCTTATCAGCGGAGCCCCAGGGTCTGGAGCGCGGCCAGCGTGTTCCTCATTAGCGCACAGCGGGGCCTGACATTTTCATTCTGCCGGACACAATAGTTACTTAGTGTTTGGTCATTAAAGGGGAAATTCCTTATTTCTACACATTGCTTTGTTCTATTGTGGCGTTGCCATTGAGTATACTTTATATACAGTATGTGTCATGTACTGCTGCAGGTTTATTATCCCATGAAATTATCTCCTTTTCCCGCAGATGACTGAATTGTTTCTATAATGGAGAATCATGTCTTTGGTTCTGTAGAGGAGCGGACGTTCCAGTACCAGGAGACTCTCCCTCCTCTCCCTGTTCCTTCCCTTGCAGAGTCCTTGTCTAAGTACTGCGAATCAGGTAGTGTATGTGTCTGCATCTGATTCATGGCAGATGTGTGTGCACATTATAGTTTTATGTCCTCTGCCCCCCTCCTCCAATGGGACTGTCCTCCCTCGTCTTTCTCCTCTAGTGCCCCCGTCCTCCTCTGCCTCTCTCCTCCCGTTCCCCAGTCCTCCTCTGCCTCTCTCCTCCCGTTCCCCAGTCCTCCTCTGCCTCTCTCCTCCTGTTCCCCAGTCCTCCTCTGCCTCTCTCCTCCCGTTCCCCAGTCCTCCTCTGCCTCTCTCCTCCCGTTCCCCAGTCCTCCTCTGCCTCTCTCCTCCCGTTCCCCAGTCCTCCTCTGCCTCTCTCCTCCTGTTCCCCAGTCCTCCTCTGCCTCTCTCCTCCCGTTCCCCAGTCCTCCTCTGCCTCTCTCCTCCCGTTCCCCAGTCCTCCTCTGCCTCTCTCCTCCGGCACCGGCCCCAGTCCTCCTCTGCCTCTCTCCTCCGGCACCGGCCCCAGTCCTCCTCTGCCTCTCTCCTCCGGCACCGGCCCCAGTCCTCCTCTGCCTCTCTCCTCCGGCACCGGCCCCAGTCCTCCTCTGCCTCTCTCCTCCGGCACCGGCCCCAGTCCTCCTCTGCCTCTCTCCTCCGGCACCGGCCCCAGTCCTCCTCTGCCTCTCTCCTCCGGCACCGGCCCCAGTCCTCCTCTGCCTCTCTCCTCCGGCACCGGCCCCAGTCCTCCTCTGCCTCTCTCCTCCGGCACCGGCCCCAGTCCTCCTCTGCCTCTCTCCTCCGGCACCGGCCCCAGTCCTCCTCTGCCTCTCTCCTCCGGCACCGGCCCCAGTCCTCCTCTGCCTCTCTCCTCCGGCACCGGCCCCAGTCCTCCTCTGCCTCTCTCCTCCGGCACCGGCCCCAGTCCTCCTCTGCCTCTCTCCTCCGGCACCGGCCCCAGTCCTCCTCTGCCTCTCTCCTCCGGCACCGGCCCCAGTCCTCCTCTGCCTCTCTCCTCCGGCACCGGCCCCAGTCCTCCTCTGCCTCTCTCCCCCGGCACCGGCCCCAGTCCTCCTCTGCCTCTCTCCTCCGGCACCGGCCCCAGTCCTCCTCTGCCTCTCTCCTCCCGTTCCCCAGTCCTCCTCTGCCTCTCTCTCCTCCCGTTCCCCAGTCCTCCTCTGCCTCTCTCTCCTCCCGTTCCCCAGTCCTCCTCTGCCTCTCTCTCCTCCCGTTCCCCAGTCCTCCTCTGCCTCTCTCTCCTCCCGTTCCCCAGTCCTCCTCTGCCTCTCTCTCCTCCCGTTCCCCAGTCCTCCTCTGCCTCTCTCTCCTCCCGTTCCCCAGTCCTCCTCTGCCTCTCTCTCCTCCCGTTCCCCAGTCCTCCTCTGCCTCTCTCTCCTCCCGTTCCCCAGTCCTCCTCTGCCTCTCTCTCCTCCCGTTCCCCAGTCCTCCTCTGCCTCTCTCTCCTCCCGTTCCCCAGTCCTCCTCTGCCTCTCTCTCCTCCTGTTCCCCAGTCCTCCTCTGCTTTGCCTTTTGTCCTCTCCTTGACATATTTTGTCTCTTTCTTGCAGTAAAACCCTTTCTGAATGAAGACGAATACAAGAAAACATTTAGAATTGTGAAAGACTTTGAAAATGGAATAGGCAAAGAACTTCACCAAAAGCTTTTAGAAAGGGCGCGGACACGGAAAAACTGGGTATGTGGCTTGTATTTATAATGTTATATGACTTTATGGGGCTGTCTATAGGAGAAATCCTATCCATGTCCTCTGTCTGTTCATATGGATATCATAGGAGGGGTGAAACTTTCATGTTAGCGAATCTCTATAGAGAGAGGTCCCTAAGAGTCGGCCTAGTCCTGTCATTACAACCAACCTTCCGAAAATTCTGTATTTCCAATGCTGGACTGTCTTCTCCCAGGTCACATATAAACTAAAGCTATGGCCTTGTAGATCAGGTGTCCTGTACCAGCGTGCCTTACATCAGAAGAGAAATCTTAATTTTTATGTATGTGCAATTTAGCAGATTTCTCTGCCTTCAGGCTGCACTAAGAAAATACTAATCATGCAGAACTTGTCACCTGGAAGGTCTTATGTCTATGTGACCCGGGGCTTTGCTATAATGAACAAGCAAACTGCATATTTGTCTTGGCACCTGTTATGCTGTAATGTTAACCCCTGGTACCCTGGTGTCATACCCCCTGGTATCATGTAACACACCACATATGAGTTGGTAGTAGACACGGCAGCACAGGTCTTGTACAGGCCTCTATCCCTGGATCAGTGTCAGATTATTGTTAATCCCCTCGTCTTAAGATGGATTTTACTTCCATTGTAAGGTGAGGAACTTAAGATCTTTCGGGTTGTAAACAATGTAAAATATCTACAAGGCAGAAGCTGTGAATAAAACTCTCATAACTTGGACCATTGAGGTCTGCAGCCAGTGTACGGTTTGGCACTGGAGATCTGTGTAAGTGTACATTTATGTTTCTTGTTAGTAACAGCAGGACTGTGAAACATGGATTTATATTCTAGGGTGGTAGCTGTTCCTGGAAGGTCCTTACTGTCTGCTATGCTCTCAGCATACAGTGTTTGGTAATGTCCCTGAAGATCTGTGTAATCAGACCTTTGTGCATGTTGTTAGTAGCAGGACTGTTAGCAGCAGGACTGTGAAATATGGACTTATATTCCAGGACCGTAGCTTCTCCTTGGGCATGTCCTTAGCCTGTTGTGCTCTTAGGTCACTGTACTAAATTGTTCCACAACTTTTTCCTAGTTGCATTAACTGTGAACATAACCAAGTGTAATGTCATGGTGTAAGTGTATGGTCTGCGATGTGTGAGATGCTGTGTAAGTGCTGGGGCTGGGAGGAAGGAGCTGCAGAGGGGTGAAGGAGTCAGTGGGGTTGTGCAGGATCACAGATAGGGATACGAGAGGACAGTTGAGGAACAGTCATCCCTATTATCAGGAGACTTCTGCACCTACAGATCTGCACAGACACAAGGCTCCCCTGCTAGCTACTTGTCGCCTAATATACAGGATGCTGACTTAGAAAGTACACACTACACCAGTGCAGCCCTAAGAGACAAACTCGGCCTGCTACATCCGAAGCATCTGTTATGTCCTTAGCACCATAGCTGCCTGTAGTTACAGAACAGCAGCTCATTCATAGAGTGAACAGACCCTGTGTCACATTCTTAGGTCACTATCTTTGTCTCCTGTAATGGAAGCGTCTAACATCAGCTGCTTTATATTCTGTGACCTGGAAAACTCAGCTCTGAATGTTCCCTTCTACACCACAACCTACTGTATTCTTCTTCTAATCAGATATCTCCATGCATGTCATTAGTAATGAAGTGAGGATAACATGGATCCACCTTCATTAAACAGCGCCTCTCTTGTATATAGGTTTGGTCTGGTATTGCAATTTAATTGGTCTGAGCTGCAATACCCATAAACCAGAGAGGATATAAGGTGGCAGTGTTTTCCGGATTTGATACAACCCCTTTAACTGTTCTATCTCTGCCACCCACACCATAAAGTTACAGATCTGGTGCCAAAACACATGGCACAGGGATGACACGGAGTCATGAGCAGTGTGTATTGGCCTTACCCTACAGCTGAGACTGTTTAACCTCTTAGAAGCAGCAGTCTTCTAACAGGTAACGGGTCTTATAGAAGGTTGGTGACCCCCCCAAGATACAATAATGCTGTGTTGATGGATGCCAGAGGTATAACAAAAGCCGCCCATGTCTGTTATGGCCCATACATTTAGGTCTATTAGGCAGGGCTGATTCAGCTGCCTGTCAGTATAATGCTGACAGGTATAATAGATTGCAATACAGAAAGTATAGGTTTTTGTGCTTGCTTTGCTCTAAAAATAACAAATGTATTAATAAGTAACAAATTTAATAATAAACTAAATATTAATAGGTACCCCAAAAGTAACTAGGGAAAGACTACAGCTTACCCAACAAAACCTGAAACAAATAGACAACTTACCACAAAGTGAAACAAAGTTAAAAAAGTTCGGCCGATTAAAATGATCCTGTCAATGACGCAATAAATAAAGTAATGGAAAGTTGCAAAATTGTTCAGGCCCTTAAAAAAATAAATGACAAAAAAAAATACTTTAAGGCTACATTCACACTCATGTATTCCCGCACGGCCAAGGCGTGCATAAGTCGGCTGCGATGGAGAGGAGGAGGGGTGACCCCTCTTCTCTCCATACCGATCCACGGCCCGTAACATGGGGAAAGATAGGACGTGTCCTATCTTTTCCCTCTGTATAGAGCGGTACGGTGCGCGCGTCGTACATACACCCCCCTGCGGTCGTGTGAATGCGGTGTAAGTGCTACATAATGGCGCCATTAGAAAAATGTCCTTCAGAAGCAAAAAACAAGCCCTCCTATAGTTATGCTTTATTGAAAGAAGTTACAGACTGGTGATTGACGTCTTTGTCTTGTCTTTCAGCTGGAGGAATGGTGGCTGAACGCAGCCTATCTGGATGTCCGGATGCCGTCTCAGCTCAATGTCAACTTCGGTGGTCCGGCCCCTTACCTGGAGCATTACTGGCCCCCCAAACTGGGCACCCAGCTAGAAAGAGGGAGCATGGCCACGTGGTTCACCCTAAAGTACTGGGAACTCATCAGAAGGTGAGCAGCTCCTATCTGTAATCAAACCATCGCTCCACAGTCACAAATTTGCTTTTCTTATGGATAATTTTTGATACCCCCCCCCCCCTTCCTTTATTCCACCCACATTTTAGAAAAGTGCTCAGTGTGGTGATAAATAACAAACTTTTTTTTTTTTTAACATCTCTGCTTGCTGTCAGTGAATTAGAAGAATATTCAGAGTCAGGCTAACACTCTGATCCAGCTGTCTGCGAGCTAAAGAGGACCGCATTGCTTTACAGTCTTTAATAGACATTGTCCCACTAACTTTGGTGCAGTTAGGATCTTCTCTATAGTCTAAGGCTATATTCAGACTGCCGTTGCCCGCCCGTACCGTACCGTAGCGGGCAACGGCAGTGTACGGGGAGAGGAGGAGGAGGTGAGCGCAGCTCACCCCCGCCCCTCTCCATAGCAACCTATGGCGCACGGCGCCGTATTACGGGGAAAGATAGGACAGGTCCTATCTTTCTCCCGGGTACGGAACGGTACGGTGCTGCACGTGTGCGGCACCGTACCGCTCCCGTAGGGTGCCGTGCGCCCATAGGAGTGTATGGGGGACGTATATCGGCCGTATATACGTCGGCCGTATATACGTCCCCCATACGTTCGTGTGAATGTAGCCTTAGACCTACACTTTAAGATGGGTGGAGCCAGGCTGACAGAAGAGAGTATGATTTGCATATTGGGTGCTGAAACCAATAATTGTCAGACAGCATGGCCCCACCCATCTGACAGTAATGTCAGATGTAAGTGTCCCGCCAGCCAATCATAGCCATGGCTATTTGTGAGGAGCATCTATTTGCCAGATTGGCTATGCGGCCGTCAATCCAGCAATACGTCCGGGTCAGGCGGCTGAACCTGAACCTGAACATCTCTGATAGCAGTCCCATCAGGCAGGGTATAAAATGTCCTTTCTAGATTTCCGTCTTTTATGTTAAAATTCACCCTTTAACCTACAAAAAATCTCCCCCTTAAAGGGGTTTTCCCAAGAAGGCAAGTTAGGCCTTATCCCGTGGATAGGGCATAACTTGCTGATCAGTGGGGGTCTCAGTACTGATCGCTACCGACTGACCCCTCGCCGCTGCTCAGACTATTGGAGCACAAGGCTGCACATGATCGTTCTGCTCCATTAATCTCTATGGAGCTGATGAAGATCGCCGAGCGCCGCGACGGAGACCTCCACTAAGGGGATAGGGCCTAACTTGCCTTTGTGGGAAAACCCCTTTAATCATATGATATTGAGCTAAGAAGAGTCATTTTGCAGGAGAAAAGTCATGCAGAGAGGCTGAAGAGGGAGTGTCTACTAAGATGCTGCTCTTATGGGCTCTGTAGCACCTAAAAGCTTCCAGTGTCACTTGAGAATCTTGTCTTTTAAATTACAGATTGTGGTTCTGAGTATTGTAGAAACAGAGATACAGGCAGTTAAATACATAGTTTGGAATGCGAATCGCTGATGAAGATCCAATTGCAGACTATGCTTTAAACTGCCTGTATCTCTGGTTCAATAATACACTTGAGATTCTTATCTTTAAAATGACACCAGAACCACGTTTCGTTTCTATGTACTATAGAATCCAGTAGTGGGGCATCTGAATTGACTCTCCTCTCCCAGCCTTTCATTGTGACTCATCTCAGGCAAATGGTGACTCTTCTCTGCTCATTTGCATATTACTTTGGAGGTGAAGTTTTATTGGTAAACAGGTGGCTTATAGAATGACAGAGAATCCTAGAATGGAAGTTTCATCCCCTTCCTTGGGGGGCTTGAAGTTTTTTGGGGTAAATGCTGGTGACAGGTTCCCTTTTTCCCGGTACCACCTTCTATACATGTATAGCCCTTATATATTTTGCATCCAGCTTGACACGTGACAGACGTTTCCCTCTCGCAGTGAGAAGCTGGCTGTACACAAGGCGAGGTCTTCGCCCCTGGATATGTCCCAATTCCGAAATTTATTCAACACCTGCAAAATCCCGGGTGTGACCAGAGATAAAATTTGCAACTACTTTAAAACTGGTAGGTAACACCCTGATGCTTCTGTTTATGCAAAACTATATATTTTTAGCAAAAATCTCATGGAGATCCGTAATATCATGAATGTATTTGCTAAATGGGAGTCTTGGAAATCTGCAATTGTACAAATCCTTTAAGAGGCGGAGCAGCACATCTGTGTATTACATGGCGCCCGGTAGGACCTGAAAAGCTTCATGTAAAGTGCTGAGGGTCCTCGTACCACGTAATAATAATAATGTTATATTTCCTTGCAGAATCGGAAGGCAACTGTCCAACTCACCTAATCGCCATGTGCCGGGGGCGGATCTTCAGCTTTGAGGCGGTTCTCGATGGCCAGATTCTGTCTCCTCCAGAAATATCAAGGTTCTCTACCTAAAAATAAATGTTTGAGACAATATATGGGCAGGGGGCTATACAGCAAGGACCTCTGGTTCTTTGAATGACCTGTACAGTATAGGACAGTGATGGCGATCCTTTTAGACCCTGAGTGCCCAAACTTCAACCAAAAGCCCCATATTTATTGCAAAGTGCCAGCACAGCAATTTAAGCAGTAATTTATTTCTCCTTGTTCTTTAATAACTTTCAATTGTATCAGCCTCCTGAGGACACCAATGCAGTTAAAAGGAGGAGAGCAAATTTGTCTATCATTGCAAGAAGATTCTGCATAAAGATTCTTTGAGTCCTGTCTGGTGAACTACATGCTGGGGTGATGGCCTGAGTGCCCACAGAAAGGGCTCCGAGTGCCGCCTCTGGCACCCGTGCCATAGGTTCGCCACCACTGGTATAGGACCTCTAGTGTTCATTAAAGGACGTTTATGGTAAAGGAACTCTACTTTGAGTAACCTCTATCATGAAGAACTTCTAGTGTTTATGATGAATATATAGGATGAAGAACCTTGAATGTTCATTGAGGGACTTCCATGGTGATAGACCTTTAGTGTACAGTGAGGGACCTCTATGGTGGGAGACCTTTATGGTGATGTACCCCCAATGTGTATTGAGGAACCTCTACTGTGAAGGACCTTTAGTATTCATTGAGGGACCTCTATAGTGAAGGACCTCCATTGGTCATTGAGGGACCTCTATGCAGAAGGACTTCTGGTGCTCATTCAGGGACTTCTATAGTGAATGAGCTTCAGTGTTCATTGAAGAGCATGTATGAGTAATGACCTCTAGTGTTTATTGAGGGATCTCTACTTTGAAGGACCTTTTAGTGTACATTCAGCGACCTCTATGGTCAAGGACCTTCATTGGTCATTGAGGGACCTCTATGTTGATGGACTTCTGGTGCATTGAGGGACTTCTATAGTGAATGAGCTCCAGTATTCATTAAAGAGCATATATGATACATGGCCTCTAGTGTACATTGAGGGATGTCTATGGTCAAGGACCTTCATTGGTCATTGAGGGACCTCAGTGGTGAAGAGTCTTTAGAGTACATTGAGGGACCTCCAGTGTTTATTGAGTCTTCTGCCCTTCTTAGACTTATTTTTTTTTTTTTGTGATTACTTTTAGGCAACTCTCATACATCCAGAACATTTGCCAAAATGGCCGGGATGGTCCTGGAGTATCGGCGCTGACCACAGAGGAGAGAACGCGCTGGGCCCGGGTCGGTTATTTCTTCTGCATGGCTTGTAAGTCTTCTTGTGCCTGTATTTCACCATCACTGTGGTTTCTCGTAGTCTCGTCAACATCTCATTAGCCTCGACCCCCAGAACTTATCCCATCTGGAGAGGATTCAGAGCAGTTTGTTTGTCTTGTCTCTTGATGAAGAATGTCCCCAAGGATCGCCTGAAGATTACAGCCAGGTAATCACGAGAAACCTTCATAGAGCGGAAAGCACGAGAGGCAACGTGGCCACGACTCTCACCCAGCTTTCCAAGTGTCCTGCACAGAAGCCTGACTACTTGTATGCCCTCTGATCTACTGTGTAGGTTTACAGGTGAACAGAAGCTGGAATCCGAATAGCATAGTATAGCTAACCTGCCACAATCCCTTTAAGAAGGAGTCAATGGTCATGAATGATGCTTTAAAGGTCTATTACCCCTTGAATTTTCTTGCCTACATAATACATACAATGTGATATCCACCATCACTAGGCACCAATATAGTTACATTATCTATAGAGGCCATCACCAAACCTCAGATAGAGCCTGGACTTTGCATCAGTTCCTCCGGAGTATAAACCACACCCATTTGCCTTTTAGCCTCTTGCTAATACATCTTGTGGTTTAACCCTTCATTGGTCTCATTCTTTAGGTTTTATTCTCTTAAGGAATAATGTATATACATTTGTATGTATTTGCCTTCATTAGAATGTATCAGTTTATCCCCCGGAGATTCCAGGAGTAATGTTACAAGAGCGCCACCTGCTGTTTGTAATCCTGTGGTGTAGTCAGTTGAGTACATTACTGGGTTATCCTCCTCACTGGACCTTCGTGATCAGTGGGGTCCAGGCAGCTGTACATCTGGTAGTCTTGGTCTCGTTGCTCCATTGTGTTCTGATTGGATCTCCTCTGCTTGTCAGAGGAGACACTGAGCCGTCTATAAGCTGCTTCTCTGCTTGTCAGAGGAGACACTGAGCAGTCTATAAGCTGCTTCTCTGCTTGTCAGAGGAGACACTGAGCAGTCTATAAGCTGCTTCTCTGCTTGTCAGAGGAGACACTGAGCAGTCTATAAGCTGCTTCTCTGCTTGTCAGAGGAGACACTGAGCAGTCTATAAGCTGCTTCTCTGCTTGTCAGAGGAGACACTGAGCAGTCTATAAGCTGCTTCTCTGCTTGTCAGAGGAGACACTGAGCAGTCTATAAGCTGCTTCTCTGCTTGTCAGAGGAGACACTGAGCAGTCTATAAGCTACTTCTCTCCTTGTGAAAGGAGACACTGAGCAGTCGTTAAGATACTTATTTGCTTGTCAGAGGAAACACTGAGCCGTCTATAAGCTGCTTCTCTGCTTGTCAGAGGAGACACTGAGCAGTCTATAAGCTAATTCTCTGCTTGTCAGAGGAGACACTGAGCAGTTGAGCTCCTCTTACAAGCAGAGACGTAGATAATAAAAGGTGCATTGTCTTAGTCTTATCTCCTGCTCAGCACCTCCTCTGACTGGCAGAGAAGAAGACCCTCTTTGTATACAATCTTTATATATAATATTGCGGTGCCCCCGCTTGGCATTACACCATCATTCAGAAACTGTTATGTCCTACAAGTATCCTGATAGTACTGTAGCAATTTTTGTTTATAGTAGTTATCGGGTGGACATGGGGTTAAATTGTCAGTTTTTTTCTTGTAGTTGTAGATTTTTATTTTTTTTAATGCAAAAAAAAAAATCACAAGTGCGGTTTTGGAAATGTCAAATTTGAATACTTTTCTGTGTCGCACATCACACAGATCGCCATGTTGGCCTTGGCTGGAGACCCAACCATACGCTGGGGTGACAAATCTTACAACTTCATCTTATGGCGCAACGGCGTGTTTGGCTCCAATTGCGATGTAAGTCTAGGTCCATGTTGTGTATTCGAGTCCATATCGCTAATGTATATCTTATCTGTGTGACCTATATATCCTTCATCTCCTTCATTGTCTTCCTGTGTGGATCCCCAGCGGTCACTGGTTCTTCCATCCCATACACGTATGAATCCCATCCCCCGTGTTTGTTTTCCAGCACGCCCCATATGACGCCATGGTGCTTGTGGCCTTATGTGACTACATCGATCAGAGCATTAAAGCCTGCGAGGGGCGCTGGAAGGTAGGTGGCCGCTTAGTGTCAGCTGATCAGTGGTGTGTAGTACATCCAATGTCCCTATAACATTCTCCCGCTCTGCGCAGGGCTCATCCTACGTTCGGGAGCTTCCACATCCTGAAGAGTTGGTCTTCACTGTGGATCAGAGAATAATCAATGATATTGCGTCGGCCAAAGCCCAGTATCACTCTCAGGTAAGCGCCGTTCATCCGGTAACACGGGCCGACTTTACCTGAGGGGGGTAGACCATTTATTAACCCCTTGAAGGAAATTTACCGTCAAGATCCAGCATGCTTTTGCTGGAAGAGCAAATACTGATCTTGAAAACTCTACAACTTTTGTATTAGTTTTTATGTACATTTTTATGGATCACCAAATGTGAAGGATCGGCGGTTTGGACATTTTTCTTTTTATCAATCGGCGACTCCTGGGTCCCAGTAGCGGCACACATGAGAAGCCGCTGTATAGGTGAAATAGTCAGCTTTGACCATTGTACCTAACAGGTTAACTGCCGCGATTGTCGCCAGAACTGATTGGAGCGGATAGCGGCAAGTGTCTGCTGTATAATACAGCAGACACCTGTAATGTATAGAGAGGACACAGCCTGTGAGCATTCATGCAGCCTTAGGCTACATTCATACTGCCGTATGGGGGACGTATATACGTCCCCATAGACTGCAATGGGCACCCGGCGGAGAAAGATGGGACATGTCCTCACCCCCTCCTCCTCTCCCCGGCGCCGACGTGTGCCCGCCGTGCTATAGTACGGCGGGCACACGTTAGTGTGAATATAGCCTTAACTGGATTGGTAGTTAGACCTCACCAATCTACTGAATTACAGGGGATTTTGAGGTGGACCACTTCACCAGCACAACCCATGCTCCCTCCATTTCCAGGTCACCCGGAAGCGCTGAGGCTCTGCGATTGCGATGGGACAATTGCTGACCTCATCGGTGACATGTGCATGGACGGTGATGTTGCTGCTTATACACTGTTCTTGCACATGTTATCATTGAGGCCAATGATTGATCTGCACAGTCACGGGATCCTGAAGATGGAGGTAACAGGAGCTGCACTTGGGGAGTGGATATCACTGTCCCTTCATTTGTTAAATTATCCCTCAGCTCTGATGTTATCCTTTATGTTCCCAGGTTTCGGATTTGCAGTTAGCCAATTACGCTTTTACATCCTTTGGCAAGTCGCTCGTTAAGAAGAAGAAACTTCACCCTGACACGTTTGTGCAACTTTCTCTCCAGTTGGCGTTTTATAAACTTCACGGACGGTAAGGGTTAAAGTGACGTCACGCTGCGCTATCAGGCTGCTGCGGATGTTACGGTAGTGTAGCCCCGCGTATGGAGAAGGCTCAGCCTGGGAGTCCGCTCTATACAGGGTTAACGACTTTACGTCTTCAATAGACGTCACGTCTCAATAAAAGGTTAAAAAAAAATTTAAATTTTGACCACATTTTTTAACTGATAAATAGGATACCCCGTGTGCTGCGGTTACCCCGTGTGCTGCGGTTACCCCGTGTGCTGCGGTTACCCCGTGTGCAGCGGTTACCCCGTGTGCAGCGGTTACCCCGTGTGCTGCGGTTACCCCGTGTGCAGCGGTTACCCCGTGTGCAGCGGTTACCCCGTGTGCAGCGGTTACCCCGTGTGCTGCGGTTACCCCGTGTGCTGCGGTTACCCCGTGTGCTGCGGTTACCCCGTGTGCTGCGGTTACCCCGTGTGCTGCGGTTACCCCGTGTGCTGCGGTTACCCCGTGTGCTGCGGTTAGGGCTGGTGATTCCGTTAATTTGACCGTTCACAGCAGCAAAATTCAGATTTTTATCAGAAACGCTAAATTGGTGTTAGCCCTGCCCAGCAAAACTGAGCGAAGAAATAAGTAGGGGGTAACAAAGTGTAATGGGAACAATGGATCCACCTAAACCCGTAGCCCGATTGGAAACTTGGGGTCTGCTCATCCTCTAGTGATGTCCTATAGAGAGCTGAGGTTTTATTCTTGTTGGTTACATGGAGTTGAGACTTGTGTCTTCTGTGAAGTGCTGGAGGTTGTCTGTAGGTACCCCAGCTCGCTGCGTATTCCCCAAAATTAGGGATTTTTTAATGTAATAAAGCATTATTCTATTCTTTGTGTTTCATTATAGTCCTGGTTGCTGCTATGAAACTGCTACAACTAGGATGTTCTATCACGGACGGACAGAGACCATGAGGCCTTGCACAATGGAAGCTGCCAACTGGTGCCGCTCCATGCTGGATCCTGCTTCTACTGTAAGTCCTGACTTCTACCACTAGATAGGACATGAGAGTCTGTGTTCCCCTTCTGACCATTAGCTGTGTGAATAGGTCTCTTTTATTGTTTATTAGACACAGTGCTCTATATGGTTTTGCCTATGTCTGATATTGCAGCTTATGGCAACATAGTCGCAAGTGAATGTGAGGCGCAGTACCAGGTGCAGCCACAATAGAGTGTGTGGCATTGTATTTATGACCTGTCAATTGTGCTTCATTCAGCTGTTTGGGGGGTTTTCCACTTATAGATGACCCAATAAACTATAACTCTGTGTAACATTGTGTAGGACAATGTTCATTGTTCATTATTGTATACCCGCAGCGTGCCCAACGGCGAGAACTGATGCTCAAGGCCTTCGCCAAGCATAACAAGTTGATGAGTGAATGTCAGCTCGGCAAAGGTAAAGGGACATAAAGGTCTAGTAATAAGTGGCCCTCCTGTCTGGTTTATAAGGGGATGGTCCTGGGAGGTCACTACTTCCATAGGAGGTATTGCATTTCATACTGATAAGAACCGTCAATGTTTCTCGGCATTTCATTGGGCGGCGTTGGACTGGCCCACCGGAGGATCCTCAGGTACTCCGGTGGGCCAAGGCCCTAATCTAATACTGGAGCCCTGAGACACTGTGGAAGACAACCTAATTTGGGAACTAGTCGTGTCTATTTCCTAGGGAATGATGAATAGTGGGCTCCAGAACAATTTTATCTGGTGGGCCCAAGGAACCAATATTTGATGTGTATACCCCACCTTGACAGCATTTCAGAACCACGATGCCAGTAACGCATATACATCCCTGACATATCCTTATTCCCATGTACTTGCAGGATTTGATCGTCATCTCTTGGGTCTCCTCCTTATTGCAAAAAAACAAGGACTTGCTGTCCCGGAAATCTATAATGACCCAGCCTTCACTAAGAGGTGATTATCATGTAGCGATGGAGCTGGTACCAGATTATAGATTATGGATTCAGTCAGCAACTATGCAGACTGTACTGCGGGAACTGATATCGGGCTGCAAACTGCTCCGCCGGATATCAGTCCTTCACATGTTCATGAGAAAGCAGCCTTTCAATTTCTACATTATGAATAGTTAATTTGCAACTTTTTGAACATATGGTAATTGCAGGTTTCGGGCTGCATTTTTTATGAATTTGTTTATTTTTAGACTCCTGATTATGCAGTTTACAGCCGGCTTCTAGTTTCAGATTTTTGTGGTTTTGTCCCTCCTTGTACTACTTGCTGGGTATGAGATGTGCGTGTCCAGGATGCTGCTGCCATCACTAGCTCTTATGTATCAGCACAGCTTCGTTCCTTGACTGATTTCTGCTTGAACAGCTCATGGGGATCTCTCCTCCATTTGTTGACTTCCCTACAGACTATTCTGGGGTTTCTATCCTCCCTCTGTACACCAATACATCTCCAGTGCCACTCATTCCCTTTATGTTCAGCCTCGGCTGACCTTGATGACTATTCTCCCCTTTCTTTCTCTGGTCTGACTTGAACAACTTACTGTATATACTCAAGTATAAGCTGAGTTTCTTAGCACAATTTTTGTGCTGAAAAAACCCCACTCGACTTGTACTCGAGTGTATAGTAAAATTAATGTAGTACTTGCCCTTTAGCGCTGAGCTTTAGCATCCTCTACTCCCCGCTTTACCTCTTTGAGTTCCCGGCCGGGCTGGCAGATAAAAGTCTATGCGACCTGCTGGCACGCAAACTATGATGTCAGCATAGATGGGAATCTGCTGGCCCAGCCGGGAACCCTAAGAGGTGCTGTAAAGGACGACGGGGGTCACCGCCAGAGGGTGAGTACTAAGTTTATTTTCTTAAGGGGTCACTCTACTGGACATTCTATGCTGGGAACATTGCTGGACATATTATCTGGAGGGGCATATACTAGAGTCAATGGGGCAGATTTACTTACCCGGCCCATTCGCGATCCAGCGGCGCGTTCTCTGCGCTGGATTCGGGTCCGGCTGGGATTTATGATGGTAGTTCCTCTGCTGCGCTGAAGTCCGCTGGAATGCCTGGAAATACACCGGCCAATTTTTTTAAAATGCGTCGGTTTTTCCGAATCCGACGTGTTTTCGCTCGGCCACACCCCCCCATTTCCGTCGCGCGCATGCAAATCGGAAATATTCGGGTAACACGTCGGGAAACCGCGAATCCGGGCCCTTAGTAAATGGCCCCCAATATGTTTCCCAGTTTTTTTGTGGTAAAATTAGGTACTTCCCTTATATTCGGGTATATATTATACTCCCTTCTGTTGTCTTTAAAATGTATAGAAGGAAGACAGAGCAGAGAGCTCCAGGAGGAATGTGCTGTGATCTTCAGCCGGACAGCCGGCTATGAGAAGGAGTTACTACAAACTCTACAGCAGCATTTCCTACCTTCTGCTCCTGTAGAGGTTTCAATCATTTTGAGAGTTGCTCAAGTTTGTGTTTGTGAATTAGTGAAAATGTATAAATCTCAATTGTTCAGTTAGAATTTTAACTATATAGTAAGTTGTTTAACACTGATTTGCCAATTCTTTACTTCATTTCTTAATTTTTTGGTTCATCCACAGTGGAGGAGGCGGTAACTTTGTCCTCTCTACGAGCCTCGTCGGATATACAAGTATCCATGGAGCTGTGGTCCCAATGATACACGATGGATATGGCTTCTTCTATAGAATCCGAGATGATAGGTACAGTACGGCTTTAACTGCCTGCATTGTTTGTAATTTCTCATTTTTGTTGGGTTTTTCTGATGTTTACAGTGTGGGGGCGTGGCTACAGTATGATTGACAGCTTTCCAAAGAAATATGACAGTATGTGTTCACTTTCCCTGCACTGCCTCTAGTGGACAAATGGAGCATTGCACAGAGCCCAGCTCACCTCAAATTGCTTGTCTATGTTATGCAGCACACAACAGGACCTCCAAAGCCTGCGATTCTACCTTCTTGACAATCAAGTAGGGAACCCCCTATATTAAAGGGAAGCCTATCATCAGGTTTTCACCACTAAACATGATGACAGGTTCCCATTGAAGTCTTCATACTATGCCACCTGGTATAGGTCCTGGCACCTTGCCACGAGACTCATCACGCGCCAGGGGCGTGTTTTCTCTTGAGCCAAGTCACTGTGTGACAACTCCGTTCCCTTATTCCCTCTACCCTCAGGAATGAGGTTCTGAGGGAGGGGAAATGAGGGAGTTGAGAGAGACCTTGGCTGTGTGTGATTCACTGAAGAGATATCGGCTCCTCCATTCCCCCCATCCATCAGTAATTCTCTTCGGTGAGTCACACAACCTGAGTGAAGTTGGCCCCCACCTTGTTCAAATCTAACAAAATTGGTGTCAAACGTTTGTGCTAAGTTTGTGCTGCTTTCGTGTTTAAGATATTAATAGAAGTTATCAGAGATCAGCCGCCCCCCCCCCCCTCGTTACCCAAATCAAACAAAACTGATGGCAATCAATTGTGCTATGTTTGTGCTGCTGAAATTTTTGTTTTTGAAGATACAAAGCACATTGTAAAGGTCAAAAAGACACACACACACACACACACACACACACACACACACACACACTCACACTCACACTCACACTCACACACACTCAAACAAAACTGGTGTCTAACGTTTGTGTAGCAAAAATTTTCATTTGTGCTGCTATAATTTTTAAGGTAGGTTTAGGTTTTTAGATAAGTTAAGGTGTTTAGGATGAACTGGTAAAAAAAAACAAACCTAGTGACACTTCCCTGGTTTTATCACCAGGGGGAGCTAGCAAACACATTGTAATTTGGAAAGTATCTTAAAAATTATAGCGGCACATACGGAAATTTCTGCTGAACAAACGTTTGGCACCAATTTTGGTTTGTTTGAACAAGGTGGGGGGGGCCTACTTCACTCAGGTTGTCGCACACAGTCAGCATCTCTTCCATTCCTAAGGAAGAGGGGATGATGGAGCTGACTCGACTCGACAGTGACTCGACTGAAGAGAAAACACGCCCTTGTGACTCGGTGATCCTCCTGGCAAGTTGTCAACTACTTTTTTTTTAAGTGATTTTAGCTATGGAATTTTATACAAAAAAAGCATGGAGCACTGTATGAAGACTTCTGTGGGAACCTGTCATTAGATTTAATGGTGAAATCCTGATGACAGGTTCCCTTTAAATAAACATTCACTAATTAGTTTACAAAAATTTGTCTATTTTATTTTACTTTCTCAGGTTTGTTGCAGCCTGCACCGCCTGGAAGTCCAGCCCTGAAACCGATGCTGACAAGTTGTTGCGGACCGTGTTCCAGAACTTCCATGACATGGTGGATCTGATGGTCAGCGCTCAGCTGTAATTCGGCAGGGGCACCACATGCCTGTGTGTTATTATCTTTCCATTTTCACACACAATGCAAAATTATTGTTTAGCACAATGTTTACAGATCCTTTAAGAGCAATACTGGTATATCAGGACCCACCACAGTCCTACAGACAGAGCCAGACTCATTGTCCTCAATATGTAACTGTAAATTTAAAGGGGTTCTCCACTTTTATAAATCTTTTTTTTTTTATTTGTTAGGTCTTTAGGACTAACCAAAGTTTCCTATGGTGCCTTTATCTTATGTACAAAAAAAAAAAATATAAACGTAGCACACACGTTTCTTGATTTGGGGTTTTCCAGGATTAAGATATTGATGACCTAAAAGATTGGTGGGATTCTGACACCAAGATCCCCCTCTGAACAGCTTTTAGTAGCAACAGTGCCGCTTCCTCTTTCCATTCGAGGAAAGTAGGGTGCTAAGTGATGGTGTTGGACTCCCACCAATCTATAATTGATGCCCTATCCTCAGAATAGGTTGTTAATGTTTTAGTTCGGGAACATCCCTTTAAATGAGGTTTTCACAATAAAGAAAATATATGACCGATTCCAATGATAAATGATAAGTATGTTATCTCTAGGGTTGTACATGGTAACCGCCTGGCTACTTATCTTTATTGCTTAAATTTATTGTAGTTCTGTAGCCGAAGGTTTGAGATAGTCCCTTTAAATGGGGTCATATGAAACTCCTAGTAATCAGAAGTCTATCCTATGTTTAGGGGATCAGGTGTCTTCTGGGAAAAAAAAAACTTTATTTACTCTATTCCCTTAAAATATTGAGATATTGAGAACAGGAGATAAATCCGTGATCCTCGGGGGTGGGGTTTTCATGGACTTCCTGTTAGTTAGCCAATAAAAGAAAACCATAGTCTCTTAGTGTGACATGGCTAATAATAGGAAGTAATTGATTGTATTAACAGATAGTAAATGCCGTTCTCTATTCTATGTGTTGATGATGATCTTAAAGGGGATGTTTTGAGGAAAAAGGGGGCGTGGCACTAATACAAGGGCTAGCTAAATAAGAGTGCTACATTGTGCTGAAGTCTACACGTAAGAAGTCACTTAAACCTAATGGCGCCATAGTAGTAGTCCAGGGGTTACAGTGGGTATGATGATATTTTCTCCCACAATGCAGTTGGCTCTGTCTGTATCATAACTTGTAACGATGCAAACCAAATGCAGGTCTTAAAAAAACAAAAAAAAAAGCATAAATCAATGCAGATAACACAATGCAAAAAACAATGCAACCTCATAGGAAACCCACTAGACCTCATCCTCCATGGTGCGTAACATGGAATCAACCGTTTATCCCCTTCCCCAAAGACCAAGGCGCAAAATAATTTTAAACATTTTTTATTTTATTTAATTTTTATTTTTTGCTTCTAATTAACAATGATGTTGTAACGCTTGGAAGTAATTAGATGGCGCTACATAGATTTTGCAATATGGTAATAAATCCGTTGAGGTCGGTAGTAGCATAATAAAATGGACTCAAAAGGTGTACAAACCTACAATGTATTTCACAATCCGTAATTTTTACAATCTCGAATTGGCAGAATTGTAGATTTTAAATCCAGGAAACTTTTTGCACTTGTGTTTTTAAAACCATAAAAAATCTTAAAAAATTAATTATGTGATGAATTTTTAAGCAGTGTTTTGTTTCAAATTTAATAAACCCTTGAAATAGATTCAATTATTTAATGAAGGTAATTGAAATGTGTGGGATGTACTCTGGGTGCAGCCATGTTAGAGGCTATAGATAGACAGATGTAGTTCCTACTTAAAGGGGTTCACCTCGTTGGACAATCTCAAATGGTTAGGAGAAAAATTTGCCAGTGATCTGATCACAAAATATCTCCCTACTGAGAATCCTATGGAACAGCTGTAATCTGTGGGAACACATGTAAGTGTTCAGTTTCCCTGCAGCAACCCCGCAGGACATAATAAGTATTACACTGTTCCCATTCAATTATATAATGGGTTGTCTATGTAATACAGGATAGGACTTGAAGATAAAGAAAGGATTACAAGAATCAAAGTGGTAAGGAAACATGAAAGTGTTACTCATAGCAATATGATCTCACTCAAAAAAAAAAGGGGTTAGGGGTGAGGTCAGCAGGAAACCTGTTTTCAATCTCCCTTACATCTGTATAGACCTAACCAAGATGGCTGCCTGTTGTGTACATTGTGACACAAGTTAATTTAACATGTCGAAAGTTAAAATTACTTACAAATCATTAAAATAAGATACCATCCATAATTTAAGAGAAAGAAAAATTATTAAAAAAAAAAAAAAATTTTCTTCAGTCTGAAACTATTAAAAAAAAAAAATCTGTTAACATGTGGATCCTGTCTGTATAGAATTGGTACTTTACAGCCTAGTATACATGGAGGATATACATCCATTTGCAGGTGATCACCACTAGAGGGCACCAGTTCACCAGACCGCTTTTCGGACTACGTATAAAGCTACAAATTTGATGCAATTTCCGTAATTCGGACTCTTGTGTTCTCATGTACAAGATTTATTAAGTGTTGTCCTCACTGTCGGTACTGGAACAGAGGGACTGACAAATTTTAGTTTAATTTTTTAAAATTTAAAGCAATTTTGAATTTGAAGCTGCAGACCCCTTTAATTCTAGTACAAATGTGCGGTTGAACCAATCAGATTTCATCAGTAAACAGTGAGAATTAAGTAACTGCTTAATGAGTGGATTTCTCTTTATGATTTTTTTTAATGTAATATATTTCATTAAATTGTCTGTATATTAAGGCTAGAGATAGACAGCTTCTTAAAGTGGACCTCCATCTTTGCACAATCCTTACTTTTTAGAAATTGTCTGCTTATTCGGATATCTTGTAAGTGCTCAAATTCCCTGCAGCAACCACGCAGGAGAAAAAAAGTATTACACATTTGCCATTCATATCGATTGTTGCCTATTAGCGATGAGAGGATCTAGCAACTAGCCATGGCTGTGATAGACCAGGGATGTTTCCTTGCCAATCACAGCCATGGATAGTAGCTAGGGGCGTTAATTTGATGGGTTGGCTGTTTAGCAGCCAATCCGGCAGTATGTCTGAGTCACGTGGGGTCCGCTTGAACCCAAATCGGAATTTTGGATTCAATCATCTCTATTGTCTATGTGGAGAACAGGGCAGTTATACTCTTATATAGTCACTCTTAAAGGACCGAGAGAACCCCTTTAAATTGAAAGACCTCTTTAATTGTAAAGTTCTCTTCAATCTCATGTTAATGGTGACTGATCAGAGAATACATTTTCCTTGAGTTCTTTGATTTATGTAAAAATTTAATGCAAACAAAACCTACTTTTTATATCTTCCACACGTAATGATAAGTACCTGATATTACAGGCCCAAAGCCTGAGGCTGAAAACAACATGTCTGCCTGGGCCTGGTGGCTTCAAGCAGTGTTACCTCAGGATGTGTGTGAGATATGAATAACCAGGTTTCTCATTTTTGAGGTACCCTGGATGTTACAGGCCCAAAGCCTGAGGCTGAAAACAACATGTCTGCCTGGGCCTGGTGGCTTCAAGCAGTGTTACCTCAGGATGTGTGTGAGATATGAATAACCAGGTTTCTCATTTTTGAGGTACCCTGGTAGTCCTGGCCTCCATGTTATCAATCTTCAGGATATTGTATGGTCATCATGGCGACATACCTCTAACTTTCTGACTGAATGTATTTTTATGTGTACACCTCTGACCTCAGGAGAAGGCCTTGTAGTCTGACTGACTTTACTGTTATTAATGCGAATTTTAATCTAGAAAATAAACCACTAAAACATGATAGTGCCGCAGTTGTCACTCTCCGCCATTTTAATGCAAATGAGACGTATTATACATGGTTTATTTCTGTGGGGGTGTCGGGTTTATAGCAGAAGGCAGGGCAGTAGTTTTTTGGTGGTGTAAACCCAGGCTCTCGGGTGCCTAAGGGGGTCCATATAACCCTCTGTCACAGGTTTTGAAGAAGAACCATGATGCAAATTTTTCTGCAGGTATTAAGCTATGATAGTAAGTTTGGGAAATTCCTAAGCATTTTGCTATTCATAAGTCTGAGGTAAATTTTTCTAGATTTAAATAGTTTTTGTTGCCCATACCAACCAGTCACAGCTCAATTTTACGGAAAAATCAATGGTTATTTCCAATTTAGTTCAGATGTTCCTAGGATACTATTGGACCACCTGCAATGTAATGGCCTGCACAGGATGATTGCCTGCCGAACCTTCTTCTCTGCTACATAAAAGGTGCAATCTGCCGATTTGGATGGAATTAAGGTGCCCAATGGGTATAAGGTGGACAGTTTTCAAATTGCGTGTAGCCTAAAAGTGAGCGCAATCGCAGATTTGGCAGAAAATTTGCGCCGCTTTTGAGCACTTATGTTGCGGTTACACTGTGCGTTTTGAGATGCAATCCAAAGACTCCAACCGTGATCACATTCTGAGGTAAAATTTTGTTATATATTTATAATTATATTTATAATTATATAAAAAATTATATATTTATAATTTTGTCATATGTGATGGAAACGCAATTTTACCTCAACATGTGATCACAGGAAAAGCCTTTAGATTGAGTTTGGGTGGGGGTGGGGGGGTTGTTAAACATAATGAGCACACTATATACTTTTTGGTGCCTTGGTTCAGCATGGCACTACTGGTCAACTAACACCTCAGTATAATTGGGCTCAGAAGTCTGGCGAATGGTCCTGATGATGACCATATACCATCAGGTTCTGCCCAAAAATTGCATCAAAATAAAATTAAATACTTGGCAGATTCTCACTGCATCCTCGGTCAAAATCTCAGAAATCAGTAGGAGTCTAAAACTTATTAGCTGTATCTAAAATCAAGTGTGTCGAGTCCAAAATATATAATAATGTCAGACAGGGGACTTTAGTAGTAGTGGAATCAGTCTACAAGTGCCAATAGACAGCTGGAAGGGCCCGGGTTCTCCTTTGAAATCCCCATTGCTTGTCTGGCAACTGTCTGTAGGCAAATTGGACTTAATTGGGCCCAACCCCATAGCACTTGTAGGAGGATTATCATAAAAAGATGCTTATGCTTGCGGACTCCATATGACATTGGTTTTGGAGTCATTTTTTTTCGACCAGATATATTTCCCTTTAACGTTTCAGCAAAGAACTCACAATTTACCCCTCACTGCCCCACCCCGCAATTGGAATATTTGGGGTGGCAGGTGGGAGCCGATTCATAAACGTGTTGCAACTTCCGATCTCTGCGATAAGTAACATCCATGAGAGTCTCAACATCTGATGTCTTCTCTTCCATGTCTGTAACTCCGACTTTAGACCATTCCATCTATCATGCCTGTTATTAATCCAGATTCATAAACCTCATCATTCCTCAGAAGATATATCTGGTCTTCTCATGTGGGTCCGAGCTGTATTGTGACCAGTGAGTGATAGACGCCCTTCATCTGTAGGAGCTGCTGATGTGTCCCCAGTTCCACCACTTTCCCATCCTGGATAACAGCGATTTTATCAGCGTTCTGAATGGTGGAGAGCCGGTGAGCGATGACGATACACGTGCGACCTTCCCGAGCTTTATCCAGAGCTTCCTGTACCACCTGTAGGTTTGAAGGAAACTCATCTCGATCAGAAACTAGAAGCTCCTTACACCTAAAGCCAACCCAGCACGACACATATTAACAACAGGGACAAGGTTTTGGTGTTGCGCTGCACATTGGTAGCAACCACATAGAAGGTCCTCCATGATGTCACAACCTCTACAGCTTTCAATCACTAACGTACAACATTTAGATTCCATTTTTTTTAAACTTACTTGGATGAGACCTACATGAAAGTTGTGCCAAGGTGTATCTTTTTTGTACTTTGGATCTAGGTGTTGGGGTGTAAAGCTAAGCTAAAGGTGCCTCCAGGTTCCACCACACTCGCCTTGATCAAGAAGATGAAAGTGGCAAATTTTGGATGGCTGATAATTTTGCTATATCATATTACAACATATGGAGTAATGGGAAGGCTACCCACAAGATTTTGGTTGTATAATGCAGGGTTCCTTTAATGTTGTAATAGGAAAGGGCTTTCTGAATATTTGACACAAAGCTGGAAGCCACAGATGCCTAAAATATCTTTGTATGTGAGTTGTGGTGACCATACAAAGCTGCTGCTATTTACACATTTGTTCTTGGAGATCTGTGTAACCATACCTTTGTATATGTTATCAGTAATGGCAAAACTGTAAAAATGCATTTATTTTCTGGGATTATAGCTGGACCTGCAGCTTACTGGTGCACTAGTGTGTGATATCTCTTTACTGAACACAGCTCCTCCCATAGAGTGATAACTGTACAATACAAACAGAAGCTGCTACAGCAATGACTCATAGGAGAGCGAAGGAGCTTGCTTGAACACCAGTACATTAGAGGGCTCCAAGTTCAGCTACAATCCTGGAAATTCTAAAAAAAAAAGTGTGTAATAGCTCTACATCTGCAAAAACTAACATCAGCACATTATGTTACACAGATATAAAGTGTTGGTTAAATTATAATTTTTCCCAACTACCTTCTCACTCTCTGTATCCAGAGCAGATGTGGCCTCATCCAGTAGCAGGATTTTGGGTTGGCGGATCAGCGCTCTTGCTATGGCTACTCGCTGTTTCTGTCCTCCGGAGAGCTGCGTCCCCTTATCTCCGACACGGGTGTTATATTTCTGTAAAAAGCCCAAATACAATATAGTAATTGTTTGTGTATAAGTACCATAGACATGTAAGGTAACCGTGCATCACTCCATAGTACCCAATAACAATACTACCATCAGGTTTCTTCCAGCATTGAACAGTGGGAAGAAACTTACATCAGGCAGTGATTCGATGAAGCTCTGGATATTGGCCGCCTTGGCCGCTCTTTCAATCTCTTCAAACGGCACCACCCGGCTGTTATCACCATAGGCGATGTTCTCCGCTATACTACAGTCAAACAGCATGGGCTCCTGAGACACAATGCCCATCTGTGCCCGCAGCCACTGGATGTTCACAGTCTTCACATCAGAGCCGTCCATGCTCTACCGGAAAAAGAAGAACGAAATTTAGTGACTTAAAAATAATAAATTCCGGTTAAGGGGATACTATAGGGATATTCACCAGTATTTATATTATATATCCCATCCATAGACTTCATGCTGCACTATATAGAATAGGAGAGATTGAGCAGAGCCATCTCAGTATAATTAAGGAATGGGCAATGAAAAGTCACACTATTTACTATAAGATTTTTTGTTCATAAAAGGACCAGGACAGTAGTGAAAAAATTCCATTACCCGCTTACCAGCTTCTGGTTTCTGTATCGCATTGGTGCTTCTGCTCCTCTGCCTATGGAGGAGGGGAGAGGAGGGGAAGAGTGCACACCCCTCCCACCACCTCCTCTTCCCGACCCTGTGCTCTTCCGGGATCCAATCCAGGTGAGCACACGGCCATGGGAATGAGGCCTTGGCACTAGCGCACCCCTTTTGGTGCAGAAATTTCAAAAGTGTCGGCCATAGTGGAGCTGCAACACAATTATAGTGCAGACACATTATAAATACATGACTGAGCACGTTAGACGTTCCTTTAAGTGCAATGTTAGCCAAAAAAAACTGGCGCAGTCAGTTTAATAAAACATATTGTTTGCAGCTTTTATAAAAACATATACCACAGACAATGCAGCAGCTCATTCACACCTCAGTTTTTCCCGTTAGTATGTTGTCCACGGGTTACTAACTAGAGACGAGCAGAGCCAAGGTTTGATTTCGGGTTCAGCCACGCGACTCAGACATATTTCCGGATTGGAGGCCACACAGCCAATGGGGCAAATTGACGCCTCTAGCAACTAGCCATGGCTATAATCAGCCAGAGGACACACCTGTACTCAAACGTCCACTCATTTCTATTACTGACCCTTTTTTGTCTAGGTGGCTATTCACATGGCATACTTAGTTCTGCCGTCTGAGGGTAGAATGTATAGTTTTTTGCTAACCACGGACCACAGATTTCAAAAATAGTCAATGGCACGCGGATTACATTTCTAGGCAGTCACCTTTTTGTACTCCAGGTGCTTTGCCATCTAATCTTTGTTTGCTGGCATGGCTAATTCTTACGCAGATGTCAAAAAAACGGATCCACAAATACCATATGGATGCAAAAAGGAAATGAAAATGTATTCCTTTTTTTGTGTGAATGAACCCAACAAAGTGTCTCCCTAATATGGCCATCCCCTGGGAAGTCCCCCAAAGTGAATAAATATCATAAAGTTTTGTGGGTTTTTTTTTGGTCATGGCATTCAAGAGAACAGAAAAGAGTTTAAAAAGTAACAGCGCCCACCAGAATTGTGACAAAATAAACCAAGACAAACCACAAACAGTCTAAAGGTAAGACGGAATTTAAAATGTAGCTAAAATCACGTTCATTTTTATTAAAGGGTATTTCAGTGATTTTCATATTGTCTTAAGAATGTGAATTACCGTATATACTCGAGTATAAGCCGACCCGAGTATAAGCCGAGGCCCCTAATTTTACCACAAAAAAATGGGAAAATCTATTGACCCGAGTATAAGCCGGGGGTGGGAAATGCATTGGTCACAGCCTCCCCAGTATATAGCCTGCCAGCCCCTGCCCCAGTGTATATAGCCTGATAGGCCCTGCCCCAGTGTATATAACCCCCCCCCCCCCCCCGTTGTGCAGCACAACAGTACCATTGTAGCGGATGGATCGCACAGAAGATCTAAGGGGGCCGCCGGAAAGGTGAGTTTTGATTTATTTTTTGACTCGAGTATAAGCTGAGTTTGGGTTTTTCAGCACATTTTTTGTGCTGAAAAACTAGGCTTATACTCGAGTATATAAGGTATGTATATTTGGAGACCTGTCTGAAGGAAGGTTAATTATTTGGCTATGTATAGTTATTGTCACATTTTACTAAAGAATAAAGCAAACAATAGATTACCACTTCTCCATTATTGGGGTCATAAAATCTCTCGAGTAGTTGGACTGTGGTACTTTTTCCACATCCGCTGCTGCCCACTAGTGCCAGGGTTTCTCCCTTTTCCACTCTGACGTCCAATCCCTGTAGCACCGGTACATCGGGTCTAGTTGGGTAATTAAAATGAACTCCCCTAAACATGATATTCCCGTCACAGTGCGACTGTAAAAAAAAACACACTATTGTATTTCGGAGAACATAAAAAACACAAGTTTTACCATATCTAGAGATGCTTTATTACTGGGAACTTAGATGTAAGATGTTATGAGAGGTTACTTACAGGTTTTAGTCCGGCTGTATTGTAACTGTCTATAAGAGGCGTCCTCTCTAGTAGACTGAATATATGAGCCGCTGAAACTTTAGCTTTCACATAGTCTGGAGCAAAGGAAGTGCTTTGTCCCAAAGCCATAGCACCGAATACAATGGCAGCAAAGACCCTATGATAAACAAAAACATTAGTGACCATTTAGATCAAGTTCAATGGTGACCTTAATTCTATGGAACCTTATCAAATTTTGGTCCCGGACAAGCCCCCAATCTTTGGACTTTCTCATGCTTGATGTTAAGAGGGGTGCCTTATAGGGTAACTAAAAGGGGCATTGGTTTCCTTATCCAATCCTGGAAAATATGTTTGCATATTTCCCAGAATCCCCTAGTGGAGCATCAATTGCTATAATTTTCACACGCCTCCAAGGTGGCCTATATTGGCAAAGTCTCTGTAAGGAGAACTCTTACTTTAAAATATAATAGAATAATAGAAGTATACGATTCATACTTTAGATCTGATCCCAGATTGAACACCTATTAAAGTTAGACAGATTCACCCCACACCACTGCTAGCATCTCCTTTCCTGTGACCCCATTCTGTACACCTCTAGTCAAAACCTTCAGTTCAGTCAATATTTTGAGACCCCGCTCTCACACGTCACTGATACTTACAGAAACACATTGTCAAATGTCATTAATCCCTTTGACACTAAAAAGGCACCAAATTGAAAAGTTGACGCATATGCAAAAAACATGATTGCCTGAGAGAGCCCGTAGGAGAAGCCTTGCATGTGTGCGTTCTTGATAGAGTTCCTGAAAATGAAAGCATAAATTACTTATTGCCATTATATCAGCATCATGAATTGGTTCAAAAGCAAATTCATAATTAAAAAAGACATTTCACCACGCCACTGACACAAAGATGAATAAATTCTCTGGAGGCTGCTACACAGAAGCACTTTGAAATTTCTTTCTAGCCCCCATGGTTGCTGAGATATCAGTCATGGTATCTGACCATTGTAATCCTCTCTACTGTTAGAGAGGAGGAGCTTGTGTGGAGGAGGAGGAGGCTTGTCTTATGACAATCTTCTACTTGTTTAAGAAGATAATCATAACACACACACCTTCCCAGCTCCTCCTTCCTGACAATGGTGTGGATTATAATGGTCAGATACAGGAACCAATATCTCATCAACTGTGGGGGCTCCAAAAAAAATTCAAAGATCCCCTGAATCTATGTCTTTAGAATGATATGTTCATATATACTTGTGTAAGGTGGTGAAAGTTCCTCTTTAATATCCTATATGGTTAATAGAAGTACAAAGATATACTGTGTCATGTACACTCATTCAGGAAATGGGGGCCACCTGGCTCAGGATCCCACCGGAGGAATCAACCTTAAGTCAGTTTGAGCCTGTGTATGCAACAAGATTAAAGATTAGCGGACCCTTAGTTTTATTTTGGGTTCATCGTATAGATTTGGCTGCATGACCCAGACATATTGCCAGATTGGTGGCCAAACAACCAATCCGGAAAATTTACGCCTCTTGCTATGGCAATGATTGGTAAGGGTATCACTGGCAATACACCCTGGTCACGCTGAGCTGAAACTATGGGTCCCCTCATCTCTAATCTTCTGTGTGTTAGGCTAATGCACTTGCCAGAGGAAAGTTGGCAGCTGGTTATTGGCTGTGTGGAGATGGTGGTGGTGAGTGATACTCACCCTGCCCTTCTCCACAGTAGCTGAGCAGCTGCATTTAGGGCAGGATTAGACCTTCTTTATATTTTGCAAGGTGGGCACCCCGGCTCGGGCGAAGTGCAATGAGACATGGTGTGCACACTGCACCGTGACCATGAACAATGGACCTCTATGGCGCCTGTGAGTTAGCCACAACTTGTGTCACTAGCTCAGAGCCCCCCTGTATACGGTCCTGTGCATGTAGCCTTACATTGTGGGGAAAGTCTAGAAACCTACTCTCTACATGGATAGAAGCAGAGAAGATAGCTGTCCAGGTCTATCACACATAACAATACAGCTAAATATAATTCATCACAAGGAAAAGCCACCATTGATCATGGGTGGCCTTCTCAAAGAGCCGGTTTCCCCCTCTACCATATATCTACCTGTATGGTCCTTCAAGCTTTTCTTCATAAAGAGCCTCAAATTTCTTCTCTCGAGTTAAGGAAACTACCGTGCGTATGTTTTCCACTGCATCAATGGCGACCTAGGGGGGCAGGGCAAATAAGGACAAAAATGTATAATTGTATAAAAGTTAAGACTCAATATTAATTGCTCCAACATATGGAAAATGAAGCAACCTTCTAAACAGACTTGACTGAAAGTCATTGGTCACTTTGTGTATGTGGCTTCTATCCAGACCATTATGTTTCCATAGTAACAGACTACAGCCAAACTCTGTGTAGTCTGACCCTGCATTCATACTTTTTACTTTCCAACCCATAACGTCTATGAAACTACTCATGGTCTGATTGTAGTGGAGACAATACAGTAATATCTACTCACTTTGCCTGCTGCTTCCAAGTCCGCTTTGTCCTTTTTGGCATTGCCAGTGAATCTCTTCATATGGATCATAGAGGCCAGGGCCAGGATTGGGATTATTATGAGCAGGAGGAGAGTCAGCTGCCATCCATAGATGAAGGATATAATAATGGCCGTCCCTATATTGGCAATGTTCTGGCAAAGCATTGCTAGTCTCGCTCCTGTTGCCTGCAGCAGACAAAAGTGTCATCAAATTGTGAAACTGCAACATAATCTCCAATAATCATATTTAATATTTGACATTTAAGTCATGGAAAATCCCTTTAAAGGAAATATAATCAATGTGCACCTACTCATAGATCCAGGGCACAGTAATTGGGATAATCTTCTTATATTTGTTATCCATGGCCTCCTTGCTTCTAAAATCAACTTTTACAGCTATGCTAATGAGCCTGGAGGGCTACTGGGGTGTTTCCAGAGCCCCTTTGTCCTGCAGAATCACTTGCTGTTACACTGTGCAGGAGCACTTCCCCCTTTCACTGTGTGAGATTACAATATTCAGCAATCCTGTGACCACATGTGGAGTCAAGGTAGTCGAGACTGCTGCAGTAACCACCTAGATCCCATAGTTGCTACAAACCACAGCATCCAGGGGGTTTAATGGTGCAATAGAGAAGAACATCAATGGAGAAGCAACAAGATGCTCATCAATAGTCAATACAGGTCGTTTTCTAACACTGACCCACAAATATAATTATGATTCGCATTTGCATTTATTTACCATAACAACCAATCAGATCGCTGCTTTACTTTTTTTTTTTTTTAATACCATTGTGTTTGTCCCATTGGTTGTTATAAGCCCCCATTGAAAATAACTATCTTTACCTGGAACCAGGGATGTACCTAAACTCTCTGCCGCCTGAGGCTAGGTATAGAACAGCGCCCCCCTCTGCCCCATCCAGAAGTAATATATCAGTTTGTTTTTTTTTGTAACTGGGTTCTTCATGCAGTTTCTCACACCCCTGCTGACATCATGTGTATATAGACAGTATTGAAGTGTCAGGTCTTGCTATGTAGGAGGTGACTGCTCCTCTGATGCTGCCTCCCCCCTTTCTTGCTGAAGGTGGTGCTGCCTGAGGCAAGAGGCTCAATTCGCCTCATGCCTGTTATACCCCAGCCTGGAACTTACCACTAATGTTAGCACTTACCCCTTGCACCTGTGAAGCGTCGGAAGCTAGTCGGGTGGTCAGTGCCCCCGTACTGTTCTTAGAATCGTCAAACCAACCAATTTCCTGAAAAGTCAAACAACCATCATCTCACTCATCTGAATTCCCGGTTTAGTTTTTAACAATAGTTTTACGTCCTACTAATATTTTTAGTGGAGGCAGGTTTACTTGGAAAAAAAAAATCAACACTGTAATATATTTATATAATTTAGTTATCTCTAAAAACTTTTACCAACCTGCCTCAGTATCGCTTTGAAGGTAAGAAGCCGTAACCTCTTTGTTAGAATCTCCCCAGCTTTTCCGAATGCAAACCCCTGGTTAAGAGGAAAAGCACATCTTTGTGAAGTAAAACATAGGAAAAAGGGCCAAAAATATGGACGACCTATTCTAAGGTTGGGTAGTTAATATCAGATTGGTTGGCTCGAAAATCCAGATCCCCCACTGATCTGTTCTCAGCAGCTAAAAAACACAGAGAATGGAATAGGTAGAAGACAGCGCCATTTTCAGTGTAGTGGCTGAACCGAGTCACTGCAGTTTAGCTTCTATTCAAATGATTGGGAGCTGCAGTAACCTGATCTGACCACTACACAGAGAACAGCACTATCTGCTTCCTTTTACCTTCTCTGTTAACTACTGAGAACAACTGTTCTGAGGGGGTTCTGGGTATTGGGCCTCTATCATTCTTAAAATGAGGACTGTATAAATCTGTAAATCTATAAATCTGTATAATAAAAATATAAGCAAAATTGTAAAATTCTTCCACTTCTTCAAATGACCTTCCATCCGTGTTTCTTCTTTTAGCCCATATATATGGCATTGGATGGATTAAACAAAAAAAAATTAATTTAAAAATACAATACAATATGGACCCACAAAAGGACCCAATAAGGACCCACAAAAAAATTCCCAAAGTCCTCCGTTTTCCCCTAGTCACGATTCTGCCCAATTTGATGAAAATTGCATTGATGATTTGATTCCTTATGAAGGGAAATCAAGACATGAGTGAAACAAAGCTCTATAAACCACTTACCTGAAGGAAAAGGCTAAAAAAGGAAAGTCCTCCAAGTCCCAAAAACAGCAGTGAAAACATGTTACTTCTAGATCTGATCTCATCGGCCTCCCCTGCAAATACCTGTTTGGGTATAAGAAGTAAAGGATTCACTTTTAGCAATCTTTTCCCTAAAATAGGATCACTTTTAAATTTTCCATATGTTTTTGAGGCAAGGAAGAAACCCACACACCATCCATGAGGCGAGTTGAGCCCCTTGCCTCGGACAGCACCATCTACAGCTAGATAGGGGGGAAGCTTCTGGGGCACAGTCACCTGCTACAGAGCAGGGCCTGACACCTAAAACTAGAGTCTCTTCACACCCAATGTCAGCACGGGTGTGAGATACAGTGTGGAGAACCTACATACTAAAAAAATAATCATATATAACTAGTGGATGGGGTGTAGGGGGCGCCATTCTATATCTCTCCTAGACTCATCCCTGCCCACACAACATAATGAGAATGATCAGTTGTAAACCTTTGACAACAGTAATAATTTCAGAACTAGCAGACTATTTTTTATATATATAGGGGCACGTTTATGCTCATATGGCAGCTAATGATGGTACCCCCCGCCCCTTACTGGATATATCATAAGGCTCCAGCCACTAGTGGACTTCTACAAAAGGTCAGTCCTAGTCTGGCTTAGAATTGCACCCTAGCCGGCACCTGAAACAGGCTTTAGCAGTGTGCAGGATCGGGGCAGAAATGCCCTGTACCGGAACATTGCACCGCCCCTTCCCCTCCCAACCAGCATTGAGGGTGGAGAAGTGGCAATTTCCGACTCTGTTTTGAGGCAAACAAGCCATGATAAATCCTCCATAGGGTAATATAAGTATAAGTTACATTCACAAAGTGCAGGGTCACATAAAAAAAAATTCCTTGTTGAATCTTACCCCAATGATCCTGGAGAATATAATGGCAAAAGCAGGTCGGGTGGCACCATTGATTGTTGCACAGATAATTCCCATCATGAAGTAGGGCCACTCCGCTCTGTTCAACCTCAGGATCTTGAAAAATGAGACTGGAGGAGGATCTTCATTCTAGGAAATATTACAGTAGACAGTCCTTAAATCAAGGGCATCTTATTTTTGTTGAACATTTTATTTAACTATTTTGTAAATTTTTTTTGTTTTATTGTCAAGTCAGAATTCGGTAGGCATATTTATATATAAAAGATATTAAACTTTTATATTTATTCTTGTTTTTTTTTATTTCATTTACTTTCTGGTATTTTTTTTGCAGTTTTAGAATTTGTTGTAAATGATTTTTTGATCAACCCCACCTTTACTTTTGAAGATTACATTATACTTAGGCATAAACATTTCAATTGCAATAAAATTGTTAAGTGCGTTTAGCTGTGAGTATAAACCAGCTTTCCCTCCTGTGTTCACACTTACACTTGAGAGATAAGGAGAAGCTGAGTAAGTGTCTAATGACTTATCTCCTTACAGTTGCTGGATAGTCTAATCTCCTTCCACAGCTGAATATTCTCTAGGTATTGCAAGAGTTAATCTTTACCCTCTTTTTCTTATCTATCTGCTGTGTATCAACATGAGAAAGCTTTCAGAGACACTGCTCGCTGCAGGAGAAGGAAGAAGCAGAAAAAAGAAGATTTCTACTTTAATCATTTTCTCTAAAAAATTATTCTCTATCACCGACTTTGAAATAGACCCTGTTAGTTTTCCCTGTTGTTTGCCTTCTGCTTCATCCCCAGCTTCCAGTAATGGGTTAGAGCCTGGGCCCACCAGATTCTCTGATTCTCTGGTGGGACAGTCTGTCATGGCTGTTATTCCAGGGTCTACATACACATTTTGCAGGCCCAGTATTGGTCCCGATGTCAATATTTTTTTCAATCAATCAATATACATTTCCCACCATATTTTTAGTGTTTTCATCCACTTCCTGGTCCTCTTCTCCAGAATTCTTCTTGATGCTTTTTCGGGTTGACTTTCTCCTTACTAATGTAGTGTCAGCATTTATATTTTCTCCATCTTCTTGCTGTTCTTCTTTGTTATCCTCAGCATCTACAGTCTGCAACCAGTGAAGTATCAGAAAAAACATTTTGCATTATAACAGAACTTTTACTGGTAACCAGTTGGGTGACGCCTAATATGAAGTGGGCTCAGGAGCTGTACAGTTAACACCCGTCAGTAACAGTGGCAGTCAGTGATGATATGCCTTAGATGCCACGGTCATTTGCAACTGCGACATCTAAGGGGTCGTAACCTGGCCATCCTTCTAGTTCTCTTGCTAGTTAGCACCTGTTGTTACGGCGCTGCAAAGGCAACGTCCTTTTTGTTTTGGAGGGGAATAAAGCAATGAAGCAGTACAGAATGCACCAAATATATTTACTACTAAAATCAAATTTAGTTTTCCAGCCAAAGATCCTTTTAACTTCTACTTAACTCATTAACTTCAGAATGAATAATGAAAAGTATAAAGAATATGAAACTATGCCAAAGCATCGGGACGTAGTAGACTCATTATTGATCTTAAATTTATGTTCCCCTACCTAAGTCACAAAAAGTTCACATAGGTTTTAGTTTCCTGTACTTGTAGGGTCTGGTCTGTTTTTCGAGACAAAAGAGGTGGAACTTATCTAAACCACCGACTCTCGGTTATCTATACTTCCTGCTTATACAGGAAATACACATGTCTCACGGTCATGTGACTAAAGTTAATGAACTTGTTGTAGTTGATTATATTTTTTTGTTTTTAGCAAAAATCTTTTAAAGCTGTAACACTATAATTTTTGGATAAATCAAGATTTACAATCAGTGTAAGCTCCTATCGTGATCGGACACCAATGTCTTTCTATATTATGTATACATTTTGATCGTAAAAGAACTTTAAAAAAAACCTCAACCGAGCAGCTGTTTGTGGATATCCCCTTTGTTGGGACTATAAAGTGTTTGGAGCTGGAAGCTGTAGGTGCCATATATTGTATAGTGGTCATGCTGTGGTACTGCAGCTCAGCTCTGATTTACTTGAAAGGTTGTTGTACATCCAGCTTCATTAAAGGGGTTTTCCCACAACACACAAGTTAGGCCCTATTCACAAGATAGGGCCTAACTTGCTGATCGGTGGGGGGGGTCTCATTGTTGAGACCCCACAGATCACGAAAATGAGGGGTCCAGTGGGGTCCCACATACCTCCGCCGGACCCCTCGTCGCTCCGTCAGAGTAATGGAGCAGATGCCGCGCATTACCGTTCTGGTGCCAAAGACTGTGGAGAGAAGCTACTCTGTGGGGGTGCCCAGTATTGGACCCTCACTTCTGTAATTTTGGAAAGTTTACCTGCATCGAGACCAGTTTGTAGTAGATTCCTTCTTTTTTCATCAGTTCTCCATGACTTCCTTGCTCAGCGATTACCCCGTTGTCAAAGCTAGCAATTGCGTCCACGTTTTTGATTGTGGATAGACGATGGGCAATTATAATGGTGGTGCGGCCTTCTCTAGCCTAATAGTCAAGGAACGAAAATAAATTATTATTTTATCTGTCTTTGTTGTACATTGCCATACAATCTTTAAAGGGAACCTGTCAGTAGGTTTGAGAACTTCTAAACCACCATCATGCCTTAACCCCTTTTTGCTGAGGCCCTTTTTTGTTTTTTTTACGTTTCCATTTTTTACACCCCATTTTCTATAACTTGTTTATTTTGCCATGTAAAAAGCTGTGTGATGTTGTAACAAATTGCACTTCATAGTAATGGTATTTAATACTCCATTCAGTGTACCGGGAAGCGGGAAAAAAATTCCCAATGCAGTGAAAATGGTGAAGAAATGAACCTGCGCCGTTTCCTTGTGAGCTTATTACATTTTTTTTCACTTTTCAAAATCTATTTATTTTTTTCCTTTTTTTTTTTTTAGACCCCCAAGGGTACTTTAACCCTATGTTGTCTGATTGATCCTAGCATATACTGCCACACTGTTGTATATGGCGATTTTCCACATCATCTATTACAAATCGCACAATGTAATACATGGTATAAACCGAGCAATTGATCACTGCCCCCTGATGACCTCACAGGAGGCAGTGATCAAATCCAATATTACGGCTCCCATGCACTGCCAGGATTTAAATGCCTCCAGCAGCTTTGCTGAAGGCATTTACAAGGCATTTACCTGCGATTGGTGGCATCAATATGCAGCAAACACCCACCTTGTATGGAAATGGCTCAGTCCGTGAGTCCTCTCCATACAGTGGCAGCCGACGTGTGACATACTATTATGTCACACGTCGGTAAGGGGTTAATAAAGTTGCGGTTAAGGCTCTTGAACCTGTTCAACCTATGGCTGCTGGGCCACAGGTTCCAAGATGTTGGGGATCTGGAGACTTGAGCCCACTTCAGACTCGTTACCTTATCCAGAGCTGCCTGGACAACAGCTTCACTCTCCGTGTCCAGAGCAGACGTGGCTTCATCAAGAAGAAGAATTTTGGGGTTTCGAACCAGCGCCCGGGCAATAGCGATTCTCTGCTTCTGACCTCCGCTAAGTTGTGCTCCTCTCTCTCCCACAAGGGTTTCAAATTTCTGGAAATAATATAATAAATATTAAAACATAATAATAACTCTGCCTCTCCTGTATTTATCCCCATATTACATTATGTATAATCTATCAAAAAATCTAATAAATTTTTTACTAACGTCCGGCAGACTCATGATAAAGTTGTACGCGTTGGATTCTTTGGTGGCTTCCTCAATTTCTTCCATTGTGACGTCTTCTTTGCCAAATCGGATATTCTCAGCAATTGTCGTGTCAAACAGAACCGGCTCTTGGCTCACTACACCAATCACTTCCCTCAAATATCGGATATTGAGAGTCCGAATGTCATGTCCATCAATCTTAATCTACAGTATGGAACGGAAATTCAGCACTTTGTTCCCAGATAATACCAGCATAACATTTCATAAAAGACGAATTTTGATACCGATGACCTATCCTCAATTACAGGGCACACTGGGCATACCTGAGCAAGTGCCTGGTCCCATAGCTGCTGGGGGGGCCCCACACAAGATAAGGAATCCATGGGGTGAGGGGGGCTTTATGTAAAATAACCATGAGTGGCCAGTTTGGCATGATTAACTAGGGAATATTTTAGGAAACAGATGACTGTTTTCGTTTCTGAATTTTTAATGCCGCCCCATGAGGTCACTGCAAAGGGGTTCACTGAGGCTCTGCTGCACAGGGGCCTACTGAGACCTGGAGCCGATCCTGCTCAATTGGTTCTCAGTATCAGATCAATAGGGATCCAAGGCCAGTTCACTAGAAAGCAGACATGCAGTGTCTGGTACTGATGATTGTCACTGGGTACGGGCATCGGATCCACAACAGTCTGGTACTGATGACCCATTCATGCCAAAATTAGTCCATAAAGGAGAGTCTTTAAATTGGTATTGGAGGAACCGGACACAGGTGGCCCCCAGGCAACCCTGGGTATATGCCCAGTTTTAAAATAATGCTGCTGGTTTAACTACAAATAATAATAATATTCTTTATTTATATAGCGCCATCATATTCCACAGCTTTACAAATCACATGGGACATATACAAATATAATATTACATTACAGAGCACAAACATTCATATGAAACAATTGGAATGAGGGTTCTGATCACAACTACAAAATCTTGAGCCCTTGCACTTACTGGACAATTTTAGATTTTTTGAGTTTTTATTTGCCACTGTATAGTTTGGAAGCTATTTAAAAAAAACTAAAAAAACATTAAACATCATTCCTTACCAATCCTTCCTCCGTGTCGTAGAACCTCTGAATAAGTTGGACAGTGGTGCTCTTACCACAGCCGCTGCTTCCTACAAGAGCCACTGATTGTCCACGATTGATCTTAAGACTTAACCCCTTTAAAACCTAAAAATCGAATAAATAACATTAATAACCAAATGTAGACTAAAAATAGGCATAAACACCAAAGGGAGGATTAAGATGGCCATGGGTTCTGAGTTGTATGAAAATTGTGGTCCCTTCTGTCCACATTTAGTTCTACAGTTTGAGGACTTTTGGATGACGTTCCAAGGTCCTGGACAGACCCTTTTAAACATTTGACACTGAGGAAGAGACAGAAGAGATCCCAACGATAGGGCTCTTGAAATTAAGGATGTAGGCCAAGACTTCAGCTCCATCAGATATTCAATTTTAAGACTGACTTGAAGCCAATAAGGGAATCTGTCAGCAGTTTTAACCATACAAAGCTGCAGACAGTGGGATGTATTGTCCCTGGAGATCTGTGTAATTATCCCTTTGTGTATGTTGTTAGTAGCAGCAGGACTGTGAAAAGTAAATTATAATCCAGCTCCGTAGCTCCTAAAAAGGTTCTGGGGTGTCTTTTAGCCTGAAGAGCTTTCTGCTCTCTGCTCTGTGCTGCTCCACAGCCCCTCCCCTCTGCTACAAGTAGGAGCTGTATCAGGATTTTGGTTTGATAGTTACAGCAGCCACTTAAAGCAGAGGGGAGGGGCTGTGGAAAAGTTCATTGCAAAAAGCAGAAAGCTCTTCATGCTGAAAGACCCGCCCAGAGCACCTGCAGGAGCTGCAAACTTTTCACATCGTAGCTGCTTCCTACTACACACAAACTTATCACTGCACAGATATTCAGGGTCTATACCCAACACTGTCTGCTGTTTAATATATTCAAAATTGATTCAAAGGAGATTTCACATTCAGATGTCCTAAATGTCTTCTCGCTGTGGGTGCCTCTATCATTAGGAATGGGTTCATGGGCTATGCTGAAGACCCTGTGAATGAAGTGGTGACCATCTATAAAGATATCCCTTAAAATCAGATGACCAAACCCGTCCTGTTATTTTATGACCTTCATTACTTACCTGGATGTCAGGTCTGGATGGATATGTAAATTTCACATTTCGGAACTCAATGTCTCCTTTTATTTTGTCCGGCTTGTACCCAGTTGTAGCAAAACTGTCAATCTTTGGCTCCTAGAAAAACGTTAAATCATTAAATATATCTGGGATAATTTAGACTTCCAAAATAACAGGGGACCCTCTAAATGGTCTAGGATTTTGATACCCCTGATATTGTTTGGTTTCACTCCTTCAGAGCGTGACCTGGACCTCTCATAGACTACAGAGAAGGTTTCTGGTAAGCTTCCTTATAAATGGCCTAGCACTTTAAGCCCTACATAGCAGTAGTTTGGGAGAATAAATCCTGCTGACAGATTCCCTATCCACTTGCAGCCCATGGCAGCCCAGGACGTGCCAGGCTCCGGGCGTCACATCCTTGGCTGCCTGAGGCTACAAGAGGAGCAAGGAGGTGTGGACAGGGTTGGATTATCACTGGAGTCCCTGCGTCAGGCCCCACAGATCTACCTGTTCCCTGGAGGGAAGCTACAATGAAAATTCTAATTTCTGTTCTTTCTATTGTATTTGTGAGGGGCGGATTACAGGATGGGTTTCCAGGGCGTGCACCCCAGGACCCCCACCACCTCTTTGCCCATAAATGGGCCCCCACCAAGCACAGGTGATTCAGGCAGTTGCATGGCCTGATATTTGTGTCCTTGGGACGGTGATATGATTGAAAGCTGTGACAGAGCATGGAGCAATAAGTTATTGCTTAAATTGCCTTGTTGGGTTTCAGTTGTAGTTTGGACAATTGGTCCATAAACTGTTTGGCATTACTGCTCCATAAAGTCTGATGTCGATCTAAGGAATCTGAATGTATTTGGTCGCAACATTTTTAAAAATCACATCCCCTTGCAAAACTTATATACCAGGACTGTCACTTACACAATCAATAATATTGAAGACTGAATATGCTGCGCCTCTAGCAGTGGCAAAAGCTTCTAAATTGGGTCCGGCATGGCCAAAACTGAAGGCAGCAATAGTGACGGACATAAATACCTAAAAATAAGATAAAAAATAATGGAGAAGAATAACACTTGGAGACACATACAAAAAGAGTTTTTTTTTTCAATGTGAGCAAATATTGACCAAAAAAAATGTTAAAAATGAGAATAAATAAGGTAAGAAATAAACATCAGTCCATCAAGTCAAACCTTTTATGTTCCGGGGCCCAGAAGTGCTGGGGGGCCCACATAAGGCTGTATCTAAAGAATCTATGAGGGGTGAGAGGAGCTTTATATAAAATAACCATATCGGGGCTGTTTGGGATGATAAACTAGGGAATATTTTAGGGAACAGGAGACTGTTTTAGTTTCTGAATTTTTTAATGCCGCCACGTGAGTTCACTGCAAAGGGGCCCACTGAGGCTCTGTCACCTGGGGACTACTGAAACCTGGATCCGAGCCTGGATAGAGTTATATAACAGATACTCTAATACTACCTCGGTGCAGTACAGACAGTCCCCGGGTTACGTACAAGATAGGTTCTGTAGGTTTGTTCTTAAGTTGAATTTGTATGTAAGTCGGAACTGTATATTTTATAATGGTAACCCCAGCCAAATTTTTTTTGGTCTCTGTGACAATTGGATTTTATTCATACAATATTATGCCCAAAATAAACACTGCTCAAATACTTACCGTCAATACATCACCAACAGTAAAGCCTTCCTCGAGGACCAGAGTTGTCCCATACCAGAACGCTAATCCATAGGAGGAATACAGAGTAAAGAAAGCAAACCCTAAGGAAACATTCGATATGATTGTCTTTTTGATTCCTATGTTCTTAGCTTGTTCCAAATTCTTTTCATATCTACAAATATAACAAAATCGGATTATTCAACTGGACGGTGTGCATTTGGTTAACAGCCTTAAATGTTTTGCTACAAATACAAAAAAATTAAATGGTTAATTTGTTTATTGGTTAATTTTATATTTTGGGATTGTGGCTTCTCCAAGTGAACTGGAGGTGTGTCCTCACACTGCTGTGCTCTTAATTCTCAGCAGTGAATTTCTGTTGCAACAAAGTAAAGTAAAAGCAGTAGCAGGCTTCTAGTTGAATACTACAGCTATCAGGCAGAGGGGTGGGTCATGTAGCATAACCTAACGATGGAGCGTAATAAGTTATTCTATATAATGCATGGACATTCAGTTTCCAGTGAGGGGTCCTATACTATCTATTCCTTATACCACAATAGGGGTGTGTTGCGATGAGGATTCTTTACAGTACCTTTCAGTTTCTTTAGGTTGTCCTCCGAAGGCTATGACAGTCCTTATGGCAGCAAGAACTTCCTCAGCCACGGCTCCGGCTTTGGCATAAGCTTCCTGCTCCTGCGTGGTGAACGCGGCCAATATCTGTGGAGATACGTCAACTTTCTGATTAGATCACTATCCTAGACCTACCCATCACTACCCCAGACCTACCCATCTCTACCCCAGACCTACCCATTACTACCCCAGACCTACCCATCTCTACCCCAGACCTACCCATTACTACCCCAGACCTACCCATTACTACCCCAGACCTACCCATCACTACCCCAGACCTACCCATCACTACCCCAGACCTACCCATCACTACCCCATCACTACCCATTACTACCCCAGACCTACCCATCACTACCCCAGACCTACCCATCACTACCCCAGACCTACCCATTACTACCCCAGACCTACCCATCACTACCCCAGACCTACCCATCACTACCCCAGACCTACCCATTACTACCCCAGACCTACCCATCACTACCCCAGACCTACCCATCACTACCCCAGACCTACCCATTACTACCCCAGACCTACCCATCACTACCCCAGACCTACCCATCACTACCCCAGACCTACCCATCACTGCACCAGACCTACCCATCACTACCCCAGACCTACCCATCACTACCCCAGACCTACCCATCACTACCCCAGACCTACCCATTACTACCCCAGACCTACCCATCACTACCCCAGACCTACCCATCACTACCCCAGACCTACCCATCACTGCACCAGACCTACCCATCACTACCCCAGACCTACCCATCACTACCCCAGACCTACCCATCACTACCCCAGACCTACCCATCATTACCCCAGACCTACCCATCACTACCCCAGACCTACCCATTACTACCCCAGACCTACCCATCACTACCCCAGACCTACCCATCACTACCCCAGACCTACCCATCACTACCCCAGACCACCATCACTACCCCAGACCTACCCATCACTACCCCAGACCTACCCATCACTACCCCAGACCTACCCATCACTACCCCAGACCTACCCATCACTACCCCATCACTACCCATTACTACCCCAGACCTACCCATCACTACCCCAGACCTACCCATCACTACCCCAGACCTACCCATTACTACCCCAGACCTACCCATCACTACCCCAGACCTACCCATCACTACCCCATCACTACCCATTACTACCCCAGACCTACCCATCACTACCCCAGACCTACCCATCACTACACCAGACCTACCCATCACTACCCCAGACCTACCCATTACTACACCAGACCTACCCATCACTACCCCAGACCTACCCATTACTACCCCAGACCTACCCATCACTACCCCAGACCTACCCATCATTACCCCAGACCTACCCATCACTACCCCAGACCTACCCATTACTACCCCAGACCTACCCATCACTACCCCAGACCTACCCATCACTACCCCAGACCTACCCATCATTACCCCAGACCTACCCATCACTACCCCAGACCTACCCATTACTACCCCAGACCTACCCATCACTACCCCAGACCTACCCATCACTACCCCAGACCTACCCATCACTACCCCAGACCACCATCAAGCAGTTCAGAATCGCATATATATACTTTGCATCCATATCCATCCAGGCATCTGACGGGAGAAGTAGTCGGGCAGGTGCCACCCCATTTGTTTCTGCAAGTGTCAACTCAGTAACCGATCTTGGCTATCTATGGCATTGTCTTCGAAATTTATGGAGCGCCTGCATGCAGGCATGGCCATAATCAGCTGAGGGGCAAAGGACCTTAAGTCCATAACGTTAACGTGTCCTGGGCTCACTGCGCTGAAGGCTTCCCAAGCCCTTCCCTAACTCAAGATACGGCTCAAGGCCATGACCATGATTAGTTCTGGTCATACAACCAGTATGACCATTCACCTCCAACCTGCTTTTACTGCTTGCCTATATAGATCTGTCAATAGAGATGAGAGGTTTGACATCAAAACAACTCAATTCTATGGAGTTGTACAAGATGACACTGATCAGAACCCTACCCTGTACTGATGGTATGAACAGTCTGCAGTTCTTCAGTGCTGGGATGTGAGAATGACAGAGTGAAAATCCTTGTTTGGTTTTATTCAGCTGCCTCATAGTCCACTCATCAGCCAAGTTAAAAAGCCTCCTTGAGACTGGAGCTCACTGCCAGTTATTGGTTAACCAACCTGTGAGGACGCTTCCTAATCTGGACTTTTAGTTACCTGACATCCCATTCGATTCTGGCCTATTCTCTATATTTGGTCCTGTTGAACTTTTGACTTTTGTTTGCCCTTTTCCATACATATCCTTCAGATTGTAGACTCACCAAGGTCACCAAGTTGAGGGCCATCATTTAGGTGGTTAGTATAAGTGCTCACCTACCCTTTCCCTACACTTGATCTTGATCCTACTTGTGGACTTTTCAATAGTACAAAGAATTTGCGGTCCATCCGAGCTGCAAAAATGAATCCTCCTTTATTGTAGAAACATTGGGGGTCATTTACTAAGGGCCCGATTTTCCCGACGTCTTACCCGAATATTTCCGATTTGCGCCGATTTTTCCTGAATTGCCCCGGGTTTTTGACGCACGTGATCGGATTGTGGCGCATCGGCGCCGGCGTGCATGCGATGGAAATCGGGGGGCGTGTCCGAACAAACCCGACGGATTAGAAGAAACCGCCGCATATAAAAAAAAAAGTGTCGCTGGACACGCACTTACCTTCACCAGGAATAGGACCGTGGACTCCGGCGGACCTTGGCGGACTTCAACGCAACAGCGACACCTGGTGGACGTCGGAGGAACTGCCTTAGTGAATCGCCAGAAGACCCGAATCCACCGCAGAGAACGCGCCGCTGGGTCGCGAATGGACCGGGTAAGTAAATCTGTATGTATAAAAGACAACTGTGACATGCACCCTCAGCCCACACGTTTCAAACGGTATACCCGTCCTTAGTCATGGTTCTTCAATAGCCCTGCATTACAAAAAGCACACTTGAATGGCAGTCAGGTGTACTTTGCTTCTGACAATGGTGCCCAGTTATTTGTTGGGGGGTGCCAAGAGTGAGAGTGAGTAGAATATGGCAGAACTCTGAGAACCTCCTATTTTAACATTGTCTGAAAATTGTGGATTTCACATACCTTTGACCAGAAAACAGCTGAGAGCACCATGAGGGGACTGATGGCCAAAATGACCAACGCCAACTTCCAGCCCCTATAAAACCCAACAATGAACCCAGCCAAGAAAGTTGCTGCATACTGGAAGAACATAGCGAGCTTGTCACCGATGCCTTGACTTATTTTGGAAACTCCCCTTCAATAAAAAGAAAAGAAAACACTTGAAATTACATTTTAATAAAATTTTATATACAAATTAGCGTTTTAAGTAAGACATATGTGTTTCAGACTAGAATATCTTGTGGCTTGTGTTACTTTGAGATTTCTCACAACAGGAGGACATTAAGGCTATATATTACTCTAGGTGTGGACCCCCAGTGTATTAGCATGTCTACCAACCATAACAAGGGAAGGGACTAAGGTTACAATAAGGGTACCTGCATTCACATAAAATATCCTCACATTGCATAACATTTTTCCCAATCTATTCCTCTGTCCTCAGAATGCAGCTTTGGATGCATAAAATTTCTCTGTTTTTGTTTGACTATTCTTGGTGTGAACTGTGACTAATGTTGCTGACTGTATTGGGACTGATTGCACCACATCCAGTTCCTCTGCAGCTCAGCGCTGGTTCAGCAACAGCATCTGTGATGAACAGGCTTCTACTTCAATCAGCTGGGGCTGAGACTTTCTGGCCACCTATATAGATCCCGTTCACATCTGGTAGTCTGCTGGTTGTATTTACTGCTTTGTTCCTTATTGTCTTTGCTCTTCTGCTGTTTATCTGGTTATTGATCTTAGCTTACGTAATCTGACTATCACTTTGTGTTCTGATTTTGTACCGCATTTGTTATCTCTGCTGTGACCCGGATCTCTGACCTCTCTTTTGTGTTATTCATCTGTAAGTCTTGTTTCGTGTTATCATTTTGGCATAGGGACGGACTGTCTTCTAGTTGTCCCGTATCACCTAGGATACGCTGAGGCAAGCAGACAGGTGACAGTTTAGGGGGTTTAGTTCAGAACCCGCTGTCTTGTTTCTCCTCCACAAAGCCAATCCCTTCATTACATATGGCAGGCAATGAAAAAATACCAACCTACTGTGAAAATGCTTGAAAGTCCAGGACTATACAAACGGCACCCTGACTTGGGACTAATCCTAAAGGTATTGTCTAAAGGGCCCCCGGCTTTTGACCTTTTCATTTTTGTACAGGGGTATAATCTTAAAAAAGAGAAACACTAGGTTGCTACTTTAGGACTAGTTTTAGCTTAGATGCAGCTAACATTGACAGTCTAGAAGCACAGCTGTGTGGCACCAAAGGGACAGTCAGAGACATGGCCAGGGAACAAGCCAAGGTCTGGGCAGGCAGCTGTATTTCATACTAGCATAACTGGCAAAGGTCATGACAGTTTCAGACATGGGTAATAAGGAAAAGGCCAGTCACACACTTTACTGGAGCACTAAAAAGCAGCCTCAAAGGGAACCTGTCATCAGGAGCCCGTTTTTTGGCATATAGGTAGCGGCGGGTACTCACTCGGTCAGCCTGGTGTTCAGCTCTCCAGCATTATTCACATCAAACCAGCTGATCTCCTGCCTCAGCACCGCATGGAAGAAATTCTGTCTGATTCTTTTAACCTGCCGGCCAGCGGTCAGGCTCCAGAGAGAAATCTGAATATACCCTGCAAGAATCGCAACGAATCCCAGGCCTGCGTAATAATAAGCAAACCTAAGGGGAGAAAGATATAGGAAATATGACTTACTAGCACAATGAGGATACTTGTGGTATCTGCCTATGTATCCAGCTCTGCATGTTTAGCATGGTCAAAGTGTTCCACTGAAATACAGACATAGGTGTCTCCATGGTAACAGACTACAAACCAGTCTTGTGTAGTCTGACCCAGCATTTTACTATCCTTTGTCCTCTTATTTTTGCAATCAAATATTATAAAGAAGTGCACGACAGATAAAGGAATAGAATGGAAGGAACAGACTACACAAGGTTTGTTTGTAGTCTGTAACTATGGAAACATTTATCTGCCTACATGTTGTAGACACTAAATTACAAGTTACTTTTAATAAAGGTTAGTGGCAAGGTTGCTGAAATTTCTATGGTATAGTGATAAAAGAAATATTAGTTAAAGTCTTACAGCAAAACCCAGCATGACAACCCCGGGGTATTTACTTATAGATGCAGGCACCATGACTGTGGTAATCTTATATTTATTATTCATGGCATCCTTCCTTGTAAAATCAACTTTTAAAATTGTACTAATAAGCAGAAGTACTTTGGGGTCGGGGTGGGGGATTACTTGACCCCTTCCAAGCCGCAGCCTCCCCCCAGCTCCCTCAGCACTTCCCCTGACTCTGTCTGCTGTAATCTCACACATTGCTAGGGGGAAGTGCTCTTACACAATGTAACAGTCTTTGAAGCTACATTAGGAGGGGCTCTGGTAACTCCCCCCAGAGAACTTCAGGTGCATTAGCAACATTTTAAAAGTTGATTTTAGAAGGAAGGAGATTATGCACAACACATATAAGAAGATTACTATATCATACTTGACTTTGATGGTAGATTTCCTGTAAGTAATATATAGCAACCATCTCAAAACTTGAAATTTAACGGGATAGACTTTTGCAAATATAACACAAAATTAATGCTAGGAGGTTTTATGTGGCTGTTTGGACAGAGGATAAATATGTCTCATTAATGGATGTCCAAAATGTTAGAGGTCACGGATCCATCACTAATTATCTAGTGCAGATGTCAACTAGCGAAGGTGCCTTTAGGTGACCTCTGGACTTGTAATTACTTCGTGGACATTTTGGACAGACATGTATAACCCTATTGCTCTATACTTACACTGTCATTTGCCCCAGTAGGGTGTTTGTGGTGTTTCTTTCATGCTCCTCCGTGATGTTGTCTAATGCAAAAGCAACAACATGTATTTCATATTATTTTGTTAATAACAATTACAGACATATAATAATACCCTGTATTGAGTATATTATGGTAATACTATTATTTTTCCTGGGACTGCAGGAGGTGGTTTTGAGTCCTTTCTGGAAACTCTGTGCTGGGCTGATGGCCGGGTGCCCATAGAGAGTGCTCCGAGTGCCACCTCTGGCACCCGTGCCATAGGTTCGCCACCACTGATATACGGTCATACATGTATTTGCAATGTATTTATGATGTTTCGTGGGGGTTTACACTGTTTTTTAGTTGATTTAGCAGATGATGGACTTTGTTGGTGGAGTGATGTCCACCATTGTAGCACCTAAAGGCTGAAATGGAAGTTCCCAGTAGAACCTTTATAGAAGGTGATACATTTAGGTGTTCTCTTTATTTCACACAGGCTGAAGATTCTGTAGTTGATTTCCTGCTTAACTTACGGGAATGTTTGACATCTGAGACAAAGCCTTCTGTCATCTCCCCAAAGACAATGGTCAAGAGAGGAAGACATATTCCATGGATGATGGCGGCTGCAGTCCCGATCAGCATCAGCAGCCAGTCCACAGGCTCAGAATATCGAAACTGAAGACAAATATATCATTAGACGGTCATAGTATGACACTAGTAACCAAATGTAAAAGAAAAGGTCAAGACTCCTGATACAGGCCTAGTGAACCTCTTAGTCATTTGTAGGCAGTGGAGGAGATGTATCAATCTATCTACCCCAGAATAGTGGAGTCATTTGTATCTGAAATGCCTTGCGCCACATTTATTGAGGGTTTTAGATCATTTTTAGGAAGTTTTCTGATATTTCATTTTAAAAAGGGGCGTTACCTTGGCAAAAGTGGGTGTTGCCATGAAAGAAAATAGCCAGAAAATTCAGTCTGTCCACCAGAAAATTCATTATTGTGGCGCAGTAAACTAGACCACCTAATAGGAGGTGCAGAATACGACGCAGCTGATTTATACTGCGCCAGATTATTTTTTCAGCATCAGATTATTTATTCAGTATCAGGCACAATGGGGGTAATTTACTAAGGGCCCAATTCGCATTTTCCCGACGTGTTACCCGAATATTTCCGATTTGCGCCAATTTTCCTTGAATTGCCTCGGGTTTTGGGCGCACGCGATCGGATTGTGGCGCATCGGCGCCGGTGTGCACGCGACGGAAATCGGGGGGCGTGGCCGAACGAAAACTCGAGGGATTCGAAGAAACCGCCACTTTTTAAAAAAAAAGTGGCGTTGGACACGCGCTTAGCTGCACCCGGCCCGGCTTGGTGTACTTCAGTGCATTCATTAATCATTGGGGCAGATTTACTTACCCGGTCCATTCGCGATCCAGCGGCGCGTTCTGCATGGAGGATTCGGGTCTTCCGGCGATTCACTAAGGCAGTTCCTCCGATGTCCACCAGGTGGCGCTGCTGCGCTGAAGTCCATCGGAATGATGGACTTCAGCGCAGCAGCGCCACCTGGTGGACATCGGAGGAACTGCCTTAGTGAATCGCCGGAAGACCCGAATCCTCCATGCAGAACGCGCCGCTGGATCGCGAATGGACCGGGTAAGTAAATCTGCCCCAATGATTAATGAACTGTCTAGTTCTATACTGCATTGGTCTAACGTGCGACACATTGCTACATCTCCCCAATTGTATTCTATTCTTATCTATTGTATTCTTACCCTGTGGATAAAAACCCTGTTTATCCCTTTCAGAATTTCACATGTATCTTTTTGTGCATGAATGGGGTTTTTACAACTGCTGCATGTCATTTGTTTAAAGAAAATCTATCAAAAACCACCATGATAAACTAGGGACATTACTCATAGATCCAGGCACCGGGGCTGTGATAATCTTCTTATATTTGTTATCCATGGCCTCCTTCCTTCTAAAATCAACTTTTAAAATTATTCTAATGAGTCTGAAGGTCTATGGCAAAGCCCCTCTGTGCTGCAGACTGAGAGACTCTGGAAACACCCACCAGAGCCCTTCAGGCTCATTAGAATAATTGTAAAAGTTGATTTTCAAATGAAGGATGCCATGGATAACAAATATTAAAAAGATTCCCACAGTCCTGGTGCCTGGGTCTATAAGTAATGTCCCTGGTTTATCATCATGGATTTTCATGGTAGATTTCCTTTAAGATAGAAAAATATTAGATTGGGGCTTTCTTGCAACAAATCAGGGGGGCAGCCGTTGGATGATCCGACTGATTTGGACTGAGTGCAGGATTATGTCGCAAGCCCAAGCACTTATATACACCGGGAAGAAGAAGGTGAACTCCGGCGGACCTGAGCGGGGAAGCGACACATGCAGGATATCGGGCGCACAATCTTAGTGAATCGCAGCACAGGGCATTATACACAGACAATGCACTTTCTGTGAACTCTGCGGACCAGGTAATATACTGCTGTGTGCCCTCTCTGGAAGGATCTGCTCTTCTTTTAGGTTCTCATGCTTCTTAGCATAATTTATAAAGCCTTTTTTTCTTAAGAACAGGGGAATGCAGCAGCATATTTGATTTGGGACATTCACATAAATTTGATTTATGGTACTATTACATTGTGCCGTATTATGTTCTTACCATGGTGAGTAGACCAACCATTTTGGTCTTTTCTTTTTTCTTTTTATTGGCTTTAGAGCCTTTCTTCTCCCTAAAATGAAAATAATCGGTTGCAACCTTAATACAGAGCTTTAGTGTTGGCCTAACTACAAGGGTGGCAGCTGTTGTATTTGCGACATGTTCCATAAGCTGTGCTCTATAGGCCATTTTCTAAACACTTTTAATTTCTGGCAGTTAAAGTAACATAAATTCTTCACCATCTCTCCGCACTGAGATTTATGATGCATAAGCTGCAGGATGTTTCTGCTCTGCTGTGACATTTTTATCCTTTTAATGCTAATAGAAGCCTAAAATTTTTTGCATCAGGGCCCATTACTACACCATTGTAGTATAAAGATGCGATATGTGTAATGACTACATAACACGCCAACATAACTAAGGCAGTGCTCTCAACTGAAACACAGTGACCTGAATGAACCTGGGCCATTCTGTAGTAAGAAAAACATTTGTGTCGTCTGCCAGCATTGCATAAGCATCATTAAAGTTAAATACAATATAATATGCCATGTAATGATTAATCCCCAAAGGCTAAAGGTACTTGTGGTTCTTACACTGTGAACTAGAAGGAAAAATCTTTAGCTGAAAGGAGTCCATCAACAAGCAGGCAACCTGCCTCTACCGTTATAACTCCATGTATATCTATGGCAGGGGTCTCAAACTCGCGGCCCGCGGGCCAACTGCGGCCCGCGGGACAATATTTTGCGGCCCCCACCTCCATAGCCGGTAAGTCTTTGCTGCATATTGCAGCAAAGGCTTACCGGTAACACCCGCGATCGGTGCTAGTACCGATCGCGGGTGTTTTCACAGCGATGGCTGCCGGCAAAGCTGCCGGCAGCCTCAAACAGATAGCGGCGCATGGGCGCCGCCATCTTACCTGGGATCGCCGCTCCCCGTGACGTCATCGGGGGGCGGCGATCCGTCTCCATGGTAGCCTCGGGTCTTCCGAAGACCCGAGGCTATTTCGTTTTAACCCCTTCATTACAATGTGCTGATAGCACATTGTAATGAATGAGGAGGAAAATCCCCATATATTGCCATACTGTAGTATGGCAGTATATGATAGGATCGATCAGACAACCTAGGGTTAAAGTACCCTAGGGAGTCTGAAAAATAGTATAAATAAAAATACAAAAAAGTTAAAAAAAAAAAAATGATAATAAAAAAACCTAAAATTTCAAATCACCCCCCTTTCCCTAGAACTGACATAAATATAAATAAACAGTAAAAATCATAAACACATCAGGTATCGACGCGTCCGAAAATGCCCGATCTATCAAAATATGATAACGTTTTTTCAATGCGTTTAACCCCGTAACGGAAAATAGCGCCCAAAGTCGAAAATGGCACTTTTTTGCCATTTTGAAAAATATAAAAAATCTATAAAAAGTGATCAACAGGTCGTACAGTCCTAAAAATGATATAATTGAAAATATTATCAAATTTCGCAAAAAATGACACCACCCACAGCTCCGTACACCAAAGTATGAAAAAGTTATTAGCGCCAGAAGTTGGCAAAATCAAAAAAATAATTTTTGTACAGGAGGTTTTAATTTTTGTAAAAAACATTATAAACCTATAACAAATTTGGTATCCCCTTAATCGTACCGACCCAAAGAATAAAGTAGACATGTCATTTGGGGCGCTCAGTGAAAGACGTAATATCCAAGCCCACAAGAAAATGGCGCAAATGCGTTTTTTTCATCATTTTCATTGCATTTGGAATTTTTTTCCCGCTTCCAAGTACATGGCATGGAATATTAAATACAATCACTATGAAGTGCAATTTGTTACGCAGAAAACAAGCCGTCAGACAGCTCTTTACGTGTAAAAATAAAAAAGTTATAGATTTTTGAAGGTGGGGAGTGAAAAATGGACATGAAAAAACAGGAAAGGGCCCGTAACCGGTTAATCCCCTTCCCTCCGGTACTTGAAGAAGATGAAGTCGCCGCTCTGAACGCACTTGGTGCAGGTCAGAGCGGCGACTTCATCTTCTTCGATGGGAGGCAAGTACCGGGGGGGGAGGGGGGGATGGAGTGTCCTGGGCTCAGTGCGGTAGGAGCTTGGGACCCCTCGGTGCACAGGACGCGTTCATAGAGAAAACACGTCTCCCCGCTCGGGGCTTTCCTTGCGCTGGGAGACGCCATGACATTTGAATCTGAATAATGATATTTTGTAAGCGCATTTTGTGTGGAAAACTTGATGCGGCCCAGCCTTACCCAGAATCTACCTCCAGCGGCCCCCAGGTAAATTGAGTTTGAGACCCCTGATCTATGGTAATCAGCATCACTTACATCCAATCACTGAAGAGTATCCTTAGAATTCCTAGATATTTGGTCATGAAATGTATTGTCTATAGAATATTGCAACCAAGATGTAACTAACAAGTAAAGTAGGCAGTGAGTTTCATGTCTTCTACCTTCTGCCTGTGTATCCTGGTCTTTATTGAATTTCATGGGCGCCCTAATGCACCGCCTGACAGTATCACAAGCTGGCTGTGCTGCAGAGGTTAACATCACTACCAGTGTTGGACTGGCCCACCAGAGCATCAGAGAATCCTCCGGTGGGCCCCAGGTTTTAACCCTTTATAATGGGCCCCAAAGATCTTCATTTGGAATGTTAATAGAGTAATCATTGGATATTATGATCTATTTCATATAGGACGATTCCAATATATTATAGATTATTAGATCTTTTGATGATACATCCTACATGATATTATTTTTTTATGGTATTTTATGGTTGAAGGGTGGGCCCTCAAGATCACCACCTCGGGTAGGCCCAACACATGCCAGTCCGAAGCTGATCATTACCCTATCATCACTGTGTTGTATGTGGAAGGCCCTGGTTCATCCATGACCTGAAAGACTGCCGACCACCAGTTGGGTTCTATCTCCTATCCCATTCTACGCCTAATCCTGCAAGGACCATGGCCAAAGTTTGCAGCACATAAAGATACTTTTAGGTCTCATAGAAATCTAGAAGACATTTAAAACAACCAATGACAAGGGACCAGGCCTCATATACCTCTGCAGAGCCAAAACGGAGGAAGATATATATATATATATATATATATATATATATATATATATATATATATATATATATCTGTAAGAATTTGACGTGAAGTTCTATTAAAACAATCAATAACTATGGTAATAATTTTGAGTGATATCACCTGGAGGCACTGGGGTCTTCTATGGTCATTCCATCTTCTCCATTGCGCATATTATCCAGGCTCACCCCATTTACTTCAATATCTTTTGCCATTTTCAAACTTGATCAAGGCAAGGTATCTGCCATACAATTAGTACAAAGTCATATTGTTAGATGAGTTCTGCTTCATAAATTGAATTGAACGTTTATAGTTAAGGGCTGTTTCAACAGAGTAGATTTCTTTTTTCATAGCGGTGGCCATCTAATGGCAGAAGGACCTAAAGTTTGCATAACACAGGAGTCCAGTTTGTACATGGTAGTAACACTTTTTCTGGATATTATGTCACATATAACCTACAGCTTTCACCTCTTACATTACTCTTAAGGCTTCTGGATGAAGCTTTAGCTGCCCCTCCCCTCTCCATGGAACTTCAATGTATTCAGATACCTTAGCAAGCTTCTGTCCTCCCTGTGCTGATGTGGGCAGACTTAGCTGCTGTGAATCCCTAATCCCCCTCCCCTCTCCATAGAATCTTGATGTAATCCGATACTTTAGCAAGCTTCTGTCTGATATCGGCAGTCCTCCCTATGCTGATGGGTGGAGACTTAGCTACTGTGACTCACTGATCCCCCTCCCCTCTCCATAGAATACTTGATGTAATCCGATAATTTAGCAAGCTTCTGTCTTTTATTGGCAGTCCTCCCTGTGCTGATAGGTGGAGACTAAGCTGCTGTGACTCAATGATCCCCCTCCCCTCTCCATAGAATCTTGATGTAATCCGATACCTTAGCAAGCTTCTGTCTTATATCAGCAGCCCTCCCTATGCTGATGGGTGGAGACTTAGCTGCTGTGACTCACTGATCCCCCTCCCCTCTCCATAGAATCTAGAGAGCTTCTGTCTGATCTCTGCAGTCCTCCCAATGCTGATGGGTGGAGACTTAACTACTGTGACTCACTCCTGCTCCCTTCCCTCTCCATAGACTTCTATGTAATCTCAGTGAGGTTTTCTCCATCTTGCTAGCAAGATGGAATTTGGAAGGATAAAAAAAGAGTAAAAAATAGATCAGGAAGGAAGAAGGGAGGTCGATAAAAGCCATAGTAATTGGAGATAGAAACGCTTTCTTCTGATAAGATATATTACAAAGTTTCCTGTAGTCACTTGTAGTATTGAGTTATGATTTAAGGTATGTTAAAAAGTTAGGTGACCATTTAAAGGGAACTTCACCTCCTACACATACGGTATATGGCATATTCAGATAGGATATGCTGTGATTCTATAATGGTTGCAGAATCCCTACATATCACCTGAATACGTGAAAAAAAGGCCTACTTTAAATGAAAAGTTCACTAATAATCTATAGAACCAAATCCATAATTCTACAAAATAATTATGTCATATAATAGTGTAATAAGGTAAAGTTATGAGTTATAACAACACATCTCTGTCTAAAAGCAGGATATGAGAGAAGCAGAGCTTTGATATCATAGTATATAAATATCATATTATATAAGGCCGGAAAAAGACGCAAGTCCAACCTTTAAGAATAACATATAATTAGGTTTATATGGACTGGACCCATAGGAGTCTATAGACAGTCTATAGTATATCATGTCATACTATACTGTTGGCATTAATAGGCTGATCACTGTGTATATATCAATTAAATATTCTTACATATTGGGGCAGATTTACTTACCCGGTCCATTCGCGATCCAGCGGCGCGTTCTCTGCGCTGGATTCGGGTCCGGACGGGATTTATTAAGGTAGTTCCTCCGCCGTCCACAAGGTGGCGCTGCTGCGCTGAAAAGCATCGGAACGCGCTGGAGTTCACCCGCTCGGGCTGAGTGAAGGTAAGTGCAAGCTCCGCGCAAATTTTTTGTTTTAAATGCGGCGGTTTTTCCGAATCCGTCGGGTTTTCGTTCGGCCACGCCCCCCGATTTCTGTTGTGTGCATGCCAGCGCCGATGCGCCACAATCCAATCGCGTGCGCCAAAATCCCGGGGCAATTTAGGGGAAATCGGCGCAAATCGGAAATATTCGGGTAACACGTCGGGAAAACGCGAATCGGGCCCTTAGTAAATGACCCCCATTCAGTTCTAGTGACAGAACCTCCATAGGAGAAATGGATCAGGTGAATTCTATGCAATGTACAATGTTTATATTTGGTCATTAAGTTCCAAAACTTGAATGTCACCTGTCCTCAGATGGTACCCCATTTAACTAACTGCCCCCTGAGGTAGGGTATGAAAATTAACCCATTTACCTATAAAAAATCTCCTCTAAAGTTATGTGAAAATGAGGAGTTATATAATAAGTCGCTAAGTTTTTAACAAGTTAGGTTAGGTTCCAGGAGTATCTAACAGAACCTGATGTTATCCGAAAGATGAGAACCTTATCTTTATTACAACACCAGAATCATGTTTCTAGGTGTTATAGCTGCCTTTATCTACAGTTCCGCAGCACACAGAACCTGATTTTATCTGAAAGACGTAATCTTTATCTTTATTGTGACACCAGCAGCATGTTTTAAGGTTCTATAGAACCGAAGATAGGGATGTCTGAAGTGCAGTCTCTAAACTTGATTCACTAGAGGCAAAATATGACTCTTCTCATGCTCATTTTCTTTTATAGGCAAAAAGGTTGAGTCACCACATATAAGAGGGAATTTTAGAAAGGATATTTCTAAAATCTCATCATCTCATCATCAAAGTCTCATCATTCGTGCTTTCATTTTTTTAAATTTCATTTTAATTTGAGGCAAGTATATAATATACTTTTATTTTCTTTAATATGCCCTTAACTTCACAGAAATGTTTCTTATAACCTTACGGAATAGATCTCTTACCTTCTCTGATTTGTAACCAGCAGAAATTCCAAAATGTCTTTAGCCGGAGTCACGAGGAGGAGGCTCAGTATTTATAGTTCTGCCAGATGTGAGGTCACTAATCCTTCCCCCTTTCATTGAGGACAAACACAATGTAGCGCAGAGATAACTCCACCTTACACATTAACCAGCCCTGCTACTGTACCACGATAGGGATCTGCGTTCTCCTCTGTGTCCCTTATTCCTTCATCTCAGCAAAGATATAGATATTGGTGTTTTCCCCAGATACTATGGAACATGGGTGATGCCTTGTCTGAGAGCAGGATAGGACAACCCCGGGTTACATACAAGATAGGTTCTGTAGGTTTATTCTTAAGTTGAGTTTGTATGTAAGTCGGAACCGTATACTTTATAATTGTAACCCCAGTCAAATTTTTTTTGGTCTCTGTGACAATTGGATTTTAAAAATGTTGGATTGTCATATGAACCAGGATTATCAATAAAGCTTCATTACAGACACCTGTGATACCTGTTATAGCTGTTTATTGTAGCCTAGGACTAAAGTACAGTAATTACCAATATCCAGGGGTCCGTCTGTAACTAGGGGTCGTCTGTAAGTCAGGTGTTCTTAAGTAGGGGACCGCCTGTATAGTGAAACCTCTTAAAGCAAACTGATGGTCTTTTATAGGGGTGGTCTGCTTATAGGAAAATGTGTACAGAAAAGTATCCCATAGAGACAGGAAACATGTACAGTCCGTAAAACACACAAATAATGATGAAAGAGTGTTTTATGTCTGGTATCACACACAGGGGCACAACTACAGCGGTAGCGCCATAACACCTGCTATGGGGCCCACAGTGTCAGGGGGCCCCATCATCCAACCTGACACACTACAGAATGGAGGATGTGCACCTTTATATACATATTATGCTGCACATTGTACACCATGAAATGTATATAACAGGGCACATCATCCACAGTATACAACTGAGCCCACAGCACAGAGAAAATATGTATTTAACATATATGTGATGTGTATTTACTGTATGTGTGTATATATTCTGTATCTATGATGTGTATTTGCTGTATGTGACACTCACCGGCCACTTTATTAGGTACACCATGCTAGTAACGGGTTGGACCCCCTTTTGCCTTCAGAACTGCCTCAATTCTTCGTGGCATAGATACAACAAGGTGCTGGAAGCTCCTCAGAGATTTTGGTCCATATTGACATGATGGCATCACACAGTTGCCGCAGATTTGTCGGCTGCACATCCATGATGCGAATCTCCCATTCCACCACATCCCAAAGATGCTCTATTGGATTGAGATCTGGTGACTGTGGAGGCCATTTGAGTCCAGTGACCTCATTGTCATGTTCAAGAAACCAGTCTGAGATGATTCCAGCTTTATGACATGGCGCATTATCCTGCTGAAAGTAGCCATCAGATGTTACAGGGTACATTGTGCTCATAAAGGGATGGACATGGGCAGCAACAATACTCAGGTAGGCTGTGGCGTTGTACCAAGGGGCCCAAAGAGTGCCAAGAAAATATTCCCCACACCATGACACCACCACCACCAGCCTGAACCGTTGATACAAGGCAGGATGGATCCATGCTTTCATGTTGTTGACGCCAAATTCTGACCCTACCATCCGAATGTCGCTGCAGAAATCGAGACTCATCAGACCAGGCAACGTTTTTCCAATCTTCTACTGTCCAATTTCGATGAGATTGTGCAAATTGTAGCCTCAGTTTCCTGTTCTTAGCTGAAAGGAGTGGCACCCGGTGTGGTCTTCTGCTGCTGTAGCCCATCTGCCTCAAAGTTGGACGTACTGTGCGTTCAGAGATGCTCTTCTGCCTACCTTGGTTGTAACGGGTGGCGATTTGAGTCACTGTTGCCTTTCTATCAGCTCGAACCAGTCTGCCCATTCTCCTCTGACCTCTGGCATCAACAAGGCATTTCCGCCCACAGAACTGCCGCTCACTGGATGTTTTTTCTTTTTCGGACCATTCTCTGTAAACCCTAGAGATGGTTGTGCGTGAAAATCCCAGTAGATCAGCAATTTCTGAAATACTCAGACCAGCCCTTCTGGCACCAACAACCATGCCACGTTCAAAGGCCTCAAATCACCTTTCTTCCCCATACTGATGCTGGGTTTGAACTGCAGGAGATTGTCTTGACCATGTCTACATGCCTAAATGCACTGAGTTGCCTCCATGTTATTGGCTGATTAGAAATTAAGTGTTAACGAGCAGTTGGACAGGTGTACCTAATAAAGTGGCCGGTGAGTGTATATGGTGTGTGAATATACAATATGTGTGTGTATATGCTCTATATGTGTGAACAGGAGTGTATAAATGTGTGATTGTAACTAACATGTGTCAATATACAAATATGTATATATTGTATTCGGAGGCTGCTATGGGGCCCTGCTTCTGCTACTTACCCCCCTGATCACATCTGTATATTATAAAGAACCTGGCCCAAACATATCTTGTTCTCGTGACGTCCCAGCCCATGATTGTAACCATACAGTATGTAGTGTCTTCCTAGATCACCGCTTTCCCATCATTCTTTGCCAGGATCATTACACCTCTCATTCCTAGAAGGGCTTTTCCTCTTGTCACTGGTCCCCATAATGGTGACTCTATACATTGTCGTTGTGATCCCCTCTCTCTTTCCCAGCTGGGGGTCCGAAAGGGACTCCAGCCACCAGAGCCCCACCACCTTTACCAGCTTGAATGTCCAGAGCGCCTCCACAGAAACAGTTACGTTAAAAAAGTTTTGGACCAAGTGGCCGGCCGTGGTAAAGTTTCTTGTGGTATGTATTGGACACCAAGAGGGAAAATAGGGTGTTATTACTCTATATGGTATAAGAAATGGGGGAATGGGGGTAACAGGAGACTATTACTGTATACCGGACTTGGAGGAGGACACTGGGGTCATTTGGGCAGAGATAGATAGATAGATATGAGATAGATAGATAGATAGATAGATATGAGATAGATAGATAGATAGATAGATATGAGATAGATAGATAGATATGAGATAGATAGATAGATAGATAAGAGATAGATAGATAGATATGAGATAGATAGATAGATAGATAGATAGATAGATAGATAGATAGATAGATAGATATGAGATAGATAGATAGATAGATAGATATGAGATAGCTAGATAGATAGATAGATAGATATGAGATAGATAGATGATAGATAGATAGATAGATAGATAGATAGATAGATAGATAGATAGATAGGAGATAGATAGATAGATAGATATGAGATAGATAGATATGAGATAGATAGATAGATAGATATGAGATAGATAGATATGAGATAGATAGATATAGATAACAGATATAATGATAGGAAAAAGACAAATTATAGGAAATAGATAACTAGACAGATAGATAATAGATATATAGACAGGAAACAGGTGATTAGCAACTTCACCAGGGCAGTCAATCAAGGGGTATTAAAGGAAAAATACATCCTTTGCCCACAAAAGTCCACATGTAGTGGCCCTGGCAAATGGGTACGTTCATGCCATGTGACTGTAACATGATGTCATTGCCCTCTTGCTCAAGGAGAGGGTGTTCAGTGATTTGTGTTAATATTTAGAGTAGATAAGCGCATAGCTCTTACAAGGTGTAAACGAGTTGAAGGGAAAATTCATTGACTAGTAACATATTACTAGAGCAGGGCTCCTTTTTCCTTTGATCCTATGATTTATAAAAGATTACACGGGCAGTGACATCACACTGCACACTCACGCTCCACAGGTGGCTCTGTGCCAACTCCTACGAGCTATGTCCAGACATGTCCCGAATAATGACTACAGATACAGCTGGGGATTTATGATGGCAACATAGCGGATGTGATTACTACAGATAATTAGGACACACTTTAACCCTTGCGAATCTGCATGTAGATGACAGAGGACTTCCAAATTTTCCTGCTGCAGGGATTCTTTACTGCAAACACGGAGCCTCATGTGTGTGATCCTTCCCCCAAACCCTAATACTCAGAGATCCTAATAGGGTTTTATGCTTTGGTGTGAATTTAATTTTGTAACTTTATAGGTAATAAAACTTTCCTTGGTTATCCCAAACAAGTCCACTAGAATTGAATGGACGTATCCCACTAGGTTTTCCGTCTGGCTAGCCCGAAGTGGGCTGAGTGAAGGCACCCCACTATACTATAGACTATATTTACTACAGTCTCTGCTGGAAAACCGGTGGAGACTATAGATAAAAATTTCCCAAGGTCAGACTTGGTGAAGATGACTTGCCCCACAATGGGGCACACATACTTACCCGTCCAAGTCGCGATCCCCGATCTGGACTGTCCTATGATAATGCACTGTGCCGCGATTCACGTAGATCCTGTGCCTGATATCCTGCATGTGTCGCTTCCCCGCTCAGGTCTGCCGGAGTTCACCTTCTTCTTCCTGGTGCATGTAAGTGCTTGGCATGCGACACAATTTTAAAGTGAAATCCCGCGATTTTTCCAAATCCGTCAGATCGTCTGACGGCCCACCCGCGATTTCTGTCGCATGAAGGTCCGATCGCGTGCGACACAATGCCCTTTTAAATCCCTTTCCCAGCGGCGCGATCCCGAAAAATCTGAAAACCCGACGGAAATGCGTCCATGCGACCCTTCGTAAATAAGCCCCAATGTGTCTTTGTAACCTGCAGCCACATTCATAAAGGGAAGTGAAACCTGGGAGATAGTTTTAATAAAACATTTTGTGCTCACTTAATCCAGTTTGTGATGTTTCGTAGAAATATAGTCCATCACAGGGTTGGTTTGTCAGTAATATGTGACATATTTCACTTCATTTCCTCTTTGTCTCACCACGTGGTCGGGGAAACAGAAATGAAATTGCTGAAGACACCATCTATCTTAATGTCTTGTCATAATGTCATGCGATCCATCTATGATTTTAGGACATAGATATTAAGGGGAACCTGTTTTTTTCAACCTGTCAACCTTATACCATCAAGTTCTGAACTTTCCTATGGTGCCGCTCACTAAGTTTTCCGCTAAAAAGTCACTAGCTTGTAGTTTCTGTTTTTTTTGTATTCTACCCTTTTTTATTGTTATACCTGTATTTGGTCTATTGGATGTTATTCCTTGACCCTTGTTCACAAGGATGGCTGGACATTTTTCGGGGGCGGTTCGGACGCCTTACATGTAAATGCATTACTGTCATATTGTGCGAATGTAGTGCTGAATGTAGTCCGCATAAAAAGCTAATGGAAATGTTAACAAAAAAAGTTTAATCTCTCAAAACGGCTCAAAAACATATCTCTAACGCTGGAGTGGTAGAACAAACATGGAGAACTAGCAGCAGTCAAACAACCTTGAACTAAAACTTCAGTCTCTCGAATTATCAAAACTTGTTATTGGATCAGAGGTATATAATATATGAAAAGTATACACCGTATCAAAGAAAAATTATATATAAAATTAGATCTAAATTACAGGAGTCACCAGGGACTATAGGAAAGGGTAGACTGTGTTTCCAGAAACTTTTGACTATTGTTGGTGTCTCGGTATTGAAGCTCGGTGGATAAGATGTAATACCAGATTTTGCCGACATGAACAACATTTGGCATTTCATTCACGTAATACACGTTCCACCATCATGGAGTAAACCCCTCTACAATAATTCTTGTCTATGTGTCAGAAGCTTTACTTTCTATATCCATATACTGAACATGCCTTAAAAAGGAAACCAATTTTTACATAACAGAACATCAACTTATCAGGTAAGGAGTAAAGAGATCTGCACTCTGTCGGGTCCGGCTTGACTGGCACCAGGGCATCGTCCATAGTACTGGCCTTTGGCTTCACATTAACACCAGTGTATTCGGTAAACCTCAGAGAGGCGGCATTGTCCGGTCTTGTCTCCTTCTCATGTGGGTCCGAGCTGTATTGTGACCAGTGAGTGATAGACGCCCTTCATCTGTAGGAGCTGCTGATGTGTCCCCAGTTCTACCACTTTCCCATTCTGGATAACAGCGATTTTATCAGCGTTCTGAATGGTGGAGAGCCGGTGAGCGATGACGATACACGTGCGACCTTCCCGAGCTTTATCCAGAGCTTCTTGTACCACCTGAGGGGGAGAGAGAAATGTTATACTATGTTACACACCTAATGTACTCTATATAAACTACAATACATGACATAACACCAAGACATGCTGGGAAATACTCACACAGGCAGCCACTAACTACCCATGGTGACCTACCTCTGCCTCCTCCACATTTAAAACGTACCATGCTGATAGATTTGGAATTTGCACCATAATGTAATATATAAAAAGCAGCATAGCTGTGATCTGCTGCGCAGTTCTGTTTTACCTTCTCGCTTTCTGTATCCAGAGCAGATGTGGCCTCATCCAGTAGCAGGATTTTGGGTTGGCGGATCAGCGCTCTTGCTATGGCTATTCGCTGCTTCTGTCCTCCGGAGAGCTGCGTCCCCTTATCTCCGACACGGGTGTTATATTTCTGTAGGAGTGATAGGATGCATCAGTGACAGATTTATCTATGGTCACTCTGTTGAATATAAGGAAATGAGCCAAGTTACAGATGTGTCTTTCCTTGTGGCTACATATCGGGGCACATTTACTTACCCATCCTGACTAGTTCCCCCAAAGTGCATTGTCCGACCGGAATGCACTGTGCCGCGATTCACTAAGATCGTGCGCCCGATATCCTGCATGTGTCGCTTCCCCGCTCAGGTCCGCCGGAGTTCACCTTCTCCCTCCTGGTGCATGTAAGTGTTTGATCTTGCAACACAATTTGAAAGCTAAATCCCGCACTCAGTCCAAATCAGTTGGATCATCTGACGGCACGTCCTCCGATTTCTGTCACATGAAAGCCGGCACAGCTGCGCCACAATCCGATCGCGTGCGACACAATCCACAGTTACATACCTGTCACAGCGCCGCAAATCCCGAAAATGTCCGAAAATCTGACGAAAGTGCGGCTGCGAACCCTTAATAAATAAGCCCCATAATGTGTGTTTCCAAATGAGCAGCTTTTTAAGACAAAATGATTTTGTCACAATATGTACATGTGATGTAGATGTGTCTATGTGTTGTTGGTATGTGAGCTGCAATGTGTCAATTGTTTTGGTATCAATATTACATTCGTATCTGTATATGGAGTTGTTGGCCAAATTCAAAATATTTAGGGGCTATGCTAAAGCTACATACCATATAATTGTGAATGAATAGGATTTTGGAGCCATTGCAAGTTGACAAACAATTGTGCAAAAGTCACTTTGAAACCCTGGCCAAAAAGTAAGCAATAGAAAAGGGTTCTTGATGCTTATTGTCTTCAAAATCTGCTCATTCTGTGATTAAGACTTTGATGTGACCAATGCACTAAAATGAAGCAGGAAAGTCATAAAAACTTACATCAGGCAGTGATTCGATGAAGCTCTGGATATTGGCCGCCTTGGCCGCTCTTTCAATCTCTTCAAACGGCACCACCCGGCTGTTATCTCCATAGGCGATGTTCTCCGCTATACTACAGTCAAACAGCATGGGCTCCTGAGACACAATGCCCATCTGTGCCCGCAGCCACTGGATGTTCACAGTCTTCACGTCAGAGCCATCCACGCTCTAAAAACAGATTGCACTGACTTGAATGGAGTAGATAAGTTTCCATTGATACTGGATATTACCATAAAGACCTCAGTGAAATGATCTTTAATAGGATATACTTACCACCGCTCCATCCAGCGGGTCATAGAACCTCTCCAGAAGTTGGACTGTGGTACTTTTCCCACATCCACTGCTGCCCACTAGTGCCAGGGTTTCTCCCTTCGCCACACTCATTTCTAGGCCTTGTAGCACCTGCACCTCTGGTCGGGTTGGATAATGAAATTGAACTCCTTGGAATCTGACGTTCCCATCGCACTGAGACTGTAGTCAATGGGAATGATCAATAATGTTTCCATTAAAAAACTGCACATTTTTTTTATAATCCTAAATGACCCTTTTTTTTTTAATTTAATACAGGCAGTCCCCAGGTTACGTACAAGATATGTTTCATAGGTTTGTTCTTAAGTTGAATTTGTATGCAAGTCGAAACTGTATATTTGAGAATTGTAACTCCAGACAAAATTCTTTGGAGTTTCAAAATTTTTTGCTATAATGGGACAAAAGTCTATCAATAAAGCTTTATAACAGACACTTTACAGCTAATCAAAGCAGCCTGGGACTATAGTAACATCCAGAGATCTTCACCAAAGGTCACAGTGAGAGGTCCATCTTTAACTAGGGGTTGTCTGTAAGTCAGGGGTCCTTAAGTAGGGGACCGTCTGTAGCATCTTTTTTCAATTGCACCTCTTGCGCACAAGAGTACAGCTAGATCACTTTTTAGATTCACATTATTTTTAACATACTCTATAATGCGCATGATCACTTCAGCTCAGTCAAAAGATCTACTTACAGGTCTGTCCCCGGCCGTGCTGTAACTGTCTATAAGAGGCGTCCTCTCTAGTAGACTGAATATATAAGCTGCTGACGTCTTCGCTTTAGCATAGTCTGGAGCAAAGGAACTAGTTTCACCCAATGCCATAGCACCAAATACAATGGCAGAAAATACCCTGGAAAGATAAGATAGATATCAATTAGAGAGATGGATTGATATACAACTAGATCACTGTTCGTAAAGTACAGCATTTCCTTGAACTAGGTAAAATCCACAATTTTTATTAGAAGATTCCATCATGGATCTAAGCTAGCTCCTGTTCACACTGCCTTTTGTATTCTTATATTTTTGACCCTTTGCTTGTATTCTGACTATCCGTTTTGCCTTCGATTTTGTACTGCATTTGTCCTCTTGGCGTTGACATGTTTCTGGTGACCATTCCTCTCTGTTCTTTTGTCTTGCATGTGACTCCGTGTCTGCACTTTGGCACAGAAAGGAAACATCTCTAGCAATTGTTTAGCAAGTCGGCACGAACAGCTGCAAAGGGGTTTTAGTCTCAGGGACCGCTGTCTCTGTTTCTAAGCCATTCCTTGACCTTGCATAGCAGAAACTTTATTCCATGAAAAAAGTGTGAAGTTTCAGTGTTAAAATAAGCAAGGTTTTAACACTGCAACGTCGCACATTTTTCATGGAATCCTAATTCACCTTTGATTTTATTTGGACCCTGAAGTTCTGCCTCTTCCGTGACTAGATAGATAGATATGAGAGACATGTCTAGATTGATAAATAATGGGATAAATGGGTGGTTTAACAGATGGACTTACAAAAATACATTCTCCACACTTATGTGACCATAAGCCACCAGCCATGCCCCAAATCGGAAACTCCCGGCATAAGCGAAGAACATGATGGCTTGAGACAACCCAAACGTCACTCCATGGATGTGCGCTTTCTTAATGGCATTCCTAGGAGAAGAGACAATAAATTATTTGAGAATTATTAAGGCTACATTCACACGAACGTATGGGGGACGTATATACGGCTCTTATACGTCCCCCATACATTCAATGGCTTCACGGCGCCGTATGGGAGCGGTATGGTGCAGCACATGTGCAGCACCGTACCGTTACGTAGAAAGATAGGACATGTCCTATGTTTCTACGAAACACAGCGCCATACGTTGTGTATTCCTATGGAGAGGGTTCATCCCCTGGTCCTCTTCCTGGCGCCGCTGTATGCCCACCGTACTAGTCCGTATTATTTTCTGTGCTGTGTTTTGGGAAGGGGATAAGTACCCAAAGTATTTGTATTACATGATCACTTACTGGTAAGGTCCCACCAGTTTTTCTTCATACATCTCTTCAAACTTTGTCTCTCGTGTCAATGAGACCACAGTGCGAATGTTTTCTACAGCTTCTGTGGCGATCTATAATGGAAAGCATTACAGGCCTGACGCTATTAATAACATACACTGAGGTATGATTACACAGATTGGCAATACCTAACACTAGCTTCAACCAGCATGGTCACAACTACTGATAGATCCCCATAGACAGCGGACATAACTCACCTTTCCGGCTAATTCAAGTTCCTTTTTGTCCTTTATTGCATGCCCAGCAAAGGTTTTCATCTGAAGCAGTGCCGAAATTGCAATGACTGGTACAATGGCCAAGATAAGGAGGGTTAGCTGCCATCCGTAGATGAAAGATATAATTGTTGCGGTGCCTAAATTTGCAATGTTCTGACAGAGCAAGGCCAGTCTGGATCCAGTTGCCTGCAATACAGATAAATGTGATAAATCATGAATAACACTAAAACTTGTATGCTACTTATATGGTATAATAAAATAGGCAGAGTACTGTACTCCTGTCCCCTCCGTCTGGGACCATATTATCTTCTTTAAGATCAGCACTTACCCCCTGAACTTGAGAAGCATCAGTAGCCAGGCGGGTGGTTAAGGCACCGGTGCTATTCTTCTTGTCATCAAACCAGCCCATTTCCTAAAATGATGAAAGAAAGAAGAAAAACTCTGTTCACTAAACCCACAGTAAGGTCCTATTCAGACAGACGTGTTATGCAGACTGTATGAGGACTGTAAAATTCATCTCGACAACAGGTTTTATGACCTGAACTAACAGCATTATAGATACTTATTTTGCGGCGGCATTTGGTTATTAGACCCGCACTCGGATGGGATTGGTGACCATAACACGGACCTTATAACATGGATGCATTATGGCTGCCTGAATATGGTGTAACAGAATGTAGAATCTTCGGGTAAGAATGGAAATTAGAATTCCGGCGTTAGACTTTTTTGGAGCTCACAGGTGAGAATGACTGGCTGTATTAATGCCTAAACCCCAACCTAAAATCCCCCGTCCCACAAACCCCAAAAAAGAACCAGACACCGTATTGGAAGAAAAAAGGTGGGGGTCGGCCACAGCTTTATTGTTAACAGAAATTAAATCCCAGACCTGCGATGAAACCCAGACCCTTTCTGCCCAAATTCTCCTTGCATGCCGGGCCCCGCCTCCGCGGGGGCATGTCATAGTTGGTCTGTCAGGTGATCTGGGCTAAACCGAGAGGGTCAAAATTCCACCACAGGCCCAAGCTGTGACTACCAACAAACATCAACATGAAAATAACACTAAACAATAACATACACTTGAAATACCAATTACAACAAATACAAAAAACTAGGGAGGGTGGGCGGGAATCTCTTGATCGCGGAGCAGTCCAGAGAGGAAGGGCTGGCTCCGCGCTCAAGCATTAATACCCAGCAGACCACTGCCCCCAAGTGGCCAAAAAAGGCAACCAATCAGTGGCCCGGTTAAAGGGCAGCAGGAGGGGCTGCGCTCCTAGTGTATGGAGCACAGCCAGTCCTGTAGCCCCCAGGCTTAAACAGCCTGCGAGCTGGGCAGACTGGCTGTATTAATGCCTAAACCCCAACCTAAAATCCCCCGTCCCACAAACCCCAAAAAAGAACCAGACACCGTATTGGAAGAAAAAAGGTGGGGGTCGGCCACAGCTTTATTGTTAACAGAAATTAAATCCCAGACCTGCGATGAAACCCAGACCCTTTCTGCCCAAATTCTCCTTGCATGCCGGGCCCCGCCTCCGCGGGGGCATGTCATAGTTGGTCTGTCAGGTGATCTGGGCTAAACCGAGAGGGTCAAAATTCCACCACAGGCCACTAGGAGAACAGTGTACCCCTACACTGTGCTCCGACCCCCACACAAAAGGAATAAGGCCCTCTCAATGGCATCCTGGAGCCCTGATAGAAAAATATCAAGGCCGATCTCATTGAGATGGACCCCATCTTCCCGCATAAGGCCCCTATTGTCCCCTTCCAACTGCCTATGGCGAATGACTACCCCGCATCTCGACCGCACAAATCGGGCAACCCGCATGTTCAACATGCGACGCGCCCTTTCAATGGAATCGGGATTGCGGGCGCCATTCCAGATAACTCTGGGCACAATTTCGGACCACACTATCACCAAGTCTGAAAAGAAAGCTGAGAAACGCTCAATGTCCGATTTTATAACCGAAATCAACTCGGCCAGGCGCGTGGAGCACATATCATTTCCCCCGGCATGTATCACCAGCACCGTGGGGCCCGGTGAGGACCTGCTAATCGCCACGACCTCCGGCAGGACCTGGAGCCATTTCAAGCCTCTGACTCCCCTCCATGACAAATCAGCGTTGGTAAAGCCCAGGTTCAAACCTCCTGGACGCACAGCTGCTCTTCTCGCTGCCCAAAAAATATATGAATGGCCGACCAAACACACTTTCGGCCGACCGCCACCTAAAAGAAAGAAGAATTAATCCAACAGCAAATTCGGACGAACATAACGTTTGAAACAATCTGACTTCCACCTTCCAATCCGCATGATATCTCCGTCCGAAAGGCCGGCCGCATCAGCTGTTGTGGCCGCGCCAATGCGAAAAGAATGTGACCCGTATTCCGACGCTGGGACACCTACCGCCGCCAGCGCCTTCCGGAAAAGCGAAATAAATTGAAATTTTGTGAGGGGAGAACCATCTAGATGGCACAGGAAAGCTGGTGCTTTTGGGCGCTGCGCAATAAAACGACCCAAGAGCTGAAAAGGGCAAAAAGGGCCCCCTAGCTTACCCACTGAAAGCCAACACCCGGTGCCATATATGTCAGTTTTTGACTTCTTGACATGCACCTTAATGAAATCCCCCACCAAAAGAACGTCATCTTCACCTAAACTAGCGGTAGCGCGGCCCGATGAAGCCACCAACTCGCTCACCCGCAGTGCGCAAAAGAAAGCCAGCGCAAAACCGCATTGCAACAACAACGCCTCGAATGCAGAAGAGCACACATCCCCGGCTGCTATGCACAAGCGCTGCAGCAAAGCAAACGAAACCGGCCTGCGCGCGTCCCTGCGAACTGGCTCCTTCTCCCACCCCCTCAACAGCAATTTTATCTGTAAGTCCTTTGTAACATCTGGAATCCCCCACAATTTAAAAATAAACGACACCCCGGCCAGCCGTTTCTTAACCGCTGCGATAGACACACCTTCAGCGCGCAGATGAGCTATATAACGTAAAGTATTGACCTTGGCCACTGATACCCGCTCCCCCCGCTCCTCTGACAGCATGCTATACCACTCTCCCCACGCCTTACCATGGCTGTGCCACGTGCTTTCCGCCAGCGAGGTCTGAATCAAAGGAGTCAACAGCTCACCACTAGGTCCCACAGGAAAGGGGGGCAGGGGGACCCCTCCAGGTCCGCCAGGGGGTGGAAATCCCTGAAACGCTGCAGCTGAAAACGAGACAAAGCATCAGCAACCACATTAACCTCACCCGGAACATGCCTGGCCCTGAAGACAATGTTGAGCTGTAAACAACGTAACACCAGATGCCGCAGCAATGCTAAAACCTGCAAAGAACTTGACGTGAGGCTGTTCAAAGCTTGTACTGTACTCTCATTGTCAGACCAAAAACGAATTCTCTTATTCTCCATCTCACAACCCCACAGTTCCACCGCAACCACAATAGGAAATAATTCCAACAGTGTCAGATTTTTATTAAGACCCGTCTCCAACCACTGCGGCGGCCAACGTTCTGCCGACCACCTCTTGCCGAAGATGGCCCCATAACACACGGACCCAGCTGCATCAGTATACAACTGTAAATCCGCATTATCCATCTCCGGTTCAAGAAAAGCCGACACGCCTCTGTAATCCGTAAGAAAAGACCTCCACACCTTCAAATCGTCTTTTAGCACTGCTGTCAAACGAATATGATGATAAGGCTTGGTCGTCCCCGCAGTGGCCATAGACAACCTTCTTGCAAACACCCTGCCCATAGGAAAAATCCTACAAGCAAAGGCCAGCTGACCCAACAATGATTGTAGGCGCTGCAAAGTCACCTTGTCAGAAACCAAACAAAAATCAATGTCAACTCGTAAACGCTCCAACTTATCAGCCGGCAGACTGAGAGTCATATCCTTAGAATTTATCAAGATGCCTAAAAAGGTTAACTGGTGGGTAGGACCCTCAGTCTTCTCCGCCGACAAGGGAACGCCAAAATATCCTGCCAAATGCCGGAACAAATTCAACAACCTCAAACAGTCAGGCGCATCCTTCGCCCCCACAAATAGGAAATCATCCAAGTAATGGATGACCCAGTTCGAACCAGACTCCCAACGAACCACCCATTCTAGAAAACTGCTGAACATTTCAAACAATTTACAAGATATTGAACAACCCATCGGTAGGCACATATCAACAAAAAAGGACCCATTCAACTTGCACCCCAACAGATGAAAACAGGACGGATGCACAGGGAGAAGGCGGAAGGCCGCCTCTATATCCGATTTGGCCATAAGAGCCCCAGGGCCAGCCCTATTAACCAACAGGACCGCCTTGTCAAAAGAGGTGTAAGAAACCGCTACCTCCTCCCTGGGAATGCCGTCATTAACCGAGTCACCTGCTGGGTAGGAAAGATGATGAATCAGCCTGAATTTTCCCGACTCCTTTTTCGGGACCAAACCCAAAGGAGAAACCCGCAGGTTCTCAAAAGGTGGTGTAGAAAACGGGCCAGACATTCTGCCCATCTCCACCTCCTTCAACAACTTCTCTAAAACCAACGACTCATTATCCCTAACCGATTTCAAATTATCCGACAACTGCAAAACCGTGTTCGGCACAAATGGAATAACAAAACCGTGCGTAAAGCCATCAAGCAGCACCTTTGCCTCCTGCCTCAGATGGTAGCTGTCTAACCACGGTCGCATCCTTTGCACCAGCACCGGCGTCCTCCCCCTTGCCACCGGCAGCCGGTTTTGAGGGAGGTCTTTGGCGCTTGAAGCATCTGAGGGCGGAATGTGCCCCTCCACATATGGAGCATTCATGCTTGAATTTACAAGATGCAAAGAAGCGACAGTGGCCTTCATTGAAAAGCCAGCAGGATCCCGGACGTCTTGAAGCCGCCCCAGCCTGATTGCCCGAGACGGCTCCCGAAAGAAAGGGAGCCTGCTGCTTTTGCGACATCATAAATTGTATCCACACGTCAGTCGCCTTAGTCGCCCAACCCACCTCCGGCCTGTCTGCCAACCGGCGTCTAAACTCCTCATCATATCTCCACCAGGCCGAACCTCCATGTAACTTCTGGGCAGTATATATAGTATCCAGGTACACAAACAGGTCTTGTGCACATTCCGGCTTCTGCCGAACTATAACACTGGCCATCACCGCAAAAGCCTGCAGCCAGTTACCAAACGTCTTGGCCACCTTTGGCTTCTTATCCTCACCTTTTACCAAAAGTCTCACCTTATCAACCGTCAACTGTTCAGGCGAAATCAGCGTCCAAATATCAACATAGTCAAACTTAACAATTTTTTCCCTAAGGTCAGCCGCTACCCGTGTGCCCAATGGGGCTACACCACAAAAATAAGAGTCTCTGAACATAACACCAGCTGACCCCACCACATCAGGCGGCAACGTCGTCGCCCCTGGAGCAACACCAGCAGAACCAGCTTCCATCTTATTTAAAACAGCCCTTAATGCACCAACAACATCATCGCCTGCAACAGAAGATTTACGCCATGCATTATCACAAGGTAACTCACCAGCCGTAGCAGGGACCTGAGACACCGGAACAGGAGGAGGCGCCATTGGAGCGCTGGGTTGCGCAGCCGGAGGAGCCGTGGGAGCCACCCTTGCTTCATCCACCCCACGAGGGGAAGACGTGCGCTGCCGTCTCCTTGACCGCCTGTCTTTGGAGCGGGTGTACCCACCACTGGACGAGGACGAAGAGCGCCTGGAATATGTCCGGCCCCAACTGGATCTACCAGAACACCTACTGTCTCTACCCCGAGACCTGGACCGCCTCCTGCTTGCAACGGATGAGCGGGAAAAAGAACGAGCCGAGCGGGACCGGTGTCTACACCGTTCCCCTGAGCTGCTCGCACGAGATCCAGCCCTCGAGCGACCCTCGCGCTGCGGGAATATCGCGCAGCTGCAGGCGACGCTAGAGCGGCTACAACTTCTTACAGAACGGCCCCGCGGATCGCCGGCCACAGCATACCGGCCACCCGCGGGCCCACCATTAACATCTCCATCACTCGCCCCAGCGGCACATAACCCGGGGGGCAGTGGCGTAACTAGAGTCCACTGGGCCCCGGGACAAAATTCCTAATGGGGCCCCCCCTCCCCAACTATACCTAAAAAAAAAAAACCTCAAAACCCTTTCTGCTAACCGATATTTCAGTGATTATTACATATTCTGCCCCCCACAATGAATTATTACAATCTCCCCCCCACAATTAATTATTACATATTCTGCCCCCCCCCACAATGAATAATTACATATTCTGCCCCCCCACAATGAATAATTACATATTCTGCCCCCCCACAATGAATTATTACATATTCTCTCCCCCCACAATGAATTATTACATATTCTGCCCCCACAATGAATTAAATATACTCTCCCCCCACAATGAATTATTACATATTCTCTCCCCCCACAATGAATTATTACATATTCTACCCCCCACAATGAATTATTAAATATTATAACCCCCCCCCCACAATGAATTATTAAATATTATAACCCCCCCACAATGAATTATTAAATATTCTGCCCCCCCACAATAAATTATTACATATTCTCTCCCCCCCTACAATTAATTATTACATATTATCCCCCCCACACAATGAATAATTACATATTCTGCCCCCCACCCACAATGAATTATTACATATTCTACCCCCCACAATGAATTATTAAATATTATAACCCCCCCACAATGAATTATTACATATTCTCTCTCCCCCCCACAATTAATTATTACATATTCTCTCTCCCCCCCACAATTAATTATTACATATTCTCCCCCCCCCCACAATTAATTATTACATATTCTGCCCCCCCCCCACAATTAATTATTACATATTCTGCCCCCCCCCACAATTAATTATTACAATCTCTCCCCCCCACACAATGAATTATTACATATTCTGCCCCCCCCCCACAATGAATTATTACATATTCTGCCCCCCCACAATTAATTATTACAATCTCTCCCCCCACACAATGAATTATTACATATTCTGCCCCCCACAATGAATTATTACATATTCTGCCCCCCCCCACAATTCATTATTACATATTTCCCCCCCACAATTAATTACCACATATTCAGCCCCCCCCCACAATTAATTATTACATATTTCCCCCCCACAATGAATTACCACATATTCTTGCCCAAACCAACCCCCCCCCCCCCCCCCAATTAGTTATCAGATCAAATTAATGATTTTATAAAATAAGCCCCGTTAAAAAAAAAACCTATACTCACCTCTGGCAGCGGGTCCCGCGTCTTCTATCTTCTTGCCGCGGGCAGGCAGGAAGGGGTGCGCGGCAGCGTGATGACGTCATCACGCAGCCGCGCATCCCAGTTCATGGAGCGATGTGCGCCGGGGTTGTCTTCCGGCCACATCGCTCCAGTAATAGTGCTCGAGCGGCCGCTTACTGCCGCATCGAGCACTATTCAGTGACGGGCAGGAGCTTCCTGTCCCGACGGACGGAGGCCCCTGCCCGACTGACAGTGGCGTACAGACCGCGGTCGCCATTGAGACGGTCGTCCGGGCCCCCCCGTCCGATGGGCCCGGTCTCAATGGCGACCGCTGCGACCGTGGTCGGTACGCCACTGCCGGGGGGAAGTGGCGGGGGGGGCAAGGCTACTGGCTGTGACCCTGGCAGTGTGGTGTTATGTGTAGGCGACTGTGACGCCACTAAAACTTGCTGGGGCTGGGCTGTCTCCTGCGCAGGGGCAGGTGATATTACAGTAGAAGAACTGGCCCCCAGCCCAAACCACCTAGCTAACCTGCCAGGCTGTTTGGGCGGCGGGCCAGCAGGGGGAGCAGTTGCAACCTGCACTGTGCCCGGAGGCACAGCCAGGTTGTCCGGATGCGAGGATGCGAGAGCAGCAGTGCTCCGCATCCCCTCCCCGCCTCGCACGCGCACCTCCGCCGCTGGCCGAGTGCCAGCCGCAGCGGAGGCTCTTCTCCCGGACTTAGCAGAGCGCAGCGTGCGCTCTGCTGCCGGCGGCACCGAGGCAGAGGTCCGCGACGGACCCCGCGCTCGGCTCCTCGTCTTTATGGGGGATGGGCTAAGCCTGCACGGCGCACGACCGCGCCGTGCAGGACGGGCAGCTAACGGGGGCGTACGCGGAGCAGCCGACACAGGAGCAGAGGGCTCCGGCTGGACCAACAAGGGGGTCAGCCAGCCGGATCCCTCCCTCCTCAGCTTCTCCTCCAGTAAGGACAGTAAAACAGGGTCCGCCATACTTGCGGGGCCAATCTCTTGATCGCGGAGCAGTCCAGAGAGGAAGGGCTGGCTCCGCGCTCAAGCATTAATACCCAGCAGACCACTGCCCCCAAGTGGCCAAAAAAGGCAACCAATCAGTGGCCCGGTTAAAGGGCAGCAGGAGGGGCTGCGCTCCTAGTGTATGGAGCACAGCCAGTCCTGTAGCCCCCAGGCTTAAACAGCCTGCGAGCTGGGCAGAAGCTGTTTGCAAAATAGTTGAAAATTTGGAAAAATTGACCAGGACAGAAAGAATATTTTAGTTCAAGCGAAACCCATCCCTACTGGTAAGTGTGAAAAAGCATGAGCAGTCCCTGCAGGACACACACCGTGACTGCTATGACAGCATCACATTGAAGACTTACAAGGTGTCACCAATTTATGGAAGAGTCCGACACTTTACAAAGGGGGTTGTCCAGGTTTTTACAGATGTAAAAATAAGAACAAATTTATATACTAACTACTTCTCTCCTGGTCCAACACAGGCCCAGTTGGTATAGAGACGCCAAGTGGTGAAGTTGTGTAGACAGCTTGCACCCACCACAGCTTGGAATTTTGTATTAGGCTTTATTTATATAGCGCCAACATATTCCAGAGCACTTTATAGTTTATAGCTTACAGTTTATGAGGATGAGGGGGTGACACAAGAGCTTACAGTCTATGAGGATGAGGGGGTGACACAAGAGCTTACAGTCTATGAGGATGAGGGGGTGACACTAGAGCTTACAGTCTATGAGGATGAGGGGGTGACACAAGAGCTTACAGTTTATGAGGATGAGGGGGTGACACAAGAGCTTACAGTCTATGAAGATGAGGGGATGACACAAGAGCTTACAGTCTATGAGGATGAGGGTGATACAAGAGCTTTCAGTTTATGAGGATGAGAGGGGGACGCAAGAGCTTACAGTCTATGAGGATGAAGGGGTGACACAAGAGCTTACAGTCTATGAGGATGAAGGGGTGACACAAGAGCTTACAGTCTATGAGGATGAGGGGATGACACAAGAGCTTACAGTTTATGAGGATGAGAGGGTGACACAAGAGCTTACAGTCTGTGAGGATGAGGGGGGACACAAGAGCTTACAGTCTATGAGGAGGAGGGGGTGACACAAGAGCTTACAGTTTATGAGGATGAGGGGGTGACACAAAAGCTTACAGTTTATGAGGATGAGGGGGTGACACAAAAGCTTACAGTCTATGAGGATGAAGGGGGACACAAGAGCTTACAGTCTATGAGGATGAGGGGGTGACACAAGAGCTTACAGTCTATGAGGATGAGGGGTGACACAAGAGCTTACAATCTATGAGGATGAGGGGGTGACACAAGAGCTTGAAGTCTATGAGGATGAGGAGGTGACACAAGAGCTTACAGTCTATGAGGATGAGGGGGTGACACAACAGCTTACAGTCTATGAGGATGAGGGGGGACACAAGAGCTTACAGTCTATGGGGATGAGGGGGGTGACACAAGAGCTTACAGTCTATGGGGATGAGGGGGGTGACACAAGAGCTTACAGTCTATGAGGATGAGGGGGGTGACACAAGAGCTTACAGTCTATGAGGATGAGGGGGGTGACACAAGAGCTTACAGTCTATGAGGATGAGGGGGGTGACACAAGAGCTTACAGTCTATGGGGATGAGGGGGGTGACACAAGAGCTTACAGTCTATGGGGATGAGGGGGTGACACAAGAGCTTACAGTCTATGAGGATGTGGGGGTGACACAAGACCTTACAGTCTATGAGGATGAGGGGGTGACACAAGAGCTTGAAGTCTATGAGGATGAGGAGGTGACACAAGAGCTTACAGTCTATGAGGATGAGGGGTGACACAAGAGCTTACAGTCTATGAGGATGAGGGGGTGACACAAGAGCTTACAGTCTATGAGGATGAGGAGGTGACACAAGAGCTTACAGTCTATGAGGATGAGGAGGTGACACAAGAGCTTGCAGTCTATGAGGATGAGGGGGGGGCACAAGAGCTTACAGTCTATGAGGATGATGGGGTGACACAAGAGCTTACAGTCTATGAGGATGAGGGGTGACACAAGAGCTTACAGTCTATGAGGATGAGGGGGTGACACTAGAGCTTACAGTCTATGAGGATGAGGGGGTGACACAAGAGCTTACAGTTTATGAGGATGAGGGGGTGACACAAGAGCTTACAGTCTATGAAGATGAGGGGATGACACAAGAGCTTACAGTCTATGAGGATGAGGGTGATACAAGAGCTTTCAGTTTATGAGGATGAGAGGGGGACGCAAGAGCTTACAGTCTATGAGGATGAAGGGGTGACACAAGAGCTTACAGTCTATGAGGATGAAGGGGTGACACAAGAGCTTACAGTCTATGAGGATGAGGGGATGACACAAGAGCTTACAGTTTATGAGGATGAGAGGGTGACACAAGAGCTTACAGTCTGTGAGGATGAGGGGGGACACAAGAGCTTACAGTCTATGAGGAGGAGGGGGTGACACAAGAGCTTACAGTTTATGAGGATGAGGGGGTGACACAAAAGCTTACAGTTTATGAGGATGAGGGGGTGACACAAAAGCTTACAGTCTATGAGGATGAAGGGGGACACAAGAGCTTACAGTCTATGAGGATGAGGGGGTGACACAAGAGCTTACAGTCTATGAGGATGAGGGGTGACACAAGAGCTTACAATCTATGAGGATGAGGGGGTGACACAAGAGCTTGAAGTCTATGAGGATGAGGAGGTGACACAAGAGCTTACAGTCTATGAGGATGAGGGGGTGACACAACAGCTTACAGTCTATGAGGATGAGGGGGGACACAAGAGCTTACAGTCTATGGGGATGAGGGGGGTGACACAAGAGCTTACAGTCTATGGGGATGAGGGGGGTGACACAAGAGCTTACAGTCTATGAGGATGAGGGGGGTGACACAAGAGCTTACAGTCTATGAGGATGAGGGGGGTGACACAAGAGCTTACAGTCTATGAGGATGAGGGGGGTGACACAAGAGCTTACAGTCTATGGGGATGAGGGGGGTGACACAAGAGCTTACAGTCTATGGGGATGAGGGGGTGACACAAGAGCTTACAGTCTATGAGGATGTGGGGGTGACACAAGACCTTACAGTCTATGAGGATGAGGGGGTGACACAAGAGCTTGAAGTCTATGAGGATGAGGAGGTGACACAAGAGCTTACAGTCTATGAGGATGAGGGGTGACACAAGAGCTTACAGTCTATGAGGATGAGGGGGTGACACAAGAGCTTACAGTCTATGAGGATGAGGAGGTGACACAAGAGCTTACAGTCTATGAGGATGAGGAGGTGACACAAGAGCTTACAGTCTATGAGGATGAGGGGGGGCACAAGAGCTTACAGTCTATGAGGATGATGGGGTGACACAAGAGCTTACAGTCTATGAGGATGAGGGGTGACACAAGAGCTTACAGTCTATGAGGATGAGGGGGTGACACTAGAGCTTACAGTCTATGAGGATGAGGGGGTGACACAAGAGCTTACAGTTTATGAGGATGAGGGGGTGACACAAGAGCTTACAGTCTATGAAGATGAGGGGATGACACAAGAGCTTACAGTCTATGAGGATGAGGGTGATACAAGAGCTTTCAGTTTATGAGGATGAGAGGGGGACGCAAGAGCTTACAGTCTATGAGGATGAAGGGGTGACACAAGAGCTTACAGTCTATGAGGATGAAGGGGTGACACAAGAGCTTACAGTCTATGAGGATGAGGGGATGACACAAGAGCTTACAGTTTATGAGGATGAGAGGGTGACACAAGAGCTTACAGTCTGTGAGGATGAGGGGGGACACAAGAGCTTACAGTCTATGAGGAGGAGGGGGTGACACAAGAGCTTACAGTTTATGAGGATGAGGGGGTGACACAAAAGCTTACAGTTTATGAGGATGAGGGGGTGACACAAAAGCTTACAGTCTATGAGGATGAAGGGGGACACAAGAGCTTACAGTCTATGAGGATGAGGGGGTGACACAAGAGCTTACAGTCTATGAGGATGAGGGGTGACACAAGAGCTTACAATCTATGAGGATGAGGGGGTGACACAAGAGCTTGAAGTCTATGAGGATGAGGAGGTGACACAAGAGCTTACAGTCTATGAGGATGAGGGGGTGACACAACAGCTTACAGTCTATGAGGATGAGGGGGGACACAAGAGCTTACAGTCTATGGGGATGAGGGGGGTGACACAAGAGCTTACAGTCTATGGGGATGAGGGGGGTGACACAAGAGCTTACAGTCTATGAGGATGAGGGGGGTGACACAAGAGCTTACAGTCTATGAGGATAAGGGGGGTGACACAAGAGCTTACAGTCTATGAGGATGAGGGGGGTGACACAAGAGCTTACAGTCTATGGGGATGAGGGGGGTGACACAAGAGCTTACAGTCTATGGGGATGAGGGGGTGACACAAGAGCTTACAGTCTATGAGGATGTGGGGGTGACACAAGACCTTACAGTCTATGAGGATGAGGGGGTGACACAAGAGCTTGAAGTCTATGAGGATGAGGAGGTGACACAAGAGCTTACAGTCTATGAGGATGAGGGGTGACACAAGAGCTTACAGTCTATGAGGATGAGGGGGTGACACAAGAGCTTACAGTCTATGAGGATGAGGAGGTGACACAAGAGCTTACAGTCTATGAGGATGAGGAGGTGACACAAGAGCTTACAGTCTATGAGGATGAGGGGGGGGCACAAGAGCTTACAGTCTATGAGGATGATGGGGTGACACAAGAGCTTACAGTCTATGAGGATGAGGGGTGACACAAGAGCTTACAGTCTATGAGGATGAGGGGGTGACACAAGAGCTTACAGTTTATGAGGATGAGGGGGGGCACAAGAGCTTACAGTCTATGAGGATGATGGGGTGACACAAGAGCTTACAGTCTATGAGGATGAGGGGTGACACAAGAGCTTACAGTCTATGAGGATGAGGAGGTGACACAAGAGCTTACAGTCTATGAGGATGAGGGGGGGCACAAGAGCTTACAGTCTATGAGGATGATGGGGTGACACAAGAGCTTACAGTCTATGAGGATGAGGGGTGACACAAGAGCTTACAGTCTATGAGGATGAGGGGGGGACACAAGAGCTTACAGTCTATGAGGATGAGGGGGACACAAGAGCTTACAGTCTATGAGGATGAGGGGGTGACAGAAGAGCTTACAGTCTATGAGGGGTGACACAAGAGCTTACAGTCTATGAGAATGAGGAGGTGACACAAGAGCTTACAGTCTATGAGGATGAGGGGGGGCACAAGAGCTTACAGTCTATGAGGATGAGGGGGGCACAAGAGCTTACAGTCTATGAGGATGAGGGGTGACACAAGAGCTTACAGTCTATGAGGATGAGGGGGACACACAACAGCGTACAGTCTATGAGGATGAGGGGGTGACACAAGAGCTTACAGTCTATGAGGATGAGGAGGTGACACAAGAGCTTACAGTCTATGAGGATGAGGAGGTGACACAAGAGCTTACAGTCTATGAGGATGAGAGGTGTGACACAGGAGCTTACAGTCTATGAGGATGAGGGGGTGACACAAGAGCTTACAGTCTATGAGGATGAGGGGGTGGCACAAGAGTATACAGTCTATGAGGATGAGGGGGTGACACAAGAGCTTACAGTCTATGAGGATGAGGGGTTGACACAAGAGCTTACAGTCTATGAGGATGAGGGGGTGACACAAGAGCTTACAGTCTATGAGGATGAAGGGGGTGACACAAGAGCTTACAGTCTATGAGGATGAGGGGGTGACACAAGAGCTTACAGTCTATGAGGATGAGGGGGTGACACAAGAGCTTACAGTCTATGAGGATGAGGGGGGGACACAAGAGCTTACAGTCTATGAGGATGATGGGGTGACACAAGAGCTTACAGTCTATGAGGATGAAGGGTGACACAAGAGCTTACAGTCTATGAGGATGAGGGGGGGACACAAGAGCTTACAGTCTATGAGGATGAGGGGGACACAAGAGCTTACAGTCTATGAGGATGAGGGGGTGACAGAAGAGCTTACAGTCTATGAGGATGAGGGGTGACACAAGAGCTTACAGTCTATGAGAATGAGGAGGTGACACAAGAGCTTACAGTCTATGAGGATGAGGGGGGGCACAAGAGCTTACAGTCTATGAGGATGAGGGGGGCACAAGAGCTTACAGTCTATGAGGATGAGGGGTGACACAAGAGCTTACAGTCTATGAGGATGAGGGGGACACACAACAGCGTACAGTCTATGAGGATGAGGGGGGCACAAGAGCTTACAGTCTATGAGGATGAGGGGTGACACAAGAGCTTACAGTCTATGAGGATGAGGAGGTGACACAAGAGCTTACAGTCTATGAGGATGAGAGGTGTGACACAGGAGCTTACAGTCTATGAGGATGAGGGGGTGACACAAGAGCTTACAGTCTATGAGGATGAGGGGGTGGCACAAGAGTATACAGTCTATGAGGATGAGGGGGTGACACAAGAGCTTACAGTCTATGAGGACGAGGGTGTGACACAAGAGCTTACAGTCTATGAGGATGAGGGGTTGACACAAGAGCTTACAGTCTATGAGGATGAGGGGGTGACACAAGAGCTTACAGTCTATGAGGATGAAGGGGGTGACACAAGAGCTTACAGTCTATGAGGATGAGGGGGTGACACAAGAGCTTACAGTCTATGAGGATGAGGGGGTGACACAAGAGCTTACAGTCTATGAGGATGAGGGGGTGACACAAGACCTTACAATCTATGAGGATGAGTGGGTGACACAAGAGCTTACAGTCTATGAGGATGAGGGGGTGACACAAGAGCTTACAGTCTATGAGGGTGAGGGGTTGACACAAGAGCTTACAGTCTATGAGGATGAGGGGTTGACACAAGAGCTTACAGTCTATGAGGATGAGGAGGTGACACAAGAGCTTACAGTCTATGAGGATGAGGGGGTGACACAAGAGCTTACAGTCTATGAGGATGAGGGGGTGACACAGGAGCTTACAGTCTATGAGGATGAGGGGGTGACACAAGAGCTTACAGTCTATGCGGATGAGGGGGTGACACAAGAGCTTACAGTCTATGAGGATGAGGGGGTGACACAAGAGCTTACAGTCTATGAGGATGAGGGGGTCACACAAGAGCTTACAGTCTATGAGGATGAGGGGGTCACACAAGAGCTTACAGTCTATGAGGATGAAGGGAGGATGTATAAGAGCTTGTATAATGGTCCAGCCATTCTTTATAAGGGAACAGAATAAAAATGATTTAATAGATTAAAATGCTGCTGCTTGAACCACATTCACCAGGTGAATGTGACTGCAGAGAAGCCTGAAGCTTGGTATCTGGTGTTTTTAGCGGCTAACAGACGGGAGGAGGACACAGGACGGAATAGTAAAGAGAGAGTTGAAATTTTACTGAGTTAGCAAGTGTGAAAGGCTTGTCTAAAGAGATGGGTTTTAAGAGCACGTTTGAAGCTTTGGTTGTTGGATATCAGTATGATAGTTCAAGGTAAGTCATTCCAGAGAATTGGTGCAACTCGGGCAAAGTCCAGGAGACAGAAGTGGGAGCTGCAACTTGAATAATATAAGATCACTGATTGAAGAGCATCGGCTGGGTGACTGAGATGAGAGAGGAGAGGCAAGGAGGTGCAGCACTGTGCAGAGCTTTGTGGATGAGGGTGATTATTTTAACCTCTATTCAGATGGGAACGGGCAACCAGTGCAGTAACTGGCACAAACTGGAGGTGTCTGTGTTGCGTTTGGACTTAAAGACAAACCTGGCTGCTCCATTCGGAATAGATTGGATAGGAGAGAGTTTAATACGTGGAAAACCGATTCTTGGGGAGTTACAATTGTCTTGACAAGAGTGAATTAAAGACATGACAACACTTCTGAGCCTCTGTATATAAATAGAGTCTGGCAGTGTCACAAGACGCCATCTGGATCAGAGAACAGGAGAGACATTAGTAGAAGCTCTTTCCTATTTTTACCAACCTGGACCAGTACTGAAGAATCAGCGCTCCTGGACAACCCCTTTTACGTTCAATTTTGAGCAGCATAAATCTTATGTAATCCTGTAAACTACACAGTAAATAAAATGTATATAACTTATAACTCTCTATACACCCAAACAGAAAATCTCTCTAAGGCCATATTCACACGTATGGGGGACGTATATACGGCCGATATACGTCGCCCATAAATCGCTATGGACTCACAGCACCGTACGGGAGAGCGGTACGGTGCAGCACACATGCGGCACCGTACCGCTCTGTACCCCGTAGAAAGATAGGACATGTCCTATTTTTCCTTGGGATACGGTGCCGTGCGCCATATATTCCTATGGAGAGGGGCGGTTTGAGCAGCGCTCACCTACTCCTCCTCTCCCCGCGCACCGCTGCCAGCACGGCAGTGTGCATGTGAATAATATTTCATACAATACATTGTTATACCTGTCTCAACATCGATTTGAAGGTCAACAGCCGGAGTCTCTTCGTAAGAATCTCACCTGCTTTTCCAAAAGTGAAGCCCTATATAAGACAGAATATAAAATATTAGGTAGTTACACATGGGAAAATGTATCACGCTAGATGTTTATGTGTATTAGTTCTTGTTGTATGATACAGATGCCTGTCAGTTTTGGAGCGGCTTTGTGTGCTCTTGTGCAGAATCGGCTTGGTGGCATTTACAGAATATATTGCCTGTCTGTGCATACAGATTTCTGTGCAGTAATTCTGTATATAGAGACAGCTATGGAAAACATGTATTGTACATTATGGGGCTGCCATTTTTCTGGTGTGCAAAGCCTGATAATAATCTTAATTTGTGACACTGTTAGTAAACTGTAGGTGACGTGGGGTGGAAATCAACGAAAAGCTATAAATAACTTGGTCTGGGAGATGTACTCCACAAAAAAATTTCTTCTCCCAAGATTTAATAAGGCACCAGAGCCTCTTAATGGTTCTAACACATCTAATTCCAGAAGGGAAACACAGAATCAAATTACCAAAAACATAATATAAAAATCAAATTAAATTAAAAGAATATTAGGATGAATGTAACTCATCGAAATAAACTACATTAAAACAGAACCTTTGTCTCTATACCAGCCACTCCAGAATACCGGAGTGGCTGGAGATTACAGCCTTGGGCACACTGATGTCACGGTGCTTGGTATGGGGACCGGAGGGCTGTCCTACAGCCAGGCAGGTCTCCAGCAGGTGGTGTGTGCAAGAAATATGGAGGGAGAGGCTGATGCAATGGTTTTTCCCTGGGGCAGCCCCAAAGTGTCTGTAGGATGAGTCCCTGGGTGATGGATGGGGAAGCCCGTGGTGGTAACATCCGTATCCAGGGATCAGATGAAGGCAACATTGTGCAAAGCAACTTACAGTTCTTTATTCAACAGCAGACAACAGCCAAACAATAACAGCATATTTAGCAGCAGATTCGGCAAGCTCCACAGGAAGGTTACACACAGCCTGGTAGTAGGTTCATGCTGGGCTGGTAGAAACAGAGCTGAGTCCGGGTGGTGGACCTCTGCTCTGTGATTAAGTCTCCTGACTTGCCCTGGGTGCTAGGCAGGGGCCTGAGGCACCTGTGGTTCCTGGTATTAGAACACTGGTTGGTGGAGCACTGACATGTGCTGCTCGCTCCCTTGCTCACTACTTAGACAGACCATGAGGTCTGGTTCTGTCAGAAGACCATGACTAAAAGACCATGTTCTCCCATCCACCAGGGGTTTATCTAAAATCAATTATTCTTGGACAACCCCTTTAAGTATACGACACGACCAAACATAATTACCTGGAGGAAAAATGTTATAAAGGAGACACCACCAAGCGCCAAAAATAACAAACAAAACATGTTGCTTTTGGTTCTCATTTCATCCAGAGGGCCGCTAAATACCTACAAAGTAAAAAAAAAACTATGACAATTAACCTAATCAATACATCAAGAATGATAAAATAGAAGAAGTGGTAGTGGTAGTTTCCACTTTAAAGGAGATTGCCGAGCGCCACGCTCAGCAATCTCCTTCATCTCCTTAGAGATGAATGGAGCAGAACGGACATGCACAGCTGCCTACTCTGTTAATCTCGGGGAGCGACGAGGGGTCCAACGGAGGTACCTCAGACCTCATCTGTCCCCCAGTTCTCATGATCTGTGGGGTATCATCACTGAGACCCCCACCGATCAGCAAGTTAGGTCCTATCATGGGAAAACCCCTTTAACTAGAACTGTCTAAGGTAGGTACTGTAAACTGTAACTGGCACTGATACAAGAAATTGTGGGGCACATCTACTTACCTGTCCGAGTCCCGATCCCTGAGGTGCGTTGTCCGACGATCCTGTACTGTGCCGTGATCCACGTAGATCCTGTGCCCGATATCCTGTGCCCGATATCCTATTCAGGTCCGCCGGAGTTCACCTTCTTCTTCCTGGTACATGTAATTGCGACCCAAATTTGAACGTTAAATCCCACGTTCAGTCCGAATCCGTTGGATCGTCCGATGGCCCGGCCCCCAATTTCTGTTACATGAAAGCCGGCGCTGATGTGCCAAAATCTGATCGCGTGCGCCAAAAAACCCTTCTAAATGCAGCACCCATCGTAAATCGTCGGATATTACGACAATAGTGCGGTCCGCAGACCTTTAGTAAATGAGCCCCTGTATGACCATTTACTTACCCCGATAATCTTGGAGAATATGATGGCAAAGGCCGGCTGTGTGGCGCCATTTATTAGGGCACAAATAATCCCCACAACAAAGTACGGCCATTCAGGTTTGTTCAACCTCATGATTTTGAAAAAAGAGACCGGAGGAACTTCTGCAACCTGCAATATACATTTCCAAAATAAAGACAAAAAGGCGAAAGTCATGTTATTATTGGAATGAAGAGAATCATCATGTATCATCATTATCATAAATCATTATTATCATATAAAATCTGTATATGGTATGTTTGATGTTTAGGACAGGAACAGCTACAGGGATGGGTCAAAATGGTAAATCTAAATAGTGCAGAAGTTCATTACATTAGATATTTATTATAATATTGTTTCTGCTCCATTAGGTCTAATTTCAAGTGTATTTTTTGTGAGATGAGCTTATGTTTTCATTGCTTCCATTTTGAGGACTGTACGACCTCTTGATCACTTTTGATTGCATTTTTTTATGTGATGCAAAATGGCGAAAAAGTGGCGTTTCGGACATCTGTGCGCTATTTTCCTTTGCAGGGTTCACCGCCAGGAATAACCGTTTTTTTATTTTGATAGATCAGGCATTTTGGGATGTAGTGATACCTTACATGTTTATAATGTGTTTTACATTTATATCAGTTCTAGGGAAAGGGGGGGGGGTTATATTAACTTTTAGTTTAAAAAAAAAAAAATTTTAAAAACATTTTTTTAACTGTATTTATAGACCTCATAGGGTACCTAAACCCTATGAATCGCGATTATTACTACCATCTATTGTGATGCTACTGTATTGCAGTAGATGGCAGTATTGCAGGTGCCTGTAATACATGGGCAGTGTCAGATCTCTCCCATTGACAGATGCTGGAGTCTTCCCAAGATGGTGGCGCCCTCACACTGCCACACAATTGCCTTTGTCAATTTGGCTGGGTGTTACTCGTGGGTGCAGCAAACCCCAAATCTGTATGATGAAGGCTCACTACATGAGCCCTATTCATACCTCCTTAACAGCTCCATGACGGATATATCCGAATTTTCATATATATTTTTGCAGTGTATTTTTTCCCACAGCCTCGCTGTAGCTGCGGGCTTAAGATGTGAGGCTACTGAAGCGTGAAGTAGCTCTGCCGTTTAGCCCCAGCTCCGGCTACTCCACGCCCCAGTAGCCTGTTTGCATATTACCACAATTAAAGTTTAAAAAAGATACAGGGTACAATAGAGGCACCTACCACCCGATCTACCTTAATAGGTAGATCCGTGGTGGTAGGTTTCCTTTAGAAGTATTTTGCCATTGGTTATACACCATGATCTAGTTATCTATCAGGCATTGGTTGGTATTTCCTATCACTCACCGCTCCTTCCCCCTTGTTGTTTTCTTCTTTCTCCTCTTTATCCCCAGACGATTTCTTAGTATCACTGCCCCAACTCGATATCCTCCTCACCAGCTTTGCGGTAGCATGATGTGCATAACCCTTCTCATTGTCAGTGTCCTCCATATGGCTTTTCTCATCTTCCTCAGCACCTAATGTCTAGAATAACAGTAAAAGTCACATACACGGTCACTTCTCCAAGTATTTCTTCAATCTGAATGTGATAAGTGAATGAAAGCCGAATGTTTTATATTCAAAATATCTTTACTAAAGGTTTTCATCATATAACAATACACAAGACTTGTGAAAGCCTAATGTTTATGTCTCATTATGACCCAGACTTCATCCCATTATTCAATGCGACCTTGCAATTATCACAAAAACTTTCTCCTCGATTATTTTTCAATGAAATAATTTGGATGGGCTACTGTGTCTCACTGCAGAAATGCAGAAGAGAATCGAAATTTATTTTTCAGTCAATGCTCCTTGAGAAGACAAATATGCAAATCCAGGACACCAACCTGTATGTCAGCAATGTTTCAGGGTTCTGGACCACTGACCTGCATAGTGACCAGCTTGTAGTAAATCCCTTCCTTCTTCATGAGTTCTCCGTGGCTTCCTTGCTCAGTTATGACGCCTTCATAAAATCCAGCAATAGTGTCTGCGTTCCGGATGGTTGACAATCGGTGAGCAATGACGATAGTGGTGCGGCCTTCTCTAGCCTATGTAACAAGTGAAATGGTAAGAGCTCAAATATAGTAGGAAACTTTTGCCAATGTAACCCTGGGAAACATTCAATGCATTAAAGGAAACCTACCATGAGGAATCTGCTATCAGAAGTAGATGTGATGGTAGATTCCTCCTGCTGCCTCTGCCCTAATCTGTAATGTAATAATCCTGGAACCTGATTTGTTGAAAACTTTATTTTAGTAATATGTAAATTAACTGCAGTGGCTACTGGGGCGTAAACTAGCCTGTGGCCACAGGGAGCTAAGGCTACTCCACGCCCCAGTAGCATCTGCAGTTAATTAACAAATCACTAAAAATAAAGTTTTTACCAAATTAGGTTCCAGGATTACTAAATTACAGAATTGGGCAGAGGCAGCAGGAGGAATCTACTATCACATCTACTTCTCATAGTAGATTCCTCATGGTAGGTTTCCCTTGAAGAGAGGCATAAGATTAATATGTGAAGTACCTTATCCAGAGCTGCCTGGACAACAGCTTCACTCTCCGTGTCCAGAGCAGACGTGGCTTCATCAAGAAGAAGAATTTTAGGGTTTCGAACCAGCGCCCGGGCAATAGCGATTCTCTGCTTCTGACCTCCGCTAAGTTGTGTTCCTCTCTCTCCCACAAGGGTTTCAAATTTCTGCCAACACATGCAGAATTTTCTGAATATATAATGATACATATAATATGTCACCAGCCTACTGCACATTCTAGATTGACTACCATGTAACACATCCACCTCTTACATCTGGGAGCTTCATGATGAAGTTATAGGCATTGGCTTCTTTGGTGGCTTTTACAATCTCCTCCATGGTTACATCTTCCCGGCCAAAGCGGATATTCTCAACTATGGTGGTGTCAAACAGGACGGGCTCTTGGCTGACCACACCAATGATCTCTCTCAAGTATCTGGTGTTCAGATTACGGATATCCTGCCCATCAATGGTGATCTTAGGAGAGAAGACATGTCAACAATCTCTCCATGACTAAGAAGAATTATTACAAATAAAGTCTCCTAGAACAAAAGTTTAACCATTTGGTGATTTTTTTCTTACCGTGCCTTCATCCGGGTCATAAAATCTCTGAATGAGTTGGACCGTTGTACTTTTTCCGCACCCACTGCTCCCCACAAGGGCCACCGTCTGACCACTAGGAACCATAAGGTTTAATCCCTTCAAAACCTTCAATGACAAATATAATTCTAATCGAAAAATGCTGCACATTTGTAAGCCAAATGTCAGCCAAAGTCCCTGTGATAACAGAACCATCATAGTACGGTCTAGTAATATCAGAATCATTACAATAAGGTAAGTTACTCACCTGGATGTCAGGCCTGGACGGATACGTGAACTTGACATTTGTGAACTGTATGTCTCCCTTAATCTTATCAGGTTTAAAACCCGCGGTGGAAAAACTGTCTATTTTGGGCGCCTGTAGGATAGAAAAAAGGTCGAAAATTTAATTTTTTTTATAGTATTGTACAAATTATTTAACATTGTATAGGATCTCCTATGGGTGGTGCACACCCATGACGTGCAGTAGAATCAGCTTTTAGTTTTACAAGGTTTGGATTAATCTAAAGACAATGGTAGCTTGTGCCTATGGTTGGTCTTGAGACAAGAACATCTACTTTCATTACTCCTTTCACAATGGGGGTCATTTACTAAGGGCCCGATTCGCGTTTACCCGACGTGTTAACCGAATATTTCCGATTTGCGCCGATTGTACCTGAATTGCCCCGGGATTTTGGCGCACGCGATCGTATTGTGGCGCATCGGCACCGGCATGCGCGCAACGGAAATCGGGGGGCGTGGCCGAACGAAAACCCGACGTATTCGGAAAAACCGCCGCATTTTAAAACCGAAAAAGTGTCGCTTGGGAAGCGCTTACCTTCACCTGGTCCGAGGTGGTGCATTCCGGCGCGTTGAGATGATTTTCAGCGCAGCAGCGCCACCTGGTGGACGGCGGAGGAACTACCTTCATAAATCCCGGCCGGACCCGAATCCTGTGCAGAGAATGCGCCGCTGGATCGCGAATGGGCCGGGTAAGTAAATCTGCCCCACTATCTTTTCTGCTAAAATATATTAAAAGTTACAGGTCTCACAGGTCGATAAGACTACACAATGCAGTTTTAAAAGCGAACGTGTCTCCAGGAATGTAATTTTTAGGGTGACAGCCTACGCTATGCTGATTTTAAAAATAACTTTGTCAGCAGGCTGAATCATTTCAGTACTTTATAATAGTTTATTTCACATTACCTGGCTCCCTGCCAGCAGAGTGTGGTGAGTCCTGGGGAGGGGCAGCTGCAGCCTGTGTGCGCCTGTGTCTCCTCATGCATTCTTCCTCTCCTCCTTGCTCAATGCACATGACAGGAAGTGGGGAGGGGCACGATAGTGGACAAGGGAAGAGCCAGGTAATGTGCATTAAACTTATATAAACTACTGAAATGATTCAGATTGCTGATAAAGATATTTTTTAAATCAGCATAGCATAGGCTATTGGAACCTGTGCCCAGCTAAAAATGACATTCCTGGTGACAGGTTTACTTTAAGTCTGTCGACCAACCCAAGACACCTAAGGTCTATGGAGATTGCCAAAAGCCATCGTATTAGCCGTTCATAGAGGTGTTTAAGGACTTATTTTCTACTTCCAAACAGCACTATTCAATATGGTATCCAATTTACAGAGAAGACAGACTGTTTTCTTTGGGATTGAATTGGATAAAAAAAAGTCGTTCTTTTCTTTATCTAATACATTTGTTGTTGGTTTTCAAAATGACTTGTTACCCTCATTCTGTTGATTCTGTTATCCATATGATCATGGCAATAAAACCTTTTAGTTTTTCTTGAGTTTTAATACATTTCAAAAACCATTGTCACATCTCCATATTTTGTCACCTGTTTCCCTGTAGAGCACTGTGTAAGGGGTGATTTGTTTCCAAGGAAATTTGAAATATTTATTAGTATCTTTAATTATTAATTGTACTATTTTAATAATTACTTGGTAAAACCAAAACTGGCATTTATAAAATTTTTTCCAACTATGCCCAATTAATATATATGGAATATATATAATTATTTAATATAATGGACTTTTTTATACACGGTCACACCTAATGTGGTGGGAAAGGGAAGCGACTGTTTTCTGTATTTTAATTGCTGTATTTTAAAATTTAAAAAAAATATTATTTCTGTGTGGGCCAACCTTGATGTCATGAATTCGGGGGGAGGGGGCAGAAATTATGTGCCAATTTACAGCCAGTGGTGTTAGTGGTGGGTGCCGTAATAGCATGCTTAGGAGGGGCCGATTGTATCTTTGCGACTTTTTGGAACAACTGTAGTGTGAACATGGGTTTATGCATGCTATGCTGTTTGGATTGATTATTACAACACTCGTCTCTTTCCTGCAGCCTTTACTCGGGTTCATTGGCCCATTGGGGCACATTTACTTACCCGGTCTTGTCGCGATCCCTGATCCAGGCGATCCGACGAAGATGAAGTCCAGCGCAGTTCACCATCTTCTTCCCGGTGCATGTAAGTGCATTGTCTTGCGACACAATTTGAAATGTTAAATCCTGCGTGTAGTCCGAATCCATTGGGTTGTCCGATGGCCCATCCCCCCACCCCCCCGATTTGTGTCGCGCGCAAGCCGGCGCCGATGCAGCAAAATCCGATGGCAACTGACACAATCCCCGGCGCGATGTGGCGCGGATCGGAAATCGTCAGAATATCCGACCAAAGTGCGGCCGCAGGACCCTTAGTAAATGAGCCTTATTGTGATTGACAGCTGCTCACACTGCTCATTTGCTCTCTATGTCCTTCAGATCTCTGAGTTCTGGCCCAATCACTATCAGGCCAGATTATAGGGGGGCACGCCCTGGGGCCCCCCACTTTGCCCTTAAAGGTGCCCCCACCAAATATAGGCGATGACTGCCCGAATTGCCAACAGTGTATTTGGGTCTGGGCTCCCCGGGCCGAATCCCGCAATGTGCCCCAACTTCAGTCTATGGCAGAGCGAGGGAACAATACGATCGGATGTTAACAAAGAAGGGGGCGCCCATCTTTGTTTACCTCTGATAGCCACAAGTATCCTGACACCGCAATGGAAGGGAAGGAGGTCAGCGCACATCGGGGGAACGATGGAAGGGGAGTACAATTTTATTATTTTACCTAGGACTATACATAGTTATTATAGGGGGATTGTATATATTCATTATGGGGGTGTATATAGCTATAATAGGAGTCTGCATATAATTATTTATTTTAGGGAGGCTGTATATAGTTGTAATAGGGGGACTGTATGTAGTTAGTTATTATAGGGAGGCTGTATATAGCTATTATAGGGAGGCTGTGTATAGTTATTATAGAGTTTGTATATATTTATTATAGGGTGGCTGTATATAGGTATTATAGGGGGACTGTATATAGTTATTATAGGGTGGTTGTATATAGTTATTATAGGGGGGCTGTATATAGTTATTATAGAGGACTGTATATAGTTATAGGGAGACTGTACATAGTTATAGGAAGGCTGTATATAGTTATTATAGGGGGCTGTATATAGTTATTGCTGGAGGATATTGCTGGGGGCTGTATATATGGTGATTGCTGGGGAGCAGTATATATTTTTTATTGGGGGCTGTATATAGTGATTATTGAGAGCTGTATACAGTGTTTGCTGGGGGAGCTGTATACAGTGATTAATGGGGGCTGTATATAGTGATTGCTGGGGTCTGCATATAGTGATTACTGGGGGTTGTATATAGTGATTGCTGGTGGCTGTATATAGTGATTGCTGGGGGTTGTATATAGCGATTGCTGGGGGCTGTATATAGTGATTGCAGGGGGACTGTATATAGTGATTGCTGGGGGCTGTATATAGTGGTTGCTGGGAACTGTATTTAGTGGTTGCTGGTAACTGTATATAGTTATTGCTGGGGGGCTCTTTATAGTGAATACTGGGCGATGTATAGTGATTACTGGGGAGGCTGCATATAGTTATTGATGGGAAGCAGTATAAAGCGATTGCTGTTCCCTGTCTGGAGTACATTCAATGGGGGCCCCCACCAGATTTTGCGCTTAGGGGTCCCCACCAACCTTAACGCAGACCTGTTCACTATTGAATTTGTGGATCTGAGATCACATAAGAGCCCTGACCTCCATTCCTAGAGTGCTGACTATAGGTTCTGCTTTTCCAAATGCTCTTCTAGCTTCATACTTCTCTTGTCACTTTGATCATTGTTTTCTTGTCTGTACTTCGGTACTCGGTCTCTGCGTTTTACCTTTTGGCGCTAGAAGTTATCGATGGCCAGTTATGGTACCGTCTCAGGTTGTTCAAGTAAGTAGGTAGGATGAGTCTGGTGGGCTCAGAATTAGGCCTCACTGGCTGTGTCCTATTTTCTGTTCATTGTCGTCCTATTAGAATCTTACAGCAGCAATGACAGCTGTGCACCTGTTTAGCATGCGGCTTTGTGTATGACAAGGACATGACATGACCATTGAGTCTCTATATACAAACAGAAGCCAGCAGGGACGGGAGGCAATGCACTGACCCAATGCGCCAGAGAGGCAAGAGTAATACTTAATTTTAGATTGATGCAAATAAAAACAATAGACTACTAAAATCCTTACATTGTCGATGATGTTGAATACTGCATAGGCCGCTCCCCTGGCATTTGAAAATGCTTCAATATTGGGTGAAGTTTGTCCAACAGCAAAAGCCCCGATGATCACAGCAAAGAAAACCTAAGAGAGTGAAATATATCACAGTAGTAGATGAGTGCAACTAAGATAATAATAGTCAACTAACCAGGAAAAATGTAACTACAAGGGAACCTATCACCAGATTATACCCCATTAAAATACTATCCTCTTCATGTAGAGCATGAAATGTGCTTTCTAGCATTCCTTCTTTTATATGAAATCTCACTTGCACCTATAAAAAATAACCTCAAAAGTTGTGTGAAAATGACGCGAGAAGAGACATATTTTGAGATGAGTCAAGTTTAGAGGCTGCAGGAAGAGTGTCATCTCAGACGCCCCTATCTTCAGTTATATGAACCTAGAAATATCATCTTAAAGATATAAATCTCATCTTTTAGATTACATAAGGCATGTGGTTTTTTGAGCTACAGAACCGAACGTACAGTCAGTTAAAAAAAAAAAAGGCAGCAACTGGATTTTTATCTGCAGCTCGTATTTCCAACTTTGGGGCAGATTTACTTACCCGGTACTGTTGTGATCCCGCGGTGCGTTGTCCGACGAGGATTCGGGTCCGGCGCGATTCACTAAGGTATTGATCGCGTGGGCGATCGCGTGCGCCAAAATCTCAGGGCAATTCGGCACAAAGTGAAAATCATCGGGAAACCCAACGAAAATGTGTCCGACGGACCCTTAGTAAATGAGCCCCTGTGTCTTATAACTGACAAAGTGGCGCTGGAGTTTTGCAAGTCTCCCTGCAAATTCGTCACAATATGGTACTAGCTGCACTACAACTACACAGACAACCTCACACAAAAGAGGACATTTCATACCCTACCTGAGGGGCCTAGTAGTTTAATGGGTTAAAACCTGGTGACAGGATCCCTTTAAGAAGATCTCTCAGCTGTAAAACTGCTATTAAACCAGCACCGGTCCCTTCCATTAGACACTTTCATTTGATCAGTTGTAACATACCTCCCAAAACTTACCGTTAGAATACTCCCAATAGTGGATTCTCCTTCAATAACCAGGGTGGTGCCATACCAGAAGGCCAATGCATAGGATGCATATATTATTAGGTATGCAAAGCCTATGGACCCGTTAGCTGTGATCGCCTTCCTGATACCAATCTTTTTGGCTTCTTCTAAATTTATTTCATACCTGTATTGGAAGTACAGAATATACAAAGAGTTAATAGTCTCTGTCTTGCTCTCAACACAAGTAACAAGTCTACACTGACCTCTTAGTTTCTTTATCTTGTCCCCCAAAGGCTATAACAGTCCGGATGGCTGCAAGAACCTCCTCGGCCACCGCTCCGGCCTTGGCGTAAGCCGTAAGCTCCTTGTTAGTAAATGCTGACAACACCTGTGGATGGATAATCAGATTGATACTTAATTTGATGGTTTAATACAGTGAAGAAGAATTAGAGGTCATCATCTTCTAACCTTTGCCCAAAGAGCGGCTGAAAGTCCCATGATAGGACTGATTGCCAGAATAACCAGGGTCAACTTCCAGCCCTTTATAAAGCCGATAATAAATCCCGTCACGAAAGTAGTCAACGTCTGGAGCAGCATGCCTATCTTAGCTCCAATGCCGTCACTAATTTTTTGGACGTCACTGCAATACAAAAGAAAATAAACATTGCAGAAGAAGTTATAAAGTGGGAGAGATGAGGGATGAGCGTCCTTCTAGAGTGCCCACAATAACATGGATGAACCTCAGGAACATACACAACGTGGGGACAACTCATGTAGCAGCTATGGACTCCCAGATTAGTGTTCCCGTATGTTGGCTGACTATGGTTCTGGCATCAGTACTTATGGGACAATTTATACTTTTTGTTATCCTCCCGGCTGAATTTGGGCAATGTCACGATGTCTATGTGTTCACAAGTTCCCCCGGGGCACTCTCTGTTGTAGCATCCTTGCTTAGTGCTGGTTGAGAAGGCTTTTGGTGGTGAGATGTAAGTGGATACCAGAATTTACTCAATGGATGCCATTGGTTGAAAGACACCTCCATACAAGTTATACATTTCCCAATATACTTTCCGTTTACATGGGGCACAGACTGGAGAGATCACAGCGCTGGATGTAGGAAGGGACTGCGGAGGACCCGCCCCATCCCAGCCACCCAAGGGTTTTTTTATACCCTTGCACAACCCCTTTAACAAAAATACAACATTTTTACAGATATAATTCCAACCTGTCTCTATCAGTCCTGGTGTACACAATTTTCATGGATCCGACCATTAATCTTCTTCTGCCTAGGGTCGGGAAGGACAGATTCTTCTCATGAAAATATCCTTTCTGCTCATTGCAGTCTCTCTGCCACCAGCCTCTTGATGTATCTGGTGGTGGCGCGGCCGACAAGCAAAGCTATGTCTGCCATAGTTTTGCGTAAAAACCAGTAAACAAAAGATCGCTGTTTTTGCAAAAGATCGCAGGCACGGGGAGTTCTCACCACGCGCCCGCTGCTTCCAGCAGCAGCTGTGCCCCACTACATCCCATCCACACCCACATGGTGTGGAGGTGGCGTACTTGCAAATTCTTGGGCAGTGCAAAAACCGGCGTAGAAGCAATGATAAATCCCCCCCACTGACTTCCAGCTGGCAAGCAGCCTGAGGAGAATCTACAAGCTACAGGCAAGATAAGATCTATATAGCAGGAAATTGTGTTTTATATATCAGATCTGTCTCTTCTCTCTTTCGATGTGTCAGATACTAGTACAATGTTCAGAAGCTTAATAGAAGTGTAGATAAACGCTCTACCCTGATAATCTAAGCACATTGTCAGCACAGCATCTCATAGCACAAGTGTCTGCTTAGCACCCTCTGGAATCTTATACCGACCATCACTGAGTAATCAGAGCTAAAACAGCAATAAAAATTGTAAAGTAAGGGGTTAAAAATTATCTTTATTGTGTAAACATCACCAAGCAGTTCAAATGTGAGAACTTTGTTTCATGGGGAAACCTCTTTAAAGGGAACCTGTCACAAGGTTTTGACCTATCAACCTGATGACAGGCTCCTACTGTTTACACTAGCCAGAAACCATACTAATTTTTCTCAAAAAACAATTGAGCTGAAATTTAAAAATGTATCTTTCTGCCTGCCAAATAAGACCCCAAGTCATGGCGGCGGTCCATCCGAGCCATCCTCATTTTTTTATTATCTGCTGTAAGCTATAGGGACCTGTCATCATGTATATAGGTCAAAACCTGAGGACAGGTTCCCTTTAAACCACCCAAAAGTAACTTAGTGATCATTCAGGCTATATCCTAACCTGAAAGGTAGAGCGAGAGTCTGCCAGTCTGTATCATTAGTGTGTAATTACAGATAACAATGATGACATTTACTCACTCGGTCAGCCTGGTGTTCAGTTCTCCGGCATCATTCACATCAAACCAGCTGATCTCCTGTCTCAGCACCGCATGGAAGAAATTCTTTCTTATTTTCTTGATTTGCCGACCGGCAGCCAATGTCCAGAAAGCGATCTCTATGTAACCAGCAAGAAGCACTGCAAATCCTAAGCCGGTGTAGTAATAGGCATACCTGTACCAGGAGGAGATTACATTAGCATGAACATAGTGTTTTCTGTGGTTACTGCCGTGTACAACAATAGAAGGGAGGCCATGGGGAATGGATGCCACTGTATGGCATCCATCCCCAGCCTCTGCTGAGCATACCATGTGTGTAATTTTTCTGATGCTTTAACTATCATTATAAGGAAAATTACATCACTAGGGAGACACCAGGTAAAAAGCAGCAGCCAATTCCATAGTGGGATACGCTGCTGCCCTCCACTGTAAGGATAAGTCGGGGAATCCTCCCAATGTACCCTAGCAATGTAAGCCAAAAACATGATGTGAACACAGCCTAACTTTGACTTGTCCTGCTATACGTGTACCATATTTTCAATGATACTATCTACTATGATTGTAATGAGGACACTGGACTCAAGGACAACAGACAGGACAGTAAACCCTAAAATTATCCCTGCCTGCTTGCCTTTGCGTATCCTAGATGATACGGGTCAATCACAAAGACGCTTCCTTTATGCGCCAAAGTGTGGGCACGTAATGAGACAGACAAACAAATAACACAAAGCAGAGGTCGACAATCCAGGTCACAACAGAGATAGCAAGTTAGGCACAAAATCACAAATACTAAGAATAGTCAGCTACAAGAGCCAAATATTACAAACCAGAAATACAGAAGCAGCAAAACAGTAGTACAGACGATAGAGCAAGCAAAGAACCTTTAACTAACAAAGATGATAGCGCACAAGGAGTATTTATCAGAGTATGAGGTCTTCCCAGAGGTGAGTGGTGTAGATCTCTGAGAGCGTGAGCATGTTAAGGCCCTGCACTATTTTTTTGTCTGACCTTGCACATCCTCTGAATATATGCAAAGTTTTCCGGATTGGGATAAGGAAAACCATGCCTCATTTAGCTACCTTGTAAGGCAGCTTCCTTGACATCAAGCATGACCCTCAGGAAGCCTAATGACATGATGTGGGATTAAAACCAAACCAGTATATCTATTCCAGAATGCACAGACTCCCAACAGCAGACAGCGTTGTTTCGACCTAAATGGGTCTCCTCAGTACAGTGTAGGGAACTGGTTTGGTTGGGTGAGAGGCTTGTGACTAGGGTCAGGAAAAAAGAGTTCTCCTTAAGGTGACTGCCAATTAAGGCCACCGTGTTGGTGTGTGGAGTCTTATAACCATGAATGCTCCACTAGGGGGATTCTGGGAAAATATGCAAAGTTTTCCAGAATGGGATAAGGAAAAACGACGCCTCTTTTAGCTACCTTGTAAGGCAGCTCCCTTGGCATCAAGCATGACCTACAAGAGGCCTTATGACATGATGTGGGATTAAAACCAAACCAGTATATCTATTCCAGAAGGAACAGACTCCCAACTGTAGACAGCGCTGTTTCGACCTGAATGGGTCTCCTCAGTACAGTGTAGGGAACTGGTTTGGCTGGGTGAGAGACTAGGGTCGGGAAGACATTCTTTTCAGAGCAAAATGCTTGCACAGGTATTTATAAAGTGTCCATGACACAATTATACCAGACGTGACACAAACTTCTGCACTGAAGGGGCGGTCCAGTGTACAGTCAGACCGTGTGACACATGCAAAGTCCGACAGAAGTGTGTCGCACGCCCTGTGTTAAAGGTGCACCAAAAAAAGTGGTGCACTCTGTCGGAGAAGTACAGGTGGCACCAGATCCATGAATAATGTGCAACAGAAATCCTGAATCTGGCGCCCCCTGCACACTACACAGGTAACTGCACATAGTATAGACTAGTTTGTTTTTGATAAATCTGGGCCAAAGAGTCTGTCGAGGCTAAATGTACATTTTAGGATAATGAATAAAGAATTATTGATATAACCACTGACTGTACAACTATACAGGGAATCATTTATTGATCCCTGACCTTCCCCTTTCCCTTTTATGACCATGTCACATGTGTTTTGCTCATCCCTGAATATATATGGGTGTGGAATCAGATATGCTGAAATATCTTATTGTTAATAGATAAACCAGGTTCAACAATACTTGTACTTTACACTGTAAGATATTGTATACAGTAAGAAAGAACTAAAGAAGAAGATGAAGTATAAAAGTCAAATCACTTCAAATAACAGACTTAGCTTTTCTACAGTATAGAGATTTTAAAGGTGTTGTTCACTGTCAGCAAGTAATTGATATTGTTTGTATAATGAAAAGTGATACAATTTTCCATGATACTTTTTGTATCAATTTGTCACGGTTTTCTAGATCTCTGCTTGCTGTCATTCTGTAGGAAGCTTCATTGTTTACTTCCGGTGGATAAACACTGGTCCCTGGTCATGGGATGTCACACAGGTGTACGGCTCGTTATATCCCTGGTCATGTGATGTCACACAGGGGCACAGCTCGTTATATCCCTGGTCATGTGATGTCACACAGGTGCACAGCTCATTATATCCCTGATCATGTGATGTCACACAGGTGCACAGCTCGTTATATACCTGGTCATGTGATGTCACACAGGGGCACAGCTCGTTATATCCCTGGTCATGTGATGTCACACAGGTGCACAGCTCATTATATCCCTGATCATGTGATGTCACACAGGTGCACAGCTCGTTATATACCTGGTCATGTGATGTCACACAGGGGCACAGCTCGTTATATCCCTGGTCATGTGATGTCACACAGGTGCACAGCTTGTTATATCCCTGGTCATGTGATGTCACACAGGTGCACAGCTTGTTATATCCCTGGTCATGTGATGTCACACAGGTGCCCAGCTCATTATATCCCTGGTCATGTGATATCACACAGGTGTACAACTCGTTATAGCCCTGGTCATGTGATGTCACACAGGTGCACGGCTCGTTATATCCCTGGTCATGTGCTGTCACACAGGTGCATGGCTCGTTATATCCCTGGTCATGTGCTGTCACACAGGTGCACGGCTTGTTATATCCCTGGTCATGTGATGTCACACAGGTGCACGGCTTGTTATATCCCTGGTCATGTGATGTCACACAAATGCATGACTTGATACATCCCTGGTCATGTGATGTCACACAAGTGCATGGCTTGATATATCCCTGGTCATGTGATGTCACACAGGTGCATGGCTCATTATATCCCTGGTCATGTGATGTCACACAGGTGCATGGCTCATTATATCCCTGGTCATGTGATGTTCCAGAAGTGCACAGCTTCATGTGATGTCACACAGATCCGTGGACCATTTTTTATCCACCGGAAGTAAACAATGAAGTTTCCTGTTGAATGGCAGCAAGCAGAGATCTAGAAATGTGAGGAAATGATACATTGAAAGTATATTGGCAAATTGTAACACTTTCCATTTCACAAACAACATTATTATTTGCTGAACATGGACAACCCCTTTAAGTGTCCTTGTTGTATCCTGCTCACAGAATCTGCAAAAGGTGCACGTCAGGTCTCAGGTTTATAATCCTTAATATGTAAATATAAATGTTGCCGTTCACTGAAAGCAGAGATCTACAAAACATGAGTTGAACCTAAATGTATGTAAAAAAAAATACACATATTATGCAGGGAATTAACTGGAGATAAAGACAGACATTGGACCCAGAGACTTAACCCCTTTCCTGGCTGTCCCTGCCTAATCGCCTAATCTATCCTAAGCGCAGTAGACAACTGGTCAGACGAGGAAATAGACAAGACAATACAGAGATAGAGAGTCACTAAATAAGGATCAGAACCAAGAGGACAAAGCAGTACAAAATCGCTAGGCAAATAGATAGTCAGGGTTACAGGTAAAGGGTCAAAGATACAAGATACAGAATAAACTTAGTGAGCCAAGTACAAGACTATAGCAGGAAGATAGCTCAAAGCCTTAAATGAGAAACAGTAGCGCCGACCCAGAAGGTAATTAGATCAGTTCTCTGAAAGCAGATAGGAGGGCAATTAGAGAGGGTTAAGATTCTGTCAAACACAGCGAGTTAACTGTGAACCAGCGAATAGGAGGTGGTCACCCGATCCTGAGTCTGTGTGGGTGCTGGAAGGCACAACTGCAGTTGCAGTTCCCACTGCAAGCTTCTGGCTGATTGGTGTAGGGCCAGGGGAGGCCAAAGGAATAGGAATATGATTCTCGTCAATCCTTTTAAATGTTATTAAAAAAACACACAGACCCTCACAGATAAGATGAGGACATGTTCCCAAACATGGACTGACAGACATGTAAGCAATGTTCACTATTACACTCGTAGGAAATGCAAATTAAACACTAAAAAGAATTGAAGGAAGCCCCCCTCAGAGCTCATCCGGAAACAGCATTGGTCCCACCCTTTAATTCGAACTCTTTGAACACCTTTGAACTTATTTCAATGATGAAAATGTTGGAGCTTTGTGCAAAGGAATTTCATTATTTATCCTTGTAGGGTTCAGTTCCCTCTAACAGAAGACTCTCCAATTGTTGCAAAACAAGGGTAAGGGCCGGTTCTGACATCTGTGTGGGGTCCAGATTTTAGCTGAACTGCTGTCAGTTCCCACATGAGCCCAGATCTACAGTCCTAAATTTAAAGTGTAACTAAAGTTTTATCTATATGTCATCAGTGCAGGAACTTCAATGTTCTTGTGCCTTTCTTTTCCCCCTGCCTTTCTTCCTTATTGATGCAGTTTATTTAAGTCATCTTTTTGTTCAGCTGTCCTTACAGGGCATCTACCATCATTATTACTGATGGTAGATTGTCCAAACTCAAACTGTACATGCTGGTCATTTAGGAAAGTCACTGTCCCAGGTTTTGCGGATAAAATGTAATGTTTGGATACTGCTTATAAAACCTTTTTTAAGGAATATGGAAATGAGCCTTAGGTGCTCTGGCTAAGTCACCGGAGCGCCTCTTGACTCCACCATGTGATCAGATATGCATTCCCGCTCTCTTTTTATGTTATGTGACGTCAATGACTTACTGCAGCCTAAGCGACTCCGACTCATTTACTTATTCTTTTAAATTGTTTTTAAGAAGTATCCAAACATTGCATTTCATCAGGAAAACGGGAGCAACAACTTTCCTAAAACACCAACATGTAAGTTTGGGCAATCTACCTTAAGTAAAGGACGTCTACCATCAGATTTAAAGATAAGGAGAAGCTGATAAAATGTCTAATGACATAACTGCTTACAGAAAGTCCCTGGACGGACTTATTTCCTTGCATATCTGAATCATGAAGGGAAATATTCCCTAGGTTTGCAAAGAGTTAATCAATAACCTTCTATTATCTGTGTGCTGTGTAGGGGACTTCAGATACCCTGCTCACTGCAGGAGAAAGAAGAAGAAGAAGAAAAAAGACAAAGAGAATCTGCTTTACTGCCATAAGAATCCATCATGATTACCCAGGGACATTACTTATAGATCCAGGCACAGTGGCTGCGGTGATCCTCTTATATTTCTTATCCATGACCTCCTTCTTTCTGAAGCCAACTTTTAAAATTATGCTAATGAGCTTCAGTTGCTACCCTTTTGTGATCTTGCTGTACAGACTGTCTTACTCTCCTCCATGCTTCCTCAAATACTCAGGGATCATGTTTTATAATGTTTGATTTTGATGGTATATTTCTTTTATTGAAGTATATTACAAAGGTTACTATTAGAGATGAGCGAACACTAAAATGCTCGGGTACTCGTTATTCGAGACAAACTTTTCCCGATGCTCGAGTGCTCGTTTCGAGTAACGAGCCCCATTGAAGTCAATGGGAGACTCGAGCATTTTTCAAGGGGACCAAGGCTCTGCACAGGGAAGCTTGGCCAAACACCTGGGAACCTCAGAAAAGGATGGAAACACCACGGAAATGGACAGGAAACAGCAGGGGCAGCATGCATGGATGCCTCTGAGGCTGCATAATCGCACCATTATGCCAAAATTATGGGCAACAGCATGGCCATGACAGAGTGACAGAATGAAGCTAGATAGCATCTAAAACATCCAATAATTGACCCTGACACTATAGGGGACGGCATGCAGAGGCAGCGGCAGCAGCGGAAGGCTAGAGAGTGGCATGGCGACATACCCTAAATGGACTCAGGCTTCAAACCAATGGGTAGCAGAGAGGAACCAAAGAAGGTGAGCAAGAAGCGCTCAAATAATATCGGTACATGATAAAAGTTTGCCAGTATATTTTGTGGATTACACAGCAGGGTGGCGACAAAGTTAACATGGAAGCCATGAAAACAATCCAAAATTCTGCCTGACACAGCTCGTTTGATAAGGGGACGATGTATGGAGGCAGTGAACTACCCTGTTTCCCCGAAAATAAGACAGTGTCTTATATTTATTTTTGCTCCTAAAGAGGCACTAGGTCTTATTTTCAGGGGATGTCTTATTTTTCCATGAACAAGAATTTACATTTATGATTGAACAAAAAATCAACTTCTTATGACTCTCCAAACTCTGAATTTCCTGCTGTATTTCTTGTGACTCCATTTCTATTAGAATCATTGGCCCCAATCTCTCATGTTTAGTAAAAACACTGCTACCGGTAGCAGCCGGTATCACATTTGCAGCACAACAGCCAGTGATTTACTTCCTTGAATTCTTCCCCATGTCACAATCTTCTGGGGGGAGCTGCTTCAATGACTGCCGCTAGGTCTCATTTTCAGGGGAGGCCTTATATTTCTAAGCCTGAACAATATTGTACTAGGTCTTATTTTCGGGGGATGTCTTATTTTAGGGGAAACAGGGTAGTAGTAGATTAAAGGTACTGCAGTTAAAACTATGTTAGTTGGTTCTTGGCATGGAGCTGGCGCTCCGCTGCCAGGCGAGCTTTCGCCAATCCAAGCCCCTGTCTCTAGGCTACTCCCCAAACAGCACTTCTAAGAACCTTTCGGATAAGATCAAGTGTAGTAGCGTTCTTATAAGTTTGGGATATGGCGGGTGAGGGGAATGTAAACATCTGCGCAAGAAGCGCTGAAATAATATCCGTAAATGAAAAAAGTTTTCCAGTATATTTTGTGGCTTACACAGCAGGGTGGCGACAAAGTTAACAAGTTTGATGTGGAATGCCCTGCAATAGCTCTTGGGCGGTGTGCCTTTTATCACCTAGGCTCAGCAGTTTGAGCATCGCCTGCTGTCGCTTAGCAACGGCACTGCTGCTGTGCCTAGAGCTACCGACTGATGGCGCCATGCCCACGGATGGTAATTCGGAGGAGGAGGAGGTGGAGGAGGGGTGGGAGGATTTGGAGGTATAGTAGGCCTTTGAGACCTGGACCGAGGTAGGCCCCGCAATCCTCTGCGTCGGCAGTATATGACCAGCCCCAGGGTCAGACTCGGTCCCAGCCTGCACCAAGTTAAGTGTAGTAGCGTTCTTATAAGTTTGGGATATGGCGGGTGAGGGGAATGTAAACAGATGCGCAAGAAGCGCATGATGCGCATGGAGCTGGCGCTCCGCTGCTAGGCGAGCTTTCGCCAATCCAAGCCCCTGTCTCTAGGCTACTCCCCAAACAGCACTTCTAAGAACCTTTTGTATAAGATCAAGTGTAGTAGCGTTCTTATAAGTTTAGGATATGGCGGGTGAGGGGAATGTAAACAGATGCGCAAGAAGCGCATGATGCGCATGGAGCTGGCGCTCCGCTGCTAGGCGAGCTTTCGCCAATCCAAGCCCCTGTCTCTAGGCTACTCCCCAAACAGCACTTCTAAGAACCTTTTGTATAAGATCAAGTGTAGTAGCGTTCTTATAAGTTTAGGATATGGCGGGTGAGGGGAATGTAAACAGATGCGCAAGAAGCGCATGATGCGCATGGAGCTGGCGCTCCGCTGCTAGGCGAGCTTTCGCCAATCCAAGCCCCTGTCTCTAGGCTACTCCCCAAACAGCACTTCTAAGAACCTTTTGTATAAGATCAAGTGTAGTAGCGTTCTTATAAGTTTAGGATATGGCGGGTGAGGGGAATGTAAACAGATGCGCAAGAAGCGCTGAAATAATATCCGTAAATGGTAAAAGTTTGCCAGTGTATTTTGTGGATAACACAGCAGGGTGGCGACAAAGTTAACAACTTTGATGTGGAATCCATGAAAACAACCCAAATTTCGGCCTGACAAACCTCGTTTGATAAAGGGACGATGTATGGAGGCAGCTATATGGACGACTTTTGGAGGTAGCAATGGAGACAACGTGTGGAGGCTGCTATGGAGACAATTCAATTTGGATAGTGCCTGTATGTGGCAGTCCAAAAAATTTTTCAAACCAGAGGAGCAGGTAGGTGGCCCTCCAGAAAAATGGAATAGATTGAGTGCCTGTATGTGGCAGTCCAAAAAATTTTTCAAACCAGAGGAGCAGGTAGGTGGCCCTCCAGAAAAATGGAATAGATTGAGTGCCTGTATGTTGCACTCCCAAAAATTGTTTAAAACAGAGGACCGTGTCGGTGGCCCTCCAGAAAAATTAAATGCATAAAGTACTATACCTAGAGCCAGTGGGCCCTGTCAAAAAACAGCCAGTTTCCTCTGCTTTACTGTAGAAAGAGGAGGAGAAGGAGGAAAATGAGGAGGAGGAGGAGTGGATAAATTATTCAGGTTGAGCTTCCTTCACCTGCTGGAGATTTGAAATTAGGAGAAATCCATGCTTTATTCATCTTGATAAGCGTCAGCCTGTCAGCGCTGTCAGTCGACAGGCGTGTACGCTTATCGGTGATGATGCCACCAGCTGCACTGAAAACCCGCTCTGACAAGACGCTAGCGGCAGGGCAGGCAAGAACCTCCAAGGCGTAGAGCGCCAGTTCGTGCCACATGTCCAGCTTTGAAACCCAGTAGTTGTAGGGAGCTGTGTGATCATTTAGGACGATGGTATGGTCAGCTACGTACTCCCTCACCATCTTTCTGTAAAGATCAGCCCTACTCTGCCGAGACTGGGGACAGGTGACAGTGTCTTGCTGGGGTGACATAAAGCTGGCAAAAGCCTTGTAAAGCGTACCCTTGCCAGTGCTGGACAAGCTGCCTGCTCGCCTACTCTCCCTCGCTACTTGTCCCGCAGAACTACGCACTCTGCCGCTAGCGCTGTCAGAAGGGAAATACTGTTTCAGCTTGTGCACCAGGGCCTGCTGGTATTCATGCATTCTCACACTCCTTTCCTCTCCAGGGATGAGAGTGGAAAGATTTTGCTTGTACCGTGGGTCCAGGAGAGTGAACACCCAGTAATCGGTGCTGGAATAAATTCTTTGAACGCGAGGGTCACGGGATAGGCAGCCTAGCATGAAATCTGCCATATGCGCCAGAGTACCAACGCGTAAGAATTCACTCCCCTCACTGGCCTGACTGTCCATTTCCTCCTCCTCCAACTCCTCCAACTCCTCTTCTTCTGCCCATACACGCTCAACAGTGTAGGACTCAACAATGGTCCCCTCTTGTGTCTCGCCAACATTCTCCTCCTCTTCCTCCTCATCCTCCTCCACCTCCACCTCCTCCGATATGCGCTGAGAAACAGACCTAAGGGTGCTTTGGCTATCAACAAGGGAATCTTCTTCCCCTGTCTCTTGTGAGGAGCGCAAAGCTTCCGACTTCATGCTGACCAGAGAGTTTTTCAACAGGCCAAGCAGCGGGATGGTGAGGCTGATGATGGCGGCATCGCCACTGACCATCTGTGTTGACTCCTCAAAGTTACTCAGCACCTGACAGATATCAGACATCCACGTCCACTCCTCATTGTAGACTTGAGGAAGCTGACTGACCTGACTACCAGTTCTGGTGGAAGTTGACATCTGGCAGTCTACAATGGCTCGGCGCTGCTGGTAAACTCTGGATAACATGGTCAGTGTTGAATTCCACCTCGTGGGCACGTCGCACAACAGTCGGTGAGCGGGCAGTTGGAGGCGGCGCTGCGCTGCCCTGAGAGTGGCAGCATCTGTGCTGGACTTCCTGAAATGCGCACAGATGCGGCGCACCTTCGTGAGCAAATCAGACAGATTGGGGTATGTCTTGAGGAAACGCTGAACTATCAGATTTAACACATGGGCCAGGCATGGCACATGTGTCAGTCTGCCGAGTTGCAGAGCCGCCACCAGGTTACGGCCGTTGTCACACACAACCATGCCTGGCTTCAGGTTCAGCGGTGCCAGCCACAGATCAGTCTGCGCCGTGATGCCCTGTAATAGTTCTTGGGCGGTGTGCCTTTTATCGCCTAGGCTCAGCAGTTTGAGCACCGCCTGCTGTCGCTTAGCGACGGCACTGCTGCTGTGCCTAGAGCTACCGACTGATGGCGCCATGCCCACGGATGGTCGTTCGGAGGAGGAGGTGGAGGAGGGGTGGGAGGAGGAGGAGGCATAGTAGGCCTCAAACACCTGGACCGAGGTAGGCCCCGCAATCCTCGGCGTCGGCAGTATATGACCAGCCGCAGGGTCACACTCGGTCCCAGCCTCCACCAAGTTAACCCAATGTGCCGTCAGAGATATATAGTGGCCCTGCCCGGCAGCACTCGTCCACGTGTCCGTGGTCAGGTGGACCTTGTCAGAAACGGCGTTGGTCAGGGCACGGATTATGTTGTCTGACACGTGCTGGTGCAGGGCTGGGACGGCACATCGGGAAAAGTAGTGGCGGCTGGGGACCGAATACCGAGGGGCGGCCGCCGCCATGAGGCTGCGAAAGGCCTCGGTCTCTACTAGCCTATAGGGCAGCATCTCCAGGCTTAGCAATCTGGAAATGTGCACATTAAGGGCTTGGGCGTGCGGGTGGGTTGCACTATATTTGCGTTTCCGCTCCAGCGTCTGGGGTATGGAGAGCTGAACGCTGGTGGATGCTGTGGAGGATCGTGGAGGTGACGATGGGGTTTTTGTGGCAGGGTCCTGGGCAGGGGGCTGACTATCAGCTGACACAGGGGAAGGAGCAGTGGTGTGCACGGCCGGAGGTGAACGCGCTTGTTGCCACTGAGTGGGGTGTTTAGCATTCATATGCCTGCGCATACTGGTGGTAGTTAAGCTAGTAGTGGTGGAACCCCTGCTGATCCTGGTTTGGCAAATGTGGCACACCACAGTCCGTCGGTCATCCGGTGTTTCCTTAAAGAACCTCCAGACTTCTGAAAATCTAGCCCTCTCCGCAGGAGCCCTCGCCACGGGAGCTACACTAGTTGACACATTTGGCGCTGATGCACCAGCTCTGGCCCTGCCTCTCCGTCTGGCCCCACCACTGCCTCTTCCAACCTGTTCTGGTCGAGGACTCTCCTCCGTCTCAGAAGCACTGTGTTCACCCGGCCTCTCAACCCAGCTTGGGTCTGTCACCTCATCATCCTCCGATCCCTCAGTCTGCTCCCCCCTCGGACTTCCTGCCCTGACAACAACTTCCCCACTGTCTGACAACCGTGTCTCCTCATCGTCGGACACCTCTTTACACACTTCTTCCACTACGTCAACAAGGTCATCATCACCCACAGACTGCGACTGGTGGAAAACCTGGGCATCAGAAAATTGCTCATCAGCAACCGGACAAGTGGTTTGTGACTGTGGGAAGGGTCCAGAAAACAGTTCCTCAGAGTATGCCGGTTCAAATGGCAAATTTTGCTGGGAGGGGGCAGACTGGGGGGGAGGAGGCTGAGGTGCAGGAGCTGGAGGAGTGCCGATTTCGGTGACATGGGTGGACTGCGTGGAAGACTGACTGGTGGACAAATTGCTCGAAGCATTGTCGGCAATCCACGACATCACCTGTTCGCACTGTTCTGGCCTCAACAGTGCTCTACCACGAGTCCCAGTAACTTCAGACATGAACCTAGGGAGTGTAGCTCTGCGGCGTTCCCCTGCTCCCTCATAAGCAGGTGGTGTCTCACCCCGCCCAGGACCACGGCCTCTGACCCCTGCAGTAGTTGGACGCCCACGTCCCCGCCCTCGTCCTCTACCCCTAGCCCTCGGGTTAAACATTTTGAAAATGAGAGTTATAACTTGTATTTTTTTTTTTTTTTTTTTTTTTTTTTTTTTGTGTTTTTTAGTTTTTAAAACCAAACGATGCTATCCTATTGCTATGGCTATTTTCTAGCCAAGTATTACAGCACACTACTATGCCAGATGAGATGACGCTGAGTTATGAAAAAAATAAACGTAAAATAAAAAAGGAAATGGCAGACTGTGCCTAGTTGAAATACAACCCCGGGCCCTAATAAATTTTCCCACTTCGGTCTTTGCGATGGATATGTGCGTCACTAAAACACAGTGGTCGCAAGTCTGACTCCAAATTGCTCCCAATTTGATAGTAGATGCACTGCAGCAAGTACAGCCACCAGCAGATCAACCAGAAATCAAATATATATAACGCTACTGTAGGCGTAATTAAGACGTTTGTATTCTCCTATGGCTATTTTCTAGCCAAGTATTACAGCACACTACTATGCCAGATGAGATGACGCTGAGTTATGAAAAAAATAAACGTAAAATAAAAAGAAACTGGCAGACTATGCCTAATTCTACTCAAACCCCTAATAAATTTTCCCACTTTGGTGTTTGAGGTGGATATGTGTGTCACTAAGAGCTAAACACAATGGTAGCAAGTCCCCCTGCTAATTCCTCACAATATGGTACTAGCTGCAAATAAAAAAAAAAAAAAATTATAACGTTATTGTAGCCCTAAGAAGGGCTGTTGGGTTCTTTAAGAATCACTCCTGCCTAACAGTAAGCTAATAGAACACCCTAACGCTTTCCCTGAGCAGCAGCAGCTCTCTCCCTAGCGGCATCCAGACAGAGAATGATCCGAGCAGCGCGGGCAGCGGCTAGTCTATCCCAGGGTCACCTGATCTGGCCAGCCAACCACTGCTATCTACGTGTAAGGGTACCACGTCATGCTGGGTGGAGTGCAGAGTCTCCTGGCTTGTGATTGGCTCTGTTTCTGGCCGCCAAAAAGCAAAACGGCGGGAGCTGCCATTTTCTCGAGCGGGCGAAATACTCGTCCGAGCAACGAGCAGTTACGAGTACGCTAATGCTCGATCGAGCATCAAGCTCGGACGAGTATGTTCGCTCATCTCTAGTTACTATTATCACCTGCTTTTAACAGTAAGGTCACTCCACAGGAGTAGGATGGTGTAGTATCATAACTAACTTAAATGGATCCCTAAGGGAAAGTGAAGGTGAATGGAAGACCTTCCATACAATCTGATTCCGATCCAATCACTCCACGAAGAGTTCTGTGACAAAAGTCTCTAATGACCTCCTGTCTGCATCATCTGCTCATACCTCTCCAAGAGACGTTCAGCTGTCTATCCCTCTCATACTACCTCTTTACCTCGCCCCTCTCTGTTGGTGTCCCTCAAGGACCCCTACTCTTCTTTATCTCCATCTCTGGCCTAGGACAGCTTATTAAGTCCCATGGCTTTCAATACCACTCCTATGCAGATGACACACGGATCAATCATTCTGGTCCAGATATCTCCTCCCTTCTAGACAAAATTCCAGAGAATTTATCAGCCATATCCTCCTTCTTCTCTTCCATTTATCTAAAATTGAACATGGACAAGACAGAACTCAATGGGGCAGATTTACTTACCTGGTCCATTCGCAATCCAGCGGCGCGTTCTCTGCGGTGGATTCGGGTCCAGACGGGATTCACTAAGGCAGTTCCTCCGACGTCCACCAGGTGTCGCTGCTGCGCTGAAGACCATCGGATTGCATCGGAGTTCACCGTCCTACCCTGGGTGAAGGTAAGCGCGCGTCGAGCGGCACTTTTTTTTTAAATGCGGCGGTTTTTCCGAATCCGTCGTTTTTTTTACAGCCACGCCCCCTGATTTCCCGCCGCGTGCATGCCGGCGCCGATGCGCCACAATCCAATCGTGTGCACCAAAATCCCGGGGCAATTCAGGAAAAATCGGCTCTAATCGGAAATATTTGGGTAAAACGTCGGGAAAAACGAGAATCGGCCCTTAGTATATGACCCCCAAAATCTTTCCTCTACCTAACACGTTGCTCCCGCCATGCCTTATTATCGCAATTCATATTCATAGCTCCGCAGTCTGACCGGTCCACTGTTTTGGAGTCCTATTTCACTCTGACTTCTCCTTTAAGCCTCACATACAGGTAGACATTACTACAACCTGCCGCTTTCATCTCAAAAACATCTCTCGCATCTGACCCTTCCTCAATCCTACAAAATTGAGGCAACAAAATTGCTAGTCCATGCCCACATCATCTCCCGCTTGGACTACTGCAACATTCTTCTCTGTGGTGTCCCTCCAATCCATCTGTCTCCTCCGTTCTCCTCTTCGTCTCCTCTCTGCCAGTCTCTCCACTGGTTACCCAATGCACAGCGAATTCAACTTAAAATACTAACCTTACTAGCCGTCCATAACCTGACCCCTACTTATATTTCTGAACTCATCAGCCAATTCCGTCCCACACATGAACTCTGTTACTCACAGGACCTTCAGCTTCACTCTATTACCATCCGCTCTTCTCAGAAACATATCAATATTAATAGTGCTCTATAAATAATAATTTTCTGTATTTTTTTAAAGATATTGGGGGTCATTTACTATGGGCCCGATTCGCGTTTTCCCGACGTATTACCTGAATATTTCCGATTTGCGCCGATTTCCCCTGTATTGCCCTGGGATTTTGGCGCACGCGATCGGATTGTGGCGCATCGGTGCCGGCATGCGCGCGACGGAAATTGGGGGGCGTGGCCGAACGAAAACCCGACGGATTCGGAAAAACCGCTGCATTTAAAAAAAAAAAATGTGTTGCGGAGCTTGCACTTACCTTCACTCAGCCCGAGCCGGTGAACTCCAGCGCGTTCCGATGCTTTTCAGCGCAGCAGCGTCACCTGGTGGACGGCGGAGGAACTACCTTAATGAATCCCGGCCGGACCCGAATCCAGCGCAGAGAACGCACTGCTGGATCGCGAATGGACCGGGTAAGTAAATCTGCCCCTTTGTCTATCACCAATGAAATGAACCTAAGATAAAAATTACAGACTTCACCGTTACTTGCAAGATTGTCAGTGTATGAAATTCCTATTGCCCCCGCACTGTCCTGTATTAGCATGTGCTATATTTACTGGAGTATTTTAGTGACATCAAAAAGAGTTTAACTTGGATCAGCTGATGATTTGTTAAGACTTGTACTTACGTTGACATTTGCTCTTGGAACTGAACGGAAGCATTTATCATTTGTTCCACTGTGGAGAACAAAAACATTGTTGAAAATAAAAATGATATATTACTTTTGTTTTCTGGTCCTAAACTAGTAGCAATAGGTCATTAAAGGTTGATTGATGGGAGGCAACACCCAGCGTTCAGCTAAGAGCATCAATTGTGGAAATTAGCTGACTTTAAGGAGAGTCTACCATCAAAATCAACTAAGATAATGGCAATTACTCATAGATCCGGGCACCGTGAGTGTGGTAATCTTCTTATACAGGCGGTCCCCTACTTAAGAACACCCGACTTACAGACGACCCCTAGTTACAAACGGACCTCTGGTAATTGGTAATTTATTGTTAATACTGGTACTTAACCCAACATTTTTAAAATCCAATTGTCACAGAGACCAAAAAAAATTTGGCTGCGGTTACTATTATAAAGTACTGTATATTTTTATATAGTCCAGTGCGCCTTATATATAAACCATACTTACAGACAACAGCTACCTTGAACTGTGCACAGGTCTGCCACCTGCTGGTCATTCATCCATATATTCAGGTGCGCCTTATACTCCAGTGCGCCTTATATATGAACCTAGACGTTTTAGCAGGCATTTATTGATGGTGCGCCTTATACTCCGGTGCGCCTTATAGTCCGAAAAATACTGTATACAGTTCCGATTTACATACAAATTCAACTTAAGAACAAAGGTAAAGAACATATCTTGTATGTAACCCGGGGACTGCTTGTATTTGTTATTCATGGCTTCCTTGCTTCTAAAATCAACTTTTAAAATGATGGTAATGAGCCACAAAGGCTCTGGAGGGCATTACTAGCGCCCCTCTATGCTGTTACTTTACAGGATATTTCACTGCTCAGGAACAACTGTGTGAAATTACATCAGGCAGAGGGAGGGGGAAGAGCTGAGGGACGGGGGAGGGTGAGACATGCTCCTGCATAGTGTAACCACAGGTTAGAGCTGGAAAGAGACAGTTCCATCTGTATTGCAATTCAGACCACCCAAAGACACAACCCCAATGATCAACTACTAATAAAGTGACCTATGGGAAGGTCATCCATTCATATGAGGCTAATCCTTGTGTGGATCCACAGCGCATCAAACTACACAATCGAGTTCCAGACTCAACTTTGTGACGCAGAACACGTGCTATTTCGTATCATACTCACAAGTCGCATTTTTTTCAAATTCCACAAAGCTGTCTGTCATGTCTCCAAAGACGAGCATCATGAGCGGCAGCCCGGCGCCGTGAGCCATCGATGCAATTGTGCCAACCACCATTAGGATTTTATCTACTCCTCCAGAATATCGGAACTAGAAAAAGAAGATGTATTACACTTCAAAATATACATCTGCTAATGTCATGCAACAGAGGAGACCAAAAAAACCTTCATCTCCAGATCAATTAAGTTACTATTTAACAAAATTTAAAGGGGTTCTCTACAATTTTAAAGGGACCCTGTCACCAGATTTTACCCTGCTAAACATAACAGGTAGGGCATGAAATGTCCTTTTTAGAATTCCCTTTTATGTGAAATTCCCCTAATTTATCAATCAAAAAATCTCCTCCAAAGTCATAGAGAAGAGTCATATTTGCCTGAGACGAACAGCTGCTCCATCCATTCTTTATGGGAACACCAGTCTTATGATTGGTGGGGGTCCAAGTGAATGGACCCCCAGTGTTTATCAGCTTATTTTGTGGATAGGGTAGAAGTTGCAATTATATTTGTATGAGATTCTCTGGGTGTTATCATCAAAAAATTATGAAATTCCTATATAGTAGTATAGTTTTTATGGTAGTTATATGTTGTTATATTTAGAGAGCCATATATCTTTTAATGTATACACAAATGAATAAATAAAAGTCATCAGTAGCCCAACTTTGCATCAGTGAAAATGTCATCTTATGCCACAAAACACAAGCACCCATATTGCTCATTTTATTCCTCAAAACATAAGCTCCCACATAGCTCATAAAAAAGTCATCTGTAGCCCAAAATTGCATCAATAAAAATGTCATCTTATCCCACAAAATATAAGCCCCCTCACAGCTTATATTATCCCACAAAACTTAAGCCCCCACACAGCTCATATAACAGTCATCTGTAGCCTGAAATTGCATCAACGTGTCATTGTAACATCTGAGTCTGTGGAATGCGGCTGAGGTTGCGCTGATTTCGTCTATGTTTTATTTTGACGTTCCTAGTGTGAACTATGGTTTATGTTTGGCGACTGTGTTGGGATTAAAATTTTGGCCAAACTTTTGGAATGGACAGGTTCCATTATCTCTTTATTATATCTTTATTTATAATATCTCCTTATCTCTCAAGGACTCCCTTGATTTAGTTAAAATAATGCCTGCTGCATATAAAGAACTTTGATTTCCTACCTGGTAAACAGGCAGGATACCTAGCGAGTCAAAGTGGGTGTGCGGGCGAGTCACCATGGTCTTCCGCTTCTCTTCAGTCTTCAGTCACACCTCCCCTCCTACGTCATCTGGCAACCTTGCCGAATTCTGGCACTTGCGCAGTAGCCTCCGTCGGCTGCGCCTGCGCAGTGAGCCTTGCAGCGGGTCAGCATCCTCCGGCCACTTCCTGTTTAGCAGGAGGCCGCGCATGTGCAGTGAGCAGCCGGACTGGATTCTGTCCTCTCAGAATCCAGTCGTCTTATCCCACAAAACATAAGCCCCCTACACAGTTCAAGTTCCCCCTTGTAGGGGCTTATGTTTTATGGGATAACATTTCATTGATGTTATTTTGGGCTACAGATTATTTGGAGGTAAAAAAAATTGCAGGTTTGTTTGTAATGCAGGTTATCCAGACCTGAAACCTGCAGACCTGATTGAGGAAATGGTAGGAACCATGGATCAGCATGTGGCCAATATAGAGGCTGAACCATTAGAGCTAAAAGAACATTTTTGGTAATTAAACTAAATGGAACAGACACATAAGACCGACACTTCCTGGCAAGAGACCTGGACTAAGTGCTCTAATGGCAAGCAAACAATAACCTCAGATGAACCTCAGCTACTTTTCATTGGTCTTTTGCTCTATTTTTCAAATTCTGCTATTGTAATAGTCTCACTGAAAGTAAACAAATAAAAAGTGGAAAGAGGGTGCGTGTACCAATGCAGCAGGGGGGGGGGGGACACACACACTGTCATTGGGCATTTAAATCTGTAGATTTCTTATTAATTATTCATTTTATAAATGAATAAAGTAGTTGATAATAGTAAACTCTGTAATATCTGATTCTTTCTCTTACAGTGAGCAGACAGACAGATTCAGACAGATAAGGAGGCTAATTATTAACTCTTTCCACACCTAGAGGAGTTCTTCCTGAAAGATTTAGTTCACTGAAAATATTAGACTACTCAGTGACTGTCTGTGAGGAGTTTATGGAAACCTACCACCACGGATCTACCTCTATTGGACGTGAGGATAGCCCTTTTAAGGGATAATCCTCACATCTCCGCAATAGTTTTATAACTTTTATTTCCCTAATATGCTAATTTTCTAAAAAAAAAAAGGCTACTGGGGCGTGGAGTAGCCGGAGCTGAGGCCTCTTTGATCCTCCTACCAGATATCTTTGGCTGCTGGTCACTGCTCCAAAGCCAGAGATACTGTGCATGCGCAGAACTCCGGCTTCGCCGACAAGGGCACGCAGTTCCTCATAGCTACTCGCCGAAGATATCTGGTAGGAGGGTCAAAGAGGTTACTGGGTGCCCCAGTAGCCTCTTTAGAAAATTAGCATATTAGGGGAATAAATGTTATAAAAAGATTGCGGGGACGTGAGGATTAGCCCTTAAAAGGGCTATCCTCAAGTCCAATAGGTGCACCTTTTACCCGATCTACCTTGATAGGTAGATCCGTGGTGGTAGGTTTCCTTTAAGATATTAGACACTTTATCAGCTTCTCCTTATCTCTCAGCTGTGGATACAGGACGGAAAGCTGATTTACACAAACTACTTGGGGAAAAAACATATTCTTATAATGAAGTATATAACAAAGTATACTATTATCATCTGCATTGATTATATATCGTTAAGATAGTGGAGAACCACAAATAATAATTTGCACAAATTATTTTCTCCACTATGCTGACCATGTAGGTTTGCTGCATCTGTATATCAGTACAGATCTCTGTGGTATAAAAAAGAGGCTGTAATCCGGTGCAAACGGTGCTAAAAATCTGGTGGAATAGTGAGGTCTATACAATGTACATTTTACAGATCATTTTTCATTTTAATCAACATCTGTTTTTTTTTAATAGTTTATAAAGCCGCTGTTTCTTACCATTGTGAACGGGCTGACCATCTTGGGTTTTTCCTCTTTTTTCTTGTCCTTTGACTTGGAGAAGAAGCCTTTTTTCTTGCTGCAATGGAAAACCACATAATCCAGTCAGATCCCATATTACATAATGTGCTGCAATATTGCTGGAAAAATCTTTGTTCTTAGTAAGTATGTATAACCCATTGCAGAATAGCATACTGATCAAACACCTGGGTCCCCAGAACACATCTTCTTAAAGGGAATGTGTCCCCAGCTACCCCTCTGAACTAGCTGCCCACTTTTAGTGGCTGCAGGGGGAGCGTTACTTTAGATGCCCCGATCTGCTGTTCTATAGCACCTAGAAACTTGATGCATGTGTCATATTACAGATCTCGTCTTTCAAATGGCATGAGGATTGTGGTTCTGTGAGCTACAGGACCAACATATAGGTAAGATATATGGATCTGAAGTGATCCTTCCCTTCAGCTTCTCTACAGTTCATTTGTATACGACATTGGATTTTATCTCTATACGTAAATTGGCAAGATTTCACATAAAAGATGGAACTGTAGAAAGGATATTTCAAACCCTTCATGAGGAGCTGGTTGGTGCTGTGTTGTAAAAGTTAGTGATCAAGACGCTTTATGATGATAGTTGCTAGACTTGGAAATATGATAAAGATTGTCTTGTTTAGAGTTTTCAGGTTTTTGAAAGGGCTCTAAATATTGATTTTTATTATATCTAGACTAAGACTATTTCTCACATTCCAGATGCTAAAAATCATACAATGAAAAATTGTTCTTTGATGAAAAGATGTTAAATTACAATAAACTTGCAATTTAGTCCATTCCCCTATAAAAATGGCTGCACCATTTTACGAGCTATTATACCTCTTGTGTCACCCCCTCATCCTCATAGACTGTAAGCTCTTGTGTCACCCCCTCATCCTCATAGACTGTAAGCTCTTGTGTAACCCCCTCATCCTCATAGACTGTAAGATCTTGTGTCACCCCCTCATCCCCATAGACTGTAAGCTCTTCTGTCACCCCCTTCATCCTCATAGACTGTAAGCTCTTGTGTCCCCTCCTCATCCTCATAGACTGTAAGCTCTTGTGTCACCCCCTCATCCTCATAGACTGTAAGCTCTTGTGTCACCCCCTCATCCTCATAGACTGTAAGCTCTTCAGTCACCCCCTTCATCCTCATAGACTGTAAGCTCTTGTGTCACCCCCTCATCCTCATAGACTGTAAGCTCTTGTGTCACCCCCTCATCCTCATAGACTGTAAGCTCTTCAGTCACCCCCTTCATCCTCATAGACTGTAAGCTCTTGTGTCCCCTCCTCATCCTCATAGACTGTAAGCTCTTGTGTCACCCCCTCATCCTCATAGACTGTAAGCTCTTGTGTCACCCCCTCATCCTCATAGACTGTAAGCTCTTGTGTCACCGCCTTCATCCTCATAGACTGTAAGCTCTTGTGTCACCCCTCATCCTCATAGACTGTAAGCTCTTGTGTCACCCCCTCATCCTCATAGACTGTAAGCTCTTGTGTCATCCCCTCATCCTCACAGACTGTAAGCTCTTGCATCACTTCCACATCCTCATAGACTGTAAGCTCTTGTGTCACCCCCTCATCCTCATAGACTGTAAGCTCTTGTGTCACCCCCTTCATCCTCATAGACTGTAAGCTCTTGTGTCACTTCCACATAGACTGTAGGGCTCTTGTGTCACCCTCTCATCCTCATAGACTGTAAGCTCTTGTGTCACCCTCTCATCCTCATAGACTGTAAGCTCTTGTGTCCCCCCTCATCCTCATAGACTGTAAGCTCTTGTGTCCCCACTCATCCTCATAGACTGTAAGCTCCTGTGTCACACCCTCATCCTCATAGACTGTAAGCTCTTGTGTCACCCCCTCATCCTCATAGACTGTAAGCTCTTGTGTCTCCTCCTCATCCTCACAGACTGTAAGCTCTTGTGTCACCCCCTCATCCTCATAGACTGTAAGCTCTTGTGTCACCCCCTCATCCTCATAGACTGTAAGCTCTTGTGTCACCCCCTCATCCTCATAGACTGTAAGCTCTTGTGTCACCCCCTCATCCTCATAGACTGTAAGCTCTTGTGTCACCCCCTCATCCTCATAGACTGTAAGCTCTTGTGTCACCCCCTCATCCTCATAGACTGTAAGCTCTTGTGTCATCCCCTCATCCTCATAGACTGTAAGCTCTTGTGTCTCCTCCTCATCCTCATAGACTGTAAGCTCTTGTGTCACCTCCTCATCCTCACAGACTGTAATCTCTTGTGTCACCCCTTCTTCCTCCTAGACTGTAAGCTCTTCTGTCACCCCCTCATCCTCATAGACTGTAAGCTCTTCTGTCACCCCCTCATCCTCATAGACTGTAAGCTCTTGTGTCACCCCTTCATCCTCATAGACTGTAAGCTCTTGTGTCACCCCTCATCCTCATAGACTGTAAGCTCTTGTGTCACCCCTCATCCTCATAGACTGTAAGCTCTTGTGTCACCCCCTCATCCTCATAGACTGTAAGCTATTGTGTCACCCCCTCATCCTCATAGACTGTAAGCTCTTGTGTCACCCCCTCATCCTCATAGACTGTAAGCTGTTATGTCCCCCCTCATCCTCATAGACTGTAAGCTGTTGTGTCATCCCCTCATCCTCATAGACTGTAAGCTCTTGTGTCACCCCTCATCCTCATAGACTGTAAGCTCTTGTGTCTCCCCCTCATCCTCATTGACTGTAAGCTCTTGTGTCACCCCTCATCCTCATACACTGTAAGCTCTTGTGTCACCTCCTTATCCTCATAGACTGTAAGCTCTTGTGTCACCCCTCATCCTCATAGACTGTAAGCTCTTGTGTCACCCCCTCATCCTCATAGACTGTAAGCTCTTGTGTCACCCCTAATCCTCATAGACTGTAAGCTCTTGTGTCACCCCTCATCCTCATACACTGTAAGCTCTTGTGTCACCTCCTTATCCTCATAGACTGTAAGCTCTTGTGTCACCCCCTCATCCTCATAGACTGTAAGCTCTTGTGTCACCCCTCATCCTCATACACTGTAAGCTCTTGTGTCACCCCCTCATCCTCATAGACTGTAAGCTCTTGTGTCACCCCTCATCCTCATAGACTGTAAGCTCTTGTGTCACCCCCTCATCCTCATAGACTGTAAGCTCTTGTGTCACCCCTCATCCTCATACACTGTAAGCTCTTGTGTCACCCCCTCATCCTCATAGACTGTAAGCTCTTGTGTCACCCCCTAATCCTCATAGACTGTACGCTCTTGTGTCACCCCTCATCCTCATAAACTGTAAGCTCTTGTGTCACCCCTCATCCTCATACACTGTAAGCTCTTGTGTCACCCCCTCATCCTCATAGACTGTAAGCTCTTGTGTCACCCCCTAATCCTCATAGACTGTACGCTCTTGTGTCACCCCTCATCCTCATAAACTGTAAGCTCTTGTGTCACCCCCTCATCCTTATAGACTGTAAGCTCTTGTGTCACCCCTCATCCTCATACACTGTAAGCTCTTGTGTCACCCCTCATCCTCATAGACTGGAAGCTCTTGTGTCTCCTCCTCATCCTCATAGACTGTAAGCTCTTGTATCACCCCCTCATCCTCATAGACTGTAAGCTCTTGTGTCACCCCTCATCCTCATAGACTGTACGCTCTTGTGTCACCCCTCATCCTCATAGACTGTAAGCTCTTGTGTCACCCCTCATCCTCATACACTGTAAGCTCTTGTGTCACCTCCTTATCCTCATAGACTGTAAGCTCTTGTGTCACCCCCTCATCCTCATAGACTGTAAGCTCTTGTGTCACCCCTCATCCTCATACACTGTAAGCTCTTGTGTCACCCCCTCATCCTCATAGACTGTAAGCTCTTGTGTCACCCCTCATCCTCATAGACTGTAAGCTCTTGTGTCACCCCCTCATCCTCATAGACTGTAAGCTCTTGTGTCACCCCTCATCCTCATACACTGTAAGCTCTTGTGTCACCCCCTCATCCTCATAGACTGTAAGCTCTTGTGTCACCCCCTAATCCTCATAGACTGTACGCTCTTGTGTCACCCCTCATCCTCATAAACTGTAAGCTCTTGTGTCACCCCTCATCCTCATACACTGTAAGCTCTTGTGTCACCCCTCATCCTCATACACTGTAAGCTCTTGTGTCACCCCTCATCCTCATAGACTGGAAGCTCTTGTGTCTCCTCCTCATCCTCATAGACTGTAAGCTCTTGTATCACCCCCTCATCCTCATAGACTGTAAGCTCTTGTGTCACCCCTCATCCTCATAGACTGTACGCTCTTGTGTCACCCCTCATCCTCATAGACTGTAAGCTCTTGTGTCACCCCTCATCCTCATACACTGTAAGCTCTTGTGTCTCCTCCTCATCCTCATAGACTGTACGCTCTTGTGTCACCCCTCATCCTCATAGACTGTAAGCTCTTGTGTCACCTCCTCATCCTCATAGACTGTAAGCTCTTGTGTCAACCCCTCATCCTCATAGACTGTAAGCTCTTGTGTCACCCCTCATCCTCATACACTGTAAGCTCTTGTGTCACCCCTCATCCTCATACACTGTAAGCTCTTGTGTCACCCCCTCATTCCTATTGTTTTATGTGACTGTCCCATACTCTGTAACGTCTTGTTTTATTTGTATTTGTTCCCCAGAATGTGTAAACACTACAGCATATGATGGAGCTATATAAATAAAGATTATTATTATTAAACAAATATTTCTTTAAACACTATTGAGAAATAGAATTAGAAGCATATATTGATTTAGAATGTTTAGAACTTGTATCTATTTTATTTTTTTTATATACCTTTTGTTTGAAAACATCACAACTGTGTGAAGTCTGAGGTTTCCCAGCTCGTCAATCGGACCCCCTGCGATTCAGGATAAAGGTTTTATAACTGATAAAAATCTCCATCTGTGGGTGACCAGGAAACCTCATGCGGCAGAGAAAATGTTTCTACTTTCATCTGAGAGTCTTTAAAGATGTTGTTTCCCTTTCCACAACATCTATTACAATGGTAGAAAGTATTTTTGATCTGAGGACTACTAACGAAATGTCCTTTTTTTAGAATATCCTCTTTTATGTGAAATCCCACACATTTACCTCCAGAGGCATGTGAAAAAGAGCAGAGAAGAGTCACATTTTTCCTGAGAAGAGTAAGGTTTAGTGGTTGCAGATAGACGCCCCTATCTTTAGGTCTGTGGCACCTAGAAATATGCTGTAGGTGTCATATTAAAGATAAGAATCTCATCTTTCAGATTTCTTGTGGTTCAGTGAAATACAGAATTGGAGATGCGGACGGTTAAAGCAGGAACTGGATCTTTATCTGCAGCTCGTATTTCCAATTCTGTAGCTCACATGTTTATAGGTACAATACAACCGGAATAGATGAGTATGAAGTGAAAAACCACCTGCCGTGTCCAAACTCGACACATCCATTCTCCATCCATGCACATTTTCTTTGGAGGATATTTTATTATAGGTAAATGGGTGAAATTTCACATAAAAGAGAGAATTCTAGAAAGGAAATTTCACACCCAAACTAAGGGGGGGGGGGTAGTTTAACCCCTTAAAGGGGTTTTCCCACGGACAAAAGTTAGGCCCTATCCTATCCGCTCGGCGATCTCCGTCAGCTCCATAGAGATTAATGGAGCAGAACGGTCATGTGCGGCCACCTGCTCCATTAGTCTGACAATACGTGGGACCCCACCGGACCCCTAGTTTTCGTGATCTGTGGGGGTCTCATCACTGAGACGCCCCACTGATCAGCAAATTAGGCCCTATCCCGTGGGAAAACCCCTTTAACGACCTTTGACTTAAAAAAATGGCCTAAATAGGATATAATGTATAATAGTATATCATGAGGCCATTAAAGGACAATTACCACCAGGATGAAGGCTTGTAAACCAAGCACACTCACATACTGCTGTGTGCCTCCTACAGCAGGATCTCATCTTTGTTTAGCTTCTTATGTCCTTTTTAAAGGCTTTAAAAAATATGCAAATGAACCTGTGGGGCTCCAGGCTCCCTAAGGTGTTAATGGTGCCTGGAGCCCCTCAGACTCATTTGCATAGTTTTAAAGGCCTTTTTTTGGTAAAAACCAGGGCATAAGAAGCTAAAAGAAGAGTTGATCCTGCTAAAGGCGGCACACACCAGTATGTCAGTGGGATTGGTTTACAATCCTTCATCCTGGTGGTAGATTTCCTTTAAGGGAGTATGAAGAAGGCTATGGATAAGCAATTGCTTCCTCATGGGTGCATATTTGCATGCACTGATCTCTGCACCGTTGACTGTGACTCTGTGACTGTGTATGTGTGTTTGTATATGCCTATGTGTATGTATGCATATGGTAGTATATGTGTATGTGATGCTGGGTGCGCTGGCTATTCAAGGCTATTCAAGATTTCGATTCCGATAAATGTGATGTGAATAGGCAGCGGAGCCATCAGTTAATTACTTGTATCACAGTCATAAATATTGAAGATAAAGTTTTTCTATTGAAATTGAATACTATAATGTTATTTTTAGTAGAAGAAACCATTTGGCATTCAGGAAAAACAATAGAAAACCGCAGTGAATGTTGTTTAATGCAATAAAAAATGTGTGCTGCCACAATGTCTGGAAACGTTATATCTGTGATAGTGACACACAAACATAGAGGCGCTGGACAAAAACAGCTGTCATTGGGATAACATAAGGTCATGGTGAAATGTTGGAAAGTGATTTTCAAATAAAATTAAAAAAAATGAAAATTGAGTCCTAAAAAAACTAAAGATTTTTGTTTATGTGGTTCCAAATGGCTAATCTGTACATGGACCGCTTGTCGGACCCACACCAAACAACTATTGACATATCCTGAGGATCTCTTAACAATAGAAATTCCTGGAAACCTCATTAAATTTGACCAGTATCCAAGAACAAAATTTGGAATGATTTGACGCCAAGAGGGCGTAGATTTTTTTATTTTTTTTATGCGGCCTGTCTGTCAGTGGAGTATGAGCCCGTGACTATAGAAAACTTGCACACTTAGGCAGTGATAGGACCGGCTCTGAGATTATTATCTCTAACAATAAGGTCATACACAGGGACATGGAAACAACAGCTGTGTATTTGAGCCCATTGAAGATACCCCAAACATCTCTCATCCCCATACAGTTTTTTATTATTTTCTAAAATGTAACCCATCTGTTTCAAAACTTTATTAAATTTTTATGCCAATCACATTAAGAGGGTATTACATTGGAGGTGGGAGTAGCCTCTGTGAGCTCCGGGGCCATGCCCTAAGTAGCCTCTGCAGAGCCACCCCCTTGTGTGTCGATGGCGCCTGTGAATGTAAGTCTTATTGGCACATACCCTGTGCAGATAGCACGTATATACACATCAAGACAATTTGGGTCATTTACTGAGGGCCCGAATTGCGTTTCTCCGTCGGGTTACCCAAATTTTTCCGTTTTGCGGCGCCGGCATGCACGAGACGAAAATAGGGGGCGTGGCCGTAAGAAAACCCGACGGATTCGGAAAAACCGTCCTATTCAAAAAAAAAAAAGTGTTGCACGACACGCACTTACCTGCACCCACGATAGCTTGGTGAACTGCAGTGCACGCCGACGGACTTCAGCACAGCAGCGACACCTAGTGGACATCGGGCGCACTACCTTAGTGAATCGATGGAAGACCCGAATCCGCGCCGCTGGATCGCGACAGGACCGGGTAAGTAAATCTGCCCCAGTGTCCCACTTCAAACAGCTATATGTCCTGAACTGTGGCACCTAGAAACACAACCCTGGTGTCCTCTTAAAGAGGAAAATCTAATCTTTAATATCACATCAGAACCACTGTTAAAGTTGCAGAAGAGAATGTGATTTTTATATACAGCTCTGAATTCCAGACCGGACCAGATATACTTAATAGGACACCCGAATTGTGTTTCTAGGTGCCACGGTGGAGGAGATATGACTATTTGAAGTGAGCCCCCCTCCAGTCTGTCAGCTGAAGACTGAAAGCAGATGGAGCTACAAAAATTACATGCACCCTCTGAACCTGGGAAAGTTTGATGGATGGCTACTGTATAGATTAATAACATATTTTGGTAAAGGTTTATACAATTTTAGTGCTTATTAAAAAAAAAACTTTTAAATGAAAAAAAAATATTATTTTTCACATGTTTAGCTATTTTCCTGCTAATACTATCGTATTTTGTCGCATCGGCGTGGGCTTTCACGTGACACAAATCGGGGGGGCGGGCCGACAGACGATCCGACAGATTTGGACAATACACGGGATTTAACATCTCAAATTGTGTTGCAAGCCATGCACTCACATACACCAGGAAGAACAAGGGGAACTCCGGCGGACCTGAGCGGGGAAGCGACACATGCAGGATATAGGGCGCACGATCCTGGTGAATCGTGCCGGACTTCATCCTCGTCGGACAACGCACAGCGGGATCACGACAGGACCCGGTAAGTAAATGTGCCCCATAGAAGCTAAGAGGCTATCACATGTTCCGCAAACACCTTCCTGTGCAAGAGGACAAAGACAGTGGCTTCGTATATAAAGTCTGGACAGGTGAATATCACATTTTCCATAACAAAAATAAACTTGGAATCTAAATATAGGAAAGCAAAACGCGACCATTGCCTGGGCCTCTTATCACCTTAGGCGTTCCACTACCACTCATTACAGTCCTCCCCATATGCTTATACCTGCAATTTGTACCAATATTGGGTCTCTTGCAAAGTTACATAGAAATTGGGTAAATTGAGGACAGTTGGCAAGTATTCTTTCCCTAATATTTATTACTGAGTCTCAATCTCCTGCTGGGCGCATTGTCTGAGTATGAATATTTATTGGCAGGCAGGCGCTATATATAGCTGCCTCCATTTATCTTATGAAATGGACACGATAACATCTAATATATTAGACCTTGTTTAACCTAAAAGCAGACGGCACAGAACCGTGGTGGTTCCCTGATGTCATCGGAGGAATAAATTATCCTCACACAATGTAGATCTGTGCAACATCAAGCTTTTGGATAATAGGGCTGGAAGAGGATCAGACAGACTCTTAATAAAAAAATTTTTCCCAGATCTCTTGCTATAAAACTATATTTCCTACACTCCATGACAAGTCAAGATGGCATCTAAAGTGCTACTAGTCTATAAGATGATTATAATATACCGTATATACCTGAGTATAAGCCGAGGCACCTAATTTTGCCACAAAAAACTGGGAAAACTTATGGACTCGAGTATAAGCCTAGGATGGGAAAGGCAGCAACTAATAAAATGTCCAGCAAACTTAGTACTCACGTCTGGTGCTCACCCACAAGGAGAAGAGGACGTTGGAGGTGAGCACTAAGTTATTATTTATATATATATATACATATATTCGGGTATAATATTATTGGGGCTTTTTCAGCACAAAAATACTTATACTTCAGTATATGGTAAGTATTTTATATCTATTTTAGAGTCTATTATATACTTTTTGTAAATCTTTAACAGTTCTTTGGTGGACGTGGGTTTTTTTTGTTGCTGAGCCATGTGCGCCATATTTATTATATGTCGTGTACAATGTTTATAGCAGCTCTGATGCTATAGACTGCCGTAAACATCTCCTGTATACTGTTTACAGAGGAAGGTTCATTGTCTAGTAAATAGTCAATTCGGAAAAGAACCTTCCCCCCCCTTGCCTCCTGATACATGACACTTTAGGATCCGTTCACATGTTAGGGCACATGTACTTACTCATCATGCCGCGTTCCCTGAAAGTGCATTGTCCGTGTATAATGCACAAAGAACGTGTTCAAAACGCAATGGGGCTGATTTATCAAGTAGTCTGAAAGTCAGAATATTTCCAGTTGCCCATGGCAACCAATCACAGCTCAGCTTTCATTTCACCAGTGCTCATGAATATTTTAAAGGGGAGCTGTGATTGGTTGCCATAGGCCAGTGGTGGCGAACCTATGGCACGGGTGCCAGAGGTGGCACTCGGAGCCATTTATGTGGGCACTCAGACCATCACCCCAGGACAGAGTTCACCAAATAGGACCAAATCCACCAAATCTTTCTGCAGTCCCAGGCAACTTAAGAGATGCTGCGCTCAGGGCTATTTTAAAGCGACACTTCATAGGCCTTTTTGAACTGCGGAAAAAGTGAGAAGGTGTGGACAGCGCTGCATTATCTGTGGAGGTCATCTTGCTGGACCCACCATTCTTCCTATACAGAGAGACCCTGGAGAGAAGCTACAATGAGAGTCTGAATTTGCCCTCCTTCTTTCAACTGTATTGGTGGCCTCAAGCGGCTGATACGATTGCATGATGTGGAAGAACAGGTATCAATAAGTAACTGCTTAAAATACCATGTTGGCACTTTACGGTAAATAATTGAATTTTGGTTGTAGTTTGGGCACTCGGTCTCCAAAAGGTTCGCCATCACTGCCATAGGCAATTGGAAATATTCTGACTTTCAGACTGCTTGATAAATCTGCCCCAATGTGTGGCATCACCCTTAGGGTGAAGACACACGTGGCGTTTTTAAGCCGTTTTTGGGCCGTTTTTAGTTAGTGCGTTTTCACATCGTTTTTGTCCGGTTTTCAGAATTTGCGCAATTAAAAACGGACAAAAACGCTTGCGTTTTTTAGCGCATGCGTTTTTTAGCGCATGCGTTTTTTACGATCTGAAAACGCACTTACCAAAAACGGACCAAAAACGGCCTAAAAATGCCACGTGTGTCTTCACCCTTAGGCCGGCGACACATGTGGCGTTTTGAACACGTTTTTTGCCCGTTTTTAAACAATCCGTTAAAAAAACACATGCTTTTTTGAAAATGCTTGCGTATTAGGTAAAACCGGTAATTGGTAAAACCGGTCAAAAAACGCATGCATTTTTTAACGGACTGCTTAAAAAAACGGGCCAAAAACACATTCAAAACGCCACATGTTTTGGTCCGTTTTTAAGCATGCATTTTCAGTCCGTTTAAGTGAGTTTTTGACCGTTTACCATGCGTTTGGCTACTTACAACCTGTTTATCTATTAAGATAATTGGGAAAGACTGACAAAGACGCTAAAAACGGCAGGTGTGGCATCACCCTGAGGGTGAAGACACACGTGGCGTTTTTAGGCCGTTTTTGGGCCGTTTTTGTTAGTGCGTTCTCAGATCGTAAAAAACGCATGCGTATAAAAACGCATCCATTTTTTAAAAACGTGTCCGTTTTTTGAAAACGCATGCGTTTTTGTCCATTTTTAATTGCGCACATTCGGAAAAACTGACAAAACCGCATGCGTTTAAAAAAAACGGATGAGTTTTTTAACGTATGCGTTTTTTACGATCTGAAACCGCCCAACTAAAAACGGCCCAAAAACGGCCTAAAAACGCCACCTGTGTCTTCACCCTAAGGCTGCATTTACACGTTAAATATATACGGCCGATGTATATACGGCCAATATACGTTCCCCATAGACGGCTATGGGCGCGCGGCACCCTACGGGAGCAGTACGGTGCCTCACAAGTGCGGCACCGAACCGCCCTGTACCCCGTGAAAAAATAGGACATGTCCTATTTTTTCAGGGCATACGGCGCTTGATTTTTAAGACATATTTGCATTAGATGATGTTTACAAGAGTCACCTTTCTGGCGGATTGGGGTCTGTGACATCCACTTGAGTTCCTCCGAGGCCATTAGCTTGGTTTTTTTCCTCGATCCCATTCTGGGTACTTGCCATCTTTAAAAGCTAAAAAAAAAAAAAAAAAAAAAAAAGATTGAGATGGTGTCTTGTTTTTACGAAAACATACATTAATATAGTTAGAAAAGGACGAAAATTTCAAATATATGTTTATATATATTTCTATATGACTTATAATACAGGCAGTCTCCAGTTACGTACAAGATATATACTGTAAAGTACATATATTATAGAGTATATATATTGAGTATATAGTAAATATTTTACATCTATTTTAGAATCTATTATATGTTTTTGTAAATGTTTAGCAGTTGTGTTTTTTTTTGTTGTCGCTGAGCCATGTGCGCCATATTTATTATATGTCGGTGCCACAATTTAGCTTCTTTTCTGCACCTTTTTTTATGTCAATCAATTTAGGTGCAGCTCTTCCGTCCCGACACTTTTCCTGGACTTCTATTTCCCCTGACTCATTTTTTAGCACATAATCAGAAGAAATTTGTATTTTGAAAAATAGTGCAGACGCAACACAAATTTCATCATTGAAATGGGAGATCCGGTGCACAGTTGGACCGTGCGCCACAATTAACATGCAAAGTTTATTAAAGGTGCACCAAAAAAAAGTTTGTGTGCTTTGTCAGAGCAGGACAGAGGGTGCCATAAATCATGAATCTGGCGCCCCCTGCAGTATACGCAGGCAAACTGCACTGCTTTTAGTAAATATGCCCGAATATGTCTTCTACCTCCATGACAAGCTATGATGGCATCTGACGTGCTACTAGTATATAAGGTGATTGTAAAAGTATTTTCCATTCTACAGCATTTTTTTGGAAATTCTAAACTAAAAAAAGAAATCATATACAATAATAACATTGCAAAATACAATACAAGCAGTCCCCGGGTTACATACAAGATCGGTTCTGTAGGTATGTTCTTCAGTTGAATTTGTATGTGAATATGTAAGTGTCGGAACTATATATTTTATAATTGGAACCCCAGACAAATAGAACCAGGATTAACAATAAAATTTAATTGCAGACACTTTTGATAACTTTTATAGCTGTTTATTGTAGCCTGGGGCTAAAGTACAGTAAATTTCCAACATCCAGAGGGCAAAAGAAAAAAAGCCAAAAGAAAAATATTAATAAAAGCTCTAATATAGAAGACACATGGCACTTGCACCACTTTTTTGGTACATTTTATCCAATAATTGGTTCATACTGGTCTTAGTATACAGTCGGTCCCCAACTTACAGACGACCCCTAGTTACAAACGGACCTCTGGATATTGTTAAATTACTGTACTTTATCCTTAGGCTACAATAAACAGCTATAACAGTTATCACAGGTGTCTGTAATGAAGCTTTATTGGTAATTCTGGTTCTTATGACGATCCAACATTTTTAAAATCCACACAGGGCAAAAAAATTCTGTCTGGGGTTACAATGATAAAATACACAGTTCCGACTTACATACAAATTCAACTTAAGAACAAACCTACAGAACCGATCTTGTACATAACCCAGGGACTTGTCTGTATCTTGTTTCAAAGCACCAATCCACAGGTATATGAGCCAAATAAAAAAAAAAAGACATAAATATACCAGGAATCCTGTCCTAGTTATAGGTAGATGTAGCAGAGCTGAATTGTTATTTGGCTTTTTTATTATTTATGTATCTATTATTATTAAGATGAATGTAAAAGCACGGGAAGATATGATACATTCTAAAGTACAACCTCTTATGTTGTTATAATGTTTTCAGCTCTGTGCCCAAAACCTACCGGTAATCCAATGAATTAAACATAGAGTAAACACTATTGGCATAACTCTATTTTGTTACTTACCTTTACAGTGTCTGCAGCTTATGTTGCAAAAGTATTTCCACAAGGGATGTCACACAGTCCTGATGTTACAATGTAGAGGATGACAGAGCAAAAGAGGCAGATCACACAGAGCGAGCTGGAGAATCTGCTAGGTCCCTCCTCTGTGAAGTCAATGATTTGCACGTCTTCTCCTCATTTAGCCTATTCGGACGTCCCCGGCTGCAGATCCTCCTCACCCAGTGACTGGTGGCGTAACTAGGAGAGGCTGGGCCCCATGACAAACTGCTGCATGGTGCCCCCCTTCCCCTGATAAAAATATATACATATACGTACAAACATATGTATAGAATGACACACATTTTTATACGTATATCTCCTTCACGCTCTGCACCGTACAGAGCTACAAAGGATGTATGAAGAGGGCGCATGGGGTGAGCCCTCTTCATAAAGAGGTTTGGTTCGCAGCATATTGCAGCAAACACCCACTGCGAATAACCACGACTGATACTAGCATGGATTTCGTGGGCATCGCCATCTTCGTTGAGTTCGCTGCTCCCCGTGACATCATTGGATGCCATGACAGCCTCGTGTCTGCTCTATGGCATCTGGAGATTCATTACAATGCGCCAGTAATGAACTGTAATGAATCCTATGTAAAAAATACCAAATACTGCAAAAAAACTAAAAATTCAATTCCCCCCCCCCTTTCCTTAGAACTGATATACAACTTAATAAACAGTAAAAATCACAAACATCGCTGGCGGGCCAGCTGGAGTTTGGGCGGGCCAGCTGGAGTTTGGGCGGGCCAGCTGGAGTTTGGGCGGGCCAGCCAGAGTTTGTCTGGGTGGGCTGGCTGGGTTAGTGGGCCAGCCGGAGTTTGCCTGGGTGGGTGGATGGGCATGTGGACCAGCGTTTGCTTGAATTTCGGCCGAAGTGCTGGGCGGGCGCACGAAGTTCGGGAGGGGGGGGGGGGCGAGTTTTCAGAGTTTGGCAAACAGAGGCAAAGACACAGAGGGTGGGGTGCGGAGGTACGCATCAGTGAACTAAGACCCGGCCGTGTGTTCCCACAACGGGCCCAGTCGCGGTCACACCCTCTGCGACCGCGATGATAACTTATTATGTACTGAGGATAAGAGCTGTCATCCAGCACCCCTCCCATAGTCATATATATGTCTCCTCCCAACCTGCTCTGTGGGCATAGGTGATGGTTATAAAGTAGATCTATAACTGTATTTCTCGGATGTGCAGACTCCTTGCCTATATAATTTATATGACACAGAGAATTCTGTTTTTTTTTTAGTATTTATGTATTTGCTGTAATATACTGTCGATTGAAATTACAATAAAGATTCTGATTTATTTATCGATTGAGGCATATTTGTGCTCTTCTATGGAAGTTTGATAGGGGTTATTTTGATGTTTCTGGGACCTTCCTACTCTTTTGAGCGGAGATATTTGACTAGATAGTGATTTATTCCTGCAGTTAAAGATTTTTCGGTTGTTATAATTGTGTTGTCTCTGTATACTGCATACTTCGATGCTACTTTTTTTTGGTGCACCTTTAACATGTGGCGTGCAAAACAATTCTGTCGGACTTTGCATGTTAAATCTGACGCAAGGTCGAACTGAGCACCGGAGCGCCCCCTTCAGTGCAGAAATTTGTGATGCATGAAGAACAGTGCAGCCGTCAGAAAAGTGGCCTACCTGGGCCTAGCCTTAGGCTTAGCGCTCGGCAGTGGTCACGGTGTCTGGTATCAGGAGCGGAGGCCTCGTCCACAGCCGGGCAGGTCTCCAGCAGGTGATGTATTCCACACGTGCGGAATAAACACTAAGTTTTTTGCTATTTATCTGAGCCTTTATAGTGCGGCTTATTTTTTCTTTTTTATAGATAGATAAGAGAGAGATAGGAAATGATAGGGATAAATGATATGAGTAGATAAAGTAGGGACAGAGAGATAGGGATGTGCAACATCCCCCACCGGGGCCTAGCCTTAAAGGTGAGGCCTGGAGACAGCCGGGGCCCGCCGTACCGGAGTGGCTGGCGGTTGCGGCCTAAGCACGCTATTGTCACGGTGCTTGGTACGGGGGAACCGGAGGGCTGTCCTACAGCCTGGCAGGTCTCCAGCAGGGTGGTGTTGGCAAGAAATGATGAGGGAGCGGCTGCTATAGCGGATCTCCCTGGGGCAACCCCTTAATGTCCCGAGTGTGAGTCTCTGGGTGATGGACAGGGTGCCGGTGATGAAGGCAGCCGTATTAGCAGGGACCAGACGGAGGCAGAAGTTGAAGCAAACAACTTACAGTTTATTGCAACCGGCAGGAACTGCAGAAAACGTGCCTTTAACAGGTAGGTAGGGTGCCGAGATGTGAGTTGGAGGGAGCCTCAGGAGATAGTTCGCCAGCCTGGATGTAGAGGGCAGGCTGGGTGGCAGCTGTGTCCTTATAGGAAGCTTCAGCTTGTCCTGTAGAGCTTCAGGTATCACCCTTGAAGGTAGGAATGATACCCCTTTCCTCACTACACTACTCTAGTCTAATAGCTCCACTCTTCAGAGGCAGGGGCTAGGCTCTTCCTGCTCTGGTATGGGCTAGACAGAGATTTACTCACTCACTCACTACAGAGACTGAGAGACTTCTCTCAGTCTAACTCTCTAAGAGTGCTCCAGAACATTCTGGGCCAGAGGTTTTATTACCTTCCCTTGGTCAGGTGGTGGCTGCTCCTCCAATCACATCTCAGCTACAGAGCACAGGATGTAACACATATCATTGGTTGACATAATTACATCATACATTAACATCTGCCTTGCCAGGCAGGATTAACCACTGCAATTTCCCCTTGATCCTATGAGGACCATGTAGTGTAAGGTGGTGTTACCTACAGGTGGGACGTATTCGCAAGCACTACCTCGCCATTGCATCGGCGAGGGTGTTGCATACCCCGGGGGCAATTGAAAGAGCCGCCCTCGGCTCGACTACAGATGTTTTGGGGCACAGAGGGGGCTAAGGGCACTTCTGGGAAGTGCAGGCTATGTGAGGTGTAGGGACAAACCGCCCATGGTCCTGGAAACAGGCACCTGGGTTGGTGTCGGACTAAGACAAAAAAATATGTAAGAGCTGTATGACAGTTGGTCGCTGACGCCATTAAACCGAACTGTACAGTAGGAAAGGTGTGGTGTCATGTCCTGTAATCCACTCCTTGCACCAAGGCCTGTATATTTGTTTAAACAACGCTTCTTCCCTGGCGGCAATTATATAAGGTGTCTATCTGCATTGCGTTAGCATATGCGACACGAGTACCTCCTGACTGGCATCCTTACCCATGTATGAGTGGCATCCAGGTGCTAACTGTGTAACACCCCCGGTCCCCTAAAGACCCGCAGTTTACGGACTACCCCCATGTGCAAACCTCAGTTTGAGGGATCAGGTAGCGGTCAGTGTTTTACATAAAAGACGGTCCGACACAGCCACACTACAACCTGAAAAGCCTATGAAAGGGTTAATGCAGACTACTGGCATATATGACAGTGTGCAAACAGGTAAATTCACATTGGCTCAGGAGCCCAATGGGTACACATCTTGAACGTTACAAACGTTACAGAGGTGGATAGACTACTCAGGGTAGCAAGATAGTAAATGTCTCTTTTCCTGCAAAGAAAAGGCATAAAAAAGTGCAAACAGAATGTCCATACCTAAAAAGGAAGGCATTAAGTGCAAAATAATAGTCAATTACATTGCAACTTTTCCTGGAGGTTGGCAAAAGTCTCTCAGAAGGTCTCTACTGACAAAGTCCATCTTCTGGGTACAGCCCTTGATGTGGGGAAAAGTGCAATGAAGAAGCAAAGGGTCTCCTCTATGGGTAGAGGGACAGAGTCCTTTGAAGAAATCTCTCTGCTGTGGCAGAGGAAGGGTGCTATCATAGCACATAATCTCTTGACTGAGATAAATAAGGGTAAGAGTCTCAGGAAAGTCTCTGGCTCTTTGGGGTAAATGGAGAAATATACAATATGTACATAGGGCATAGTACCTGTAGAGGGCGACAGCCCTTCAGGCCTTACTCCGCATCTTCGCTGGGTTCCACAGGGACAGGATCCAGAGTCAATAAGGAATCCTGTGCTTCCTCAGCGGGAGTAGGTGCCGGCTGGGGACACCCGGTGGCAGCAGTGGATACTGCAGGTGCAGCAACATCCTCCGGACCTTCAGGGGGAGGAGCGCTGTCGCCCGGGGTGTCGGCTGTTCCAGCCGGGGGCTCAACTGAGCCAGGGACCACAGAGGGGTCCAGGAAGAAATAAATGGGAACCTGCGGCGGCGCCGCGGCTCCTTCCGGCTCCGATTCTTCTGGGGCCGGGTCATCACCCCACTGGTAGGTGACAATTGGAGAAGAGGGCCTAGTGGAAGCCTCCGGACAAGGCTCACCAGCCGGGATGTCCTCACCCACGGAAGAGCCGCGGGACCTGGCTATGCTCCCAGCAGGGGAACCGGTGGGGGTGGCGCCCTGTATCATGCCCGGCCCATGGATGGCAATGGGACCCGTACTCACGATTACCGTGGATGGGGCATTCACATGGGTCACCGCCCGGGGACTCGCAGCCGAGGAAGAGGAGGTGTTCGGGGACTCCGGCCACTCGTCGTCCTCATACCAGTCATCCTGCGGGTAGTAGCGGTCCTCATCGGAGTCGGGGATCCGGATCACACCAGCCGCCCAGGGTCCACGCGGTCCTTCCTGCAGGGAGAACTCTATGCACTCGCCTGGCTTGAGGTTGTGCTGGCTCTCCGGCAGATCAGGCCTCTTGACGGACCGGCGGGGTATAAATACTTCCCGTCCGGTATAGTCCTGGGTAGCGAAGCCATAGCCCTTCCGCTTGTCGAAGAACCGGACCATGCCGGTGGTGCGATTCTTCTCGACCCAAGCTCCCGCTGTGGATCGGCCGGCCATATACCGCTGGGCCTCCTTTTCTCGGCGTCGCTGGTCCGAGACAGCGTCTCGGAGTCGCCGGCGGGCGGCCTCACCTCGGCCTCGAGGCTGCGGAGAAGCCGGTGCTGGGGCTCGTGGCTCCGGTGCAGGCTCGGATCTCCTTGGGCGACAGGTAGGTGCCGGAACAGGAGCAGGAACCACCGGAGGGTCAGGAACTACCATAGCGGGGCTAGCAGGCCGCGTAGCCGGAGGGGTAGACCTCGGAGCAGGTGGAGCGGTCGTACTAGGCCCAGGCGTTGGCTCCGCAGGAGTCGGGGCCTCTCCACGTGGCGCCTCCACGTGGGCCCGCGCTACCGGGATGGCAGCCGGGATAGGGACCAGGATCCGCCCGGGAGGAATCGGGTAGTGCGTCACCGTCTGGTAGCAGGTCCGGGTGACGAAAGCCCGAGTAATTCCTCGATGCAGCCGATGTCCAGCGGAAGGTCGTCGGATGGGCTGTGCAGAGACGACCACCATCGTTTCAAAGACTTCGTAGAAGTCTGTTCGCTCCACAGGAGGGAAGGGCGGAGGACCCCACATGATGCAGTCCTCACCGCTCAACATCCACTTGAGATCTGGCGCTTCTCTGAGGCAGGGCAGGGCGTCCGCCTCGGGCCAGGGGGTGGAGTCTGAGTCCTTCCCGCCAAGAGCTGTGGCGGGCTCTAATTTTTCCTGCGCCACAGGAGGCGGGGTTCGCGCCATTCGCGCGTGGGTGGAGCTTTGTGCGTCATCTGGATTTCCCGCCAGTGAAGGTTTTGGCGGGCTTGAATTATTTGCTGCGCCACAGTTTCTGAGGTAAAAATCTTCAGGCGCGGCAGCGCCGGATGTAGCAGAGCGGGTACAGTTCTTGCCAGGATTAACCTCTGGAGTGCTGGAGCGACGCTCGGCAGCACGTGGCAGCAGTATAACGCAGTTCAGAAACACACAAGTCCTTAGGCCTAAACCCGGATGGCAGCAGGGTTAGGCAGCACAGTCTTTTAATAAAAGAAAGTCTTTAATGCCGTAATAAGGCACAGAAGTAAATATCCTGTTCGTGACGCCACTTGCAACATCCCCCACCGGGGCCTAGCCTTAAAGGTGAGGCCTGGAGACAGCCGGGGCCCGCCGTACCGGAGTGGCTGGCGGTTGCGGCCTAAGCACGCTATTGTCACGGTGCTTGGTACGGGGGAACCGGAGGGCTGTCCTACAGCCTGGCAGGTCTCCAGCAGGGTGGTGTTGGCAAGAAATGATGAGGGAGCGGCTGCTATAGCGGATCTCCCTGGGGCAACCCCTTAATGTCCCGAGTGTGAGTCTCTGGGTGATGGACAGGGTGCCGGTGATGAAGGCAGCCGTATTAGCAGGGACCAGACGGAGGCAGAAGTTGAAGCAAACAACTTACAGTTTATTGCAACCGGCAGGAACTGCAGAAAACGTGCCTTTAACAGGTAGGTAGGGTGCCGAGATGTGAGTTGGAGGGAGCCTCAGGAGATAGTTCGCCAGCCTGGATGTAGAGGGCAGGCTGGGTGGCAGCTGTGTCCTTATAGGAAGCTTCAGCTTGTCCTGTAGAGCTTCAGGTATCACCCTTGAAGGTAGGAATGATACCCCTTTCCTCACTACACTACTCTAGTCTAATAGCTCCACTCTTCAGAGGCAGGGGCTAGGCTCTTCCTGCTCTGGTATGGGCTAGACAGAGATTTACTCACTCACTCACTACAGAGACTGAGAGACTTCTCTCAGTCTAACTCTCTAAGAGTGCTCCAGAACATTCTGGGCCAGAGGTTTTATTACCTTCCCTTGGTCAGGTGGTGGCTGCTCCTCCAATCACATCTCAGCTACAGAGCACAGGATGTAACACATATCATTGGTTGACATAATTACATCATACATTAACATCTGCCTTGCCAGGCAGGATTAACCACTGCAATTTCCCCTTGATCCTATGAGGACCATGTAGTGTAAGGTGGTGTTACCTACAGGTGGGACGTATTCGCAAGCACTACCTCGCCATTGCATCGGCGAGGGTGTTGCAGATGTATGTAACTTTTATAGGCAGCAGGATGTGAAGCGACAGACAGGATTTCCCTTAGGGCACAGTATGAGGCGCTGCTCAGCACCTCCCTGACATGTGTTTCGAAGCAAATAGCTCTTTATTAAGTGGAGCGTCTCATACTGGGCCTTAAAGGAAACCTACCATTTGATTTGCCTTGGAGTATATATACGGTAGCTAAAAAAAACTGCCTCTGGCTCTGCACATGTTGTAGATTGTCATGCGCAAAATCTTCATCCAATATGTGCATTTTTTATATGCGGTTTTAATGTCGATTTTCCCCAAGTGTGTTTTTTTCCTCTTTTTTCCCATCCCATTTGACTGTGAATTCTGCATGGAAACTGCACATTGATGCAGATTTTCACTCTCCCATAGACTTCAATATGAAAAAAACCTTTATTTTTTGTCATTTTGTAACTCCATGTTTATTTTCATATCAACATTTTGTCAGACGCATCAGTAGCAGCTGTTCTTGATGTTTTTTAATATTTTTTTAAATTGATTATTTTAAACAGAAAACAATTATGATAGCTTAACAATATAAAGCATCATAATATGGGTCTGTTTAAATTAAACCCCCCCCCCCATCCATCCCACCTGATCACATCCCGCAGGAGGGAGGTCCCAGTTATTTCAGTCTCCATATAAGGGCACTGAACTCATTGGAAAACCGCCAAATACAATGGCAACAGCCAATCACTATCTTCTGCTGTGGTTGACTCCTCCCCCTGAATTCAGGGGGGAGGATCAGGCAGCGTTTCACCCTCTCTACGCACACTATACGCACACAGTGATGCATCAGTGATATACAGTGTAAGGACACGTTGCTGAGCCCCACAAGTTCTCCTCATAATGTATGTGATAGAAGAGCCGCACCATGTACAGGACACACAGGGATAGGACATCTGTATATACAAAGCTGAAAAAGCAATTAAAACATAAAATGATATCCATTTTTTGATTTTTATATTAAATCCCCCTCTAAAAGATCTATTAGTCTGAAGAATGTTCCTAAATGGTAAATGATTGGATGTTGCCAGCAGAATGTCATCGGCTGAAGCTGATTTACAGATTTTTTTCTCATTGAGACTTTTTACAAAAAGTCGCAAATATATGAAAAAAGTCTCAAAAACAAAACACAGAGAGGAATCACATCTCTCTAAGCAAATTGTGACGTTAGACAAATACGGCGCAAAATGGAGACATTTTGGGTGCAAAAAACAACGCAAAATAGAAAAAAACTCTGCCCCATAGTCTGACACTAAGGGGGACATTAATCATAGTCTGTTAGACTGTTTTGAGCGTTTTTTAGCGCTTCGTCACTTAGTGGTTTTGAGTCCCTGCGCCTTATCTGACATAGTGAGAGCCTCCTATACAGATGTTTGCACGGGATCTATCACTAATTTGCGCCTAAAAAGGCGCAAAATAGGCGCAAAAATGCACCTACTCTGAGCAGGTGCACTTCCAAAAAAAAACACTTTACATTACTAAAAACATACATTTTAGCTTCCAAAATGAAAAATTCCCTCCATGCAACATGGAAAATACTTCGGAGCAGTTTTAAAATTTCCCCAGTAAGGACTTCATCATTTCCTATAGGATCATCTCTGGGAGTGATTATTGTCTTATTGTACAGATCTGAGAATATTATCAGTCTCCATTTACTGTAAATTATAATAAAAAAGGAAAAGACTCATTTCAGCAAGAATTTTTTTCATTTTCTGTAACTTTTAGTCCCTGCAGTTACATCACAATGATAGTTTTTGTGCAGAGATGACGCCCTGAACGTTCTGTCACCTTCTCTCAGTCTCCTTTCATTATTGCTCACAAATGAGATCTAACAATTAGAGACAAATTTGGCGCAAATTTAGGCGCAAATGAATCGGACATGAGACAAATCCAAAGTGCATTTACTAAGGCAGAACTAGATCCATCATAGATCAGGAGCCAAAAAAAAGAACAAACCAGGCGCAAAAATAGGCGAACCTGAGACCCCCTATGATTAATGTCCCCCTATGTGTTTTCTTATACTAAATTTCTTGCACTGATACATATATAAAGACCAGCGTGAACATTGTCCAATGCTGAAACTATTTTTGTTGTACTGGGAGCTTTCTTCCCCTAAGGACACCCGACTTACAGACAACCCCTAGTTACGGACGGAACCCTCTGCCCCCTGTGACCTCTGGTGAAGTCTCTGGATGTTAGTATAGTCCCAGACTGCAATGATCAGCTGTAAGGTGTCTGTAATGAGATTTTATTGTTAATCTTTGGTCCAGTTACAGAAAAAAATTTTGAAACTCCAATTGTTACTGGGTCAAACAATTTTTTTGTCTGGATCTACAATGATAAAATATACAGTTTCGACTTACATACAAATTCGTCTTAAGTACAAACCTATGGAAGCTATCTTGTATGTAACCGGGGACTGTCTGAACTATTATTTACTGTATGTGAATGCAATAGCACTGCTCAACAACAGGGAGATAATGCAGTGGACTGCTATGGACCACAGACATACCCTGTGTGAACAACGCCTGATATTTATTCTGTTGCACTAAAAGTTACCATACAATAATGTGTGCATTTAAGTATCGTTTTTATCTGATGTTTATGTTACATTTTAACTGAAAATAATTTTTTTTGTGTTTTAATTATTAGATTTGGGAATGGAATACTTTTTTTTACATTTTTTAATATCAATGAATGATGAATTACCTGGCCCCTACCCCCATGTTTATTCCCCACAATATAGATAGCCAAGAATTTTTTTTTATTGATTGAATTCTCTATTTATTTTTTCCTGTTGTATGTAGTGATTTTTTAAAAGCTACGTTCTCGTCATGTGATCTACTGATTTATATTTTTTGCTTTGGAAATCTTGCTTCTATTTACCATTCAATTAAATTGGTCTAGAATCTTTACAATTGTCTTTATATAACCCGGAGGATCGTGGTGAGGCCAAAAATCTCGATTTTTTTTTATTTGCTTTGGAAAAATGCTAGCTGAGCTGTGATTGTTTTCTATTGGAAACATATACCGTTTTTACTGAGATTCAATTTTTGTAAATGAGACCCACAAGGGGACACACCATTTCTATGATGTTCTCTGGAATCCTGCTATCCTGAGTTTCAGTAAGTACAGGGACTATACAAGGAGACTCTAAAATCAGTGAAATAGACCAATGAGAGAGAGGCACCTGTAAAGCATTCTCGGATTTACTGTACATGTGCCTTAATAGCTCCGTCCACATTTGCTGCTGTTTGGCACAGAACAGAGGTTGAAGAAGCATCAGGAATTCTTTTTATTCAAGTTTTTTTAATTATTTTTATTGATTTCTGAATATTTAAACCCTTTTTGGGAGCTTTTTAAAGCAAGTTGGTTGATGGTGCAACACCCCTGCCAATGCAAGGGTTAAATCTGGTGTTTTGAAAAAAGTCTAGGCAACGGTGGGGAATGTTGCAGAGGCACATCGTGCACTTTGTTGACCGCAGAAACAATGCACACTACAGATGCCAGCATGCTTCCCTAGCTACATGCATATGGATTGATATATCTGTCCTCATGGAGCAGAAAAGATGGAGGCAGATTTATTTACCTGGTCCTGATCCCGTGGTGCATTATCTGACGAGGATTCGGGTCTGCCGCGATTCACTAAGCTTCTGCGCCTGAGTTCCTGCATCCGTCGCTTCTGCGCCGTGTTCTGCCGGAGTTCACCTTCTTCTTCCCGGTGCTTGTAAGTGCGTGTCTTGTGACACATTTCTAAATGTTAAATCCTGCGCGTTGTCCGAATCCGTCGCGTTGTCCGACGGTCGCCTCCCCCCATTTCTGTTGCGTGCGAGCCGGCACCGATTTTTATCACCCGCATGCACTTGAGGTAAGATCTGACCCTTGAGACACTTCTAACGTCTTAGGTGGCTCCGATACAGCCAGGCATCTGAAAGGCATTAAAGGCAGTCCGGAATTTTTGGACAACTTTCCACAGCATTGGGCAGTATTGTGATATATATTAGAAACCTGTTTGTAGCACCTAGACAGAAGTCTGGCTGATACCTACCACAGGAGAAGCAACCACCACTTCCACCACTGCCTGCACCTAATACCTGCATTGTATTAGAGGAGTAAAAATATCCTCAGGTACCGGAGCCCATCATAACATCAGGAGAGGAGCAGAGTCTTGTCCAACATCCCAGGAGACCATCTTCTTGCAAGATACCATCTCACAGTAGATATCAGAGATTGTAGAGACTCAGAGTCTCAGTAGGTCAGCAGCAGTGACATCTAGCATAAGCAGTGCGCCATATGCCATAACAACACGCAGTCAGGCAACTGCAGGAAACATGTGAGACCGGCGCAAATACTGTGTAAAGGTTGAAGTCTGTGAGGTCCCGATGATCTCATCTTCCATTTAGAGAGAGTTTCATGCAGTACTATCCTTTCTGCCCACCAAAAACACCAAGTGGTGGAGACATCTTCACTACCAACACAAACCACAGCTGCCATTCGGACAGATATTCTGGTATTGATCTTGGCTTGTTAAATGGATTAAATTTTTTGTACTGCTGTCTGCTCTGACCCTGGTATGGTTTATGATGATGCACGTTGGCTGTCTGTCCTGACCTCAGACAGTTTTCCACTCATGTTGGCCGCCAAAATTGTTTTTCGCTTATGCATGTTTGCTGCCTGCCTTGACCCTGGTCTGTTTTAAGACACTACATATTTGCCACCTGCCCTAAACCCTTTTTTTTTTTTTGGGGACAATGCATGTTTGCTCACTGCCCTGTCCTTTCTGTTACAATCTTTTTTTCTATTTAGTTCTTATTGAGTTGCCTCTCTTGATTTCAATTACAAAACAAGCCACAGTCAATATCACATTTGTTTTTTTATTTCTCATGCCCTAGCCACTCAGCTGGACCAGCTTGCCCTAACCCTGCATAAAAACTCCAGTGCCTGCCCCCTTCTTCCCTCTCCTCTCTCACCTCATGCCTAATATCTGATTTGATATCAACTGCAAAAGAGAAAGAGAGAGCAGCAATTTAGAAGCTCAAGTCTGTTAAAAACTGAAACACTTTGGCACTGTAATGCTGCAATCCTATACCACTTACAAATGAATAAAGGGTCAACTCCAGGTTTCAGTAGGCCCCTGGGCGACAGAGCCTCAGTGGGCCCCTTTGCAGTGAACTCACGAGGCAGAATTCAAATGTTCAGAAACTAAAACAGTCTCCTGTTCCCTAAAATATTCCCTAGTTTATAATACTAAACAGACCCCTCATGGTTATTTTATATAAGCCTACTCACACCCTATGGATTAATTAGATACAGCAGCCCTCACCCCCATTGATTCCTTATGTACAGCCTTATGTGGGCCCCCTCAGCAGCTATGGGCCCGGCCCAGACTGACCAGGGAGAGGCACTGCAGGAAATACTTGACCGCACTATCACTATGAGGGGTGAATGCTTGCCCTCATGCTTGACCTAAATGTAGCTGTGGTCATCTATGATCTATTACCTGTTCTAGTTCATTATTTACATCGAATTTCCATCCATTTCTGTTCTTCTATACACAGAGAAGGAGGATTCCCATCATCTGTTCTATAGCCAATAACCATGTTGGACGGTTCAGAGTCACTGAAACATCTGTGGAAAGTTACATTCTACAACGGAGAGAATGAAGATTGTTCAGTTACAGGTAATACTATGTAACCTCATTGATGGCGAGATTCACTTCACATTTGATTTTACCAATTTAAGTATAAAGAAGTAGGAAAATATCCTAAATCCTTGGATACATTGATAATCTGTAATAACACACATTGCAAATAGAGGGCGCTGTGTGCTTGTCCAGGCAGATACATGACATTCATGACATTATATGGGACTGTATCGTAATACAATGGGGGGAATTCATTATTACAAATTGTCTTTGACTTAGGCTACATTCACACTGCTGATGGGGGACGTATATATGCCCCCAAATTCATTATGTATGAATTGTGATTTGACATTAATTAGACTTCTGTTTTGGCGCAAAAAAAAAACCGCAGGAAAAAAAACACTATGAAATGTATCAAGACCAATTGCTCTTTAGAGGGACACGTGCACCAAAAATTTTTTACGCTAAATGCAAAAAAAAAACAAAAAAACTATTTGCCAAAAAAGCTGGGAAAACCTATGAAAAATACCCCCTATTAGTTTATTAGGGGGCTGGTGTTGATCCCCCTTTGTGCCAGTTTAATCGTAATGGAACGTGTGCAGCACAGTCATAGCCCAAATCCTCTCTTGTCCTCTTTATCACACTGCAACACACCAGAACTGATAAAGAAGCTGCAGTATAGAGTAATAATATATAATATATCCATCATGTCTGCAGTATACAGTAATAATATATAATATATCCATCATGTCTGCAGTATAGAGTAATAATATATAATATATCCATCATGTCTGCAGTATACAGTAATAATATATAATATATCCATCATGTCTGCAGTATACAGTAATAATATATAATATATCCATTATGTCTGCAGTATAGAGTAATAATATATAATATATCCATCATGTCTGCAGTATAGAGTAATAATATATAATATATCCATCATGTCTGCAGTATAGAGAACTAATATATAATATATCCATCATGTCTGCAGTATACAGTAATAATATATAATATATCCATCATGTCTGCAGTATACAGTAATAATATATAATATATCCATCATGTCTGCAGTATAGAGTAATAATATATAATATATCCATCATGTCTGCAGTATAGAGAACTAATATATAATATATCCATCATGTCTGCAGTATACAGTAATAATATATAATATATCCATCATGTCTGCAGTATACAGTAATAATATATAATATATCCATCATGTCTGCAGTATACAGTAATAATATATAATATATCCATCATGTCTGCAGTATAGAGTAATAATAAATAATATATCCATCATGTCTGCAGTATAGAGTAATAATATATAATATATCCATCATGTCTGCAGTATAGAGTAATAATATATAATATATCCATCATGTCTGCAGTATAGAGTAATAATATATAATATATCCATCATGTCTGCAGTATAGAGTAATAATATATAATATATCCATCATGTCTGCAGTATAGAGTAATAATATATAATATATCCATCATGTCTGCAGTATACAGTAATAATATATAATATATCCATCATGTCTGCAGTATAGAGTAATAATATATAATATATCCATCATGTCTGCAGTATAGAGTAATAATATATAATATATCCATCTGTCTGCAGTATACAGTAATAATATATAATATATCCATCATGTCTGCAGTATACAGTAATAATATATAATATATCCATCATGTCTGCAGTATAGAGTAATAATATATAATATATCCATCATGTCTGCAGTATAGAGTAATAATATATAATATATCCATCATGTCTGCAGTATACAGTAATAATATATAATATATCCATCATGTCTGCAGTATAGAGTAATAATATATAATATATCCATCATGTCTGCAGTATGTACACATAGGAGCAGCATCTGCAGCGTCTGGGGACATGAGTAAAAAATGTTGACCGTGACAATTGTTGAGGTAATATTTTTCCAATATATCATATACCAGCCATTATGTGAGGTAATAATGCTTCTACATGTCTAAAGTGATGGAGGTACTAATGACTAATGATTAGAGATGAGCGAACATACTCGTCTGAGCTTGATGCTCGTTCGAGCATTAGCGTACTCGTAACTGCTCGTTGCTCGGACGAGTATTTCGCCCGCTCGAGAAAATGGCAGCTCCCGCCGTTTTGCTTTTTGGCGGCCAGAAACAGAGCCAATCACAAGCCAGGAGACTCTGCACTCCACCCAGCATGACGTGGTACCCTTACACGTCGATAGCAGTGGTTGGCTGGCCAGATCAGGTGACCCTGGGATAGACTAGCCCCTGCCCGCGCTGCTCGGATCATTCTGTGTCTGGATGCCGCTAGGGAGAGAGCTGCTGCTGCTCAGGGAAAGCGTTAGGGTGTTCTATTAGCTTACTGTTAGGCAGGAGTGATTCTACAACAACCCAACAGCCCTTCTTAGGGCTACAATAACGTTATAATTTTTTTTTTTTTTTATTTGCAGCTAGTACCATATTGTGAGGAATTAGCAGGGGGACTTGCTACCGTAGTGTTTAGCTCTTAGTGACACACATATCCACCTCAAACACCAAAGTGGGAAAATTTATTAGGGGTTTGAGTAGAATTAGGCACAGTCTGCCAGTTTCTTTTTATTTTAGGTTTATTTTTTTCATAACTCAGCGTCATCTCATCTGGCATAGTAGTGTGCTGTAATACTTGGCTAGAAAATAGCCATAGGAGAATCCAAACGGCTTAATTACGCCTACAGTAGCGTTATATATATTTGATTTCTGGTTGATCTGCTGGTGGCTGTAGTTGCTGCAGTGCATCTACTAGTAAATTGTGAGCAATTTGTAGTGAGACTTGCGACCACTGTGTTTTGCGCTTAGTGACGCACATATCCATCGCAAAGACCGAAGTGGGAAAATTTATTAGGGCCCGGGGTTGTATTTCAATTAGGCACAGTCTGCCATTTCCTTTTTTATTTAACGTTTATTTTTTTCATAACTCAGCGTCATCTCATCTGGCATAGCAGTGTGCTTTCATACTTGGCTAGAAAATAGCCATAGCAATAGGATAGCATCGTTTGGTTTTAAAAACTAAAAAACACAAAAAAAAACAAAAAAAACAAAAAAAAGTTAAAAAAAAAATTCAAGTTATAACTCTCATTTTCAAAATGTTTAACCCGAGGGTTAGGGGTAGAGGACGAGGGCGGGGACGTGGGCGTCCAACTACTGCAGGGGTCAGAGGCCGTGGTCCTGGGCGGGGTGAGACACCACCTGCTGATGAGGGAGCAGGGGAACGCCGCAGAGCTACACTCCCTAGGTTCATGTCTGAAGTTACTGGGACTCGTGGTAGAGCACTGTTGAGGCCAGAACAGTGCGAACAGGTGATGTCGTGGATTGCCGACAATGCTTCGAGCAATTTGTCCACCAGTCAGTCTTCCACGCAGTCCACCCATGTCACCGAAATCGGCACTCCTCCAGCTCCTGCACCTCAGCCTCCTCCCCCCCTGTCTGCCCCCTCCCAGGAAAATTTGGCATTTGAACCGGCATACTCTGAGGAACTGTTTTCTGGACCCTTCCCACAGTCACAAACCACTTGTCCGGTTGCTGCTGAGCAATTTTCCGATGCCCAGGTTTTCCACCAGTCGCAGTCTGTGGGTGATGATGACCTTCTTGACGTAGTGGAAGAAGTGTGTAAAGAGGTGTCCGACGATGAGGAGACACGGTTGTCAGACAGTGGGGAAGTTGTTGTCAGGGCAGGAAGTCCGAGGGGGGAGCAGACTGAGGGATCGGAGGATGATGAGGTGACAGACCCAAGCTGGGTTGATAGGCCGGGTGAACACAGTGCTTCTGAGACGGAGGAGAGTCCTCGACCAGAACAGGTTGGAAGAGGCAGTGGTGGGGCCAGACGGAGAGGCAGGGCCAGACCTGGTGCATCAGCGCCAAATGTGTCAACTAGTGAAGCTCCCGTGGCGAGGGCTCCTGCGGCGAGGGCTAGATTTTCAGAAGTCTGGAGGTTCTTTAAGGAAACACCGGATGACCGACGGACTGTGGTGTGCAACATTTGCCAAACCAGGATCAGCAGGGGTTCCACCACTAATAGCTTAACTACCACCAGTATGCGCAGGCATATGAATGCTAAACACCCCACTCAGTGGCAACAAGCCCGTTCACCTCCGGCCGTGCACACCACTGCTCCTTCCCCTGTGTCAGCTGATAGTCAGCCCCCTGCCCAGGACCCTGCCACAAAAACCCCATCGTCGCCTCCACGATCCTCCACAGCATCCACCAGCGTTCAGCTCTCCATACCCCAGACGCTGGTGCGGAAACGCAAATATAGTGCAACCCACTCGCACGCCCAAGCCCTTAATGTCCACATCTCCAGATTGCTCAGCCTGGAGATGCTGCCCTATAGGCTAGTAGAGACCGAGGCCTTTCGCAACCTCATGGCGGCGGCCGCCCCTCGGTATTCGGTCCCCAGCCGCCACTACTTTTCCCCATGTGCCGTCCCAGCCCTGCACCAGCACGTGTCAGACAACATCATCCGACAAGGTCCACCTGACCACGGACACGTGGACGAGTGCTGCCGGGCAGGGCCACTATATATCGCTGACGGCACATTGGGTTAACTTGGTGGAGGCTGGGACCGAGTCTGACCCTGCGGCTGGTCATATACTGCCGACGCCAAGGATTGCGGGGCCTACCACGGTCCAGGTGTTTCAGGCCTACTATGCCTCCTCCCACCCCTCCTCCACCTCCTCCTCCGAACTACCATCCGTGGGCATGGCGCCATCAGTCGGTAGCTCTAGGCACAGCAGCAGTGCCGTCGCTAAGCGACAGCAGGCGGTGCTCAAACTGCTGAGCCTAGGCGATAAAAGGCACACCGCCCAAGAACTATTACAGGGCATCACGGCGCAGACTGATCTGTGGCTGGCACCGCTGAACCTGAAGCCAGGCATGGTTGTGTGTGACAACGGCCGTAACCTGGTGGCGGCTCTGCAACTCGGCAGACTGACACATGTGCCATGCCTGGCCCATGTGTTAAATCTCATAGTTCAGCGTTTCCTCAAGACATACCCCAATCTGTCTGATTTGCTCACGAAGGTGCGCCGCATCTGTGCGCATTTCAGGAAGTCCAGCACAGATGCTGCCACTCTCAGGGCAGCGCAGCGCCGCCACCAACTGCCCGCACACCGACTGTTGTGCGACGTGCCCACGAGGTGGAATTCAACACTGACCATGTTATCCAGAGTTTACCAGCAGCGCCGAGCGATTGTAGACTGCCAGATGTCAACTTCCACCAGAACTGGTAGTCAGGTCAGTCAGCTTCCTCAAGTCTACAATGAGGAGTGGACGTGGATGTCTGATATCTGTCAGGTGCTGAGTAACTTTGAGGAGTCAAAACAGATGGTCAGTGGCGATGCCGCCATCATCAGCCTCACCATCCCGCTGCTTGGCCTGTTGAAAAACTCTCTGATCAGCATGAAGTCGGAAGCTTTGCGTCAGAAGAGACGGGGGAAGAAGATTCCCTTGTTGATAGCCAAAGCACCCTTAGGTCTGTTTCTCAGCGCATATCGGAGGAGGTGGAGGAGGATGAGGAGGAAGAGGATGAGAATGTTGGCGAGACACAAGAGGGGACCATTGTTGAGTCCTTCACTGTTCAGCGTGTATGGGCAGAAGAAGAGGAGTTGGAGGAGTTGGAGGAGGAGGAAATGGACAGTCAGGCCAGTGAGGGGAGTGAATTCTTACGCGTTGGTACTCTGGCGCATATGGCAGATTTCATGCTAGGCTGCCTATCCCGTGACCCTCGCGTTCAAAGAATTTATTCCAGCACCGATTACTGGGTGTTCACTCTCCTGGACCCACGGTACAAGCAAAATCTTTCCACTCTCATCCCTGGAGAGGAAAGGAGTGTGAGAATGCATGAATACCAGCAGGCCCTGGTGCACAAGCTGAAACAGTATTTCCCTTCTGACAGCGCTAGCGGCAGAGTGCGTAGTTCTGCGGGACAAGTAGCGAGGGAGAGTAGGCGAGCAGGCAGCTTGTCCAGCACTGGCAAGGGTACGCTTTACAAGGCTTTTGCCAGCTTTATGTCACCCCAGCAAGACACTGTCACCTGTCCCCAGTCTCGGCAGAGTAGGGCTGATCTTTACAGAAAGATGGTGAGGGAGTACGTAGCTGACCATACCATCGTCCTAAATGATCACACAGCTCCCTACAACTACTGGGTTTCAAAGCTGGACATGTGGCATGAACTGGCGCTGTACGCATTGGAGGTTCTTGCCTGCCCTGCCGCTAGCGTCTTGTCCGAGCGGGTTTTCAGTGCAGCTGGTGGCATCATCACCGATAAGCGTACACGCCTGTCGACTGACAGCGCTGACAGGCTGACGCTTATTAAGATGAATAAAGCATGGATTTCTCCTAATTTCCAATCTCCACCAGGTGAAGGAAGCTCAACCTGAATAATTTATCCACTCCTCCTCCTCCTCATTTTCCTCCTTCTCCTCCTCTTTGTACAGTAAAGCAGAGGAAACTGGCTATTTTTTGACAGGGCCCACTGGCTCTAGCTATAGTACTTTATGCATTTAATTTTTCTGGAGGGCCACCGACCCGGTCCTCTGTTTTAAACAATTTTTGGGAGTGCCACATACAGGCACTCAATCTATTCAATTTTTCTGGAGGGCCACCTACCTGCTCCTCTGGTTTGAAAACTTTTTTGGACTGCTACATACAGGCACTCAATCTATTCCATTTTACTGGAGGGCCACCTACCTGCTCCTCTGGTTTGAAAAGTTTTTTGGACTGCCACATACAGGCACTCAATCTATTCAATTTTTCTGGAGGGCCACCTACCTGCTCCTCTGTTTGAAAACTTTTTTGGACTGCCACATACAGGCACTCAATCTATTCAATTTTTCTGGAGGGCCACCTACCTGCTCCTCTGGTTTGAAAACTTTTTTGGACTGCCACATACAGGCACTCAATCTATTTCATTTTTCTGGAGGGCCACCTACCTGCTCCTCTGGTTTGAAAACTTTTTTGGACTGCCACATACAGGCACTCAATCTATTTCATTTTTCTGGAGGGCCACCTACCTGCTCCTCTGGTTTGAAAACTTTTTTGGACTGCCACATACAGGCACTATCCAAATTAAATTGTCTCCATAGCAGCCTCCACACATTGTCTCCATTGCTACTTCCAAAAGTCGTCCATATAGCTGCCTCCATACATCGTCCCCTTATCAAACGAGGTGTGTCAGGCAGAAATTTGGGTTGTTTTCATGGATTCCACATCAAAGTTGTTAACTTTGTCGCCACCCTGCTGTGTTATCCACAAAATATACTGGCAAACTTTTATCATTTACCAATATTATTTCAGCGCTTCTTGCGCATCTGTTTACATTCCCCTCACCCGCCATATCCTAAACTTATAAGAACGCTACTACACTTGATCTTATACAAAAGGTTCTTAGAAGTGCTGTTTGGGGAGTAGCCTAGAGACAGGGGCTTGGATTGGCGAAAGCTCACCTGGCAGCGGAGCGCCAGCTCCATGCGCATCATGCGCTTCTTGCGCATCTGTTTACATTCCCCTCACCCGCCATATCCCAAACTTATAAGAACGCTACTACACTTAACTTGGTGCAGGCTGGGACCGAGTCTGACCCTGGGGCTGGTCATATACTGCCGACGCAGAGAATTGCGGGGCCTACCTCGGTCCAGGTCTCAAAGGCCTAGTATACCTCCTCCTCCTCCGAATTATCATCCGTGGCCATGGCGCCATCAGTCGGTAGCTCTAGGCACAGCAGCAGTGCCGTCTCTAAGCGACAGCAGGCGGTGCTCAAACTGCTGAGCCTAGGCGATAAAAGGCACACCGCCCAAGAGCTATTACAGGGCATTCCACATCAAACTTGTTAACTTTGTCGCCACCCTGCTGTGTTATCCACAAAATATACTGGCAAACTTTTATCATTTACCGATATTATTTCAGCGCTTCTTGCGCATCTGTTTACATTCCCCTCACCCGCCATATCCCAAACTTATAAGAACGCTACTACACTTGATCTTATACAAAAGGTTCTTAGAAGTGCTGTTTGGGGAGTAGCCTAGAGACAGGGGCTTGGATTGGCGAAAGCTCACCTGGCAGCGGAGCGCCAGCTCCATGCCAAGATCCAACTAACATAGTTTTAACTGCAGCACCTTTAATCTACTACTAGTTCACTGCCTCCATACATGGTCCCCTTATCAAACGAGCTGTGTCAGGCAGAATTTTGGGTTGTTTTCATGGCTTCCATGTTAACTTTGTCGCCACCCTGCTGTGTAATCCACAAAATATACTGGCAAACTTTTATCATGTACCGATATTATTTGAGCGCTTCTTGCTCACCTCCTTTGGTTCCTCTCTGCCACCCATTGGTTTGAAGCCTGAGTCCATTTAGGGTATGTTGCCATGCCACTCTCTAGCCTGCCGCTGCTGCCGCTGCCTCTGCATGCCGTCCCCTATAGTGTCAGGGTCAATTATTGGATGTTTTAGATGCTATCTAGCTTCATTCTGTCACTCTGTCATGGCCATGCTGTTGCCCATAATTTTGGCATAATGGTGCGATTATGCAGCCTCAGAGGCATCCATGCATGCTGCCCCTGCTGTTTCCTGTCCATTTCCGTGGTGTTTCCATCCTTTTCTGAGGTTCCCAGGTGTTTGGCCAAGCTTCCCTGTGCAGAGCCTTGGTCCCCTTGAAAAATGCTCGAGTCTCCCATTGACTTCAATGGGGCTCGTTATTCGAGATGAGCACTCGAGCATCGGGAAAAGTTTGTCTCGAATAACGAGTACCCGAGCATTTTAGTGCTCGCTCATCTCTACTAATGATCCTATTACTGGCGGTCCCCTACTTAAGGACACCCGACTTACAGACGACCCCTAGTTACAGACGGACCCCTGTGACCTCTGGTGAAGTCTCTGGATGTTACTATAGTCCCAGACTGCAATGATCCGCTGTAAGGTGTCTGTAATGAAGCTTTATTGATAATCCTTGGTCCCATTACAGCAAAAAACTTTGAAACTATAATTTTCACTGGGGCAAAAAAAAAATTTGTCTTAAACTACAATGTTAAAATATACAGTTTCGACTTACATACAAATTCAACTTAAGAACAAACCTCCGGACCCTATCTTGTACGTAACCCGGGGAACTGCCTGTACTTGAATTGCTGTGGTATTAATTCTCCTATACTGTATATGTCAGCCATGTTTATATGTAAGATAACTGAGAGCAGATGCATGAGGAAACTTGATGACTGCATGAATTTATGTGGTAATTCTTAGGCTGCGGTCACACGTGGCGTTTGCACGAGTTTTTGGCCCGTATTTAAGCAGTCCGTGAGCGCTTTTTTGAAAACGCACCCATTTTTGACAGGTTTTACCAATTGTCTTAATTAAAGCTGATCAAAAACGGATGCTGTTTTTGAAGGACTGTTGAAAAACAGGCCAAAAACAGGTTCAAAACACCACGTGTGACTGCAGCCATAATGATTTCTGAGGTAAAAATCCTCTCATATATAATGTAGAAGCTGATTGTATGTGTGGGGTGTATGTGGTAATATCAGTATACTTTGATATGGTAACCCAGAGTATTATAATACCCCAGGCTGGGGACATGTTTTCTTCCCTTATTTTCCGAGAAGGATGAATGGAGACATAACGGAAAATTACCTCTATTGGCAAACTCACTCGACAGTAAGTGGCCTCCACCATAAAGAACACAGTAATGGCAGAAATCTTGTCCTCCCTGTCACACAGCCACCAACACAACAAAACATATGCAGAAGCTGCAAAATAGAGCAATAATTTATGATATATGCCCCATGTCTGTCTGCGTACTGGAGCATCATCTACATTGTGTGAAGTGAATGGAGCAGATACATGAAGAAACACATTGACCAAGTATTATTGAGGTAATATTTCTCCAATATAAGACATATCAGCCATTATGTGAGGTAATAATACTCTCAAATATGATTTATCATCCACGTCTACATGTGTGTGAGGTAAAAATACTCCTATGCATGAAATATCAGCCATGACATTGTGTTAGGTAAAAATGATAAATCAGCCATTGTTTTGATTACTGTATGTATAATATGTCTACTGTGTAATAACTGTCTAACATATAGGGGCTTATTTACTAAGGGTCCCGCGGATCGCACTTTCGTCAGAAATTTTCGGGATTTGCGGCACTGTGACAGCTATTTAGAAGGGGATTGTGTCGCACGAGATTGGATTTGGCGCAATCTTTGGCGCCGACTTTCATGCGTCAGAAATGGGGGGGGGGGGCGACAGTCGGTTATTTGTCGGGATGCTACACTGGACATTTGTATGGGGTCTTGGAGCTCTTGGGAGCAATTTTGGTTTATTTAGAGGATGGAGGAGTTGGTGGAGACCCAGCAGCCCCAAATAAGACAATGGGGCACATTTACTTACTCATTTGAGTTCACTAAAAGTGCATTGTCCCTCTATAATACTGCCTGCTACAATTCACTAAGAACTTGCGCCTGAAGTCATGAATGTGTCGCTTCCCTGCACAGGTCCGAATTCATCATCTTTTTTGTGGTGCACCTTTAACATTGCATGTGTGACACAATTTGAAAGTTAAATACGGCGCTTGGTCGGAATCAGTCAGACTATCTGACGCCACAGTCCCTAATTTGTGTCGCATGGAAGCCAGCGCAGCTGCGCCACAAAAGGGTCGTGTGCAACACAATCCCAGCGCAGACATTTCTTAAATACCAGTGCAAGCTGTTTTAGCCATGAAGAACGTGCACGGTCTGACAAAAGTGCACCGTGCGACCCTTAGTAAATGTGCCCCAATTTCTTCTTGCAGTCCTTGGCCAGTCTTCCAGGACTCCCAGGCCTTCCGGGACCTATTTGAGTCACATACTGAGGCTTTTACACCCCATGCTAATTCTTTAGAGAGGTTATATTAGATTGTGGTGACGGTTACCCCTACACCCCCCCCCCCCCCTTTCTCTATTTCCTTAACCCTTTCCCACCCTCCTTTCCCTTATCTTTTCACTTTCTTTCTTGCTCCTTTTTTCCTTTCTTTATGTTTCCTTTCTTTCTTGTAAGTTACCACCCTTCAGTGGTTATGGTATCCATTTAGTGTTCTTAATGTGCTAGCGGTTTCTCATACTGTAGCGCTGTTTCATTGGCTGTGTTGTACATATCATACTCGGTTCTGCGTAACCCAACTATCATTTTCAGTTTATTCAATTTTCATGTGCTCTTTCTACTTTCATTATTTCTCAATAAACTCAGAGTAAACACAAAAAGTATGCAGGCACATGGTGTGGAGGTGGCATAGAAGCAAAAATAATCACTATTTATTGCAGTGCACAAAAATTGTTTTCTTTTCAGTGCTTCTATGCCATAAATAGACCCTGATAAATAAATGTTGTGAATCCCTGTGGTACCAGGTATGTTTTCAATGTAATAATCAGAGATGTGGAGTAGGACTCCGTGACCATTTTGGCTTTACGGTGGTAATAGCTGAGTTTTGCGACTTTTAAACTCCAAAAAGTGGGCAAAACATAGAAGCACTAACCAACAGATGTATCATTCTGTCTGCTAGTTTAAAATAAATCTACCACCAGGATGAAGGATTATAAACAAACCACACTGACATACTGACGTATGCCCCCTCTGGCTGTGGATAGGGCCTAACTTCTGTTCGTGGGAAAACCCCTTTAAAGGAAACCTACCAACACGGATCTACCCATTAAGGTAGATCGGGTGGTAGGTGCCTCTATTATACATGAGGAAAACCCTTTTGTGGGCTTACCCTCACGTCCCCTGTATCATTTTATAACTTTTATTCCCCTAATATGCTAATTATCTAAAGAGGCTACTGGGGCGTGGAGTAGCCAGAGCTGAGGCTGACAGATATAGTTGCGCGCCCTCGTCGGCGGAGCTGGCGTTCTGGGCATGGGCAGAACGTAGGTCCACGGCTTCACGGTCTCTGCTCCGAAATTGGAGCTACTGCACATGTGCAGAGCTCTGGCTTTGTGTACGAGGAGCTGCGCGCCGAAGACATCTGGTAGGAGGATCAAAGAGGCTTCTGGGGTGTGGAGTAGCCACGCCGTGTAGCCTCAGCTCTGGCCACTCCACTCCCCAGTAGCATTTTTAGATAATTAGCAAATTAGGGAAATAATTGTTATAAAAAAAATACAGGGGACGTTATGATTAGCCCTTAAAAGGGCTATCCTCACGTATAATAGAGGCACCTACCACCCAATCTACCTTAATTGGTAGATCCGTGGTGGTAGGTTTCCTTTAAGGCAGTGTAAGGCCAGATTTCTGAACTGCGACTTTTGAAAAAAGTCGCGTAAAAAGTCGATCCTGTACCTCCTGGCATATCTGCAGTAGATGCGGCTTTTTTACAACTCTGCACGAGACTCTGCTATGTCCATATGCCCATGTACCCTAATAGTACATACGGGCAAACATAGTACATTCAGGAAGACCTGAAACCTAATTGCATTGTTGATAAGCCTGTAGTGATATAATAGTTTCTTGTAATTTTTGCATGGTGCTGATAATATTGTGTAAATACCAGGATATTTAGTTTATGGAGAAGTAATTCCAAGGAAACAAGTTGAAATGATAAGAAAAAAGTTTAATATTTTAAAACTCTGGTCAAAAACCTGATTCCAGTACTGGAGTGTTGTAGAGATAGCAGCAATAAAATAATCCTCTCATCATCAAGTGATCAAAAAAGTGATCTTGGCATTAAATAATATATATTAACAGTTTACAAAATATCAAGGAAAAATTATATATAAAAATATTTTAGATAAAACAAAATTAAGTCTAAATTAAAGGAGTCACCTGAAATTATAGTAAGGGATGGCCTTTTAGGTTTGATCTTCTCAATGGGCCCAGGCTGCAATGCCGGGTACCGCCACTGGAGAAGCGCGGTGCTCTTTTTGCAAAAACAGAACACTCTTTATTGTAATTATACAAGTCCCATTATACTAATGAGTAAATAAATTCTTTGGCTTTCAATTCTGTGATAAGATTTCCACCGTCGTGTAGTACAGTTGTCTCTAATTATCCTGGTCCAAATGTCAGTGTCTTTCCCAGCAGCTTTGCGTATTACAGCCATATACTGAATATACCGTGAAGATATAACCAATTCTTATTGAGCTTGGTATCAATTTTCATCATTTTAGGTTGGATCATTGTGGGAGTGATTAAGGGGAGATCTGCACTCTGTCGGGTCCGACTTGACTGGCACCAGGGCATCGTCCATAGTACTGGCCTTTGGCTTTACATTAACACCAGTGTATTTGGTAAACCTCAGAGAGGCGGCATTGTCCGGTCTTGTCTCCTTCTCATGTGGGTCCGAGCTGTATTGTGACCAGTGAGTGATAGACGCCCTTCATCTGTAGGAGCTGCTGATGTGTCCCCAGTTCTACCACTTTCCCATTCTGGATAACAGCGATTTTATCAGCGTTCTGAATGGTGGAGAGCCGGTGAGCGATGACGATACACGTGCGACCTTCCCGAGCTTTATCCAGAGCTTCTTGTACCACCTGAGGGGGAGAAAGAAATGTTATATTTAATTACATACACAAAAACACTAAGGCTTAATGCACATGAAAATATGCCTGCCGTGCCGTAGCCCGCGAGAGAAAATTCGAGCCACATGGCCGTAGATATGGGCAAAGATAGAGAAGGCTCTATCTTTTTGCAGCTATGGCTTGGAACGGTGAGAGATTGTTGCCCTCACCGTACCAAGCCCGTGCACCATAGCTGTCTATGGGGAACGTATGTACGGCGCAAGCTTGCTTTAGCGTAATTCTATGCCAAGCAGGACCTAGCATAAAACTGTTATATATGTTGACTATAATGTATATTCAGAATTTGCAGCATACATAGAATACTGTACATATATACATAGAAAACAGAATATCTATGATATTTTGTGCAGTTCTGTTTTACCTTCTCACTCTCTGTATCCAGAGCAGATGTGGCCTCATCCAGTAGCAGGATTTTGGGTTGGCGGATCAGCGCTCTTGCTATGGCTATTCGCTGCTTCTGTCCTCCAGAGAGCTGCGTCCCCTTATCTCCGACACGGGTGTTATATTTCTGTAGGAGTGATAGAATGCGTTAGTGGAAGATTTATACATGTTTTATATGTTCTCCATCAAATATACTGAACATGAGGATGAGAGTAGTACTTGGTTTTGCAATACTACATTACAAGACGTCTATCCTATACAAACTCGGATTGGCCCACAGGTGTACAGGTGATTCCACCTGTGGGCCCCTGAGCTTGCTGGACCCTCAGGCAGTGCTTGGGTTCTGCAGACCCTCACTATACAGATATTTTTCAACATGCAACATTTCGGCCACCCTATAATAATGTGTGTAAATTATATAGCAAATTCCCTAGTTTATTAGTTAGATTTCTATAGAGTAGATGCATTGGATGACTGATCTAACAGATAATACTTATCCAACTAGTATCCATCCTGCCAGGTCCTTCTCAATTACACCATCTGAGGACTAATAATTTGGGGGCCTACAGAGCTAGTAGGGACTATGCTAAAAGGCAAATGCCAGTCAACAGGTTGCTGACAGGTTTCCTAGAACATTCTAGAACAGTCCAAGGCAAGGACTAGAAATCAAGCCAGTTTTGTTTTAGGAATTTGCAAAATAGATATTTCATGGGCTCTGTGAAAAGATTTTACCTATGGACCCTGCAGTCCCACTCTGATCCCATATGTGTCTACTAAAGGTCACTCAGCTGTTTTGCGAATTTCACAATGTTAAGGCTGCGTTCACACGTGGTGTTTACATTGTGTTTTGAAACCAAAGGCAAAGGCTTTTTTGAGGAGATTTGCGTTAAGTTAACGTACCCCAATGTTAACACAGTGTAAATGCACTGTGTTAACATCATGTTTATGCAACGGCAAATCAAAACAGCCTTTGCATCACGTTTTAAAACGCAACATAAATGGCACAGTTGAATGCACCCTTAAGTTTTAGCTATTAAAATGCAATATTGTTATTGCCCTAGAGCAGTGATGGCGAACCTATGGCACGGGTGCCAGAGGCGGCACTCGGAGCCGTTTTTGTGGGCACCCGGGCCATCGCCCCAGCACACCAGACAGGACTCAAAGAATCTTCCTGCAGTTCCAAGCAACTTAAAAGATGCTGCTTCCAGTCATATTTTGAAACTGACTGTAACTGTACTACTTGTAACTGTAGGAAGAGGGAGAATTAGACAGGGAAGAATTCGTTTTGGAGGATCTCTTGCTGGCCCCACGAATCTCTGTGTACAGAGGGACACTGGAAAGAAGCTAAACTGATGAAAATGTTCCATCTTTCTACTGTGTTGCTGTCCTTAGAGGCCAATATGCTTGAAAGTTGTTGAACAGGGAGCAATAAGTTACTGCTTTAATTTTTGGTTGGCACCTCGCGATAAATAAGCAGGATTTTGGCTTGTAGTTTGGGCACTCGGCCTCTAAAAGGTTCGCCATCACTGCCCTAGAGTCTGGCCATCAGGGGCTCCATCGCTAAGAATTCCACTGATGACTGTGGCTCCATGAGTGGAACTGATTTAGATCAAGCCAAGTACTGTACACGGTTATCTTCATCAGTCTTATGGACTGACCATCTCCCTAATCAGAGAACATTGGACCCAAGAGATAAGACTTCTCACAATTGAGGTTATGCAGTCTCAAATAAAGATGCGTTAAAGTGAAATGATCCATATCCGATGCTGTAACAAGCAACTATTTATTCCTAATAAAACTTAATAACCACCATAGCTGCTGAGCAAAGTTGACTTACTCTTGAACTCCTGCTACAATTCAAGCTGACTACATCTTTAGTAAGGACAACCAAAAGGAAAGTCATAAAAACTTACATCAGGCAGTGATTCGATGAAGCTCTGGATATTGGCCGCCTTGGCCGCTCTTTCAATCTCTTCAAACGGCACCACCCGGCTGTTATCTCCATAGGCGATGTTCTCCGCTATACTACAGTCAAACAGCATGGGCTCCTGAGACACAATGCCCATCTGTGCCCGCAGCCACTGGATGTTCACAGTCTTCACGTCAGAGCCGTCCACATTCTTAAAGAAAAATGCAATGGAAGGAATGGAGAGACTACTGAGCATTGTTAGTGGCCACTAAGACCTCCATGAAATGATCTCTCGTTGGATATACTTACCACTACTCCATCCAGCGGGTCATAGAACCTCTCCAGAAGTTGGACTGTGGTACTTTTCCCACATCCACTGCTGCCCACTAGTGCCAGGGTTTCTCCCTTCCCCACGCTGATGTCTAGGCCTTGTAGCACCTGCACCTCTGGTCGGGTTGGATAATTAAACTCAACTCTGTTGAATCTGACGTTCCCATCGCACTGAGACTGTAGATAGCAGAGACATTATTGTGTCAACCACAGAATTAATTCAGTAAGCAGAGTTATAAAAAAAATGGCGGCTTCTTTTATCCTATGGCACCACTCTATAGGTCCAGGTCTATAGGTTGTGTCTTGTTTTGCAGCTCTATTGAAGGGGACAGTAGGTAAAAGGTATAACATTGCAGTGGCAACCTTTGGGCTTGAGAAAGGCTGCTGAATAATGGCCGAAACATAGCATTTGGGTGAATGAAGTACCCGTTACGATTTTTACATTTTGGTATGCTGCCCTCTTTTTTTGTGGTTTACCCCTTTTCACAATACATTACATGGGGATTCATACTCATCTTCGCTGGTTGGGCAGTTCAGGCGCAGGCTATAGCGCAGTACTATGCTAGCTAGGGCCTCGCATAGAACTGAGCCAGGTTTACGATGTGCTCAGCAATTGCGCCAATGTCATGGTATATGTATCAGGAGTCCGGAGTCTCCTAATAGAGCCGGCGAAGGATGGGAGGACAGTTTTTACACCATACGTTGCTCCATAAACCACCAGCATATGATATTCCGCCCCAATATAGTTACACAACTATGTAGATACAGCTATGTATTAGTTTTGACATAATAGATTCTCTATAATACAATATCTTCCAGTTTAACACATAAATATCTACTTACAGGTCTGTGCCCGGCCGTGCTGTAACTGTCTATAAGAGGCGTCCTCTCTAGTAGACTGAATATATGAGCCGCTGAGGTCTTCGCTTTAGCATAATCTGGAGCAAAAGAACTTGTCTGACCCAATGCCATAGCACCAAATACAATGGCGGAAAATACCCTGGAAAAGAAAGTTAGATGTGAATTAAAAGGGAATCCCCTTAACCAGACCCAATGTCTTGCACCAGATTTTCTATTCTGTCATACCCTATATATATATATTGGTCCAATTGGAATTTAAGACGAAGACTGTTTTTTTAGTCCTAAATTCTTTTACACCTACTTCGACTTGCCCTGTTCCACAGTATAAGATAGATAGATGGATAATTAGATAGAAGGATAGACTTACAGAAATACATTCTCCACACTTATGTGATTATTTGCCACCAGCCATGCCCCAAATCGGAAACTCCCGGCATAAGCGAAGAACATGATGGCTTGAGACAACCCAAACGTCACTCCATGGATGTGCGCTTTCTTAATGGCATTCCTAGGAGAAGAGACAATAAATTATTTGAGAATGATTTAATTTTTATTATTTCCTGTGTTGTACCTTGGGAAGGTATGAGTATCTACACCATCTGCAGTGTCGGACTGGGATACCTTGGGTCCACCAGTAAAATCTGATCTTGGGGCTGACCACAGCTATACGTTTGTTTTATAATCTTATCAATATAATCATATAAATACATAGGATAGTTGAAATGCTTTATGCTAAAAGCTAAATATATGTATAAATTACATAAAGGATACTTTGTCCAGCACCACTTATGCAAGGCCTAGGGGCCCACCTAACTCAGGGGCCCACCGGTGGATCCACCTGTTCCCCTGTGGGCCAGTCCGAGTCTGACCATCTGTGTTACATGATCACTTACTTGTAAGGTCCCACCAGTTTTTCTTCGTACATCGCTTCGAACTTTGTCTCTCGAGTCAATGAGACCACAGTGCGAATGTTTTCTACAGCTTCTGTGGCGATCTATAATAAAAAGCAAACAGATTTTAATTTCTACAAAGTCTACAAGCCTGTGACATCCATAGGAGCTCATGTTGGACTACTTTGCAACGTGGCCCCTATGTTATTGTCATATCTTAGAGATGCAGGAATTCTGCTGCTTGCTCTGTTCTCATATATATATATATATTACATGACTACCAAATCAAAAGTACAGAAGTAGCAAAACATGGAAAATGTATTTATCCTTGGAACAGGATGCAACTTTTTAACTACTCGATGGAGCCATTTCCAAACTACTATGTAGACTGCAAGACAAAAGCAGTTCTTTCCTGCCACTACTACACCGTGGGGAATGTGCAAATATGTTTTCCAGGATGGGATGTGGAAAACATTGCCTCTTTTAGCTACCGTGTAAGGCAGCACCCCTTGACACCAAGCATGACTTTCAAAAAACCTAATGACATGATGTAGGATTAAAGCAAAACCAGTATATCTATTCCAACGGGAACATCGCTGTTTCGATGTGGTTTTGTCTCTTTAGTACAGTGTAGGGAACAGGTTTGAATGAGAGGCTATTGACTAGTCGGGAAGCAAGAATTCTCCTTATTGAAACTTTGTCCCATCCTGTAAAATGTATTTGCATATTTCCCAGAATCGGAGCATCAATAGCTATAAGTCTCCACACATCTCCAATGCGGCCATAATTGGCAAAGTCTCTATAAGGAGAACTGTTACTCCTGACCCTACTAGACTGTAGGAGCCAGTGGAGGGCGACTTTGAGCAACTGATTATAACAGATATAACTCACCTTTCCGGCTAATTCAAGTTCCTTTTTGTCCTTTATTGCATGCCCAGCAAAGGTTTTCATCTGAAGCAGTGCCGAAATTGCAATGACTGGTACAATGGCCAAGATAAGGAGGGTTAGCTGCCATCCGTAGATGAAAGATATAATTACTGCGGTGCCCAAGTTTGCAATGTTCTGAGCCATCAAAGCCAATCTGGATCCAGTTGCCTGCAGAACAGATGTACATTTCAAGAAGGGCTCTCACATTCAGCCATATTTATTTGACTTTAACTATGGCAGATCCCTAAAGGAGAACCAAAAAGCTTCAGCCTCACGTTACGCCACTGATGATCCAAGACTAAAAATGAATGTATGCACTAAAGGGAACCTGCCGATTTAGCACATAGAATCACCCTATAATATTTCTGTACATATTTATGCTTCAATGAGGCCCGGTAGCACCAAAGATGAGTCCTGTGCCTTATAAGAGTCACCTCTAAGTGTCTCACGGACAGAGACGATACAATCTGGCAGGTGCCATACAACCATAAGCAATGCCTCTAAGGAACATAAGGAGCTGTAGTTGCCTTATTGTCCCAAATCACCCAGACAAGTTCTCTTTGAAGCACCTGAACTCCCTTGAAAGATCCTGAATGTATTGTGTTACTCTCATTTTCAGTTTTTCTGTCTGATACTATAAAAAGTCAAAAATCAATGCATACCCCCTGAACTTGAGAAGCATCAGTAGCCAGTCGCGTGGTTAAGGCACCGGTGCTATTCTTCTTGTTGTCAAACCAGCCCATTTCCTAAAATTATGAAGACATAGGTAAAAAAAAAACAATCATTCAATAGTGAACCTCTTCCAGTAAGGGTAATAACCCTTATACATGGCTGCAAATCTCCTCCAAGACCAAAACATATGGCATCATGAATCCCTATACTGCTGCTAGTTTGGGGGAGCCTGGGGGGTAATTTACAGCTGTGATACAGTCAACACAAAAGTTTTCATAACCCAACAAAGATAAGTATTTCTAAGTAAGCAAAGAATTTTTCACCAGAATATACTCTGTATTATACAATGGAGCTCATCAGGGTCCGCGGCTGCACTTTCGCCGCACGGTTTTCGAGATTTGCGCAGCTTTGACAGGTATTTAACAGGGGTTTGCGCTGGGATTGTGTCACACGTGATCGTCGGACAATGCACTTTCGTGAACTCCGCAGGACCAGGTAAGTAAATGTGCCCCAATTTTTTCAAAACTCTGTACACCGTGTCTTTGTGGAGAGTACAGGAATGAGGATTCCCAGACAGGACATTTTTCTGTATGGGGTTCTGCCATAATAATACGTTTTGAAAGCACTTTTCTAGGTGCTTTATTGTCTCTCCTGTATACAGAGGACATTCCTTTACCATCTACAACAAAATGTACCATATTTTTCGGACTATAAGGTGCACCGGATTATAAGGCGCACCATCAATAAATGCCTGCTAAAACGTCTAGGTTCATATGTAGGGCGCACCTGATTATAAGGATAAATGACCAGCAGGTGGCAGACCTGTGCACAGTACAAGGCAGCTGTTGTCTGTAAGTATGGTTCATATATAAGGCGCACTGGATTATAAGGCGCACCTGATTATAAGGATGAATGACCAGCAGGTGGCAGACCTGTGCACAGTTCAAGGCAGCTGTTGTCTGTAAGTACGGTTCATATATAAGGCGCACCTGAGGAAATCAAAGGATTTTTTGTGCGCCTTGTAGTCCGAAAAATACGGTACACTTTAGTATCCTTCCTCACTAGCAGAGAATAGTATTTTGTATGGTACGGCACATTTAGCATCTTGGAGCCATGAGCGTTCCATGACTTGCTGGATGTTATTACACGTATTTTATATGGTATCATTGAAAGTGGCTTATAATTTCTATGTTCTGCTTTGAGCAGCAGTATAATTAATAGTATATAACATTTATTACAATCGTATTCTATATAATACCCATTGTCCTATGTCCTTAGAGGGTGGCAGCCTACTATAATGGAGGATTTAGCATACAATACATTGTTATACCTGTCTCAACATCGATTTGAAGGTCAACAACCGGAGTCTTGTTGTAAGAATCTCCCCTGCTTTTCCGAATGTGAATCCCTGTAATGGAGGTAATTAATAGGAAGTTGCAGAATGCTATAAAACACAGAGTATTAAAAGATCTGTCTAATACTTAGGCACAAGTCATGTTAAGTAATAGGCTTTATCTTATAAACACCTACTGTAAATAATTGGGAAGATTAACTAAAGTTACATAATGTAGATTTCTACAGTCTACAACTGTGTGCAAATAAGCTTTAGGGGCTCAAGGCTCCATTGGTGTTAATGGAGCATGGAGCTCCTCAGGCTCATTTGCATACAATCCTTCATCCTGGTGGTAGATGTCCTATAAAGGAAATCTACCATGAAAATCCAACATGATTAACACTCATAGGTCCAGGCACCATGAATGTGGTAATCTTATTATATTTGTTATCCATGGCCTCCTTACTTCTAAAATCAACTTTTAAAAGTATGCTTATGAGCATGAAGGGCTACCCTGTGTTGTAGCTACCCTCCCACTATGTGTACATTTCAGCCGAGATCACAGGACGTGCATCAGAGAGGGTGAGGTTGAGATGTATTGCCGCACAGTGTAACAACAGCTTGTAAAACCAGAGACCATAGGGCCTAGGGTAGCCATTCTGACTCATTAGCATAATTGTAAAAGTTGATTTTAGAAGGAAGGAGGCCATGGATAACAAATATAAGAAGATTCCCACAGTCACGGTGCCTGGAAAGGAGGCAGATGTGTGTAAAATTAAAAATACAATTTACACATTACTACTCTCAGCATATGGAGAGGATCCATCGTAGGGATAAATATTAACTAACAAGTTACATTCAAGCAGAACATAAAATATTATTATATCAATGTTAACATGGCCAAACATAATTACCTGCAGGAAGAATGTGATAAAAGAGACGGCTCCAAGTGCCAAAAATAACAAACAAAACATGTTGCTTTTGGATCTGACTTCACTTTCCTCACCAGTAAATACCTGAAAGACAAGAAAATGATGAGTACCAAGCATTACTCATCACTAGTATACCAAAAAGATAAAACAGAATAGATATGTAACAATTTCTATGATCCAGCATATACAAGGAGCTTTTGTAAGAAAAACACTCTTCTTAACGGGAACCTGTCAGCAGAAATTGCCCTAATGAACCACTATCAGTTTGTTAGTCACTGTGCGGTCACTGCTCAGAAGCCGGAGCTGCACAGGCGCGGGCCTGGTGTTCTGCGCATGCGCAGATGGCAGGTTCGTCAGAGGAAGGCGCAGCTACGAGGAGCTGCATGCCGAAGATTTCGAGTAGGAGGAACAAAGAGGCTACTGGGGCGTAGAGTAGCCGCACCATGTAGCCTCTGGCTACTCCACGCCCCAGTAGCCTCTTTACAAAATGTACATATTCGGCTAATAAAAGTGCGGGGACGTGAGGATTAGACCTTAAAAGGGCTATCCTCACGTCCTATTGATCCACCTACCACCCAAGCTAACTTCATAGGTAGATCCGTGGTGGTAGGTTCCCTTTAAGTCTGGATTCAGATCCCGCACCCGCCATTTAACACCCCCCTGGCATGTAAATACAGACAACCATTTTCCCGTAGGTCGTACCCTGGAAAAATGGTGTCAGACATTCAAATGCTTGCAGAATTTAATAAGTTAACACCCCTAGACCGGACCCGTAGCTCAATGGATCTACTCATCACTATAGTGAGATTGTAAACTGGTCAAGTCAAAGAGGCAGAGAATTCAGCACGGAAGTCAAGCTCTCTCTGCTTCCGAATTCTTCCTTTGATGTAATATACGTCGCTGCATTCATGCACATCAGTATGTGACTCTACCGAAATTTGGTTTATGATGTCAACTGCACCAAAGAGGGCATTTGAAAGCAGGAGAGCTTGACTTTAGCCCTAAACTCTCTCGACTACGTGACTTTATACAAGCAGTGTACATCTCACTTCAAAGCCGATGATGATGCAACCACACTGGGCCATCTGGGAGGCGGTAATCTGCTTTACGATAGGGTCAATAGGGTCATCTTCTGACAGGTTCCCTTTAAGTAAAAAGTTTATTTTGTATGAACATCTACTCTAAATTATAATGCAAATCTTTACATATGTGGCACCCTCCTATTCCACAGCCCTTAAAGTTGTTGTCTGAAGGTTAAAAACATGGCCGCTTTTTTCCAAAAACAGCTTCACGGCTTCACGCCATGGATAGAGCTTGGTATTGCAACAAAGTCCTATTGTGTCTATACAGATGAACTGCAGTAACATATTAAACCATGGTCCCGTTTGGCACTGCTTTCGGAAGTAAGCAGCCATGATTTTTTCAATCACTGGACAACCCCTTTAAGCATTTTAGTTACATTTGCTTTACTGAGACATTTGCTTTGATCATAGTAAAATTGTAGTACATAATACATTTCTAGCTATTTACTTACCCCGATAATCTTGGAGAATATGATGGCAAAGGCCGGCTGTGTGGCTCCATTTATCAGGGCACAAATAATCCCGACAACAAAGTACGGCCATTCAGGTTTGTTCAGCCTCATGATTTTGAAAAAAGAGACTGGAGGAACTTGTTCAACCTGCAATATAATCAGAAGGAAGACATGTTGAATAAATCATTAGATATCATAATTAGAAAACATTCAGATCAAATCTGTGGGGGGTGAGTTTGATATTTAGGACACAAACAACTACAAGAATATAAAAAGTCTCAGGATCCCTCTTCATTCTGCTGAAAGGTTGTTGTAATGGATACATTTGTGAATAATAATAATAATAATCTTTATTTATATAGCGTCATCAAATTCTGCGTCACTTTACATATCATAGGGGACAGAGTACAAACATAGGGAACAATAGGAGTGAGGGCCCTGCTCACAAGAGCTTACAGTCTATGAGGATGAGGGGGTGACACAAGAGCTTACAGTCTATAAGGATGAGGGGGTGACACAACAGCTTACAGTCTATGAGGATGAGGGGGTGACACAAGAGCTTACAGTCTATGAGGATGAGGGGGTGACACAACAGCTTACAGTCTATGAGGATGAGGGGGTGACACAAGAGCTTACAGTCTATGAGGATGAGAGGGTGACACAAGAGCTTACAGTCTATGAGGATGAGGGGGGACACAAGAGCTTACAGTCTATGAGGATGAGGGGGGACACAAGAGCTTACAGTCTATAAGGATGAGGGGGTGACACAAGAGCTTACAGTCTATGAGGATGAGGGGGTGACACAACAGCTTACAGTCTATGAGGATGAGAGGGTGACACAAGAGCTTACAGTCTATGAGGATGAGGGGGGACACAAGAGCATACAGTCTATAAGGATGAGGGGGTGACACAAGAGCTTACAGTCTATGAGGATGGGGGGGTGACACAACAGCTTACAGTCTATGAGGATGAGAGGGTGACACAAGAGCTTACAGTCTATGAGGATGGGGGGGTGATACAACAGCTTACAGTCTATGAGGATGAGAGGGTGACACAAGAGCTTATAGTCTATGAGGATGAGGGGGGACACAAGAGCATACAGTCTATAAGGATGAGGGGGTGACACAAGAGCTTACAGTCTATGAGGATGAGGGGGGACACAAGAGCTTACAGTCTATAAGGATGAGGGGGTGACACAAGAGCTTACAGTCTATGAGGATGAGGGGGTGACACAACAGCTTACAGTCTATGAGGATGAGAGGGTGACACAAGAGCTTACAGTCTATGAGGATGAGGGGGGACACAAGAGCATACAGTCTATAAGGATGAGGGGGTGACACAAGAGCTTACAGTCTATGAGGATGGGGGGGTGACACAACAGCTTACAGTCTATGAGGATGAGAGGGTGACACAAGAGCTTACAGTCTATGAGGATGGGGGGGTGATACAACAGCTTACAGTCTATGAGGATGAGAGGGTGACACAAGAGCTTATAGTCTATGAGGATGAGGGGGGACACAAGAGCATACAGTCTATAAGGATGAGGGGGTGACACAAGAGCTTACAGTCTATGAGGATGGGGGGGTGACACAACAGCTTACAGTCTATGAGGATGAGAGGGTGACACAAGAGCTTACAGTCTATGAGGATGAGGGGGTGACACAAGAGCTTACAGTCTATGAGGATGAGGGGGTGACACAAGAGCTTACAGTCTATGAGGATGAGGGGGGGCACAAGAGCTTACAGTCTATGAGGATGAGGGGGTGACACAAGAGCTTACAGTCTATGAGGATGAGGGGGTGACACAAGAGCTTGCAGTCTATGAGGATTAGGGGTGACACAAGAGCATGCAGTCTATAAGGATGAGGGGGTGACACAAGAGCTTACAGTCTATGAGGATGGGGGGGTGACACAACAGCTTACAGTCTATGAGGATGAGAGGGTGACACAAGAGCTTACAGTCTATGAGGATGAGAGGGTGACACAAGAGCTTACAGTCTATGAGGATGAGGGGGTGACACAAGAGCTTACAGTCTATGAGGATGAGGGGGTGACACAAGAGCTTACAGTCTATGAGGATGAGGGGGGGGGGCACAAGAGCTTACAGTCTATGAGGATGAGGGGGTGACACAAGAGCTTGCAGTCTATGAGGATTAGGGGTGACACAAGAGCATGCAGTCTATAAGGATGAGGGGGTGACACAAGAGCTTACAGTCTATGAGGATGGGGGGGTGACACAACAGCTTACAGTCTATGAGGATGAGAGGGTGACACAAGAGCTTACAGTCTATGAGGATGAGGGGGTGACGCAAGAGCTTACAGTCTATGAGGATGAGGGGGTGACACAAGAGCTTACAGTCTATGAGGATGAGGGGGTGACACAAGAGCTTACAGTCTATGAGGATGAGGGGGGGGGGCACAAGAGCTTACAGTCTATGAGGATGAGGGGGTGACACAAGAGCTTGCAGTCTATGAGGATTAGGGGTGACACAAGAGCTTACAGTCTATGAGGATGAGGGGGTGACACAAGAGCTTACAGTCTATTTCTGACACTTACCACTTCTTCCCCTTTGTCATTCTCGATCTCTTTTTCATCCGCTGCTGATTTTCTAGAACTGTTCCAACTTGATATCCTCCTCACTAGCTGGGGGCGAGCGTGGTTTACTATATCCTTGGTTTTTTCATTGGCAGTGCCCTCCATAAGGCTTTTCTCATCTTCCTCTGCACCTAAAGTCTAAGAATGACAGTATAATAGTCACATCTCCATTTATTCATAAATTTGGATGTGGTAAGTCTACTGGAAGGTACAATTCCTGAAATAATCACAATACATAGAAACTGCCAGGAATTGAAATTATTTTCCCCCTTTATGCCACCTACATGTCAGGTGGACGTGGAGGGGCATTGGAAGGGGGCTTGGTCAGAGGGAGATTGGTTCGGAATGGGGAATCTAAGCACTTGCTACATCCAGCGACTGCTAAAACCTGAAAAGTCGCTGTTAATAGCGAAATTCTAGGCCAGGCAAGCCATGGTTTAGTTTTAAGGTATTTAAAAAAATTGGGGGGAAGGTGTTGTTTGTCAGGCAGGAGAGGAAAGTGTCTCTTTGAGCAGCTACTTTTGAAAAAGTGGCGCTCAAAAGAACCTCAAAACCAGGCAGATTTTGTGTTTAGTATTGTTTCCGGGTTCTTCACACTTATCATTATAGAAGTAGTGTATTGGATGACTGGATGAGACTGTTAACCCCGGAAGCAGTTTCGATAAAAAGTTTTCCTAACTTCAACTGACCTGCATAGTGACCAGCTTGTAGTAAATCCCTTCCTTCTTCATGAGTTCTCCATGGCTTCCTTGCTCAGTTATGACGCCTTCATAAAATCCAGCAATAGTGTCTGCGTTCCGGATGGTTGACAATCGGTGAGCAATGACGATGGTGGTCCGTCCTTCTCTAGCCTACACAGAAAGTGATCGTTGGTAATCCAAAAAATATATGGGCAAGTGAGAGGCTAAAATATCATCCAATGTTAAACTATAAAGCAACACTGTTGAAAAAAAATACCTTATCCAGAGCTGCCTGGACAACAGCTTCACTCTCCGTGTCCAGAGCAGACGTGGCTTCATCAAGAAGAAGAATTTTGGGGTTTCGAACCAGCGCCCGGGCAATAGCGATTCTCTGCTTCTGACCTCCGCTAAGTTGGGTTCCTCTCTCTCCCACAAGGGTTTCAAATTTCTGCAGATTCATAGAGAAGTTTCTTAATATAGCAACTGTAGACTTTTGAAAGTACAGGCGGCCCCCTACTTAAGAACATCCGATTTACAGAAGATGCCTAGTTACAAACGGACCTCTGGATGTTTGTAATTTACTCTACTTTATCCTTAGGCTACAATGATCAGCTGTAAAAGTTTTCAATGGTCTCTGCAATTAAGCTTTAGTGTTAATCCTGGTTCTTATGACAACCCAACTTTTTTAAAATCCAATTGTCACAGAGACCAAAAAAAATTTGGTTGGGGTTATAATTATAATATATACAGTCCCAACTTACATACAAATTCAACTTAAGAACAAACCTACAGAATCTTGTATGTAACCTGGGGACAGCATAAGTTGTCTCCAGTGTGATATAAAGTTGGATGCCAGATACAGCTTTTGGACCAAGTCCGAACAGCGTCTGCTTATACCTATGCCACCTGTAAGTATATTAACTTCTGATTCCCACCTAATGAACATTCTAGATGACTGAACACAGTGTAAAATGATTCCCAAAAACACCAGGTAAAAGCTCAGAGGAGCCACTGAACCGGCACACTCCGAAAATAGCAACCAGTTCACACGTTCAAAAAAGTTCAGTGCTCAACTTTTGATTCTAGATGACTTATTATGCATTAAGTATTCTGAAATAAACTATTTCACTCATTAGTCAAGTGGATTGTAAACTTTACCATGGAGAACAGTGGGTATCAAACTCACAATGGCAAAGGAAAAAGTAAACAACTGACTGATGTATCACATTATTGTCTTTTTATTCTTAAATGAATCATCTTTGTTTGATTTTTAGCATGGAAGCGTATTTCAGCTTCTCAACCCCTGATGGTTAAGATGCTTTTTAATGAAGTAAAAACCTCTAGAATCTAGTGGTGCACCAAGTTTCTTACAGAAAGTATTCCGAGTACAGAAGCCACTGTTAAGAATAGATGATAGTAGACTAACCTTTTACTATGGAATTATCAAAACAGAAAACAGAAAGTCTATCCAAAATTAAACTGTACAATGATCTAATACATAAAAGCATATAGATCTTACATCTGGAAGCTTCATGATGAAGTTATAGGCATTGGCCTCTTTGGTGGCTTTTACAATCTCCTCCATGGTTACATCTTCCCGGCCAAAGCGGATATTCTCAGCAATAGTGGTATCAAACAGGACGGGCTCTTGGCTGACCACACCAATGATCTCTCTCAAGTATCTGGTGTTCAGATTACGTATGTCCTGTCCATCAATGGTGATCTGTGGGAAGAAGTAAAAATCTATCCATAACCAAGGAGAGGATGAGAAATGATGCCTGCTTGTGCTTATCTTGGACAATGAAAATCAAGTCCATCCTCCACTGATTCCTCTTACCGTGCCTTCATCCGAGTCGTAAAATCTCTGAATGAGCTGGACCGTTGTACTTTTTCCGCACCCACTGCTCCCCACAAGGGCCACCGTCTGACCACTAGGAACCATAAGGTTCAAACCTTTCAGAACCTACAGATAAATAACATTGTCATACTGTGCGTATAATAATACAATAGTACATTACAAACAAATAACACCGCCACACTGTGAAATGAAATTGATGCAGCTATACAGTTCTTGAATAGCAACCAAACAAGGTCTGACAAAGTCCCAGTGTTTAAAGTACGATCATATTACATTCTGGTAATAAATAAATCATTACAACAAGGTAAGTTACTCACCTGGATGTCAGGCCTGGACGGATACGTGAACTTCACATTTGTGAACTGTATGTCTCCCTTAATCTTATCGGGTTTAAAACCAGCGGTGGAAAAACTGTCTATTTTGGGCGGCTGAATAATATAAAAACATTAACATTTTATGCAACAATATAACATTTTATGCAATTCCTCAAATGAATTAAGCCAAAAATGGTGATGATGCACAACAAACGGTTCTAGATTAACAAGCTGTATAGCCTTTGGTGGCCTTTGCAATAGGTGTCTGCTAGAATTTTTGTCACTCCTTTAACAGTCCCCTTCTCTTACAAAGTATGCTTCTAGTCTACACGCCTCTTACAGATCTTCAAGACCACAAATCTGTCAACCCACTTGGCCCAAAGGTAAGGAAAGCAAAAGCCTGAGAAGGTTGGGAGTCTAACCCAGGGCCGGCTCCAGGACTGGGCATACCTGGGCAAGTGCAGGGGCCCAGAGCTGCTGGGGGGCTCATATAAGGAATCAATAGGGTTGAGGGGGGCTTTATATAAAATAAGGAGCCATTTGGTATGATAAACGAGGGAATATTTTAGGGAATAGGAGACTGTTTTAGGTTATGAATTTTTAAGCACAACAGATGAGTTCACTGCAAAGGGGCCCACTAAGGTGCTGTCACCCAGGGGCCTACTGAAACCTTTAGCCGACCCTGGTCTAACCACATGATTCAAAACCCATGGAAATAACCCAAAATAAAAGAATGCCCCCTGATCTTTGTCACATGCTTTATAGCTGGTATTGTAGCTTTGTGATGGGAGCCACAACACCAATAATACGGAGCGTGAACGTTTCATGCAAAAATTGGCCTAGGTTCCCAGGAGAAAAGCACAGCTATGTATACATACTTTACTTTATTTTAGGTTATTTCCAGGGATGTAAAAATAAACTTTCATAAGCCATAGCTAAAGGAGGACACTAATGTGTTCACTAGGTCAAATAAATCCTTACATTGTCGATGATGTTGAATACTGCATAGGCCGCTCCTCTGGCGTTTGAAAATGCTTCAATATTGGGTGATGTTTGTCCAACTGCAAAAGCCCCGATGATGACAGAAAAGAAAACCTAAGAGAATCATACATGAGATATATCTCAGTATTAGCTCAGGACAATTTATCTATATAGTAATAAAAGCTCATTATCCTCGTTAAAGAGAGTCAGTCACTGGATTAGACTGTACAAAGTTGTGGAAAGTGTTAGGTATTGTCGCTGGTGATATGCTGCATATTGCAGCAAAGACTTACCAGTAACACCTGTGGTCAGTGCTAGCACTAATCGCGGTTGTTATCCTGTCGATTGCCACCGGCAAAGCTGCCAGTGGCTTCAATAGGATGGTGGCGAATGGGCGCTGCCATCTTGGTGATGATCGTCGCTCCCCAGTTCTTCATGGGTGTCTACTTTTTTTTAATGAAAGGGTCCTCCTAGGATTAATCGATCAAAGGTTGTCCTGCTGGAATCACAAAGGTCTATCTATAACCTCTTGGGAAACGGTAACTAATGGTAATGCGGAACCGCATCACTGAACCAGGGCTCCAGAGAGAGGTAAGTATGAGGTGTTTGATTTTTTACAACCCCCTCCCCAACCTGAGAGCCCATAGAAAAAAAACCTGATCTCAGAAACACCTTTAAACCAGTCTAACCCACATAAACATTGTGATGAACACAAGCTGCTCTGGGAAACAAAGGATGACAAATGTTTTGTTCAGTTTGAACCTTTAATCTTTTTTAGTTATGTTCAAAATAATAACATTATTAATATGGCACGAAATCCCCAGTGTTACATTATTTAGATTACATGACAAATATTAGCCATCTTTACTTACTGTTAGGACGCTCCCGATAGTGTATTCTTTTGATATAACCAGAGAGGTGCCATACCAGAAGGCCAAGGCATAGGACGCGTATATCATCAGGAATGCAAATCCTATGGACACGTTAGCTGTGATCGCCTTCCTGATGCCGATCCTTTTGGCTTCTTCTAAATTCTTTTCATACCTGTTATAAATATGCAGGTTATACAAGGGTTTGAAGATGCCGATTTAGCTCCCAACAGTATAACAAGTATAACACTGACCTCTTAATTTCCTTATCTTGTCCCCCGAAGGCTATAACAGTCCGGATGGCCGCTAGTACCTCCTCGGCCACCGCTCCAGCCTTGGCGTAAGCCGTAAGCTCCTTGTTAGTAAATGCTGACAACACCTGTGGATGAACAATCACTTCAACACTGAACTTTCTTTTTATACTGTCAAGATGAAATAGTAGCATAAAAATAGTCTTCATTTTCTACCTTTGCCCAAATAGCAGCTGAAGCTCCCATAACAGGACTGATTGCCAAAATAACCAGGGTCAACTTCCAGCCCTTTATAAAGCCGATAATAAATCCGGTAATAAAAGTAGTCAACGACTGTATCAGCATGCCGATTTTATCGCCAATGCCTTCGTTGATTTTTTGGACGTCACTGGAATGGAAATAAACAAAAAGAAGGAAAACAATGTAAGAAGAAGACTAAGTAATAATGTGGGAGTGAGGTCGTACAAGACAACTTCTATATCGTCCAAAGGTGAGGCATAATCTTGGATCAAGGGCTTATACGTATGTATGAACCTGTTCTGCCTTCCCTTCCTTTCTGCACTCAGATGTACTGTCCATGTTTCACGTATTATCTCTTCCTCTGCTTCGTAAACAACACACAAGACCTATTTTAAGGTATATGAATGAGATAATTGTTCTTCAAAAGTCTCCATAGAAACCAATCAGGTATCTCAGTGCAAGACTTTCCAACAATGAGACACAATATCATGTTGTAATTGCTACTTGTGCATCTATAATGGAACACAGAAGTTTCCATGTATCCATCAGACGTTATTTCTTTATTACCAAACAAAATGGCCTCCCTGCATATTAAGACAAGGGTATTATACTGAAATTAGGGCTGACGTTTTCTTAATTTGTCAAACTTTTCAAGTTAGAAGAAGCAGGAAGATGTGTCGTGATGTGTTGTTTGTCATTGTACATTTTAGAGTTTGTAATCCACCGCTATTTCCTGTGGTGATTGCAGCAGAGAGAAGCCACAAGCTTAGAGTAAAGTGTATGTAAAGATTCAATTATAGGGACCTTTACAGAATTTTAGGATCCCTCTTCGGCATGACCTTGTGCCCATGTAGTTTGTTTTTGTCAAGCAGGAAAAATATATATTGTATGTAGACTTTATAGGATAATATGTTGGACTTTGTAGGATAATTGTTCTTGAAAATGTTGCTACCTGATGATCATTAAAATATTAAATTAAAATATCTAGTCATTTACAGTGTGCACCTCTTCCAAAAGAAGACCGGAGGGAGATGAGAATAACCCAAGCATGGATGGTTTGATCTCCATGTATGTAGAAGTGTTCTTCACGTGATTGCCCCAGTAAAGGTAAGTTCTTATTTGCACTTCTTTGTTACTTTGTAACAAAAGATATATTAATGATTTGCTATATCCAAAATACATACATAGATGTAGCGAGGGACTATTCACATCTTTGGGACTGTGCCCCAAGTACCTGTCAATGGCGGCCTTTCGTCGGGTTTCCCGAATATTTCTGATTTGCGCCGAATTGCCCCGGGATTTTGGCGCACGCGATCGGATTTTGGTGCAACGGCGCCGGCTTTCACTCGACAGAAATCGGGGGCGACGGATTCAGACAAACCACGGAATTTAAAAAAGGTTTTGTGTTGCAAGATCAAGCACTCACATGCACCAGGAAGAAGAAGGTGAACTCCGGCGGACCTCGGCGCAGGAGCAACACAGGAAAAAACTCGTACACACGATCTTAGTGAATCGCGCTGGACCCGAAGTTGGACAACGCACCGCGGAATCGTGACGGGACGGGTAAGTAAATCTGCCCCAATGTTTGTGACCGCCAGTGCAGAATCAATGCTGAAAGAGATGATTTGCATGAGGAAAAGTTACGTGAGGGACCCAAGTTAAACTTTCACCCTGGGGGGTTGTGAATCTTTAGTTACACCCCTGCTATTCACTATTTTGGGACAATGCACTAGGAGTATATAGCGAAGCATATAAAAGCATAGCCTGATAGTTAGTACTCACTCGGTCAGCCTGGTGTTCAGTTCTCCGGCATCATTCACATCAAACCAGCTGATCTCCTGCCTCAGCACCGCATGGAAGAAATTCTTTCTTAGTTTTCTAATCTGCCGACCGGCAGCCAATGTCCAGAACGCGATCTGTACATAACCAGCGAGAAGCACTGCAAATCCTAAACCCGTGTAGTAATAGGCGTACCTGCACCAGGAGGAGATTACATTAGTAGTACGGTAATAATAAAGACCTATTTAGGTTACAGTATCTATGATGTGTCTATAGGATGGGCATTTTTTTGACATCACATACATATGTTATACAAGCAGTCCCCTACTTAAGGACACCCAACTTACAGAGGACCCCTAGCTAAAGAGGGACCTCTCTGCCCCCTGTGACCTCTGGTGACCTCTGGATGTTACTATAGTCCTAGACTGCAATGATCAGCTGTAAGGTGTCTGTAATGAAGCTTTATTCATAATCCTTGGACCCATTACAGCTAAATATTTTGAAACTCCAATTGTCACTGGGGCAAAAAAATTTTTTGTCTGGAGCTACAATTATAAAATCTACAGTTCCAACTTACATACAAATTCAACTTAAGAACAAACCTACGGAACCTATCTTGTACGCAACCCGGGACTGTCTCTACTGTCTTATCTGTTCTCTGCGGTGGATTCGGGTCCGGCCGGGATTCATCAAGGTAGTTCCTCCGACGTCCACCAGGTGGCGCTGCTGCGCTGAAAAGCATCTGAACGCACTTGAATTCACCGAGCTGGACCAAGTGAAGGTAAGCGCGTCCCAAGCGACACTTTTATTGTTTTAAATGCGGCGGTTTTTCCGAATCCGTCGGGTTTTCGCTCGGCCACGCCCCCCGATTTCCGTCGCGTGCATGCCGACGCCGATGCGCCACAATCCGATCACGTGCGCCAAAATTCCGGGGCAATACAGGGGAAATCGGCGCAAATCGGAAATATTCGGGTAACACGTCGGGAAAATGCGAATCGGGCCCTTAGTAAATGACCCCTAATGTAATTATAATCCTACTGTTTCAGCCCCTGAATATCCAGGAATCGTATTGAGCAGTGACCTTCGCCTTTCGCTTTTATGACTATGTCACTAGTGTGTTTTGCTCATCCCTACATACAGGAGAGGTGTGCGATCAGATATGGATCGCCTACAGAAATAGCTTATTGTTAATATATAACCCCAGGCTCTATTACACTTGTACTTTACACCACCACTTATTGTATGTGTTCTCTCTCCTAATATATACAGTATTGGCACATTAAAGGTAGTCCCTGAGTTACGTACAGGATAGGTTCTGTAGCTTTGTTCTTAAGTTGAATTTGTGTGTAAGTTGGAACTGTAGATTTTATAATTGTAACCCCAGTCAATTTGGTTTGGATTTTAAAAAATGTTGGGTTGTCAACAGTTTTAACAAGGATTAACAATAAAGCTTCATTGCAGACACATTTGGTGACTGTTACAGCTGATTATTGTAGCCGAAGGCTAAAGTACAGTAACTTACCAACATCCAGATGTCCGTTTGTAACTAGGGGTCGTATGTAAGTCAGGTGTTCTTAAAGGAAACCTACCACTTGTAGTGGCAGGTTTCCGATGGCAATACCGGGCACCAGCTCAGGGTGAGCTGGTGCCGGAGCTTATTTTAGTTAGTGTTTTAAACCGCGGTATCGCGGTTTAAAACACTTTTTAAACTTTATAGCCGGCGCATGGAGGTACGCGCTCGGCGCTTACCATGCGCGCGGCTCTCATTCACTTCCTATGTAGCCGCGTGCACGGTAAGCGCCGAGCGCGTACCTGCCTGCGCCGGCTATAACGTTTAAAAAGTGTTTTAAACCGCGATACCGCGGTTTAAAACACTAACGAAAATAAGCCCGGTATTTCCATCAGAAACCTGCCACTACAAGTGGTAGGTTTCCTTTAAGTAGGGGACCGCCTGTATAGTACTAATTCTCTTACCCTGCATATACGGACGCTACACAATATTATTTCTTCTTCCTTGTATATATGTGCACAATTATATTTCTTATCAGCATATAGACCGGAAAGCTTCCAGCATATATAGAGTGTATATACTGATATATAGGGGGTCATTTACTAAGGGCCCGATTCGCGTTTTCCCGACGTGTTACCCGAATATTTCCGATTTGAGCCGATTTTTCCTGAATCGCCCTGGGATTTTAGCGCACGCGATCAGATTGTGGCGCATCGGCGCCGGCATGCACGTGATGGAAATCGGGGGCGTGGCCGAACGAAAACCCGACAGATTCGGAAAAAACGTCGCATTATTTTTTTAAAAAAGTGTCGCTGGACACCTGGTGGACGTCGGAGGAACTGCCGTAGTGAATCGCCGGAAGACCCGAATCCACCGCATAGAACGCGCCGCTGGATCGCGAATGGACCGGGTAAGTAAATCTGCCCCATACTGTCAATGGTGCCCCATCACGCCAAACACCCCACATTCATAGGGGGAGGATGAGGCGACGAGCGTCATATTCCACTGTACGGGATCAGATCTTAACAAGTTGGGACTGCAAAAGCAAAGGCCCATTTTAACAGCGCTACACACAGAATTGTTATCAGAATCGGCTAATTACATAACATTTATGGGGGGTTTCCTGACTTTTATGCCCTGATATTTTATTTCAGCATCCTCATCTTGTGTCATCAGGAGGTAAGGATAATTTTTCAATATTTAAATTCCCGGAATACCCCTCTACGGCAAAAACATTAAGGTCCAGCAGGTTGCAGTAAGTCTTGTACTTACGTTGACATTTGATTTTGGAACTTTATAGATGCATTTATCATTTCTTCCACTGCAGAGAATAAAATAATAATATATCACTACTTTTGATTAAAGATGTACTTACTCGCCTCTTAGAAAGCAACCCATTTCCAGCACTAACTCTCCAGTCCCTTTCTCTGAGCAATCACATCTGAATGGCCCTTGGGCCCCTGGTTATTACTCATGGCCTCCCTCCTTCTAAAAAATCAACTTTTAAAATTATACTAAAGAGCCTAAAGTGCTATGGGAGTCTTACCAGAGCCCCTCTGTGATGTAGCTTCATATACTGTTATACTGTGCAGGAGGCCCATTTGTGAAATTACAGCATAGGGAGGAAGTGCTGATAGAGTAGGGGGGTTGGGTGACATGCTCCTTTACAGTGTAACAGCCTGTGCAGCAAGAGCTCGGAGGGGCTCTAGTAACACCTCCTCCATAGCACATCAGACTCTAAAAGTTGATTTTAGAAGTAAGGAGGCCATGGATAACAAGTATAAGAATATTACCACAGTCACGGTGCCTGGATCTATGAGTAATGTCCCTGGTTTATCAGGATGAAGTTTGATGGTAAATTTCCTTTAAATAAGACTAATGTGGAACCACAGCACATTTGAAGCTTATATTATATTACAATTATTATTATTATTATTATTATTTTATCATAGTGGTTTTGGTCCCAGATACTAATTCACAGTGGGTAAACCATATACAAAATGTCAACATGGAAATTATCTTATAAAAGCTGAATACTGACTGTTTCCTACGGGTAACAAGGTCACATGACTCAAATCAAGGTATGACATGGATCATTTAGTCATAGTACATTACGCAATGGAATTTATACTAGTAAAACAAGCCATATTTACTCACAGGTGACATTTTTCCCAAAATCCACAAAGCTGTCTGTCATGTCTCCAAAGACGAGCATCATGAGCGGCAGCCCGGCACCGTGAGCCATCGCTGCAATTGTGCCAACCACCATTAGGATTTTATCTACTCCTCCAGCATATCGGAACTAGAAAAATAATATGTATTATAACATCATAGAAATATCTAAGACCGTGTCACAAACAGTGGATGAAAAGAAAGCACTGATCCACAAAAGTAATCACGTGATCATCGTCAAACAATTCACAATGAGGCCATTTGAAAACGCAACTCTTACCACAAAAAACAAGCCTTCAGATGCCTATGCAAAATTGTGAATCTACTATTTTTTTTACTACTTTGGTTATTTAGACCAAGCAAGTCTACTCCACAAGTGATCAAGGAAAGGAAATGAGCCTTGAACAAGTGTGTTGCCATTAAAGACGCCGGATTGATAAATGATAATGGGACATTTTCTGCGATTAATCTAATTAAATCAGAAATTAGACCATAGCAGTCTGGAAGGAAACATGTGCTAAGGGCTCAAGCTGCAATGAAATATTCCCCATAGATCTATGGTGAGCAACTCAGCAATCAGCTTTGACCTATATGAACAACCTTAAGTTCCCTAGAGCGCCACCACAGGTGGGATTAAGAATTACATGGTGACTATTGCTATGTCCTATATAACGGGTCTACTTCTTACCATTGTGGTAGGGCTGACCATCTTTGGTTTTTCCTCTTTTTTCTTGTCCTTTGACTTGGAGAAGAAGCCTTTTTTCTTGCTGCAATCAAAGATCACATCCAGTCAGATCCCATATTACATAATGTGCAGAAATAATGAGATCTTATCTTTATGGCACAGGAAAGAGATCCGTCATTACTAATTATACATAATTGTATTGCATGGGGTTATAGAGACATATGGTACATATGGTTACAAGGTACAAGGCAATGTGGACAGTAGTAGATTATAATATTGGTCAAAGGATGGTAGCCAAGGGCCCAAGCATTCAAGGGGGCCCATGGCCACCCAAGCCACCCACCAAATGTTATACTGAGAAGGACCTTCACCCATGAAATCCTCATACATCTGTTCCTGATCTCAATACACATGTATACAAGAGCCATTTCAGGACCCTCGAAGGTCCTGAAACTCTAGATAGATATCAGGCAGAAGGGACACATGCTCCATTCCACAAGAAACTTTTACAGCCCAGCGCTTATAATCTCTACACCGAACCCCTACCCAGTGTGACATCCTGTAATCAATACCCGGGGGGCACCAGACTGCATGGGAACACTCTATGACAGTGATGGTGAACCTTTTACAGTCTGAGTGCCCAGACTACAACCAAAACCCACTAATTTATCACAAAGTGCCAATGTAAGCAGTAATTTATGTATTTGTTAAACTGTTCTCCCACAACATTTATTCATGCCAGCCTCCTGAGGACACCAATACAATTGAAAGTAGAAGTAAAAACTTGGACTATCACTGTAGCTTCTCTCCAGGGTCCCCTTGTCCAGGAAGAGTCGTGGGGCCAGCAGAAGGACCTTCAAAGATAAACTGGTCCTCTGCACACCTTCACGCTTTTCCTTCAGCCCCGAGCAGCCAAGAGGTTCTAGGTGCCAGGGATCCAAAATTATAGCTCCTATAATCCAGGACGTGTCTCATACATGCTTGGCCACTGAGGTGCCACCCTGTGAGGACATATGAGATACGTCCTTGGCGATTAAAAGGTTAAAATAGCACTGAGATTGGTAAATCCTGACTTGCGTGGGACTGCAGATAGATTCTTGGAATCCTGTCTGGTGAACTCTCTGCTAGGGTGGTATCTTGAGTGCCACCTCTAGCACTCGTGCCGTAGCTTCACCACCACTGCCCTATGACAATGGCTGTATATACATACATTTCCAGGAGAAATGCCAAATTTATAAGGAAGTTGCTCTAAAATTCATACTTCCCTGGTAAGACATGTACAAGTTGACAAGTCCGTTAAAAGGGAAACTACAGCCCTTTAAGAATTATTTGACACTGAAGTTACCTAATAAATTGCATAACATAGTAAGATGTATACAGAATAGTATATAATATACTGTATATTATAATATATATAGAACAATGTACAGTACTTATATGGCAGAACTCTGTGTAGTGTGTATATAGCACATACTATTAAATCCTGGTTGATATAAAGCAACACACATTCCATTACAGAAGTGAAGTAGATACAAGATTTTATGAAGCTATTTTAGGTAATGTTTGGATACTTGTTTACTCAGCGCCGTTGATATGACTCAGATGACTTTCCTAGAGATATACTGAACTTTGTCCTATTCCGAGTATGACCATCTTTATATTTTCCTTTTTGTATTTTTAATATTTAAAGTCAACAAAAGTTTTTGAATAGCAACTGCTACTAAAAAATCAATACAAGGAATTTCTTTAAAAATAAAAAAAATTAACCATAATAAAATTCAATACAATTAATAAATGATTAAAAAAAATGGATAATACAAAACAATGGTGAACATTTACTTACCCGGTCTGGAGGAGTTCCTGAAAGTGCATTGTCCAACGACAATGCACTGTGCGCGATATAATAAGATTGTGCGCCCGATATCCTGCATGTGTCGCTCCCGCTCAGGTCCGCCGGAGTTCACCTTCTTCTTCCCGGTGCATGTAAGTGCTTGATCTTGCGACACAATTTTAAAGTTAAATCCCGCAGTTTGTCTGAATCAGTCGGATTTTCCGACGCCCCCCCCCACCAATTTGTGTTGCATGAAAGCCGCCGCCACTGCGCCAAATTATGATCACGTGCGCCAATATCCCCTTCTAAATGCCTGTCCCAGCGGCACAAGTCCAAAAACGACGGAATATCAGACTGAAGTGTGGTCCGCAGGACCCTTGGTAAATAAGCCCCAATCTATCCAATACATTGACAATTTAAAAATATTTTAAAAAATACTCAAAATCAATGCAATAAACAAAGAAAGTACCAAATATCTACAGGATAAATAAACCATAAAAATAGTAAAAAGTAACACCATAAAGATGAAAAAGACGAAGAATGTAAACAATACTTTAAAAAAATTAAATACTTAAAATGAATATACCGGTAATATTGGAAATTAAAAATTAAATTCTATACAATAAATAAACAATTTTGATTTTTTTTAGGCTTTTAGACTCAATTTAGACATTTTAGGCCATCATGATAAACCAGGGACATTACTCATAGATCCAGGCACCGTGACTGTGGTATCTGCTTATATTTGTTATCCATGGCCTCCTTCCTTCTAAAATCAACTTTTATTATAATGCTATGCCTGAAGGCCTCTGGGGGTGTTACCAGAGCCACTCCATGCTGCAGCTTCACAAGCTATTACACTGTCTATCCCTCCCTCTTGTGCCTTAGGACTTCCTCCCAACCTCTTCCTGTTGTAGTCTCAGCACATAGAGGGAAGGGGATAATACTCCGTGTGTAACAACCCCCCCAGAGCCCTTATGACTCATTATCATAATTTTAAAAGTTGATTTTAGAAGGGAGGAGGCCATGGATAACAAATATAAGAAGATTCCCACAGTCCCGGTGCCCGGATCTATGAGTAATGTCTCCGGTTTATCAGGATGGCCTAAAATGTCTAAATTGAGTCTAAAAGCCTAAAAAAAAAATCAAAATTGTTTATTTATTGTATAGAATTACATTTTTAATTTCCAATGTTACCGGTATATTAATTTTTAGTTTTAAGACATCTAAGTGCAAAAATGTGATTTTTTTTTTTACAGTGCCATATACGGGTTGCATAACTTTTAAGTTTTTTCAATAATTAAGACAAAAATTTGTAAGAAATAATAAGCCTCTATTAATCATTGAAATATTATTTTTTTCTGAAGTCTTTTTAATGTATCCAAATACTGGAGATGCCAAGAAATAACAAAAAGCTTTAACTCACTCCATAAATCCCCTTCACCAAGTGCAGTTACAGAAGGAAAGTGATTGCAGAGCTTTTTGGCATCTTTTGTGATGACATTTTGGAAACTCCTCCGCCTCCCCGTTCATACAGGAGCGTAGCTGTCAGTCTTCCTCTTCCTCCCGTGTCTGAACTGTTCCATTAGAAGCCACAAGATTTCACAATGTCCCCGACGCTGCTCTTGTTATACTGAATTTTTCCTTGTACCTTTTGATTCCCAATATCACCAGTGTGTAAGAGGGGAGTAAAAAGACTGCTCCTCCTGCTGCTTTCACTCTGCAGTTTTAGGACCTTCAAAGGTCCTGAAATGGCAGTTGTGTACATGTGTATTGAGAGCAGGAACAGATGTACGAGAATTTCATAGGTGAAGGTCCTTCTGAGTATAACTTTTTTGCTGGTTTGGTGGGCCCCCTAGAAGGCTTAGGCCCTGGACTACCGCCCAAACCTTTTGTATTATAATCCACTACTGCTGTTTAAAGTCTAATGTTTCCCACCACATCAATCAGACCCCTGTGATTCAGGATAAAGGTCTACTCCCAGAAAATGGTTTAGGGGACAGTTCATGCAGTTGATATGCTGCAGGAGGTGAAATAAAGATCACCCTTTTTGCACTATTTATTGGAGTCCTACCTTACCTTCTATTATAGTATACCATCAAAATCCACCATGATAAACCAGGGACACTTACCCATAGATCCAGGCACTGACTATCGTAATCTTCTTTTGCTTGTAATCAATGGCCTCCTTCCTTCTAAAATCAACTTTTATAATTATGCTAATGAGCCAGAAGGGCTACTGGGGCAGTTTCCAGAGCCCCTGTATGCTTTAGATTCACAGACTGTTACACTGTGCACTGAGCACTTCCCTCTCCCGCTGTGTGATGAAGCTTCCTCTGCTGCAGTGAGAGAATACAACAGGTATAAGTGGTAACAACCTCAAAGCCCTTCTGACTTATTAGCATAATGTTTGAAGTTGATTTTAGAAGGAAGGAGGACACAGATTACAAATATAAAGAGAAGATTACATGGATCTATGAGTAAGTGTCCCTGGTTTACCCATACTTGATTTTAATGGTCCTTTAGAATAATATTCTACATAATGCTGCTTCCATAGACCTGGGATTCCTCCCTGTCCTCTCCTTCTCATAGCTTTTTTTTCTAACCAATTCTTTAATTTTTTTTTAATTCATCCACTTGGCCAAAAGATTTAGCCCCCAGAAGTTTAAATATGGACTGGCCTTTAATAGACAAGGAGGTGGTAACATGTATTTTCTATGGGGGGGGGGGTGACCCTGTGCTGTATTAAAAGAAAAGGTTACCACCCCCTTGGCTAATATAAGATAACACACATATAAACCTCCAGGGGATTGTGTATTCCACATCTAACTAAAATTGGACAAACCCTCGATCCATCTGTAGTTGAAAGGACTTTGTAATCTCCATGAGTGACTCTGTATTGCCTCGCAGTCATAAATCTTCAGAATATAATCAGCTTTTCTGATATAATGTTATTTTCATGACAAAAAGCAAACATTCAGCACAGGTTTGGAAAACCTATTGAAAACCCGCAGTGAGCTTTGTTTACTCAGCAATAAAAAAAATTGATCACGTGCTGCCATAAAGACTGAAAACCGAAGCCTTGACAGAAGCGAGCTGGATCCTTGTATGTGACTATGTGACCGCGGACATGAAGGAAATATGTGTCATCTCTAGGAAAACACATGTCATGGTGAAGGGCTGCGAGTGCTGGAAGATTTACAAAGGAGTCCAAAGACATGACGAAAGCTCAAGCACAGACAGGACTGACCATCTAGTGTTTATATTGGGGGTCCTGACCCTCTGTGGTGGAAGATTTCATTAGGTTCTCTACTTTCAGCAAATAATTGATATTGTTTGTGCAATTAGAAATGTTACAATTTCGATTATATACTTTCTGTATTAATTCCTCATTGTTTTCCAGATCTCTGCTTGTTGTCATTATATAGAAAGTTTCATTGTTTACTTCCTGGGGATAAAAAAAAAATTGTTATTAACCCCTTAACGCTCTGCGCCGTAGCTCTACGGCGCAGAGGTATAAGGGATGTATGAAGAGGGCTCACGGGCTGAGTCCTCTTCATACAGAGGTGGGGGTTTTTGCATAATGCATAAAACCCCCACCGCTAATAACCGCGGTCGGTGCGGGCGCCGCCATCTTTTTTTCGATCGCCACGCCCCCGAACGTCATCGGGGGGCGGCGATCGGTTGCCATGGTAGCCTCGTGTCTTCTTTTGACACGAGGCTATCTGGCAGCTGCAGATTCGTTACAATGAGCCAGTGGCTCATTGTAATGAATGTGCTGCAAAAATGCCATATATTGCAATACAGAAGTATTGCAGTATATGGTAGCAGCGATCTGACCATCTAGGGTTAATGTACCCTAGATGGGCTAAAAGATAGTGAAAAAAAAAAGTTTAAAAAATAAAAAAAATTAATAAAATATTAAAAGTTCAAATCACCCCCCTTTCCCTAGAACGGATATAAAACATAATAAACAGTAAAAATCACAAACATATTAGGTATCGCCGCGTCCCAAAATGCCCGATCTATCAAAATATAAAAACGGTTACAGGCGGCGGTGACCTCCGAGGCGGGAAATGGCGCCCAAATGTCCGAAATGCGACTTTTACACCTTTTTACATAACATAAAAAATGAAATAAAAAATGATCAAAATGTCGCACAGACCTCAAAATGGTAGCAAAGAAAACGTCGCCTCATTTCGCAAAAAATGACCCCTCACACATCTCCGTGCGCCAAAGTATGAAAAAGTTATTAGCGTTAGAAGATGGCAAAAAAATTTTTTTCGTTTTTGTACACATTCGTTTAATTTTTGAAAATGTATTAAAACACAATAAAACCTATATAAATTTGGTATCACCGCGATCGCACCGAACCAAAGAATAAATTAGGCGTGTTATTTGAAGCGAAGAGGGAAAGTCGTAAAAACTGAGCCCACAAGAACGTGACGTGCGGTTTTTTTTAAATTTTTCCACATTTGGATTTTTTTTTCAGCTTCGCAGTACACGGCATGTTAAAATAAATAACATTACGGGAAAGTAAAATTTGTTACGCACAAAATAAGCCCTCACACAGGTCTGTACACGGAAAAATGAAAAAGTTATGGATTTTTGAAGTTGGAGAGCGAGAAATGAGCCGAAAAACCCTCCGTCCTTAAGGGGTTAATCATGTGCACACAGGTGCAGGACTTGATATATATCCCTGGTCATGTGATGTCACACAGGTGCAGGACTCGATATATATCCCTGGTCATATGATGTCACACAGGTGCAGGACTCGATATATATCCCTGATCATGTGATGTCACACAGGTGCAGGACTCGATATATATCCCTGATCATGTGATGTCACACAGGTGCAGGACTCGATATATATCCCTGGTCATGTGATGTCACACATGTGCATGGCTCGTTATATCCCTGGTCATGTGATGTCACACAGGTGCATGACTCGATGTATATCCCTGGTTATGTGATATCACACAGGTGCAGGACTCAATATATATCACTGGTCATGTGATGTCACACAGGTGCAGGACTCAATATATATCCCTGGTCATGTGATGTCACACAAGTGCAGGACTCTATATATATCCCTGGTCATGTGATGTCACACAGGTGCATGACTCGATGTATATCCCTGGTTATGTGATATCACACAGATGCAGGACTCAATATATATCCCTGGTCATGTGATGTTACATAGGTGCAGGACTCAATATATTCCTGGTAATTTGATGTCACACAGGTGCTGTGCTCCTGTGTGACATCACATGACCAGGGATATAACCAGCCGTGCACCTGTATGATATCACATGACCAAGTATATAACGAGCCGCGCACTTTTGTGTAACATCACATGACCAGGGATATACTGAGCCGTGCACCTGTGTGACATCACATGACCAGGAATATAACGAGCAGTGCACCTGTGTGACATCACATGACCAGGGATATAGTGAGCCGTGCACCTGTGGGACATCACATGCCCAGTGAGCGGCGTTTATCAATGGAAGTAAACATCAAAGCTTCCTATATGATGACAGCAAGCAGAGATCTAGAAGACAATGAGGAATTGATACAGAAAGTATATTGGAAAATTGTATAACTTTAGCAATTACTTGGTGAAAGTGGACAACCCCTTTAAGAAGAAAGTGGACAACCCCTTTTGTCCACCCTCTTAAGTCTCTCCATTCAAGACACAAAGGCACTTGGCTTGGAATGTGCTTGGGGAGGGTTGCCACCTTGTTGGGCAGTATTATGTTTGTACAGTTACCAGATTAAAGGAAATCAACCATCACAATCCATCATGATAAACCAGGGACACTTATTCATAGATTCAGGCACCGTGACTGTGATTATCCATGGCCTCCCTCCTTCTAAAATCAACTTTTATCAACTGGGAGCATTACCAGAGCCCCTCCTTGCTGTAGCTTCACAGACTGTTACACTGTGAAAAGAGGTGCTGCGGGAGCTAAGGGGAGGAGGAGACAGTGTAACTGCCTGTCAAGCTGCAGCACAGATGGGCTCTGGTAACAACCCCCCCCGCGAGCCCTTCAGGCTCATTAGCATAATTTTAACCATTGATTTTAGAGTGATGGAGGTCATGGATAACAAATATAAGAACATTACCACAGTCACGGTGCCTGGATCTATGGGTAATATATGGGTAATTTATTTTAAGGGAGCAAACTTTAGCAGGTATAGAACCTGATGCTATGACATGTTACATAATTACCAACTTCAGGTTTACTAAGAATCGGAATTTGCTGTTATTGTTTCTATAAATTCCGGAAAATTCGGGACATTTGAAAATAATTGTTTTACAAATATTTATTACTAAGGCTCAAAGTCCTCTTCTCCTGCTTGGTACCTTGTTTGATAATGTGTATTTATTATCTTTGGGACAGGAGATAAGCAGATGCCATATAACTCTACCTCTACTAACTATTTGGATCAGGCCCAATGCAGCCCAACACATCAGACCTCATTTAACCTTTAACAAAAGAAAACTTGGAGCAGCGGCGCCACATTAATGTCATTGTTTTTTTTACAATTATTTAACATTGGAAGTAACTTATGGAGGTTGAGAGGGTTCCAGGAGGCTTAGAGGACCTGTCAGGGCAATTTGAGACACTAAACCACCTTCAGGTTCTTAGAGACCAGTGGTTTAGTGTCCCAAATAGTCCCTTAGCTAGTCCCTCTGTGCCCACTATCAAGAAAAAAACCTTAGTACTAACCTAGATGAGGCGCATTGGACCCATCTCTGGTGCTCCCCGCACCTGTTCATTAATTCAATGAAGCCGGAGTGCTACACACTGGCTGCGATGTAATACACCGGCTTCACTTTGAGACTGCGCTGCTCCGGAACTAGGTAAGTATAAAGATTCTTTTTGTAACAACAGGCACAGAAGGACTAGCCAAAGGGATGATTTGGGACACTAAATCACCAGTCTGTAAGGACATGTGGATGGTTTAGTGTCCCAAATCGCACCAAATCAATGTCATTTAAAGGACATCTACCAGCAGGATGAAAGAATGTATGCACATGAGCCTGAGGGGCTCCAGGCTCCATTAGAGCCCTTTAGGCTCATTTGTATCTAGTCCTTCACCCTGGTGGTAGATGCCCTTTAAAGGGGTGTCCAGGGGGTGAAAAACATTGCTACTTCCTTCCAAAAACAGTGCTACACTTGTGCCAGTATTGCAACAAAACAGCATAGAGATGAATGGAGTTTAGTGATCAGTAGAGGAGCTATTTTTGGAAGAAATCAACCATGTTTTGTAACCTCCAGACAACCCCTTTAAGGAATCCATAAGGTGTCTCTACATACAAAAGGTGTCATACAAGAAAACCAATTCTATCACAGATTTTGAATTGGGGTCCAGCAGTTTCAAGTTTACGTCTCTGGAAATGTCTACGTTTACATCTAAGAACAATCACAGTTGTACATGGACACTAGTGGTAGAGCATGGCCCTGTTTATGGCAGCTGCCATCCTATCTTAGTACATAGGTTGTGATATACATCTCCCGTATTCTGCCGACAGCAGCAGGTTCATTGTCAGTAAGGGAAAACCACAGCAAGTAACCCGTATGTAAGAGAGCTGATTGCTGGAACATATAGGGAACAGTTTTTGGAAGGCATATATGTGAACCCTATAGGGTTCCTTGGACCCACCAGATAGGGTTCTAGGAAATAGACCAGGCAAGTCTCTTACTTGGGTTGCCTTCTAGTTCTATCCAAAATTAGGATAGATCCTTGCCCCACTGGAGAATCTTCTGCTACTCTGGTCCAACACTACATAGTATCATAGTAAATAAGATTACACAAATATCTAGGTCCATCAATCCTATGAGGTTGATCCAGAGGAAGCCAAAAAAAAAAAAAAAACTAATTCCCTAAAAAGTGGGGGAAAAAATTCCTTAAAAGTAAAAAATCCTCCTTAGAGTACAGTTCCATAGAATTTCTATGCAGCCATGTGGATGGGGCCATAGGCTCTATTCACACTTGGTTTGTAAGCAGGGTCCCACACCGTTGCCTGGGACACTTCTGGCACATAATAAATGTACATATGGTCCTAATTTGCCAGGTTATGGTACAGACAGATCCGTATGTTACAGGGCAGCACAGGCATAAGGCACATCTTTATTTTTACTATTATTTTACTATGGGGTCCTATAGGTGATGTATACCACATGACATATACCTCCGATGGAAGGCATAAAATAAGGGTCACAATGTCTACTGTCTTATTCAGATGAATGTAGTGGAAATCGAGTTTTATCTGTAATATATGGATAGTATTTATCCACAGAACTCGGTCTCCTCTCTGAATACATTGCACCGTCTTCACAGTGATTATGTAACTTGGAGCAATGACTAATGAGTTTCCATCCACATGGACGAAGATTTTTTTTTCCTTAATCGTTCATTCATTTTATCCTGAAACATTTCCAGTAACAGTAAGTAACATCTACAGTAAGTCCGTGAATCACAAGAGTCACCTTTTTGGTGGATTGGGGTCGGCGACGTCCACTTGAACTTCTCCGAGGCCATTAGCTTGGTTTTTCCCCTCCATCCCGTTGGCCACGTTATTCTGGGCACTTGACATGTTTAATTACTAAAATAATAATAAAAAACTATTATATATAACAACTAAATAAACAGCAGAATAAGTATTACAAGAAGCAATGCCTTTAATCAACTTTTCTGAAACATTTACATATATATATACAGGCAGTCCCCGGGTTACATACAAGATAGGATCTTTAAGTTTGTTCTTAAGTTGAATTTGTATGTAAGACGGAACTGTATATTTTATAATTGTAACCACAGCCAAGTTTTTTTTTGTCTCTTTGACAATTGGATTTTAAAAATGTTGGGTTGTCATAAGAACCAGGAGTAACAATAAATCTTCATTACAGACGCCTGTGATAACTGTTATAGCTGATTATTGTAGCCTAGGACTAAAGTACAGTAAATTACCAACATCTAGAGGTCCGTTTGTAACTAGAGGTCATCTGTAAGTTGAGTGTCCTTAAGTAGGGGACCGCCCCTACTATAATAATATATATTTACAATTCATAGTGATCCCTTTTCTTTATAGTTTATGTTTGGCCAGGTACAAAAAAGCGATCTAAAATGCATAATAAGTAGCACTTAGTGTGCTTAGTATCATCCCATGCTCCAAAAAAAAACAGGTAATACTTCACCAAAAACGGAAGCATTGAACTACATGAAGCACGGCACAGTGATAGGTAGATGTAGCAGAGCTGAATTATCTATATATATTGTTAGATATTATATAGTATCTATATCTATCTATATATAGTAACTATATTTATATATAGTTACATCTTTCTGTAGTCCGTGTGCGCTATATAACTAAAGGAATCATTGATTATTTGTTAACTTATTTGTTAACTTTGTTAAAGTTCTATATAAAAACATAGGATGTAGATGACAATCTGCACCCTCCTGCATCTGACAGGTTTAGCGCGGCTATTTTTGTACTTACTTTTACGGTTCCTCTGCTTTATGTTGCACATATATGTCCTTAGGGGATGTTGTATAGTCCTGATGTTACCATGTGAAGGAGGACTGAACAATAGAGGCAGAAATGACCGAGCTAACGGGGAAAATCTGCTGGGTTCCTCCTCCCTGAAGCCAATGATTTCACTTCTTCTCCTGATATGGCCCGGTTTTGGGCGTCCCTGGCTGCAGCTCCTCCTCGCCCAGTGACTGGAAGCTACAATGGATGTTAATATTTACCACAGATAAGAGTAATACTCTGTTTCTCACGCACACTGTCATGCAGCTCCTCCTATACTTATATATACTCTCTGCCTCCTCCCAATGCTTCCTCCCGGCCGGGTAATGACGTCACAGCAGAAGCCTCAAGGAGGTCACTGGGTTTCTTTTGCAACTCTCAGTAACTTTGCTTGTTCTTCTTTTATTAAAAATTTACATAGAAACATAAAAAAACATAACAATAACAAATAAAACATACTAATATTAATTAAAAATGAACACACAATAACATCATACAATAATACATCATATAATAACCACTTCAAGGGAACCCGTCACCAGATTTTGTCCTTGTAAACTACCAGCTCCCTCAGGTCCGGTATGAAATGTCCTTTTTAGAATTCCCTCTTTTATGTAAAATCTTATCCGTTTACCTATGAAAAAAATCTTTGCCAAAGTCATGTGAAATGAGTAGAATACGGTCAACCTATGCCTGAGAGTAAGACTCTGGGGCTCCAGGGGGAGCATCAATTTGGATGTCTCTATCTTGGGTTCTGTAACAGGTAAAACCAAGGTTCGGGTATCAGATTAAAGAAGATAATTTGTTCTTTTCAATCGAATCAGGCTTGTGGTTCTGAGTGCTACATATCCGGAGATATTGGTAGGTAAATTCATAATTAGGATTTCAACCTGCAGATAAAAATCCAATTGCCGTCTTTTTCTTTAAAGGGCACCTACCACCCCGATTCTACCAATAAAGGTAGAAGGGGTGGTAGGTGGATGGATGGGACGTGAGGATAGCCCTTTTTTGGGCTAATCCTCACGTCCCGGGTGTCTTTTACAAAACTTTATTACATGTATATGCTAATTTTTTTTATGCGGCTACTGGGGCGTGGAGTAGCCGGACATGAGGCTACTAGTCGCGGCTACTCCACACCCCAGTAGCCGCGTTACTCCGCCTACCAGGTAATCTTCGGCGCACAGCTCCTGGTAGCTGCGCGCCCTCGTCCGGGTACGAAGATTACCTGGTAGGCGGAGTAACGCGGCTACTGGGGCGTGGAGTAGCCGCGACTAGTAGCCTCATGTCCGGCTACTCCACGCCCCAGTAGCCGCATAAAAAAAATTAGCATATACATGTAATAAAGTTTTGTAAAAGACACCCGGGACGTGAGGATTAGCCCAAAAAAGGGCTATCCTCACGTCCCATCCATCCACCTACCACCCCTTCTACCTTTATAGGTAGAATCGGGGTGGTAGGTTCCCTTTAACTTCTTCTATCTCTGGTTCTGTAGCTCCCTGAACCACTAGATGGGCATTGTACACCCTAACCCTACCTAATTTTTAACTATAAAGGGTTGCTCCCACCTAATCTGGGAACAGTTAGAATGTGAGTGGCCCTGTCTACACCTTCCAAAGATGAACAAGTGTTGTTGAGGCAGACAAATACAGCTTTTCTTTGCAGTAGAAATAAATAGGCGTTACAGAAACATTGTAGCACAGTGAACTACATGATGGGGGTTGCTCTATATTTAGATCATAGTATCATAATAATAATAATTCTTTATGTATATAGCGCACACAGATTACGTAGTGCTGCACAGAGTTTGCCAAATCAGTCCCAATGGAGCTCACAATCTAATTATCCTACCAGTATGTTTTGGAATGTGGGAGGAAACCGGAGGACCCGGAGGAAACACCACACAAACACTGAGAAAATATACAAACTCTTTGCAGATGTTTCCCAGCACTGCAAGGCGCTGTAGGCAGCCTCTTGCTGACTGTGACTGGTCATAAAGTAGTTTTATTTTGTGGCCCCACTTTTAGTTTTGCCCAGGGCCCCACTTTGTCTAGAACTGGCACTAATGGCTTGGTACGAGATGGTACCAAGAAACCTTGTGCCAGGGCATGACGTAGATGTTCCTGTGATGTTCACAATGTACAGGAGCTGATGTTATGGAGTCGCACCACATGACGCCTTTAGAGGTGAAATATCTCAGTGACACAACATTACTTTATAAGAGGGGACAACCCCTTTAAGTAAGTGCAAATATGTGTTGTAACTGCTTCCCGTCTCCTGCAACCAGAAGACATAACAGGTTAAACGGGTGACTCTATTTATAACATACACAGCTCTCTGGTCCGATCTGCCGCAGCGCAGAACATTACAGCCGGTTACATGAGAGGCGACTGATAGGAAGTGACACATATTCCTCCATCTGCTGAGCACTGAAATCTCATTTATTATACTACATACCTGATAATGTACGTGTAATGTAACCTACTGCTCCATAATAACGTGCTGTATATTATAGCATACTGCTTCTAATCCCCGCACTTACTATAGGACAGTGATGGCAAACCTTTTTGACACCGAGTGCCCAAACTACAACCAAAACCCACGTATTTTTCGCAAAGTGCCAATGCGACAATTTAAGCAGTAACTTATTACCCCCTGCTCTTTCACAGGATTAAATTGTATAGACACCTGAGGACACCAATATAGTAGAAAGAAGGAGAAGAAGTTTGGATTATCATTGTAGCTTCCTTCTAGGGTCCTGGGCTGAAAGAGTCCTTGAGTCTTGTCTGGCGAACTCTGCCCTGGGGTGATGGCAAGAGTGCCCATATAGAGAACTCTGAGTGCCACCTCTGGCACCCGTGCTATAGGTTCGCCACCACTGCTATAGGATATACATATATGTTACATTTTTATTGGTAAAAAAAATTGTGTGAGTTTTTTTTTTTAATCTGCAGAAAAAAGTTTAGTCTTTTTGACTATGGGGGTCATTTATCTTTTCTTTGCCATTGGTGTTTTCGCACCTTTTTGCTGCATAATGGCTGTTTTGCGCCTATTTGCACCGTGTGTTGTTGTGCCCTATTGGTCATTACATTGCACCTCTTTCCAGATTGCAACTTCTCTACTCTTTAAGGCGGTTGGGCAAGGAGGGGGGCAGTGCTGGGCCATGTAGTGGGCTGATGCGGGTCAGTGACGTCCCACCCGATACACAGACTAGCGCCAACCCCACCTTACCCAACCGTCATACAGACACAGCCATGGGCGCGAGTCTACACCACATTGTCAGTTTATGATCAATGGGGCTCATTTACTAAGGGTCCGCGGACCGCGTTTCTGTCAGGTTTCCTGAATATTTCCTTTTGGCTTGCATGAATTGCTTGCGGAATTTAAAAACGAAATTGTGTCGCAAGATCAAGCACTTACATGCACCAGGAAGAAGAAGGCGAACTCTGGCGGATCTCAGCGCGGAAGTAACACAGGAAATTGGACGCACAACCTTAGTGAATTGTGGCAGACCAGACAACGCACCGTGGGATTACGACAGGACCAGGTAAGTGAATCTGCTCCATTGTGCCCCTCTGGGGGTCATTTACTAACGGCCCAAATCACGCTTTTTGGAGGACACGAATCAGCGTCGGAGAACCCGCCGCTGGATCGCGAATGGATCGGGTAAGTACCTTATATACTCGAGTATAAGCCTAGTTTTTCAGCACAAAATTTGTGCTCAAAAACCCTAACTCGGCTTATACTCGAGTCAACTAAAAACATAAAGACAAAACTCATCTTTCTGACGTCACCCATAGGTCCTCTTCTGTCTGAGACAGTCTAAGACAGAAGAGGACCTATGGGGGACGTCGGAAAGATGAGTGCAGTGTTATTTTTTTTTCCTACTACAGGGGCTGGGCAGGCTGTATGCTACAGGGGCTGGCAGACTATATACTGGGAGGCTGTAACCAATGCATTTCCCAACCTCGGCTTATACTCGAGTCAATAGGTTTTCCCAGTTTTTTTGTGTTGAAATTAGGGGTCTCGGCTTATACTCGGGTCAGCTTATACTCGAGTATATACGGTAAATCTGCCCCATTGTGCCCCTCTGTCTGTTCTTTGATTTATCTAGATAAATTTAGATGAATTATGCTCTTTTTTTGCTCAATTTCTGAAATTTGCACAGTTTTTTTGCCCAACCTACACAGAACACCTGGGGGCTGGAGTCATGGAGCCAACATCTGGTAAAAAGATGAATTAGTCACAAAGCAGAAAAAACAGTGCGCAGAGATACACATGCACCATGATAGATAGTTTGATAGATCATAGAAGTTGATAAATACAAGATAACAAATGTGATACATAGATATGATACAGATAGAGCAGAGATTAGATTAGATTAGATTGACAGATATTTTGCATGATGCAACTTTCTCAATATGACAGTAATAAATTGTTATATATTTCAATCATTTAATGATTATGAAATACATATTTTGCATTGTAAAGTCGGCATGTGACTGTTTATAGTGTGTACTTTGTACTTACCTTCTAGGGGGTAGGGTGTGCGCTTGTTACATGCAGCCAGCACCTGTCGCTGCTGTGTGATCTGTGTCATGGCCTGGAGCTAAGTGTCAGCTGTGATCTTTCCAATAACAAGACAATACAATAACATAGAAACACATAAAGGTCATATAGAGTTATACTTACATGGCCAATTCACAGCTCCATCCTCTGTATACTGTGTTTCTACAGCTTACCCAGGCCAGCCGCTTAAAGGGGTTTGCCACTATTTTACATAAGTGGCATTGCTTCTTTATTAACTATCTCAATGCTCATCAAGTGATTCAGCAGTCCTGCTACTTACTTTTGTGCTGTCTGCAAACTCTCTGTGATTCTTTGTCTACATGTCTCAGCTCTGCTGAATAGAAGGAGCTGCAGCAGGATATTATGACTCATCCTGCTCCCTCCTCTTCCCTTTTTAGTGTCTCTATCAGTGAGGATTGAGCGGTGAAAAGAGAGACACAGTGGGAGACGTCATGAGGATGGGCTGGAGTGAGAGTAAGGAATGAGTTGTTCGTGAACAAGCTGGCTCTAAGAGCTGGCTCTTCTTCATGAGTGACGGGATCCGGCTCACCTTAGTGGAGCGTCTCACTTAACACCGCCCCTAACTGGCTCACCACGCCCCCTTTAACCAGATACAATCGGGTTAAAAGGGGAGTGGTGTGGGGTGACTGATTGGCCTGCGGCTCCCTATTATATATTTAATAGGGAGCCATTCTGGAGTGGGAAGAGCCGGCTCGTCTTAGTGGGCTGAGCCTAATGAGCCGGCTCACTAAGAAGAGCCGGAATTCCCACCACTAATAAGGAAGTTGTGTATATATGCAGAGGACAGTATGGTGAAAAGAGGGAAAGAGGGAAAGGAGACAAAGACACAGGTACATACACATGCAGATACATGTATAAAGGAAGAGATTTATTGGGAAGTGGCCAATCCCTTTAACAAAGATTGAATGGCAGCTCAGTTGCAGTAACACAGCTCAGTCACTACACAGAGGAGCCCCGGTGATCCCCAGGTAGTTAGTGATGTGCAGTATATAAGAATATATTTCCCCATACAATATCAGTATAATATACATGTTCCGTTTTCTATTTCGTCATCTAGAAAACAGTAAATCAAACTCCACACCCACGTCCCGGCATCCGTCACACTTGTTGGAACAGATAAACAATGTGCAATCGCTACATGAGACTTGGCTACAAATGTTGTAAGAACAGAGATGAACGTATTATATCATATGTAACCACTCGGGAAGAGGCATTAATCATACATAATAGTAGGTTATAGGAAATGCTCCCATCTGTCATGGCACCCCCTCCCCCCCAATGACATCACTAAAACATGACAATAAACTATCATTTTTGTATCTCTGTGATTGTACTGAGCCAAAGAATAGAGGGGATGTGTTATTGGACCAAAAAGTGAAAGCTGTGAGAACTTAAGAGAATTTAAGAGGTGCCTGGTACCTCTCTATAATGGAAAAATGCAGAAAAATTCTGGGTTTTGTTATAAAGTGCATAAAAAAATGAAAAGCTAAAATGGAAAAGGACTGTGACATTATGGAGTTAATTAATATGGACGGATTTGTTGCCTGTACTATGTGTAGTGACGTCTTTCTGTACTTATTGAGCCTAATAGACATGGATGTTTCAAATCTTGGTGATTGTTACAATTTGGGATTATGGGGCACAATTATCAAAGTGCGCCACTGTATGATAGTGCCCTCATCCCTTGGCAGCAGCTGTGTGTAACGTAATCCAGGTCTAATGATCTGCGCTGTACGCTGGTTCTGACCAGCATGGTATATAAAGCCCGTGCTATGCTGATTTAAAAAATTTCAGTACTTTATAATATTTTATTTTGCATAACCTGGTTCCCTGTCAGCAGCGTGTGGTGAGTCCCCCTCTAGGCAGCCTGTCAGTTGGCAGAAGCCTGTGTCACTCTCCTTCATGCTCATATCTGTCACGGGTGCTCCTGCAACCCACGTCCTGGATGGCAGGTGCACCCGTGCTCCTCTTTGTGGCGCCTTCTCCTCCTTGGTTCACTCACCTCTCCACGCTCCTGCTCCCATCCTGGCTTCATAGATTTAAAATGCCAGCGCACCACTGATTGGCACTGGGCATTTCCTGGATTAGGTTAATAGCCGGCCACTCCTAGTATTCCCCGGCTGTCTTGACCTCCTGTCTGTCCCCGACCATGAACTTGCCTACTGACTCTGTACCTCGCCTTGGCTGCCACCGCGGACAAAGTCGCACCTGTGGAACGACTTGGTGGTTCCACGCCACAGCAAATCCAACCCGCTTTGCTCTGGTGAAGACCGGGTGCCACTTAGACTCCGTTCCCAGGTGTCGGCTTACGTGATTGTTCGCGGTGGCCCAGGGGGTCCTCTACCCCTGGAGTCTGACAATATCATTGGACACTATCCCCTTTGTGGACTGAATTCTTTGTTGTGAAAGAGAAAGGATCAACCATGCTAAGCCACAAAATAGCTACAGAACTTGGTGCACTTAGGAGTGGGCTTACTACGGATAGTGAGTGGAATCATCTGTGTCTTATTCCATTTTGAGACTAAAAATGGAATTTAAAGGGAACCTGTCAGCAGAAATTGACCTAATAAACCACTACTAGTATGTAGCCAAGCAGCGTAACACCTTCTAGATCATGTTTCTTTCATGGTCCAGTGTGGTAGTATCGTCCAGAAAATTCACTTTGAAGTGAGATGTAAACTGGTTGTACAAAGTCAAGGAGACTGAGATTTTGACACCGAAGTCAAGCTCTCTCTACCTCAGAAAGCTCCTTCACTGTAATTGATGGACCTGCATCCAGAGACATCACTAACCAGATCTCCTGAAGTCCGATGTATGATGTCAATCACAGAGGAGGAGGCGTTCAGAGCTCCACACCGTGACTTCAATGTTATACTCTCCTCCTCCTTGACTTTATACAACCAATTTACATCTCACTTCAAAGTTGATTTGCTTCATGATGATATCACACTGGACCATGATAGAAACAAAAGACAGAATATGTTACGCAGTTTGACAATATACTGGTAGTGGTTTAGACCAATTGCTGATGACAGGTTCCCTTTAAAGTATGGGTAGGGAACCTACGGCTCGGGAGCCAGATGTGGCTCTTTTGATGGCATCATCTGGCTCTCAGACAAATCCTTGATTAATAGCGATGGGCAGTGTGTACATCTAAGACACACACGGCGATGATCACTGGATGCAGGCCGGGATGTTACCACTGCCTGCGTCCTTTGTGTGACCAAGGTGCCATCGCCGCACCATTGCTTAGGTGACAGCGCCTGTGTCATAGAGTAGAGCAGCATCCACTCCTCTCAATGACCCAGGCACCATTGCCTAAGCAACTATGGCAGCACCGCCTGGGTCACAGGGAAGAGCGCGGGAGTGAGGAGAAGCCGCTGAAGGGAGAGCATGTAGGTGAGTATTTCCTTTTTTTGTTTTGATCTACAGTACTGGGGGAAATTATGTGCTGACACTATCGATCTACTGGGAGGCATGTGCTGTGACTATCTATCTACTGGGCCCTGGGGGCATGTGATGGGGCTACCTGTCTACTGGGAGGTATTTACTGTGGCTACCTATCTACTGGGAGCATGAGCTATGGCTACCTATCTACCTTGAGCATGTGCTGTGGCTACGTACCTACTAGGGAGCATGTGCTGTGACTACCTATCTACTGGGGGGTCATGTTCTGTGGCTACCTATCTACTGAGGGCATGTGCTGGGACTACCTTTCTACTGGGGGCATGTGCTGTGACTACCTATCTACTGGGGGGGGACATGTGCTGTGGCTACCTATTTACTATCAGGCATGCGATGGTGCTACCTATCTACTGGGGGGGGGCATGTGCTATGGCTACATATGTACTGGGGGCATGTGCTGTGGCAACCTATATACTGGGGGACACGTGCCGTGGCTACCTATCTACTGGGAGGCATGTACATATTGTATGGCTCTCACAGAATTACATTTTAAAATATGTGATGTTCACGGCTCTCTCAGCCAAAAAGGTTCCTGACCCCTGATTTAAAGACTGCTTTCCTGGATTTGAAAGTTGAAAGATTTTCAATTGGAGATTGACATTGAAGTGGAAGGACCTATTCCCTAGGTGTCCCTATTAGTTGTTGTACCAAAGGGAACTGATCTGTGTGGCTATTCAATGTGTTAACCGAACTGTGCCCATACAAAGACACTTGAAGAGGTTCTGCATCAGATGAATGACTGTAGTTTATTGGACTTGAGATGGTGCTATCATCAGATTAAATTGACCCCTGCATCCAGGGTCCAGAGACGGATGTTTGTGATACTCGCAGCATCTGATTCAACATGTGATTCAGCAAGGGCTCCATGGGTGTGAAGGCTCTCACTATATTTCACATCATTGTGCGAAGAGATTGACACATAGGGGGTCATTTGCTAAGGGCCTGATTCGCGTTTTCCCGGCGTGTTACCCGAATGTTTCCGATTTGCGCCGATTTTCCCTATATTGCCCCGGGATTTTGGCGCACACGATCAGATTGTGGCGCATCGGCGCTGGCATGCACGCGACGGAAATAGGGGGCGTAGCCGAACGAAAACCCGACGGATTCGGAAAATCCGCCGTTTTTTTTTTAAAAAAGTGTTGCGGAGCTTGCACTTACCTTCACTAGGAATAGGCCGGTGTACTTCAGTGCATTCCAGGGAACTTCAGTGCAGCAGCGCCACCTGGTGGAAGTCGGAGGAACTGCCTTAATGAATCCTGGCCGGACCCAAATCCACCGCAGAGAACGCGCCGCTGGATCGCGAATGGACCGGGTAAGTAAATCTGGCCCATAATGTGCAGATTTCAGATAAATTTGATGACTTTTAAGGGTAATGTATGGTTAGACAATGTTGTTGGTCCAGAGCACAGTAAAATCAAGGCTGTTTCTCATGTCACAAATCAGCCAAACACAGCGGAGGTGCAGAATTTTTATTCCATAAAAGGCAACTGTCATAGAATCCTTCAATGATCAGTGATGGCGAACCTATGCCAGAAGTGGCGCTCAGAGCCATTTATGTGGGCACCCAGGCCATCACCCCAGCACAGAGTTTAGCAGACAGGTTGTGTGACTCAAGGCCTCCTCCTGCAGTCCTGGGTAGCCCAGGTGGTGCTGCGTTCTCTGCTTGGAACTCCTGCCCCCGCTATTCTTCCTGTTCAAGCAGACCCTGAATAGAAGCTACAAAGGTGATCTGAATTTTACCTCCTTCTTTGAACGGCATTGGTGTCATCAGAACGTATTGGTGTCCTCAAGACGCCAATACGATTGAAAGCTGTGGCAGAGCAGAGTAATAAGTTGCTGATTAAATTGCTGTGTCGGCACTTTGTGATACATAATTGGCTGTTTGGCTGTAGTTTGAGCACAGCCTTAAATCTTCCACCAGGATGAAGGATTGTAAACCAAGCACACTTACATGTTGGTGGGTACCTCCTCTGGCAGGATCCACTCTTCTTCTTCATAGTTTCTTATGCCCTTTTTTTTTTTTACAAGAAAAGACTTTTAAAACTATACAATGAGCCTGAAAACCTCTAGGCTCCATAGATGTTAAAGGAGGCTGGAGCCCCTAAGGTTCATTTACATAATTAAAGCCTTTTTTTTTTAAACAAGGGTATCTGAAGCTTAAAGTAGAGCGGGTCCCGCCAAAAACTCACACTAGCATGTAAGTGTACATGGTTTACAATTTTTCATCCTGGTGGTAGATGTCCTTTAACATTCCCCCTGCTGGCGCATGATGTGCTGGATATACAAAGAAGTTGTGGCACATAATCCCAGTTGAATTTCACGTCAGGTCCTTCCTGGTATAGAATTCCCCTGAACCAACTCAGACTATTGTTCATGCCAGCTCAGTGACTGATCATTTGGTATCTTTCTGGTTCATTACTGATAAATACAAGGCTCATTTATACTTCATAGCAAAGTATTTGCAAGAAAACAAGCGAGTTAAAATGCTAAGAATAAAGTTTATTATTTTAACATTCTCATCATAAAAAGTATCCAGTGCTGGAGTGGAAAACAAAAATGGAGATCTAGCAGCAGTAATAACCATCTGGTCCTTGTCCCAAATCATCAAGTGCTCAGAACTGGATATTGAATAAAATATATTCATAGTTTATACGGTTGAAAAAAGACACTTGTCCATCAAGTTCAACCAAGGAAGGGAAGGGATTGGATGAGGAAGGGATTTAGGCGAAACAATTCTATATAACATAACCATCAATGTTATTTAGGTGTAAAAAGCCATCTAGACCCTTCTTGAAGCTCTCTGCTGTCCCTGCTGTGACCAGCACCTGAGGCAGGCTATTCCACAGATTGACAGTTCTCATAGTAAAAAAGCCCTGTCGCCTCCGGTGATTAAACCTTGTTTTCTCCAGACGGAGACAGTGCCCCCTCGTCTTTTGATTTGATTTAATCTGAAACAACTTTCCACCATAGTTTTTTGTATGGACTATTCATATATTTATATAAATTAATCATGTCCCCTCGTAGTCGTCTATTTTCCAGACTAAATAAATCTAGTAATATTAATTAATAGTTTACAAAATATCAAGGAAAAAAATAATTATAGGTAAAAACATTTTTCAAAAATTATATCTAAAGTAGTCCCCTGAAATTATACTAAAGGACCGCTTTGAGAAAAAGTTCTCTATGAACGGCAGCTGCAGTACTAGACATAGCCCACTAAGAGGAGTGGTGCTAGTTCTGGAAAAACTGGACGCTCTTTTGAATTGGGTTATGAGATCCACCATCATATAGTGGACCACTTTCTTATTATCATGGTCCCATTGTCTGTGCCTTTCCCAGCAGCTTAGCATATTATGACCATATACTGTCTATGTTTTGAAGATGTAACCGATTCTTATTGAACATAGCCAAAATTTTTGCAATTTTTTTTACATTAACTTATAAGTGGGTGTAATTAAAGAGACATCTCTATGGTCCGGCTTGACTGGCACCAGGGCATCGTCCATAGTACTGGCCTTTGGCTTCACATTAACACCAGTGTAATGGGTAAACCTCAGAGAGGCGGCATTGTCCGGTCTTGTCTCCTTCTCATGTGGGTCCGAGCTGTATTGTGACCAGTGAGTGATAGACGCCCTTCATCTGTAGGAGCTGCTGATGTGTCCCCAGTTCCACCACTTTCCCATTCTGGATAACAGCGATTTTATCAGCGTTCTGAATGGTGGAGAGCCGGTGAGCGATGACGATACACGTGCGACCTTCCCGAGCTTTATCCAGAGCTTCTTGTACCACCTGAGAGGGAGAAAGAGATATTATACAGCCGGTCCCCTACTTAAGGACACCCGACTTACAGACGACCTCTAGTTAAAGACGGACCCCTCTGCCCACTGTGACCTCTGTGGATGTTACTATAGTCCCAGGCTGCAATGATCAGCTGTAAGGTGTCTGTAATGAAGCTTTATTGATAATCCTTGGTCCCATAACAGCAAAAACCTTTGAAACTTCAATTTTCACTGGGGCAATTTTTTTTTTGTCTGGATCTAAAATTATAAAATATACAGTTCCGACTTACAAACAGAGTTAGTGTAGGAAGGGACTGTCTTTTTCAGTCTTCCATATTACATCACATACACTGAGGCAACCAGGCAACGCTTTTGGGGGGCTAGAGTTTATGGATCATTATCTACTCTTGTCCTCCCTTTATCCAGTGCCAACATTACAATAGTAATGCATACACATACAATGATACTGTGAAAAATAACATATTATGAAGTAGTAGCTCCCCCAAGTGGTGGCTGCAAGGAGCCAAAATCTTGTAATTTAATTTAAATTTACGCAAGAGATATGGGTCTCTGACCTCTCTAATGATATGTTAAGCTTGGATAAGAAAAATTAGGTTAATTTTAATACATAAAAAGCAGCATAGCTGTGATCTCCTGTACAGTTTTACCTTCTCGCTTTCTGTATCCAGAGCAGATGTGGCCTCATCCAGTAGCAGGATTTTGGGTTGGCGGATCAGAGCTCGTGCTATGGCTATTCGCTGCTTCTGTCCTCCGGAGAGCTGCGTCCCCTTATCTCCGACACGTGTGTTATATTTCTGTAGGAGTGATAGGATGCATCAGTGAAAGATTTATCTATGGTCACTCTGTAAATATACTGAATATTAGGATAAGAGCTCAGCTACAGATTTGTCCTTCCTTACCTATCCTCTTGGCTGGACATGTACAGTACAGAAACATGTGCTATGCGATGAGCAGCTTTTCAAGATAACATGATTACACAATAATGGGGGACATGTATTATCGTATCTGCGCCTAAAAAATGCCAGGATCTTTTGTCTTTTTGGGCGCAGAATTGTTGCGAATCATTTATAATGAGTTTGCGCCAGAAAGAATAGATGTTTCCGACTATCCCAACTCCTCTGTCTTTTTTTTTTTGCGCAAGTGGGCGTGGCCTAACTTTTCCACATTATCCGTCACATTTATGTGTATTTTGTCGGCATTTTTAGGCGCAATTTTTGGCGCACAATAGACCAGGAAAAAAAAAGGTCAAAGAGCAAAACTGAGGCGCAGTCCATGAAAGATTTTGGCGCACATCTCATTGATGTCTGCATTTTTTACATACACTTTAATACATCGGGCTGTGCTTTCCGGAGACTGATCTCCGATGCCGACAGTCGCGCTTGCGCCAGAATTAGTAAATACCCCCCAAAGTGTCTAAGCTTAATGTATCTGTGGTCACCCATTAAATGTAGCCTGTAATTTGTATCACTATCGTCTCTCAATATGTCATTATATTTATTGTGACCAAATTGGGGTCAAGGTAGTAGTGGACACCTCTCTATGTTTTCAATTAATTCAACAATATTAATAGAGATGACAGAAGATTAACATCTATAACCTAATAACGGGACGGTAGTTGTCCATTGTTAGGACCCCCCACAACCAGAGGCAAAAAGGGCGGTTCAGAAGGGGAGTCAGTGTCACTGTATTAAATTTTTATGTTGTATTCTTGGGGGAGGTCAGGCAACTTACCTATGACCTCTGCATGCACAAAAGTTACCATGGGGTCATAGTATGAAGAAATGCTTAAAAAAATAGGAAGAAATTGAACTTACATCAGGCAGTGATTCGATGAAGCTCTGGATATTGGCCGCCTTGGCCGCTCTTTCAATCTCTTCAAACGGCACCACCCGGCTGTTATCTCCATAGGCGATGTTCTCCGCTATACTACAGTCAAACAGCATGGGCTCCTGAGACACAATGCCCATCTGTGCCCGCAGCCACTGGATGTTCACAGTCTTCACGTCAGAGCCGTCCACGCTCTAAAAACAGATTGCACTGACTTGAATGGAGTAGATGAGTTTCCATTGATACTGGATATTACCATAAAGACCTCCATGAAATGATCTCTCGTTGGATATACCTACCACCGCTCCATCCAGTGGGTCATAGAACCTCTCCAGAAGTTGGACTGTGGTACTTTTCCCACATCCACTGCTGCCCACTAGTGCCAGGGTTTCTCCCTTCCCCACGCTGATGTCTAGGCCTTGTAGCACCTGCACATCGGGTCGGGTTGGATAATTAAACTGGACGCCTTGGAATCTGACGTTCCCATCGCACTGAGACTGTAGGTAATGCAAACAGTGTTGTGTCATTCAATGCAATTACGTAGAGGACAGGGTTAAAAAACATGGCTTCTTTATATGAGTGACAGCTCCTTACCAACCTATTTGGTTGTGTCTGGTATATAGTCTGAGAACTATGCAAAATAAAAGAACATACTTCCCAAAGTAGGATACCTTTCAGATCTACTTACAGGTCTGTCCCCGGCCGTGCTGTAATTGTCTATAAGAGGCGTCCTCTCTAGTAGACTGAATATATGAGCCGCTGACGTCTTCGCTTTAGCATAATCTGGAGCAAAGGAACTTGTCTGACCCAATGCCATAGCACCAAATACAATGGCTGAAAATACCCTGGAAAAGAAAGTTACATGTAAAGTGCATCCCCTTATTCAGGCCAAATACCCTTCATCAGATTCTGTTGAAGATTCTGTTCTGTCACCGACTATACATATTAGCCACCATATAACCATAGAAATGCAGTTTTAGGAGGTGCTCTCTTATGGGTTTGACTGTACATATTTCTTACAAATAAATACTGATGTTTACAGATGTATGTGTAATGGGGACACTGGACTTAGGAACAACAGACAGGACAGTGAATCCTAAAACTCTATCACCCCCAACAGTCCTGCCTGCTTGCCTCTGCATATCGTCGGCCATATGGGACAACCATGTAGACAGACTTTCCATGCAAAGTGTGGACACATAACAAGACAGACAAACAAATAACACAAAGGGGAGATGGACAATCCTGATCCCAACAGAGATAGAATATAAAGTACAAAATCGTATACACAGAAGAATAGTCAAGAACGTAAGCCAAATATTGAAAAACCAGAACTACAGACAAATAGAAAGCAAATCATTGGCAAGGAGAGCTAGCAAGATAATCTTTAACCAGCAGTCAAGATTGGACATACATGGAATATATTGGTGTAGGGAGCCTGTTGCAGGTGAGAAGGGCAGAGATCTGAGAATAAGAGGGTGAAGTATGAGAATGAGAATCTCTGAGAATGAGAACTGTGTGAGATAGATTCAACCAGCAGTCCAGCCATAGAGCACTGTTCAGACTGCCAAATGAAAAGAACCGGATAGAATTCAGCGTCTTCTCAGCTGGACAGTACGAACTGCCTAAGACACAAACTTATCAGTATATTTGTGGAATATCCCAACAAAAATGTAATGTGTGAGTCTAGAATACAGTATTATAGGCCATTTATCAACCTGATTGTTATGTTTTTATTGGAACTTAATTCTAGTTTTTTCATTTCACCAATAGTTCTCCCTCCTTAATAGACCTACAAGAATTGATTCTCTACAGTTAGGTGACCATTTGCTATCAGCCATGCCCCGAATCGGAAACACCCAGCATAAGCGAAGAACATGATGGCTTGAGATAACCCAAACGTAATTCCATGGATGTGCGCTTTCTTAACGGCATTCCTAGGAGAAGAGAATGAATTATTAGAGTATTATATCATCTGAGCTGTAGGTTTTTCTGTGCAATGTTTTAGCAGGTATCAAGTATCACAAACACATGTCCGTATTATATGATCACTTACTTGTAAGGTCCCACCAGTTTTTCTTCATACATCTCTTCGAATTTTGTCTCTCGTGTCAATGAGACCACAGTGCGAATGTTTTCTACAGCTTCGGTGGCGATCTATAATGGAAAGGTCAATATATTGCAATTTCTGCAGTGTTTATAGGCGTGGGACATCCTGTGGGGTAGTAGTGTAGTAGTAGAATAGTGACCTCTACTCTATGGTTACTACAGTCACTGGTAAACCTGATGCTGGTCTCCCATGCAAGATGGCTCCCATGTGATCACCAGGTCTAACAGATTCAGGAGTTATGCTGCTTGCACTTTTCCCAACATACATTCAGTGACCACTATGTAGACTAGACTAGAGAAGCAGACTTATTTCTTACCCGCTTTTGTCTTCTCTTTTGGGACCTGACCTGCCCTAGATTTCATGAGCCTTTAAGAAAATCTGTCACCAGCGACCTCCCTACCGCCACAGTACCTTTAAGATGTCTTTATACATGTATCACTAAAGGCTTTATCCTTTGGATAAGAGCCACAATTCTTCTACAGATTTTTTTTTCCAGTCATGGAGGCAGGAGAGCTTCAGTGTGCTACAAAGCTAAAGAGGTTGAAGAGAATTCCTAAGGGAGGGGTGAGAAGCAACATCTATTTCACATAGCCAGTGTCACTCTCACCACCTCCTTCCTGAGGGAGTGGTTAATGATGTAGCAGTGCCAGTCACACACATCCACTGTCTCTCTCTCAGCCCTCCCACAGGAATTCTCTTCAGCCTCACAGAGGTCTCTCTGTCAAGGTACCAGCAAGGCACAGTGTAGTATTTCCAACCCCTGATAACAGCCCCTGCAGGGGGAACCTCTAGGGAGCTGTATATGTCTATAGTTGAATATTAGCAGACGGTCCCTAAGTAAAAGTTCCATAGGCAGCATATTGGTAGCGGTGAGACCTGTCAATCAGGAATAGGGATGTAGATTAGTGCAAGAAACATTGAATATCCAGAACTCACTTACTGTGATTGGACTCACCTCTGTTGAGTTGCATATAAGTATACAAATTGATTTTTTTAACATTGCAGCCATGGAAAGGAACCATGGATATGGGCAAATCATAACATTTTTATTTGTGTGGGTTAATTTAAACGGCAGGTTCTCTTTAAAGGTTTCTCCAGGCACCACATAGGTAGGGTGTAACACCCAGCAACCAATTACTCACCTTTCCGGCTAATTCAAGCTCCTTTTTGTCCTTCTTTGCATGCCCTGTGAATGTCTTCATCTGAAGCACCGCAGACATTGCCATGACTGGTACAATGGCCAAGACAAGGAGGGTTAGCTGCCATCCGTAGATGAAAGCTATAATTATTGCGGTGCCCAAGTTTGCAATGTTCTGAGCCATCAAAGCCAATCTGGATCCAGTTGCCTGCAATACAGGTGTACATTTGATGAAGCATTCTCTGACGTTTCAGCAATATTTAATTGACTTTACCCACAATGGGAGAGGAGATTAAAAAAATTAAACATTTCTGTGGTCTCCCTTAGCTTTGGGCTGCTCTGCGTTTAATTTTGCATTGCCCCCACTCTTGAACTCTTTCCCCTTATAATCTATGTTGTCTTCTTCTATATGTCGGTGGAAACTCTTGGCTGCTCAATGTGGAAGTCATGATCCAGAGACATTATAAAGTATATTACATAAAACATAAATAAACATAACAATTTTAACTTTATATAGAATTTGAAAATGAAAAGTAAATGTAATTGTGGTGACATTTACTGTAGACTTTTGAAAATATCCCCATGTGCTATATGATGCACAGGCATGAAACATGATGACTCTTGTCATGGATGCTCCTGCGACCCACCTCCCGGGTCCAAGGCGCACCCGTGCCCCTCTCTGCTGCACTGGTCCCCAACTCCTAGGGCGCGCACGCCGGCTTCCTGAGATTTAAAGGGCCTATAATTGGCGCTGGGTGGCTGCCAATTCTGATAAATTCCTCCCCTTCCTGTGTCCCCTGCTGGATCTTTGTGCTTCCATGCCTCACAGAAAGCTGTATTCCAAGCCCTTTGCGATTATCCTGATTTCCAGTTGTGACCTCGATTTAGTTTCTGACTTTGCTCCTGTGCCGCCTGTCCTGACCTACCGCTACGTCCCTGACTCCGATCCAGTGCTGCCTGTCTCGACCTTCTGTCTGACCCCAGAAACTCTTCTGCCTCACGAATTTGTACTAGAGCCTTGGCCACCACTGCGGACAAAGTCGTGCCTGTGGAGTTACCTAGTGGTACAATCATTGTCCACAGTGTTCCAGTGAGTCCACTACCCTTGATGCCTGACAATTCTGAAATTAAAATGCGGACCCCATGCCAAATAATTTTATAGTAAGAAAAAAAAAATAGATGCATACCCCATGAACTTGAGAAGCATCGGTAGCCAGGCGTGTGGTTAAGGCGCCGGTGCTATTCTTTTTGTCATCAAACCAGCCCATTTCCTAAAATTACAAAGACAAAAGAAAAAAAAATTACTATTGAGACCTTCATTTCTCATGAAAAAGCTCTTACAATAATGACGGGAAGTTACAACATCCTAAATATCTATGGGGCTGTTAGTCTGAATTTGTTTGGAAGGCAATTTGCAGCCGTGATACAATCTGTCCCTCTGAATGGTCCACGGAATGCCGTCATACTTCTTGTTTTGTGTCCTAAGAGGGTGTCAAATTGGACACCTGCTTAAAATTGGAGAATTAATCCTGGATACATACCTGTCGTAACATTGATTTGAAGGTCAACAGCCGAAGTCTTGTTGTCAAAATCTCCCCTGCTTTGCCAAATGTGAATCCCTTTAATAGAGGGAATAGGAAATATTAGAAATTCTTATCCATCCATCTATTAAAAGATATAAATGATTCTCCTAATTAGAAATGAGCGAAACATCCAAGATTTGATTCAGCTCGGTTGAATTTTTCAAAAGATTCGGTTTTGTTGGCTGTCCCAAATGCTGCCACATTTTTGCTTTTCTAATCTGCTTTACCGTATTTACAGCAAATCTGTGCAATTAAAGATTAAATAATAATAAATAATTCAATATAGCCATTGTAAATTAAACATTAAAGACATAAAACTTAACACAATAAGAAAGGATAAAAAGAACATTTAGAAAATAAAATATCTTAAAAATACCATTTTTGGAATCTTGATGCCTAGACATTTTACACTTTCATTAGATACTACTCAATTCATATTGCAGACAATATTATTAACCCAAATAACATTACCCCTTCCCACTGAAATTTTGGTATATGAATGATTATCTCTCATGTATAAAGATCCCATCAAAAGGAGGGAGATGAAGAGGCTGGAGAGAAAAAAATTAAGTTGCTAGATGGTAAAAACAAACAGGATAAAAAAGGAAAAGGAGGGATTGTTATGCAAAGCCAAAGAAGGGGATTTATTGTTAGGATTAAAAATTGTTATATTAACATTAACTCTACCAAAAATAATTACCTGCAGGAACAATGTGACAAAAGAGACGGCCCCTATTACCAAAAACATCAAACAAAACAAGTTGCTTTTTGTTCTGATTTCATCCTCCGGACCGGAAAATACCTACAAAACAAGACAACGATTATCACCAAGTGCTCTGTGCACAATGTATTAAAGGTAGGAACTATATATATGTAACCAAGGGTGTAACCACCCAGGGGCGTAACTAGGAGTGGTCGGGCCCCATAGCAGATTTCTGCATGGGGCCCCCCTTCCCCTTTAAAAGATATATGCAAATTTGTACAGACAAATTCACTTTTTTACATCTGTACATGTATACATATAAGCACACATTTAAATACTCATATATACATTTATACACTAATATATTGAATATATACAAACTCATACAGTATATACACATCAAATTTGCACACATACTGTATAGTACATACACATATAGTATATATATATATATATATATATATATATATACATATACATACACACACCCTTATGCATACAGTATAAACACACCATATACACACATACCACGTTTACATACAGTAAATACAGCATTTACACACAACACACATGTAGCAAACGCATACATGCATACAGTATATACAGCATACATATACATACAGTATATGAAGCATACACAGACACAGTATATACAGCATATACACACATACATACAGTATATGCAGAATATACATACACATACGCACCATATACAAAAACACACATACAGCATTATATACACATGCATATATATATTTACACACACACACATATATGTATATATATATATATATATATATATATATGTATGTATATATATATATATATATATATATATATATATATATATAAATAAAATGTGTACACAGAAACATGTAAATAATTGTACTTGCTTTTTTGATGTCCGGCGTGGCTGCTGTGCGGGTCAGCAGGTGGGTGTTCCGGGGAGCCATCAGACGGGTGGTAAGTTTGATGGGTGGGTCGGTAAGATCGGTGGGCGGGCGGGGGAAGTTGGACGGTAAGTTCGGTGGGAGGGCGGACGGCAAGTTCAGTGGGCGGGCGAGCGCGCAGGAAGTTCTGTGAGCAGGCGGAAAGTTCAGTGGGCAGGACGGCAGGCGGAAAGTTCAGTGGGCAGGATGGCAGGCGGAAAGTTCAGTGGGCAGGACGGCAGGCGGAAAGTTCAGTGGGCAGGATGGCAGGCGGAAAGTTCAGTGGGCAGGACGGCAGGCGGAAAGTTCAGTGGGCAGGACGGCAGGCGGAAAGTTCAGTGGGCAGGACGGCAGGTGGAAAGTTCAGTGGGCAGGACGGCAGGCGGAAAGTTCAGTGGGCAGGACGGCAGGCGGAAAGTTCAGTGGGCGGGCAGGTGGAAAGTTCAGTGGGCGGGCAGGTGGGCGATCGACACGCGCGGGAAGAGCAGTGAGTGGGCAGGAGCAAGAGAAGTTTGGTGGGCATTTTGTTTTGTGGGTGGGCAGGCTTGGAGTGCCATAGACAGTAACTTGGTGGGTGGTCCGTCGTCTGTGTCGGCCGGCGAATGAGAGGCAATGGGCGGGTCATGAACGTAAGGCTATGAGCTCGGCAGGGACACAGAGGGAGGAGCCCGGGGGCATGGTATCTTTAAATTATGATTTGGCCGTGCGTCGCCGGGCCCCTAAACCTCACGGGCCCCGTAGCAACCGCTATGGCTGCTACGGCGGTAGTTACGCCACTGTAACCACCACTGTAGCAGCCATAGCGACTGTTACGGGGCCCTGGATGATAGTGGGGCCAGCAGTTCAGTACAGGCAGTCCCTGGTTTACGTACAAGATAGGTTTTTTACATTTGTATTTAAGTTGAATCTGTTTGTAAGTTGCAATTGGTATATTTTATAATTGTAGCTGCAGACAAAATGTTTTCTTGGTCCTGTGACAATTGGATTTTCAAAATTTTGTGCTGTCATGGGAACAAGGATTATCCATAAAGCTTCATTACAGACACCTTACAGCTGATAAGTGCAGCCTGGGAATAAAGTAACATCCAGAGACTTCACCAGAGGTCACAGTGGGCAGAGAGGTCTGTCTGTAACTAGGGGTCGTCTGTAAGTCGGGTGTCCTGTATAGCAAAGAGTGAAGGATGTACAGCATTAACGTATGCAGTGCTTCCATCAGTCCTTCGTACCTTTGTTTGGGTGGTACAGATAACAATTTTATAGATGAACTCTTAATTTACTAAGACCCAAGTCGTAATATTCCCCCTGCCAGTGCACTGCACACTGGATTTACTAAGAAGCTCTGGCAATACATCTGCCGGAAAGTAATCTCCACCAAGATTTCAGCTGTAGTCTCTACCTGTTTTTCGGAAGAGGATATAGTAAATAAGGGGGCAGAGGTTTTGGTTCAGTAAGTCATAGAACAAAAGACTAGATGCTATATTAAAGATGAGATTCTCATCTTTAATATGACACCAGCAGCAATGGGTGAGATTTCACATCAAAGTGGGGATTCATTCCCTACCTGACGGGGCTGGTTGTAAAATGGGGTACAATCTGGTAACCGGTTTCCTTGGTTTTTAGCTTTTTACTTACCCCAATAACCTTGGAAAAAATAATGGCAAAGGCCGGCTGTGTGGCGCCATTTATCAGGGCACAAATTAACCCGACAACAAAGTACGGCCATTCGGGTTTGTTCAACTTCATGATTTTGAAAAAAGAGACTGGAGGAACTTGTTCAACCTGAAATATACATTTCCAAAATATGAATAGATAAGCAAAAGGATGTCATGTTGTTATGTGAATGAACGGCATCATCACATGATATCAAATCTATATGTAGTATGTTGGATGCTAAAGGGGACCCTATCCAAAGGATCCACAGATCAAGGGAAAATGGGGTCTGATGGAGCAGATGAATGGAGCAGAATGGTCATGCGTGGCCGTCTGCTCCCTTAATCTTGGGGAGCAATGAGGGGTCCGATGGAGGTAGCTATGGCCCCTCGTTCTCGTGATCTGTTGGGGTCTTATCAATGAGACCCCCACCAATCAGCGAGTTAGGCACAATCCTGTGAATAGGGCCTAACTTGTTTGGTGGGAAAACCCCTTTAAGGGCAGGAATAGCTGATATTACGAGTGCTTAACATTTATTGTTGTAAATATGTTACAAGCTGTTTCTGTCTGGTGCAATTGTACTCAATAATTCAGTATTATTACACCGTCAGTATTACAGCCTCATATGTCTATTTCTTTCTGACACTTACCACCTCTTCACCCTTGTTATTCTCATTCTCTTCTTCATCCGCGGCTGATTTCTTAGAACTGTTCCAACTTGATATCCTCCTCACTAGCTGGGGGCGAGCGTGGTTTACTATATCATTGGTTTTTTCATTGGCAGTGCCCTTCATAAGGCTTTTCTCATCTTCCTCTGCACCTAAAGTCTAAGAATGACAGTAAAAAAATCAAATACACGGTTACATCTCCATTTATTCTTCAAAATGGTGTCACGGGTGCTCCTGCGACCCACGACTCGGGTGCCTATCCATGCCCCCAGGCCCCGCCACTGTTCTCAACTTTCCTCGATCCCTCGCTGGCTCCAGCAGTCCGGGATGCACGTCCCTGTCTCCTACGGTGCCGGCTTCCAGAGATTTAAAGGGCCTGCATGCTGATAATTGACGCTGGCCAGCTGCCAATTCTCTTAAATTCCCAACCCCTTCCTGTGTTCTCTGCCGAATCTTTGTGCCTTGTGCTCTAGAGAAAGCTTTGTTCCTTTGCCCTGTGCTGTAATTGTGATTTCCCATTGTGACCCCTGTTCCCTTATTGACTTCAATCCTGTGCTGCCAGTCCTGACCTCCTGCCTGTCCCTGATCATAATTCTGCTCTCTGTACCTCACCTTGGCGGACAAAGTCGCACCAGTGAAAGACCTAGTGGTACCACGCTGCAGCAAGTCCAACCCGCTTTTTTTGACCGGCTGACACCTAGACTACAGTCCCAGGCATCGGCTTACGTCACGGTCCGCGGTGGTCCAGTACCCCTGGAGCCTTACAAACTGTAAGTGATTGCCCGACTGTTCCATTGTTCATTATGACTCTACGTCAATTGGTTATGGCTACAAATATTACAAGTATCAGAAGCACGAAACAGAAGTTTTAGTTCTCAAACAAATTGGAGGAAACACAGTAATGTAGGGAGTCTTATTCCACAGAAAGTGCTCCATGGGAAGAGAACTACGGAGAACGGTATGTCTACAAGAGCAGCTATCTCCGCAAAAGTGGTGCTGGATGCATTTTTCCTTTTTTGATCTATGAAAACCTTCTTACATAGTTACATAGTTTATACGTTTGAAAAGACACATGTTCATCAAGTTCAAACAAGGAAGGGAAGGGATTGGATGAGGAAGGGATTTAAGGGAAACAATTCAATATTATAACATAACCGTCATGTTTAGATGTAAAAAAGCATCTAGACCCTTCTTGAAGTTCTCTGCTGTCCCTGCTGTGACCAGCGCCTGAGCTCGGCTATTCCACAGATTTACAGTTCTCATAGTAGCCCTATGGTCTCTGGTGTTAATTTCCTCAGAACAGACAAACCAGAGACACTTATTTGTAGATACTGGTTCCGGTGTACTTGAGCCTCATCAGTATAGTGTAGGGATACTGGATGACTGAATGCGAAGCCCTAGAAGCAGTTAAAAAAAAAAGGTTTTCCTGCTTGGAACTGACCTGCATAGTGACCAGCTTGTAGTAAATCCCTTCCTTCTTCATGAGTTCTCCATGGCTTCCTCGCTCCGATATGACGCCGTCATAAAATCCAGCAATAGTGTCTGCGTTCCGGATGGTTGACAATCGGTGAGCAATGATAATAGTGGTCCGGCCTTCTCTAGCCTATGTAACAAGTGAAATGCTTACAGACCGATCCAATAAATAGTTGGTCATCCAGAAAATTAAATATTCAATGCAATTAAAAAATAAGGGCTATGACATTGAATACCTTATCCAGAGCTGCCTGGACAACAGCTTCACTCCCCATGTCCAGAGCAGACGTGGCTTCATCCAGAAGAAGAATTTTGGGGTTTCGAACCAGCGCCCGGGCAATAGCGATTCTCTGCTTCTGACCTCCGCTAAGTTGGGTTCCTCTCTCTCCCACAAGGGTTTCAAACTTCTGCAGATTCATAAAAAGTTTCTTAATATAGCAACTATATCATTTTGGAAGTACATTATATCCCCCTCAATCAGTAGGGTAACATATGGTGATGCTAGTTGCCTTTATGATGCTTAAAAGGTGTCTTCTTGTCCATAAACAATACTTTATAGTTGGAGGTCCAGAACAGATGCACTGGGGCCCAACAGCTTCTGGTCACACCTATGCCCCTAGTGAGTACAGTCTTATACCCACCTACATAAGAAAGTACTGTACCATGGAGGACAGCGGGTTTCATGCTCACACTGACTATAAGAGAGCATTAATATTTATTGATCAGAGTGTTGTGTTTAAAAGGAATCACCAAAAGCAGGTTAGCATTTAAGAATGGAAGTGGTGTCCAGCTTCTTAAAGGGAACCTGTCACCACATTATATTACGAATATAGCTAGTCACAGGTTCCCAAAGAGCCAAATTAACTAAATGCCACCCATCTTCTAGCTAAAAGTTGTTTCCCTCACACCCATTAAAATCAACTTTGTTATCTTTCCTGGCATGCAGCCAGGGGGAGTCAGATGGGGTGTATCCTCCTGTCCACACTCATTTTTCTCACTATTTAGCACTTCATATCATGTGACCAGGTTGATGTCATTTAAGCGGCTTTACCTACTAACATATGCAAAATCTACCTCATTTATGTATCTGATCACAGCAGCCTCCATGGGGAGGAGTAGAAGACCGGGGAGGCTGTTGTGATTTCAAGTGATCAGATACATACATGGGGTACATTTTGCAAATGTTAGTGGGTAAGGGACCATAGATGACATTACCCCAGTCACATGACATGGAGTGCTGAATGGTCAGAAGGAGACATGGGGAGGAGTTCTTAAAGAAAAGATGGTTGTAGACTAACCTTTTCCTATGAAATTTGTTTCTACTGGTATCAAAATAGTGTAACCAAAATTCCAAAAAGAAAATGTAGAATGACATAATACATAAAAGCTCATAGATCTTACATCTGGAAGCTTCATGATGAAGTTATAGGCATTGGCCTCTTTGGTGGCTTTTACAATCTCCTCCATGGTTACATCTTCCCGGCCAAAGCGGATATTCTCAGCAATAGTGGTATCAAACAGGACGGGCTCTTGGCTGACCACACCAATGATCTCTCTCAAGTATCTGGTGTTCAGATTACGTATGTCCTGTCCATCAATAGTGATCTGTGGGAAGAAGTAAAAATCTATCCATAACTAAGGAGACGATGAGAAATGATGCCTGCTTGTGCTTATCTTGGACAATGAAAATCATGTCCATCCTCCACTGATTCCCCTTACCGTGCCTTCATCCGGGTCGTAAAATCTCTGAATGAGCTGGACCGTTGTACTTTTTCCGCACCCACTGCTCCCCACAAGGGCCACCGTCTGACCACTAGGAACCATAAGGTTCAAACCTTTCAGAACCTACAGATAAATAACATTGTCATACTGTGCGTATAACTAAAGGAAATCTACCGTCAAGCTCAAGCATCATAACCAGGGACGTTACTCATAGATCCAGGCCCCGTGACTGTAGTAATCTTCTTATATTTGTTATACCCGGCCTCCTTCTTTCTAAAATCGTCTTTTAAAATTATGCTAATGAGCTAGAGGGGCTGTGATTTGGCTTTACAGACTCATCATGCCCCCAGCTCCCTCAGCACTTGTGTAGTGAGCACTTCCTGCTGTAATTTCAGTACTAAGGAAGCCAAGGGAGGGTGAGGCAGTGTAACAGTCTGTAAAGCCAGACCACAGAGGGGCTTGGGCTCATTAGCATAATTTTAAAACTTGATTTTAGAAGGAAGCAGGCCATGGATAACAAATATAAGAAGATAACCACAGTCACGGTGCCTGGATCTATGAGTAATGTCCCTGCTTTATCAGGATGGATTTTGATGAATAATAAAAATTAATAATGTTCCCATACTATAAAATGAAATAGGTCCGCAACCGTTTCTGTTTTGCCAGAATCATATTATACTCCACTAATATCAGAATCGTTACAATAAGGTAAGTTACTCACCTGGATGTCAGGCCTGGACGGATACGTGAACTTGACATTTGTGAACTGTATGTCTCCCTTAATCTTATCGGGTTTATAACCTGCGGTGGAAAAACTGTCTATTTTGGGCACCTGTAGAGTATTAAAAAAGTTACACTTTCAGTGTAAAATCATAAAAATAATGTTATATTTTAGGAGATTCCTCAAAGTAATCAAAGTCAAAAGCAATGATGTATAACGAGTAAAATGGGAAGATAAAACGGCATGAAGTCTACAAGTAGTATCAGCCATGGGGCCGTGTGCACAAGGTCGTATAAGGTAGAAGAATAATCACAAAGATGTAAAAATAATAATAATAATCCTTACGTTGTCGATAATGTTGAATACTGCATAGGCCGCTCCCCTGGCGTTTGAAAATGCTTCAATATTGGGTGATGTTTGTCCAGCGGCAAAAGCCCCGAAAATGACAGAAAAGAAAACCTAAGAGAGTCATGGATAAGATACATCTCAGTATTAGATCAGGGCTAAACATAAATTACCTAACTAAGAGAACCTGCCAGCAGTTATGTGTCACAGAAGATTGCAGACAGCGCTAGGTATTGGCCCTGGAGATCTGTGTAATAATTGCTTTCTGTTTGTAGTTAGTAGCAGCCGGACTGTGAAAACTGCATTTATATTTCAGAATTGAAGCTTAAACATTGGGGCTTATTTACTAAGGGTCCCGAGGCCGCATTTTCGTCGGGTTTTCCGATTTTTCAGGGATAGCGCCAAGGATTGTGTCGCATGCGATCAGATTTTGGCACATCAGCGCCGGCTTTCATGCGACAGAAATTGGGGGGGTGGGGCGTGCCGTCGGACGATTCGACGGATTTGGACAAACCGCCAGATTTAACTTTGAATTTGTGTCGCAAGATCAAGCATTTACATGCACGGGGAATAAGAAGGTGAACTCCGGGGACCTGAACGGGGAAGCGATACATGCAGGATATCGGGCGCACGATCTATGAGAATCGGGGCAGCTGTGAATTGGATTCGGGGAACGCACCTCGGGGATCGTGCAGGAACGGGTAAGTAAATCTGCCCCAGTGTATTTCCTAACACTGCTGTGCTCTTAGCTCTTTGTATTAAACTACTCCGCTGGACAACTCCAGTTTCTAGCCAAAACCCAGCTACAACTTTGGTGGAAGAGCTGTGGAGATGTTCAAAGCAGATAGCTAAGAGCACAGCAGTGTGAGGATATATCGCCTTAGTGCTACAGAATATTTGGCTACTAGCCAAAAAAACCAAAGGTTTGGTTTAAAGAGGTTGTCCAATAGCTCAAGTTTTCCCCTATCCACAAGACAAGGGAGACAAGGGACCACCGCAGATTATGAGAACAGGGGTCTGTTGTAACCCAAAATGGACAAAGCAGATGGTCCCTCATACATCCGGCTTGTCTATTCATCTCTATGGTGTTGACATGGATAACCGAACCCTGTACTCGTTAGGCTAATTGACAATTGCTATAGACAATGAATGGAGCAGCACTTCTCATGATCATGACCCACCACTAGGACACCCATTGACTGTGGATAGAGGATAACTTCTTGGGACTGGACAATCCCTTTAACAAATTTTAAAGAACTGTCTACTATCCTAAAGAATCATAATATTATCAGTATAATAGGAAGTAGCCTGTGTAATAATACTACAGTGATTTTTATAAGACAAAAAATAGTCAACTTTACTTACTGTTAGGACGCTCCCTATAGTGTATTCCCCTTGTATAATCAGGGTGGTGCCGTACCAGAAGGCCAAGGCATAGGACGCGTATATCATCAGGAAAGCAAATCCTATGGCCCCATTGGCTGTCATTGCCTTCCTGATGCCGATCCTTTTGGCTTCTTCTAAATTCTTTTCATACCTGTAATAAATATGCAGGTTATATAAGGGGCTTAGTATCCTGATTCAGCTCCTCACACTATAACAAGTCCACACTGACCTCTTAATTTCCTTATCTTGTCCCCCGAAGGCTATAACAGTCCGGATGGCCGCTAGTACCTCCTCGGCCACCGCTCCGGCCTTGGCGTAAGCCGTAAGCTCCTTGTTAGTAAATGCTGACAATAGCTGCAAATAAATAATCGGTTTAACAATAGTGAGAACAAAGATAAGAGTAGGGATGACTCTTAGACATCTTAAAGAGAACCTGTCATCAAATTTTTTTACAACTAGTAGCAGGTTCCCATAGAGCCCTAGTAACCAACTGACACCCTTCTTTTAGCTAAAAATTGTTCCCCTCATATTCCCATAGTGTCAAATTTATAATTTTACCTGGTATCCAAGGATATGTATAGCGAGTCGAGGTGGGCGTGGCCTCCGCGGGTTGAATCCAGCAGCTCCTCCCCATGCTTTCTCTTCATGCAGCAGTAATGTCATATGACCATTGACTTCATCACAGGTCCTTTAGCCTTCTAACATTTGCAAACTGTACACCAAGCACATATCACATGAAATCACAGCAAATCATATCACATGAAATAACAGCAGCCTGCATGGAGAGGAGTAGAAGTCAATGCAGGCTGCTGTGGTTTTTTATGTGGTCAGATATGTGCAGAGGGTACACTCTGCTTATGTTAAGTAGCTAAAGGACCTGTGATGATGTCACCCTGGTTACATGGCATTAGGCCACACCCCCTGACTCGATCTCGATAGACCCCCTTGACACCAGGCACGTTTAGAACTTTGATTTTATGGGGATGTGAGGGAAACTATTTTTCGATCTGGTATTGACACATTCAGCATAAGGAGCTTTATGCGATTTACATGTAGCAATTACTCTTGTTTAGAACAAATGTCAATATATAGTGACATAATACATATAGGAATACTACACAGATGAGAAATGTAAATATAAAACTGAAAATCAATAAGGCTTGGTCAGTAAATCTATGGATTAATAAATAGACTTCACAGAGGAAGTTCGATAGGAGACGTTTGATATGAACCTATTTGGCTACATTCATACCTCATTTTTTCCGCTCCGTTGTATGGACACGCCAGGAATATTTCCGACATATCCATACAACGGAGTGCTACATTGTATCCCACGGTGTGTTTACACATTCTCCGCTCTAGCTCCTCCCCCTGAAAGTGGGAGGAGTGAACATCACCACCAGGCACTGAAAAGAGCTAGTCAGTTTTTTACCTTTGCCCAAACGGCCGCTGAGACTCCCATAATAGGACTGATCGCCAGGATAACAAGAGTCAACTTCCAGCCCTTTATAAAGCCAACAATAAATCCGGTCACGAAAGTGCTCAATGACTGTATCAGCATGCCTATCTTATCTCCAATGCCTTCATTGATTTTTTGGACATCACTGGAATTTAAAAAAAGGAAGGAAAAATATTTAGGATCCAGTTATAATGAAGCTACCCTCCGTTCATGGTATCACTATAGGGGTTGCAGCAGTAGCGTCAGAGACCATAAGCCAGGGAAGCCAATAGGCGATTTCCGACACTTTCATCTTCTTTGCCTCCTTGTAATTTAAGCAATGTAAATCCTTCAAACTTACTCTGCGGGCTGAGATTTATGACACTTGTTAGGAGATCATTAACTTTTGAATGTCAGAAGTAGCAGTAGCTCAGTATGTCGTCAGACAACCAAGGCTATAGAGAAACATGCAGCTGTGAGGGCTACAGTATTCTCCTTCTACTCCATTCAGAGAAGACATAACTGGATATAATCAAAGCATAATCACTTCTCACTGTGTATAGCTGGTATCTATACAATATTACAGAGATGTGTACCAGCTGATCAGCTGTATCTAAGCTTCCATTATACAAGCATCCACCCTACATAGAGCTGAGAAGCTGTATCTAATCTGCCTTATTAGAAAAGATCTATTATTGATATGCTGTTTCCAAAATATACCTTTTTTGGGAAAAGTTATGTGGCCGCCTCAAGCTAAATTTTTGCCCTGGGGTTTGTGAATTTATAGCCTACATTATTTTGGGACAATGCTGTAAATGTGGTCATCATAGTATATAAAAACTTAATCCGATCTGATAGTTAGTACTCACTCGGTCAGCCTGGTGTTCAGTTCTCCAGCATCATTCACATCAAACCAGCTGATCTCCTGCCTCAGCACCGCATGGAAGAAATTCTTTCTTAGTTTCTTGATTTGCCGACCGGCAGCCAATGTCCAGAATGAGATCTGTATATAAGCAGCGAGAATGACTGCAAATCCTAAGCCGGTGTAGTAATAGGCGTACCTGCACCAGGAGGAGATTACGGTACATTAGATTAGCATGAACACAGCACAATCTCTACTGACCTATACATACAGAGGGGGTCATTTACTAAGGGCCCGATTCGCGTTTTCCCGACGTGTTACCCGAATATTTCCGATTTGCGCCGATTTCCCCTGAATAGCCCCGGGATTTTGGCGCACGTGATCGGATGGTGGCACATCGGCGCTGGCATGCACGCGACGGAAATCGGGGGCGTGGCCGAACGAAAACACAACGGATTCGGAAAAACCGCCGCATTTAAAAAAAAAATCTGTCGCGGAGCTTGCACTTACCTTCACTCAGCCCGGCTCAATGAACTCCAGTGCGTTCCGATGCTTTTCAGCGCAGCAGCGCCACCTGGTAGACGGCGGAGGAACTGCCTTAATAAATCCCGGCCGGACCCGAATCCAGCACAGAGAAGGCGCCGCTGGATCGCGAATGGACCGGGTAAGTAAATCTGTCCCAGAGATTTATCACTGCTTCTACACCAGTTTTCTGACATAGAAGCAATGAAATAATCACAAAGACCAAGTTACCTCCACTAAATGCGAGCATCGAGGGGCCCGGCAGCCGGTGGAATGGGTGGGCACGGGGTGTTTCATCTCTGTGCCTGTGTTCTTTTAGTAAACCAGTGAACCAAAGTTTGCATAAGTTTTTACTCAAACTACGGCAAGTCGGACCTGGCATAGTTTTGCCCGGTGGATACATCAAGATATTTAAAGGGGCTGTCCACTTTCATCAAATATTTGATATTATTTTTGTAATGAAGAGTTTTCCAATATACTATCTGTATTAATTCCTCGCTATTTTCTAGATCTCTGCTTGCTGTCATTCAATAGGAAGGTTCTATGTTTACTTCAGTGGATATAAAGGGACTAATTACTAAGGTCAAGCGGCCGCATCTCGGTCAGGACGTTTTCAGGGATTGCATCGGGGATTGCGTCGCATGCGATTGGATTGTGTTGCAAACGCGCCGGCTTTCACGCGACACAAATCCGGGGGGGGGGGGGGGCGACGGACTATCCGACGGATTCGGACTGAGCGTGGGATTCAACGAATCAATTTGTGTCACATCCAATGCACTTACATACACTGAGAGGAAGATGGTAAACTCCGGCGGAACTGATCGGGGAAGCGACACATGCAGGAAATCGGGCGGACAATCTTCATGAATCGCGTCAGATGGGCATTCTGGCGGACAACGCACCTCGAGGATCGCGGAGGGACCAGGTAAGTAAATGTGCCCCAATCTTTCCATGGTGATGTGATGGACATTTAGGAATTGTTAGTATCATACAACTCTTATTACTCTCGGTGATAAAAATGGCTCGTGAACCTTTCCTTTCCATCACATGGACAGATTTCTATTCACTTGAGTAAACATAGAAGCTTCCTTTAGAAGGACAGCAAGCAGAGATCTAGAAAACCGCAAGGAAGTATATTGGCAAATTGGAATAATTTTCCTTCCTTCCAAAACAATATCCAACAATATCCGACAACCCCTTTAAGCCTTTTGATGTATCCAGCGTGACAAGGGGGTGCGTGGCACAGGATTCCAGCCTCTAGATGTGCAAATCTGCAAGAGACATCCCCCAAGATACTTGCAGCTGACTTGCAACAAAGTATGACTAAGTAGTGTATCGGCGCAGTCGCCATCTGTTGGACCACAACGTATTTTATACTGACCAAAAATCCCTCTCTAAGACCAAGACTGTGAGGTCAAGCAGTGTGCGGTAAATCTTGCACTTACGTTGCCATTTGATTTTGGAACTGAGCAGATGCGTTCATCATTTCTTCCACTGAAGAGAACAAAAAAAAAAATTTCTCACTCACGTTGATAAAAATGAAAAACTTTCAGCAATCATCTAACAATTATATCACTTAATCTGATTCCTATTAAAGGGGGTTTCCAACATTACACAACGAAACCTGCATTCACAGCGGATAAGCCATAGGTAAAGCATTGCTATGAAAATGTTGAGCTGAATACTGACTGTTTCCTTTGGGTTAGTTCTGCATTATATTATCGTGACACTATATTACCCAATAGAATTTATAATTGACAGAATTCTAAAATATAAATTGATATAATAATACAGGTCACATGACAATATACTCACTAGTTGCATTTTTCTCAAAATCCACAAAGCTGTCTGTCATGTCTCCAAAGATCAGCATGATAACCGGCAAACTGGCACCATGAGCTATCGATGCAATCGTGCCAACCAGCATTAGGATTTTATCGACTCCTCCTGCATATCGGAACTAGGAATAAATATGTGTTACAATATAGTAGATACATATAAGAATATGAAAGAGATTCTCCAGGATGATAACAACATAAAAGTCATTGATATCAAAGATGAACAAACAAATCCAATAAACTTAAAGGGAACCTACCACCACGATCCTACCTATAAAGGTAGATCGGGTGGTAGGTGGATGAATGGGACGTGAGGATAGCCCTTTTTTGGGCTAATACTCACGTCCCGGCTATCCTTTAGTAAACTTTAATGCTGGAATATGCACATTTTTTTAAGCGGCTACTGGGGCGTAGAGTAGCCGGACATGAGGCTACTAGTTGCGGCTACTCCACGGCCCAATAGCCTTGTTCCTCTGCCTACCATTTAATCTTTGGCGCGCAGAACGCAGGCCTACGGGTGCGCGGCCGTAGCTCCGAGGCTGGCGCTACTGTGCATGCGCAGAACGCTGGGTACCTGGACGAGCAGCTACGAGGAGCTATGCGCCGAAGATTACATGGTAGGCGGAGGAACGAGGCTACAGGGGCGTGGAGTAGCCGTGACAAGTAGCCTCATGTCCGGCTACTCAACGCCCCAGTAGCCGCTTAAAAAAATTTGCATATACCAGCAATAAAGTTTACTAAAGGATAGTCGGGACGTGAGGATTAGCCCAAAAAATGGCTATCCTCACATCCCATTCATCCGCCTACCACCGGATCTGCCCTTTAATCCCCTCCCAAAAAGAAAATGCCAAAACTTGGTGATGGAAAGAGAAATAAATCCCAAATGGGGTCATCTGATCCCTCTCAACCAATTGACAGCCATAAAAAGGATCAGGTGACATCAGGCGTGCACCAGACATGAGGCGAGTTGAGCCTTTTGCCTTAGGCAACACCACCTGACAAGCTGGAAGCAGCATCAGGGGCGCAGTTATATGCTACAAAGAAGGAGCTGAGACTTAAAAATACCATCTCTTCATATCAGCATATGTGTAATAATCCCAGGTCAGCATCTGCAAAGAGTTTGTATGTTCTCTCAGTGTTTGCGTGGGTTTTCTCCGGGTCCTCCGGTTTTCTCCCACACTCCAAAACATACTGGTAGGTTGATTAGATTGTGAATCCCATGGGGGACAGGGACTGATTTGGCAAGTTCTGTGCATTGCCGCATAATCTTACGTTTCAACAGGCAAAACTTTTTTATTTTTCCATCAATACATGGGGGTTGTTTTATTGGAGGGTGCAAGAGTTGTATTTTTTAATGTAATCATTATAAAATGGATATTCTAGTTATACCATGTTATCCCCTATTCACAGGATCGGGGATAACTTGGTGATTGGCAGGGGTCTGATTCCTAGGACCCCCATATTTCTGAAACAGTCCTGTACTGGCTACCCCCTGTGAATGGAATGGCTGCACCGACATTCATTCGGAGAAACAGGGAACCACCATTCCCATGAATCACTGAGGTTCATTATCAGGTCTGTGCAGGAATACTTTTTATAGTTTTTATTTCTAACTTTATACCGAGAACCAAAATTTATTAATTTTTTTCTCAACTTAGCTTAGTGGGGACTTGTGTTTTGTAAGATAAGTTCAGGTTTTCATTGCTACCATTTCTGTTGAACCTTTCAATTTTTGGAATGTGGAATGAGCAAACAAACTGTACACCTATAATGGTTTCACTCTGGTTATTTAGACTGTTAAGTCTACAAATTGATCCAGAAAAAAGGAATGAGCCTTAAAGGAATGAGCCTTAAAGGACATCTACCACCAGGATGAAGGACTGTAAACCCAGCACACTGGCATACTGGTGTGTGCCCCCTCAGGTCGGATCTGCTCTTCTTTTAGCTGTTTTTACCCAAAAAAAGGATTTGAAAATTATGCAAATGAGGGGCTCCAGGCTCCATAGGTGTTAATTGTGCCCCTAAGGTTAATTTGCATATTTTATTTCTTAAATAAAAGAAAGAGTATGGGGAGCTTAAAGGAAACCTACCATTTGATTTGATGCATTATGAAGAAAAATATACCTTGTGAATGCTGTAGCTACACTGATGCAGAAACATATCTTGTTTAATCCCTGAGCTGAGTGGTTTTGCTGATAAAACAATTATAAAATTATGATAATGAAGCCGGCTCCCCTCATGCAGCTCATTCAGCTCTTCTCCTAGCACATTAGTTATTCACTGCATGAAAGGATGATGTAAATCCCTGGGTTGTGCCTGAAGGCAGAATAATCAATTGCTGCACCATCCCCCAGCTGCTGTGTATGAGTCATCCAGCTCAGGTTGATTAGTCATGTCTTAACTAAGCTCCATGTGTAATGAAAAGCTCTGTGTGTAATGTGTTTATGTAGATAGCCAGCCTCACCCAGCTTTCCCAAGGTCCTGAATGTTATAATTGTTTTTTCAGCAAAACCACTCAGCTCAGGCAACAACCAAGATATGTTTCTGCATCAGTATAGCTACAGCATTCTCAAGGTATGTTTGCTTCATAATGCAGCAGAACAAATGGTAGGTTTTTGTTCTGGATCCTGCCAGATCGGTCACACACCAGTATGTCAGTGTGCTTGTTTTACAATCCTTCATCCTGGTGGTAAAGCAGCATGTGGCTGATATTTGATATTTTTAGTAAACCATAACAGTTGTATCTGCTTTGGACAACACCTATTTTATTTCGGATCCCCAAAACGTTCCATTATCGCAGCTTCATTCCTCATTGGAGACGTTAGCAATCAGCTATAACCTGAGCAACTTACAGTTCCCATACAGCATCAGCACAGGGACAACAAAGCTACTACTTCTTACCATTGTGATAGGGCTGACCGTCTTTGGTTTTTCCACTTTTTCTTTGTCCTTGGACTTGGAGAAGAAGCCTTTTTTCTTGCTGCAATGAAAGACCACATCCAGTCAGATCCCAAATTACATAATGTGGTCAGATTTGTGTTGTACTGGAAACAGCCCCATCCTTAATAACTGTGTATAATTGTGTTATATGATATTAACTACTGCAGAGATGGCCTGCAGAATGGGGGAGATGGTCTGCAGAATGGGGGAGATGGCCTGCAGAATGAGGGAGATGGCCTGCAGAATGGCGGAGATGGCCTGCAGAACAGGGGAGATGGCCTGCAGAACGGGGGAGAGGGCCTGCAGAACGGGGGAGAGGGCCTGCAGAACGGGGGAGATGGCCTGCAGAACAGGGGAGATGGCCTGCAGAACGGGGGAGAGGGCCTGCAGAACGGGGGAGATGGCCTGCAGAACGGCAGAGATGGCCTGCAGAACGGCAGAGATGGCCTGCAGAATGGCAGAGATGGCCTGCAGAATGGCGGAGATGGCCTGCAGAATGGCAGAGATGGCTTGCAGAATGGCGGAGATGGCCTGCAGAATGGCAGAGATGGCTTGCAGAATGGCGGAGATGGCCTGCAGAATGGCAGAGATGGCCTGCAGAATGGCGGAGATGGCCTGCAGAATGGGGGAGATGGCCTGCAGAATGGTGCAGATGGCCTGCAGAATGGCGGAGATGGCCTGCAGAATGGCAGAGATGGCCTGCAGAATGGCAGAGATGGCCTGCAGAATGGGGGAGGTGGCCTGCAGAATGGGGGAGGTGGCCTGCAGAATGGGGGAGATGGCCTGCAGAATGGTGGAGATGGCCTGCAGAATGGGGGAGATGGCCTGCAGAATGGGGGAGATGGCCTGCAGAATGGCAGAGATGGCCAGCAGAATGGCAGAGATGGCCTGCAGAATGGCGGAGATGGCCTGCAGAATGGCGGAGATGGCCTGCAGAATGGCAGAGATGGCCTGCAGAATGGCGGAGATGGCCTGCAGAATGGTGCAGATGACTTGCAGAATGGTGCAGATGGCCTGCAGAATGGGGGAGATGGCCTGCAGAATGGCGGAGATGGCCTGCAGAATGGGGGAGGTGGCCTGCAGAATGGGGGAGATGGCCTGCAGAATGGGGGAGATGGCCTGCAGAATCAGCAGACAGGAGGTCTGAAGGGTAATAGAAACTTATGGGGTCTCTGTTTAGAAAGAATAAGGTCCTGTTGGAAAATCTGCCCCACAGAGACAATAAAGAGGGGTTGCCTATAGGGTGCACTTCTCCTAAAGGCATCCAAATCAGTTACTATCATTTACTGTATGTCTCCTTTATGTTGGTGTTAGAGATTTTACCCAGGGCTCCTACAACCCTTCCTCAGTTGTAAGGTGATCTCCAAATGATATGGGTCTTAGTTCTCAGCGCTGGGATGAACAGCACAGAAAGACATGGGCTGTACTCAATCACACTTTATTCAGGGTGCGCAGCCGTATATATAGAAAACAGAAATGCTTTGCACAGGGCGTGAAAAGGTGATAAAATACTGAAATGCTATAGGTTAGCTTGAATATACTTTGAGCAACTCCCAGAAACTCCCCTTAAGCTGCTTTCCCAAAACATGTTTTACATGCTCTACGTATCGGTTCTACTAAAAAGCAATGTTTCTCCAAGGAACAGAATCTTTTCACTAAATTGGGCAGCAAGGTGGCTCAGTGGTTAGCATTACAGCCTTGCAGCGCTGGGGACCTGGGTTCAAGTCCCAAGGTCAACATCTGCAAAGAGTTTGTGTGGGTTTCCTCCGAGTCCTCCAGTTTCCTCCCACACTCCAAAATATACTGGTAGGTTGATTAGAATGTGAGCCCCATGGGGACAGGACTGATTTGCTCTGTGCAGCGCTGCGTAATCTGTGTGCTCTATATAAATAAAAAGCTGGAGTGTGGAGGAGAGAAGAGTGAGACACAGGCACATAGACCGCTGCAGCTACCCTCCCCTCCCATCGGGACTCACCACAAGCTACTGGCAGGGAGCCAGGTAATGTGAAATAAACTTTTATAAAGCAGTGCAATTGTTCAGAATGCCCATAAAGGCATTTTTCTAAATAAACTATTGGAATTTATCACAAGGTAAAAATTACTTTCCTGATGACAGGTTCCTTTTAAGCCTTTCACTACCTCGTTTCCTCTTTAACCCTACAAAGGCCCCTATAACTGCAACTTTTACCACACTTACCAACATTTTAGATTATTGTCATTTGACATTTTTAATGTCACACTTGGGTCATTGGCCATTCCTACTGATTTCCCCATAGTATTGTTTCAGAAAATTCTGGATAATTTTTGGAAATTGGAATGTAAGCTTTTACTAATCTTTATTACTAAGGCTCAAAGTCCCCCCCTCATTTATCACCTTAGGAACGGGAGATAAGTAGATGCCATAAAACTCTCTCTCCATTAACCATTTGGATCAGACCTGATGAAGCCCAACATGACAGACCTTGTCTAACCCAACGGCAGACAACGCGGGTTACAGTATTTTTCGGACTATAAGACGCACCAGATTATAAGGCGCACCATCATATAACTGGACTATAGGGCGCACCTGATTATAAGGACGAATGACCAGCAGGTGGCAGACCTGTGCACAGTACAAGGCAGCTGTTGTCTATAAGTACAGTTCGTATTTAAGGCGCACTGGACTATAAGGCGCACCTTTGATTTCTGAGAAAATCAAAGGATTTTTTGTGCGCCTTATAGTCTGAAAAATACGGTAATATTGATGTACTCATTCTCCTGTGTGATTATATGGGGAAGATTTATCATAAGCCTTTTAGAGCAGAACTGTTCTAGTGGCAACCAATCAGAGCTCAGCTTTCATTTCCCCACAGCAGTTTTTAAAATGGAAGCTAAACTCTGATTGGTTTCCATGGGCAACTAGACAGTTTTACCTTATAAACCTGATGATAAATCTCCCCCTATGTCTCTTTCCCATATAAGAAGACCAGCTCTATCAATTATACATGAAAGTTTGGGGCCTGGCATGGAGTTGGCATTGAATTCAAGGAGCTTCACATTACATTTCTGTCCCAAAAAAACTGTGCCGCTGTGTGACTGATCTCAGGGGGGGATTAAGACCACCATGGACCCTGGGATTTATGAATATTATAGCCCCTACAAGTCTGGAGTCACTTCCTACATCTGGTACTAGAATCAGCTTCTTGGGGAATGGAGGATGTGTCCCTTCTGCTGCTTTCAATCAGCGGTTTGAGGACCTTTGGAGGGCCTTGTGTACATGTGTATTGAGAGCAGGAACAGATGTAAGAGGATTTTATGGGTGAGGGTCCTTCTCAGTATAAAATTTGGTTTGGGCAGCCATGGGCCCCCTAGAAGGCTTGGGCCCACCCTCATATAATCCACTACTGCCTGATCCCTTAAGACAAGTATCTCTGCAGAGGATTAAGTATCTAAGAATCTAAGGCCTCATTCGAATGTAGTGCAAATGTTTTGTCTACATAACATGTGTAATTTTTCACTTTCACTTTTATTTGTGACTTTATTAAATATTTTATGCACCGCACAAAAAATTTTGCAGAAGCAAATCTGCTCTGACCTTAACCATTTATTACTCAAATTTTTTTTGGTCAATTTTTATTAGATTTTTCCTGACACATATCCATATTACAATACAGGAATCACAAGAGTCACCTCTTTGGTGGATTGGGGTCTGTGACTTCTCCGAGGCCATTAGCTTGGCTTTTCCCCTCCATCCCTTTGGTTATGATATTTCTGGCAGGTTTAATACAAAAAAAAAAAGTGAAAAAAAAAATGCAAATGATCAATTTATATATTACCGACCAATATAATGACACAACAAGTATTTCAGTGTTAGAAAATCAATGCATTCTTATGTGACTTCGATGCAACAATAATATAGGTAGTGTATTTATGCTACGATTTTGTGTACAGGCGGTCCCCGACTTAAGGACACCCGACTTACAGATGACCCCTAGTTACAGACGGACCCCTCTGCCCACTGTGACCTCTCTGGATGTTACTATAGTCCCAGGCTGCAATGATCAGCTGTAAGGTGTCTGTAATGAAGCTTTATGGATAGTCCTTGGTCCAATTACAGCAAAAAATTTGTCTGGATCTACAATTATAAAATATACAGTTCCGACTTACATACAAATTCAACTTAAGAACAAACCTACGGACCCTATCTTGTATGTAACCCGGGGACTGCCTGTATCACAATTCAGAATTTGTTCACATCTGTCTTCCCAAACTTCCCAAACAACAGGTCGAAATTGACCAAAAAACTGAAACATTAACACAACTAGAACATGAACTATGGTCCGGCTTTATCTGATGTAGCAGAGCCGAGACAGTTGTTGTTTGTAAACCAAAGTCCTATAGAATAACACAGGACGTCAAAGCAGGGGGATATAGCAAATGAGATTCGATTTTTTCGGCTATTTTTGTACTTACCTTTAGATTATGTCGCGCAAATATTTCCAAAAAGGGATTTTGTACAGTCCTGATGTTGCAATGTGGAGGAGGAATGAGCAACAGAGGCAGATAACACCGAGCTAACGGGGAAGATCTACTGTGACTCTCCTCTCTTAAGCCAATGATTTCACTAATTCAACTGATATTGCCTGGTTGCTGCTCCTCCTACCCAGTGTCTGGCATCTGTTCTTAAAGGGACTCTCCTATAGTCCTGTCACCGGATTTCACCCCATTAAACTAGCAGCCCCCTCAGTGTATAAAATGTCCTTTCTAGAATTCCCTCTTTCATATGAAATCACAACGATTTACCTATAAACAATCACTGAAAAGTCATATTTTTGATAAGATGAGTCACTTTTAGAAGCTAAACAGAGTGCCTCACTACAGATGCCTTTATCTTTGGTTCTATTATACCTAGAATCATGTCTTATGAAAGACAGGAATCTTGTCTTTCAGACCTCCGAGATACAGAATCGGAGACATGGCCACTGAAAGAAATAGTTAGAAATGTGAACTGCAGATAAAGATTCATTTTCCAACTATTTCTATTTTCTTTCCGTAGCTCACAGAACCACAGTCCCCATGTCATTTGAAATCATGTTTGTAGGTACTATAGAAATGACGATTGGGGTGTCAGAATTGACTCTCCCACTGCAGTCTCTAAACGTGACTCATCTCAGGGAAAATATGACTCTTCTGTGCTCATTTGCATATTACTTTGAATATTCATTTTTATAGGTAAACAGACAAGCTTTCACATTCTAGACAGGAAATCTCATCCCCTACCTGTTGGTGCTTGTAAATTATTAGGGTCAAATCTGGTGACATAGTCCCTTAAAAGGCTTTGTGCAAGAGAAATTAACACATTAACACATTTGGTGCTCGCTTCCTGTTCCTGTAAAATAAGATGCACATATAGTTTTTTTTTTAATGATGCATTCATAAATCATTATTTCTAAATTGTAGCTATTTCTACATATCGGGGCAAATTTACTTACCCGGTCCTGTCGCGATCCCGCGTTGTCCGACGAGGATTCGGGTCCGGCGCGATTTACTAAGATCGTGCTTCCGAGTTCCTGCATCCGTCACTTCTGCGCCGAGGTCCACCGGAGTTCACCTTCTTCTTCCTGGTGCATGTGAGTTCTTGATCTTGCGACACAATTCCTTTCTTAAATTCCACGGTTTGTCCGAATCCGTCGGGTTGTCCAACGGTTCACCCCCCAATTTCTGTTGCGTGCAACCCGGTGCTGATGCGCCAAAATCCGATCACGTGCGCCACAATCCTGGGGTAATTCGGCGCAAAATGGAAATATTCGGGAAACCTGACGAAAGTGCGGCGTTCGGACCCTTAGTAAATGAGCCCCATAGACTTGGGACGTTGGTCTCACGTTCTCTGCTGTCTGTCTGTCTGTATAACTTTCCCTTCACACGCACAGCTACTATGTCAATAGGGAATGCCAGAAGATCCTGTTTCTCCCTGATTTTAATACTTATATACTGAGTCTGGCACTGCTAAACTTTCGAGAGGAAAGACTGAGCTGTGAGTGAGTGTTATACATAAGGGAGGGGCATGGCTGATGGAGTGAAGCAGGATAGAAGTTGTATTAGACTGAACCAGGGGCATCGCTGGGTGAGAAGATCTGGTGCACATCTCCCATATCCTTCGCCCTGGGTCCCGATTGTCCCTGGATAAGCAGGAATGCTCTGGCAGCATTCCAGCATTGGAATAGAGAGCCGTCAGCTCCCTGCCCCACCATGCAGTCTGTGCCGTCACACTGAGCAGCCATGAGGTCTGCTTGATACAAGAGGCGCCATGTAGTGACATCACTTAGAATTTGGTACATGTGCGCGGCGGCCGTTGACCTTTTACGACTCTAGCAACGCTCCCGGCCCGAGCTGTATGCTATGTGCTGCTAGGGGGCTAGCCTGGAGAGAGGCGGTGTGTCCATCTCACAGCATTAATCTATGGACACGTCCAGCATTTACGTCAGCTTTCCTGATGTTTACAAAATGAGATGTGAGTGTCCCCGGACTTTGCCTGAAGTATAAGGACATAACAACAATAACAATAGTATGTTTGGCCACTGCTATACCCCTCTCCGCAGGTAGAGGATATCCCATTTATAAAGATCAGAGGAGGGCCCGGCAGTGGGGGGTCTGATGTAACTTGCTGGTGTGCTTACAGTACATGAGAATCTCCCTCAAGACGATAGATATATATTGTTAGGATTGTTCCTAATCATGGGATGGGAAATGTAAAACCCTACCCTGATATAAAGGGACTCTGTCTGTCAACAGATTTTACCCTATTAACTGCTTCGCACATGCAACATCCCTCACCGGGGCCTAGCCTTTGTTTGGGGCCTGGAGGCAGCCGGGGCCCAGAATACTAGAGTGGCTGGCTAGTGCGGCCTAGGGTCTAGGGCTCGCTGATGTCACGGTGCTTGGTATGTGGATCGGAGGACTGTCCTACAGAATGGCAGGTCTCCAGCAGGTGGTGTGTGCAATAAATATTGAGGGAAAGGCTGATAGCAATAGTTTTCTTCCTGGGGCAACCCCTGTGGTGTATGTAGGGGTCCCTTGAGGTTGGAAAACCTGTGATGGTGAGCCCCTGGTAGTAAATTCAGGCTGGGCTGGTAAAGATGGAGCCGAGTCCGGATGGTGGACCTCTGCTCTGGGGCTTAGTCTACTGACTTGCCCTAATGGTGTCAGGCAGTGTCAGAGGCACCTCTGCTTCCTTGTAGAGTGGTGGGATAGCAGATTTGCAGGAGCTGCTCACTGGATCTGCTTCTCTCTCTGCTGACTAGAATCCAAGACCCAATGAGGTCTGACTCTCTACCCTCTCCGACCATGTGCTCCCGCCCACCAGGAGTTCTTATGATATTGCAAAGTCGCATAAATCCGGGAAACAGGACCTTCTTAAATGATCCAAGAAAGGGAAGCACATTACAAAAATATTAGGTGGTTTAATCCAGAAAATGGCAATGTTTTGGCTCCATACACACCAAACCCTTTGTGGTGTCCTGCCTTTTCTTGGATTAGATAGATAGATAGATAGATAGATAGATAGATAGATAGATATGAGATAGATAGATAGATAGATAGATAGATAGATAGATAGATAGATAGATAGATATGAGATAGATAGATAGATAGATAGATAGATATGGGATAGATAGATAGATAGATAGATAGATAGATAGATAGATAGGAGATAGATGATGATAAATAGATAGATAGATAGATAGATAGATAGATAGATAGATAGATAGGAGATAGATAGATAGATAGATAGATAGATATGAGATAGATAGATAGATAAGAGATAGGTAAATAGATACAAAGAGTAGAGTTCAAGTCCGCACAGCTTTGTGGAACCCCTAATGAGGGGAGGTGCAGAGCCCGCCAAGGTCCTGCCTTGGTCCTTACGTAGATACAAATTAGAAAAAGCGAGCAGCACTCCAGAGGTAGAATTCAAAAGTTGGTGATCTTTATTGTGGCAAGTGGCAACGTTTCGGTGTTGGATATGAGATAGATAGATAGATATGAGATAAATATGAGATAGATAGATATGAGATAGATATGATATGGGAAATATAGATATGATATATATGGATAGATAGATAGATATGAGGTAGATAGATAGATAGATAGATAAATAAAGTAAAAAGCGGGCAGCACTCCATGGTTCAAAATTTCAAAATAAAAGGTGAACTTTATTGAACAAGTGGCGACGTTTCGGTGTGTAACACCTTCATCAAGCCACACCGAAACGTCGCCACTTGTTCAATAAAGTTCACCTTTTATTTTGAAATTTTGAACCATGGAGTGCTGCCCGCTTTTTACTTTATTTATCTACAAGAGGATCAAGCCAGAACCTTTGGGGGCGCTGCACCCCTCCTTATTAGGAGTCCATAAGATTGTGCTGACTTGGATTTTACTTCTTCTAGATAGATAGATAGATAGATATGAGATAGATAGATAGATAGATAGATAGATAGATAGATATGAGATAGATAGATAGATGATAGATAGATAGATAGATAGATAGATATAAGATAGATAGATAGATAGATAGATATGAGATAGATAGATAGATAGATAGATATGAGATAGATAGAAGATAGATAGATAGATAGATAGATAGATAGATAGATAGATATGAGATAGATAGATAGATAGTGTGAGAAAGTGAGAGGTGTTGTGTGGGAAAACCGCTATCTGTCCTACAGGCAGATGAAATGCTGGTGGTAAAAGCCCTGGGTTTGTCTGCAGTAACCCAAGGGTTAATGCAGACATGATAAGCAGGAATAGTCTGTTTTGTCTGTGTTGGCCTAGCTAACACAGACACATTGGTAATGTCCGTACTGGGCCTGCTTATTATGGAGTAGGGGTAGGCTGGTAGTGGGACTCCTACTCCACCCGGGCTTCGGTCCTGGGCTTTTGTATAGCCCACAGGTGCGGGTCTCAGGCCTCGTTAGGGCCTGATTTAGTCTGCAGGCCAGAAGCAGTAGGAGAGGCCCTACCTGGAGAGCTGAAAGTGAGATTGCATTCTCACAGCAAAGGTAACTGAGGGTCTCCTGTCTTGCTGCTGGCCAAGAGCGTGTGCCAGGCAGCCTGGTACCCGGATAGCTAGGGTCCTCAAAATGTATTAGACAGCGCCTAGCCGGGCAGGAATTACTTTTATAATGTTTTTGCATGTGCCTAAGCCAAGGCTGAATTTGTGTTCTGTTTTGCAAGTGTGAATAAACACTTAAGTTGGACTTTTAAACCTGCGTGTGTCACTGCTTCCTGCACTGCTACCTGTCAACTACCAGAGCAATTCCCCACAATAGATAGATAGATATGAGATAGATAGATAGATAGATAGATAGATAGATAGATAGATATGAGATAGATATGAGATAGATAGATAGATATGAGATAGATAGATAGATAGATAGATAGATAGATAGATATGAGATAGATAGATAGATATGAGATAGATAGATAGATAGATAGATAGATAGATAGATATGAGATAGATATGAGATAGATAGATAGATATGAGATAGATAGATAGATAGATAGATAGATAGATATGAGATAGATAGATAGATAGATAGATAGATAGATAGATAGATATGAGATAGATAGATAGATAGATATGAGATAGATAGATAGATAGATAGATATGAGATAGATAGATAGATAGATAGATAGATATGAGATAGATAGATAGATAGATAGATAGATAGATAGATAGATATGAGATAGATAGATAGATATGAGATAGATATGAGATAGATAGATAGATAGATATGAGATAGATAGATAGATAGATAGATATGAGATAGATAGATAGATAGATAGATAGATATGAGATAGATAGATAGATAGATAGATAGATATGAGATAGATATGAGATAGATAGATAGATAGATAGATAGATATGAGATAGATAGATAGATAGATAGATATGAGATAGATAGATAGATATGAGATAGATAGATAGATAGATAGATATGAGATAGATAGATAGATAGATAGATAGATATGAGATAGATAGATAGATAGATAGATAGATATGAGATAGATAGATAGATAGATAGATAGATAGATAGATATGAGATAGATAGATAGATAGATAGATATGAGATAGATAGATAGATAGATAGATAGATATGAGATAGATATGAGATAGATAGATAGATAGATATGAGATAGATAGATAGATAGATAGATATGAGATAGATAGATAGATAGATAGATAGATAGATATTAGATAGATAGATAGATATGAGATAGATATGAGATAGATAGATAGATAGATATGAGATAGATAGATAGATAGATAGATATGAGATAGATAGATAGATAGATATGAGATAGATAGATAGATAGATAGATAGATATGAGATAGATAGATAGATAGATATGAGATAGATAGATAGATAGATAGATATGAGATAGATAGATAGATAGATAGATAGATATGAGATAGATATGAGATAGATAGATAGATAGATATGAGATAGATAGATAGATAGATAGATAGATAGATAGATAGATATGAGATAGATAGATAGATAGATAGATATGAGATAGATAGATAGATAGATAGATAGATAGATAGATAGATATGAGATAGATATATAGATAGATATGAGATAGATAGATAGATAGATAGATATGAGATAGATAGATAGATAGATAGATAGATAGATAGATAGATAGATAGATATGAGATAGATAGATAGATAGATAGATATGAGATAGATATGAGATAGATAGATAGATAGATATGAGATAGATAGATAGATATGAGATAGATAGATAGATAGATAGATAGATATGAGATAGATAGATAGATAGATAGATAGATATGAGATAGATATGAGATAGATAGATAGATAGATAGATATGAGATAGATAGATAGATAGATAGATAGATAGATATGAGATAGATAGATAGATAGATATGAGATAGATAGATAGATAGATAGATAGATAGATATGAGATAGATAGATAGATAGATAGATATGAGATAGATAGATAGATAGATAGATATGAGATAGATAGATAGATAGATATGAGATAGATAGATAGATAGATATGAGATAGATAGATAGATAGATAGATATGAGATAGATAGATAGATAGATAGATAGATATGAGATAGACAGATAGATAGATAGATATGAGATAGATATGAGATAGATAGATAGATAGATAGATATGAGATAGATAGATAGATAGATAGATAGATAGATAGATAGATATGAGATAGATAGATAGATAGATAGATAGATAGATAGATATGAGATAGATAGATAGATAGATAGATAGATAGATATGAGATAGATATGAGATAGATAGATAGATAGATAGATATGAGATAGATAGATAGATAGATAGATAGATAGATATGAGATAGATAGATAGATAGATATGAGATAGATAGATAGATAGATAGATAGATAGATAGATATGAGATAGATAGATAGATAGATATGAGATAGATAGATAGATAGATAGATAGATAGATATGAGATAGATAGATAGATAGATATGAGATAGATAGATAGATAGATAGATAGATAGATAGATAGATAGATATGAGATAGATATGAGATAGATAGATAGATATGAGATAGATAGATAGATAGATAGATAGATATGAGATAGATAGATCGATAGATAGATAGATATGAGATAGATAGATAGATAGATAGATAGATAGATAGATATGAGATAGATAGATAGATAGATAGATATGAGATAGATAGATAGATAGATAGATAGATATGAGATAGATAGATAGATAGATAGATATGAGATAGATAGATAGATAGATAGATATGAGATAGATATGAGATAGATAGATAGATATGAGATAGATAGATAGATAGATAGATATGAGATAGATAGATAGATATGAGATAGATAGATAGATAGATAGATAGATATGAGATAGATAGATAGATAGATAGATATGAGATAGATAGATAGATAGATATGAGATAGATAGATAGATAGATAGATAGATAGATAGATAGATATGAGATAGATAGATAGATAGATAGATATGAGATAGATAGATAGATAGATAGATATGAGATAGATAGATAGATAGATATGAGATAGATAGATAGATAGATATGAGATAGATAGATAGATAGATAGATAGATATGAGATAGATAGATAGATAGATAGATATGAGATAGACAGATAGATAGATAGATATGAGATAGACAGATAGATAGATAGATATGAGATAGATATGAGATAGATAGATAGATAGATAGATATGAGATAGATAGATAGATAGATAGATAGATAGATATGAGATAGATAGATAGATAGATAGATAGATAGATAGATAGATAGATATGAGATAGATAGATAGATAGATAGATAGATAGATAGATAGATAGATATGAGATAGATATGAGATAGATAGATAGATAGATAGATATGAGATAGATAGATAGATAGATAGATAGATAGATAGATATGAGATAGATAGATAGATAGATATGAGATAGATAGATAGATAGATAGATAGATAGATAGATAGATAGATATGAGATAGATAGATAGATAGATATGAGATAGATAGATAGATAGATAGATAGATAGATATGAGATAGATAGATAGATAGATATGAGATAGATAGATAGATAGATAGATAGATAGATAGATAGATATGAGATAGATATGAGATAGATAGATAGATATGAGATAGATAGATAGATAGATAGATAGATAGATAGATATGAGATAGATAGATCGATAGATAGATAGATATGAGATAGATAGATAGATAGATAGATAGATAGATATGAGATAGATAGATAGATAGATAGATATGAGATAGATAGATAGATAGATAGATAGATAGATATGAGATAGATAGATAGATAGATAGATATGAGATAGATAGATAGATAGATAGATATGAGATAGATATGAGATAGATAGATAGATATGAGATAGATAGATAGATAGATAGATATGAGATAGATAGATAGATATGAGATAGATAGATAGATAGATAGATAGATATGAGATAGATAGATAGATAGATAGATATGAGATAGATAGATAGATAGATAGATAGATATGAGATAGATAGATAGATAGATAGATATGAGATAGATAGATAGATAGATAGATATGAGATAGATATGAGATAGATAGATAGATAGATAGATAGATAGATATGAGATAGATAGATAGATAGATAGATATGAGATAGATAGATAGATAGATATGAGATAGATAGATAGATAGATAGATAGATATGAGATAGATAGATAGATAGATAGATAGATAGATATGAGATAGATAGATAGATAGATAGATATGAGATAGATAGATAGATAGATAGATAGATAGATAGATATGAGATAGATAGATAGATAGATAGATATGAGATAGATAGATAGATAGATAGATAGATATGAGATAGATAGATAGATAGATAGATATGAGATAGATAGATAGATAGATAGATAGATAGATATGAGATAGATAGATAGATAGATAGATAGATATGAGATAGATAGATAGATAGATAGATAGATATGAGATAGATAGATAGATAGATAGATAGATATGAGATAGATAGATAGATAGATAGATAGACAGATAGATATGAGATAGATAGATATGAGATAGATAGATAGATAGATAGATATGAGATAGATAGATAGATAGATAGATAGATAGATAGATAGATATGAGATAGATAGATAGATAGATAGATATGAGATAGATAGATAGATAGATATGAGATAGATAGATAGATAGATATGAGATAGATAGATAGATAGATAGATAGATAGATAGATATGAGATAGATAGATAGAAAGATAGATAGATAGATATGAGATAGATAGATAGATAGATAGATATGAGATAGATAGATAGATAGATAGATAGATATGAGATAGATAGATAGATAGATAGATATGAGATAGATAGATAGATAGATATGAGATAGATAGATAGATAGATAGATAAATAGATAGATAGATAGATAGATAGATATGAGATAGATAGATAGATAGATAGATAGATATGAGATAGATAGATAGCTAGATAGATATGAGATAGATAGATAGATAGATAGATAGATATGAGATAGATAGATAGATAGATATGAGATAGATAGATAGATAGATAGATAGATATGAGATAGATATGAGATAGATAGGAGATAGATAGATATGAGATAGATAGATAGATAGATAGATAGATAGATAGATAGATATGAGATAGATAGATAGATAGATATGAGATAGATAGATAGATAGATAGATAGATAGATATGAGATAGATAGATAGATAGATAGATATGAGATAGATAGATAGATAGATAGATATGAGATAGATATGAGATAGATAGATAGATAGATAGATAGATATGAGATAGATAGATAGATAGATAGATAGATATGAGATAGATAGATAGATAGATATGAGATAGATAGATAGATAGATAGATATGAGATAGATAGATAGATAGATAGATATGAGATAGATAGATAGATAGATAGATAGATAGATATGAGATAGATAGATAGATAGATAGATAGATATGAGATAGATAGATAGATAGATAGATATGAGATAGATAGATAGATAGATAGATAGATAGATATGAGATAGATAGATAGATAGATAGATAGATAGATAGATAGATAGATAGATATGAGATAGATAGATAGATAGATAGATAGATAGATAGATATGAGATAGATAGATAGATAGATAGATAGATATGAGATAGATAGATAGATAGATAGATATGAGATAGATAGATAGATAGATAGATAGATATGAGATAGATAGATAGATAGATAGATAGATAGATATGAGATAGATAGATAGATATGAGATAGATAGATAGATAGATAGATATGAGATAGATAGATAGATAGATAGATATGAGATAGATAGATAGATAGATATGAGATAGATAGATAGATAGATAGATATGAGATAGATAGATAGATAGATATGAGATAGATAGATAGATAGATAGATAGATATGAGATAGATAGATAGAAAGATAGATAGATAGATAGATAGATATGAGATAGATAGATAGATAGATATGAGATAGATAGATAGATAGATAGATATGAGATAGATAGATAGATAGATAGATAGATATGAGATAGATAGATAGATAGATATGAGATAGATAGATAGATAGATAGATAAATAGATAGATAGATAGATAGATATGAGATAGATAGATAGATAGATAGATATGAGATAGATAGATAGATAGATATGAGATAGATAGATAGATAGATAGATATGAGATAGATAGATAGATAGATAGATATGAGATAGATAGATAGATAGATAGATAGATATGAGATAGATAGATAGATAGATAGATAGATATGAGATAGATATGAGATAGATAGGAGATAGATAGATATGAGATAGATAGATAGATAGATAGATATGAGATAGATAGATAGATAGATAGATATGAGATAGATAGATAGATAGATAGATAGATAGATAGATATGAGATAGATAGATAGATAGATAGATAGATATGAGATAGATATGAGATAGATAGATAGATAGATATGAGATAGATAGATAGATAGATAGATAGATAGATAGATAGATATGAGATAGATAGATAGATAGATATGAGATAGATAGATAGATAGATAGATATGAGATAGATAGATAGATAGATAGATAGATATGAGATAGATAGATAGATAGATATGAGATAGATATGAGATAGATAGGAGATAGATAGATATGAGATAGATAGATAGATAGATAGATATGAGATAGATAGATAGAAAGATATGAGATAGATAGATAGATAGATAGATAGATAGATAGATATGAGATA